>NC_091282.1:347875500-349355500 GCF_032444005.1 Ranitomeya imitator | reverse complement strand
ATGGGCGCAGAAACGCTGCAGTTTGGCACAAAAGAAGTGACATGCAGCGGAAAAAAAAAGCTGCGTTTCGGTGCGGCCTTTTCCGCAGCCTGTGCACTGCAAGTCTGCGGCTCCCATAGACTTACATTGGTTGTGCACTACACTGCGGATTTGATGCAGTTCCGTGCGGCAAAAAAAGCTGCGGATCTGCAATCAAATCCGCAACGTGTGCACACAGCCTTAACATTTAGTGAACCTAGCAAAAAAGCCAAGCAAAAAACAAGTGTGGGGTTGCACTTTTTTTGCAATTTCATCGCACTTTGAATTTTTTTCACATTTTCTGTTACACGACATGGCAAAACCAATGGTGTCGTTCAAAAGTAGAGCTTGTCCCGCAAAAGATAAGCCCTCACATGACCATATTGACGGAAACATTATGGCTCTGGAAAGAAGGGGAGCGATAAACGAAAAAAGCTCCAGGGGCGAAGGGGTTTAGAAACATGGATATGGACATATCTATGGAAATAGACATATCTATCTATCTATCTATCTATCTCTATCTATCTGTAATGGAGTGTGGGTTGGACAAATGTAAAAGAGGAGGTTGGATAGAAATGACATCACAAATCTTTCTGAAGATAGAGGGAGAGGTTTGGGTGTGTTTGGAGTGGGTGTGGTAGGTTTGGGCTTAGAGGCCAGTGCAAAGCATCATGGAACTTGTAGTATTAGAGCACAATAAGTCAGGAGAAAGGAAGTTGTCGATTAACCCCATGAGAGCTGGATCCAGCACTGAAGATGTGCTGCTACATCATCATAAAAGGTAATATTGCTAAAATAAACACAGTGGATGTTTTCAGTGGCACATAATAGCAAGATTTATGAAAAAAAAAAAAAAGTTATTGTAGTGGACAACTTCTTTAACCCCTTCCCGACCTTTGACGCATACGCTGCGTCATGAAAGTCGGTGCCATTCCGACCCATGACGCAGCATATGCGTCATGGAAAGATCGCGTCCCTGCAGGCCGGGTGAAAGGGTTAACTCCCATTTCACCCGATCTGCAGGGACAGGGGGAGTGGTAGTTTAGCCCAGGGGGGGTGGCTTCACCCCCTCGTGGCTACGATCGCTCTGATTGGCTGTTGAAAGTGAAACTGCCAATCAGAGCGATTTGTAATATTTCACCTAAAAAACTGGTGAAATATTACAATCCAGCCATGGCCGATGCTGCAATATCATCGGCCATGGCTGGAAACACTTATGTGCACCCACCCCACCCCTCCGATCGCCCCCCCAGCCCCCCGATCTGTGGTCCGCTCCCCTCCGTCCTGTGCTCCGCTCCCCCGTCCTCCTGTCCGCTTCCCCGTGCACCAATCACACCCCCTGTGCTGCAATCAAACCCCCCCGCACTCCGATCCCCCCCCCCGCACACAGCGACCCCCCCCCGTGCTCCGATCCACCCCCCCCCGCACAGCGATCCCTCACCCCGTGCTCCAATCCTTCCCCGTGCTCCAATCCTCCCTCCCGTGTTCCGATCCACCCCCCCCCCATGATCCGATCCACCCCCCCGTGCTCCGACGCCCCCCCCGTGCCCTGATCTCCCCTCCCTTATACTTACCTGGCCGCCCGAGGTCCGTCCGTCTTCTTTCCTGGGCGCCGCCATCTTCCAAAATGGCGGGCGCATGTGCAGTGCGCCCGCCGAATCTGCCGGCCGGCAGATTCGTTCCAGAGTGAATTTTGATCACTGAGATATATCCTATCTCAGTGATCAAAATAAAAAAAATAGTAAATGACCCCCCCTTTGTCACCCCCATAGATAGGGACAATAAAAAAAATAAAGAATTTTTTTTTTTTTTCACTAAGGTTGGGGTAAGAACTAGGGTTAGGGGTAGGGGTAGGGCTAGGGGTAGGGTTAGGGGTAGGGTTAGGGCTAGGGTTAGGGTTTCGGTATGTGCACACGTATTCTGGTCCTATGCGGATTTTTCCGCAGCGGATTTGAAAAATCCACAGTGCTAAACCGCTGCCGATTTATCGTGGATTTACCGCGGTTTTTCTGCGCATTTCACTGCGGTTTTACAACTGCGATTTTCTATTGGAGCAGTTCTAAAACCGCTGCGGAATCCGCAGAAAGAAGTGACATGCTGCGGAATGTAAACCGCTGCGTTTCCGTGCAGTTTTTCCGCAGCATGTGTACAGCGATTTTTGGTTCCCATAGGTTCACATTGAACTGTAAACTCATGGGAAACTGCTGCGGATCCGCAGCGTTTTCCGCAGCGTGTGCACATACCTTTAGAATTAGGCTATGTGCACACGGTGCGGATTGGCCGCTGCGGATCCGCAGCAGTGTTCCATCGGGTTTACAGTACCATGTAAACATATGGAAAACCAAATCCGCTGTGCCCATGGTGCAGAAAATACCGCGCGGGAACGCTGCGTTGTATTTTCCGCAGCATGCCAATTCTTTGTGCGGATTCCGCAGCGTTTTACACCTGTTCCTCAATAGGAATCCACAGGTGAAATCCGCACAAAAAACACTGGAAATCCACGGTAAATCCACAGGTAAAACGCAGTGCCTTTTACCCGCGGATTTTTCAAAAATGATGCTGAAAAATCTCATACGAATCCGCAACGTTGGCACATAGCCTTAGAGTTGGGTTGGAATTAGGGTTGTGGTTAGGGTTAGGGGTGTGTTGGGGTTAGGGTTGTGGTTAGGGGTGTGTTGGGGTTAGGGTTGTGATTAGGGTTACGGCTACAGTTGGGATAAGGGTTAGGGGTGTGTTGGAGGTAGAATTGAGGGGTTTCCACTGTTTAGGCACTTCAGGGGGTCTCCAAACGCAACATGGCGCCACCATTGATTCCAGCCAATCTTGTATTCAAAAATTCAAATGGTGCTCCCTCACTTCCGAACCCCGACGTGTGCCCAAACAGTGGTTTACCCCCACATATGGGGTACCAGCATACTCAGGACAAACTGCGCAACAATTACTGGGGTCCAATTTCTCCTGTTACCCTTGAGAAAATAAAAAATTGCTTGCTAAAACATCATTTTTGAGGAAAGAAAAATGATTTTTTATTTTCACGGCTCTGCGTTGTAAACGTCTGTGAAGCACTTGGGGGTTCAAAGTGCTCACCACATATCTAGATAAGTTCCTTGGGGGGTCTAGTTTCCAAAATGGGGTCACTTGTGGGGGGTTTCTACTGTTTAGGCACACCAGGGGCTCTGCAAACGCAATGTGACGCCCGCAGACCATTCCATCAAAGTCTGCATTTCAAAAGTCACTACTTCCCTTCTGAGCCCCCACGTGTGCCCAAACAGTGGTTTACCCCCACACATGGGGTTTCAGCGTACTCAGGAGAAACTGGACAACAACTTTTGTGGTCCAATTTCTCCTGTAACCCTTGGGAAAATAAAAAATTCTGGGCTAAAAAATTATTTTTGAGGAAAGAAAACTTATTTATTATTTTCACGGCTCTGCGTTATAAACTTCTGTAAAGCACTTGGGGGTTGAAAGTGCTCACCACACATCTAGATAAGTTCCTTTGGGGGTCTAGTTTCCAAAATGGGGTCACTTGTGGGGGGTTTCTACTGTTTAGGCACACCAGGGGCTCTGCAAACGCAATGTGACGCCCGCAGACCATTCCATCAAAGTCTGCATTTCAAAAGTCACTACTTCCCTTCTGAGCCCCCACGTGTGCCCAAACAGTGGTTTACCCCCACACATGGGGTATCAGCGTACTCAGGAGAAACTGGACAACAACTTTTGTGGTCCAATTTCTCCTGTAACCCTTGGGAAAATAAAAAATTGCGGGCTAAAATTCATTTTTGAGAAAATAATTTTTTTTTTTTATTTTCATGGCTCTGCGTTATAAACTTCTGTGAAGCACTTGAGGGTTCAAAGTGCTCACTACACATCTAGATTAGTTCCTTTGGGGGTCTAGTTTCCAAAATGGGGTAATTTGTGGGGGATCTCCAATGTTTAGGCACACAGGGGCTCTCCAAACGCGACATGGTGTCCGCTAATGATTGGAGATAATTTTCCATTTAAAAAGCCAAATGGCGTGCCTTCCCTTCTGAGCCCTGCCGTGCGCCCAAACAGTGGTTTACCCCCACATATGGGGTATCTGCATACTCAGGACAAACTGGACAACAACATTTGTGGTCCAATTTCTCCTATTACCATTGGCAAAATAGGAAATTCCAGGCTAAAAAATCATTTTTGAGAAAAGAAAAATTATTTTTTATTTTCATGGCTCTGCATTATAAACTTCTGTGAAGCACCTGGGGGTTTAAAGTGCTCAGTATGCATCTAGATAAGTTCCTTGGGGGGTCTAGTTTCCAAAATGGGGTCACTTGTGGGGGAACTCCATTGCATAGGCACACAGGGGCTCTCCAAATGCGACATGGTGTCCGCTAACAATTGGAGCTAATTTTCCATTCAAAAAGTTAAAAGGCGCGCCTTCCCTTCCGAGCCCTGCCGTGTGCCCAAACAGTGGTTTACCCCCACATATGAGGTATCGGCGTACTCGGGAGAAATTGCTCAACAAATTTTAGGATCCATTTTATCCTATTGCCCATGTGAAAATGAAAAAATTGAGGCGAAAATAAATTTTTTGTGAAAAAAAAGTACTTTTTCATTTTTACGGATCAATTTGTGAAGCACCTGAGGGTTTAAAGTGCTCACTAGGCATCTAGATAAGTTCCTTGGGGGGTCCAGTTTCCAAAATGGGGTCACTTGTGGGGGAGCTCCAATGTTTAAGCACACAGGGTCTCTCCAAACGCGACATGGTGTCCGCTATCGATGGAGATAATTTTTCATTCAAAAAGTCAAATGGCGCTCCTTCCCTTCCGAGCCTTACCATGTGCCCAAACAGTGGTTTACCCCCACATGTGAAGTATCGGTGTACTCAGGAGAAATTGCCAAACAAATTTTAGGATCCATTTTATCCTGTTGTCCATGTGAAAATGAAAAAATTGAGGCTAAAAGAATTTTTTTGTGAAAAAAAAGTACTTTTTCATTTTTACGGATCAATTTGTGAAGCACCTGGGGGTTTAAAGGGCTCACTATGCATCTAGATAAGTTCCTTGGGGCGTCTAGTTTCCAAAATGGGGTCACTTGTGGGGGAGCTCCAATTTTTAGGCACACGGGGGCTCTCCAAATGTGACATGGTGTCCGCTAAAGAGTGCAGCCAATTTTTCATTCAAAAAGTCAAATGGCGCTCCTTCCCTTCCAAGCCCTGCCGTGCGCCCAAACAGTGGTTTACCCCCACATATGAGGTATCAGCGTACTCAGGACAAATTGGACAACAACGTACGTGGTTCAGTTTCTCCTTTTACCATTGGGAAAATAAAAAAATTGTTGCTGAAAAATCATTTTTGTGACTAAAAAGTTAAATGTTCATTTTTTCCTTCCATGTTGCTTCTGCTGCTGTGAAGCACCTGAAGGGTTAATAAACTTCTGGAATGTGGTTTTGTGCACCTTGAGGGGTGCAGTTTTTAGAATGGTGTCACTTTTGGGTATTTTCAGCCATATAGACCCCTCAAACTGACTTCAAATGTGAGGTGGTCCCTAAAAAAAATGGTTTTGTAAATTTCGTTGTAAAAATGAGAAATCGCTGGTCAAATTTTAACCCTTATAACTTCCTAGCAAAAAAAAATTTTGTTTCCAAAATTGTGCTGATGTAAAGTATACATGTGGGAAATGTTATTTATTAACTATTTTGTGTCACATAACTCTCTGGTTTAACAGAATAAAAATTCAAAATGTGAAAATTGCGAAATTTTCAAAATTTTCGCCAAATTTCCGTTTTTATCACAAATAAACACAGAATTTATTGACCTAAATTTACCACTAACATGAAGCCCAATATGTCACGAAAAAACAATCTCAGAACCGCTAGGATCCATTGAAGCGTTCCTGAGTTATTACCTCATGAAGGGACACTGGTCAGAATTGCAAAAAACGGCAAGGTCTTTAAGGTCAAAATAGGCTGGGTCATGAAGGGGTTAAAGGTCTTGGTTGCTTTTTGAATGGAAGAGGTTGAATGACTTTTACCCTTGACTTCAGCAGAAGCGTCTCCTCTTTGTTGTTTCCAGTAGGGCACAATGGTTAAGTCATGCCCCGTCAGATCATAACCCGCCAAAGTAGAAAAGATGAGCAGGGAATTAACTCCTGTGATCTCCAGAGGATTTCACTATAAAAACGCTAAAAAACAGCATACATTATGCACCCCATCATTTAGAATGAATTCCGCAATTTTTGTGCACATGATGCATTTTTTTTCCGTGAAAAAACGCATCCCGGTAAAAAATGCAGCATGTTGTTCATTAATTTTGCGGATTTCCCACTATATAATGCATTGGGAAATGTCCGGAACAATCCGCAAAAAAAAAGCAGTAAAAACGCATGCAGATTTCTTACAGAAAATTTCAGGTTTTTCTCAGGAATTTTCTGCAATAAATCCTGAACATGTGCACATAGCCTTAAGGCATGTTCATTATTTTTGCGGATTTTCTGCGTTTTTCCCGCAATTCTATGCATTTGGGAAAAAACGCACACAAAAACGCGGTAAAAACGCATGCGGATTTCTGGCAGAAATCTCCGGTTTTTGTCAGGAAAATTTCTGCAAGAAATCCTGACGTGTGCACATACCCTAAGGGTATGTGCACACGTCAGGATTTTTAGCGTTTTTTTTTTTCGCCATAAAAACGCTATAAATCTGATAAAAAAACGCTAACATTATGCATCCTATCATTTAGAATGCATTCCGCATTTTTTGTGCAGATGTTAGCACTTTTTTCCGCAAAAAAAAAACGCATCCCGCAAAAAATCCGGACATGCTCATTCTTTTTCAGGATTTTTTGCGGATTTGCTATCAAAAAGGTCATTCAGGAAAAAAAAATCCGCAAAAAATCTGCACAAATTCCACAAGAAATCCGCGCGAAAAAAAACGCGGATTTCTGGCAGAATTCTCAGGATTTTGTCAGGAAATAATCCTGACGTGTGCACATACCCTAAGAGGCTTCTGCCTCTTAACAAATTTTGCACATTTTACTCCTGCATGTCCCCTTAGAAAAAAATTGGTGTGCTAAAGTGGTAAAGTTTTAATTATCAGGGCCTAAACTTTTGTTGAATGCATAGTGGGTTGTTTTTTCTTTTCATACGACCTTTTAGGTTGCTGCAGAGCCATATCTGTGTATACAGTGGGGGAAATAAGTATTTGATCCCTTGCTTATTTTGTAAGTTTGCCCACTGACAAAGACATGAACAGGCTATAATTTTAGGGTAGGTTAATTTTAACATTAACCCCTTAATCCCATATGACGTATTATCCCGTCAAGGTGACCTGGGCTTAATTCCCAGTGACGGGATAGTACGTCATGCTATTTAATGCGACATCGTGACTTAAGTCGCGGTGATCGCATTAAATTTCCACCACCATCTTACCTGGAGGAAAATAGTGTCGCCCCCTCAGGCCTCTCGATCGCTGTGATTGGATGTTCAATTCGATGCCATCGACGATCGCGCCAATCACAGGCCACAGCGGCGGTCACATTGTGACCGCTGTGTGCCCTGCTGGTGACCTGGCTGTGACCTGCCAAAGGATCGGAGGGATCCTAGGCAGTTGCTATGATCACCAGGGGCTGCAGGGATTGGTGGGATTGATGTTATCATTCGATCCCACCAATGACCGCTCACAGCAGCGGTGTGACCTGTCTGTCACCTGCATGTGACCTGTCTGACCACTCTGCAGGGGTCCTCACTCTAGCTGAGGACTCCTGCAGAGCGGTCACACAGCCAGATCTACTCTTGCTGGGCCTTGTGGTGCTACAGAAGCCTATAACACCACAATCCAAGCATTAGGAAAGAAAGAAAGAAAGAAGACCGAAGAAAGGAGAGACTACTAACGTAAGTGTTATCATCCCCTACCCGATCTCTCTTCACCC
This sequence comes from Ranitomeya imitator, assembly GCF_032444005.1. Lineage (NCBI taxonomy): Eukaryota > Metazoa > Chordata > Amphibia > Anura > Dendrobatidae > Ranitomeya > Ranitomeya imitator. Next base: position 349,347,581 of record NC_091282.1, on the reverse strand, counting down.
CCTCCATCCCTCTTTGCGCTGCCTCTGTGCGCACGTTTAGCAGCCGCCAAGCGCCACTCGTGCTCGCTTTTTTTCATCAGCCCCCTTTGCGCCAACTCCGTACACCCATCCTGCAGCCGCCAAACTTGAGCTTGTGCCTGCCTTTTTTTTTGTTTGTTTTTCACTACACCTGTGCGCACACCCAGCAGCCGCCGAACTTTGATAAGTGACGCGGTTCACTTATCAAAGCTTTCGTGCCTTTTTTTTTTTTTCACATCTCCGTGTGCTCACCCAGCTGCCGCGCCTAACCCGTGCCTTCCGTTTATTTTATTTTTTCACATCTCTGTGCGTTCACCCAGTCGCTTCTGAACTTTAAGTGACGCGGTTCTCTTATCAGAGCTCTCGTGCCTGCCGTTTTTTTTCCACATACCCGTTCGCACACCCAGCAGCCGCCGAACTTTGATAAGTGACGCGGTTCACTTATCAGAGCTAGGGCCTGCTGTTTTAGACTTTTCCTTTCACAGATATATATTTTTTTTCCCTATTTGCTTTTTTTCCTTTAGCTTTTTCTTTTCAGAGTAGTTTGCACCAAGCACTATCCCCCCACACTTACACATAGTTACCAATAAAGTACATCCAAGCCCCATACTCACAAAAAAATGTCCCGCTCGTCCCATCAGCGCTATTCAGCAGAGGAGGCATATTCTTTCCTTGCCTCTGACACTTGATAGCCAGGAAAAGGATCCCACTTTTCGTTTCCGATTCTTCCTCATCCTCTTCCCACTCCTCATCTCCCTCCTCCAGCCCTGTGGAACCGCCACGCAGACGCTGCAGGACAGAACATGAGGCAGCGCCCATCATTGATGAAGAAGCGCCCACCATTGCCGAAGACGAACCAGTGCACCCCACTGAGTACCCCATATGGACCTCACCACCCGAAAATTACGAGCCACTGATTCCTGATTTGATGGCAGAATCAGGAATCAAGTTTGACACCACCAGCCTCCAAAGAACTAGACTTTTTCAAAGTCTTTTTCTCTGAGGCTTTCGTTAACCTCATGGTGGAGCAAACTAATTTGTATGCTCGGCAATTTTTGGACCAAAACTCAGGTTCATCATATTCTATCTAGTCTCCTGTAGACGCAGTTGAAATGATGCAGTTTTGGGGCCTAGTCCTCCACATGGGGATCCTGAAGAAGTCTGAACTTTCAGCAATATTGGAGCGTTGATATTTTATATAACACTCCAGTGTTCCGAATGGTCAAGAGCCGGACGCGTTTTGAGGCCATTCATAAGTTCCTGCATTACAACGATAATGCACGGTGTCCCGAACGAGAGAACCCCAACTTTGACCGTCTGTTCAAAGTTCGGCCGGTCATCGAACACTTCAACAAAAAGTTTGCTGAAGTGTACGTGACTCCAAAGGGACATCTGCGTGGATGAGTCCTTAATTCATTTTAAGGGTGGCTCAGATTCCGTCAATACCTGCCCAGCAAGAGGGCCTGGTACGGAAACTACACCTACAGCTTTAGAGTGTACAAAGGGAAGGACAGCAGGATTCAACTGCCTGAGTGTCCTTCTATCCTGGGAGTGAGTGGGAAAATTGTGTGGGATTTGATGCACCCACTGCTGGATAAAGGTTATCACCTCTATACCGATAACTTTTACACCTGCATCCCACTCTACAAATCTCTCTCTGCGCGAGGTACCGCAAAAATCGGAGGCCTCCCGAAGACGCTACTTGGGCAGACTCTCAGAAAAGGTGAGGGCAAAGCCCAATGTAGCGACCACCTGCTGGTGGTCAAGTACAAGGACAAAAGGGATGTCCTTCTATTGACCACCATACACGGTGATGGCAGCACCCTCAGCACTGTATGGGGTACCTCTACAGAGGTCAGCAAACCGACCTGTGTACTGGGGTACAACAAAAACATGGGGGGCGTTGATCTCTTTGATCAACTCCTCCAGCCGTACAGTGCTTTGAGAAAGGCCAGGGTGTGGTACAAAAGCTGTCCGTGCACATTGTACAAATGGCAATGCACGCTTTCCTGCTGTCACGATTTGCACACACCGGTACGTTGTACCTTCATTTCCAGGAGGTAGTGGTTAAGGCCCTCATGTTTGGCACTAGGGAAGGAGTGGGCCCCAGTACTTCTGGAAGTGAAGGTGCACGTATCGTACCAGGTCAGCATTTTCCTGGGGTGGTCCCACCAACTGGAAAAAAAAAGGTGCCGAGTGTGCTACAAAAGAGGATTACGCAAAAACACCATCTATCAATGTGACACCTGCCCCGAAAACCTGGCCTGTGTATGAAGGATTGCTTTAAATTGTACCACACCTCCATGCACTACTGATTTACTTTACAGGAAACAGATTAATTCCAAAGTAGGCACAGCTATGTAAGTTCTTTTGGGGGTCTACTTTCCAAAATGTTGTCACTTGTGTTTTTTTTTTTCCTGTTTAGGCACATTAGGGGCTCTGCAAACGGAAAGTGACGCCCGCAGACTATTCCATCAGTCTGCATTCCAAAACGTCAGTACTTCCCTTTCAAGCCCCAACGTGTGCCCAAACAGTTTTTTTCCCACATATGGTGTACCAGCGTACTCAGGACAAATTGGACAACAACATTTGAGGTCCAATTTCTCCTGTTACCCTTGGGAAAATAAAAAATTTGGTACTGAAAGATCATTTTTGTGGGTAAAAAATAGGTTTTTTTTTTATTTTCACACCCGTGCGTTATAAACGTTAGTGAAACACTTGGGGGTTCAAAGTTCTCACCACACATCTAGACAAGTTCCTTAGAGGGTCTAGTTTCCAAATTGGGGTTACTAGTGGGAAGTTTCCACTGTTTAGGCACATCAGGGGCTCCTCAAACGGAACATGGCGTCCGATCGCAAATCCAGCCAATTTTAGGTTGAAAAAATCAAGTGGCGCTTCTTCCCTTCTGAGCACTGCCGTGTGCCCAAACAGTGGTTTCCCCCCCTCCCCCTCCACTTATTGGGTATCAGCGTACTCAGGACAAATTGGAAAACAACTTTCGCTGTCCAATTTCTCCTGTTACCCTTGGGAAAATAAAAAAATTGTTGCTAAAAGATCGTTTTCGTGACTAAAAAGTTAAATTTTCAATTTTTTCTTTCCACATTGCTTCTGCTCCTGTGAAGCACCTGAAGGGTTAATAAACTTCTTGAATGTGGTTTTGATCAGCTTGAGGGGTGCAGTTTAAAAAAAAAAAAAAAAAAGGTTTTGTAAATGTTGTAAAAATGAGAAATCGCTGGTCAACTTTTAACCCTTATAACTCCCTAACAAAAAAAAATTTTGGTTTCCAAAATTGTTCTGATGTAAAGTAGACTTGTGGGAAATGTTATTTATTAACTATATTGTGACATATTTCGGTTTTAAGGGCATAAAAATTCAAAGTATGAAAATGCAACATTTTCAAAAGTTTCGCCAAATTTCCATTTTTTACACAAACGCAAGTTATATCAAAGAAATTTTACCACTATCTTGAAGTACAATATGTAGCGAGAAAACAGTCTCAGAATCGCCAAGATCCGTTTAAGCCTTCCAGAGTTATAACCTCATAAAGGGACAGTGGTCAGAATTGTAAAAATTGGCCCGGTCATTAACGTGCAAACCACCCTCGGGGCTTAAGGGGTTAAGAGAGAATATCAAAAATAAAATCCAGAAAATCGCATTGTATATATTATCTATAATATAACGCTGGGAGCGTCACTCTGTCCGAAGCCTTTATAGACTGCGCAGGCGCGACGCTCCTAGCGTTACATTAGTGTCAGGGAAAAAAAATGGCGCCGGAAGGCGCGGACTGCCGGGAGCAGGGGGACACCGTGCACATATTTGCGCCCTGATTATGCTGTGGCACTTCATGCCACAGCAATTCCTTTCCGCCCCGCCCATTTTCTTCGTCCTTCTGCTGCCGGAATCGCGCTTGCGCAGTCCGCGCTTTCCGGCGCCATTCTCTTGAAGACACAATGCAGGTGTGTCTTCAAGAAAATGGCGCCGGAAAGCGCGGACTGCGCAGGCGCCGATTCCGGCAGCAGGAGGACGAAGAAAATGGGCGGAAAGGAATGGCGTAAGTAACAAATTGCTGTGGCATGAAGCTGTGGCACTTCATGCCACAGCAATTTGTTACTTACGCCACCTGATTCCTTTCCACCGCCATTTTCTTGGTCCTGCTGCCGAAATCGGCGTCTGCGCAGTCCGCGCTTTCCGGCGCCATTTTCTTGAAGACACCCTGCAGTGTGTCTTCAAGAAAATGGCGCCGGAAAGCGCAGACTGCGCAGGCGCCGATTCCGCCAGCAGGAGGACCAAGAAAATGGCGGCGGAAAGGAATCAGGTGGCGCAAGTAACAAATTGCTGTGGCATGAGGCTGTGGCACTTCATGCCACAGCTATTTGTTACTTACGCCACCTGATACGGGGCATATATTATGGAGCAGCGTATGGGGCATATGGATGGGAGCAGCAAATTAAAGAACGGTGGCGCAGGATGGGAGCAGCACATGACAGAACGGGGGCGCAGGATGGGAGCAGCACACGACAGAATAGGGCAGCACATGACAGAACGGGGGTGCAAGATGGAAGCAGCACATGACAGAATGGGGGCGCAGGATGGGAGCAGCACATGACAGAACCGGGGTGCAGGATGGGAGCAGCACATGACAGGATGGAGGCGCAGGATGGGAGCAGCACATGACAGAATGGGGGTGCATGATGGCAGCAGCACATGACAGAACGGGGGTGCAAGATAGAAGCAGCACATGACAGAACGGCGGCGCAGGATGGGAGCAGCACATGACAGAACGGTGGCGCAGGATGGGAGCAGCACATGACAGAACCGGGGCGCAGGATGGGAGCAGCACATGACAGAATGGGGGCGCAGGATGGAGCAGCACATGTCAGAATGGGGGCGCAGGATGGCAGCAGCACATGACAGAATGGGGGCCCAGGATGGGAGCAGCACCTGACAACGGGGGCGCAGGATGGGAGCAGCACATGACAGGATGGGAGCAGCAAATGACAGAATGGAGGCGCAGGATGGGAGCAGCACATGTCAGGATGGGGACGCAGGATGGAGCAGCACATGACAGGATGGGGACGCAGGATGGAGCAGCACATACCAGGATGGAGACCATATACCAATATAAATGCTCGCCACCTGGGCGTAAAACGGGTTCAATAGCTAGTATAAATTTATTAGCATTTTGCAGTGAGAAATAAGGATTTGATCCCTCTGGCAAACAAGACTTAATACTTTGTTGCAAAACCCTTGTTGACAAGCACAGCCGTCAGACTTTTTTGTAGTTGATGATGAGGTTTGCACACATGTCAGGAGGAATTTTGATCCACTCCTCTTTGCAGATCATCTCTAAATCATTAAGATTTTGAGGCTGTCGCTTGGCAACTCGGTGCTTCAACTCCCTCCATAAGTTTTCTATAGGATTAAGGTCTGGAGACTGGCTAGGCCACTCCATGACCTTAATGTGCTTCTTTTTCAGCCACTCCTTTGTTGCCGTGGTTGTGTGTTTTGGGTCATTGTCTTGCTGGAAGACCCAAACTATGAGCTTTGCAAACTTACAAAATCAGCAAGGGATCAAATACTTATTTCCCCCACTGTAGCTGCCCTGTTTTAAACAGTTTAGTCTGAAAAAGGCACATTTTTTAAGTCCTGTTTTTCAAGTGGTTTCTAACCCTTTCAAGACCTTGGTGTTTTCAGTTTTTCTGGTGGTTCTGTTTTTGCTCCCCTTCTTCCCAGAGCCATAACTTTTTTATTTTTAAGTCAATATGGCCATGTGAGGACTTGTTTTTTGCAAGACAAGTTGTACTTTTGAGCGACTTGCAGGAAGACCCAGCCATGACCCATTTTTAATGTCCTGGTGGAGGGACGGACGTTGTCACTCAGGATTTTACGGTACATGCTCTATCCATTCTCCCATTGATGCGGTGAAGTAGTCTTGTGCCCTTCGCAGAGAAACACCCCCAAAACATAATGTTTCCACCTCCATGCTTGACATTGGGGATGGTGTTCTTTGGGTCATAGGCAGCATTTCTCTTCCTCCAAACACCGATTTGAGTTGATGCTAAAGAGCTCAATTTTTGTCTCATCTGACCACAGCATTTTCTCCCAATCAACTCACAGAATCATCCAGGTGTTCATTGGCAAACTTCAGATGTGCCTGCACATGTGCCTTCTTGAGCAGGGGGACCTTGCAGGCACTGCAGTATTTGAAACTTTTACGGCGTAATGTGTTACCAATGGTTTTCTTGGTGACTGTGGTACCAGCTGCCTTGACATCATTAACAAGTTCCCCTGTGTAGTTTTATGCTGATCTTTCTTTCACCTTCCTCATGATCAAGGATACCCCACGAGGTGAGATTTTTCATGGTGCCCTAGATTGATGTCGATTGACAGTCATTTTGTATTTCTTTAATTTTCTTACTATTGTACCAATAGTTGTCTCCTTCTCACCCAGCGTCTTACATATGGTTGGTAGCCCATTCCAGCTTTGTGCAGGTCTATGATCTTGTCCCAGACATCCTTATAAAGCTCTTTGGTCTTGCCCATGTTGTAGAGGTTAAATTCTGACTGACAGGAGTCTTTTATAAACGTGACTATGTAAGACCGCTGTCTTTAATGCAGGTAAGGAGTTGATTAGGAGCGTCTAACTGGTCTGTAGCAGCCAGAACTCCTAATGATTGTTAGGGGATCAAATACTTATTTCTCACAACAAAATGCAAATAAATTTATAGAATTTATACAATGTGATTTTCTGGATTTTATTTTTGATATTCTATCTTTCAATGTTAAAATTACCCTACCCTTAAAATTATAGACTGTTCATGTCTGTCAGTGCGCAAACTTACACAATCAGCAAGGATCAAATAATTATTTCCCCAACTGTACATGGTAATAACTCTGGAACACTTCTACATAGCCAAGTGATTCTTTAAATGTTTTTTTTTTTTTTTTTTGTGACATTGGTAAGGGGGAGCAATGTTTTTCTCTTTTCCAGAGCCGTTGTGCTACCAGCAGGATAGGTTGTTGTTGGTTTTTTTTTTTTTTTTCATTTTGTGGTATAGAATGTTAACTGTGCTGTCAGTTTTTCACAAACTGTTAAGGCTCATTCATACTTCTGTGCACGTCGGTCTAAGATCGGATCACGAACACAGTCTGGATGCTGGTCTCCCTGACGAACCTGCCCGCTTGATGTATTTCTGTGAGGCATTGTGGTCTGATCGATGTGTCATCTGAATGAGCCTGAAGATAGAAGCTTGAAAAACCATCAACAGTTTTTTTTTTTTTTTTTTTTTGCTCAGTGAAAAGCTGATGAAACGTGAACAAATTTGTTTAAAAAAAAATCAAATTTGACAAAACTGTAAAAAAAAAAAAAATTGCAATTTTCAAACTTTGAATGATTATCCCTTTCATTCAGATAGTTATCCCACAGCAAAACACTAATAAATAACATTTCCCACATCTCTGCTTTACATCAGCACCATTTGTAAAATGTTATTTCATTTTGTTAGCATTTTAGGAAACTTAAAAATGTAGCAGCAATTTTTCCTTTTTCCAAAGAAACTTGCAAAATTATAATTTATTTATTTTTTTAGGGACCTATCCGGGTTTGAAGAGACTTTGGGAGTCTTCTATATTATAAACCCCCTAAAAGTGATACCATTTTAAAAACCGCAGCCCTTGACATATTGAAAACTGCTGTCAGGTGGTTTATTACCCCCCCCCCTGCAGGTGATTTTCAGGAATTAATGCAAAGTGACATGACAGGAATGAAAAAATGTATTTACCACCTCAATGTTGCTGACGTCTGAACATGTTTCTAAGGCCGTTATTTGGTCATGAATTGCCGTGAAAAACATCAGGACCACACAATCATGATCTGAGGGCACTGATGGGGGGGGAAAAACAGCCCCCACACTTTAACCATTTTTATATGATGTAGTCACTATTGACAGCAGCATCTAAGGGGTTAAACAGATATGGATGGTGACAACATTGATCGTGGCTGCTGCTCAAGTTGTCAGCTATAGTGTACAGCCGGCAGCTGCTGGATTGTCACCTGTGTGGTGATGCGAATCTCTTATATCTCAGGTCAGTAAAAAGACATATTGGAGGTCATTTAAGGGGTTAAGAAGACGTTGTTGATGCAACGCCTCGGTCATGTGCTAGGGCGATGTGATGAGACAGTAGGGCGTTCATGTTTCACTGACTAACGCGTGTTATACAGTATCACTGCTTCCACTTCCTCTGGATGAGTTTACTTTCCTTCCTAAGGTCATGGCTGTTACAGAAGGGCCGTCGGCCCCCATTTCATTAATTGCAGTACCAGAACAGGAAGTCATTGAATAAATAAGCCTTTTCTTAACAATGTGATTATTATCTGATCCACAGCAGAGCTTGACCCCGTCTATATGTGCACAGCTTTATTCATACACTGTATGTATGCACAGCTTTGTACATCCTCATATACTCCTGTATATTCATAGCTCAGATATGTGTGTATACATGGCTGGGTTCATCCTTCAAATGCATGGCTTTATTATACAGGTATAGTCTGTTAACGTAAGTGCAACAGACAACAGGTAGAAATGGTAGGCAATTAGGAACACACATCCCCCATAAAGGAGTAGTTCTGCAGGTGGTGACCACAGATCATTTCTCTGTTCTCATCCTTTTTGGCTGGGTTTTGGTCACTTTTGCATTTTGTCATTGCTCTTACCCCTAGAGGTACAGTAGCATGAGGCGGTCTCTACAACCCATATAAGTTGCTCAGGTAGTGCAGTTCATCCAGGATGACACATCAATGCGAGCTGTGGCAAGACAGGTAGCTGTATCTGTGAGCACAGTGCCCAGAGCATGAAGTAGATACCAGGAGACATAGAGGGGGCCATAAGAGGGCAACAATCTAGCAGCAAGGCCACTATCTCCTTTGTACAAGGAGGAGCAATGCCAGAGCCCTTCAAAATGACCTCCAGCAGGCCACTAACATAGATGTGTCCTCTCAAACTATCAGCAAGAGACTTCGTGAGGGTGCAATGAGGGCCCGACGTTCACAAGTGGGTGTTGTGCTTACAGCCCGACACCATGCAGGGCGATTGGCAATTGCCAGAGAACACCAAGATTGGCAAATGAGACACTGGCACCCTGTGCTCTTCACGGATGAGAGCAGGCTCACACTGAGCACGTGACAGATGTGATAAAGTATGGACACCCTTTAGAGAACGTTCTGCTGCCTGCAACATAATCCAGCGTGACTGGTTTGGCAGTGGGTCAGTAATGGCGTGGAGAGGAATTTTTCTTGGAGTGCCGCACAGCCCTCCATGTGCTAGCCAGAGTTACCCTGACTGCCATTAGTTATCAGGTCAGGATAAGATCCTCAGACCCATTATGAGACAATATGCAGGTGCACTAGGCCCTGGATCCCTTCTGATGCATGTCCATTGCTAAGCCTAGTGGTTGAAGTGTGTCAGCAGCTCCTGCATGATGAAGGCATTGATGCCAGGGGCTGGCCTGCCTGTTCCCCACTCCTGAATCCAGTCGAGCACCACCTTGCACCACAGACTGTCCAGGAGTTGACTGATGATTTATTCCAGGACTGGGAAGAGATCCATCAGGAGAATATCTGCCTCCTAATCAGGAGCATGCCCAGTCATTGTAGGGAGGTCATACAGGCACATGGAGGCCACATATGCTACTGAGCATAATTTCATTGTCTTGAGGCATTTCCACTGATGTTGGATCAGCCTGTAATTTGATTTTCTACTTTGGTTTTGAGCATCATTCCAACTCCAGACCTCCATTGGATATCAATTTTCATTTACATTGATCATTTTTATTTTTTACTAGCTGAAGAGCCCGGCGTTGCCTGGGCATAGTAAATATCTGTGGTTAGTTATAGCACCTCGCATCTCTTATTTTCCCATCATGCCTCTCATTTTCTCCCTCACTCCTCTCATTCCCCCCTAACACTTGTCATTTAGACCTCACATCTGTCATTTTCCGATCACTCCACTATTTTCCCTCACTCCTCTCATTTTGCACTCACACCTTTTCATTTTCACCTCACACCCCTCATTTTCACCTCAGTATATACATGATTGTCATCTCCCTTATATATAGTATACACCTGTATGTCTTCTCTTGTATATAGTATATACCTGTATGTCATCTCCCCTGTAAATAGTATATACACTGTCATCTCCTCCTGTATATTGTATATACACTGTCATCTCCTCCTGTATATTGTATATACCCATGTGTCCTCTCCTCCTGTATATATTATATACCTGTATGTCATCTCTTCTGTATATACCTGTATGTCATCTCCTATATATAGTATATACCTGTATGTCATCTCCTGTATATAGTATACACCTGCTGTATGTCATCTCCTCCTCTATATACCGGTCATCTCCTCTTTTATATAGTATATACCTGTATGTCATCTCCTCCTGTATATAGTATATACGTGTGTCCTCTCCTCCTGTATATAGTATGCACCTGTAAGTCATCTCCTCCTGTGTGTGTGTATATATATATATATATATATATATATATATATATATATCTGTGTATCATCTGCTCCTGTATATAGTATATACGTGTCATCTCCTCCTGTATATAGTATATACCGGTCTCATCTCCTCCTGTATATAGTATACACCTGTCTCATCTCCTCCTGTATATAGTATATACCTGTGTCATCTCCTGTATATAGTATATACCTGTGTGTCATCTCCTCCTGTATATAGTATATACCTGTGTCATCTCCTGTATTAGACCGCGTTCACACGTTATTTGGTCAGTATTTTTACCTCAGTATTTGTAAGCTAAATTGGCAGCCTGATAAATCCCCAGCTAAAAGGAAGCCCTCCCCCCTGGCAGTATATATTAGCTCACATACACATAATAGACAGGTCATGTGACTGACAGCTGCCGTATTTCCTATATGGTACATTTGTTGTAGTTTGTCTGCTTATTAATCAGATTTTTATTTTTGAAGGATAATACCAGACTTGTGTGTGTTTTAGGGCGAGTTTCATGTGTCAAGTTGTGTGTTGAGTTGCGTGTGGCGACATGCGTGTAGCAACTTTTTGTGTGTCGAGTTGCATGTGACAGGTTAGTGTAGCAAGTTGTGTGCAGCAAGTTTTGCGCATGGCGAGTTTTGCGTGTGATGCGTTTTGAGTATGTGCAAGTTTTGTGTGAGACAACTTTTGCATGTGTTGCAACTTTTGTGCATGTGGCAATTTTTCCACGTGTGCAAGTTTTATGCGGGCGAGTTTTCCATGAGGTGAGTTTTGCACGTGTGGCGAGTTTTGCGCGTGGCGAGTTTTGAGCGGCGACTTTTGTGTTTCGACTTTTATGTGGCGAGGTTGGTGTATGTGTGGTGAGGGTGGTATATGTGTTCAAGCACGTGGTAGTTTGTGGTGCCTTTTGTGTGTGTTCATATCCCCGTGTGTGGTGAGTATCCCATGTCGGGGCCCCACCTTAGCAACTGTATGGTATATACTCTTTGGCGCCATCGCTCTCATTCTTTAAGTCCCCCTTGTTCACATCTGGCAGCTGTCAATTTGCCTCCAACACTTTTCCTTTCACTTTTTTCCCCATTATGTAGATAGGGGCAAAATTGTTTGGTGAATTGGAAAGCATGGGGTTAAAATTTCACCTCACAACAGGGTGGATTTGATTTAAATCTAACTGATTTAAATCATGATTTAAATCACTAGTCAGTAAGGCTTGATTTAAATCAGTGATGTAAATCAAAGTTTCTATCTAACTGAATTTGACTCCGCAGAGGTCCCAGCCTCTTCTTCATGGCAAAAATGTTACAACATGAACAGAGTTGAGAAAAAGACCTTAATCCTATTGTTCTACAAACCTATGAATACAGAATCAACCCCTTCAGTGCCAAGTCCAAGAAGTTAGACAATATGTTTCTGATTGTTTGGAGTGGAATAGATCTGCACAACACAAGAAGAATGTGAATCTAAGTGTGAGGAGGAGGAAGGGCAAGCAGACAAGAAAATGAAAGTGAAACTTTGAGCACAATACTGCAGCATAGCCACAGACAGACAAGTCTGGATCTGTTTGTGTGTACGATCTGAGGTTTATTACATTCTTTCCTTACAATGGCAGCAGGCCGTAAAAGAGACCCAGTTTGGGAATATTTTAATGAAGCTCCTTCGCCTATCGGTAAGGCAGGCATGCGTGCAAAATGCAAACGATGCAACAAAGAGATGCAAGGCCTGGTGGCGCGAATGAGGCAACATCATGAGAAGTGCGGTGATGAAGATGACTCATCTTCATCCTCCTCCTCACACTTAGATTCACATTCTTCTTGTGTTGTGCAGATCTATTCCACTCCAAACAATCAGAAACCTATTGTTTAACTTCTTGGACTTGGCACTGAAGGGGTTGATTCTGTATTCATAGGTTTGTAGAACAATAGGATTAAGGTCTTTTTCTCAACTCTGTTCATGTTGTAAGATTTTTGCCATGAAGAAGAGGCTGGGACCTCTGCGGAGTCAAATTCAGTTTTGAGAACTGCGCAAGTAAAGCGAGCGTCTGATAATATAGGAGAGAAACTGCCCACTAATCCTACAGAAACCTCTGGAAGTGCATGGCATTGTGAATGTTACACATATACAGCCTTTATTCTACTGAGTTAATCAACTCCGCTTTATCTCATGATGGAAGAACCTTTGGATGGTAAAATATTTTCCTCAAAAAGCAGTTTATTGAAAAAAATCCGATTTAAATTAAAAAAAAATCCGATTTAAATAAAAAAAAATCCGATTTAAATTAAAAAAATCGGATTTTTTTTTTTTTTTTTTTAAACATTGATTTTTATCTACCCTGCCTCACAACATAGCCTATGACGCTCTCGGGGTCCAGACGTGTGACTTTGCAAATTTTGTGGCTGTAGCTGCGACGGTGCAGATGCCAATCCCGGACATACACACACGCATACACACACACACACGTGCACACACACGCACACACACACACACGCGCGCACACATGCACGCACACACGCGCGCACACGTGCACGCACACACACACACGCGCACACATGCACACGCACACACACTCACTCACTCACACACACACACACACACACACACACACACACACACACACACACACACACACACACACACACACACACACACACTCAGCTTTATATATTAGATTGTTCTTAATGCATTCCACTATTTAATGAATAAAGATTTGCAACTGTAATATTTCATTCAGTGATATCTAGGATGTGGTATTTAAATGTTCCCTTATTTTTTTGAGGTGTGTGTGTATATTTATAAAACACAATTGTATATGACGGAGGAAACAATGTATTTTAAGATGTATAATCTCTTCATCTGTCATGCCGTAAATATACATGGCTTCATTCTTCATATACAGTGTGTATGTGCCACCTTGTATACATGCAGGGCTATATTTACCATTTAGATGCATAAATTCACACTCCCAAGACTTTAAATGGCAATGATAAACATCTTACATGTAATTTATGTGCGAAGTAGCCGGCAATAATGATGCTAAATACGGTAATTAGGATCATTTTAATTTAGCAAAACTTGTAACCTCTCCAGAACAAAGGCAGACATTTCCTGTTCAGATTTTAGCTTTCTCCAAAAGTTTTCAGACTGCCAGAAATGGTTTTCACAATTTCCTTCTGCATTGTTTTTAGATCTGTCAATCAGATATTTCTATGGATACTGAAGTAGTTGTACGCAAATGTTTACACTTGTGCTGACAAATATGTCAAGTTTATACAAGAAATCATTATTTTCAGTGTTGACCTTTTATTTTTCAAGACATCTGCAATTCGGCCTGCCATGCAAAAATCTGCTTCTGGGCCAAATCCTGACTGATGACAACCCATTATTGCCTAATAAGTGCTTTGGAGTTATCACTTTTGCCTTGTCACATGGTTCTCTATGAGGTGTTCATCACCAAATTGCTCCTGGATTATTGGGACAAGTTGTACTTGAAGGATGTTTAGATACCATTCTTTATTCATTATTGTCGGCAGAGGGAAGCATGAAGTGCTCTAAAAAATTTCCTGATAGTTGGCTGCACTGACTTTGGCCTTGATAAAACACAGTGGAATTACACCAGCAGATGACCTGGCTCCCCAAACCATCACTGATTGTGGAAACTTCACATTAGATCTCAAGCAGCTTGGATTGTGGCCTCTCCACTCTTCCTCCAGACTCTGGGACCTTGACTTCCAAATGAAATGCTAAATTTACTATCATCTGAAAACAACACCTAGGACCACTGAGCAACAGTTCTTTTTCTCCTTGGCCCAGGTAAGACACTTCTGGCGTTGTCTATTGGTCACGAGTGGCTTGACACAAGAATGCGACACTTGCAGCCCATGTCCTGGATACATCTGTGTGTGGTGGCTTCTGAAGCAATGACTCCAGCAGAGGTCCACTCCTTGTGACTCTCCGCCCAATTTTTGAATGGCCTTTTCTTGACAATCCTTTCAAGGCTACGGTTATCCCGCTTGCTTGTGCACTTTTTTCTACCACAATTTTTCCTTCCACTCAACTTTCCATTAATATGCTTGGATACAGCACTCTGTGAACAGTCAGCTTATTTAGCACACTATATGGGTCTTGGAAAATGGCGCTTTTTTTTTTTTTGTTGTTGAAAATTTAGAATTTTTCCCTCACTATTTTAAAGAAAAAATAACCCATATTTGTTTGGTATCTACACACTTGTAATGACCTGGAGAATCATATCGACAGGTCAGTTTTAGTATTTAGTGAACATGGCTAAAAATTTTAGCCCTTTTTTTATTTTTTTGCAATTTCACTGTAATTACTTCCTGTTTATTTATGATTTGTGTCAATTTCACTGTAGCTTAACTTTTTCCCCCATTTTCCAGGTACAGGATATGTTTAGAAACCAATGGTGTCGTTCAAACTGGCGCATAGCAAATGTGGTGCCAATATTCAAAAAGGGCTCTAAAAGTGAACCTGGAAATTATAGGCCAGTAAGTCTAACCTCTATGGTTGGTAAAATATTTGAAGGGTTTCTGAGGGATGTTATTCTGGATTATCTCAATGAGAATAACTGTTTAACTCCATATCAGCATGGGTTTATGAGGAATCGCTCCTGTCAAACCAATCTAATCAGTTTTTATGAAGAGGTAAGCTATAGGCTGGACCACGGTGAGTCATTGGACGTGGTATATCTCGATTTTTCCAAAGCGTTTGATACCGTGCCGCACAAGAGGTTGGTACACAAAATGAGAATGCTTGGTCTGGGGGAAAATGTGTGTAAATGGGTTAGTAACTGGCTTAGTGATAGAAAGCAGAGGGTGGTTATAAATGGTATAGTCTCTAACTGGGTCGCTGTGACCAGTGGGGTACCGCAGGGGTCGGTATTGGGACCTGTTCTCTTCAACATATTCATTAATGATCTGGTAGAAGGTTTACACAGTAAAATATTGATATTTGCAGATGATACAAAACTATGTAAAGCAGTTAATACAAGAGAAGATAGTATTCTGCTACAGATGGATCTGGATAAGTTGGAAACTTGGGCTGAAAGGTGGCAGATGAGGTTTAACAATGATAAATGTAAGGTTATACACATGGGAAGAAGGAATCAATATCACCATTACACACTGAACGGGAAACCACTGGGTAAATCTGACAGGGAGAAGGACTTGGGGATCCTAGTTAATGATAAACTTACCTGGAGCAGCCAGTGCCAGGCAGCAGCTGCCAAGGCAAACAGGATCATGGGGTGCATTAAAAGAGGTCTGGATACACATGATGAGCGCATTATACTGCCTCTGTACAAATCCCTAGTTAGACCGCACATGGAGTACTGTGTCCAGTTTTGGGCACCGGTGCTCAGGAAGGATATAATGGAACTAGAGAGAGTACAAAGGAGGGCAACAAAATTAATAAAGGGGATGGGAGAACTAAAATACCCAGATAGATTAGCGAAATTAGGATTATTTAGTCTAGAAAAAAGACGACTGAGGGGGGATCTAATAACCATGTATAAGTATATAAGGGGACAATACAAATATCTCGCTGAGGATCTGTTTATACCAAGGAAGGTGACGGGCACAAGGGGGCATTCTTTGCGTCTGGGGGAGAGAAGGTTTTTCCACCAACATAGAAGAGGATTCTTTACTGTTAGGGCAGTGAGAATCTGGAATTGCTTGCCTGAGGAGGTGGTGATGGCGAACTCAGTCGAGGGGTTCAAGAGAGGCCTGGATGTCTTCCTGGAGTAGAACAATATTGTAACATACAATTATTAGGTTCTGTAGAAGGACGTAGATCTGGGGATTTATTATGATGGAATATAGGCTGAACTGGATGGACAAATGTCTTTTTTCGTCCTTACTATCTATGTTACTATGTTACTAAACGTACAACTCGTCTTGCAAAAAACAAGACCTGACATGGTCATACTGACTTAAAGGGAACCTGTCACCCCGTTTTTTCAGTACGAGATAAAAATACTGTTAAATAGGGCCTGAGCTGTGCGTTACTATAGTGTATTTTGTGTACCCGGATTCACCACCTATGCTGCCGAAATAACTTGCCAAAGTCGCCGTTTTCGCCTGTCAATCAGGCTGGTCAGGTCATATGGGCGTGGCGACATCGCTGTTTCTTCCCCCAGATCTTGCATATCTTTCCGTTGGTGGCGTAGTGGTTTGCGCATGCCCATCTTCTGAATCCACTGGGCAGGAGAAGATCTGCGCTATTTCCCTGGTGATCTGTGGGGGCGGCCATCTTCCTGAGGCCGCGTGTGCGCATATGGAGTCCTCTGCTGCCCGGGGCTTCAGGAAAATGGCCGCAGGATGCCACGCGTGCGCAGATGGAGATTGCGGCGGCCATTTTCCTGAAGCCGAGATGCGATCTCGGCTTCAGGAAAATGGCCGCCGCGATCTCCATCTGCGCACGCGCGGCATCCCGCGGCCATTTTCCTGAAGCCCCGTGCAGCAGAGCACTCCATCTGCGCACGCACGGCCCCAGGAAGATGGCCGCCCCCACCGATGACAAGGGTAATAGCGCAGATCGCGCGCTGTTTCTTCACGTGCGCGCAGTGGATTCGGCACTTGGACATGCGCAAACCACTACGCCACCAACGGAAAGCTGGGGAAGAAACAGCGATGTCACCACGCCCATCTGACCTGACCTGTCTGATTGACAGGCGAAAACGGCGACTTTGGTAATGTATTTCGCAGCATAGGTGGGGAATCAGGGTACACTACATACACTATTGTAACGCACAGCGCAGGCCCTATTTAACAGTATTTTTATCTCAATCTGAAAAAACGGGGTGACCGGTTCCCTTTAAAGAAAGGAAAAAGCACAAGATACCAAAGACACCTGATTTGAAAAATAACAGCTACAATCTATTAGCAAGGAAGGTTATGTTAACGATAATACAATCTGTTATCTAACTCGAGAAGACTATTCCTTTCGTATACTATATAAAAAACCCCATCAATAACCTGACAAGAGAATGATACGTAGGGAAGAGGTATAAAACTTGCTTAATCTGCCTCTTACCAAAGTATCTGTGTTTTTTCTTGTATACTGTACTTTTGATTAAAAGTGATGTTTTAGAATTTACTCCGATTTTGCTTGCATACATTTCAGTAGTGAGTGTGTTTGGAGAACAGGATTTCTTGGGGCTTCAGTCTCAAAATCTTTCATTGCTTGTTTATTGTTCTATTCTTGTTTGAGGGGCTTTCAACCAGTGATGCCAACTACACATTCCTGTGACTGCCACGTTCTGTGGTCACATTATATATTGTGGCCACGGCACTCGTACTATGGTATCTTCTTTACTGTATACTATACATGCTTCACATACAAATGTAATCAGCCAGCGTTAGCATGTTTGTTTGTTTTTTTGTATTGTACATTACTGTGGAAGGAAAGTGGGGACAAAAGAAAACAAGCTAATTAAAAAGTGACATCATAATCTATTACTGTATATGCATATGTACTAATTTTCATTGGTAAACTTGACACTATGTTCTAAAAGAACATTATCGAATAAGCTCCATTATATAGCGGCATTAATTGGTATTCCAAAAAAGTAGAGCAAATGTCCACCCGAGCGAAAGCCATTAAGTGTATATCACTAATATTTAGAAAAAATGTTTTTAAGGGTCCAATTAAATTGAGGTCTTGGACATAATGGCTTTCTATGATCACCTTGAAGATGTATTCCTACAATCAAAATGTATCACCTATCAACAGAACAGATAAGCGTCCCCACACATTCCCAAAATAGGGCTCCAGTGTCTCCTATTTGAAGGCAGGCGAGCATGCGCACCACAAAAAGAAAAGGCATAATACAAGGCCTCTGGGGCTGACTAAGATGGTGAGTGCTGTACCTGGTCAGTCCCATAGACTTTGGATGGTATGGCAATGTGCATGCTTGTAGTACTTTATTCAGACGAAGCCCCCCTTTCTCGGGATTTTTGTGGGTTCCTGTATGTTTATCACCAGTCCTGTGTATCCGTTTTGTTTTTTTGAGATTGGTGTCACAGGTTATGTGGCCAAAGATCGCTCTATGCCGCTGGTAAATAGGGTCACATAGTAAAGTTGACAAGCTGGTCACAATGGTTCAGGCTGTTTGCAACTAGTTTCTCACGGTTGCGATACCACGAGGGTCGTAGTGTCACTCCGTTCACCTTCTTGGTATTGTCCGCATAGAACGATCTTTGTCTGCGGACCAGCACTCGGCGATGCATTACAGCCTATTGACTTCATGTTTCCCCTGCAGGGCATAGAGCTACGTACAGCTAATACAGCGAGCCTTTGGATTACCCTCTTGTCAGAGGACTTTTCTAACTTTGTGCATTTGGGACAAACCCATCATCTACTCAGCCATTGTAATCAGTCATACAGTTATATGCAGTTAGCGGCCTTTCACACCACCATATATTACTGTCTGGCCCAATCACTGGTCTCCGAACTTAATCTACCTTCCTCAGGGTCATAATCATCTATGATGACAGCGGTTCTCCTTTTTACTGTTTTTTCTGGTTAACGTGCGTCCCAGCATGCCTACCACACGTGGGTTACATGGCTAATGCGTTGTCATGTTTTCTTCACAGGGAGGCGGAATTGTCCGTTGAAGTGTTACGACAGAGGGAAGCCAAATGGCTGGACATGCTGTCAAATTGGGACAAATGGATGGCAAAGCGACACAAGAAGGTATTCTGATGTTCTGTGATGGGAGTGATTTATCTGTGCGTGTGCCCTGCTAATGTCATCATTCAGTAACACCGCCACCCTGTCATCTGGGTGCAGCTAGTATCGGTGTGCGCAGAGCACCCTTGGGTGTTTTGGGCCATCTTTTTGTTTAGCAGAAGTTTCCTGTCTGCTCCAGTAACCAACTTCACGTGGACGGGTATAATCTGAGGCACGTGCACGGGAGAAGTCCTGCATTGTATACAAACAGGTTCAGCCATTTCCAAGGCATACACCAACAAAGTAAACTAGGTCATCCACTGCAGCTCTACACAGGCTGTATGTAGCCTAGTAAACGCTGAGGTTTCTTGTGTAGGAGGTCGTTAATGACTATTCTAATAATCTATAGCAATTACGTTCCACTGCTGAGTCTACATAAGTCAGTGGTTCACGGTATGGCCTGCAGTCACATACTATGGTGGGCCGTGACACTTATTGTTGGGGATGGGATGTTCTCTTGTCGACTTTGAACAAGTTAATTCTTGCACCTTGTGACTCAGAAATTTGCTTGGGATCTGCCAGTGCAGCACTTAGTCTACACAGCACCTTCATGAGGCCATTATCGTGGCTCTAGCCAGGTTCATTGGTTTTATAGCTGATATTAGAAGATGGTTGGAGGGGAATTCAGTTTGTAGCCAATAAAAGCTTTGGGAATTTTGATCATTACCTGCCTATGGCACTGATTTATTTCATTTTCCTCCTTCCATTTATGACTAAGACTGCTATTTTGTAAAGTAAATGTTGCGTTTTTTTTCTGCTTTTCTCCTCAAAATCGTGGGTACGTTAGAGCAATGAAGAACAAACTTACTAAATGTTAAATTTAATTTACCTGAAGTATTGTGCTTAAAATAGATAAGATAAAGAAACCTTACACAATTGGATTACAATACTTATTTTACGGGGGAAGACGCCTCAGATACTGTTACAGAACGACCATGTGGTTCTTCCAGATCTAACTCTGATATTCGGTAGGTGAGATGTTTTAAAGGGTCACTCCAGACCCTTGCTCCTCCCTGGCCTGAGGTAGGAGGGAGTAGGCTGAATAGATTAGATCCTAATCCAGTTTTAGCCCTCACTTTTGCTGTGGGTCATATTTTCCCCCAAGGAACTTCCTAGAGAAACTCAATGGACTTCAACTTGCCAAACATTCGCAACCCTTCTATACACACCACACAATAATAGAATATATCCATAATTCAGGTATCGATTGCGTTCCTGTGCGTTGCCCGCTAGCAAAACTTTTTCAGACTGCCCGTCTGCTCTTCATCAGATAACATGCTTCGATTACCTGTCCACAGCGGGTTGTACAGGCAGCGTTCAGTTCTGTCCTTGATTTGTATAGCTCATAACCACACTTAAGACAACTAGACACCGCAGATTTTAGGTGTGTGTGTGTTTGCCTGTAGTTAACAGATCCATTAACTAAAAGTGCAAATGTATATGGAAGAAGATAATACAGTAGCTCTGTGAGATGGGGCTTGACGGGAGCTCACAAGGGGGGTGTCTGCAGCACTGAGGAGAAGCAAGTGTTGCTGGGAAATGTAGTTTTAGCATATAACTAAGTATGGCAGTCCTATTATGTGAAGCTGGATGCTCGTAGGGGCAGATAAATAAAAAAAGACAAAGGTACAAGAATTGGTGATGAGCGAGTGTACTCTCTGCTCGGGTTTTCCCAAGCACGCTCGGGTGACCTCCGAGTATTTGTTAGTGTTCGGAGATTTAGTTTTCATCACGACAGCTGAAGGATTTACAGCTACTAGCAAGGCTGAGTACATGTGGGAGTTGTCTGGTTGCTAGGGAATTCCCACATGTAATCAAACTGTACAGTCGCAAATGATTCAGCTGCTGTGAGGGAAAACTAAATCTCCGAGCAGTCACAAATACTCGGGGAAAACTCGAGCAACGAGTACACTCGCTCATAACTAATAAGAATGAAACCTTGTGTTAGGTTTAGTCTGTAAATTAATAAGTATGCATTTACCATGTTTAGTGAAAAATAAAGTGATTGTAAGGACAGATCATGTGGGGTTTTTTTACTCCTAAATAACCACTTTTTAAGTTAAAGAATGTTTCAATACAAACTTTACCATGTAGGCTTCATTTTGTAAATTGGAAAATGGCATAATGGTTCATGTTCATTTATAAGGAATGCGCTTTGTGCTGTAACTGTGGAAACTACCTGCGTTACCCAAAACACCAGATTACTGAGCAGCTTTTTACTACTCTGGGAAAATGGAGGCTGCACTGAGATTGCTTGCTCTGTGGAACAAGGCTGGTTAGATAGCCACTAGACATTTTACATAATTGCTGCCGCATTGCTCTTTATTTTTTAGATGGTTTATCTAAAAGTTTCCTGTTTTATTCATCCACCTCTTCCCATGAGATGGCATGCATATTGGGCTACTTTCACACTAGCGTCGGAATCTCCCCGTCACAATGCGTCGGGCCGAGATTCCGACGCTAGCGTTTGATGCGCCACACAACGGGTGCAGCGGATGCATTTCTCCGGCGCATCTGCTGCCCCATTGTGAGGGGAGGTGGGGGCGGAGTTCCGGCCGCGCATGCGTGGTCGGAGAAAGCGGTCCGTCGGCAGCAAAAAAAGTTACATTTAACGTTTTTTGCTCCCGGCGGTCCGCCACAACACGGCGCAACCGTCGCACGACTGTTGCGACGTGTGGCAATGCGTCGCTAATGTTACTCTATGGGGCAAAAACGCATCCTGCAAACAACTTTGCAGGATGCGTGTTTTGCCATAAACGACTCATTGCGACGTATTGCAAAAAAAACGCTAGTGTGAAAGTAGCCTTATTGACAAGTGTCTAATGGCAGCTGCACATATTGACACGCGTGTGCTTCTTGTAACAGTTCCACAGTGCTCACAGCGAAGTAATATGACCAGTCAATGGAAGCATTGGGTAATGTTTCTTAAACGGACCGGTCATATGCCAAACTGTGGGCAGCATGCATCAGACTAGCTGCACGATGGCAACAAGGTATTATATAGTTAGAAGATCTGGCCAGAGACTAGACTAGTCTGTTGCTGCCCCTGACTCTCTTCCCAGTTCTGTTACTGGTGGTTCCTTATGTAATATATAATAATAATAATGTACATATGAGGGAAAGACTTTTTAAATGATATTTTCTCTGAAACTGAGTGTTTCAAAGAGCACTATGTGTGGCTGCAGTTGTGCAGCCAGGCTCTGATTTATTTTTTTTTTTTTTTTCTTACATTTTGAGCAGCATGAATCTGGACACATGTTCCCTTTTTAAGGTTTTTGTCAGTTTGAAACTTCTTTTTTGGCAGATAAAGCTGAGATGTCAGAAGGGCATACCGCCTGCTCTTCGTGGCCGCGCCTGGCAGTACCTTTCAGGAAGCAGGGTAAAGATGGACCAGAACTCCAACAAATTTACTGTAAGTGTGACTGGAAATAATAAAGCGTTTCTTCAAGAATTTGATAAGTGGCTACTGTCTCATATTTCAAGCTGCATCCTATCCTTGACAAATGTCAAAATGGGTTGCAGCCTGAAGAAGCAGCGCTTGAGACATGCGTCCTGTCAGATCAGATGTGTAACATGGTGAACGAACATCTGCCCACTCAGCCGCAGAGCAGGGTTGAAGGAGAAAAAAACAACTTCTCCTTTTCTGACTGAGATTTGTACAGTGCCAGTCTATTTGCCCTGCTGTAAAGCTGTCAGACTGACTTGGCAGAGTGGGAATACAAATAAGAACGGAGACATGTTGTTGTACCCCCTCACCCCACGTTCACTCTTTGTCAGCCATGGTCCACGTCTGAGTGGTGAGATGAGGTCAATTTGTTCACAATGCTGCTCCTCGGACTATTGAGAAATACCTTAAGCGGTGTTTCTGACTACTACCCGTCATAGCATGTGACTAGGTCAGGTTGAAGCTTGAAATATGTAACTCATTTCTATCATATTTTTAGAGAGCCCCTTTTAAGGGTATGTGCACACGTATTCTGGAGGACTGCGGATTTTTCCGCAGAGGATTTGGAAAAACCTCGGTGCAAAACGGCTGCAGTTTTTCCTGCGGATTTATCGCGGCTTCTACTGCGGATTCCGCTGCGGTTTTACACCTGCAGTTTTCTATTGCAGCAGAATCCGCACAAAGAAATGACATGCTGCGGAATATAAACCGCTGCGTTTCCACGCGTTTTTTCCGCAGCATGTGCACTGCGGATGTCGTTTCCCATAGGTTAACATAGTACTGTAAACTCATGGGAAACCGCTGCTGATCCGCAGCGTGTGCACATAGCCTTACAGTTCTATAGACCCATTTAGATCCAACAATAAAACTTTCAAGTTCTTTCAGGAGCTGGACTCAATGGCGGGTGATCCTAAATGGCTGGACATCATAGAAAGAGATCTTCACAGGCAGTTTCCATTCCATGAAATGTTTGTTGCTCGAGGGGGTCATGGGTAAGTTATTTTTGGATCCGGTTTCCATTCGTAGGCGGGATGTTTGCTGTAGATGAACGCCATTTACAGCGCCTATCGATTAATTTTCAATGTCTTGGAATGCTGAAGTTAATAAAGTGGCTTCTTATATTGTGTTATTGGCGGCTGTCTGTTGTGCATTATTCAGGCTTTTCCTGGCTACGTAACCACATTTTGCTCAGGTTATTGATTTAGGTCTGAGAGCCTTAGGACAGCAAATTTCTGAAATCATGTAATGGCCTGATGCCACATTTTATTTTCGAACTGTGCTTTAAGTACTGCATAATTACAATATCTCTTTGCCAACTTTGTAGAGCCCTGCACACTTCAAAAATGTAACCCATTCATTGACGCCCTAGCCAGTTTGTTGAAGTGGTTGGTTACTGAAATATTCGACTTTTGTTATCGTGTTTTTTTTGGGGGGAGGGGCTTTCCCTTAGGTAGGGGAGAAAGGTTAATTATTTTTCCTATTACGGTATTTCTTTGATGCTTCTCCACTTTACTTCTCTGTCCTGTCGAAAGAAGACTGAATATCATTTGACAGTCGTAAATAAGTCTCATCTAGGATCACTTGATCAGCGAGATGTATCCCACGGACTTCTCAGAAAAACATAATTTGTAAATGCCTTCCTGTGACTCTTTATTTTGTTATATTGGCTTATTGTAGCTTTTGGTTTCCTTTTGTGTATAGCATAAAACGTTTTTATGCAGCCCATTGGTTCTGGTTGTATTGCGCAGTCATTTTTATTTTGCCCTTATTATAAAAAATATTGTGTTATCGCTGTGAATCAGATAGAGGTGGGCTGGAGCAAAGTAATTTGATGTAACTTTGTCTTCACAGTCAACAAGATCTTTTTAGGGTACTGAAAGCATATACTCTGTACCGGCCAGATGAAGGCTACTGTCAAGCCCAGGCCCCTATTGCAGCTGTCCTACTTATGCACATGCCAGCAGAGGCAAGTAGAGTAACATGGCCTGCAGCAATACTATTCATTACATTGGAATCCACAGTCTTACAGATTTCATTTTCCTCCACAGCAAGCATTCTGGTGTTTGGTGCAAATCTGCGAGAAGTACCTGCCGGGTTATTACAGTGAGAAGCTGGTAAGAACAGAAGGAGCTTTTGAGGTGGCGTTTCAGACTCCTTTACAGATATATGTATTTTTTTTTAAAGGTCACAAGTTTGATACAACCTGCATTATGCTTCTCGGTGTAGCCCTTCATTCAGGCTGAGCTATATATCAGTGTAACAGATATATCGAAGAAGTCTAGAAGGAGGTTGAAAGCCATCTAAATGGACTTTATGAGGCTAACGTAGGACTGTGGTGGCCAACTAGTAGGCCATCTGCTGCACATATGTCCACCCTTGGGTCCTTTCTCCACTCCTACAAAATGACGATAAGATTTTGGAAGCTGCAGTAATCGTTCTTCAGACACAGAACCATGACTAGACCCAGAGTAGGAGATCAGCCTGGAGAAAGGCAAGTAGTGTAGAAAAGTGCTCAACTTCTTCTGTAGGTGAGGGGAGCCTGCAGCTATCTTTTTTTCTTCTCTTTATATATGCACTTTATATCTTGTCCTGCATGATAACACTTAGAAGGCTACACATGTAAATGGTCACCAGTATATCGTTCACTTTAGTCTACTGTGCTCCAATCTGTAGGCTAGGAGGGATGCTGTCATACTTTATTCCAGGTACAAAACCAGAGAGCAGCTGCGGGGTTCAGATGCCGTGTAAAGTTCTGCTGTTAAGTCATCACTTCTTATTGCTTTCCTGCCTGCACACAGCGTAACTTCTATTCTAGGGCAGGTCAGGAAGCTGAGCGAGCAGCATAGTCATAAGTCATTGGTGTTCATGGGGGCTCGCTCCCTGGTCAGTCCCTGCTGAGGGATCGGAGTGGGGAACAGCAGAGACTTTCATATTGGTGGAGAAAAAAATAAAACTTGGGTAGTTTGTGGCTCGTTGCCGGCAACTATGTAATTTTCTTTCCTTTTTATTTATGACTTGATAAATGTTTTATGAAGGGAGACCAGTGATCCCGAGATCATGCTCACTTTCTGCAGTTTCTTACGTCACTTTTATAAGTCCTGTAATGTACTGGTCCTATGGTAGAACAATTGTACTTGTTAAATGCTAGTTTAGATAGTATAGAGAGCACTAAGAATAAGAATCCTCTGTAAGTACTCACGATCTCCCAACAATTCTATAGCCCAGATGGCGTTAGTATTGAAGAATTATTAAAGTGTGAAAGGGCTATTCACATCATCCTAAAAACAATCAACTTTAGGATTTACTGGTTACTAAAAATTCTTTTGTCAAGAACGGATGAATTTTGAATTGTTTGTTGCCTATGTTACTGGACAGTACTGCTAGATGGCAGCGGTGGCCGGTAACCTTGGGTAACAACCAGTAAACACAGAGCTTCCAAGCTCTCTTTAATATCGCATGAAAGTGCCACTCTGAAGCTGGCCGGAATGGTTAGTGCACAGTTTGGGCCAGCACCACAACTATGCCGCTAGTCCAAGTGGTCTATGAAGTGGCAAGCCAGATGGCATGGGAGCGCTGCGCACCTGAACAGCGAAGATTAGAAGATCCCATTAATAAATCTGATTGTTATACATTAGTTTTGTCATAAAATCACAGTTTTAATTTATTAAAACATTTGTCTATTCATACAGCTAAGCCTCAAGTGTCTTAAATGAAATTTTGATCTTTTTTGGGCAGACATGGAAACATTATGAGGTTAATCGTTTACTATTGGAATGAATATTTAATATACTTCCATTTATTAGTGAAGTGCTTTAGCATTTATTAACTTGTGCAATGGTTCTAGAAGACTCTGTTGTCCATTAACTAGGCCCAACTGATAGGCTGAATACAGGCTGCCAAGAACTTCTTCTAACCAGAAAAAATGGAGTACACATCCAAATTGGTTGAAAAAGGATAAATATCAATTTATAACAAAAATGAATCAAACAATTAAATTACATAAATAATACATCAAAGACACATGTCATGCTCAGCGAAGACCGCCCCTGACGAAGCCATTGGACAAACTCTCTCCCGTGAAGGTGACCTGGGACTTAGTTCCCAGTGACGGGATAGCACGTCCACCGCGATCAGCTGCGCTCACGGGGGGAGCGCGGCCGGGTGTCAGCTGACTATCGCAGCTGACATCCGGCACTATGGAGCGGTCACTGACTGCCCCTGGCACATTATCCCCCGGCACACTGCAATTAAACATGATTGCAGCGTTCCGGGGGCATAGGAAAGCATCGCGCAGGGAGGGGGCTCCCTGCGGGCTTCCCTAAGACCCTCGGTACAAGGCGATGTGCTCACCTTGTGCCGAGCGTCTCCTCCCTGCAGGCCCCGGATCCAAAATGGCAGCGGGGCTGCATCCAGGTCCTGCAGAGAGGTGTCTTACCAGCGCCTGCTCAGAGCAAGCGCCGGCAAGCCTGGAGCACTGCCTGTCAGATCGCTGATCTGACACAGTGCTCTGCAAAGTGTCAGATCAGCGATCTGACCCCATAACATGATCCCCCCCCTGGGGCAATGTGAATTATTTTATTTTTTTTACTTTATAACGTGAAAATTAAAAAAAAAATTCCTAAATAAAGAAAAAAAAATATTGTACTCATAAATAGTCATCTAAATAGTTATCTAAATAAAAAAAAAATAAAAGTACACTTCGTATCGCCGCGTCCGTAACGACCCGACCTATAAAACTGTCCAACTAATTAACCCCTTCAGTGAACACCATAAAAAAAGGCAAAAAACAACCCTTTATTATCATACCGCCGAACAAAAAGTGGAATAGCACGTGATCAAAAAGACAGATATAAATAACCATGGTACCGCTGAAAACGTCACCTTGTCTCGCAAAAAACGAGCCGCCATACAGCGTCAGTGAAAAAATAAGTTATAGTCCTCAGAATAAAGCGATGCAAAAATAATTTTTTTCTATAAAATAGTTTTTATCGTATAAAAGCGCCAAAACATAAAAACACGCTATAAAAGTAAATCAAACCCCCTTCATCACCCCCTTAGTTAAGGAAAAAAAAAAAAAAAGTTTTTCGATTTTCCCATTAGGGTTGGGGCTAGGGTTATGGTTTGGATTACATTTACGTTTGGGATTAGGGTTAGGGGTGTGTCAGGGTTAGGGGTGTGGTTGGGGTTAGGGGTGTGTTTGGGTTAGGGTTTAAGTTAGAATTGGGGGTTTCCACGGTTTAGGCACAACAGGGCTCTCCAACTGCGACATGGCGTCCGATCTCAATTCCAGCCAATTCTGCGTTGAAAAAGTAAAACCGTGCTCCTTCCCTTCTGAGCTCTCCCGTGTGCCCAAACAGGGGTTTACCCCCACATATGGGGTATCAGCATACTCAGGACAAATTGGACAACAACTTCTGGAGTCCAATTTCTCTTGTTACGCTTGGGAAAATAAAAATTTGGGGGGCTAAAAAAAAACAAAACATTTTTGTGGGACAAAAATGATTTTTGTTATGTTCACGGCTCTGCGTTATAAACTGTAGTGAAACTTGGGGGTTCAAAGTTCTCACAATACATTTAGATAAGTTCCTTGGGGGTCTAGGTTCCAATATGGGGTCACTTGTGGGGGGTTTCTACTGTTTAGGTACATCAGGGGCTCTGCAAATGCAACGTGACGCTTGCAGACCAATTCATCTAAGTGTGCATTCCAAATGGCGCTCCTTCCCTTCCGAGCTCTGCCATGCGCCCAAACGGTGGTTCCCCCACACATATGGGGTATCTGCGTACTCAGGACAAATTGCACAACAACTTTTGGGGTCCAATTTCTCCTGTTACCCTTGGGAAAATAATAAATTGGGGGCGAAAATTTCATTTTTGTGAAAAAATATTATTTTTTATTTTTACGGCTTTACATTATAAACGTCTGTGAAGCATTTGGTGGGTCAAAGTGCTCACCACACATCTAGATAAGTTCCTTAAGGGGTCCCCTTTCCAAAATGGTGTCACTTGTGGGGGGTTTCAATGTTTAGGCACATCAGGGGCTCCCCAACGCAACATGGCGTCCCATCTCAATTCCAGCCAATTTTGCATTGAAAAGTCAAATGGCGCTCCTTCCCTTCCGAGCTCTGCCATGCGCCCAAACAGTGGTTCACCCGCACATATGGGGTATCCGGGTGCTCAGGACAAATTGTACAACAACTTTTGGGGTCCAATTTTTCCTGTTACCCTTGGTAAAATAAAACAAAATGGAGCTAAAGTAAATTTTTTGTGATAAAAAAATTAATGTTCATTTTTTTTTTTTTTTTTTTTTTTTTTTTTTTTTATTAAACATTCCAAAAATTCCTGTGAAACACCTTAAGGGTTAATAAACTTCTTGAAAGTGGTTTTGAGCACCTCGAGGGGTGCAGTTTTTAGAATGGTGTCACACTTGGGTAGTTTTTATCATATAGACCCCTCAAAATGACTTCAAATGTGACGTGGTCCCTAAAAACAAAATGGTGTTGTAAAAATGAGAAATTGCTGGTCAACTCTTAACCCTTAACTCCCTAACAACAACAAAAAATTGTTTCCAAAATTGTGCTGATGTAAAGTAGACATGTGGGAAATGTTACTTAAGTATTTTGTGTGACATATCTCTGTGATTTAAGGGCATAAAAATTCAAAGTTGGAAAATTGCAAAATTTTCCAATTTTTTTTTCCACAAATAAACGCAGGTAATATCAAAGAAATTTTACCACTATCATGAAGTACAATATGTCTCGAGAAAACATTGTCAGAATCATCAGGATCCGTTGAAGCGTTCCAGAGTTATAACCTCATAAAGGGACAGTGGTCAGAAGTGTAAAAATTGGCCTGGTCATTAACGTGCAAACCACCCTCGAAGCTTAAGGGGTTAAGAAGCCCTTCTACTCTGCACTCATTACTTGGATTAGTTGCACCTGTTTGAACTCATTACCTGTATAAGACACCTGTCCACACAAAATCCCACTCCCAGGAGTTGGTGTTCCTATGATAAAAATTACAGCCCTCCATTCTTTGTAAGTGGGAAAACTTGCAAAATCGGCAGTGTATCAAATACTTATTTTCCCCAATGTATTTAGACCAAATTGCATGGCAACACAAGGTTTATTCATACTAAAATAATGACATAACAAAATATTGTGGAATAAAATTGGCCGTGATGTTTATACTTGGGTAACTTAAAAATATAACAGTAAACATACCAATTGAACGATTCATATAAATAACCAAACATTCCAAGACTCCATTAAACAATCCATCCAGGAACTGGATGATTTTCCCAAGAGCCTCTACTCAGAGTTGAGGCCCCCCCCAAAAAAAAACTACAGCCATTTCTCCACAATATTTAGTAAATTCAGGTTTAAAATGTCAAGGCCAATGTTGGATAAGTGAATAAAATCATGGCAATACAGCCCCAGTAAAAAACCTTTGAGGTCATCATGCCTAAAAGAAAAACCATTGACTAGAGGCAAGAACTTTTCCATGCTTCTACGTATTAACTCTCTTGCGAACTTTATCCATAAATCTGAATTCCGGAGTATTCCACAAAAGCCTGGGAATGATCTCGGAAAAAACAAAACCCGGATAAGGAAAAGATTGCCTAAGACTAACAATATCGGAACGCATGATGGCTAATAAGTCCAGGATCTTTAGTTTCCCGAGATCATTCCCGCCCGCATGAAACACTACCAAGTCTGGGAATGGAAACAGATTAAACATTTTTTAAACTCTAAAACTAAATTAGAGCATCGTAAACCACGAACTCCATGCTAGAAGATCTGCACCTTAGAAACATCAAAAGACAAATTTTCGGAGTAGCATTGTTGACACGTTCTCTTCTGGGCCCAATAAATGAGTGACCGATGACCCAAATTTTGAAGGGACCTGAAATTGAAATACAGATTAGTCATCGTATAAATCGTGCCTAGTATAAAGTTTATACCTCCCCGACTCCGATCGACCAATTTGCCTGATTTGGGAATCACAAAAGCCGGCCCTAGACGCCTCCGTAGCCGCTCCAATCCTGAAGGAATGAGATGTTATTCTAAGATGTTGCTTCCCTAGAACTCTCAAACAATTCTTCAGAATAAAATTAAACTGAAAAATTGCAGCTGGAGAACCGTCCTTATGCAAAAATAGCGGGCCCTCCTTTTTAGTTCTAACAAGCAGCCATCTTTTAATGTTTGACACCGGACAAATAGCAGTATCAGCAAAAGAAGCAATTTTCAAACTTACTCCCCTGGCCAACTGATCTGTTTTAGACCTTTTAATGAATAAAATAATAAAATTGTCCTTGAGTTTTAAATATGAAAGCATTAAACCTGAGGGTTGCGATTTTGTACCAGATACCACCTCCCCTAT
This sequence comes from Ranitomeya imitator, assembly GCF_032444005.1. NCBI lineage: Eukaryota > Metazoa > Chordata > Amphibia > Anura > Dendrobatidae > Ranitomeya > Ranitomeya imitator. The sequence goes on along the minus strand of NC_091282.1, from coordinate 349,316,477 downwards.
TCGGAGGGCCCCGAAAAATGTCAAGCAAAACGCAGCATAAAATAAAGAAACCTCGTCTGAATCGGAACAAACTTGGCTTAGGGCTGAGCAAAGATCTTGCAACAGTGGCAGAGAAATTGGGCGTCTGCTGTCAGGCTGAAAGCTACCTTTCTTGTAGCCTTTCAGAAGCTGCTTAATCGGAAAAAGGGAAGCCAAAGATGATTCGCCGCCAAGTCTAAGGAAAAATGAGACACCCGCTAGGTGTTTGGTTACGGCAGAATACGATAGGCCCTGAGTAATTAACAACTCCTATTTCCGGTCTGAAGTTCGGGCTGGCTACCTTAGGATTAAAAACATTTAAACTACAAAATTCAGTCCACAATTTCCATGCAGCCGAATAACTGGCCCATGATCAAACAGATAACGAATTTCTAATAAGATGGGGGATCAAATTGGAATCATTTTCCAAATAGACTGAGGGTAGGGTGTCCCTTCCGGATCCGCATCGGGCATCTGCGAATGAAAGAGCGACCAATGATGTTCACGTAGTTGCCGAAATCTATTTGCTTTTGCCAGAATATGCTTTCAGCCAAATGTTGGATTTAAGACAAACCAATACCAGTTGTCTTAGAATGCAAGCAACCCATTTGTTTTTTGACGACAAAGTGTTAATGAGAAAAAAGAACACCTGGGTCTATAGATAAAATACTTACCCTCGAGTTTTGCACATAGGACCCCCACAGGGAAACGGCAACAAAAATGGAAAAGATTTCCAAAACCATTGTGTTCCCCCGGAGACAACCCATGTTTCGGGCCAAAGCTGCGACATCCAATGTGTCGAAAAAAGAATGCCACAATCGGAAGAACTATGTACTGAAAAAACAAGCGGAAAAGAGTCTGAGGAGACAAAAGGGGATTGCCAACAAGTTTTGCCATTAAAATTAGTAAGAAAAGAGCCAAATTTTAGCATCTTCCCTTACTTCCGAACCGACTCTGTGGGAATTTGGGGATGAAAAACCTTGAGCAGAATCATAAAGGCGACAAGAAGAATGCCCGACCAATTGTTATAATCCTTAAAGCAAAATTCAATAAACCCAAAAGGGATTGTAAGTCTTTTAGGGTAATTTTCTTTTTAGAGAGAAAATTATTCAATGCAGAACGCAATTTAGTAATTTTTTTCTTCAGGGAGCCTACATTCCATTTTAGAGGAATCCAAAGTTATCCCCATGGGAACGCATTTATGAAAGAAAAATTAATTCTCAAAATGAAAACCCAAGGAAAAAAAACCGTCAGGATGAACCGGAAGGAACCTGAAAGCAGATTTAATGTCAGATTTAGACATTAAAGCTCCACTTCCGAATTGCTTTAGTAAGTCAATCGCCACATCAAATGATGAATAAGTTACGGAACAAACAGTTTTATCTACTTCATCATTTAAAGAAGCACCAGGAGGGTAAGACAAGTAAGTGATGAATAAGGCGGAAAGAGCCAGCCTCCTTCTTAGGGACTACGCCCAATGGGGAAATTCTGAAATTCTGAAAAGATGGAGACGAAAACGGACCCGCCACTCTGCCTAGTAACAGTTCGCTTTTGATTTTTTTCTCTAAATACCTCAGGATGTATGAACACTGAGTGTAAATTTTTGACAATTTTACAACCAGACGCCTGAAATGGAGGAATGAAAAAGCCATTCAAAAAACCATTGAAAAGCAGATCACTGATCACTTGATCTGGATAACTGTTTAGCCACGGAGCTATTCTTTCCACCATTACCGGGGTCTGTGCCTTTTGAATTAGGATCCCTATATAAGGATTGGGCTTACGCCTCAGTAAGAACGCTCTTTAGCATGTGTTTAAGATCCACATCACATAAAGGTACTGACACAGGAAAGCTCTCGCCCCTTCCATGGTGTCTGTCGTCCGGAGGTCCATCATGTGTGCATCCTGCGCTCAAGCCTTCCGTGTTAGGCGAGCGCATCTGTGCACGGATAGAGGGCCTTTCTTCAGGGTCCTTGTCCTGGCTGGGTTGCAGGCTTGGGGGTGCTTCATGCAGGGCGCTCGTTGTAGATGAAGGAGCCGCCTGAATTTTCAAATTTGGCGCCGATAAGCTTGGGTTAGAAGGAGGAGGGAATGCTTCCGGAGCTGCCGTTATAGGTTTTACAGCAAGGCAGCTCCTCAGCCATTCCGCTCCGCCCTCTTCCCCAGCCCTTGACAGGATCTTCTGAAGTAAATCCTCCATGGAGCTGGTATCTTCTTTCTTCAGCACTCGCCTCAGAGTGCCTAAAATCTGCCAAGACTGGCTTTAAATACACCGGCAACAGCCCAGTAACGCACTGTCCACCAATGAACAGCCGTTAAATGGGCGCTAAAACTGACTGGACTAAACCAGTGCTTCTAAAAATAACTTACATTCACCCAGCAACTTGCTTCAAAAAATAACCCTTTCACAGAACTATTCCATCAACATATTCATAGCCTGTGTGGCTATTAGACCCCCCCCTTTATTCCCTAATTCTTATGGGGGGGGCTGCCATTACCTGTGTAAATGCTACCTAATTCCTAGCCTTCAATAGTGATATGGGAAATTGGAAAACATCCCCATTTAAAAAAAAAAAAAAAAAAAAAAATGCACAACATAGAAAAACATGATTTTAAACAAATGGGTCATTTTCTGATGACCTGTTCCCTTTTTAAAGGGGAACCTGTCACCCCCAAAATCGACGATGAGCTAAGCCCACCGGCATCAGGGGCTTATCTACAGCATTCTGTATCCTGAAAGATAAGAAAAAGAGGTTAGATTATACTCACCCAGGGGCGGTCCTGCTGCTGTCCGGGGCCTCCCATTTTCTTACGATGACGTCCTCTTCTTGTCTTCATGCTGTGGCTTCGGCGCAGGCGTACGTTGTCTGCCCTGTTGAGGGCAGAGCAAAGAAATGCAGTGCGCATTCGCCGGGAAAGGTCAGAGAGGCCAAGCACACTGCAGTATTTTGCTCTGCCCTCAACAGGGCAGACAAAGCATGCCAGAGCCGCAGCATGAAGACAAGAGGAGAACGCCATCGTAAGAAGATGGGAGGGGAGGACCGGACCACGACGCCCATCGTACGGGGACCGCCTTTGGGTGAGTATTATATAACCTCTCTTTCTTATCTTTCAGATTACATCGGGGGCTTATCTACAGCTTTACAGAATGCTGTAGATAAGCCCCAGATGACAGCGAGCTTACCTCACCATCGATTTTTGGGGGTGACAGGTTCCCTTTAAAGTCCGTATATACATACAGTAAAATTGGCTGGACTTCAGTCATCTTATGTGTCAGAGAGCCGCTTACTGCCATCTCCCTGAGGAAAACGTGAGCATTTGGCTTCTCGATTGAGTGCATGGGCATCTTTTGAGAGAAGAGAGAATCTGATAGAAGTGCATCTAAAGTAGAGTGCAGAGTTCACCCAGAAGAGTGATGGTTAGCAAAAAAATTTCTGATGTACTTTTAAAATCTACAAGCCATAGGTGTTTGTTTAGGCTGAGTTCTCTATAGGAAAATATGAAGAAAGGACCTACTAATCATAAGAGGCACAATATGTAGGGACAGGCTTACAATCTGCAGGGGGTGGGAAGGAGACAGTACAGTACGAGAGTAAAAACTGCAGATATGGCAGTATGGTGGCAGCAGGGTTATTGCAATTATAGGTTTTCCTAAAGGGGTGGGTTTATATCTGGCGCTTACAACTCTCTGCTCTGGCCCCTAACCCATCAGACTTTACCCCACCTTTTGAAACCATCAGAGTATGAAAGTTAGCCCTTAACCTAACAATACTGTAATCTACGAATCTGATGTCTGTGTTCGCCTGAAAATATGGTTTGTTGTATAGCCTCTTCGATTTAATATTTGCAGGAAGCAATCCAGTTAGATGGACGGATCCTGTTCTCACTGCTCCGGAAGGTGTCTCCTGTGGCCTACAAGCATCTTAGTAAGCAGAAGATTGACCCGATCTTATACATGACTGAATGGTTCATGTGTGCGTTTTCACGGACGCTTCCCTGGAGCTCGGTTCTGCGTGTGTGGGACATGTTTTTTTGTGAAGGTAAATAGGTTTTATTACCCAAGAATTTTGTCAGTTCTTCTACGGGTTGACCAGTCCATAACAGATGTGATGATGATGATGATGATTTTCTATAGCACCAGTGTATTCCGCTTCACTTAACATTTAAGTAGGGACCTGTACATATATTAAAGACATAACAGATTAATACAGTAACTTGCAAAAGTAGCCCCCCACCTCCCCCTTGCCATTTTTCATGTTTGGCTACCTCACAACCTGGAATTTCACTTTTTGGGGGGGTTTGCATCAGTTCATGTGAACAGGCATACAACTGTGAACATTTTGTTTTCTTTTTATTGTGAGGCTAACTACAAATAGGACAAAATAACTGAAAACTTCAGTGTGAAGAACTTTTCACCTACCTAAAGTCAGTACTTTGTAGAGCCTCCTTTTGTGGCAATTACAACTGCAAGTCACTTTGGATAAGTCTCTGAGGTTTCCACATCTTGCCACTGGGAATTTTGCCCATTCTTAAATGAATGGCTTAGATGGCTTCCTCTGGTGAACAGCAATCTTCAAGTTTGACCACAGATTCTCAATTGGCTTATGGTCTGGGCTTTGACAAGGCCACTCATAGTAACATAGTTAGTAAGGCCGAAAAAAGACATTTGTCCATCCAGTTCAGCCTATATTCCATCATAATAAATCCCCAGATCTACGTCCTACTACAGAACCTAATAATTGTATGATACAATATTGTTCTGCTCCAGGAAGACATCCAGGCCTCTCTTGAACCCCTCGACTGAGTTCGCCATCACCACCTCCTAAAATGCTTTCGCAAGCCATTGTAGTTCACCAGTTACAGGAGGAATGAGGGCCTTGCTTACTATTTATAAGGAAATAGAGGGACACACAAGGTAAAAAGCACTAGTCGTGTATGGTCTAGCCATCGATCTATATAATTGTCTAAGGGGTACTTCCGTCTGTTTCTGTCTGTAACTAACTTCCGTAACGGAAATCCCGTGTTGTTGATTGGTCGCAGCCGGCCAGCCATGACCAATCAGCGAGATTGGGGTGGGATTTGAACACCGCTTCACTTTTATTATTGACGTTGCCTATGCAGCATCAATAGTAAAAACCTATAATGTAAAAAAAAAACCAAACATATTCTCACCTTCTGAAGTCCGCTGCAGCCTTTCCCGCTCCTTGCGCTCCGGTCCCAAGTTTGCATTGCGTCACTGACTCGAGATCACGTAGCAGTCTCGCATGATGATGATGATGATGTAGCGGTCTCACAAGACAGCTACATGATCTCGACTCATTGCTACAATCCATTCTTGGGACCAGAGCGCGAGGAGCATCGGTAAAGGCCTCGGGTGGATCCGGGGGCCGACAGAAGGTGAGTGTGGCACCCCTAGGGGTATTTGCCACAAAAATAGTTACTGACAGTAAATGCAAATACTAAAATAGCAAGACTGCACTACCACCTCCGGCCAGAAGGGGGAGCTCCAGAGACTCCCCTTGATCCATTCTGGTCTGAGAGAAGAAATGGCAGTTGGGCTAAGGAGCTGAAAGTGAGAGGTCATACAGTTAAATCTCTAACAGCCCTGTGACTGTTACCAGGCCTAAATCACCGGCCTGAGGAGAAGAGGGATAGAGAAAAAGGACATTGTGAGAACCGGGTAGCATTAATCACTACCCAGAACAGGCGCAAAGACGGATACCGGATCCGTGGCTGTATTCATTATATATAATACAGCAACCGGAAAAACGTGAGGTGATATCAGCTTCACTAGGGTCGGATGCAGCAACAGACACAGAGTTCAGCGGTACTCCCAGAGGGGGTAAACCGATAAAAGGACTCGGGTTGCCCGTTGAACCAGGACCCGGAGGGGACAGATTGGGCCGGCAGCCAGTTCACATACAGCAGCAGGGCCACACAGAAATTGCGCACAATAAGAGGCGAAGACCCCGGCAGGGTCAAAGTAACTCAGAGTTCCCATACAGACTCCGGTGACAGGACTGGTTGTAAATCCCTTTATGTTGAAGTAAACTGGTTAAACGTTTCAGTGCCTCAGTCTTTCATTTGGACAGTAGCCATCTATCCAGGATCGAGATCGTCACCGCTGGGAGAACCTGCTGCTGATCAAGTAAGTGCCTGTCCCCTCATGATACCCCTTACACTGTGCATTGCCTGAGGCCACAGCACCGGGTCAAGTCACCCGTGACATCCCCCTCAAGAGACAGACTCCATTGGTCCGGTGCTGGGTATCCCGGTCTCCTGGGCGTCACATGAGCATAAACCGTATATAGTTGAGTATAAGCCGAGATTTTCAGCCCATTTTTGGGGGCTGAAAGTCCCCCTCTCGGCTTATACTAGCGTCATACCCAGGGGTCGGCAGGGGAGGGGGGGGGCTATCTAATTATACTTACCTACTGCTGGCGCGGTGGCGCGGTCCCTGCAGTCCCTGCTTCTTCCAGCGCTGCAGATTCTTCCTGTACTGAGCGGTCACATGGTACCGCTCACTAGTCATGAATATGCGGCTCCACCTCCCATAGAGGTGGAGCCGCATATTCATTACTGTAATCGGTAACTCTGACCGCTCAATACAGGAAGAAGATGCAGCGGTGGAAGAAGCAGGGACTGCAGGGACCGCACCAGCAGTAGGTAAGTATATGGGGAGGGGAGCGCTGTGCGATATTTACCTGCTCCTCGTTCCAGTGCGGCTCCGTCTCCAGCGTCCTCTGGCTGTGACGCTCGGGTCAGAGGGCTCGGTGACTTAGTCAGTGCGCGCTCTCTGCTGAGCGTCAGTGCTGGAGACGGAGCCGCACGAGGAGCAGGTAAATATTGAAAGCGCCGGCGTCCTGAGCGAAGAGAGGTGAGTATGTGATTATTTTTTTTTTTATTGCAGCAGCAGCAGCAGCATTATATATGGCACAGCTTTATATGGAGCATCTATGGGGCAATAATGAACAGTATAGAGCATTATATGTGGCACAGCTTTATATTGGGCCATAAGGAACGGTGCAGAGCATTATATGTGGCACAGCTTTATATGGAGCATCTATGGGGCCATAATGAACGGTGCAGAGCATTATATGTGGGGCACAGCTTTATATGGAGCATCTATGGGGCCATAATGAACGGTGCAGAGCATTATATATGGCACAGCTTTATATGGAGCATCTATGGGGCCATAATGAACGGTGCAGAGCATTATATATGACACAGCTTTATATGGAGCATCTATGAGGCCATAATGAACGGTGCAGAGCATTATATGTTGGGCACAGCTTTATATGGAGCATCTATGGGGCTATAATGAACGGTGCAGAGCATTATATATGGCACAGCTTTATATGGAGCATCTATGGGGCAATAATGAACAGTATGGAGCATTATATGTGGCACAGCTTTATATGGGGCCATAATGAACGGTGCAGAGCATTATATGTGGCACAGCTTTATATGGAGCATCTATGGGGCCATAATCAACGGTGCAGAGCATTATATATGGCACAGCTTTATATGGAGTATCTATGAGGCCATAATGAACGGTGCAGAGCATTATATGTGGGGCACAGCTTTATATGGAGCATCTATGGGGCCATAATGAACGTTGCAGAGCATTATATGTGGCACAGGTTTATATGGAGCATCTACGGGTCCATAATGAACGGTGCAGAGCATTATATATGGCACAGCTTTATATGGAGCATCTATGGGGCATTAATGAACAGTATGGAGCATTATATGTGGCACAGCTTTATATGGAGCATCTTATAATGCTGCATACTGTTCATTATTGCCCCATAAGATGCTCCATATAAAGCTGTGCCACATATAATGCTCTGCACCGTTCATTATGGCCCCATATAAAGCTGTGCCACATATAATGCTCCATACTGTTCATTATTGCCCCATATGTGGCACCGCTTTATATGGAGCATCTTATGGGGCAATAATAAACGGTATGGAGCATCTATTTTTATTTTTGAAATTCACCGGTAGCTGCTGCATTTCCTACTCTAGGCTTATACTCGAGTCAATAAGTTTTCCCAGTTTTTTGTGGCAAAATTAGGGGGGTCTGCTTATACTCGGGTCTGCTTATACTCGAGTATATACGGTAACTTTTTTATTTTAATTGTTTTTTTTAACAGGGATATGGTGCCCACATTGCTATATGCTGCGTGGGCTGTGTTGTATGCTGCGTGGGCTGTGTTGTATGCTGCGTGGGCTGCGCATTCTAGAATACCCGATGCGTTCGATTCGGGCCACCATCTAGTCGTTACAATAAATAAAGTTTATTCTATAAAGTTGTATGATCCGGTCATCAGCAAGTATCTACGTACAGTTACCATGTGCAATTGGGTGCATGGAGGATGTCGAGTCAGATGAATAGGAAGGACCAATTCTGAGGAAAACTTAGCGAGGGAACAGGGCAGAGTTAGATTAGTGAAGTGGGGTGATAAGCCTGTCCAAAGAGATGTTTTTAAAGCACACTGAAAAATGTGGGGGCTAGATATTAAATGGATCTTCTTTGGCAGTGCTTTCCGGTAAACTGGCGAAGCACGAGAGAAGTTTTGAAAAGGAAGTGGAAGGTTTGGATAATTATGGAGGATGTTGGTCTTTAAATCAGTTTCAGAAGGGAGGGCATGGGTTTGGTGGTACAGAACCGTGGAGCGCTTCGTTGGGTGAGAGATAAATTTACATTTTACTCCAGTGGACGTGTGACTAGTGCAATGACTGACACAAGGTGGAGGAAACAGATGCTCTGACTCCTGTCCTTCATCTGAAAAAATAAAAATGTGTAATAATTTATGTATGTATGTATATCTTATGGTAAATTACACTTAAGACCTTTTAACCCATGTCATAGTTGCCTATGTGCATCAGCACGGCAGGGAAGTCCTCTTGTAACACCGTCATGTTCCATCTGTGTGGAGCAAAGGTAATGGTTACTGAGCAGATGTCGTATGATTTTCCTCAGTTGTAATAATCATTCTGCCCTCCAGATTACAGAAAAGAATAAAGGTTTGTGCTAATCTGTGGATTACACTATCTGGAATTGTTGCTGTGTTATACATGGTGACCTCAATAAGAGTGAGGGGTTGAAGTGCGCTGCGCTGATGGAAAGGGGACGTGATAAAATATTGGCTGTGTGGGAAAAAATGGTGTGAATGTTATAGATCAGTGTTCCCCAAGTCCGGTCCTCAAGACCCACCAACAGGTCATGTTTTCAGGATATCCTTAGTATTGCACAGGTGATAATTGCATCACCTGCACAGGCAAGCATTCACTGACCTGTGTAATACTAAGGAAATCCTCAAAACATGACCTGTTGGTGGCTCTTGAGGACCGGAGTTGGGGAACACTGTTATAGATTATAGCTTATGTAATAGAGGTACAGTGCTTGTCATTACTCAGAAGTGGGTAGGGGAATGATGCTATACATTTATGAGCGGTCCTAATAGTAGAAGGTGGAGATGATGGCATCAAAGGTAGCAGATTAATAAGAGAATCATTGAAATTTATGAGCATTGCTGTGATACAGATCGTCTCGGATCACGTATTGTAGCAAGGGCTGCGTTCCTGACTTGTTACCAATTAACGCAAACCAGCCCTGTGTGTGATAATAGTTGTGATAATGGACAATTATGGAAGGCAATTTTCACCCTGATGGTGGTCATGTTGTAGCGCTATGGAGCGCAAGTCTGTACGAGTATACTCGTTGCTCGAGATTTCCCTGGGGGGGGGGGGGGGGGGGAGGGGTCTCCGAGTATTTGTCAGTGCTCGGAAATTTCGTTTTTGTTGACGCAGCTGCATGATTCACGTCTGTTAGCCAGCATTGTACATGTGGGGGTTGCCTGGTTGCTAGGGAATCCCCACATGTACATGCTGGCTAGCAGATGTAAATCATTCAGCTGCGGCATGCTCGGGAAATCTCGAGCAACGAGTATACTCGCTCATCTTTATTGATTACCTGTCCTTGGAATAGATCATCAGTGTCTGATCGGCCAGGGTTTGACACCTGGCATCCCCGCTGATCAGCTGTTACCGGTGTCAATGGAGGCTGGCAGTACTAGATGTGGTATCGGGCATCTACTGGTAGTGGTCGAGGATTGGTGCTAAAAACTAAATCTCCGAGCACTAAAAAATACTCTGAGGACCCCTGAGCATGCTCAGGGGAATCTCAAGTAACGAGTATACTCGCTCATCACTAGTAATCAATTAAAAAGTAGTGGACAACCTCTTTAAAGTAGACATAGATCTAAGTTTAAAAGATTACAAACATGAAGGACAGCAACTCTATAATATCAGTAGGGATCCGACTGTAGTGAAATCCACCAATTGCTTGAATAAAGTGCTAGAAGCAACGAGCAGACTCCAGACTTTTTGCTTTTCTTTTCCTTTGAGAAGGTGGAGTAGGAGACCTCGAAAGGTGGTGGTGAGAATGTTTGCTACATTCAAATGATCATCAGCATTACAAGCGATTGTCTGGAAAAGTTGGTTGTCTACTCTGGTGAAGAATAATTTGATTAGGCGATATATGCAAACCATTTTCCTCTAATGTGTATGATGTGTTTCTCATAAATTTTATGGAAAAACCCTTTAAATGACATACCGTAATCATTTTTGTTGAGTGTACAGTTAGGGTTACAGTATTGCAGTTCTTGGCTGTACTGTGCACAGTATAATATGGTATGACTTGTAATGACAATGTTGTGTGTATATACAGTGGCATGGAAACGTTTCGGCACTCCTGGTTGTGAAGTTAAGCAAGATGCAGATGAAATGATCTCTAAAAGGGCTAAAGATGACACATTTACTTTGTATATATTTTTTGCCTAAAATAGTCATTTTTACATTATAAAAATTACAAAAAGGAAATGAACGGATGTAGAAGTTTGGGTGTCCTTGGAGATGTGTGCTCAGATAACTTTGACAAAAATTTCAGATATTAATTAGTCTTATGGTTATGGCTTATTCACTATTATGGTTAGGAAAGGCTAAGTGATACAAATTTCCCAGCTTTATAAAAGAAAAAAAAACAGCCTCCTCTAACCTTATTCCAAAAAACAGCAACCATGGGTTTTTCTAAGCCACAGCTTAGCACTCTGAAAAATAAAATGGTGGAGGCCCACAAAGCAGGAGAAGGCTATAAGAAGATGGCAAAGCGTTTTCAAGTTGCTCTTTCCCTCGTTTGAAATGTAATTAAGAAATGGAAACAAGCAGGAACAGTGGAGGTCAAGATGATGTCTGGAAGACCAAGCAAAATATCAGTGAGAGCTGCTTGTAGGATTGCTAGAGAGGCAAATCTGAACCTCCACTTGACTGCAAAAGACGTTCAGTAAGATTTAGCAGAAATACGGAGTTGTGGTACATTGTTCTACTGCTCAGAGACCCATTTACAAATAACAAAAATTCAGTGTCAGAAGTGTGCAAAAGAACATCTAAACATGCCTGATGCATTTTGGAAACCATTCCTGTGGACCGATGAGGTTAAAATAGAACTCTGTGGAGAAAAAAAGGTGCAAAATTTCCCAAAAATATTTTGCCAACCATTAAGCATGTTGGTGGATCAGTCATGCTTTGGGGTTGTGTTGAAGCCAATGTCACGGGGAACATTTGACGGGTAGAGGGAAGAATTGATTCAATGAAATTTCAACACATTCTTGATGCAAAAACAGAACACCATCTGTGTAAAAAACAAACAAACAAAAAAAAACCTGAAGTTGAAAAGAGGATGGCTTCTATAAAATATTGATCCTAGACACGTCAAAATTCACAAAGTACCTAAAAAGGCACAAGGCGCAGGCTTTAGAATGGCCCTCACTGTCTCTTGATCCAAACATCATTGAAAATCTGTGTCTAGACCTCAAAATAGCAGTGCATGCAAGACAACCCAGGAATCACACAGAAATGGTATAATTTTCCAAGGAAGAATGGATGAAAATCCTTCAAACAACTATTGAAAGACTCTTGGCCGGCTACAGTGTGTTAACAAGATGTGATACTTGCAAAATGGGGTGCTGCTTGGTACCAACTAGTGATGAGCGAGTGTACTCGTTGCTCTGGTTTCCCGAGCACGCTCGGGTGACCTCCGAGTATTTGTTAGTGTTTGGAGATTTAGTTTTCATCACGGCAGCTGAATGATTTACAGCTATTAGCCAGGCTGAGTACATGTGGGGGTTGCCTGGTCGCTAGGTAATCCCCACATGCAATCAAGCTGGCTAATAGCTGTAAATCATGCTGCTGAGACTATGAAAACTTAATCTCCGAGCAGTCATAAATACTCGGAGACCACCTGAGTGTGCTCAGGAAAACCCGAGGAACAAGTACACTCGCTCATCACTAGTACCAACCATGCGGGGTGCCCAAACTTTTACATTGGCCCATTTTCCTTTTTTGTAATTTTTTTTTAAATTGAAAAAATATATTAAGTAAATGTCATCTTTAACTTTAGGTCTTCTACAGAGATCATTTAATCTTCAACTTTCCAATAATAACCAGTGGTGCCCAAACTTTTTCATACCTCTGTATGATCAATGATAACCTTGTTCTTATGACTCCTCAAGATTGGGGCATGAACTCATCTCACCTACTTAGGAGGGTTTCAGAGGGCATTCCCAGTCAGGTGCCAGCTCAGTGTGAGGTGTGCTGTGCCCTTATTAAATAGGCAGGTTATGCTGCAGGGAGCAGTTACTCATCGCAGGGTGTGAGCGCGGTGCAGCCTGCCTCTACATGTCCTGTGAGGACTTGTGACGGGCTGTCTGTCTGTTTTGGTTAGTTTGTCAGCATGTGTTGTCTCTGTGTCCACCACTCCCTTTTTGTGCCATTTTTAAGTCTTCAATTTCATATACACAGAAAACTTATTTTAGTTTTTCTCATTTTAACCAGCTCTTGATGCTCAAATACATGTATTCTCACTGCCTTTGTTGTAGAGAAATGGTGGTGCTTTGTCTGTAAAATGCCTTACTCACTGGGAAGAGCAGGCTGCGAATGTCTAGTGTGTGGAACACACTTTAGTGTACTGGTCATCCACTCTGTGTGAGGGTCCTCTATATTGCCATGCTGCTGTAGCTGAAGGTGCTGTGACCTATTTTGCTCCAAATCCCAGTATGCAGTGCTCCTGCCATTGCCAAGGACTTAACTTCCCTAAACTGAAAACCTGCACCTCTGTTCCAGTATGCAGTCTCAAGTGGGAGCAGAAAGATAAAGACCCTCCCCCACTTCCTGTAATGTCAGTCTCTGCTGCTAGTGATGGATTACACTTGGCAACTGGCAGTGGACTGCAAGTTAGGCAAATGGGAGGCACCAATGGGCTGATCCACTAAAAATAATTCTGGTGTAAAACGCCTCACAAGGGTCACAAACATATTGCGGGTTTTCGTGCCATTCCTGGCCACAATGCTAAGTACTGCTCTTGGCTACACTGTAGTGGTGTAACTTGGTCTGGTCTGTAACTACTTTATATATCTGAGTCTTTTTGCAAAAATTATATAAATGTATTTTCAATTTGCGGGGAGAAATAAGTATTTGATCCCTCTGGCAAACAAGACTTAATACTTGGTGGCAAAACCCTTGTTGGCAAGCACAGCAGTCAGTCAGAGTTGAAGCCAAAGAGCTGTTTTTGTGTCGTCTGACCACAGCACCTTCTCCCAATCACTCCCACAGTCATCCAGGTGTTCATTGGCAAACTTCAGATGTGCCTGCACATGTGCCTTCCTTGAGCAGGGGACCTTGCGGACACTGCAGGATTTTAAACCTTTTACGGCGTAATGTGTTACCAATGGTTTTCTTGGTGACTGTGGTCCCAGCTGCCTTGAGATCATTAACCAGTTCCCCCTGTGTAGTTTTAGGCTGATCTCTCACCTTCCTCATGATCAAGGATACCCCACGAGGTAAGATTTTGCATGGTGCCCCTGATCGATATTGATTGACAGTCATTTTGTATTTCTTCCATTTTCTTACTATTGCACCAACAGTTGCCTCCTTCTCACCCAGCGTCTTACATATGGTTGGTAGCCCATTCCAGCTTTGTGCAGGTCTATGATCTTGTTCCAGACATCCTTATAAAGCTCTTTGGTCTTGCCCATGTTGTAGAGGTTAGAGTCTGACTGATTGAGTCTGTGTTTCATTTCAAATTGAGTCTGTGGACAGGAGTCTTTTATAAAGGTGACTATGTAAGACAGCTGTCCATAATGCAGGTAATGAGTTGATTAGAAGTGTCTAACTGGTCTGTAGGAGCCAGAATTCTTAATGGTTGGTAGGGGATCAAATGCTTATTTCTCACTGGAAAATGCAAATAACTGTATATAATTTATACAATGTGATTTTCTGGATTCTATTTTTCATATTCTCTCTCTCAATGTTAAAATTTAACCTAACCTTTAAAATTATAGACTGTTCATGTCTTTGTCAGTGGGCAAACTTACAAAATCAGCAAGGGATCAAATACTTATTTCCCCCACTGTATCCCTATTGACTCAGAAACTGAACTTGTATCATGCCTGGCAGACGCTTGCTGCATTACATAGCCAGCAATTGCCCCCAATAGTAGTGCACCAGGAGCTGCTGTATGCATGCTAAACTGGCCACGTCTTGGAACAGATTTTATTCATCTGTACATCCAACCCTGCAAGGAAAAAAAGGAAACTTTAAGGCTACTTTCACACTTCCGTCGTTTGGTGCTATGTCGCAATGCATCGTTTTGGAGAAAAAACGCATCCTGCAAAGTTGCCCGCAGGATGCGTTTTTTTTTCTCCATAGACTTGCATTAGCGACGCATTGCGACATATGGCCACACATCGCATCCATCGTGCAACGGATGTCTCGTGTTTTGGTGGACCGTTGGCACAAAAAAGTTCAATGTAACGTTTTCTTTGTGCGACGTGTCCGCCATTTTCGACCGCGCATACGTGGCCGAAACTCCGCTCCCTCCTCCCCGGACTTTACAATGGGGCAGCGGATGTGTTGTAAAACTACATCCACTGCCCACGTTGTGCTAAATTTAGCACAACGTCCGCCGAGGCGTCGGCACCGTACCGACGGAAGTGTGAAAGTAGCCTAACCCCGAGACTTTTTCTTGTGTGAGACTTGTAATGATGCACAGCCCTGCTCTCCTCATTGGTCTTGCTGCTGATACAAGTTGGAGAGGAGAGTAGAGCAGAGCTATCATTACACTTTCTCTCATGTTTCCCAGTACATTGTATGAGTTTTGTTTTTTTAATAGTATGACAAGTTGTATTGAATGACACGGAATACTTATCGGCAGAGACAGCATTAGTGACCGGTAACACCTCTATACACAGCTGATTACACAGGATCCACCAATCGCAATAGGTGATGTCACAACTGACTCGGCTTCCCCTCCACAATCGCCTTTGTCCATGCTCATTACATGCTTCAGTACAAAAGTTGGGGTCTGGGTCTATCTGTTGCTACTGATTTCTATATGTGGATTTCTTGAAACAGGAAGTTATTAAATAGCCCCAGTGGGGGCTTAATACAAATTATGATGGCAAAAAAATAAGTTGCCAGAAACAAAGCGTAAAATATCTATAAATAAACTGTTGATAAGTGACACTTTATTATAATTTTCTTTTTTTTTTTTAAAGGTGTCAAAATTATATTTCGCGTGGCTCTTATTCTACTGAAGTATTCACTTGGTTCCTCTGAAAAGCTCAAGTCTTGTCAAGGTCAATATGAAACCATGGAGAAACTAAGAGCAATAGATTCAAAATATATGCAAGAAGGGTTTCTTATCCCAGAGGTGAGTGTATAATACTCAAGACATTGGTATATGTAGATACAAACAATTGTGGATAGAAATTTACTGTTGTTACTCTATACTCAAGTCTCCCCCATTTGTTAGGTGACTATGTGCAGCCCCATTCCCATCTTTTTTTAGTCTACTGCTTGGTATAACACTTGCAGATCTTGAAGGGGCAAGCCAGCTACACTCACTCCTGCATCATGATATGCGTGGGGCTGGTAATGTCACATCTACAGATGACCTACCTCTTGTGAACCAGCAGATATCGCACACGAGTGCTGTGGAGTCAGTAAGCCAAACCTCCGACTCCTCAATTTCCATGACTCCGACTCCACCAAAATGGAATCCAACTCCACTGCCTTGCCAGGACTGTGGAGTCGGTAAGGCTAGGTTCCCATTGCGTGAATGGGACAGCGCTAGCCCATTGGCAGCAATGTTATCGCGCATCGCTAGCGCGTGCCATTTTCGCGTGCCGTTCTTTTGTGACGCCCGGGGTCTGTTCCCCGCTCTCGCAGATCGGGGATCTGCGCTAGCAGGGACATTAAACGCGACCCCAAAAAATACATTGCGTTAGCTCAATCCGCTAGCGCTATGCGCTAAACGGTTTTCCCTAACGCAATGGGAACCTAGCCTAAGCCAAACCTCCGACTCCTCAATTTCCAGGACTCCGACTCCACCAAAATGGAATCCAACTCCACTGCCCTGCCAGGACTGTGCAGTCGGTAAGCCAAACCTCCCGATTCCTCAATTTCCATGACTCCGACTCAGACTCCACCAAAATGGGCTCCAGCTCCACGTCTCCGACTCCACAGCCCTGTCGCACACCTGTCTTACTATTCATGTGAGCGAAACCTCCTGCTTGGGAGCCAGCAGTTCTGGAAGTGCAAGGAGATGGATTTCCCCTTTAAGTGCTTGCAGCCAATGAACTAAAGTATGTTCACGCATTTAGGTTAGTCTTGTGTTTTTGTTTCTTGGCATGCTGAAAACTGCTGCAGAAAAAGTGCATGCCAACCAATGAGTTTTCACTCGTGTTGATCGATCAGTGAAATGCTCGAGTGCTCTGTACTTGAATCGACCGCATCGCGCATGCTCAACTCAAGTAGCGAGTATAATGGAAGTGAACGGCAAACTCGAGCATTTTTTTGGAAGATGGAAAAGTTCTCTCGTGTATAGAGCACCCATCGCTAGTTTTGACAAGTGTAGGTCATTCGAGTTGCCTGTGAATATGAACAGCTTTTCATGGTTTATGTCGTTTATTTATTTATTTTTGTGCCATGAACCTTTTGTTGGAGAAAACCACAACTGTATAAAACATGCAAATAATCAATTCTTATAAAGCAATTTAAAATAATTAAGGCTTCTTTTAACCACAGTATCCCTTTGCTGCTGTGGTCTTGATAATGTTTTGCCTGCAAAACCGCGCTGCCATTATGGCGAACCACAAACTTTAATTTCTCCTTCATAGCCACAGACATTTTGAAAAAGGTTTCTAAAAAAAACAAACAAAAAAAAAAACTACAACACTTCAAGTCGCATTATTTGTAGCATATTCCGTAATAAATTTACGGACTTTCATATAACATTTTACTGCGTTGTTTTTAGGACACAATTTTCTGTGTATGAATCCATCCACGGGCAGCATAAATCGAAGGCCGATTTTATTGAGCAGATGTGTTTCATAGTCTGTCTGATTTATGCTGCCTGTGGTTTGGGCAGAACTGTGAATTGAATGAATTGTCCTTTAGCTTCCCCTCCCCCGCACGCGCGTTTGTAAAAAAAAAAAAAAAAGCCACCTTGTGCAGCACTAATGCTGCATTCTGTCAAGGTGGCTTTATTTGGGGTCCCTTCCAACGCTGCTGAAATATTCGTTCTTATAATTTGCACCCCATACCTGTAGTCTGACCTGGGGGCATGTCTTTCCCCCCAGACACAAACGCCTCCCAGCCATCACTCATTTCCTCCGGGCGCCGCCTCCTCTGCCTTCATTAACGTCCCCGGCGCCTGCGCTGTAAGTTCCCATCATGTAAAGGGAGTCGCAGGGTAGCGCAAACTGCGCACGCCCGGAAAAAAAAAACTTACAGCGCCAGGGATGTAAGTGAATGCAGAGGAGGCGGCGCACGGAGCAAATGAGTGATGGCTGGGAGGCGTTTGTGTCCGGGGGGGAAGACATGCCCCCCGGACAGACTACAGGTATGAGGGGCAAATTATAAAAACTAATATTTCAGCGTTGGCAGGGACCCCAAATAAAAGGGCCACCTTGACAATATACAGCGTTAGTGCTGCACATGGTGGCTCTTTTAGTTACAAACGCCAGGGGGGTGACAGGTTCCCTTTAGTGTTGTAAACCATCACTGATGTGGATAGAATTATTACTTATTTGTTAAAGTATACAAGATGATAAAGGAAACACTGTCCTGCCTTGTTACTTATAGGGTTAAATTGATGCTGCACCATCTGTCTGAGATATGGAACTTCCTTTGTATCTATTCGCTCATATCGAAGTACAAAATGTAATTCACCCATAATGGACGTGTAGGTCGATGGTTTTTCCGTTTATCTTGTGTACTTTAACAATTTAGAAATCCTAGTTGTATCTTCATCAGTGCTGGTTTACAATGCTCTTGGCTTTCAACTTCTAATCTACGGTTTATTGAAAATTTTTACTTGTACAAACTGCTTATATAGTTCATGGTTGATAACACTATTTCTTTTTCTCTTGAGATTGTGGAATTGCCAATTACCGAACGAGATGTGGAACGTGAGCATTTAATTCAGCTGAAGAAGTGGAAGGAAGAGTACGGAGAACTGCAGTGCAAGTCACCCACTCGTTTGCATGGGGCCAAAGCCATCAGCGACGCTGACCCAGTGGGTCACAGGCCTCTTGTTCACTCCCCGTCCATTATGCTTCCATCCATTTTAACCTCTTTGAAGAAAACAAAGGAGCAGAAACAGGAAGAAAAGGAACTTGAAAAGCAAAGGGCTAAGGTGTTGAAAGAAATGGAAAAGGTGGATAAGGAGAAAAAGAAGCTAGAAAAGAAAAAGAGTAGAGGCAAAGGTGACCAATCCAATGGAGCTATGAAAGAGGAGAATGGTGGTGATGGGACCAGAGATCACCGGCAGGAACCGGTACAACCTTTATTGGCCAAAGTAACCCAAATGGACTCTTTGAACGTGCACCAGTCCAATGAGAGCTTGTGCTCCAAGGAGAGTGAAGACACCTATTTATAATTGCCACTGTTTCCACTTCTGTGAAATGCTCACTATAAAAAGTCTACCCTTCATTGTTGTTCGGGAGTTCTCCAGCCCTTGGACCAGAGACTGTGTAAAACTCGTTCAGAATCAGCATTCCAGTCATTGGAGACAGTGAAGCGGGGACCAAATACTAAAACCAGCATTGAAAGTTGTAAAAAAAAAAAATTAGGTATTTGTGTCTCCAGGTCCTAAAGTCTTTGTACTTCCAAAAAGTCATCCTTGCCCAGGAAGCAAATGATGTATGGTGTTGGGTTCTTTATGCTGGTAACAGACTGGACTAGCTGGGAATACCATCCAGTATTTGCTGCAAGGGGATCATTTCTGTATTTTGACTGATGATGGGAAAATGGGTGCTGAGTCTGCACCCTGCTGTCTGTTCCATTCCAGATGTTTCTCTGCTGAAAGTGGAACATCTTCTACTATGCACAACGAGTTTATTGTTTCCAAACTACATGGGACCAAACCGAGAAATGAAACAGATAGGCCCCTTCCTCCATCCCACAGATGCTCTTTGTACCAATAAACAGATAAAAAAGAATGAATTTTGCTCTATATCGCCACACAATAGAGTGCCTGTTCAGTCCCTTCATCGTCTTATTAGATCTTGTACAACAAGAGGAAATGGAAATTTGCATCTCTGGTCTTTGTAAGGGCTTCTAGGATTGCAATGTATACCCTAAATATGACCGACCAACACTATTCCACCGCCCTCCTGATGCTACAGGGAAGGGCCCGTATCCACAGTGTAATATAGCTACACTAAACACAGCCAAGCAGGAATATTTATTTATCTATGGTATTAGCTCTTGCAAAAAAATAAAAATAAAGACGCTTGCCAATATGTAGACTTCAATAAAGTTGTGGTATTTCTTTTTGCTATACTCGTATTGCTCATTCTGTAATGTAACTACCATATGCAATGTAAGGCTGGCCACAAGAAGGATATTGGACCAAAGGGGTTATGCAGGGCTTTTATTTGTGTGTATGGGGGAAATCACTGACGGGAAGGTGGTTGCCAGTGATTCTGCTGCTTCATTTCACCTCTTGTCAACAGAGCAGGCAGGAAGAAGAGCTGCAGCATCACATCACCAGCGACGCCTGTCAACAGAGCGGAAGAGAAGACCCTGCTCCGTCAATGTGACTTCGTCAGAGGTTGCGGTTGGTGACTGCTCTGAGCAAGCCGAAACCTTCTCAGCCCAGCGATGACAGTTAGGCCCTATTAGCTTAAGTCCAGGATAACCCCTCTAATATATAAGCATTAGCGCAGATCAATCATCATGCAATAATTATGGCAACATTGACATGTATGGGCAAACTGCTCACCCGTTGAGATTTTCTATATCATATAGACAGCGTTTTTCTTGAAGCGTCCTTCTGGATGACTGTGGCACACACATACCGGCATTTTTTTTTCCCCCTCATTTTAAAGGGGCTCTAAGCACAGAATGAAAGTAAATATATATTCATTTATTTGCATTCATTCTGTGCCGAGTCACTTTAAAAATGAAACCATCAGAAAATGACTTGGTTTAAATCAGGTTTTAGTATTACATGTATTTTCTTTAAATGTTGGCAATGTTTGTTTTTCACATCACAATATTTATAGAAACAAAATATAATAATCTTGCGATTTTTTTTTTTTTTTTTTTTTTTTTTCACATTGGCCATTAGGGCTTTTTCAGACTCTTACTTCCTGGCCTTTCAGCTGACTGCTCCCTCTCCTTAAGTAACCATTGTACAGGCTCCTTAGGGCAAAATTTTTTTTTTTTTTTATTTAAAAAAAAAAAAAAAACAAAATGTTTAAAAATACTTTTCAAACACTACTGTATTTAATCAATATCTCCCTTTTTATAATGGCTGCTCATTCTGACATTAAATATCTCAGTATTTCTGAACTTTGTAAATCGGTTAAGTGCGATCAATATATGATGGATAAAGGTGCCATATCTACATCCAACATGAGCTCACAGACGGATTCATTATACTGCTCTGCGTTAATATGCACAAAAGCTAATTGGTTCAGCTTTATTAAGAAAACACCAGTGCAATATGCTTTATTTTTTTTCACCTGAAAGGTGACCATATAGTTTAAGGCTAAGAGCCCACGATCTGGAAATAGCATTTTATATGCATCGTATTTTCACTGCGTCCTATTGAGCACAGGTCAATCTGCATGTGTTCACTGAGCATGGGGATTTACCACATCTATTGTGGAGACATGCTGTGCATCGGAAAGATGCTCCACATGTCAGTTTCAGCAGGTTCACATACATGCACAGTGGACCGCAGCAAATCGTGAACGTGGGGACGTACCCTGATGCACACAGAACTATTGTGTACAGCCAATGTTTCAGGTTACCTCTGTATGCTAAAACTTCTTGTACATGGTGTCGGCACTATAACACACTTGTACACCAACCCCCCATCCCCTCATTAGGTATGGGGGGTATACATCAAGCTTTCCATTTGACTGCACTATTTCCTATAAATGCATTAAAAATAATATAGTATGTTGCATCTGTTATAATGGACAATGGAATGCATTTAATGGAAGCTATAAAGACCAGTGTGAAAAGAACCTTGTTTTCACATAGCCTAAGCTGACCCTAACCATAGCTGTACTTACTGGCAGGTAAGTATTCCTCATCTGGATCTTATGGATCAAACTTTCACTAGGTTAAAATTCTAATGGAATGGGTAAAAGGGTGGTGGTGGGGAATAACGTTATTGTAAAGAATCCAAACTTCAGAAAAATAAAAAAAAATTGCCTGTCAAACTTAAAGGGAACCCGTCAGCAGGATTGTGCACAGCAACCTACAGGCAGTGTCGGGACGGTGCCGTTATACTCAATAAAATGATACCTTGGTTGATGAAATCCATCTTGTGGTTGTTGTTTAATCTTTATTTTCAGTTTTGAGTTCATGATATGCCAGGGCGGCCTGTGGGGGGCCTTCAAGTGGTGCTCTGATTAGGTATTCATTTGTATAGCTTCTGACAACTCACTGATCCCTCAATGACTTGCTTCCTACTTTCCATAGTGAATATAATATGGTTTTAATGGAAAAAAAAATCACATCAGGCAGGCGGTGCCTGCGCTGCAGTATGATACAGGGGTTAATATGCATATTTTAGTTTTATTTAGCCAAAGTTTAGTTTGAAGAAGGAAAAAAATCTTAAAATGGCACCGGTGGCCGCACCTGCACAGCAGCATCTACCGAAGCAATGGTACTGGGCAAGCGCCACTGCTATCTTGATGGAGTATTTTTTTTTTCTAGGGAAATGGTGGCGGCGCCTGCGCAGTAGCGTCAATCGGAACGCGATAGATGCTACTGTGCAGGCGATGTCACCAGCTCCATTCTGATTAACAAAAAAAAAAATTCTTAAACTAAACTATAATGGCTAAATAAAACAAAAAGTTATATTATCCACCATTTCATGCTATGCCACTGGCATCTGCATGATGAAAGTGATTGATTTTTTTTTTTTTTTTCCAAACCATATTATATACAGTATGTAAACTAGGGGGCAGGTCGGTGAGGGATCATTTCATTTCATTAACTCAAAACTGAAAATAAAGATTAAACAACTACAAGACAGATTTCATCCACCAAGGTATTTTAATCAGTATAACTGTGCCAACCTGACAGTGTCTGTAGGTTACTGTGCACAATCCTACTGACAGGTTCCCTTTAAAGTTTATGTATTAATACTAAGTTTTATATAAAAGTGGAATTTATCATGTACAGTATTTTTTTTATATTGGTGTATTGTATTGGTGGACAGAAAGCGAAAAAATTTAGCAATTTTTTTTTTTTTTTTTTGCGAGTTGTACTTAAAGGGAACCTGTCACCCCGTTTTCTTTCGATATGAGCTAAAAATATCGTTCAATAGGGCCTGAGCTCTGCTTTACATTAGTGCCTTTATTATCCCTTGATTTCCCACCTTTGCAGAGAAAATACCTTACTAATCTCGCTGTTTGTCAATCACCCTGCTCCGGTCTGATGGGCGTGGCTTAAAAGCCGATTCTCCCCACCTCCGGCTTTTCACTACGAATCTTTTTCCCGGTGTTGTATTTAGCGCCTGCGCATTAAAGTGTCATCTCGTGCCTGCGCAGTATGCTTTGCCCAACTGTGGGCAAAGCATACAACACATTATTGCGCATGTGCCGGCTTTTCACTGTAACTGCTGTGCCCCGGAAGTCTGGATATGCTAATTGTATTGTCCTGGATGCCGGAAAACTTTTCCCATCCAGGACATAACGCCGAAACCCGCTGCTAGCTTAAGTTTTCTGACCAAATCGCTAATCTATCTATTTCTTTACATCTATCTCTCATTCTATATATGGTATTCCTTCTAACTTTCTGATTCCTTCTTTCTATTTATCTCTCATGTACAGTTGTGGCCAAAAGTATTGACACCCCTGCAATTCTGTCAGATGATACTCAGTTTCTTCCTGAAAATGATTGCAAACACAAATTCTTTATTATCTTCATTTAATTTGTCTTAAATGAAAAAAACAAAAAGAATTGTCCTAAAACCAAATTGGATATAATTCCACACCAAACATAAAAAAGGATGGACAAAGGTATTGGCACTGTTCGAAAAATCATGTGATGCTTCTCTAATTTGTGTAAATAACAGCACCTGTAACTTACCTGTGGCACCTAACAGGTGTTGGCAATAACTAAATCACACTTGCAGCCAGTTGACATGGATTAAAGTTGACTCAACCTCTGTCCTGTGTCCTTGTGTGTACCACATTGAGCATGGAGAAAAGAAAGAAGACCAAAGAACTATCTGAGGACTTGAGAAACCAAATTGTGAGGGACTTGTAGCCTTGAGATTGCTCATGCTTCATCTCCAAAGACCTGAATGTTCCTGTGTCTACCGTGTGCAGTGTCATCAAGAAGTTTAAAGCCCATGGCACTGTGGCTAACCTCCCTAGATGTGGACGGAAAAGAAAAATTGACAAGAGATTTCAACGCAAGATTGTGCGGATGTTGGATAAAGAACCTCGACTAACATCCAAACAAGTTCAAGCTGCCCTGCAATCCGAGGGTACAACAGTGTCAACCCGTACTATCTGTCGGCGTCTGAATGAAAAGGGACTGTATGGTAGGAGACCCAGGAAGACCCCACTTCTTATCCCGAGACATAGAAAAGCCAGGCTGGAGTTTGCCAAAACTTACCTGAAAAACCCTAAAATGTTTTGGAAGAATATTCTCTGGTCAGGTGAGACAAAAGTAGAGCTTTTTGGGCAAAGGCATCGACATAGAGTTTACAGGAGAAAAAAAAGAGCCATTCAAAGGAAAGAATACTGTCCCTACAGTCAAACATGGCAGAGGTTCCCTGATGTTTTGGGGTTGCTTTGCTGCCTCTGGCACTGGACTGCTTGACCGTGTGCATGGCTTTATGAAGTCTGAAGACTACCAACAAATTTTGCAGCATAATGTAGGGCCCAGTGTGAGAAAGCTGGGTCTCCCTCAGAGGTCATGGGTCTTCCAGCAGGACAATGACCCAAAACACACTTCAAAAAGCACTAGAAAATGGTTTGCGATAAGGCACTGGAGACTTCTAAGGTGGCCAGCAATGAGTCTAGACCTGAATCCCATAGAACACCTGTGGAGAGATCTAAAAATGGCAGTTTGGAGAAGGCACCCTTCAAATATCAGGGACCTGGAGCAGTTTGCCAAAGAATGGTCTAAAATTCCAGCAGAGCATTGTAAGAAACTCATTGATAGTTACCGGAAGCGGTTGGTCGCGGTTATTTTGGCTAAAGGTTGTGCAACCAAGTATTAGCCTGAGGGTGCCAATACTTTTGTCTGGCCCATTTTTTTGGAGTTTTGTGTGAAATGATCAATGTTTTGCTTCATTCTCTTTTGTTTTTTTCATTTAAAACAAATTAAATGAAGATAATACAAAAGAATTTGTGATTGCAATCATTTTCAGGAAGAAACAGTATTATCTGACAGAATTGCAGGGGTGTCAATACTTTTGGCCACAACTGTATCTAAGAGCAGAGTACATACAACATACACCCTACAACATACACCCTAAATGCAACATGTGACATAGTACATGCACCATGCGACATTGTACATGCGACATTGTAAATGCGACATTGTACATGCGACATAGTACATGCACCATACCACATGCGACATATTGTACATACATACTGAACATATAACATACATGCAGTACGTACAGTACATACATACAGACATACAGTACATTAACAGAGTACATACTCACCGTCGCCTTGATCCCTGAAGCCATTGTCACCTGTAACAAATAATAAACAAACACTATACTCCCTGATCCGCAGAAATCCAATTAAAGCAAGTGTCCCTCGATGATCTCCCGTGGAGAGCATCAGCATCAGCTGATGTGACCGCTCTCCAGGGACTCCAGGAATACAATGATGGAAGGTATCCTTCCACAATGTATTCCTACACCCCTGTGAGAAAATAGTCCCTAATCTCACTTCTGGCACTGCTGTGTGGGAAAAATCTCAGGCAGCTTTGCCATAAAGTGAGACTCTGAACTAAGGCAACCTCAGTGATGCACAGCAGGAGCCATTGTCTGTCTCCTGTTAGTGTGTCACTGGAGGTCTATAGAGCAGTGACATCACCCGATGTGATAGTCGTGGGACACTCGCTATTAATTGGACTACGGCAGGAAGTAAGTATACGGTTTCTTTATTATTTTTACTTTTTTTGCAGGCGCTCGAGTATGGTAAGTATGGTGAAATTAAGAATAATAAAATACTTTTTTCTGGCTGTGTCTCTATTTTAATTTTTTTTTACACTTTCACTACAGTAGGATTAGCAATGGATAGGCTTCTTATTGACGCCACTCCATTATTACTGGGCTTAATGTCTTACATTAACAAGGTGCAGTAAATTAAATGGTCAGCACAGCCCAAAGGTGGAGGTGCATGAAAATAGGTGCCCAGACCTTAAGACGTAGTATAGAGAGATATTCAGCACACTGCAAAGAAGTCTGATGCAAGGAGGCGTGTTTAATACATACAGTATTCACAGTCACAAACGTTTCGGTCAAACAAAAGACCTTCATCAGTGTGTTCTAATGTTTACAAGGCGTTAGACTGTACGCCCGTACTAATGTAGAATTTTGCATCAACTTATGAAGTATGGTAAGGACAATAGCTTTCAAATGGAGGGCTGACACTAGCTGGTCGAGCAAAGGAGGTAGATCAGGCTAACCTAGCCTGTCATCACTATTCAGGATCCAGGGGTGAGGGACACTGCATCCACCGCAGGTCCACGGTGCTGTGACTGTGAATACTGTATGTATTAAACACCCCTCCTTGCCTCAGACTTCTTTGGAGTGTGCTGAATCTCTCTCTATATTACATTAACAAGGTGACATTAACCCCTTGTGCCATTTCTGGGGCGGCTGGGGCCTGGTATTTGTAGCTGGGGGGGGGGCGGGGGGCAATTAACCATGGCCCCTCTCTAGGCTATGAATATCAGCCCGCAGCAATCTGCGTAGCCTTTCTGGCTATAAAGCATAGGGGGACCCCACGTCATTTTTTTTTGGGTGGCCCCCCTATTTTACTGTAATAGCCAGTAAAGGCTATGCATACAGCTGCAGGCTGATATTCATAGCCTCGGAGGGGCAATGGGTATTAACCCCTTCCCAGGCTACAAATATTGGCTGTCGGCTTTCCCCCTCTGGCGCCATTTTTTTTAAGCATTTTTATGTTAAAAACTAAATGTTTCTTACTAAACATCTGCCTTGCTATTCTAGATCTATGCATAATCTATCTATAGATATATTTGTTTCTGTAGATATATATATATATATATATCTATCCATACATCTATCCAGATATATCTAGAGATAGATATATGAATAGATAGATCTATGCATCTATAAACCTATCTATATGTAGATCTATCTGTCTATCCATCTCATTCATCTGTCTAGCTATATGTGTGTGTCATGGTGTGTGGGTTGGACAGATGTAAAAAAGGAGGTTGGACAATAATGATCTAACATTTTTTTTTTTGTTTGTTTTGTTTTAAAATAAATCTTTATTTAGGTTTCACAAATGCTTTAACCCCTCTGTGACCTTGGACGTACTATCCCGTCGAGGTGCCCTGGGCCTATCTGACCCTTGACGGGATAGTACGTCCTGCCCTTTAATGCGATACCGCGACTTAAGTCGCGGTGATCGCATTAAAATTCCGACGCCATCTCACCTGGGGGGAGATGGCCTCGGCATCCAGGGCATTGTCGCCGCCCACCCGCCCTCTCGATCGCTGTGATTGGCTGTTCAATTCTGAACAGCCAATCACAGCCATTCTCATTGTTTCAGCCAATCGGAGCGGCTGAAACAATGAGGTCACAGGCTAGGATCGAGTACCGATGTACTCGATCCTAGGTCCGGTGCCTGGCAACGCCAGGCACCGGCAAGAACACCCCGGATTGGCGCGATCGCCTATCGCATCGATCGCGCCAATCGCAGGGCACCGCGCGGTATTACCGCGCTGTGCCCTGCCGGAACCTGCGTGGATCGGTGCTCTAATAGCACCGATCCTAGGATAGGACACAGTGCAGGCCCAGCAGGGCCTGCAGGAGCCGATTGGCGCGATCGATGTCATCGTCGATCGCGCCAATCACAGGGCGCAGCGGCGATCACGCTGTGACCGCTCTGTGCCCTGCAGGTGACCTGGCTGTGACCTGCCTAGGATGGCGCGAACAGATCCGATCCTAGGCAGGTCACAGCCAGGTCACCAGGAAAGCTCTGATTGGTGGGATCGATGTTATGGTCGATCCCACCAATGACAGGTCACAGCAGCAGCATGACCGCTCTGTGACCTGTCTGTGTCACCTGCCTGACCTGTGTATGACCGCTCTGCAGGGTCCTCATTCTAGCTGAGGATTCCTACAGAGCGGTCATACTGCTGGATCTCCCTGCTGGATTTTGTGCCTGGATCTCCCTGCCGTGCTGGGTATTGTGGTGCCACAGCAGCCTGTAGCACCACAATCCCTGCTAAAGAAAGAAGACAACTAAACGTAAGTTTTATCCCTGATCCCTGCCCAATCCCCGTTCATCCACCCCAATCCCCCCTTCCCCCTCTTTTTACCCCCTCCACCCCCATTTGTGCCGCCTACGTGCGCACATTTAGTAGCCGCCGAGCGTTGATTGGTGACGCAGTTCACCGATCAACGCTCGCGCTCGCTTTTTTTCCCTCGCCCCAGTTGCGCCAACTCCGTACACACATTCCGCAGCCGCCAAAGTTTGATAAGTGACGCAGTTCACTTATCAGAGTTTGTGCCTGCCGTTTTCCTTTTTTTTTTTTTTCACCCCCCTTTTGCGTCACCTGACTACAACCGTACGTTTTGATCACTGATCCCTGCCCAATCCCCACTTCCACCCCCATCTCCCTTCCCCCTCTTTTTACCCCCCTTTGCACCTCCTTCCGTGCGCCCATTTAACAGCCGCCGAACGTTGATTGGTGACGCAGTTCACCGATCAACGCTCGCGCTCGCTTTTTTTCCCTCACCCCCGTTGCGCCAACTCCGTACACACATTCCGCAGCCGCCAAAGTTTGATAAGGGACGCAGTTCACTTATCAGAGTTTGTGCCTGCCGTTTTCCTTTTTTTTTTTTTCACCCCCCTTTTGCGCCACCTGACTACAACCGTACGTTTTGATCACTGATCCCTGCCCAATCCCCACTTCCACCCCCATCTCCATTCCCCCTCTTTTTACCCCCCTTTGCACCTCCTTCCGTGCGCCCATTTAACAGCCGCCGAGCGTTGATTGGTGACGCAGTTCACCGATCAACTCTCGCGCTCGCTTTTTTCCCTTCAGCCTTTTTGCGCAACCTCCGTACACACATCCCGCAGCCGCCAAACTTTGATAAGTGACGCAGTTCTCTTATCAGAGTTTGTGCCTGCCATTTTTTTTTTTTTTTACAGGTTTTTCTTCTCCTTTTAGCATTTTCTTTTCAGATAAGTTTGCACAAATCACTATCCCCCCACACATACACATACAGTTATCAATAAAGTGCACCCAATCACCATATTCACACAAAAATGTCCCGCTCGTCCCGTTCGTCCCAACAGCGCTATTCATTGGAGGAGGCATATGCTTTCCTTGCCTCCGACACTGATAGCGAGGGAGAGGATCCCACTTTTCTTCACTTTTCTGATTCTTCATCCTCTTCCTCCTCCTCTTCCTCCTCGGGTCCTGCGGAAACACCACGCAGACGCCCCAGGACAGAAGATGAGGCAGCCCCCACCACTCCTGAACCAGCGCTCCCCACTGCGGAACCCACATGGACCTCGCCCCCCGAAAATTACGAGCCACTGATTCCTGATTTTGTGGCAGAATCAGGAATCAAGTTTGACACCACGGGCCTCACAGAAACAGACTTTTTCAAAGTCTTTTTCTCTGAGGATTTTATTAACCTCATGGTGGAGCAAACTAATTTGTATGCTCGTCAATTTTTGGAGCAAAACCCCGGTACATCATTTTCCAACTGGTCTCCTGTAGACGCAGTTGAAATGATGCAGTTTTGGGGCCTGGTCCTCCACATGGGGATCGTGAAGAAGCCAGAAATGCGGCAATATTGGAGTGTAGATGTTTTATATAACACTCCAGTATTCCGAATGGCCATGGTTCGGAGACGTTTTGAGGCCATCCATAAATTCCTGCATTATTCCGATAATGCACAGTGTCCCGCACGAGATGA
This sequence comes from Ranitomeya imitator, assembly GCF_032444005.1. Classification (NCBI taxonomy): domain Eukaryota; kingdom Metazoa; phylum Chordata; class Amphibia; order Anura; family Dendrobatidae; genus Ranitomeya; species Ranitomeya imitator. The sequence goes on along the minus strand of NC_091282.1, from coordinate 349,286,698 downwards.
CCCCAACTTTGACCGTCTGTTCAAAGTTCGGCTGGTCATCGAACACTTCAACAAAAAGTTTTCTGAAGTGTACGTGCCCAAAAGGGACATCTGCGTGGATGAGTCCTTGGTCCATTTTAAGGGGCGGCTCGGATTCCGTCAATACCTGCCCAACAAAAGGGCCAGGTACGGAATCAAACTCTACAAGCTGTGTGAGAGTGCCTCAGGGTACATCCACAGGTTTAGAGTGTATGAAGGGAAGGACAGCAGGATTGAACCCCCTGAGTGTCCTCCTGTCCTGGGAGTGAGTGGAAAGATCGTGTGGGATTTGGTGCACCCACTGCTGGATAAAGGTTATCACCTCTATACTGATAACTTTTATACCAGCATCCCACTCTACAAATCCCTCTCTGCGCGAGGTACCGCAGCCTGCGGTACTGTGCGCAAAAATCAGAGAGGCCTCCCAAAGACGCTACTTCGGCAGATGCTCAGAAAAGGTGAGAGCAAGGCCCAATGTAGCGACCACCTGCTGGTGGTCAAGTACAAGAGGGATGTCCTTCTCTTGACCACCATACATGGTGATGGCAGAGCCCTCAGCACTGTACGGGGTACCTCTACACAGGTCTGCAAACCGGACTGTGTACTGGGCTACAACAAAAGCATGGGGGGGGTTGATCTCTCTGATCAACTCCTCCAACCATACAGTGCTTTGAGAAAGGCCAAGGTGTGGTACAAAAAGTTGGCCGTCCACATCGTACAAATGGCAATGCTCAACGCTTTCCTGCTGTTACGATGTGCACGCCACACCGATACGTCGTACCTTCAGTTCCAGGAGGTAGTGGTTAAGGCCCTGATATTTGGTACTCCGGAAGGAGAGGGCCCCAGTACTTCCGGAACTGAAGGTGCTCGTATCGTACCAGGCCAGCATTTTCCGGGGGTGGTCCCGCCAACCGGCAGAAAAGGTAAGCCGCAAAAAAGGTGCCGAGTGTGTTACAAAAGGGGAATACGCAAGGACACCATTTATCAATGCGACACCTGCCCCGAAAAACCTGGCCTGTGTATGAAGGATTGCTTCAGATTGTACCACACCTCCATGCACTACTAATTTACTTTACAAGAAAGCGTACATTAGTTCCAAAAAGGGGGCACATCTAGATAAGTTCCTTGGGGGGGGGTCTAGGTTCCAAAATGATGTCACTTGTGGGTTTTTTTTACTGTTTAGGCACATCAGGGGCTCTGCAAACGGAACATGACGACCGCAGACAATTTCTGCATTCCAAAACGTCACAACTTCCCTTTCGAGCCCCAACGTGTGCCTAAACAGTTTTTTCCCACATATGGCGTACCAGCGTAATCAGGACAATTTGGACAACAACTTTTGATGTCCAATTTCTCCTGTTACCTTTGGGAAAATTAAAAATTGGGGACTAAAATATCATTTTTGTGGGAAAAAATAGGATTTTTTATTTTCACGCCTGGGCATTATAAACTTTAGTGAAGCACGTGGGGGTTCAAATTTCTCACCAAACACCTAGATAAGTTCCTTAGGGGGTACAGTTTCCAAAATGGGGTCACTTGTGGGGGGTTTCTACTGTTTAGTCACATCAGGGGCTCTGCAAATGGAACATGATGCCAGCAGAACATTCCATCAAAGTCTGCATTCCAAAACGTCACTACTTCCCTTTCGAGCCCCAACGTGTGCCCAAACAGTAGTTCCTCCCCACATATGGGGTATCAGCGTACTCAGGACAAATTGGACAACAACTTTTGGGGTCCAATTTCTCCTGGTACCCTTGGGAAAATTAAAAATTGGGGACTAAAATATCATTTTTGTGGGAAAAAATAGGATTTTTTATTTTCACACCTGGGCATTATAAACTTTAGTGAAGCACGTGGGGGTTCAAAATTCTCACCACACAACTAGATACGTTCCTTAGGGGGTACAGTTTCCAAAATGGGGTCACTTGTGGGGGGTTTCTACTGTTTAGTCACATCAGGGGCTCTGCAAATGGAACATGATGCCAGCAGAACATTCCATCAAAGTCTGCATTCCAAAACGTCACTACTTCCCTTTCGAGCCCCAACGTGTGCCCAAACAGTAGTTCCTCCCCACATATGGGGTATCAGCGTACTCAGGACAAATTGGACAACAACTTTTGGGGTCCAATTTCTCCTGGTACCCTTGGGAAAATTAAAAATTGGGGACTAAAATATCATTTTTGTAGGAAAAAATAGGATTTTTTATTTTCACGCCTGGGCATTATATACTTAAGTGAAGCACGTTGGGGTTCAAAATTCTCACCACACAACTAGATAAGTTCCTTAGAGGGTCTAGTTTCCAAAATGGGGTCACTTGTGGGGGGTTTCCACTGTTTAGGCACATCATGGGCTCTCCAAACGCGACATGGCGTCCGATCTCAATTCCAGCCAAATTTAGCTTGAAAAAGTCAAACGGCGCTCCTTTCCTTCTGAGCCCTGCCATGCGCCCAAACAGTGGTCCCCCCCACATATGGGGTATCAGCGTACTCAGGACAAATTGGACAACAACTTTTGGGGTCCAATTTCTCCTTTTACCCTTGAGAAAATAAAAAATTGGGGACTAAACGATCATGTTTGTGGAAAAAATAGGATTTTTTTTTTTCACGCCCGGGCGTTATAAACTTTCGTGAAGCACTTGGGGGATAAAAGTGCTCATGACACATCTAGATAAGTTCCTTAGGGGGTCTAGTTTCCAAAATGGGGTCATTTGTGGGAGGTTTCCACTGCTTAGGCACATCAGGGGGTCGCCAAACGCGACATGGCGTCCGATCTCAATTCCAGCCAAATTTAGCTTGAAAAAGTCAAACGGCGCTCCTTTCCTTCTGAACCCTGCCATGCGCCCAAACAGTGGTCCCCCCCACATATGGGGTATCAGCGTACTCAGGACAAATTGGACAACTTTTGGGGTCCAATTTCTCCTTTTACCCTTGAGAAAATAAAAAATTGGGGACTAAACGATCATGTTTGTGGAAAAAATAGGATTTTTTTTTTTCACGCCCGGGCGTTATAAACTTTCGTGAAGCACTTGGGGGATAAAAGTGCTCATGACACATCTAGATAAGTTCCTTAGGGGGTCTAGTTTCCAAAATAGGGTCACTTGTGGGTGGTTTCCACTGTTTAGGCACATCAGGGGGTCGCCAAACGCGACATGGCGTCCGATCTCAATTCCAGCCAAATTTAGCTTGAAAAAGTCAAACGGCGCTCCTTTCCTTCTGAGCCCTGCCATGCGCCCAAAAAGTGGTTCCCCCTCACATGTGGGGTATCAGCGTACTCAGGATAAATTGGACAACAACTTTTGAGGTCCATTTTCTCTTTTTACCCTTGGGAAATTAAAAAGATTATTGCTGAAAGATCATTTTTGTGACTAAAAAGTAAAATGTTAATTTTTTCCTTCCATGTTGCTTCTGCTGCTGTGAATCACCTGAAGGGTTAATAAACTTCTTGAATGTGGTTTTGAGCACCTTGAGGGGTGCAGTTTTTAGAATGGTGTCGCTTTTGGGTATTTTCTGCCATATAGACCCTTCAAAATGACTTCAAATGTGAGGTGGTCCCTAAAAAAAATGGTTTTGTAAATTTGGTTGTAAAAATGAGAAATTGCTGGTCAAATTTTAACCCTTATAACTTCCTTGAAAAAAAAAAGTTTGTTTCAAAAATTGTGCTGATGTAAAGTAGACATGTGGGAAATGTTATTTATTAACTATATTGTGTCACATAACTCTCTGGTTTAACAGAATAAAAATTCAAAGTTGGAAAATTGTGAAATTTTCAAAATTTTCGCCAAATTTCCGTTTTTTTCACAAATAAACGCAAGTTATATCGAAGAAATTTTAGCACTATCATGAAGTACAATATGTTACAAGAAAACAATCTCAGAATCGCTAAGATCCGTTGAAGCGTTTCGGAGTTATAACCTCATAAAGGGACAGTGGTCAGAATTGTAAAAATTGGCCTGGTCATTAACGTGCAAACCACCCTTGGGGGTAAAGGGGTTAAAAATCGCATCAAAAATTGCCTAAAAAAATAATCAAAAAAGCGCTAGCAAGGCGCCCAAAAATGCATCTAAACTTATCAAAAACAAAATACCCAAGTTTATAGACCAATATAGTCACTATTTTTAGTGACTCTATAGCGACAGGGTCTGTTCCGCAGGACTGGCGCATAGCAAATGTGGTGCCAATATTCAAAAAGGGCTCTAAAAGTGAACCTGGAAATTATAGGCCAGTAAGTCTAACCTCTATTGTTGGTAAAATATTTGAAGGGTTTCTGAGGGATGTTATTCTGGATTATCTCAATGAGAATAACTGTTTAACTCCATATCAGCATGGGTTTATGAGAAATCGCTCCTGTCAAACCAATCTAATCAGTTTTTATGAAGAGGTAAGCTATAGACTGGACCACGGTGAGTCATTGGACGTGGTATATCTCGATTTTTCCAAAGCGTTTGATACCGTGCCGCACAAGAGGTTGGTACACAAAATGAGAATGCTTGGTCTGGGGGAAAATGTGTGTAAATGGGTTAGTAACTGGCTTAGTGATAGAAAGCAGAGGGTGGTTATAAATGGTATAGTCTCTAACTGGGTCGCTGTGACCAGTGGGGTACCGCAGGGGTCAGTATTGGGACCTGTTCTCTTCAACATATTCATTAATGATCTGGTAGAAGGTTTACACAGTAAAATATCGATATTTGCAGATGATACAAAACTATGTAAAGCAGTTAATACAAGAGAAGATAGTATTCTGCTACAGATGGATCTGGATAAGTTGGAAACTTGGGCTGAAAGGTGGCAGATGAGGTTTAACAATGATAAATGTAAGGTTATACACATGGGAAGAGGGAATCAATATCACCATTACACACTGAACGGGAAACCACTGGGTAAATCTGACAGGGAGAAGGACTTGGGGATCCTAGTTAATGATAAACTTACCTGGAGCAGCCAGTGCCAGGCAGCAGCTGCCAAGGCAAACAGGATCATGGGGTGCATTAAAAGAGGTCTGGATACACATGATGAGAGCATTATACTGCCTCTGTACAAATCCCTAGTTAGACCGCACATGGAGTACTGTGTCCAGTTTTGGGCACCGGTGCTCAGGAAGGATATAATGGAACTAGAGAGAGTACAAAGGAGGGCAACAAAATTAATAAAGGGGATGGGAGAACTACAATACCCAGATAGATTAGCGAAATTAGGATTATTTAGTCTAGAAAAAAGACGACTGAGGGGCGATCTAATAACCATGTATAAGTATATAAGGGGACAATACAAATATCTCGCTGAGGATCTGTTTATACCAAGGAAGGTGACGGGCACAAGGGGGCATTCTTTGCGTCTGGAGGAGAGAAGGTTTTTCCACCAACATAGAAGAGGATTCTTTACTGTTAGGGCAGTGAGAATCTGGAATTGCTTGCCTGAGGAGGTGGTGATGGCGAACTCAGTCGAGGGGTTCAAGAGAGGCCTGGATGTCTTCCTGGAGCAGAACAATATTGTATCATACAATTATTAGGTTCTGTAGAAGGACGTAGATCTGGGGATTTATTATGATGGAATATAGGCTGAACTGGATGGACAAATGTCTTTTTTCGGCCTTACTAACTATGTTACTATGTTACTATGTAATTAATGTACAAGGCGTACCTCCAAAATAACATATACCCAAACAAAAAGGGAAGTAACATACCAGAAATAAAATATAAAAGGATTTTTATTAACAATTTTTTAAAAGACAAAAATACGAATAATACTCAAATATACAAAAAGGGGATGAAAACACGGCAAAGTGAACCCAAGGCAATCCATGAAGTATGACACTGTACATACAAATATAAGTATAATAGTAATAAACTAGTGTCTTAATGTACATGCAACAGCAGGCCCTGGATTACAGAGAAAAAGTGACCAAAAATGGAGGCGTAGCTGTAACCAGTAAAGACAAGTTTCTTTCTTCATAAATCTCAACAAGTAATGTATATAGAGAAGTCTCAAAGAGATATACGAGAATCAAGGAGTATAAAATGTGCCTATTAAAGACTACTAATGTATAAAGCCATATACTAATACCTATAAAAGGTGGCCAAATGGTGCTACAAAACTATGCCAACAAATAGAGTAACTAACAAATATATGGGAGTCAAAGAGTGGTACGTAAGCCTACTAAAAACTGCTGGTATATAAGGCCATATGTTCATACCTATGAATGGTGGCTAAATAGTATGGGGCTGTGAGGCAATGCCATCAAATAAAGTGTCAGTGCATAGTGCTGGTAGGGTAAATGCTCAGATATGCCTATACAGAGGCCATATGGAAAGGTCACAAATAGAATATTGGCGCTGTCATCATACCTGCTGATGGACGGATCTGCCGTGGGACAGGAAGTGTCATACTTCATGGATTGCCTTGGGTTCACTTTGCCGTGTTTTCATCCCCTTTTTGTATATTTGAGTATTATTCGTATTTTTGTCTTAAAAAATTGTTAATAAAAATCCTTTTATATTTTATTTCTGGTATGTTACTTCCCTTTTTGTTTAATTATCAAAAACAAAGCTGCATTTTCTGGCAACAGATGCAGATTTTGTGCAACCAAATCTCAAACCTGTGTACACAGCCTAAGACTCTTTTTTGTATTTATATATTTTTGTCTATTTTTGGTGCTATTTCTTCCATAGTTACTTGCTTGCCAACATTGGTTCATAAAGATTGGCTATCTATCAGTAACTGTTATACCAATAAAGATTGGCTAATTGTCAGGACTTGTATATAGCACAGCCCACGCAGTATAGAACACAGCCCACGCAGTATAGAACACAGCCCACGTAGTATATTACACAGCCACGTAGTATATAGCACAGCCCACGTAGTATATAGCAGTGTGGGCACCATATCCATGTAAAAAAAAAAAAAATAGTTATATATCCACCTTCCGGCGGCCACTGGATCCAGCCCAGGTCTTTAGCGATGATCCTCAAGACGTTCCGTTCCCGGTAATGCCTTGCAGCAATAACACGTGATGATGTACCGCTACGTCCTCTCCGGTCATTGCTGCAATGCATTCTTGGGACCAGAGCGTTGCGAGGAGTGTGAAAGGCTGCCTCGGACGTCGGAAGGTGAGAATATAATTAATTTTTTTTAAATTATTATTTTTAACATGACATGTTTTTACTATTGATGCTGCTTAGGCAGTATCAATAGTAAAAAGTGAAGCGGTGTTTACATCCCGCCGCAATATCGCTGATTGGTCGCGGCTGGCTGGCTGCAAACAATCAGCGACCCGGGATTTCCGTTACAGACAGACAAACAGACGGAAGTGGACCTTAGGCAATTATATAGATGCTGGCAAGCAAGTAACTGTGGAAGAAATAGCACCAAAAATAGACAAAAATATATAAATACAAAAAGAGTCTTAGGCTGTGTACACATGTTTGAGATTTGGTTGCACAAAATCTGCATCTGCTGCCAGAAAATGCAGCTTTGTTTTTGATAAGTTTAGATGCATTTTTGGGCGCCTTGCTAACGTTTTTTTGATAATTTTTTTAGGCATTTTTGGATGCGGTATTTAAAGCATTTGTGAAACCTAAATAAAGATGTATTTTAAAACCTAAAAAAAATGTTAGGAGTAGTGATGAGCGAATGGGCTCGCCACTACTCGTTACTTGCCCGAGTATCTGGGTACTCGCCGAGCAGCGAGCATTTCCGGGATTATTTGGCGGTAACTGCAGTCTCCACCCAGCAATTTTGGCGGACTTTAGAGACCCAATCATGATGCAGGGATTGTCTGCCTGGCCATGAAACCCCGCAGCCATCTTTGTTGTGGTCGTGCAATGATTGGCTGGGCCGCACAGCATCATCGTGAGTATAAGAGACCTGGCGCCGCCTGTTGTGAATTCTGTGGTCAAGCTCCCTCCTGTGGTCATGAGTGGTACTTCGGCTGGTTCTGTCTATGAGCTTCCTCTGGTGGATGTGAGTGGGGCTGCGGCTTCTGAGTTTCCTTCCTCAGGTGACGAGGTTAAGTCGTTAGGTGCTGCTCTATTTAACTCCACCTAGTTCTTTGTTCCTTGCCTCAAGTCAATGTTCCAGTATTGGTCTTGCTCTCTCCTGGATCGTTCTTGTGGCCTGTCTTCACTGCATAAGCTAAGTTCTGCTGGTGTTACTTTTGTTTGCTATTTTTTCTGTCCAGCTTGCTATATTGGTTTTTCTTGCTTGCTGGAAGCTCTGGGACGCAGAGGGAGCACCTCCGTACCGTTATTCGGTGCGGAGGGTCTTTTTGCGCCCTCTGCGTGGTTGTTTGTAGGTTTTTGTGCTGACCGCAAAGCTATCTTTCCTATCCTCGGTCTATTCAGTAAGTCGGGCCTCACTTTGCTAAAATCTATTTCATCTCTCTGTTTGTATTTTCATCTTTACTCACAGTCATTATATGTGGGGGGCTGCCTTTTCCTTTGGGGAATTTCTCTGAGGCAAGGTAGGCTTATTTTTCTATCTTCAGGGCTAGCTAGTTTCTCAGGCTGTGCCCGAGGCGCCTAGGTCTGGTCAGGAGCGCTCCACTACCTCTAGTGTGGTGTGATAGGATTAGGGATTGCGGTCAGCAGAGTTCCCACGTCTCAGAGCTCGTCCTATGTTATTAGTAGCTATCAGGTCACTTGTGTGCTCTTAACCACCAGGTCCATTGTGGTTCTGAATCACCAGTTCATAACAGTACTGGAGGCCCAAAGTACTAATGCTTCTCAATAGAGGGAAAAGAGAAGTTCTGAGACCATTTTTTTTTCTCTGCACTGTGTTTTGTCTTTCTTTTCCCCTAGACATTTGGGTGGTTCAGGACACGTGTGTAGTGATGGACATTAAAGGTCTGTCTTCTTGTGTGGATCATCTCACTGCAAGAGTACAAAATATTCAAGACTTTGTGGTTCAGAATTCTATGTTAGAACCAAGAATTCCTATTCCTGATTTGTTTTCTGGAGATAGAGCTAAGTTTCTGAGTTTTAAAAATAATTGTAAACTGTTTCTGACTTTGAAACCCCGCTCCTCTGGTGACCCAGTTCAACAAGTTAAGATCATTATTTCTTATTTACGTGGCGACCCACAAGACTGGGCATTTTCCCTTGCGCCAGGAGATCCTGCATTATGTAATATTGATGCGTTTTTTCTGGCGCTCGGATTGCTTTATGATGAACCTAATTCAGTGGATCAGGCAGAGAAAAGTTTGCTGGCTCTGTGTCAGGGTCAGGATGAGGTAGAGATATATTGTCAGAAGTTTAGGAAGTGGTCTGTGCTCACTCAATGGAATGAATGTGCGCTGGCAGCAATTTTCAGAAAGGGTCTCTCTGAAGCCCTTAAGGATGTCATGGTGGGATTTCCTATGCCTGCTGGTCTGAATGAGTCTATGTCTTTGGCCATTCAGATCGATCGACGCTTGCGTGAGCGTAAAGCTATGCACCATTTGGCGGTATTATCTGAGCATAAACCCGAGCCTATGCAATGTGATAGGACTTTGACCAGAGCTGAACAGCAAGAACACAGACGTCGGAATGGGCTGTGTTTTTACTGTGGTGATTCCACTCATGCTATCTCCGATTGTCCTAAGCGCACTAAGCGGTTCGCTAGGTCTGCCACCATTGGTATGGTACAGTCGAAATTTCTTTTGTCCGTTACTTTGATCTGCTCTTTGTCATCCTATTCTGTCATGGCATTTGTGGATTCAGGCGCTGCCCTGAATTTGATGGACTTGGAGTTTGCTAGGCGCTGTGGATTTTTCTTGGAGCCCTTGCAGTATCCTATTCCATTGAGAGGAATTGATGCTACGCCTTTGGCCAAGAATAAGCCTCAGTACTGGACCCAATTAACCATGTGCATGGCTCCTGCGCACCAGGAGGATATTCGCTTTTTGGTGTTGCATAATCTGCATGATGTGGTCGTGTTGGGGTTGCCATGGCTACAAGTCCATAACCCAGTATTAGATTGGAAATCAATGTCTGTGTCCAGCTGGGGTTGTCAGGGGGTACATGGTGATGTTCCATTTCTGCCTATTTCGTCATCCACCCCTTCTGAGGTCCCAGAGTTCTTGTCGGATTACCGGGATGTATTTCATGAGCCCAAGTCCAGTGCCCTACCTCCGCATAGGGATTGCGATTGTGCTATCGATTTGATTCCTGGTAGTAAGTTTCCTAAAGGTCGACTGTTTAATTTGTCTGTGCCTGAGCACGCCGCTATGCGGAGTTACGTAAAGGAATCCTTGGAGAAGGGTCATATTCGCCCATCGTCGTCGCCATTGGGAGCAGGGTTCTTTTTGTGGCCAAGAAGGATGGTTCGCTGAGACCTTGCATTGATTACCGCCTTCTAAATAAAATCACGGTCAAATTTCAGTACCCCTTGCCGCTGCTGTCTGATTTGTTTGCTCGGATTAAGGGGGCTAGTTGGTTCACCAAGATAGATCTTCGTGGTGCGTATAATCTTGTGCGTATTAAACAGGGCGATGAATGGAAAACAGCATTTAATACGCCCGAGGGCCATTTTGAGTACCTGGTTATGCCATTCGGGCTTTCTAATGCTCCATCAGTATATCAGTCCTTTATGCATGACATCTTCCGAGAGTACCTGGATAAATTCCTGATTGTATACTTGGATGATATTTTGGTCTTCTCGGATGATTGGGAGTCTCACGTGAAGCAGGTTAGAATGGTGTTCCAGGTCCTGCGTGCAAATTCTTTGTTTGTGAAGGGGTCAAAGTGTCTCTTTGGTGTTCAGAAGGTTTCATTTTTGGGTTTCATTTTTTCCCCTTCTACTATCGAGATGGACCCTGTTAAAGTTCAGGCCATTTATGATTGGAGTCAGCCGACATCTCTGAAGAGTCTGCAAAAGTTTCTGGGCTTTGCTAATTTTTATCGTCGCTTCATCAATAATTTTTCTAGTATTGCTAAACCGTTGACTGATTTAACCAAGAAGGGTGCTGATGTGGTCAATTGGTCTTCTGGTGCTGTGGAAGCTTTTCAGGAGTTGAAGCGTCGCTTTTCTTCTGCCCCTGTGTTGTGCCAACCAGATGTTTCGCTCCCGTTCCAGGTCGAGGTTGATGCTTCTGAGATTGGAGCAGGGGCTGTTTTGTCGCAAAGAAGTTCTGATGGCTCGGTGATTAAACCATGTGCCTTCTTTTCCAGGAAGTTTTCGCCTGCTGAGCGTAATTATGATGTTGGCAATCGAGAGTTGCTGGCCATGAAGTGGGCATTCGAGGAGTGGCGTCATTGGCTTGAAGGAGCTAAGCATCGCGTGGTGGTCTTGACTGATCACAAGAACTTGACTTATCTCGAGTCTGCCAAACGGTTGAATCCAAGACAGGCTCGTTGGTTGCTGTTTTTCTCCCGTTTTGACTTTGTGGTTTCGTACCTTCCGGGCTCTAAAAATGTGAAGGCGGATGCCCTGTCTAGGAGTTTTGTGCCCGACTCTCCGGGTTTGCCTGAGCCGGCGGGTATTCTCAAAGAGGGGGTAATTTTGTCTGCCATCTCCCCTGATTTGCGGCGGGTGCTGCAAAAATTTCAGGCTAATAGACCTGACCGTTGCCCAGCGGAGAAACTGTTTGTCCCTGATAAATGGACGAGTAGAGTTATCTCTGAGGTTCATGGTTCGGTGTTGGCTGGTCATCCTGGAATCTTTGGTACCAGAGATTTGGTGGCTAGATCCTTTTGGTGGCCGTCTCTGTCGCGGGATGTGCGTTCGTTTGTGCAGTCCTGTGGGATTTGTGCTCGGGCTAAGCCCTGCTGTTCTCGTGCCAGTGGGTTGCTTTTGCCCTTGCCGGTCCCGAAGAGGCCCTGGACACATATCTCTATGGATTTTATTTCGGATCTCCCCGTCTCTCAAAAGATGTCAGTCATTTGGGTGGTTTGTGATCGCTTCTCTAAGATGGTCCATTTGGTACCCTTGTCTAAATTGCCTTCCTCCTCTGATTTGGTGCCATTGTTTTTCCAGCATGTGGTTTGTTTACATGGCATTCCGGAGAACATCGTTTCTGACAGAGGTTCCCAGTTTGTTTTGAGGTTTTGGCGAGCCTTTTGTGCTAGGATGGGCATTGATTTGTCTTTTTCCTCGGCTTTCCATCCTCAGACAAATGGCCAAACTGAACGAACCAATCAGACTTTGGAAACATATCTGAGATGTTTTGTTTCTGCTGATCAGGATGATTGGGTGTCCTTTTTGCCTTTGGCTGAGTTCGCCCTTAATAATCGGGCCAGCTCGGCTACTTTGGTTTCGCCGTTTTTCTGCAATTCTGGTTTCCATCCTCGTTTCTCTTCAGGGCAGGTTGAGTCTTCCGACTGTCCTGGTGTGGATACTGTGGTGGATAGGTTGCAGCAGATTTGGACTCATGTGGTGGACAATTTGACATTGTCCCAGGAGAAGGCTCAACGTTTCGCTAACCGCAGGCGCTGTGTGGGTCCCCGACTTCGTGTTGGGGATTTCGTTTGGTTGTCGTCTCGTTATATTCCTATGAAAGTTTCCTCTCCTAAATTTAAGCCTCGTTTCATTGGTCCGTATAGGATTTCTGAGGTTCTTAATCCTGTGTCTTTTCTTTTGACCCTTCCAGCTTCCTTTTCCATCCATAATGTATTCCATAGGTCATTGTTGCGGAGATACGTGGCACCTGTGGTTCCATCCGATGATCCTCCTGCCCCGGTTTTGGTTGAGGGGGAGTTGGAGTATATAGTGAAGAAGATTTTGGATTCTCGTATTTCAAGACGGAAACTCCAGTACCTGGTTAAGTGGAAGGGTTATGGTCAGGAAGATAATTCCTGGGTCTTTGCCTCTGATGTCCATGCTGCCGATCTGGTTCGTGCCTTTCATCTGGCTCATCCTGGTCGGCCTGGGGGCTCTGGTGAGGGTTCGGTGACCCCTCCTCAAGGGGGGGTACTGTTGTGAATTCTGTGGTCAAGCTCCCTCCTGTGGTCATGAGTGGTACTTCGGCTGGTTCTGTCTATGAGCTTCCTCTGGTGGATGTGAGTGGGGCTGCGGCTTCTGAGTTTCCTTCCTCAGGTGACGAGGTTAAGTCGTTAGGTGCTGCTCTATTTAACTCCACCTAGTTATTTGTTCCTTGCCTCCAGTCAATGTTCCAGTATTGGTCTTGCTCTCTCCTGGATCGTTCTTGTGGCCTGTCTTCACTGCATAAGCTAAGTTCCGCTGGTGTTACTTTTGTTTGCTATTTTTTCTGTCCAGCTTGCTATATTGGTTTTTCTTGCTTGCTGGAAGCTCTGGGACGCAGAGGGAGCACCTCCGTACCGTTAGTCGGGGCGGAGGGTCTTTTTGCGCCCTCTGCGTGGTTGTTTGTAGGTTTTTGTGCTGACCGCAAAGCTATCTTTCCTATCCTCGGTCTATTCAGTAAGTCGGGCCTCACTTTGCTAAAATCTATTTCATCTCTGTGTTTGCATTTTCATCTTTATTCACAGTCATTATATGTGGGGGGCTGCCTTTTCCTTTGGGGAATTTCTCTGAGGCAAGGTAGGCTTATTTTTCTATCTTCAGGGCTAGCTAGTTTCTCAGGCTGTGCCCGAGGCGCCTAGGTCTGGTCAGGAGCGCTCCACGGCTACCTCTAGTGTGGTGTGATAGGATTAGGGATTGCGGTCAGCAGAGTTCCCACGTCTCAGAGCTCGTCCTATGTTATTAGTAGCTATCAGGTCACTTGTGTGCTCTTAACCACCAGGTCCATTGTGGTTCTGAATCACCAGTTCATAACAGCCGCCCTGCTCGCCGCATTCTGTTCCTGTTTCAGCGAAAGTAGGGAAATCTGGTGCCGAAATAGGGTCAGAATCGTGGTTTGTAGAATTAGTGTAGGTCTGCAACTCTTACATCCATAACTCCTGAGAAACCAACAGTCCTTTTTAAGGCTAATTCGTGGGTCCCGATATTGCAGCGTTAGATAGGCAGGGCACAGCATATCCACATCAGTGCAAGGCCTGCAGGCACTGTATGTGCGTCCATTGCTCCCACTGCATCCTTCCCAAAGCTTCATAACGGCCTGCTGCTGCAGCAGCTTAGGCTTCTTTCACATTTCCGTCAGGACTCTCCCGTCCTGCAGCGTCGCCGAGACGTAGCGATGGACGTTAACAAAATAGTGTCAAAACGTATGTGACAGGTGCACTGGGCCTGTCTTTCTGACGGATCCATCGAGCCTATGTGCACCTGTTGTGTATGTGTCTTCGTAGTGGTTTTCCGCTGCGAAAACGCATACACAACACAAACCAGGTTAAAAAAAAAAAAAAAAAAATCAATATTCTCACCTACCGGCGTCCCGCGCAGCGTTACCGATGCTCCCGGCAGCTAGCGTTCCTAGTAATACATTGTGAAATCTCGTGAGAAGTTGCAATGTATTACTAGGAATGCTAGCTGCCAGGAGCATCGGTAACGCTGCGTGGGACGCAGGTAGGTGAGAATATTGTGATTTTTAAAAAAAAAATTTTTTAACATTATATCTTGTTACTATTGATGCTGCATAGGCAGTGTGGTCAGTCGTCCTGTTGGTGAGGACACGGAAGTCTTGCCAGTTAGCAGTCTGGCAAGCATGGCTGACTTCATGTTGCGCTGCATTTCACGTGACCCTCGGATTATCAAAATTTTGGGTGACACTCATTGCTGGTTGGTGACACTTCTAGTCCCACACTACAAGGAGAACTTTCAATCTCTTCTGCCTGAGGCAGAGAGTTGTACTAAAATGTTGCAGTACCACAGGGCCCTTGTAGCAGAATTACTTAGAAAATTCCCATGTGAGAACGCTGGCAGCAGACGTCAGAGTTTGTTGTACAACCAAGGACTCCAAGCGAGAGAGACAGAAGTACAATACAGCTCAGGCAGGGGAACAATGGCCAAGTTCTGGGACAGTTTTCTCAGACCCTCCCATCGTGGCGGCACAGAGGCAAGGGGTGCTGTCACAAGAAGTGCAATGTTTGTGAAGATGGTGAAGGAGTACCTTGCAGATCGTGCAAACGTCCTCTGTGATTCCACTGTGCCTTTTAATTATTGGGTATCCAAGCTGGCATGAACTGGCTCTCTACGCCTTGGAGGTCCTGGCCTGCCCTGCTGCTAGCGTTCTGTCAGAGAGGGTTTTAGTGCCGCTGGTGGAATTATCACAGATAAGCGCATCCACCTGTCAACTGAAAATGCTAACAGGCTGACTCTTAAAAATGAACAAGGCCTGGATTGAGAAAGACTTCTGTACACCACCAAGTGAGAACAGCGAAACAACCTCAAATACATTCTCTCTTTTGGGGAGGTGTATTCTCATGCACCTCTTCACAACCACACATGGGTTTATGCTTCCAGATTTGGTCTGTTTTTTTTTTTGTTTTTTTATCCTCCTTATCCTCATCCTCTTCATCCAGAACCACTATATCACCAGGGTGTAGTGTATTTTTAAAAAAGGTACCCTCATTGGGGAATTGTTTCGCAGATCATGCACTGCATTAAATGTCTCAGAGACCCAAACCACTACATTGGCCCTAATTCTTAACAATGTCTCCTCCTTATCTCCGACGACATGACCAGGGTGCACGTGCTCAGTACTGTTATAGGCCGTTGATTTTTGGGCATTGGGGCTGTGAAGGCACTATTTCATTTTGTAAAAACAGGACACCACATTGGGGAATTGGGCATTACATTACATTGGACCTACTTCTTAACTGTCTCCTGCAATCTGTTCTGCACTTGTCAGTAGATAACCAGAGTGAATGTGGTCTGTATGGGGCATTTAGGTCTAGGGGGCTGTGATTGCACTATTTTAATCAGTCCAAAAAGGACCCCGCATTTGGGAATTGGGCATGGCATTCCATTGGGCCTACTTCTTAACTCTGTCTCCTGCAATGTCTCTTGAATAACTGCCACTAGATCACCAGGGTGAACGTGCTTTGAACTGTTATAGGCCGGTGAAGTTTGGTCAAGGGGGACTGTGATGGCACTAGTCTATTTTTATAAAAGGTACCCACCATTGGTGAAACCACATTCCTGTTGGCAAATACTTCATAACATTTGTGTACCTTAAAGAGCTCCAGGACAACACAATTAGCATATTCAGACTTCCAGGGCACAGAGGTTACAGTGAAAAACCGGCGCATGCGCAATGATGTGTTGTATGCTTTGCCCACTGTTGGTTAAAGCATACTGCGCATGTGCTAGAGGCTAATGCAATGCGCAAACGCAAAAAATTAGCGCGATCTGTGCTATTCACATATTGAGTTACGTCTGGCACGCCAAGGAGCGGGGGGAGAGACAGCGATTAAGCCCCACCCATCGGACTGGAGCGGGGTGATTGACAGACGAAAACAGCGAGATTAGTAAGGTATTTTCTCTGCAAAGGTGGGGAATCGGGATAATAAAGGTACTAATGTAAAGCAGAGCTCAGGCCCAATTGAACGATATTTTTAGCTCATATTGAAAAAACGGGGTGACAGGTTCCCTTTAATCTCTCTAAATCGTGGCCCGGTACCAATCCATGGCCTGTTTCAACTCTGATACTACAGCCTGATGTGCATAGTACAGAAAACAATACATTCTGGCACATTTCATAGCAAACACAATTATATCTAAAGCATAATTACTATTTTGATCTGAACTTGAGTGAAGCACCATTCTAACCAAAGTGAGGGCTTACACTAGCTGACTGCCATGGTTAAACAGTCATTTAATAGCTGGTTCAGGAGACGCACTTCCATGCACACTTATCGATTGTTAATATGATAGTAATGGTTCCATGTGTATAGACTATCATTGCTCTTGATAGCACCTCATGTGCAAGCCTAAGTGACTTATTAGTTCATCAGGTTATTAGGGGCCTGTTTTAAATGGCGGATAATCTGGTATTGAGTGATCCTAGGTGGGAACCACACTCCTGCTTTGATAAATAGATGTAGTACACATCTCTCTCTGAAAGGCAGTGCTCCGAAGAGTAGACACAGCTCTCTCCCAACTATTATCCTCTGCACTCAAGTACTGTCTGTATCATCTGACTGAGATTTAATGCTTGATTAGCTGCCAGCACAGCCTGTAAATCACCATTGTAGTCCAGATACAAGAAGGCAGGTAAGAAACAGACATTAAAAACACCACATGCTGACTTCCTCTGCCACGTGAGACAGTGATTGTTGTGTAGGGCTGAAATTAATTCAGCTCAATAGTAACAAATTAATAATTATATTAATTGTATCACTTAATATTGAGCAGAACTAAGTATGCTAACACTCCCCCATATACAGTATGTGCTTGCACACATCCCCTAAATACAATAAGAGCTCTCACATGGCCCCTATGTATTGTAGGGGTTTGACTAACTTGGGTGCGACAGGAGAAAAATTGGAGGATCGATCCTTTAAAAGTTCATATGGGTTTCATAAACCCTAGAAGCACAAATGGAAAATAAAACTACCTTTAGATCAGGCAAACAAAGTAACCATGTCCATAGCAGGGCTCTGCTCAGCCAGGACTATGGGCACACAGGTTGGGGTAGTGTCCAGTACTCAGGCTCGGTCTGGAGCCAAACACACAGGAGGCCTTCTCCCTCCCAATACACAGACCATGTGCCAAACAACAGCCTCCATTATATAGGCTGTAAAAACACCCAGAGGTGAGGAATGTAGGTAGCCAGACCCGCCCATCTCTTAGTTACCCACAACCCAGTCCCAGATGCAATAAATGAACCTCTTAGTGCTTTAATGCCTTAGAGAAAATACTCTGGGTTACATCACAGAGACAAACCATCTCTATGACATATACCTCCCATCGACTGTGACCATTAACCACACTACATACCTCCCCCTCTGCCTAAAGCCGTAGGGTTTGGCACTTTTTTCCTACCAAAGGATTCTCCAGAGGGCATCGGCATTACCATGTAGCTTCCCTGCTCTATATGGAAGTTGAAATTTTGTAGGGCTAACAACCAGTGGCTGACCCTAGCTTTTTTTCCCCCTTTGTTTCCCTCATCCATCGGAGTGGGGCATGGTCGGATACCAACCTAAACTTTGTCCTGCCAGATAGTACTGTAATGTGTCCACCACACCACTTTATGGCCAAGCACTCCTCTACGACTGAATAATTCCTCTCACATGAGGTTAGCTTCCTACTCAGGTAGAAAACAGGGTGCTCCTCCCAGTGTATCTCCTGGGAAAGGACTGCCCTTACCCTGACATCTGAGGTGTCTGTTTGTAGAACAAGCTCTTTCTTAAAGTCAGGGACCATCAAAACCGGTTGCTTGCACATAGCCCCTTTCATTTCTTGAAAGGCAGTCTCCACCCCGTCACACTATTTGACTGTTACCGATTTCGTCCCCTTAAGAAGGTCAGTCAGGGGCTTGGCCATCATAGCAAAGTTCGGGATAAACCTCCTGTAGTATCCCACGATCCCCAGGAAGGCTCTAACTTGTTTCTTGGACAGTGGTCTCGGCCATGTCTCCACTTTACTGATACGCGTCGAACTTGGAGACCTCATTCAACTTCCGATAGTTGTTGCAAAAACTCTATTCACCATCGGGCTTTGAGACCAGGACGATCGGGCTCGACCAACCGCTCTTGGACTCCTCAATGGCCTCGAGTTTTAACATGTGCTCCACCTCCTTGGAGATCACTTCCTGACAGGCCTCTGGAATCTGACAAGGCTTCACGTTTACGCGCACAAGCTAGGTATAAAAGATGCCCGTGAGAAATTGGATGCCAAAGAAGAACATAATCTAGAAGATAGGCTCAACTATTTCAAACTCAGATCTTTATCACATTTGCATAAAACAAACAAAAACAAATTAAATGTGCAACAGATCTGTGTTATGTTTGCTAATGACAGGTGTTATGAAGGCAATCCAGAAACACAGTGTGCTTAGCGATCAGAGCGCACACAGTGATCTGACAAATACCCAAAAATACAAGAACGAGCTCTGAGACGTGGAAACTCTGTAGACTGCACACCTGATCCTATCCTAAACACAACTAAAAGCGGCTGTGGATTGCGCCTAACAACTACCTAGGCAACTCGGCACAGCCTAAGAAACTAGCTAGCCTGAAGATAGAAAAATAGGCCTGACTTGCCCCAGAGAAATTCCCCAAAGGAAAAGGCAGCCCCCCACATATAATGACTGTGAGTAAGATGAAAAGACAAAACGTAGGGATGAAATAGATTCAGCAAAGTGGGGCCCGATATTCTAGGACAGAGCGAGGACAGTAAAGCGAACTTTGCAGTCTACAAAAAACCCTAAAGCAAAACCACGCAAAGGGGGCAAAAAAAACCCACCGTGCCGAACTAACGGCACGGCGGTACACCCTTTGCGTCTCAGAGCTTCCAGCAAAACAAAAGACAAGCTGGACAGAAAAAAAGCAACAAAAAAGCAAAAAGCACTTAGCTATACAGAGCAGCAGGTCACAGGAACAATCAGGAGAAGCTCAGATCCAACACTGAAACATTGACAAGGAGCAAGGATAGCAGCATCAGGCGGAGTTAAGTAATGAAGCAGTTAACGAGCTCACCAGAACACCTGAGGGAGGAAGCTCAGAAGCTGCAGTACCACTTGTGACCACAGGAGTGAATTCAGCCACAGAATTCACAACAGTACCCCCCCCTTGAGGAGGGGTCACCGAACCCTCACCAGAGCCCCCAGACCGACCAGGATGAGCCGCATGAAAAGCACGAACAAGATCGGAAGCATGAACATCAGAGGCAAAAACCCAGGAATTATCTTCCTGAGCATAACCCTTCCATTTAACCAGATACTGGAGTTTCCGTCTAGAAACACGAGAATCCAAAATCTTCTCCACAATATACTCCAATTCCCCCTCCACCAAAACCGGGGCAGGAGGCTCAACAGATGGAACCATAGGTGCCACGTATCTCCGCAACAACGACCTATGGAATACATTATGTATGGAAAAGGAGTCTGGGAGGGTCAAACGAAAAGACACAGGATTGAGAACCTCAGAAATCCTATACGGACCAATAAAACGAGGTTTAAATTTAGGAGAGGAAACCTTCATAGGAATATGACGAGAAGATAACCAAACCAGATCCCCAACACGAAGTCGGGGACCCACACGGCGTCTGCGATTAGCGAAAAGTTGAGCTTTCTCCTGGGACAAGATCAAATTGTCCACTACCTGAGTCCAGATCTGCTGCAACCTATCCACCACAGAATCCACACCAGGACAGTCCGAAGACTCAACCTGTCCTGAAGAGAAACGAGGATGGAACCCAGAATTGCAAAAAAATGGAGAAACCAAGGTAGCCGAGCTGGCCCGATTATTAAGGGCGAACTCAGCCAACGGCAAAAAGGACACCCAATCATCCTGGTCTGCAGAAACAAAACATCTCAGATATGTTTCCAAGGTCTGATTGGTTCGTTCGGTCTGGCCATTAGTCTGAGGATGGAAAGCCGAGGAAAAGGATAGGTCAATGCCCATCCTACCACAAAAGGCTCGCCAAAACCTTGAAACAAACTGGGAACCTCTGTCAGAAACAATATTCTCAGGAATGCCATGCAACCGAACCACATGCTGAAAGAACAAAGGTACCAAATCAGAGGAGGAAGGCAATTTAGCCAAGGGCACCAGATGGACCATTTTAGAAAAGCGATCACAGACCACCCAAATGACTGACATCTTTTGAGAAACGGGAAGGTCAGAAATGAAATCCATCGAAATATGTGTCCAAGGCCTCTTTGGGACCGGCAAGGGCAAAAGCAACCCACTGGCACGAGAACAGCAGGGCTTAGCCCTAGCACAAATCCCACAGGACTGCACAAAAGTACGTACATCCCGTGACAGAGATGGCCACCAGAAGGATCTAGCCACTAACTCTCTGGTACCAAAGATTCCAGGATGACCAGCCAACACCAAACAATGAAGTTCAGAGATAAGTTTATTAGTCCACCTATCAGGGACGAACAGTTTCTCTGCTGGACAACGATCAGGTTTATTCGCCTGAAATTTTTGCAGCACCCGCCGCAAATCAGGGGAGATGGCAGACACAATGACTCCTTCCTTGAGGATACCCGCTGGCTCAGATAAACCCGGAGAGTCGGCCACAAAACTCCTAGACAGAGCATCCGCCTTCACATTTTTAGAGCCCGGAAGGTACGAAATCACAAAGTCGAAGCGGGCAAAAAATAACGACCAACGGGCCTGTCTAGGATTCAAGCGCTTGGCAGACTCGAGATAAGTCAAGTTCTTATGATCAGTCAATGCCACCACGCGATGCTTAGCTCCTTCAAGCCAATGACGCCACTCCTCGAATGCCCACTTCATGGCCAGCAACTCTCGATTGCCCACATCATAATTACGCTCAGCGGGCGAAAACTTCCTGGAAAAGAAAGCACATGGTTTCATCACTGAGCAATCAGAACCTCTCTGTGACAAAACCGCCCCTGCTCCAATCTCAGAAGCATCAACCTCGACCTGGAACGGAAGAGAAACATCTGGCTGACACAACACAGGGGCAGAACAAAAACGACGCTTCAACTCCTGAAAAGCTTCCACAGCAGCAGAAGACCAATTAACCAAATCAGCACCCTTCTTGGTCAAATCGGTCAATGGTTTGGCAATGCTAGAAAAATTACAGATGAAGCGACGATAAAAATTAGCAAAGCCCAGGAACTTTTGCAGACTTTTCAGAGATGTCGGCTGAATCCAATCCTGGATGGCTTGGACCTTAACTGGATCCATCTCGATAGTAGAAGGGGTAAAGATGAACCCCAAAAATGAAACTTTCTGCACACCGAAGAGACACTTTGATCCCTTCACAAACAAAGAGTTAGCACGCAGGACCTGAAAAACCATTCTGACCTGCTTCACATGAGACTCCCAATCATCTGAGAAGATCAAAATGTCATCCAAGTAAACAATCAGGAATTTATCCAGATACTCACGGAAGATGTCATGCCTAAAAAACTGAAACACAGATGGAGCATTGGCAAGTCCGAACGGCATCACTAGATACTCAAAATGACCCTCGGGCGTATTGAATGCAGTTTTCCATTCATCTCCTTGCCTGATTCTCACCAGATTATACGCACCACGAAGATCTATCTTAGTGAACCAACTAGCCCCCTTAATCCGAGCAAACAAGTCAGATAAGAATGGCAAGGGATACTGAAATTTAACAGTGATCTTATTAAGAAGGCGGTAATCAATACACAGTCTCAGCGAACCATCCTTCTTGGCTACAAAGAAGAACCCTGCTCCCAGTGGTGATGACGATGGGCGAATATGTCCCTTCTCCAGGGATTCCTTCACATAACTGCGCATAGCGGCGTGTTCGGGCACGGATAAATTAAATAATCGACCTTTAGGGAATTTACTACCAGGAATCAAATTGATAGCACAATCACAATCCCTATGCGGAGGTAGAGCATCGGACTTGGGCTCTTCAAATACATCCTGATAATCAGACAAGAACTCTGGGACCTCAGAAGGGGTGGATGACGAAATCGACAAAAATGGAACATCACCATGTACCCCCTGACAACCCCAGCTGGATACCGACATGGAATTCCAATCCAATACTGGATTATGGGTTTGTAGCCATGGCAACCCCAACACGACCACATCATGCAGATTATGCAACACCAGAAAGCGAATAACTTCCTGATGTGCAGGAGCCATGCACATGGTCAGCTGGGCCCAGTATTGAGGTTTATTCTTGGCCAAAGGTGTAGCATCAATTCCTCTCAATGGAATAGGACACCGCAAAGGCTCCAAGAAAAACCCACAACGTTTAGCATAATCCAAATCCATCAGATTCAGGGCAGCGCCCGAATCCACAAACGCCATGACAGAAAACGACGACAAAGAGCATATCAAGGTAATGGACAGAAGGAATTTGGACTGTACAGTACCAATGACGGCAGACCTAGCGGACCGCTTAGTGCGCTTAGGACAATCAGAAATAGCATGAGTGGAATCACCACAGTAGAAACACAGACCATTCAGACGTCTGTATTCCTGCCGTTCAACTCTAGTCATAGTCCTATCGCACTGCATAGGCTCAGGTTTAACCTCAGGCAGTACCGCCAAATGGTGCACAGATTTACGCTCGCGCAAGCGTCGACCGATCTGAATGGCCAAAGACAAAGACTCATTCAAACCAGCAGGCATAGGAAATCCCACCATGACATCCTTAAGAGCCTCAGAGAGACCCTTTCTGAACAAAGCTGCCAGCGCAGATTCATTCCACTGAGTGAGTACTGACCATTTCCTAAATTTCTGACAATATACTTCTATATCATCCTGACCCTGGCACAAAGCCAGCAAATTTTTCTCAGCCTGATCCACTGAATTAGGCTCATCGTACAGCAATCCGAGCGCCAGGAAAAACGCATCGACACTACTCAATGCAGGGTCTCCTGGCGCAAGAGAAAATGCCCAGTCTTGAGGGTCGCCGCGCAAAAAAGAAATAATAATCAAAACCTGTTGAATAGGATTACCAGAAGAATGAGGTTTCAAGGCCAGAAATAGCTTACAATTATTTTTGAAACTTAGAAACTTAGTTCTATCTCCAAAAAACAAATCAGGAATAGGAATTCTTGGTTCTAACATAGATTTCTGATCAATAGTATCTTGAATTTTTTGTACATTTATAACGAGATTATCCATTGAAGAGCACAGACCCTGAATATCCATGTCCACACCTGTCTCCAGAATCACCCAAATGTCTAGGGGAAAAAAAAAAAGTGAACACAGAGCAGAAAAAAAAAAAAAAATGATGTCAGAACTTTTTCTTTCCCTCTATTGAGAATCATTAGTTTGGCTCCTTGTACTGTTATGTTTGCTAATGACAGGTGTTATGAAGGCAATCCAGAAACACAGTGTGCTTAGCGATCAGAGCGCACACAGTGATCTGACAAATACCCAAAAATACAAGAACGAGCTCTGAGACGTGGAAACTCTGTAGACTGCACACCTGATCCTATCCTAAACACAACTAAAAGCGGCTGTGGATTGCGCCTAACAACTACCTAGGCAACTCGGCACAGCCTAAGAAACTAGCTAGCCTGAAGATAGAAAAATAGGCCTGACTTGCCCCAGAGAAATTCCCCAAAGGAAAAGGCAGCCCCCCACATATAGTGACTGTGAGTAAGATGAAAAGACAAAACGTAGGGATGAAATAGATTCAGCAAAGTGGGGCCCGATATTCTAGGACAGAGCGAGGACAGTAAAGCGAACTTTGCAGTCTACAAAAAACCCTAAAGCAAAACCACGCAAAGGGGGCAAAAAAAAACCACCGTGCCGAACTAACGGCACGGCGGTACACCCTTTGCGTCTCAGAGCTTCCAGCAAAACAAAAGACAAGCTGGACAGAAAAAAAGCAACAAAAAAGCAAAAAGCACTTAGCTATACAGAGCAGCAGGTCACAGGAACAATCAGGAGAAGCTCAGATCCAACACTGAAACATTGACAAGGAGCAAGGATAGCAGCATCAGGCGGAGTTAAGTAATGAAGCAGTTAACGAGCTCACCAGAACACCTGAGGGAGGAAGCTCAGAAGCTGCAGTACCACTTGTGACCACAGGAGTGAATTCAGCCACAGAATTCACAACAGATCTGCACACAGAACTTCAACAGCACTAAATGAAAAGGTTGGATATATAAATATATATATTTATCAACAGAAAAAAAATACCGTATTTTCTGGTGTATAAGATGACTGGGCGTATAAGACGACCCCCAACTTTTCCATATAAAATATGGAATTTGGGATATACCTGCCGTATAAGACGGGGGTCATCTTATACGCCCAGTCATCTTATACGGCGTGTGGTTCCCAGGGTCTGGAGGAGAGGCCTTCAGGCCCTGGGATCCATATTCATGTAAAAAATAAAGAATAAAAAATATGGATATACTCACCCTTCAGACGGACCCTGGCACTCAGCGCTGCAAGTGTCTGCCTCCGTTCCTAAGAATGCAGTGAGTGAATTACCTTCTATGACGTCGCGGTCACGTGAGCAGTCAGGTGAAACAGTGGGGGAGGGGGCCCACAGGAAAATAGAGGTGAAATAGTGGGGGTGGGGCCCACAGGAAAATAGAGGTGAAACAGTGGGGGAGGTGTTGTGAATTCTGTGATCAAGCTCCCTCCTGTGGTCACGAGTGGTACTGCGGTTTCTGGGTTTCCTTCCTCAGGTGACGAGGTTAAGTCGTTAGGTGCTGCTCTATTTAACTCCACCTAGTGCTTTGATCCTGGCCTCCAGTCAATGTTCCAGTATTGGTCTTGCTTCCTCCTGGATCGTTCCTGTGGCCTGTCTGCTCAGCATAAGCTAAGTTCTGCTTGTGTTACTTTTGTTGCTATATTTTCTGTCCAGCTTGCTTTTTGGGGTTTTGCTTGCTTGCTGGAAGCTCTGAGACGCAGAGGGAGCACCTCCGTACCGTTAGTCGGTGCGGAGGGTCTTTTTGCCCCTCTGCGTGGTTGTTTGTAGGTTTTTGTGTTGACCGCAAAGCTATCTTTCCTATCCTCGGTCTATTCAGTAAGTCGGGCCTCACTTTGCTAAATCTATTTCATCTCTGTGTTTGTATTTTCATCTTACTCACAGTCATTATATGTGGGGGGCTGCCTTTTCCTTTGGGGAATTTCTCTGAGGCAAGGTAGGCTTATTTTTCTATCTTCAGGCTAGCTAGTTTCTCAGGCTGTGCCGAGTTGCATAGGGAGCATTAGGCGCAATCCACGGCTACCTCTAGTGTGGTTTGATAGGTTTAGGGATTGCGGTCAGCAGAGTTCCCACATCTCAGAGCTCGTCCTATGTTTTGTGGTTTTTGTCAGGTCACTTGTGTGCTCTGAACTTCAAGGTCCATTGTGGTTCTGAATTACCTATTCATAACAGTACTGGAGGCCCAAAGTACTATGCTTCTCAATAGAGGGAAAAAAGAAGTTCTGAGACCATTTTTTTTTCTTTGCACTGTGTTTTGCCTTTTTTTTCCCCTAGACATTTGGGTGGTTCAGGACACAGGTGTGGTGATGGACATTAAAGGTCTGTCTTCATGTGTGGATCTTCTCACTGCAAGAGTACAAAATATTCAAGACTTTGTGGCTCAGAATTCCTATTCCTGATTTGTTTTCTGGAGATAGAGCTAAATTTCTGAGTTTCAAAAATAATTGCAAACTGTTTCTGGCGTTGAAACCTCGCTCCTCTGGTGACCCAGTTCAACAAGTTAAGATCATTATTTCTTTATTACGTGGCGACCCTCAAGACTGGGCATTTTCCCTTGTGCCAGGAGATCCTGCATTATGTAATATTGATGCGTTTTTTTCTGGCGCTCGGATTACTGTACGATAAACCTAATTCAGTGGATCAGGCAGAGAAAAATTTGCTGGCTCTGTGTCAGGGTCAGGATGAGATAGAGATTTATTGTCAGAAGTTTAGAAAATGGTCTGTGCTCACTCAATGGAATGAATGTGCTTTGGCAGCAATCTTCAGAAAGGGTCTCTCTGAAGCCCTTAAGGATGTCATGGTGGGATTTCCTATGCCTGCTGGTCTGAATGAGTCTATGTCTTTGGCCATTCAGATCGGTCGACGCTTGCGTGAGCGTAAATCTGTGCACCATTTGGCGGTATTATCTGAGCATAAACCTGAGCCTATGCAGTGCGATAGGACTTTGACCAGAGCTGAAAGGCAGGAACACAGACGTCAGAATGGGCTGTGTTTCTACTGTGGTGATTCCACTCATGGTATCTCCGATTGTCCTAAGCGCACTAAGCGGTTCGCTAAGTCTGCCACCATTGGTACGGTACAGTCGAAATTTCTTTTGTCCGTTACTTTGATCTGCTCTTTGTCTTCCTATTCTGTCATGGCATTTGTGGATTCAGGCGCTGCCCTGAATTTGATGGACTTGGAGTTTGCTAGGCGCTGTGGGTTTGTCTTGGAGCCCTTGCAGTGTCTTATTCCATTGAGAGGAATTGATGCTACGCCTTTGGCCAAGAATAAGCCTCAGTATTGGACCCAGCTGACCATGTGTATGGCTCCTGCGCACCAGGAGGATATTCGCTTTCTGGTGTTGCAAAATCTGCATGATGTGGTCGTGTTGGGGTTGCCATGGCTACAAGTCCATAACCCAGTATTAGATTGTAAATCAATGTCTGTGTCCAGCTGGGGTTGTCAGGGGGTACATGGTGATGTTCCATTTCTGTCTATCTCGTCATCCACCCCTTCTGAGGTCCCAGAGTTCTTGTCTGATTACCGGGATGTATTCGATGAGCCCAAGTCCAATGCCCTACCTCCGCATAGGGATTGTGATTGTGCTATCGAGTTGATTCCTGGTAGTAAGTTTCCTAAGGGTCGACTGTTTAATTTATCTGTACCTGAGCACGCCGCTATGCGGAGTTACGTAAAAGAATCCTTGGAGAAGGGTCATATTCGGCCGTCGTCATCGCCATTGGGAGCAGGGTTCTTTTTTGTGGCCAAGAAGGATGGTTCGCTGAGACCTTGTATTGATTACCGCCTTCTAAATAAAATCACGGTCAAATTTCAGTACCCCTTGCCGCTGCTGTCTGATTTGTTTGCTCGGATTAATGGGGCTAGTTGGTTCACCAAGATAGATCTTCGTGGTGCATATAATCTTGTGCGTATTAAACGGGGCGACGAATGGAAAACTGCATTTAATACGCCCGAGGGCCATTTTGAGTACCTAGTTATGCCATTCGGACTTGCCAATGCTCCATCAGTATTTCAGTCCTTTATGCATGACATCTTCCGAGAGTACCTGGATAAATTCCTGATTGTATACTTGGATGATATTTTGGTCTTCTCGGATGATTGGGAGTCTCATGTGAAGCAGGTCAGAATGGTGTTCCAGGTCCTGTGTGCTAATTCTTTGTTTGTGAAGGGATCAAAGTGTCTCTTTGGTGTTCAGAAGGTTTCATTTTTGGGGTTCATTTTTTCCCCTTCTACCACCGAGATGGACCCTGTTAAGGTCCAGGCCATTTATGATTGGACTCAGCCGACATCTCTGAAGAGTCTGCAAAAGTTCCTTGGCTTTGCTAATTTTTATCGTCGCTTCATCTGTAATTTTTCTAGTATTGCTAAACCATTGACCGATTTGACCAAGAAGGGTGCTGATGTGGTCAATTGGTCTTCTGCTGCTGTGGAAGCTTTTCAAGAGTTAAAGCGTCCTTTTTCTTCTGCCCCTGTGTTGTGTCAACCAGATGTTTCGCTTCCGTTCCAGGTTGAGGTTGATGCTTCTGAAATTGGAGCGGGGGCTGTTTTGTCGCAAAGAGGTGCTGATTGCTCGGTGATGAAGCCATGCGCCTTCTTTTCCAGGAAGTTTTCGCCTGCTGAGCGAAATTATGATGTTGGCAATCGAGAGTTGCTGGCCATGAAGTGGGCATTCGAGGAGTGGCGTCATTGGCTTGAAGGAGCTAAGCATCGCATGGTGGTCTTGACTGATCACAAGAACTTGACTTGTCTCGAGTCTGCCAAACGGTTGAATCCTAGACAGGCTCGTTGGTCGCTGTTTTTCTCCCGTTTTGACTTTGTGGTTTCGTACCTTCCGGGCTCTAAAAATGTGAAGGCGGATGCCCTGTCTAGGAGTTTTGTGCCCGACTCTCCGGGTTTGCCTGAGCCGGCGGGTATTCTCAAAGAGGGAGTAATTGTGTCTGCCATCTCCCCTAATTTACCGCGGGTGCTGCAAAAATTTCAGGCTAATAAACCTGATCGTTGCCCAGCAGAGAAACTGTTTGTCCCTGATAGGTGGACGAATAAAGTTATCTCTGAGGTTCATTGTTCGGTGTTGGCTGGTCATCCTGGAATCTTTGGTACCAGAGATTTGGTGGCTAGATCCTTTTGGTGGCCGTCTCTGTCGCGGGATGTGCGTTCTTTTGTGCAGTCCTGTGGGATTTGTGCTCGGGCTAAGCCCTGCTGTTCTCGTGCCAGTGGGTTGCTTTTGCCATTGCCGATCCCGAAGAGGCCTTGGACACATATCTCTATGGATTTTATTTCAGATCTCCCCGTCTCTCAAAAAATGTCGGTCATTTGGGTAGTTTGTGATCGCTTCTCTAAGATGATCCATTTGGTACCCTTGTCTAAATTACCTTCCTCCTCTGATTTGGTGCCATTGTTCTTCCAGCATGTGGTTCGTTTACATGGCATTCCAGAGAACATCGTTTCTGACAGAGGTTCCCAGTTTGTTTCGAGGTTTTGGCGAGCCTTTTGTGCTAGGATGGGCATTGATTTGTCTTTTTCCTCGGCTTTTCATCCTCAGACAAATGGCCAGACTGAACGAACCAATCAGACCTTGGAAACATATCTGAGATGTTTTGTTTCTGCTGATCAGGATGATTGGGTGTCCTTTTTGCCGTTGGCTGAGTTCGCTCTTAATAATCGGGCCAGCTCGGCTACCTTGGTTTCACCGTTTTTCTGCAATTCTGGGTTCCATCCTCGTTTCTCTTCAGGGCAGGTTGAGTCTTCGGACTGTCCTGGTGTGGATACTGTGGTGGACAGGTTGCAGCGGATTTGGACTCATGTAGTGGACAATTTGACCTTGTCCCAGGAGAAGGCTCAACGTTTCGCTAATCGCAGACGCTGTGTGGGTCCCAGACTTCGTGTTGGGGATTTGGTTTGGTTGTCATCTCGTTATATTCCTATGAAGGTTTCCTCTCCTAAGTTTAAGCCTCGTTTCATTGGTCCGTATAGGATTTCTGAGGTTCTTAATCCTGTGTCTTTTCGTTTGACCCTTCCAGATTCTTTTTCCATCCATAACGTATTCCATAGGTCATTGTTGCGGAGATATGTGGCGCCTGTGGTTCCATCTGTTGATCCTCCTGCCCAGGTTTTGGTGGAGGGGGAGTTGGAGTATATAGTGGAGAAGATTTTGGATTCTCGTGTTTCGAGACGGAAACTCCAGTATCTGGTTAAGTGGAAGGGTTATGGTCAGGAAGATAATTCCTGGGTCTTTGCCTCTGATGTCCATGCTGCCGATCTTGTTCGTGCCTTTCATATGGCTCATCCTGGTCGGCCTGGGGGCTCTGGTGAGGGTTCGGTGACCCCTCCTCAAGGGGGAGGGGGTACTGTTGTGAATTCTGTGATCAAGCTCCCTCCTGTGGTCACGAGTGGTACTGCGGCTTCTGGGTTTCCTTCCTCAGGTGACGAGGTTAAGTCGTTAGGTGCTGCTCTATTTAACTCCACCTAGTGCTTTGATCCTGGCCTCCAGTCAATGTTCTAGTATTGGTCTTGCTTCCTTCTGGATCGTTCCTGTGGCCTGTCTGCTCAGCATAAGCTAAGTTCTGCTTGTGTTACTTTTGTTGATATATTTTCTGTCCAGCTTGCTTTTTGGGGTTTTGCTTGCTTGCTGGAAGCTCTGAGACGCAGAGGGAGCACCTCCGTACCGTTAGTCGGTGCGGAGGGTCTTTTTGCCCCTCTGCGTGGTTGTTTGTAGGTTTTTGTGTTGACCGCAAAGCTATCTTTCCTATCCTCAGTCTATTCAGTAAGTCGGGCCTCACTTTGCTAAATCTATTTCATCTCTGTGTTTGTATTTTAATCTTACTCACAGTCATTATATGTGGGGGGCTGCCTTTTCCTTTGGGGAATTTCTTTGAGGCAAGGTAGGCTTATTTTTCTATCTTCAGGCTAGCTAGTTTCTCAGGCTGTGCCGAGTTGCATAGGGAGCGTTAGGCGCAATCCACGGCTACCTCTAGTGTGGTTTGATAGGTTTAGGGATTGCGGTCAGCAGAGTTCCCATGTCTCAGAGCTCGTCCTATGTTTTGTGGTTTTTGTCAGGTCACTTGTGTGCTCTGAACTTCAAGGTCCATTGTGGTTCTGAATTACCTATTCATAACAGGGAGGGGGCCCACAGGAAAATAAAGGTGAAACAGTGGGGGAGGGGCCCACAGGAAAATAGAGGTGAAATAATGGGGGAGGGGCCCACAGGAAAATAGAGGTGAAATAGTGGGGGAGGGGCCCACAGGAAAATAGAGGTGAAATAGTGGGGGAGGGGCCCACAGGAAAATAGAGGTGAAACAGTGGGGGAAAGAGCCCAAAGGAAAATAAAGGTGAAACAGTGGGGAAGGGGGCCTACAGCATATTGGGTGACACAGTAGGGGAGGGGGCCCACAGGAAAATAGAGGTGAAATAGTGGGAGAGGGGGCCCACAGGAAAATGAAGGTGAAACAGTGGGGGAGGGGGCCTACAGCATATTGGGTGACACAGTAGGGGAGGGGGCCCACAGGAAAATAGAGGTGAAATAGTGGGAGAGCGGGCCCACAGGAAAATAGAGGTGAAATAGTAGGGGAGGGGCCCACAGGAAAATAGAGGTGAAACAGTGGGGGAGGGGGTCCACAGGAAAATAGAGGTGAAACAGTGGGGGAGGGGGCCCACAGGAAAATAGAGGTGAAATAGTAGGGGAGGGGCCCGCAGGAAAATAGAGGTGAAACAGTGGGGGAGGGGGCCCAAAGGAAAATAGAGGTGAAACAGTGGGGGAGGGGGCCCACAGCATATTGGGTGACACAGTGGGGAGGAGGCCCACAGGAAAATAGAGTTGAAACAGTGGGGGAGGGGGGCCACAGGATATTGGGTGACACAGTGGTGAAGGGGGTCCTCAGGTAATTAACACCTTTACGACATCAGCCTTAAATGTATGGCGCATATTAAATGCCACTGTCAATCTCTGACAGCAGCATATAACACATGCCAACATGCGTGCGCATCATTCTCTCACCCATTGGCGCTCATGATGTGATCGTGGGTCGCCGATGGGTTGTCATGACAGCCAGGGGTCTTCTTCCTGTAGCCAGGCTTTAAAGGAGACTGTGATTTCTGCTATATGCAGTGATGCTGTGGCATCACTGTATATAATAGCACATGCAATCGGATGATCGCATTTTCATGTCCTCTAAGGGGGCTAACTGTACCAGTGAAAGGTAACAAAAAATGTAAAAAAATTCCTTAAAGTTCAAATCACCCCTTTTTATCACATTGAAAATAAATATATTTAAAAAATAAAAAACAACACATATTTGGTATTGCTGGGTTCAGAAAAGTCCGACCTATCAAACTATGAAAACAATTAACCCGATCAGTAAACACCGTAAACAGAAACAACTCAAGAACGCCATGTCCTTTTTTTTCTGTTCACCACAATTCCAAAAAAAGATATAACAAGTGATGAAAACCACATCTATCCCAAAATCGTTCTAATAAAAACAATGTCTCGCCCCCAACAAAAAGCTATGATACAGCTTCCCTGTGTGTAATAAAATATGCAGCAGCCGCCGTCTTCTGCCGCCGTGTCGTTGCTTCTGTCTTCTTCATTGCAGTGGAATATGGCCACCGGTAAGTATTTTACTACACACACTAGACCTACATTACTGTTCTCGTGTTTAATGTAGTTTATAGAGGATCTGTCAGCTCTCCTGTGTGGTGTAGTATATAGAGGAATCTGTCAGCTCTCCTGTGTACTGCAGTATATAGAGGATCTGTCAGCTCTCCTGTGTGGTGTAGTATATAGAGGAATCTGTCAGCTCTCCTGTGTACTGCAGTATATAGAGGATCTGTCAGCTCTCCTGTGTGGTGTAGTATATAGAGGATCTGTCAGCTCTCCCGTGTGGTGTAGTATATAGAGGATCTGTCAGCTCTCATGTGTGGTGTAGTATATAGAGGATCTGTCAGCTCTCCTGTGTGGTGTAGTATATAGAGGATCTGCCAGCTCTCCTGTGTAGTGTAGTATATAGAGGATCTGTCAGCTCTCCTGTGTGGTGTATTATATAGAGGATCTGTCAGCTCTCCTGTGTGGTGTAGTATATAGAGGATCTGTCAGCTCTCTTGTGTGGTATAGTATATAGAGGATCTGTCAGCTCTCCTGTGTGGTGTAGTATATTGAGGATCTGTCAGCTCTCCTGTGTGGTGTAGTATATAGAGGATGTGTCAGCTCTCCTGTGTGGTGTAGTATATTGAGGATCTGTCAGCTCTCCTGTGTGGTGTAGTATATAGAGGATCTGTCAGCTCTCCTGTGTGGTGTAGTATATAGAGGATCTGTCAGCTCTCCTGTGTGGTGTAGTATATAGAGGATGTGTCAGCTCTCCTTTGTGGTGTAGTATATAGAGGAATCTGTCAGCTGTCCTGTGTACTGCAGTATATAGAGGATGTCAGCTCTCCTGTGTGGTGTAGTATATAGAGGATCTGTCAGCACTCCTGTGTGGTGTAGTATATAGAGGATCTGTCAGCTCTCCTGTGTCGTGTTGTATATAGAGGATCTGTCAGCTCTCCTGTGTGTAGTATATAGAGGATCTGTCAGCTCTCCTGTGTAGTGTAGAATATAGAGGATCTGTCAGCTCTCCTGTGTGGTGTATTATATAGAGGATCTGTCAGCTCTCTTGTGTGGTATAGTATATAGAGGATCTGCCAGCTCTCCTGTGTGGTGTAGTATATAGAGGATCTGTCAGCTCTCCTGTGTGGTGTAGTATATAGAGGATCTGTCAGCTCTCCTGTGTGGTGTAGTATATAGAGGATCTGTCAGCTCTCCTGTGTAGTGTAGTATATAGAGGATCTGTCAGCTCTCCTGTGTGGTGTATTATATATAGGATCTGTCATCTCTCCTGTGTGGTGTAGTATATAGAGGATCTGTCAGCTCTCTTGTGTGGTATAGTATATAGAGGATCTGTCAGCTCTCCTTTGTGGTGTAGTATATAGAAGATCTGTCAGCTCTCCTCTGTGGTGTAGTATATAGAGGAATCTGTCAGCTCTCCTGTGTACTGCAGTATATAGAGGATCTGTCAGCTCTCCTGTGTGGTGTAGTATATAGAGGATCTGTCAGCTCTCCTGTGTGGTGTAGTATATATAGGATCTGTCAGCTCTCCTGTGTGGTGTAGTATATAGAGGATCTGTCAGCTCTCCTGTGTGGTGTAGTATATCAAGGATCTGCCAGCTCTCCTGTGTAGTGTAGTATATAGAGGATCTGTCACCTCTCCTGTGTGGTGTATTATATAGAGGATCTGTCAGCTCTCCTGTGTGGTGTAGTATATAGAGGATCTGTCAGCTCTCTTGTGTTGTATAGTATATAGAGGATCTGTCAGCTCTCCTGTGTGGTGTAGTATATTGAGGATCTGTCAGCTCTCCTGTGTGGTGTAGTATATAGAGGATCTGTCAGCTCTCCTGTGTGGTGTAGTATATAGAGGATGTGTCAGCTCTCCTTTGTGGTGTAGTATATAGAGGAATCTGTCAGCTCTCCTGTGTACTGCAGTATATAGAGGATCTGTCAGCTCTCCTGTGTGGTGTAGTATATAGAGGATCTGTCAGCTCTCCTGTGTACTGCAGTATATAGAGGATCTGTCAGCTCTCCTGTGTGGTGTAGTATATAGAGGATCTGTCAGCTCTCCTGTGTGGTGTAGTATATAGAGGATGTGTTGGCTCTCCTTTGTGGTGTAGTACATAGAGGAATCTGTCAGCTCTCCTGTGTACTGCAGTATATAGAGGATCTGTCAGCTCTCTTGTGTGGTATAGTATATAGAGGATCTGTCAGCTCTCCTGTGTGGTGTAGTATATTGAGCATCTGTCAGCTCTCCTGTGTGGTGTAGTATATAGAGGATCTGTCAGCTCTCCTGTGTGGTGTAGTATATAGAGGATGTGTCAGCTCTCCTGTTTGGTGTAGTATATAGAGGATGAGTCAGCTCTCCTGTGTGGTGTAGTATATAGAGGATCTGTCAGCTCTCCTGTGTGGTGTAGTATATAGAGGATCTGTCAGCTCTCCTATGTGGTGTAGTATATAGAGGATGTGTCAGCTCTCCTTTGTGGTGTAGTATATAGAGGAATCTGTCAGCTCTCCTGTGTACTGCAGTATATAGAGGATCTGTCAGCTCTCCTGTGTGGTGTAGTATATAGAGGATCTGTCAGCTCTCCTGTGTACTGCAGTATATAGAGGATCTGTCAGCTCTCCTGTGTGGTGTAGTATATAGAGGATCTGTCAGCTCTCCTGTGTGGTGTAGTATATAGAGGATGTCGGCTCTCCTTTGTGGTGTAGTACATAGAGGAATCTGTCAGCTCTCCTGTGTACTGCAGTATATAGAGGATCTGCAGCTCTCCTGTGTGGTGTAGTATATAGAGGATCTGTCAGCTCTCCTGTGTGGTGTAGTATATAGAGGATCTGTCAGCTCTCCTGTGTGGTGTAGTATATAGAGGATCTGTCAGCTCTCCTGTGTGGTGTAGTATATAGAGGATCTGTCAGCTCTCTTGTGTGGTATAGTATATAGAGGATCTGTCAGCTCTCCTGTGTGGTGTAGTATATAGAGGATCTGTCAGCTCTCCTGTGTGGTGTAGTATATTGAGGATCTGTCAGCTCTCCTGTGTGGTGTAGTATATAGAGGATCTGTCAGCTCTCCTGTGTGGTGTAGTATATAGAGGATGTGTCAGCTCTCCTGTTTGGTGTAGTATATAGAGGATGAGTCAGCTCTCCTGTGTGGTGTAGTATATAGAGGATCTGTCAGCTCTCCTGTGTGGTGTAGTATATAGAGGATCTGTCAGCTCTCCTGTGTACTGCAGTATATAGAGGATCTGTCAGCTCTCCTGTGTGGTGTAGTATATAGAGGATCTGTCAGCTCTCCTGTGTACTGCAGTATATAGAGGATCTGTCAGCTCTCCTGTGTGGTGTAGTATATAGAGGATCTGTCAGCTCTCCTGTGTGGTGTAGTATATAGAGGATGTGTCGGCTCTCCTTTGTGGTGTAGTACATAGAGGAATCTGTCAGCTCTCCTGTGTACTGCAGTATATAGAGGATCTGTCAGCTCTCCTGTGTGGGGTAGTATATAGAGGATCTGTCAGCTCTCCTGTGTGGTGTAGTATATAGAGGATCTGTCAGCTCTCCTGTGTGGTGTAGTATATAGAGGATCTGTCAGCTCTCCTGTGTGGTGTAGTATATAGAGGATCTGTCAGCTCTCTTGTGTGGTATAGTATATAGAGGATCTGTCAGCTCTCCTGTGTGGTGTAGTATATTGAGGATCTGTCAGCTCTCCTGTGTGGTGTAGTATATAGAGGATCTGTCAGCTCTCCTGTGTGGTGTAGTATATAGAGGATGTGTCAGCTCTCCTGTTTGGTGTAGTATATAGAGGATGAGTCAGCTCTCCTGTGTGGTGTAGTATATAGAGGATCTGTCTGCTCTCCTGTGTGGTGTAGTATATAGAGGATCTGTCAGCTCTCCTGTGTGGTGTAGTATATAGAGGATCTGTCAGCTCTCCTGTGTGGTGTAGTATATAGAGGATCTGTCAGCTCTCCCCTGTGGTGTAGTATATAGAGGATGTGTCAGCTCTCTTGTGTGGTGTAGTATATAGAGGATGAGTCAGCTCTCCTATGTGGTGTAGTATATAGAGGATCTGTCAGCTCTCCTGTGTGGTGTAGTATATAGAGGATGTGTCAGCTCTCCTGTGTGGTGTAGTATATAGAGGATGAGTCAGCTCTCCTGTGTTGTGTAGTATATAGGGGATCTGTCAGCTCTCCTGTGTGGTGTAGTATATAGAGAATGAGTCAGCTCTCCTGTGTGGTGTAGTATAAAGAGGATCTGTCAGCTCTCCTGTGTGGTGTAGTATATAGAGGATCTGTCAGCTTTCTTGTGTGGTATAGTATATAGAGGATCTGTCAGCTCTCCTGTGTGGTGTAGTATATTGAGGATCTGTCAGCTCTCCTGTGTGGTGTAGTATATAGAGGATCTGTCAGCTCTCCTGTGTGGTGTAGTATATAGAGGATCTGTCAGCTCTCCTGTGTGGTGTAGTATATAGCGGATCTGTCACCTCTCCTGTGTAGTGTGGTATATAGAGGATCTGTCAGTTCTCCTGTGTGGTGTAGTATATAGAGGATCTATCAGCTCTCCTGAGTGGTGTAGTATGTAGAGGATGTCAGCTCTCCTGTGCGGTGTAGTATATTGAGGATCTGTCAGCTCTCCAGTGTGGTGTAGTATATAGAGGATGTCAGCTCTCCTGTGTGGTGCAGTATATAGAGGATCTGTCAGCTCTCCTGTGTGTAGTATATAGAAGATCTGTCAGCTCTCCTGTGTGGTGTAGTATATAGAGGATCTGTCAGCTCTCCTGTGTGGTGTAGTATATAGAGGATCTGTCAGCTCTCCTGTTTGGTGTAGTACATAGAGGATCTTTCAGCTCTCCTGTGTGGTGTGCTATATTGAGGATCTGTCAGCTCTCCTGTGTGGTGTAGTATATAGAAGATCTGTCAGCTCTCCTGTGTGGTGTAGTATATAGAAAATCTGTCAGCTCTCCTGTGTAGTGTAGTATATAGAGGATCTGACAGCTCTCCTGTGTGGTGTAGCATATAGAAGATCTGTCAGCTCTCTTGTGTGGTGTAGTATGTTGAGGATCTGTCAGCTCTCCTGTGTGGTGTAGTATATAGAAGATCTGTCAGCTCTCGTATGTGGTGTAGTATGTTGAGGATCTGTCAGCTCTCCTGTGTGGTGGAGTATATTGAGGATCTGTCAGTTCTCCTGTGTGGTGTAGTTTATAGAAGATCTGTCAGCTCTCGTGTGTGGTGTAGTATGTTGAGGATTTGTCAGCTCTCCTGTGTGGTGGAGTATATTGAGGATCTGTCAGTTCTTCTGTGTGGTGTAGTATACAGAGGATCTGTCAGCTCTCCTGTGTGGTGTAGTATATAGAAGATCTGTCAGCTCTCCCGTGTGGTGTAGTATATAGAGGATCTGTCAGCTCTCCTGTGTAGTGTAGTATATAGAGGATCTGTCAGCTCTCCCGTGTGGTGTAGTATATAGTGGATCTGTCAGCTCTCCTGTGTGGTGTAGTATATAGAGGATCTGTCAGCTCTCCTGTGTGGTGTAGTATATAGAAGATGTCAGTTCTCCTCTGTGGTGTAGTATATAGAGGATCTGTCAGCTCTCCTGTGTGGTGTAGTATATAGAGGATCTGTCAGCTATCCTGTGTGGTGTAGTATATAGAGGATCTGTCAGCTCTCCTGTGTGGTGTAGTATATAGAAGATGTCAGTTCTCCTCTGTGGTGTAGTATATAGAGGATCTGTCAGCTCTCCTGTGTGGTGTAGTATATAGAGGATCTGTCAGCTATCCTGTGTGGTGTAGTATATAGAGGATCTGTCAGCTCTCCTGGGTAGTGTGGTATATAGAGGATCTGTCAGCTCTCCTGTGTGGTGTAGTATATAGAGGATCTGTCAGCTCTCCTGTGTGGTGTAGTACATAGAGGGTCAGGTCTCCTGTGTGGTGTAGTAGGCTATGTGCACACGATGCGGATTTGTTGCGGATCCGCAGCGGATTTTTCCACGCAGAAACGCTGCAGATCCGCACTGTGATGTACAGTATAATGTTAATCTATGTAAAATAAAAAAAAAAAGATGTGCACATGGTGCAGAAAAATCCGCGCAGAAACGCAGCGGATTTAAAAGTGCATGTCATTCATTTGAGCAGAACTGCAGCGTTTCTGCACCCATAGACTTCCATTTTGTGTGTCAAATCCGCAGAAAAACTGAAGATGTAAAAACCATCTGCAGATTATCTACGGATTTGGGTGTCAAAAATGCTGCAGGAGGAAGTGATGTCAGTGATGTGGAGGAAGTGTGTGGGCGGAGTGTAGCGAAAATGGAGTTGTACCGTCGTATGGGGATCGATGTGAGGCGTATGGTTGAAATGGTATGTAGTGTCTGTGTGTGTGTCTGTGTATCTATCAGTAGTGACTCATTGTAGTAATTCGTCAGATGGGACTACTTCTGCCATCGAAATGTGACGATGAGATAGTTGTCCCATCGTCAGGCGACTGACTACAATGGGTTAAAAACACAAACACACATAAAACACACATAAAACACACATTGCATACAATATACAGTGCCTACAAGTAGTATTCAACCCCCTGCAGATTTAGCAGGTTTAATAAGATGCAAATAAGTTAGAGCCTTCAAACTTCAAACAAGAGCAGGATTTATTAACAGATGCATAAATCTTACAAACCAAAAAGTTTTGTTGCTCGGTTAAATTTTTATAAATTTTAAACATAAAAGTGTGGGTCAATTATTATTCAACCCCTAGGTTTAATATTTTGTGGAATAACCTTTGTTTGCAATTACAGCTGATAATCGTCTTTTATAAGACCTGATCAGGCCGGCACAGGTCTCTGGAGTTATCTTGGCCCACTCCTCCATGCAGATCTTCTCCAAGTTATCTAGGTTCTTTGGGTGTCTCATGTGGACTTTAATCTTGAGCTCCTTCCACAAGTTTTCAATTGGGTTAAGATCAGGAGACTGACTAATCCACTGCAACACCTTGATTTTTTGCCTCTTGAACCAGGCCTTGGTTTTCTTGGCTGTGTGATTTGGGTCGTTGTCTTGTTGGAAGATGAAATGACGACCCATCTTAAGATCCTTGATGGAGGAGCGGAGGTTCTTGGCCAAAATCTCCAAGTAGGCCGTGCTATCCATCTTCCCATGGATGCGGACCAGATGGCCAGGCCCCTTGGCTGAGAAACAGCCCCACAGCATGATGCTGCCACCACCATGCTTGACTGTAGGGATGGTATTCTTGGGGTCGTATGCAGTGCCATCCAGTCTCCAAATGTTACGTGTGTGGTTGGCACCAAAGATCTCGATCTTGGTCTCATCAGACCAGAGAACCTTGAACCAGTCAGTCTCAGAGTCCTCCAAGTGATCATGAGCAAACTGTAGACGAGCCTTGACATGACGCTTTGAAAGTAAAGGTACCTTACGGGCTCGTCAGGAACGGAGACCATTGCGGTGGAGTATGTTACTTATGGTATTGACTGAAACCAATGTCCCCACTGCCATGAGATCTTCCCGGAGCTCCTTCCTTGTTGTCCTTGGGTTAGCCTTGACTCTTCGGACAAGCCTGGCCTCGGCACGGGAGGAAACTTTCAAAGGCTGTCCAGGCCGTGGAAGGCTAACAGTAGTTCCTTAAGCCTTCCACTTCCGGATGATGCTCCCAACAGTGGAGACAGGTAGGCCCAACTCCTTGGAAAGGGTTTTGTACCCCTTGCCAGCCTTGTGACCCTCCACGATCTTGTCTCTGATGGCCTTGGAATGCTCCTTTGTCTTTCCCATGTTGACCGTGTATGAGTGCTGTTCACAAGTTTGGGGAGGGTCTTAAATAGTCAGAAAAGGCTGGAAAAAGAGATAATTAATCCAAAAATGTGAAGCTCATTGTTCTTTGTGCCTGAACTACTTCTTAATACTTTAGGGGAACCAAACAGAATTCTGGTGGGTTGAGGGGTTGAATAATAAATGATTCTCTGAAAAGACTTTTCACAATTTAAAAAAAAAATAAACAAGGAAATAACATTCTTTTTTACTGCAGTGCATTTCACACTTCCAGGCTGATCTACAGTCCAAATGTCACAATGCCAAGTTAATTTCAAATGTGTAAACCTGCTAAATCTGCAGGGGGTTGAATACAACTTGTAGGCACTGTATATCATGTAGTACATACTCACCACATACATCCCCGAAGGCCACCATCCACGATCATCCTTCCCCCCCCCAAAAAAAAAAACTTTTCCGTCGTAATCCATATATATCGCTTGTCCCACGACGTCCTCCGGTGATACACTGCAGGAGTTAATTGCTCCTGCAGTGCATCGGAGCTTCCCGTTCGTTTCCTGAAGTTAAATGAACTTCGGGAGCTCACTTTACGGCAATTGAACTGCCGTGAAATTTTCTCACGCAGCAGTGTCGTAAAGCGAGAGTCCCAGAGTTCATTGAACTCCGGTAAACTCTCGCACATGCGCAAACACACTGCAGGAGCTTTTGCTCCCGTCAGTGGGTTTTGGCAGCCTGGATATTGGGCCTCCCCCCGGCTACAACTACTAGCCTGCAGCCGGCCCAGAAATGGCGCATCTCCAAGATGCGCCAAATCTGGCACTTAGCCTCTCTCTTCCCACTCCCGATTAGCGGTGGGATAAGGGGTTAACGTCACCTTGACATTGTAAGGTGACATTAACCCCGGTTAATAATGGAGAGGCGTCTATAAGACGCCTCTCCATTATTAACCCCAAATTACTGAACACAAAAAAAAAGACACAGGAAAAAGTATTTTAATATTCTAAGTATTACCATACTTACCAATCACACAATCTCTTCTTGTCTTTTCCGACGTAGTCCATTAATATCGATTGTCCCACGACTATCTGCCATGGAGAACAGCCACATCGGGAGATGTGACTGCTCTCCACGGCTGCCAAAAAGAAAAAAGAAGATAAAACCTCAAAAAGGGTCAATGAGACCATTGATCTTCTTAACAAATCGGCCAGAGAGGATTATCTGGATCTTTTTGGGTCTACTATAGCAAACAAGGCACGGTTATTGGCACCGGAAAGACTGAGCAAATTTATGAGCTCTGTCCATGCCCTTTTGGATGCGTTTGAGGATCCTGCAACAATTGGCCCCCTACCGGACATTGTAACAGGTATCACACAGAGTGTGAGACCTCCACCACCATTGCAGCATGACCAACGGTATCACCGGCCTACCAGCCAGTACTACTCTGATACCAACTCCGACCACTTTAGATTTGGCCCAGAGTATACTGTTACATTAGTTAAAATGTTGACAGTCATAATGCTGTTCCATTATATTCTGTCGCACTATTTTTGAATACCCATACCCGACAAGTTTTTTCTGAAAATCAACTCGTGCTATAATCGAGATTTAGTTAAACTTAATTATTTTATTAATTATTTTTTAACTAAGCAATGACTACTTTTTTCATACCTTATTTTTTTAATGATTTATAAATAAATTTGGATTTTCACCATCCCATAGCTTATATCTTCTATAATAACATAAGGGGCATATGACTTGGATTTTATTAATCACAAATTTTGTTATTATTTACTAAACTCCCTAAAATTTGCCTTTTTTATTTTTAAAATAACATTTCTTTGACCTACAGAATATACGACGAAAAAAATATCTTTCTAGGCCTACAACTAATGACTGGGCCCTGATGAAGCCACTATGGTAACCCTCCGTTCACGGGACCGCACACACACAACAATTGTCACTCAGCATTACATAATCTCTTTTTCCCATCACTCATAATTATACTAAAAAGAAAAAATAAAAGTATAATTTGAAATAAAGCGAAAAATAGTAAGATTATTATTAATAAGTGAAAAGATCCGCAACGTGGGCACATAGCCATAGTCAGTGAAGGTTTCTCTCACACACACCACCAGAGCTGGATGGTCTTCCCAGACCCACGTTGACCACTGGATTAAATACAGGCTGCTAGTGCTCCACATCTATGTCAGTGCTGTAGTCACGAGCATACTTGTGAAGCACACAGCAAGCCTTAGGCTAGGTTCACATTGCATACGTTAAACGGACTGCGCTAACGCAAGTGCCGACTTTGCACAACGCTAGCGCAGATGGAGCATCTGCTAGCTCCATCTTCGCTAGCAGTGACGGACCCGGAAACGCTGCAGCCCGCGTCTCGGGTCCGTCACTCAAATTACGGCACATCGCTAGCGCACGCCCATTGTGGGCGTGCGCTAGCGATGAGTCCGACATTGCAATCTATGGCGGCGTTAATGGACTACGTTACACCACGTTATACGTAGTCCGTTAAACGTACCGCCATAACGCAATGTGAACCCAGCCTTAATCACAGTGTCAACGGTGTCAATATCCAGCTGGATGGGTGTATGAAAGATCCTCCACTGACCGCTCAGGATCCCAAAGGTGCATTCCACATATTCATGCACGACTCAGCCGATAATTAAAAATTCTCCGTCGGGCGTCCAGTCCCCTTCGTGGGTATGGGCGCAGCAGGTTGGTCGTTAAAGCAAAGGCCTCATCCGATACCATCACAAAGGGTACTGGATGTGTGGAACCCGGCAAAGGTCTTGGGGCTGGGAGCGTTCCGGCATCTTCAAGAATTTGCATCCCAATCTGTGAAGTTCGCAACACCCGAGAATCCCCGGTACTACCATAGGCACCAACGTCAATGGCAACAAATTTGTAATGGGCATCAGCCACCGCCATCAGGACCACTGAAAAATACTTCTTCTAATTAAAGAAGCGTGATCCTGATCGTGGTGGCTGCTGAACCCTAACATGTTTACCATCAACTGCACCTATGCAGTTTGGGAAATTGGCCACAGACTGAAAGCCTACTGCAACCTGCAGCCAAGTCTCCTCGGTTGGGGAAGGCATCATGATGGGCTGCAACTTCTGCCAGATGACGGTACATGTGCACCTCACAATTTGAGAGATGGTAGATTTACCAACGGTGCACGGATGTATAGCTCTCTCCTCTGGCCAGAAATCTGCAAGGAAAAGAAAAGATTATTAGTAATGTCACCCTCAAGTTAAAGGAAACCTGTTAGCAGTTAGGGCCGCTATGTCACCTCCTTTCTGTTTTTTTCAATAACATCTTCCAATGCTGCCAATAACTCCCGAGTCAATGTAACAATGCAGTAGATAGGTCGGTTTTCAACATGTTCTATAGCGGCAAAAACTACTGACAGGTTTGTTTCAAATGTCACAATATTAACGGTAAGGACTAATTGACCAGTTATATTTGTGTACAGGTGTGTAACTGTGTCAGACATTAGTAACACATGGATGGCCACCATGGAAGAAGAAAAGCGCTGGTCACCAGCAGCAGGTGATAAAAAGCTCGTGTGCTGAGCCGGGGAGAATAACGCGATCCTCTTCATCACCTTCCGCTGGTGAACAGCACTGTGTTTGTGTACGATGTGCTCGGAAAATGTAAAAAAAAAAGCTAATTTACATAAAACCAAGCTGACCTGCGCGTACACCCAAACATTGGACCGGGATCAGACGCGAGATACGGTCGAATCTCACCGGTGAAATCACTCATCTTGCGTCTGGACTCCGGAGCGGAGCGTGCACACGCATAGCAACACATGGAGCTGCAAGCTCCGCTCATGAGTGCTGGAGCCAGAGGTGGGATTTCACCGGCGAGACTCGGACGTATATTGCGTAGGTGTGATTCCAGCCTTCAAAGGGAACTTGTACCCACCAAAATCGAGGATGAGGTAAGCCCACCAGCATCAGGGGCTTACCTACAGCATTCAAGGATGATGTAGATAAGCCCCTGATGCCGGTGGCCTTAGCTCAGCGTCGATTTTTGGGGGACAGGTTCCCTTTATATGTCCAAATGCAGAAGAAGAGAGAGGAACGCACTCTCCGATCAGGTAAAATCCAATCCTTTATTCAAGCATGGACAAACTTAGCAGGGAGGGGAGTGGAGGATGACGGACCCGTGGAAGCGCTCGTCAGCGTGAAACGGCCGTCGTCCGTCATCCTCCACTCCCCTCCCTGCTAAGTTTGTCCATGCTTGAGTAAAGGATTGGATTTTACCTGATCGGTGAGTGCGTTCCTCTCTCTTCTTCTGCATTTGGATATTTATCATCTTGTTTCCTTGGATACTGCACCACCGA
Source organism: Ranitomeya imitator (assembly GCF_032444005.1). Classification (NCBI taxonomy): domain Eukaryota; kingdom Metazoa; phylum Chordata; class Amphibia; order Anura; family Dendrobatidae; genus Ranitomeya; species Ranitomeya imitator. Next base: position 349,242,353 of record NC_091282.1, on the reverse strand, counting down.
GGTTGTCGGCAAGAACCTCTAGTATTACCTGGCTATCTGACATGGCGATCTAAGTTGTTACAGCTGTGCGGAGGTGCTTTTTTCTTTTTCTTGGATATATTGTTCCCTTTAAATGGTCATCTGTCAGTGTCTCCAGGACATGGGAAAAGTTTCACCACACTTACCAGAGACATGGACGTGTCAAAGAGGACTTAGGACATACAAAACAAAAAATACTTACCGCAAGGTGATGAGCAGCCTTTCCTCAGCAGAGATGGACTTCTGCATGACAGTGTCCGTGTATGTAAGTTCAGCTCGGAGTAAAGACAGTAGTCTATCAAACGCTGGTATGGTGAGCTGACAAAACACCACGAATTTATCTGAGTATCTGGAATACACCAAGGTTACTTACCGGTAGCCAGTTTTTCCGGAGCCCATGACAGCACACCTGAGAGAGGGATCCGCCCAGTCGGGACAGGAAACCTACTGAAATAAAAGGGCAGTACCTCTCCCTCGCTTCAGTTGGTTTTCAGAGCATGAGAGGCCCCCTTGGTTAGTACACATGGCAATCTACCACCACATCATAACAATAACAAAAAACACCCAGCTAAAAGTGTGCACCAAATATACAGGTGCTGTCATGGGCTCCGGAAAAACCGGCTACCGGTAAGTAACCTTGGTGTTTTCCCATCTCCCATGACAGCACATCTGAGAGATTTTTGGAGAAAGAAACACCTTAGGGAGGGACCACCGCTTGCAGCACCCTTCTACCAAAGGTAAGGTCAGTCGAGAAGGATAGATCTAGTCGGTAGTGTTTAAAGAAAATAGATGGTGAGGACCAGGTAGCAGCCTTACAAATCTGATCAATCGATACCTCTGCTTTTTCTGCCCAGGAAGTAGCCACAGCTCTGGTGGAGTGAGCCTTGATCGGGGCACCACGAGAAGCATAGGATAAGGAAATGGCCTCCCTAATCCACCTAGCAATAGTACCCTTGGATACCCCATATCCCTTCCTGCTACCCTGGAAAGTTACAAATAGGGACTGATCCTTCCTCCACTGTCAAAGATATGTACTGCAAAATAGCTCTTCTTACATCCAGTGTATGAAATTTCTCTTCCCCTGGGTTCTTGGGATTATCACAAAAAGAGGGTAATACAATTTCTTGACTCCTATGGATCTTAAGTACCACTTTCGGCAGATACGCCGGATCTGGTCTGAGTACTACTCTGTCATCAAATATTTGCGTGTAAGGAGGGGAGATAGACAGGGCTTGCAAGTCACTCACCCTACGGGCTGACGTCAACGCTACCAGAAGCATTGTTTTAAGAGTGAGTATTTTTACCGATGATTCCTGTAAAGGTGCAAATGGACTTCTAGTTAGAGCCTCTAACACCAGATTCAAATCCCACGGAGGAACCCTCTGAATTACCACTGGTCTAGACCTACTACAAGATTTTATAAAGCGGGACACCCACCTATTGGAGGCCAGATTACAATTATACAAGGCTCCTAATGCCGACACTTGTACTTTGAGCGTATTAGTTGCCAACCTTAGTTGTAAAAACTCTAAAATAGTACCTACAGGAGCCTCGTCCCCCAAAGGTTGCCCTGAAAAATCCAGAAACTTTTTCCATGTTCTACCATAAATTCTTGATGACCGGTTTTCTACTTTTCAACAAGGTGGAGACTAACCCTGGTGAAAACCCCTGCCTACTCAGTAATGCCCTCTCAAATTCAAGGCTGCAAGATGGAAGCCCTTCACCTGAGAGTGGCATATTGGACCCTGGGTAAGCAGGTCCAGAATTTCTGGTAGAATCCATGGATCCGTTATTGACATCTGTCTTGGTTAAAATCTCTTCCCTTGGAGCTTTAGATTTCAATTGCTCCTCTATCTGCTGTAGCCAGACAATAAGGGAGAGTGCGACACAAGTCCCCGCAATCGCCGGTTTTAAACCCCCTGCGGTCGCTTCCCAGGTGTGTCTTAGGAACCCATCCGCTTTTTTGTCTAAGAGATCCCTTAACACGCCAGAGTCTTCTAAGGGAAGGGATAACTTTTTAGATGATTTAGCTACCGCACCATCAATTTTTGGAACCTTATCCCACGTCTCCGAATCTTTCTCCTCAAAGGGGTAACGTCTTTTAGAAGCCAAGGGTAGATTACCCGATTTCTCCGGCTTCTTCCATTCCTTCTCTATAAGGGCTTTTACTTTGGAGTTAACTGGGAAAGTACGCTTTCTTTTTTCCTCTAAACCCCCAAACATAATGTCCTCCAGGGATTTGGCCGCTTTTTCATCTTTTAGGCCCATTGAAGCTCTGACGGCTTTTATTAACTTATCCGTGTTCTCAGTTAGAAAGCACGGACGGCCCCCAACATCGCTATCTGAAGAGGAGCCAGAGGACATGGAAGAGGAGGAGAAGGGAGATAATGGTTCCTCCTGACATTCCTCGTCAGAATGAGAAAACTCGGAAACAGAAACCGGTTCTGGGTTTTTACTACCCTTTTTCTTAAGGGCTGCTTTTACAGAGCCTTCTACTTCCGCTCTGATTATTGCCCTAAGACTAGAGGCAAAGTCAGGGGTCTCTTCCCGGATAGTCTTTTGAATGCAATCTACACAAAGACTCTTCTGCCACTGGACTGCCAACGGAACTCTACAGAGGGCACATTCCTTATGCTTTGACTTGGTGCTAGCCTTCCTCGGCGCCTGCCAAGTAAACAGAAAATGTAGCCCATTACCACCAGGGTGATATTCACGTAGATCACTCACCACTCGCTGACCATGAAGGGTACTGGATTCTGAAGCTGACTAGGAGCGTGGACAACGTCCCTCCTGGAAGCTGAAGAGTCCTGTAACGTCCGGCTAGGACGATTACCGTTCCTTCCACTCGAGCGGCTACTTTTCTTAGCACATTGGTGAGCAGGTGCATCACCTGATAAGGGCTCTTGCTGCTGTAATGGCTGCTGCTCCATACGATCCTCCATCTCTGAAAAGCTGTATGGAAGTGAGCGACGTTCTGTGCAACTCCACCCTCAATAAAGAGTAATTCGCAGTGCTCCCCACCTCTTCCGGTATCCGTTATGCCCCTCTCCCCCTCCTGTATACCACCGGGAAGACTGCATTGTCTCCGGCGTCCGTTCCATGGGCGCCGCCATCTTGGATCCGGCACGCCGCTCTGACGTCACGCAGGCACGCCCATTCCCAGCGTGCCTTGCGCGCAACGTCAGACGCGCACCTGGAAGTCACCCAGAGGGGGAGAGAGTGGCGTGGCAGACACAGAATGGCCCCAAGAGTCCGGACTGTGCTGGCCCGACGCCCGCAGGATCTGCTAACAGCGCTACCATCACCTGAAGGCCGACATACAGGCGCCCTGCCTGCCCTTCCAGCGTCGGGACAGGAGTGGGTAAGTGGAAATCCTCAATCAAGATACCGCCGTGATTCAGCACAAGGGTTTCCATCAGGACAGGAAACCCAACTGAAGCGAGGGAAAGGTACCGCCCTTTTATTTCAGTAGGTTTCCTGTCCCGACTGGGCGAATCCCTCTCTCAGGGAGATGGGAAAAAAAGGAGTAAAGATTCGGTCAGAGATGGATAAGTTTACAGGAAGTCATTTCACATAAGAAAAACGTACCTCCTCAAATCTTGATATAGAACACAAAAATGGAACTTTACAGTCCGTTGTTCAACTATTGGGTGTACCCACATTTTTCGTCTTCTTCTGGTCTGTGACTGTAGGAAAAATATGCGTTACTGCACAACACAGTCAAAAAAAGAGACATGTAATATTATTGTACGCATGGTGTAGCTTAGGCTTCTTTCACACTTCCGTCGGTAGTCGCCTGTCACGAATCATCGGCGCAATGTACTGAAGGAAGTGTGTGCTTTCACGTTTCCACCAGACTGCTGGGTGAGGAAATAGCGTGAGAGCGATATTTCCTGCTGAGCATGTGCAGTCTGAAACAGTGGATGCAACGGACAGAAAATAGTTCCCTTGAACATTTTTCAAAGACGACGGTCCGCCAAACCCGACGCATCCAGTGCACGACGGACGCAACGTGTGGCCATACGTCGGCAATACAAGTCTATGGTGAAGAAACGCATCCTGCGGGCACATTTGCAGGACGCATTTTATTCCCAAAAGGACGCATTGTGAGGGGAAAAAAAAAAGGAAATGTGCAAGTAGCCAAGGCTTCTTTCACACATCCGTTGGTACGCGGCCGTTGCTAAGAGTCATCGCAACGTACCAACCCATGTTGTTCAAATTCTGTGCAACGTGGGCAGCAGACACAGTGTTTCAACACGTCCACTGCCCATAGTTAAGCCCAAGGGAGGAGGGGCTGTAGTTCCGGTAGCACCTGCGCACTTTCAAATTGCAGGACCCAATGTACGAAAAAGGGTTCCGTTGAACATTTTTTCGCTACGACGGTCCACCAAATACCGACGCATCTAGTGCATGACATATGGAACCTGTGTCCATACGTCACGATGTGTCTGTAATACAAGTCTATGGTGAAAAAAACGCATCCTGCGGGCAACTTTGCAGGATGCGTTTTTTCCACAGAACGAGGCATTGCAACGCTTGCCAAAAGCCGGAAATGTGAAAGTAGGCTTACCTGCAATCTTTGCTGATTCAGATACTCCAGTAAAATCCCAAGCATCTGGAGGCGTTGTGACTTCCGTATCCGGACAGAAGTTTCAACATGCTGTTCGGTATGCGGTGGGCTACGTTCTTCCCTGTGTTGTTCAGTACCATTAGCACTCATAGTGAGGCCTGTCAGAAAGTGCTTATATGGCTTTCCAAAATGGAGATTGAGAAGAGGCTGGACTAGGACATGACATCACGTAAATATATATATATTTTTTAAACTTTGTCTCTTTATTTAGCTTACAAAATCTGTCAGCTCTCCTGTGTGGTGTAGTATATAGAGGATCTGTCAGCTCTCCTGTGTAGTGTAGTATATAGAGGATCGGTCAGCTCTCCTGTGTGGTTTAGTATATAGAGGATCTGTCAGCTCTCCTGTGTAGTGTAGTATATAGAGGATGTCAGCTCTCCTGTGTGGTGTAGTATATAGAGGATCGGTCAGCTCTCCTGTGTAGTGTAGTGTAGTATATAGAGGATCTGTCAGTTCTCCTGTGTGGTGTAGTATATAGAGGATTTGTCACCTCTCCGGTGTGGTGTAGTATATAGAGGATCTGTCAGCTCTCCTGTGTGGTGTAGAATATTAAGGACCTGTCAGCTCTCCTGTGTGGTGCAGTATATAGAGGATCTGTCCTGTGTGGTGTAGTATATAGAGGATCTGTCAGCTCTCCTGTGTGGTGTAGTATATAGAGGATCTGTCAGCTCTCCTGTGTGGTGTAGTATATAGAGGATCTGTCAGCTCTCCCGTGTGGTGTAGTATATAGGGGATCTGTCAGCTCTCCTGTGTGATGTAGTATATAGAGGATCTGTCAGCCCTCCTGTGTGGTGTAGTATATAGGGGATCTGTCAGCTCTCCTGTGTGGTGTAGTATAAAGAGGATCTGTCAGCTCTCCTGTGTGGTGTAGTATATAGGGGATCTGTCAGCTCTCCTGTGTGGTGTAGTATATAGAGGATCTGTCAGCTCTCCTGTGTGGTGTAGTACATAGAGGATCTGTCAGCTCTCCTGTGAGGTGTAGTATATAGAGGATCTGTCAGCTCTCCCGTGTGGTGTAGTATATAGAGGATCTGTCAGCTCTCCCGTGTGGTGTTGTATATAGAGGATCTGTCAGCTCTCGTGTGTGGTGTAGTATATAGAGGATCTGTCAGCTCTCCCGTGTGGTGTTGTATATAGAAGATCTGTCAGCTCTCCTGTGTGGTGTAGTATATAGAGGATCTGTCAGCTCTCCTGTGTGGTGTAGTATATAGAGGATCTGTCAGCTCTCGTGTGTGGTGTAGTATATAGAGGATCTGTCAGCTCTCCCGTGTGGTGTTGTATATAGAGGATCTGTCAGCTCTCTTGTGTGGTGTAGTATATAGAGGATCTGTCAGCTCTCCTGTGTGGTGTAGTATATAAATATATGTCTTTTTTCGGCCTTACTAACTATGTTACTATGATCTGGGGATTTATTATGATGGAATATAGGCTGAACTGGATGGACAAATGTCTTTTTTCGGCCTTACTTACTAACTATGTTACTATATAGAGGATCTGTCAGCTCTCGTGTGTGGTGGAGTAACATAGTAACATAGTAAGGCCGAAAAAAGACATTTGTCCATCCAGTTCAGCCTATATTCCATCATAATAAATCCCCAGATCTACGTCCTTCTACAGAACCTAATAATTGTATGATACAATATTGTTCTGCTCCAGGAAGACATCCAGGCCTCTCTTGAACCCCTCGACTGAGTTCGCCATCACCACCTCCTCAGGCAAGCAATTCCAGATTCTCACTGCCCTAACAGTAAAGAATCCTCTTCTATGTTGGTGGAAAAACCTTCTCTCCTCCAGACGCAAAGAATGCCCCCTTGTGCCCGTCACCTTCCTTGGTATAAACAAATCCTCAGCGAGATATTTGTATTGTCCCCTTATATACTTACACATGGTTATTAGATCGCCCCTCAGTTGTCTTTTTTCTAGACTAAATAATCCTAATTTCACTAATCTATCTGGGTATTGTAGTTCTCCCATCCCCTTTATTAATTTTGTTGCCCTCCTTTGTACTCTCTCTAGTTCCCTTATATCCTTCCTGAGCACCGGTGCCCAAAACTGGACACAGTACTCCATGTGCGGTCTAACTAGGGATTTGTACAGAGGCAGTATAATGCTCTCATCATGTGTATCCAGACCTCTTTTAATGCACCCCATGATCCTGTTTGCCTTGGCAGCTGCTGCCTGGCACTGGCTGCTCCAGGTAAGTTTATCATTAACTAGGATCCCCAAGTCCTTCTCCCTGTCAGATTTACCCAGTGGTTTCCCATTCAGTGTGTAATGGTGATATTGATTCCTTCTTCCCATGTGTATAACCTTACATTTATCATTGTTAAACCTCATCTGCCACCTTTCAGCCCAAGTTTCCAACTTATCCAGATCCATCTGTAGCAGAATACTATCTTCTCTTGTATTAACTGCTTTACATAGTTTTGTATCATCTGCAAATATCGATATTTTACTGTGTAAACCTTCTACCAGATCATTAATGAATATGTTGAAGAGAACAGGTCCCAATACCGACCCCTGCGGTACCCCACTGGTCACAGCGACCCAGTTAGAGACTATACCATTTATAACCACCCTCTGCTTTCTATCACTAAGCCAGTTACTAACCCATTTACACACATTTTCCCCCAGACCAAGCATTCTCATTTTGTGTACCAACCTCTTGTGCGGCACGGTATCAAACGCTTTGGAAAAATCGAGATATATCACGTCCAATGACTCACCGTGGTCCAGCCTATAGCTTACCTCTTCATAAAAACTGATTAGATTGGTTTGACAGGAGCGATTTCTCATAAACCCATGCTGATATGGAGTTAAACAGTTATTCTCATTGAGATGATCCAGAATAACATCCCTCAGAAACCCTTCAAATATTTTACCAACAAAAGAGATTAGACTTACTGGCCTATAATTTCCAGGTTCACTTTTAGAGCCCTTTTTGAATATTGGCACATTTGCTATGCGCCAGACCTGCGGAACAGACCCCGTCGCTATAGAGTCCCTAAAAATAAGAAATAATGGTTTATCTATTACATTACTTAGTTCTCTTACTACTCGTGGATGTATGCCATCCGGACCCGGAGATTTATCTATTTTAATCTTATTTAGCCGGTTTCGCACCTCTTCTTGGGTTAGATTGGTGACCCTTAATATAGGGTTTTCATTGTTTCTTGGGATTTCACCTAGCATTTCATTTTCCACCGTGAATACCGTGGAGAAGGTGTTTAATATGTTAGCTTTTTCCTCGTCATCTACAACCATTCTTTCCTCACTATTTTTTAAGGTGCCTACATTTTCAGTTTTTATTCTTTTACTATTGATATAGTTGAAGAACAGTTTGGGATTAGTTTTACTCTCCTTAGCAATGTGCTTCTCTGTTTCATTTTTGGCAGCTTTAATTAGTTTTTTAGATAAAGTATTTTTCTCCCTATAGTTTTTTAGAGCTTCAATGGTGCCATCCTGCTTAAGTAGTGCAAATGCTTTCTTTTTACTGTTAATTGCCTGTCTTACTTCTTTGTTTAGCCACATTGGGTTTTTCCTCTTTCTAGTCCTTTTATTCCCACAAGGTAAAAACCGCTTACAGTGCCTATTTAGGATGTTCTTAAACATTTTCCATTTATTATCTGTATTCTTATTTCTGAGGATATTGTCCCAGTCTACCAGATTAAGGGCATCTCTAAGCTGGTCAAACTTTGCCTTCCTAAAATTCAGTGTTTTTGTGACTCCCTGACAAGTCCCCCTAGTGAAAGACAGGTGAAACTGTACAATATTGTGGTTGCTATTTCCTAGATGCCCGACCACCTGCAGATTTGTTATTCTGTCAGGTCTATTACATAGTATTAGGTCTAAAAGTGCTGCTCCTCTGGTTGGATTCTGCACCAATTGTGAAAGATAATTTTTCTTGGTTATTAGCAGAAACCTGTTGCCTTTATGGGTTTCACAGGTTTCTGTTTCCCAGTTAATATCCGGGTAGTTAAAGTCCCCCATAACCAGGACCTCATTATGGGTTGCAGCTTCATCTATCTGCTTTAGAAGTAGACTTTCCATGGTTTCTGTTATATTTGGGGGTTTGTAACAGACCCCAATGAGAATTTTGTTACCATTTTTCCCTCCATGAATTTCGACCCATATGGACTCGACATCCTCATTCCCTTCGCTAATATCCTCCCTTAAAGTGGACTTTAGACAAGACTTTACATAGAGACAAACCCCTCCTCCTCTCCGATTTTTACGATCCTTTCTAAACAGACTGTAACCCTGTAAGTTAACTGCCCAGTCATAGCTTTCATCTAAACATGTCTCGGTTATTCCCACTATGTCAAAGTTACCTGTAGATATTTCTGCTTCTAGTTCTTCCATCTTGTTTGTCAGGCTTCTGGCGTTTGCGAGCATGCAGTTTAGAGGATTTTGTTTTGTTCCAATCTCCTTGCTGTGGATTGTTTTAGAAATGTTCTTACCTCCCTTCTGAGTATGTTTTCCTGGGTCTTCTTTGTTCGAGTCTAATGTTTTTCTTCCCGTCCCCTCTTCTTCTAGTTTAACGCTTTCCTATAGTATATAAAGGATCTGTCACCTCTCCTGTGTGGTGTAGTATATAGAGGATCTGTCAGTTCTCCTGTGTGGTGTAGTGTATAGAGGATCTGTCAGCTCTCCTGTGTGGTGCAGTATATAGAGGATCTGTCAGCTCTCCTGTGTGGTGTAGTATATAGAGGATCTGTCCTGTGTGGTGTAGTATATAGAGGATCTGTAAGCTCTCCTGTGTGGTGTAGTATATAGAGGATCTGTCCTGTGTGGTGTAGTATATAGAGGATCTGTCAGCTCTCCTGTGTGGTGTAGTATATAGAGGATCTGTCCCTTGTGGTGTAGTATATAGAGCATCTCTCAGCTCTCCTGTGTGGTGTAGTATATAGAGGATCTGTCAGTTCTCCTGTGTGGTGTAGTGTATAGAGGATCTCTCAGCTCTCCTGTGCAGTGTAGTATATAGAGGATCTGTCAGCTCTCCTGTGCGGTGTAGTATATAGAGGATCTGTCAGCTCTCCTGTGCGGTGTAGTATATAGAGGATCTGTCAGCTCTCCTGTGCGGTGTAGTATATAGAGGATCTGTCAGCTCTCCTGTGTGGTGTAGTATATAGAGGATCTGTCAGCTCTCCTGTGTGGTGTAGTATATAGAGGATCTGTCAGCTCTCCTGTGTGGTGTAGTATATAGAGGATCTGTCAGCTCTCCTTTGTGGTGTAGTACATAGAGGATGTGTCAGCTCTCCTTTGTGGTGTAGTATATAGAGGATGTGTCAGCTCTCCTGTGTGGTGTAGTATATAGAGGATCTCTCAGCTCTCCTGTGTGGTGTAGTATATAGAGGATCTGTCAGCTCTCCTGTGTGGTGTAGTATATAGAGGATATGTCAGCTCTCCCGTGTGGTGTAGTATATAGAGGATCTGTCAGCTCTCCTGTGTGGTGTAGTATATAGAGGATCTGTCAGCTCTCCTGTGTGGTGTAGTATATAAAGGATCTGTCGGCTCTCCTGTGTGGTGTAATATATAGAGGATCTGTCAGCTCTCCCGTGTGGTGTAGTATATAGAGGATCTGTCAGCTCTCCTGCGTGGTGTAGTATATAGAGGATCTGTCGGCTCTCCTGTGTGGTGTAGTATATAGGGGATCTGTCAGCTCTCCTGTGTGGTGTAGTATAAAGAGTATGTGTCAGCTCTCCTGTGTGTAGTATATAGAGGATCTGTCAGCTCTCCTGTGTGGTGTAGTATATAGAGGATCTGTCAGCTCTCCTGTGTGGTGTAGTATATAGAGGATGTGTCAGCTCTCCTGTGTGGTGTAGTATATAGAGGATCTCTCAGCTCTCCTGTGTGGTGTAGTATGTAGAGGATCTGTCAGCTCTCCTGTGTGGTGTAGTATATAGAGGATGTGTCAGCTCTCCTGTGTGGTGTAGTATATAGAGGATCTGTCAGCTCTCCTGTGTGGTGTAGTATATAGAGGATCTGTCAGCTCTCCTTTGTGGTGTAGTATATAGAGGATGTGTCAGCTCTCCTGTGTGGTGTAGTATATAGAGGATCTCTCAGCTCTCCTGTGTGGTGTAGTATATAGAGGATCTGTCAGCTCTCCTTTGTGGTGTAGTATATAGAGGATGTGTCAGCTCTCCCGTGTGGTGTAATATATAGAGGATCTGTCAGCTCTCCTGTGTGGTGTAGTACATAGAGGATCTGTCAGCTCTCCTGTGTGGTGTAGTATATAGAGGATCTGTCAGCTCTCCATTGTGGTGTAGTATATAGAGGATGTGTCAGCTCTCCTGTGTGGTGTAGTATATAGAGGATCTGTCAGCTCTCCTGTGTGGTGTAGTATATAGAGGATCTGTCAGCTCTCCTTTGTGGTGTAGTATATAGAGGATGTCTCAGCTCTCCCGTGTGGCGTAGTATATAGAGGATCTGTCAGCTCTCCTGTGTGGTGTAGTATATAGAGGATCTGTCAGCTCTCCTGTGTGGTGTAGTATATAGAGGATCTGTCGGCTCTCCTGTGTGGCGCAATATATAGAGGATCTGTCAGCTCTCCCGTGTGGTGTAGTATATAGAGGATCTGTCAGCTCTCCTGCGTGGTGTAGTATATAGAGGATCTGGCGGCTCTCCTGTGTGGTGTAGTATATAGAGCATGTGTCAGCTCTCCTGTGTGGTGTAGTATATAGAGGATCTGTCAGCTCTCCTGTGTGGTGTAATATATAGAGGATCTGTCAGCTCTCCATTGTGGTGTAGTATATAGAGGATCTGTGAGCTCTCCTGCGTGGTGTAGTATATAGAGGATCTATCGGCTCTCCTGTGTGGTGTAGTATATAGGGGATCTGTCAGCTCTCCTGTGTGGTGTAGTATATAGAGGATGTGTCAGCTCTCCTGTGTGGTGTAGTTTATAAAGGATCTGTCAGCTCTCCTGTGTGGTGTAGTATATAGAGGATCTGTCAGCTCTCCTGTGTGGTGTAGTATATAGAGGATGTGTCAGCTCTCCTGTGTGGTGTAGTATATAAAGGATCTCTCAGCTCTCCTGTGTGGTGTAGTATATAGAGGATCTGTCAGCTCTCCTGTGTGGTGTAGTATATAGAGGATGTGTCAGCTCTCCTGTGTGGTGTAGTATATAGAGGATCTGTCAGCTCTCCTGTGTGGTGTAGTATATAGAGGATCTGTCCCCTCTCCTGTGTAGTGTAGTATATAGAGGATCTGTCAGCTCTCCTGTATGGTGTAGTATATAGAGGATCTGTCAGCTCTCCTGTGTGGTGTAGTATATAGAGGATCTCTCAGCTCTCCTGTGTGGTGTAGTATATAGAGGATCTGTCAGCTCTCCTTTGTGGTGTAGTATATAGAGGATGTGTCAGCTCTCCCGTGTGGTGTAGTATATAGAGGATCTGTCAGCTCTCCTGTGTGGTGTAGTACATAGAGGATCTGTCAGCTCTCCTGTGTGGTGTAGTATATAGAGGATCTGTCAGCTCTCCATTGTGGTGTAGTATATAGAGGATGTGTCAGCTCTCCTGTGTGGTGTAGTATATAGAGGATCTGTCAGCTCTCCTGTGTGGTGTAGTATATAGAGGATCTGTCAGCTCTCCTTTGTGGTGTAGTATATAGAGGATGTCTCAGCTCTCCCGTGTGGCGTAGTATATAGAGGATCTGTCAGCTCTCCTGTGTGGTGTAGTATATAGAGGATCTGTCAGCTCTCCTGTGTGGTGTAGTATATAGAGGATCTGTCGGCTCTCCCGTGTGGTGTAGTATATAGAGGATCTGTCAGCTCTCCTGCGTGGTGTAGTATATAGAGGATCTGGCGGCTCTCCTGTGTGGTGTAGTATATAGAGCATGTGTCAGCTCTCCTGTGTGGTGTAGTATATAGAGGATCTGTCAGCTCTCCTGTGTGGTGTAGTATATAGAGGATCTGTCAGCTCTCCATTGTGGTGTAGTATATAGAGGATCTGTGAGCTCTCCTGCGTGGTGTAGTATATAGAGGATCTATCGGCTCTCCTGTGTGGTGTAGTATATAGGGGATCTGTCAGCTCTCCTGTGTGGTGTAGTATATAGAGGATGTGTCAGCTCTCCTGTGTGGTGTAGTATATAAAGGATCTGTCAGCTCTCCTGTGTGGTGTAGTATATAGAGGATCTGTCAGCTCTCCTGTGTGGTGTAGTATATAGAGGATGTGTCAGCTCTCCTGTGTGGTGTAGTATATAAAGGATCTCTCAGCTCTCCTGTGTGGTGTAGTATATAGAGGATGTCAGCTCTCCTGTGTGGTGTAGTATATAGAGGATGCGTCAGCTCTCCTGTGTGGTGTAGTATATAGAGGATCTGTCAGCTCTCCTGTGTGGTGTAGTATATAGAGGATCTGTCCCCTCTCCTGTGTGGTGTAGTATATAGAGGATCTGTCAGCTCTCCTTTGTGGTGTAGTATATAGAGGATGTGTCAGCTCTCCCGTGTGGTGTAGTATATAGAGGATCTGTCAGCTCTCCTGTGTGGTGTAGTATATAGAGGATCTGTCAGCTCTCCTGTGTGGTGTAGTATATAGAGGATCTGTCAGCTCTCCTTTGTGGTGTAGTATATAGAGGATGTGTCAGCTCTCCTGTGTGGTGTAGTATATAGAGGATCTGTCAGCTCTCCTGTGTGGTGTAGTATATAGAGGATCTGTCAGCTCTCCTTTGTGGTGTAGTATATAGAGGATGTGTCAGCTCTCCCGTGTGGTGTAGTATATAGAGGATCTGTCAGCTCTCCTGTGTGGTGTAGTATATAGAGGATCTGTCAGCTCTCCTGTGTGTGTAGTATATAGAGGATCTGTCGGCTCTCCTGTGTGGTGTAATATATAGAGGATGTGTCAGCTCTCCCGTGTGGTGTAGTATATAGAGGATCTGTCAGCTCTCCTGTGTGGTGTAGTATATAGAGGATCTGTCAGCTCTCCTGTGTGGTGTAGTATATAGAGGATCTGTCAGCTCTCCTGTGTGGTGTAGTATATAGAGGATCTGTCGGCTCTCCTGTGTGGTGTAATATATAGAGGATGTGTCAGCTCTCCTGTGTGGTGTAGTATATAGAGGATCTGTCAGCTCTCCTGTGTGGTGTAGTATATAGAGGAATCTGTCAGCTCTCATGTGTGGTGTAGTATATAGAGGATCTGTCAGCTCTCCTGTGTGGTGTAGTATATAGAGGATCTGTCAGCTCTCCTGTGTGGTGTGGTATATAGAGGATGTGTCAGCTCTCCCGTGTGGTGTTGTATATAGAGGATCTGTCAGCTCTCCTGTGTGGTGTAGTATATAGAGGATCTGTCAGCTCTCCTGTGTGGTGTAGTATATAGAGGATGTGTCAGCTCTCCTGTGTGGTGTAGTTTATAGAGGATCTGACAGCTCTCCTGTGTGGTGTAGTATATAGAGGATCTGTCCCGTGTGGTGTGGTATATAGGATCTGTCAGCTCTCCTGTGTGGTGTAGTATATAGAGGATCTGTCACGTGTGGTGTGGTATATAGGATCTGTCAGCTCTCCTGTGTGGTGTAGTATATAGAGGATCTGACAGCTCTCCTGTGTGGTGTAGTATATAGAGGATCTGACAGCTCTCCTGTGTGGTGTAGTATATAGAGGATCTGTCAGCTCTCCTGTGTGGTGTAGTCAGTGGCGTAGGAAGGGGGGTGCGGGGGGGGGCGGTCCGCCCCGGGCGGCACAATGCGGGGGGCGGCCGCGGCCGGCGCTGCAGGAGAAGGAAAAAAAAAAAAAAAAAAAAAGAAGACGCCCCTTTAAATCTTCGGGCGGCGCCGTCCGCCGCCACGACCAGGGCCAGCTCCCCCCACCCCCGGGCCCCGCCCCCCGCTCTAATACTCACCTCTCCTGGTTCCTGCGGCTTCAGCGTCCTCTGACTCTGCGACGTCTCAGAGCAGAGGGCGCGATGACGTCACTACTGTGCGCGCCGCTCTGCCTCTCTGTCCTGAGCGTCGCAGAGCCGGAGAGACGCTGACTGCACCGGACCTACGCTAGGAACGGGAGAGGTGAGGATTTTACTTTTTTTTTTTTTTCTTTATGTCTGACTGTCTGGGGGCAATGCTGGACACACTGGGGCAATACTGGAGACCATGGGGCAGATTGCTGGACACACTGGGGCAATACTGGAGACCATGGGGCAGAATGCTGGACTCACTGGGGCAATACTGGAGACCATGGGGCAGAATGCTGGACACACTGGGGCAATACTGGAGACCATGGGGCAGAATGCTGGACACACTGGGGCAATACTGGAGACCATGGGGCAGAATGCTGGACACACTGGGGCAATACAGGAGACCATGGGGCAGATTGCTGGACACACTGGGGCAATACAGGAGACCATGGGGCAGATTGCTGGACACACTGGGGCAATACTGGAGACCATGGGGCAGATTGCTGGACACACTGGGGCAATACAGGAGACTATGGGACAGATTGCTGGACACACTGGGGCAATACTGGAGACCATGGGGCAGAATGCTGGACACACTGGGGCAATACAGGAGACCATGGGGCAGATTGCTGGACACACTGGGGCAATACAGGAGACTATGGGGCAGATTGCTGGACACACTGGGGCAATACTGGAGACCATGGGGCAGAATGCTGGACACACTGGGGCAATACTGGAGACCATGGGGCAGAATGCTGGACACACTGGGGCAATACAGGAGACCATGGGGCAGATTGCTGGACACACTGGGGCAATACAGGAGACTATGGGGCAGATTGCTGGACACACTGGGGCAATACTGGAGACCATGGGGCAGAATGCTGGACACACTGGGGCAATACTGGAGACCATGGGGCAGATTGCTGGACACACCGGGGCAATACTGGAGACCATGGGGCAGAATGCTGAACACACTGGGGCAATACAGGAGACCATGGGGCAGATTGCTGGACACACCGGGGCAATACTGGAGACCCTTTGGCAGATTTCTGGACACATTGAGGCAATGCTGGAGACCCTGGGGCAGACTTCTGGACACACTGGGGCAATGCTGGACACTGGGGCAGATTGCTGGACACACTGGGGCAATGCTGGACACTGGGGGTAATATGCTGGACACACTGGGGCAGACTGCTGGACACACTGGGGAAAAGCTGGACACTGGGGCAGATTGCTGGACACACTGGGGGCAGTGCTGGACACACTGGGGCAGATTGCTGGACACACTGGGGGTAATATGCTGGACACACTGGGGCAGATTGCTGGACAACATGGGGGTAATATGCTGGACACACTGGGGCAGATTGCTGGACAACATGGGGGTAATATGCTGGACACACTGGGGGCAGGACTTGAGGCATGGGCAGAATGTAGATACGGGGCATGATTGGAGATACGGGGCAGGATTGGATCATGGGGCAGGACGGATACGATGGAGGCTGGTGGGGCAGGATGGGGAGATCATATGGGGTAGAATGGATACTCATGAGGGCAGGATGCGAGAACATATGGCTGGAGCCAGGAATGAGATAAACGGGGCCAGGGTGGGGAATAGTGTTACCATAGGGGATAATTAAGGGATATTATTACTGCAGTGATGTATTTATTTTATTTTTTGAGTATACTGTTTTAAATGGGGGGGGGCGGTCCTGTTACTGTGCAGAGTGACACTATATTGCCTTTTTATCTTCATGTGGTGTAATGTAGAAGTTGTGAAAAATTAAGTAATGTGTTCTGCAAGCGGAGCTCGAGATAACTGTGTTATTTCCTGTAGAAACGAGTCCTGGCTGGAAGGAATGATGGCGGTCTGTGCTGGATGAAAGATGAAGGACTTCACCTAGAGACATCACTGGTGAGTCAGTGTTACCTATACACTGACACTATACACTGTATACTATATAGAGGTCCTGTGTATAATGTCACCAGTGATCTCTGTATTACCTCTACACAGACACTGCATACTAAGTACAGATCTCCTGTGAATACTGGCACTTATGGTGATAGTATTGTGGTTTTTTTTTTATTACTGATCAGTATTGTAGTATTCAGTCACTATGTGGTGGTAATATGTGGTCTGGAAATGGTGTTGTGGTATTTGTCCCTTGTATGTAGTATTATTCGGTCACTATGTGGCCTGGTCATGGTGTGGTGGTATTAAGTCACAGGTTTGGCATGTGGGGGTGACACCATTAGGCCCAGTTTACATTCTACAAAACAGGAAAACCATTTTTGGTAACCTTTGTGTGTATTGAGTGGGGGGTGGGGGGCGCCAAACTCGGGAACAGCCCCGGGCGGCAAAAGCTCTAGCTACGCCTCTGGGTGTAGTATATAGAGGATCTGTCAGCTCTCCTGTGTGGTGTAGTATATAGAGGATCTGTCAGCTCTCCTGTGTGGTGTAGTATATAGAGGATCTGACAGCTCTCCCGTGTGGTGTTGTATATAGAGGATCTGTCAGCTCTCCTGTGTGGTGTAGTATATAGAGGATCTGACAGCTCTCCAGTGTGGTGTAGTATATAGAGGATGAGTCAGCTCTCCTGTGTGGTGTAGTATATAGAGGATCTGTCCCGTGTGGTGTGGTATATAGGATCTGTCAGCTCTCCTGTGTGGTGTAGTATATAGAGGATCTGTCCCGTGTGGTGTGGTATATAGGATCTGTCAGCTCTCCTGTGTGGTGTAGTATATAGAGGATTTGACAGCTCTCCTGTGTGGTGTAGTATATAGAGGATCTGTCAGCTCTCCTGTGTGGTGTGGTATATAGAGGATCTATCAGCTCTCCTGTGTGGTGTAGTATATAGAGGATGAGTCAGCTCTCCTGTGTGGTGTAGTATATAGAGGATCTGTCAGCTCTCCTGTGTGGTGTAGTATATAGAGGATCTGTCCCGTGTGGTGTGGTATATAGAGGATCTGTCAGCTGTCCTGTGTGGTGTAGTATATAGAGGATCTGTCCCGTGTGGTGTGGTATATAGGATCTGTCAGCTCTCCTGTGTGGTGTAGTATATAGAGGATCTGACAGCTCTCCTGTGTGGTGTAGTATATAGAGGATGAGTCAGCTCTCCTGTGTGGTGTAGTATATAGAGGATCTGTCAGCTCTCCCGTGTGGTGTAGTATATAGAGGATCTGTCAGCTCTCCTGTGTGGTGTAGTATATAGAGGAATCTGTCAGCTCTCCCGTGTGGTGTAGTATATAGAGGATCTGTCAGCTCTCCCGTGTGGTGTAGTATATAGAGGATCTGTCAGCTCTCCTGTGTAGTGTAGTATATAGAGGATCTGTCAGCTCTCCTGTGTGGTGTAGTATATAGAGGATCTGTCAGCTCTCCTGTGTGGTGTAGTATATAGAGGATGAGTCAGCTCTCCTGTGTGGTGTAGTATATAGAGGATCTGTCCCGTGTGGTGTAGTATATAGAGGATCTGTCAGCTCTCCTGTGTGGTGTAGTATATAGAGGATGAGTCAGCTCTCCTGTGTGGTGTAGTATATAGAGGATCTGTCCCGTGTGGTGTAGTATATAGAGGATCTGTCAGCTCTCCTGTGTGGTGTAGTATATAGAGGATCTGTCAGCTCTCCTGTGTGGTGTAGTATATAGAGGATCTGTCAGCTCTCCCGTGTGGTGTAGTATATAGAGGATCTGTCAGCTCTCCCGTGTGGTGTAGTATATAGAGGATCTGACAGCTCTCCTGTGTGGTGTAGTATATAGAGGATCTGTCAGCTCTCCTGTGTGGTGTAGTATATAGAGGATCTGTCAGCTCTCCTGTGTGGTGTAGTATATAGAGGATCTGTCAGCTCTCCTGTGTGGTGTAGTATATAGAGGATCTGTCCCGTGTGGTGTAGTATATAGAGGATCTGTCCCGTGTGGTGTAGTATATAGGATCTGTCAGCTCTCCTGTGTGGTGTAGTATATAGAGGATCTGACAGCTCTCCTGTGTGGTGTAGTATATAGAGGATCTGTCAGCTCTCCTGTGTGGTGTAGTATATAGAGGATCTGTCCCGTGTGGTGTGGTATATAGGATCTGTCAGCTCTCCTGTGTGGTGTAGTGTATAGAGGATCTGACAGCTCTCCTGTGTGGTGTAGTATATAGAGGATGAGTCAGCTCTCCTGTGTGGTGTAGTATATAGAGGATCTGTCAGCTCTCCTGTGTGGGGTAGTATATAGAGGATCTGTCAGCTCTCCTGTGTGGTGTAGTATATAGAGGATCTGTCAGCTCTCCTGTGTGGTGTAGTATATAGAGGATCTGTCAGCTCTCCTGTGTGGTGTAGTATATAGAGGATCTGTCAGCTCTCCTGTGTGGTGTAGTATATAGAGGATCTGTCAGCTCTCCTGTGTGATGTAGTATATAGAGGATCTGTCAGCTCTCCTGTGTGGTGTAGTATATAGAGGATCTGTCCTGTGTGGTGTAGTATATAGAGGATCTGTCAGCTATCCTGTGTGGTGTAGTATATAGAGGATCTGTCCCGTGTGGTGTGGTATATAGGATCTGTCAGCTCTCCTGTGTGGTGTAGTATATAGGATCTATCCTGGGTGGTATTTTTAAAGTGCATCTTGGGCTCCAAGAATGATTTTTCTCTGGTGGGCCCAAGGTACTCCAGTCCAACGCTGTCCATATTCATGCTGAATTTATGTTTGGCGATCATTTTCCGATCAAATTTGCTCATCTCTAGTCTTCAGCACTGGGGAACAGCCCTAACTGTGCCGCTGCTTCCCAGACGCCGGGAAGTGTCACAGTGATGACACAGGGATGTTATCCGTGTGTCGGTGTGCACATGTGCAGGATGTTTTGCTGCCTGCGCTGCTGTTAAAAAAATAGATGTCAGCATATTTTACGCACGTCCGTGGAAACACGCTGACATGGGCACAGACGCAGTCACTTGAATGTGTCCACGTGTGTCAGTGTCTCCGGTACCTCAGGAAACTGTCACCACAGCTCCCGGAGACAAGCCATGTGAACGAGCCCTCCCAGATATTACAATGCGCCTTGCCTCCACAGTGCTAGCTGATTTCTATCCGTTTCCCTTTCTGGATATAAATAGCCAGGACTCCACTCTAGCGATAAGTTCTTGGCTCCTTCAGGTCCCTCTCAATGCAGAGGAATTCCAGCTCGGCCACTCACTGGCTGAGCCAGTCATGTCTGCAGTGCGGGCAGTAGTTGGCCGAGGAGACTACCGCCTTGGAACTATTTATAGTAGAAAATCCGCACAATGTGCATTACCCTAAAGTCTGTGAAGAAGACGCGCCGCCAATCCGCTCCAGCCCCGCCCCTTTACATCCGATCACGTGAGCGCTCGCCGTCTGCCGTTAGCTATATATTGCGTTGCCCGGCTTCTATGGACACCGGCTGCATAGTGAGCTGTGCATAGTGAGCTGTGCATAGTGAGCTGTGCATAGTGAGCTGTGCATAGTGAGCTGTGCATAGTGAGCTGTGCTGCCGCCGAGCGCCTCCCCAGCTCTGGGACACGGCTCATAACCCGGGGGCGTGACCTTTGTAGGCTCCGCCCCTCCACACAAGTTCGGCACCTCATTGCTCGCGCTGCTTCTCGGCTTTTCCCACCATGGACCTGCAGCTGATGGAGCACCGGGTGCGGGTGACGAGCATTGACAAGTCCGGGCTCTGGTTCTACTCTCACCAGATCGTCAAGCTACTGTTCCTGCGGCATCGTACAAGGTATGTGCCCGGGGCTTCTTCCCGGGGAGACTGCTACCCTCATCCCCGGTGTAATGACCAGTGACGGCTGCGCCCATCAGCCAGAGAGCTCGCATACAGCGTGGCCTGGGGAACTACTGCTCCCAGCCGGCTGTCACACCATAAGTGGCCCACGTGGGGTGCACTGATATAATACTCCTGGCCACGTGCCGCTGGGGGATTTGCTTTCCAATGTTTATAACATAATATGCCCCAGCTGGCACGTGCTGCTGTAGTATTAGTGGGCACCGTGGCCCTGGATGCAGACGGATGCCAAAAACGAGTCCACCTTATTCTACCTCCCCCATTGTAAGGTGGTAGCTGTGGGTGAGGTACTCGTCTTCTATGCCCCAGCACGCTACGTGAAGATGGGGGTCCGCCATTGCAGGCTCCATGATGGCTTTGGCTGGCCAGGACCAGATGTTGGCCATTCAGGGAGGGAGACCCCAACCTAAGGTGCTCAGGAGCACATACACTAGATAGCGGGCGCATAGCTTCCTTCTGCCCCAAATGCCTCCTCTGCCCCACAACCCAGCACAGTACTACAGTGCAAGTGGGCGGCTAATTAGCCACTATGGCCGTTACTTAGCTTCTCTGCTTGCCGACGCCTGGGGGCCGCCCTTCGCCTCCCGTTCTCTGGGCCGCCCTTCGCCTCCCGTTCTCTGGGCCGCCCTTCGCCTCCCGTTCTCTGGGCCGCCCTTCGCCTCCCGTTCTCTGGGCCGCCCTTCGCCTCCCGTTCTCTGGGCCGCCCTTCGCCTCCCGTTCTCTGGGCCGCCCTTCGCCTCCCGTTCTCTGGGCCGCCCTTCGCCTCCCGTTCTCTGGGCCGCCCTTCGCCTCCCGTTCTCTGGGCCGCCCTTCGCCTCCCGTTCTCTGGGCCGCCCTTCGCCTCCCGTTCTCTGGGCCGCCCTTCGCCTCCCGTTCTCTGGGCCGCCCTTCGCCTCCCGTTCTCTGGGCCGCCCTTCGCCTCCCGTTCTCTGGGCCGCCCTTCGCCTCCCGTTCTCTGGGCCGCCCTTCGCCTCCCGTTCTCTGGGCCGCCCTTCGCCTCCCGTTCTCTGGGCCGCCCTTCGCCTCCCGTTCTCTGGGCCGCCCTTCGCCTCCCGTTCTCTGGGCCGCCCTTCGCCTCCCGTTCTCTGGGCCGCCCTTCGCCTCCCGTTCTCTGGGCCGCCCTTCGCCTCCCGTTCTCTGGGCCGCCCTTCGCCTCCCGTTCTCTGGGCCGCCCTTCGCCTCCCGTTCTCTGGGCCGCCCTTCGCCTCCCGTTCTCTGGGCCGCCCTTCGCCTCCCGTTCTCTGGGCCGCCCTTCGCCTCCCGTTCTCTGGGCCGCCCTTCGCCTCCCGTTCTCTGGGCCGCCCTTCGCCTCCCGTTCTCTGGGCCGCCCTTCGCCTCCCGTTCTCTGGGCCGCCCTTCGCCTCCCGTTCTCTGGGCCGCCCTTCGCCTCCCGTTCTCTGGGCCGCCCTTCGCCTCCCGTTCTCTGGGCCGCCCTTCGCCTCCCGTTCTCTGGGCCGCCCTTCGCCTCCCGTTCTCTGGGCCGCCCTTCGCCTCCCGTTCTCTGGGCCGCCCTTCGCCTCCCGTTCTCTGGGCCGCCCTTCGCCTCCCGTTCTCTGGGCCGCCCTTCGCCTCCCGTTCTCTGGGCCGCCCTTCGCCTCCCGTTCTCTGGGCCGCCCTTCGCCTCCCGTTCTCTGGGCCGCCCTTCGCCTCCCGTTCTCTGGGCCGCCCTTCGCCTCCCGTTCTCTGGGCCGCCCTTCGCCTCCCGTTCTCTGGGCCGCCCTTCGCCTCCCGTTCTCTGGGCCGCCCTTCGCCTCCCGTTCTCTGGGCCGCCCTTCGCCTCCCGTTCTCTGGGCCGCCCTTCGCCTCCCGTTCTCTGGGCCGCCCTTCGCCTCCCGTTCTCTGGGCCGCCCTTCGCCTCCCGTTCTCTGGGCCGCCCTTCGCCTCCCGTTCTCTGGGCCGCCCTTCGCCTCCCGTTCTCTGGGCCGCCCTTCGCCTCCCGTTCTCTGGGCCGCCCTTCGCCTCCCGTTCTCTGGGCCGCCCTTCGCCTCCCGTTCTCTGGGCCGCCCTTCGCCTCCCGTTCTCTGGGCCGCCCTTCGCCTCCCGTTCTCTGGGCCGCCCTTCGCCTCCCGTTCTCTGGGCCGCCCTTCGCCTCCCGTTCTCTGGGCCGCCCTTCGCCTCCCGTTCTCTGGGCCGCCCTTCGCCTCCCGTTCTCTGGGCCGCCCTTCGCCTCCCGTTCTCTGGGCCGCCCTTCGCCTCCCGTTCTCTGGGCCGCCCTTCGCCTCCCGTTCTCTGGGCCGCCCTTCGCCTCCCGTTCTCTGGGCCGCCCTTCGCCTCCCGTTCTCTGGGCCGCCCTTCGCCTCCCGTTCTCTGGGCCGCCCTTCGCCTCCCGTTCTCTGGGCCGCCCTTCGCCTCCCGTTCTCTGGGCCGCCCTTCGCCTCCCGTTCTCTGGGCCGCCCTTCGCCTCCCGTTCTCTGGGCCGCCCTTCGCCTCCCGTTCTCTGGGCCGCCCTTCGCCTCCCGTTCTCTGGGCCGCCCTTCGCCTCCCGTTCTCTGGGCCGCCCTTCGCCTCCCGTTCTCTGGGCCGCCCTTCGCCTCCCGTTCTCTGGGCCGCCCTTCGCCTCCCGTTCTCTGGGCCGCCCTTCGCCTCCCGTTCTCTGGGCCGCCCTTCGCCTCCCGTTCTCTGGGCCGCCCTTCGCCTCCCGTTCTCTGGGCCGCCCTTCGCCTCCCGTTCTCTGGGCCGCCCTTCGCCTCCCGTTCTCTGGGCCGCCCCCTCTGAGCGGTACTGTTAGGTGTCCCGTCCCAGGGCCGTCTCCGGTACATCTCTCTACCTCCACGTGTCACTGCAGTATGGACCAGGGAGCATTGCTGCTTTTATTGACTTTTTCTTTATTTTTGTTTCTCTTCATGAAACATCTGACTTCACAGTAAATGTTTGTTTTCTGCCAGATGCAAGTTTTTCAGTTTGACAGAGTCTCCGGAGGATTACACGTTGATGCTGGATGAGGAAGCATTTACAGGTACGGTTACCTCACAAATTTGTTCAGTGCTAGTTATATCGGGTCATGGCCTATAGACGCGGTGACAGACGCCGACAGTCCCTTTGGTGTAGTGTGTGTGTGGTCGTACTGCCTGCCGTCATTAGTAGGGGTTTTGCATCTAGGTATAGAATTGGGTCACACTGTTCACAAGCTGTCATATTATTGACATAATTGCCTCATACAAGTGCTGGTTAAATGGCTATAATGGTGATTGTCGCTCGATGGGTAATTTATCTGCACACGTCAAAGGACCATATGGCCATGTGCACACTAGCTGTATTTGGTCAGTATTTTACCTCAATATCTGTAAGCCAAACCCAGGAGTGGAACAGAGGAAAAGTGTAATAAATACAGAAGTGGTGGTGTGTTTCTATCACCACTCCTGGCTTTCAGATATTGAGGTAAAAAACTGACCAAATACTCAATGTGTGCATGTGGCCGACTATGTTCCCAGGCCGCATCTTCCCTGCGGACCAACCACAGCAATAAATGGAGAGATGGGGAAAGTACAAACTGACACCTGCTGCATAAATTGATTTTTTTTTTTTTTTTTTTTTTTTTTCCAATCTCAGTTTGCGTGTGTCCACGCTGAGTAAGGGTGTGTCCACGCTGAGTAAGGGTGTGTCCACGCTGAGTAAGGGTGTGTCCACGCTGAGTAAGGGTGTGTCCACGCTGAGTAAGGGTGTGTCCACGCTGAGTAAGGGTGTGTCCACGCTGAGTAAGGGTGTGTCCACGCTGAGTTTCTTTGGCCTTTTTTGAGTGGGTTTGCAGCGGATACTGCGCTACCAAAACTATCAAAAGAATGATTCTATTAACTTCTAAGGAAAAACAACTTGCTGCTCATATGGTTAGGCTATTTAAACGGCTCGGGGTTTAACCCCTTTACCCCCAAGGGTGGTTTGCACGTTAATGACCGGGCCAATTTTTACAATTCTGACCACTGTCCCTTTATGAGGTTATAACTCTGGAACGCTTCAATGGATCCTGGTGATTCTGACATTGTTTTCTCGTGACATATTGTACTTCATGACAATGGTAAAAATTATTTGATAGTACCTGCGTTTATTTGTGAAAACAACGGAAATTTGGCGAAAATTATGAAAATTTCGCAATTTTCCAACTTTGAATTTTTATGCAATTAAATCACAGAGATATGTCACACAAAATACTTAATAAGTAACATTTCCCACATGTCTACTTTACATCAGCACAATTTTGGAACCAAAATTTTTTTTTGTTAGGGAGTTATAAGGGTTAAAAGTTGACCAGCAATTTCTCATTTCTACAACACCATTTTATTTTAGGGACCACATCTCATTTGAAGTCATTTTGAGGGGTCGATATGATAGAAAATACCCAAGTGTGACACCATTCTAAAAACTACACCCCTCAAGGTGCTCAAAACCATATTCAAGAAGTTTATTAACCCTTCTGGTGCTTCACAGGAATTTTTTGAATGTTTAAATAAAAATGAACATTTAACTTTTTTTCACAAAAAATGTAATTCAGCTCCAATTTGTTTTATTTTACCAAGGGTAACAGGAGAAAATGGACCCCAAACATTGTTGTACAATTTGTCCTGAGTATGCCAATACCCCACATGTGGGGGTAAACCACTGTTTGGGCGCATGGCAGAGCTCGGAAGCGAAGGAGCGCCATTTGACTTTTCAATGCAAAATTGACTGGAATTGAGATGGGACGCCATGTTTCGTTTGGAGAGCCCCTGATGTGGCTAAACATTGAAACCCCCCACAAGTGACACCATTTTGGAAAGTAGACCCCCTAAGGAACTTATCTAGAGGTGTGGTGAGCACTTTGACCCACCAAGTGCTTCACAGAAGTTTATAATGCAGAGCCGTAAAAATAAAACAAAATTTTTTTTCCCACAAAAATTATTTTTTTAGCCCCCAGTTTTGTATTTTCCTGAGGGTAACAGGAGAAATTGGACCCCAAAATTTGTTGCCCAATTTGTCCTGAGTGCGATGATACACCATATGTGGGGGGAACCACTGTTTGGGCACATGGGAGGGCTCAGAAGGGAAGGGGTGCCATTTGAATGCAGACTTAGATGGAATGGTCTGCAGGTGTCACATTGCGTTTGCAGAACCCCTAATGTACCTAAACAGTAGAAACCCCCCACAAGTGACCCCATATTGGAAACTAGACCCCCCAGGGAACTAATCTAGATGTGTTGTGAGAACTTTGAACCCCCAAGTGTTTCACTACAGTTTATAACGCAGAGCCGTGAAAATAAAAAATCTTTTTTTTTCCCACAAAAAATATGTTTTAGCCCCGAGTTTTGTATTTTCCCAAGGGTAGCAGGAGAAATTGGACCCCAAAAGTTGTTGTCCTATTTGTCCTGAGTACGCTGATACCCCATATGTTGGGGTAAACCCCTGTTTGGGCACACGGGAGAGCTCGGAAGGGAAGAAGCACTGTTTTACTTTTTCAACGCAGAATTGGCTGGAATTGAGATCGGACGCCATGTCGCGTTTGGAGAGCCCCTGATGTGCCTAAACAGTGGAAACCCCCCAATTATAACTGAAACCCTAATCCAAACACATCCCTAACCCTAATCCCAACAGTAACCCTAACCACACCTCTAACCCTGACACACCCCTAACCCTAATCCCAACCCTATTCCCAACCGTAAATGTAATCTAAACCCTAACTGTAACTTTAGCCCCAACCCAAACTGTAGCCCTAGCCCTAACCCTAGCCCTAACCCTAATCCTAACCCTAGCCCTAGCCCTAACTCTAACCCTAGCCCTAATGGGAAAATGGAAATAAATACATTTTTTTAATTTTTCCCTAACTAAGGGGGTGATGAAGGGGGGTTTGATTTACTTTTATAGCGGGTTTTTTAGCGGATTTTTATGATTGGCAGCCGTCACACACTGAAAGACGCTTTTTATTGCAAAAAATATTTTTTGCGTTACCACATTTTGAGAGCTATAATTTTTCTATATTCTGGTCCACAGAGTCATGTGAGGTCTTGGTTTTTGTGGGACGAGTTGATGTTTTTATTGGTAACATTTTCGGGCACGTGACATTTTTTGATCGCTTTTTATTCCGATTTTTGTGAGGCAGAATGACCAAAATCCAGCTATTCATGAATTTCTTTTGGGGGAGGCGTTTATACCGTTCCGCGTTTGGTAAAATTGATGAAGCAGTTTTATTCTTCGGGTCAGTACGATTACAGCGACACCTCATTTATATCATTTTTTTATGTTTTGGCGCTTTTATACGATAAAAACTATTTTATAGAAAAAATAATTATTTTTGCATCGCTTTATTCTCAGGACTATAACTTTTTTTATTTTTTTGCTGATGATGCTGTATGGCGGCTCGTTTTTTGCGGGACAAGATGACGTTTTCAGCGGTACCATGGTTAGTTATGTCTGTCTTTTTGATCGCGTGTTATTCCACTTTTTGTTCGGCGGTATGATAATAAAGCGTTGTTTTTTGCCTCGTTTTTTTTTTTTTTTTTTTCTTACGGTGTTTACTGAAGGGGTTAACTAGTGGGCCAGTTTTATAGGTCGGGCCGTTACGGACGCGGCGATACTAAATATGTGTACTTTTATTGTTTTTTTTTTTTTTTTTTTTTTTATTTAGATAAAGAAATGTATTTATGGGAATAATATTTTTATTTTTTTTTTTCATTATTTTGGAATATTTTTTTTTATTTTTTTTTACACATTTGAAATTTTTTTTTTTTACTTTTTTACTTTGTCCCAGGGGGGGACATCACAGATCAGTGATCTGACAGTTTGCACAGCACTCTGTCAGATCACTGATCTGATAGGAGTGCAGGCTGCTTCACAGTGCCTGCTCTGAGCAGGCTCTGTGAAGCCACCTCCCTCCCTGCAGGACCCGGATCCGTGGCCATCTTGGATCCGGGGCTGGAGGGAGCAGGGAGGGAGGTGAGACCCTCGCAGCAACGCGATCACATCGCGTTGCTGCGGGGGGCTCAGGGAAGCCCGCAGGGAGCCCCCTCCCTGCGCGGTGCTTCCCTGCACCGCCGGCACATCGCGATCATCTTTGATCGCGGTGTGCCGGGGGTTAATGTGCCGGGGGCGGTCCGTGACCGCTCCTGGCACATAGTGCTGGATGTCAGCTGCGATAAACAGCTGACACCCGGCCGCGATCGGCGGCGCTCCCCCCGTGAGCGCTGCCGATCGCATATGACGTACTATTGCGTCCTTGGGAAGTAAAGCCCACCCCACATGGACGCAATAGTACGTCTAATGGCAGAAAGGGGTTAAAGACTCCAAGTATTTAAAAGAAGTAAGTATCCATTCTTCTGGCGTTTTTCCACTAGGAAGATCCTCAATAATTTACAATAGAACTCAGTAGGAAGTCCAAAGAAAACATCCGGTCGTATGTTTGAGAATTGTCTGTTTTTGCCTGGGGAAAAAAATGGCTGCAATTTAATTGTTTAATAGATATCCAGTAAAAAGATGATAGAAAGCACTGAAAAAAAAAGTTTAAAAATTCAGGCTGTTTTTTTTTTTTTTTTTTTTTTTTTGGGGGGGGGGGGGGGGAGGGAACCCAACCCAAGGCTCTACAGGTTTACAAAACTCTAGAGAAAATGAGCAAATCCTGACCTATCTTCTGTTTGAAGAACCAACGAGAATGAACATAACCTAAAGTTCCATCACTGCCCCTCCACTAAAGAAAAGCTGCGCAACTCCTATTGAAGTGGCTGTACGCGCGCCCTCTCTGGGCGGGGGGGTGGTGGCTGTACGAGTCCCTTCTGGGCAGGGGTGGCTCTATGCACCTTCTTTATGTAGTGCTTCATTTTCCACAGATAGTATCCGCCTATTCTTGCATATCCCTCAAGTTTCCTGTACCATAAATGATTGGTGATGTTTCCTGGATGATGTATTGTCTTATATTTTGCCGTATCGCCTTGTATTCTCATGGCTTGGCCTGTTTCCTGTGGTTTTTTTTTTTTTTTTTTCCCCCCCCCCCCCCCCCCCAAAAAAAAAAAAATTTCGTTTTGCTATGGGACTTTTTAAGGTGTAAGTGTGGGAATAAAGCATCTGTCCAGTAATGTAATGGCTGGCATGTGAACAGGATGGTGTTTTCTCACGTTTTGCTCATGGTGGGGGAGGAGTAGAGGGTAGACAAGATTATTTTTTTTAATTTTTTCATATCCCTAAATGATGTGTTTCCATGGTGGTGCCCTCTGCATGTGCAGTATGCTATTCATATGCTTAGACACAGTGCAGATCCAAACGATCCGTTCACAACACATTAGGAATGTTGATACTGGAAAGCATCAGAGCTGGGCAGGGAAAGGAAATGTGCCAGGAAGGAAATCGGAACCCTCGACTCTGTAATGGTGCAGCGAGCTCCTTCTTGCAGGGATTTGTACTGACACGATTGGATTTCAGAAGCGGACAATTACAAGCTACAGTACTTAAGTCTGATTCATTTTGATGTTCAGTGGGTCTCCTTAAGTAATAAAGTGTAGTTTGTTTATGAAGTAAATCGTCTCCTTGGCAATGGGCAGCATTCTGTGATACTGCTGTGACTTTAACCCCTTCATGACCCAGCCTATTTTGACCTTAATGACCTGGCCGTTTTTTGCAATTCTGACCAGTGTCCCTTTATGAGGTAATAACTCAGGAACGCTTCAACGGATCCTAGCGTTTCTGAGATTGTTTTTTCGTGACATATTGGGCTTCATGTTAGTGGTAAATTTAGGTCAATAAATTCTGCGTTTATTTGTGATAAAAACGGAAATTTGGCGAAAATTTCGCAATTTTCACATTTTAATTCTGTTAAACCAGAGTTATGTGACACAAAATAGTTCATAAATAACATTTCCCACATGTCTACTTTACATCAGCACAATTTTGGAAACAAAATTTTTTTTTTGCTAGGAAGTTATAAGGGTTAAAATTTGAGCAGCGATTTCTCATTTTTACAACAAAATTTACAAAACCATTTTTTTAGGGACCACCTCACATTTGAAGTCAGTTTGAGGGGTCTATATGGCTGAAAATAACCCAAAGTGGCACCATTCTAAACTGCACCCCTCAAGGTGCTCAAAACCACATTCAAAAAGTTTATTAACCCTTCAGGTGCTTCACAGCAGCAGAAGCAACATGGAAGGAAAAAATGAACATTTAACTTTTTAGTCACAAAAATGATCTTTTAGCAACAATTTTCCATTCGCCATGACCGCACCCACGAGAGAGAGAGGGGATCCGCCCCTAGGAACAGGAAACCTACAGAGAGATAAAAGGGGCGGCCCCCCCTCGCTCCTCAGTTGGTTTCCTGTTCCTAGAAGGGAACCCACAGAGGAACTCTATGGAGTACAGATGAAGAGGAAGGTCCGCCTGGATGCCGCCTGTCCGTCTCTGCTGAGAGACAGGGGCTCCAGGACGGATGGACAGTCGGGGGTTCCTGCTGGCTCCCCCCTCATCTGCGACAGCTTGGAACAACAATGTCCCTGCTGGGGCATCGTTGTAGGTTTTAACCAAGGAAGGTACCTCAGGTAAGGGGCTGATTTCGGTGCTGCCTGGCAGATCGGCGACGCTTCTCCGTTCCTTGATGGCGGTGGAAGCGGCCGGCAAACAGCGGGGACGCCAGCACAGGCACAGTGCTGCGGCGCTCCCGGGGCTCAGTGTCATTTCCGGTGCAGCCTTGCAAGAGCGGCCGGCAGGTGAGGACGCCGGCGCCTGCGTAGTGCAGCAGCGCTCCAGGACTCCGAGGGCAGGGCCTGACAGGGGTCGGCGCTTAATGATGAAGCGGCCGGCAAGCTGCGGGGACGCCGGCGCGTGCGCAGTGCGGCGGCGCTCCCTGAACTCCGGGGTCGCGCTGTCATTTCCGGGGGCGTCGCCATACTGATTATTAGAAGCGATCATCCCCCTCCCCTCCCCCCCGAACTACACTACGGAACTGGTAAAAAAAAAAAAAAAAAAAGGGGAGGG
This sequence comes from Ranitomeya imitator, assembly GCF_032444005.1. Lineage (NCBI taxonomy): Eukaryota > Metazoa > Chordata > Amphibia > Anura > Dendrobatidae > Ranitomeya > Ranitomeya imitator. Next base: position 349,212,129 of record NC_091282.1, on the reverse strand, counting down.
GGTGTGTGGGACTGGCGTTATAAATTACAGCTCAGCTGTGTAGGAAGTGCGTGTGGAAGGGAGAGGAATGTCGTCCCATGAGGAGATTTGTGAGCGCCCTATGGAGGAGTTAATTGTACCCAGTGAGAATGTCAGGAAGAGAAGTGGTGCAAAAGTGAGCGACTCCACTGACAAGTCAGGGAGGAGGTCGTCCCGTGGCACACCCCAGGCCGAACAAAATCGAGACCCGGTATATACAGATACTTCGGGGTGAGTGTTTTCTTAAGCTTTATGAAGGCTTATGTTGGTCTCCTCTCCTTATGTATTTGTAGGGGAAGAGGACTGGAAAGACCAAGCACGTGCAGTGTGCAATATGTACTGAGCCCTTACCTGATGCATATAGCAAAAAATTGTGCCAAGCCTGTATAGATAACACCCTGCGGCAGGAAGAGTCTGTTAAAATGAACGAAATACGTCTTATGATTCGGGAGGAGCTTCAGAATTTACGAGGCAGTCCGTCTGTAAATATGGAAAGGAGAGTTAGCAGGGCATCCTCGCCTAAAGCTGACACGTCGGCAGAAAGTGGGGAGGTCGAGTCAGATGTCTCTGTTATCGGGTTCATCAGATGAGGAGGACTATGTCTGCTTTCCTACTGATGGCATAAATAACTTGGTTAAATCCGTAAGGAGTACTATGGGGGTTTCTGAATTAAAGGAACCTCAGACTCAGCAGGAAGTAATGTTCGCGGGTCTGTCTCAGCGAAAGGGCCATGTGTTCCCAGTGAACCAGGCTATAAAAGACCTGGTCAAGAAAGAATGGAGTAAGGGTCAAAAGGGGTTTGTGCCAGTGTCCTGTAAGAGACGCTACCCCTTTGATGATGAGGACTTGGCCACCTGGGCTAAAGTACCGAAGGTTGATGCGGCTGTGGTATCTACCGCTCGCCGTTCCGCTTTACCGGTAGAAGATGCGGGTTCTTTGTCCGACCCAATGGACAGAAAATCTGATGCGCTTCTCAAAAAATCATGGGAAGCCTGTGTGACTGCATTTAAGCCTGCAATCTCCGCTACTTGTACCAGTAGATCCATGTTGGTCTGGCTGGAGCAGCTAGATCAGAACATCAGAAGTGGCATGTCCAGGGAGAAGTTGCGAGCCTCCATTCCATTGATCAAGGGGGCTGCGGCATTTATATCTGATGCCTCAATAGACTCTCTCCGCCTGGCAGCGAGATCAGCTAATCTCTCAAATACGGCCCGTCAGGCATTGTGGCTAAAGAACTGGAAGGGAGATGCCCAATCCAGAGCTAAGTTGTGTGCCATTCCCTGCCAGGGTGAGTACCTCTTTGGAGCTGTCCTGGATGACATGCTCACTAAGGCGGGCGAAAGGAAAAAGGGGTTTCCTAATCCCTTTATTCCTTCCTACAGAAGGGCGTTCAGGAAGCCACCATTTGGAAGGAAAGGAGCCTTTAAAGACCGCTGGAGTAACAGGGAGTTCAGGCAGAAGGGCAATTTGTTCAACAGGCGACCCTTCAAACCAGCGGATAAGTTCCGTGAACCCTATTCCACCGGTGGGCGGTAGATTGCTGCAATTTATAGGACAATGGAAAGAGATAACGGCCAATACATGGGCCTTAAATTTAATTTCGTCAGGTTTCACCTTAGACCTCATCCGAATACCTCCGGATTCTTTTCTTCTTACCTCCCAAAAATCCAGGCTGCAGCAAGAAGCGCTGGAAACTGAAGTCAAATCTCTTTTGTCCAAACAAGTATTAATAAAAGTTCCACCATCTGAAATAGGAAAGGGCTTTTATTCTCCCTTATTTCTGATAACTAAGCCTGATGGGTCCTTTAGGACTATATTTAATTTGAGGAAGTTAAACACCTTCATAAGACCTAAAGCCTTTAAAATGGAGTCCATTCGGTCAGCCATAAAAAATTTATTTCCCAATTGTTACATGGTGGTACTGGATCTTAAGGATGCTTACTACCATCTGCCTATACACCGGTTACACCAGCAGTTTCTTAGAGTGGCAGTTGTATTAGATGGTCAGGTTTGTCATCTGCAGTATAGGGCAATGCCCTTTGGCTTATCTATGGCTCCGAGGGTGTTCACGAAATTGTTGTTGGAAGTAATGTCTTTTTTACGGTTAAAAGACACACTAGTCATCCCGTAGCTAGATGATCTACTAATAGTGGGAAAAGACTCCCTACAGTGTGAACAGAGATTGGAGGAGGTAGCTTTTTCATTGCAATCTCTTAGTTGGATTATTAATTGGGAGGAATCCAGACTCCGGCCTGTTACGTGTCAGAAGTTCCTTGGCCTCCTTTTAGATTCAGTTGAACAAATATGTTGTCTGCCAGATAGCAAAAAGACCTCCATAATTGATAAAGTGAACTTAGCAGTCAATAGGCGTAGTATGACTTTGAGAAGTGCCATGTCATTACTAGGCTCGTTAACTTCTTGTATTCCTGCAGTTGAGTGGGCACAGTTTCATACCAGGCAGCTGCAGAGATTTATATTACAGGAGAGTATTGAAAATCAGGGATGTCTAGACCAGATAGTTTTTCTTCCGTCAGAAGTGGTACACTCCCTCACTTGGTGGTTAGATTGGGGAAATCTGTCAAAAGGAGTCCTGTGGGTAATCACTCCTTCAAATATAGTTACCACAGATGCTAGTCCTGATGGTTGGGGAGCACATTTTCGGGATCAGATGGTCCAGGGTCTCTGGTCCACATCAGAGTATGGTAATTCTTCTAATGTAAAAGAGTTAAGAGCTGTATATTATTCCCTGCTCCACTTTCTTCCTCAGCTGCGAGGCTCTCACACAAGGGTCCTCTCCGACAACACCTCTGCGGTGGCCTATCTAAACCGTCAAGGAGGTACAAGGTCAGACACTCTTATGAAGGTGGCGTCAGACATCATAAGGCTAGCCGAAGGTCATCTGTTGTCCTTATCAGCGGTACACATAAGAGGGGTAGACAACTTTCAGGCCGATTTTCTATGTCGTCATACTCTTCATCAGGGGGAATGGATGCTCAACAGGAACATTTTCAGAATGATAACATCTCGATGGGGCATGCCTCAGATAGACTTGTTCTCAACAAGATCCAATCGACAGGTCAGGATGTTTGCCTCCCTGTGCAGGCTGGACAATCCAGACATATTAGATGCCCTTCAGGTACCGTGGACATTCGACCTGGCATACGCATTTCCCCCATGGAATCTATTACCCACGGTGATAAGGAAGATAAGAGAGGAAGGGGCAAGGGTTCTGCTAATAGCCCCCTTTTGGCCTAAGAGGCCATGGTTTTCATGGCTCAGAGCCATGTCGGTGACAGATCCGTGGATTCTGCCTCTGGCCGACAACATGCTGTCTCAAGGTCCGTTTTTCCATCCTCAGGGGAAGGGCATGAACTTAACTGCCTGGAATTTGAGAGGCAATTACTAAGCAAGAGAGGGTTTTCTAGTGGTTTAATAGATACCCTTATGAAGAGTAGAAAGCCTTCTACCACCAGAAGTTATGTTAGAGTCTGGAAAAAATTTCTTCAGTTTCACACTACACAAATTTCTTCAGAGGTGCCTATATTTTCAATACTGGAGTTTTTACAAAAAGGGCTAGAATTGGGACTTTCAGTTAATACTTTGAAAGTTCAGGTTTCAGCGTTAGGAGCCCTCTTCAGTTATGATATCGCAGGTGATAGATGGATATCCCGTTTTATATCCGCATGTGAACGGTCGAAGCCAATAAATATTCCACAGGTGCCCCAGTGGGATTTAGCTTTGGTCTTGGATGCATTGACACAAAGCCCATTTGAGCCTATCCATGCAGCCTCGTTAAAGAACATTTCATTAAAAGCGATATTGTTGGTAGCTTTGGTGTCAGCTAGAAGAGTGAGTCTGCAGGCGTTGTCAATCGATCCTCCATACTTATCTATAACACCTGATAGAATAGTTTTAAGAACAGACCCATGTTACCTACCTAAAGTGGCTTCTAGTTTTCATAGATCCCAAGAGATCCTATTACCTACCTTTTATAAAGACCACTCATCTCCAGAAGAAGTAAGACTTCATACCCTAGATGTTAAGAGGACTATTCTAGCCTACTTAGAGAGAACTAGGGACTGGAGGAAGAGTAGGGCCCTGTTTGTGTCTTTTCAGGGTAAAATCAAAGGATCCAGAGTCACGAAGGGGACGTTATCTCGTTGGATCAGAGAAGCCATAACCTTGGCTTACAGAGCCAAAGGAAGAGATCCTCCGATGCATGTGGGGGCTCATTCCACAAGGGCCGTATCAACCTCCTGGGCAGAAAGGGCGAACGTGCCAATAGAACTTATATGTAAGGCCGCAACTTGGGCTTCACCAGGCACCTTCTATAGGCACTATAGGTTAGACCTATCCGCAGCTTCTGATCTTACCTTTGGGGTTTCGGTTCTTGACTCTGTTAACCCACCCAGTCTATAGTCTCTGAAATTCTCTCGTGGGTGCTGTCATGGCGAATGGAAAATACCGGATTACTCACCGGTAATGCTCTTTTATAGAGCCCATGACAGCACCCATTCACATCCCTCCCTTTTCTGTATATAGTTGCACGTGGTGCTTTGTTGGTGAGGTGTAAATATTAGAAGGATATAGTATAAGGTTGTAAATATGTATATATACCTGAACCTATTAACTAAAAAACCTGGCGGCGGTTCCTCCTATTCTCTGTAAAACAACTGAGGAGCGAGGGGGGGCCGCCCCTTTTATCTCTCTGTAGGTTTCCTGTTCCTAGGGGCGGATCCCCTCTCTCTCGTGGGTGCTGTCATGGGCTCTATAAAAGAGCATTACCGGTGAGTAATCTGGTATTTTTTTTCCTATCGCCACGACAGCACCCACAACGAGAGGGGATCCGCCCACCTTCCGGACAGGAACCTACAGGTTAAAAAGGGGCGGTCCCCCTCACCCTCCAGTTTTGGGTTCCTGTCCAGACGGCGGGAGCCTACAGGTTTCGTTCGTCTTACCCGGGTCCGCCAAGCCTCTGTGCGGTGTCCGGGGAGAACGGCAGAGTCGGGGGCCCGGAAGCAGCGTCGGGGGAAGTCCTGTGTCCAGCTTCCCCCCTCATCTGGCAAGGAGCGGTGACGTTCCCGGGGGATGGCACGCCGCCCTGGGTCGTTCACACGCGCGTGACGCTGCAGGAGCAGGTCGGCGCTTATGACCCGGAAGTAGAGGTAACAACTTCCGGAGGAGACCGGGAGGAGGAGCGCGGGACTTTTGAAAGGAAGCAGCGCTCAGGTGAGTGTGTGTGCGGCAACATGTCTTCGGCAGGAGACGCCGAACACCGACAGATAGGAGAGCACAGGTCTCATAGCGGTGAACGTGGGCAGCAGGACCCTGGCAACCCGACGTCACGTCGCACCTCATCCCCTCAAAAACCGGTACTCTATATTTTGTCAGCAGTGGTGAGTGTAATATGTAAGCCATTGCCTGGTACAGCTGTTTTTTCTATACTATGCTTTGTTATAGGGGAAAAAAGGTCTCCAAATCTAAGCATAAGCAGTGTGCATTATGCACGGAGCCACTACCTGACACCTATGTAAAGAAATTATGCCAAACATGCATATGCCGTATGTTAGAAGAAGAGGCCCCTCTCCGGGTATCGGATTTGAGGGAGGTAATTAGGGAAGAAACAAAATCATCCCTTAAAACCAGACGGCATGAAAAAAGCAGTGTGGAGTTGGTGTCCGATCCAGCCCTTCGGTACAAGAGGGCGAATGCTCGGAAAGTTCTTCGGCATCCTCTTCAGATGAGGAGGGAAGGCCTTGTTTTTCCACGGATGGTATGGAGACCTTAATTAAGGCAGTCCGTGCAACTATGGGGGTTGCAGAGAGTAAAGAACCAAAAAAACAACCCAGGAGATCATGTTCGCAGGGCTGAGCCAGAGAAGTCGGAAAGCTTTCCCAGTGGTGGATTCAGTTAAAGATCTGGTCAGACGGGAGTGGGACAAGCTGGATAAGGGGTTTTTGCCTTCAGCCGCAAAAAGAAGGTACCCCTTTGAGGATGACACTTTATCCCAGTGGATGAAGGTTCCGAAAATAGATGCGGCAGTAGCCTCTACTTCGAAAACAGCCTCACTTCCGTTAGAAGATGTAGGGCTGCTCAAGGATCCTTCAGACAGAAAGGCTGACATGCTCCTTAAAAAACTATGGGAGTCATCATCTGGAGCCTTTTAAGCCCGCTATCGCAGGCACCTGTACGGCTAGATCAATCATGGTCTGGGTGACTCAGCTGGAGGAACAGCTCAAAGCAAAGGTACCCAGGGATAAATTGTTGAATTCCCTGTCTCAGGTCAGAGAAGGAGCAGCTTATCTAGCGGATGCCTCGATTGATTCTCTGAAATTGGCCGCAAGATCGGCAGGTCTTTCGAATGCAGCCAGACTGGCACTATGGCTAAAGACCTGGAAGGGGGATGCTCAGGCTAAAGCTAAACTGTGCTCCATTCCATGTAGGGGTGAGTACCTATTCGGCCCGGTGCTGGATGACATCCTTGCAAAGGCAGAAGATAGGAAGAAGGGATTTCCTAAAACGTTTAATCCCACTTTTAGGAACGCCTTCCGAAGACGCATGCCCTTCAGAAGATTCCAGTCAGACCAGCAGGGATATAATCGCGACTGGGAAACATCGGATCAAAAGAAGAAAGGTGGATACTATAAGAACCCTTCATCTTTCTCAAGACGTAGGCGTAATTACAGATAAAACAGATCTACCAGTAAGGGGAAGACTAAAGTTCTTCTCAGATAAATGGAAAAAGATTACTTCTAGTGCCTGGATAATGGGGGTGGTTGAGTCAGGATTAAAATTAGAATTTTTGAGAACTCCCCCAGATCATTTTGTGATAACATCACTGGACATTCCGGCCCAACAACAGGCCTTAGAATTAGAGATTCAACAATTGCTTACAAAGCGAGTTATTGATGAAGTACCAAAACATCAGGAGAAGACGGGCTTTTATTCTCCGCTATTCTTAATCTCTAAACCTGATGGGTCCTTTAGGACTATCATAAATTTACGTAAATTGAATAAATATCTTCAGTACCACGCTTTTAAGATGGAATCCATTAAATCAACAACTAAGCTTGTTTCCTAGGTGCTACATGTCGGTCTTGGATCTAAAAGATGCGTACTACCATCTTCCAGTTTACAGAAATCACCAGCAATTCCTCAGGATGGCAGTATGGGTAAACCATCAGATTAAACATTTCCAATTTTTGGCAATGCCCTTTGGCCTGTCCATGGCACCTAGAGTTTTTACTAAGGTTGTTTCGGAAGTAATGGCCCATATCAGGGAAAAGGAAACCCTTGTGGTGCCCTATCTAGACGATTTTTTGATAGTTGGAAATTCAATTGCTCAGTGTACGTCTAGGGTAAATGCCATAATATCATCCCTACAGGAACTCTGATGGATAATCAACTGGGAAAAGTCAAAACTGGAACCCACAAGACGTCAAATGTTCCTAGGAGTTCTTCTAGACTCAGAAGATCAGTCATCCTTCCTACCAGAAGAAGCAGAAGATCATTCAAAGGATCATGGCAGTAAGAGTTACAAACTTAAGTTTAAGAGACGCAATGTCTCTACTAGGATCTTTGACTGCGTGTATATCGGCGGTGAGATGGGCTCAGGCTCATACCCGAATGCTTCAATACGAAGTTCTTCAAGCAGAAAAAGATCTTCATGGTGCTCTGAGCAGAAAGTTCAAATTATCACCCGCCACTCTTCACGATCTGAGATGGTGGCTCAATCTAGCACATTTGTCAAAAGGAGTTCTCTGGACCATCACTCCGGACAACGTAGTTACAACAGATGCCAGTCCGTTCGGTTGGGGAGCCCATATGGGAGACATTCTAACCCAAGGGCGATGGTCGATTCAAGAGTCCCAGAATTCCTCAAATCTAAGAGAGCTTGCTGCAGTCAATCAGGCTCTTTCCTTACTACCATCCCTGAGGAATATGCATGTACAGATACAAACAGACAATATGACTGTGGTAGCCTACATCAATCATCAGGGGGGACAAGGTCTCGATCCCTGACCACTACAGCACAGATATTGTCTCTGGCCGAGAAACACTTACAATCCCTGTCGGCAGTTCATATAAAAGGGGAACTCAATATAGAGGCGGACTACCTCAGTCGCCATTCCCTTCGTCAGGGAGAGTGGTCCCTAAACCAACAGATATTCGATCAATCTGTGGGGGTTGCCTATAATAGATCTATTTGCTACGAGGAAGAACAGGAAGGTCAGAAGGTTCGCATCTTTACACATAGCAGACCAACCATTTATAGTGGATTCCCTTCGTGTCCGTTGGGACTTCCAGCTGGCATATGCCTTTCCCCCAATATGTCTGATTCCGATAGTTCTCAGGGAGGAAAGAGCCAGAGTGATCTTAATCGCCCCCTTCTGGCCCAGGAGGCCTTGGTTCTCTCTCCTCAGGACAATGTCTGTGACCGATCCCTGGGTGTTGCCAGTGGTTCTGGAACTCCTCTCTCAATGTCCATTTCATCATCCAAATTTGGAGACTCTTCACTTAACGGCTTGGAACTTGAGAGGGAGCTTCTGAAGGAGAGGGGGTTCTCTAATGCTTTGATAACCACCTTATTGAAAAGTAGGAAGGAGGTCACTACAAAGATCTGCACAAAAATTTGGAAAAAATTCCTTATGTTTTATCAGCAACCATTAGGAGATAAGGCTCTGATTTCAGCTATTTTAGAATTCCTTCAGAAGGGCTGGGAATTGGGTTTAGCAGTCAACACTTTAAGAGTTCATGTTTCAGCCTTGGGGGCTCTGTATAACAGTGATATAGCTGGTAATAGATGGGTTGCTAGATTTATTAAGGCATGTCAGCGTTCTAACCCAATCCATATTGTAAGAATACCCCCTTGGGATTTAAATTTGGTGCTTGAGGCATTGACTGAACCTCCTTTCGAGCCATTAGACTCTATTTCGATGAAAAATTTAACCTTAAAAACAGCTCTACTTTTAGCATTAACGTCTGCCAGGAGGGTCAGTGATATACATGCGTTGTCAGTAGATCCTCCCTATCTAATAATTCTCCAGGATAAGATTGTCTTAAAACCTGATCCTGCATACTTTCCAAAAGTAGCAACTAAATTTCATAGAAGTCAGGAGATTTATTTACCATCTTTCTATGAAAATCCAGGTTCAGAAGAGGAGAAAAAATATCATACCCTAGATGTAAAGAGGGCGATATTAGAATACTTGGATAGGACTCAAAGCTGGAGGCAGAGTAGGGCTCTGTTTGTTTCTTTCCAGAATCGGAAAAAGGGTTCTGGTGTCACGAAGAACTCTATCGCTAGATGGATTAGAGAAGCGATATGTCTTGCCTACTCTGCCAGGGGAGTAACACCACCAGAAGGCATCAGGGCGCACTCCACTCGGGCTATGGCATCATCCTGGGCGGAGAAGGCAGATGTCCCCATTGAAATGATATGTAAGGCGGCAACTTGGTCATCACCTTCCACCTTTTATAAGCACTATCGCCTTGATCTATCTGCTAATTCCAGCTTACAGTTTGGCCGTTCAGTACTTAGTGCTGTGGTCCCTCCCAGTTAAATAGTCTTTGAAAGTCTCTCGTTGTGGGTGCTGTCGTGGCGATAGGAAAACCGTTTTTTACGTACCGGTAATAGGATTTTAGAGTCCACGACAGCACCCATACATTCCCCCCCCCCCGTATTTAGTTACTTATTCTTGCACTCTGTTGGAAGGTGTGCCTTAGAGATCACTCTATAGAGGTGGTGGTATTTAGTAGTGTTTAAGATAATATTGTCATGTACTGATTCATTGGCGGTATCCCTTGTACTCTGGAACACAAACTGGAGGGCGAGGGGGACCGCCCCTTTTTAACCTGTAGGTTCCTGTCCGGAAGGTGGGCGGATCCCCTCTCTCTCGTTGTGGGTGCTGTCATGGACTCTGTAAAATCCTATTACCGGTACGTAAAAACCGTTTTTTTATTTTCCCAATGGTAAAAGGAGAAACTGAACCACGAAAGTTGTTGTCCAATTTGTCCTGAGTACGCTGATACCTCATATGTGGGGGTAAACCACTGTTTGGGCGCAGTGTTTCCAGCCATGGCAGATGATATTGCAGCATCGGCCATGGCTGGATTGTAATATTTCACCAGTTTTAATAGGTGAAATATTACAAATCGCTCTGATTGGCAGTTTCACTTTCAACAGCCAATCAGAGCAATCGTAGCCACGGGGGGGGGGGGGGGGGTGAAGCCACCCCCCCCTAGGCTGTACTACCACTCCCCCTGTCCCTGCAGATCGGGTGAAATGGGAGTTAACCCTTTCTCCCGATCTGCAGGGACGCGATCATTCTGTGACACAGCATATGTGTCACAGGTCGGATTGGCACCGACTTTCATGACGCATACGCTGTCACAGGTCGGGAAGGGGTTAATAGCCTTTAATTATGGAATACTCCTACAGATGAAATGGCTAAGACATTTATGGTAGTTCTTTGTAATTGACAATGAGCATCTAGTAGTAGTTAGTCCAGGTGACATGCACGTCATCACAGGAGATGTCGCCTCATCTCCTCCTCTGACCTGCACTAAAAATATAAGTTTTTGATCTGCGAATGTCAATTGGGAACATCTGTTGGGATGGAAACCATTTTTCTGTTCCCATCCTAGTGAAATGTCTCCATGTGAGATTTAAATCCAGATCATTGAAACGCCCATCTTTTTGGAGACCTTATTGCTGTTTGTAAATCCAGTCTGTGATCATTTAAGGGGTATCTCAAGTTCCCGTCTTCAGGAGCGCAGCGCTCCTCAGCCTCCTGCTGGCCTCGGGGTGGCGCACTCCCGAGGATTGACCGGTTGGGGTGGCAGCATTTCTGAGCTGGTGACATGACCTTTGTGCTCCCCCATGCTGATAATAGAGACGACTTAGTCCCCACAGCATCAGAGTAGCGCAGTAAGGCCACATTCACACGTTCAGTATTTTACATCAGTATTTGTAAGCCGAAACCAGAAGGGGGACAAACACGTCACCATTTCTGTATTTCTTTTTACCCACTCCTCCTCCTGGTTTTGCCTTTACAAATACTGATGTTAAATACTGAACGTGTGAAAATGGCCTAACACCGTAGCTGGCTGGATCGAGCAGTCCGAACGATTTAGTGCAAAATCTATAGGGATCAAATTATAAGAGGTAGATTTCATAGCTGTTTGATTTTACAAGCCCTTTTGCCTATTTATGGTAATTGGATGAGAAGACCTTCTTTAAAAGAACATTACACCTAAAAATGACCTGTTAACAAGCATTTTTTCCGTGTTTCTTTTAACACGATTTGTTAGACGCATGCAGAAAATCCGGCAGACTGGCAAACCATTTATAAATCGTGCAGGGAACGCAAGGGATGATTTCATCCTTTGTCATCAGACAAACTGCTGATGGTGATAGCACTTTGCTGTTGTGTATGACTCAATGTGCCTGGTTGTCTTCTGCTCAAGTAGTGGAGGATTGGTGAGGAACCTGTAAATTTTTATTTTTTTTCCTTAACGCAAATCTACTGCTACTAATAAACAGTATAGGTACAAGAAGAGTAAAGGATTCAGCTTCCTGTGTGTATGTATGTATATGTGTGTGTGTGTGTGTGTATATATATATATATATATATATATAATATAATATAATATAATATAATATAATATAATATAATATAATATAATATAATATAATATAATATAATATAAATATATATATATAATTATAATTTTCTCACATTTTATTTAATACATGTGTACATACTTTACATAGGGTGAAGTGAATACCCTCCCATCAAAACCAACACGTTTCGAGCAGTACAGCTGGATTATTTTTATTTTTTTTTTCCCACTGGCAAATAATTTTGGCAGCAAACACATAGCAACCAGGATGCATGATTGCTGCCATACACGTCATAGCAGTGCCCATAGTGGTGTCAGTAATACGTCGCCCACTCTCTGCAGTGGTAGCAGGGCATTTATTTTCTTTACAACTTAGTCTGATACTGCTACAAATGCCATCTTCCACTCTCCTACCCCTGTAGTAAGTACACCAGCAGGGCTCCATTCTTCTGCCCCAATGTCATTGCCAACCTCTGCCGAGTTGGAGGGAATTGATGCGCTCAGTGGTTGTGGGTGACTGCCTTTAGTGCAGGGAGGAAGCCCCTGTCACCAGGAATAATTAGTGACCATACTTTATCCAGTCCTTATACAATATATTGTATGCCATGGTACGTTTTACCTTTCAGGGATGTTTGTATATTTCCTCTGCTTCTCTTTATAGAGTCATTATACTTTGAGTCTAATGGAAATCTGTATTTGACAGAGTTACCGCAGTCAGATTTCCTACATGTGGCAGACCATACTTGGAGGGTCCTAAATGTGCTGTCCAATGGGATGCATACTGGAGGCGTTATGAAGGTTGCCAAGTCTGTCATTGCTCCACTGGCAGAGCACAACGTCTCCGTTCTGATGCTTTCCACATACCAGACTGATTTCATTTTGGTAAGTTGGTGAATGTTGAAGTGGTTGTCCGATCATATAGCAAATGATGTTTTTTTTTTTTCAGTGATCACATCCCTTCTCTCCACTCCCCATATCGACTTTATCTGAGCACCGATGTAAATAAATGGCATTTTCAGTTCAGGGGTATATTTCTATTTTCTGCAAGATGCTGATAGAGCAGAACCTGCCAGCTCTCTCCGCTTCTCTACGGAGCACGAGTGGCTTATGTTCCACCGTGGAGCGGCTATGGATCAATTCCAACAGTCCCATCAGCCCATAGTCACCCCCAAGAATTGGGGAAATGCAGCAAAATGTTATGTATGTTAATTGAAAAGTGACTTTTTAATAATTTGGAAAAAAGTGGTCAGACAACCCTTTTAGCTTAGATGTATGTAGTGTAATAGGCTTGCTGTAGAACAAGAAATAAACTGTTCAATTTTAACTTAAAGGGGGTTTTCCCACAAACAATGTACATTTTAATAGATCTTGGAATAATTAATTCCACAATTGGATGTATTTAAATAAAATGTTCCTGTGCTGATAATCTTATAAATGTGCCCCTGCTGTGTACTGTGTAATGGCCGTGTCTGACCGTGCAGGAACATGGTCTGATCACACCACAGCTCCTGGGCAGTGGAGGATGCAAAAAGTATATAGACAGGACAGCAAGGGGCACAGCTGATTCTTTCTGTCAAGTTTTTAAGCAGGCAAGTGAAATGTTTAATCTCTCAGAAAAAGTAATTTGCAGTACCATGCTGTAATATCTGTGTACTACTTTCCTTCCTCCACTGCCCAGGAGCTGTGGTGTGATCAGACCATGTTCCTGTACGGTCAGACACGGCCATTACACAGCAGGGGCACAGTTATAAGATTATGTCTGCACAGGGATATTTTTAAATACATCCAATTGTGGAACTGATTATTCCAAGACTATTAATTAAAGTTTACTTTGTTCATGGGACAAAACCTTTTAACACGGTTTGTCAGTCTGTGAAAGTAGTGCATTCTGGCATATCAGGCAACATGGTGTGCATTTGGTAAGGACTGTAAAAACCCAAGCATTTTCAATGGGAAAACGATCAGGGAAAACAAATCAGATTTTGCCTTGCTGTGACTGCACATCTGCCCACTTACCGTATATACTCGAGTATAAGCCGACCCGAGTATAAGCCAACCCCCCCTAATTTTGCCACAAACTGGGAAAACTTATTGACTCGAGTATAAGCCTAGGGTGGAAAATGCAGCAGCTACCGGTGAATTTCAAAAATAAAAATAGATGCTCCATACCGTTCATTATGGCCCCATAGCTGTGCCATATAGTGCTCTGCACTGTTCATTATGGCCCCATAGATGTACCATAGAAAGCTGTGCCATATAGTGCTCTGCACCGTTCATTATTGCCCCATAGCTGTGCCATATAGTGCTCTGCACCGTTCATTTTTGCCCCATAGATGCTCCGTATAAAGCTGTGCCATTGCTGCTGCTGCAATAATAAAAAAAAAAAAAAAAAAAAAAAAGCCATACTCGCCTCTCTTGCTTGCAGCTCCCGGCATCTCGTCCCAGTGTCTCTCTGCACTGACTGATCAGGCAGAGAGCGGCGCGCACACTATATGCGTCATCGCGCCCTCTGACCTGAACAGTGAGTGCAAGAGGACGCGAAGACTGAGCGGCGCCCGGCAGGTGGAACGCGGACAGGTGAATATAAAATACTCTCCTAGTCCTGACGCTCTCCCTGCCTGTCACACTGTCTCCGGGTGCCGCAGCTCTTCCTGTCAGCAGTCAATGGCACCGCTCAGAGGAATGAATATGTGGCTCCACCCCTATGGGAGTGGAGTCCATATTCATTTCTCTAATGAGCAGTCCCACGTGACCGCTGAAGAGGGGAAGAGCTGCGGCACCCGGAGACCGTGGGATGGGCAGGGGGAGCGTCAGGAGCAGGTAAGTATGCCTCAGTGCCCTCTCCCCCCTCACCCGCTGACCCTGCCGCCCACCGTGACTCGAGTAAAAGCCGAGAGGGGCACTTTCAGCCCAAAAATTTGGGCTGAAAATCTCAGCTTATACTCGAGTATATACGGTATTTAATTGTGCTGTGATCATTGTAAAAAAGAAAAAAATGGTGCAATCCCTAGTTATAGCACTCAGCCAAGCCTGGCTTTAAAACAGTGGCTACTCTTTAGGCCACATTCACACGTTCCTTTTTATCCTGCGGGTTCTCCCGCAGCGGATTTGATAAATCTGCAGGGCAAACCCGCTGCGGTTATCCCTGCAGATTTATCGCGGTTTGTCCTGCGGGTTCCGCTGCGGGATTTACCCCTACTATTGATGCTGCATATGCAGCAATATGCAGCATCAATAGTAATGTTAAAAATAATAAAATCATGATGATATACTCACCCACTGACGTCTCAATCTCCTCGGCGCTGCAGGCGGCGGTCCGGTTCCAAACATGCTGTGCGACCAGGACCTTCGGTGACGTCGCGGTCACATGACCGTGACGTCACCGAAGGTCCTAATCGCATAGCAAACCTGAGACCGGACGGCCACGTGCAACGCTGAGACTTCAGAGGTGAGTATATCATGATTTTTTATTTTAATTTTTTTTTTTTTTTTTAATACAAATATGGTTCCCGGGGCCTGGAGGAGTCTCCTCCTCCACCCCGGGTATAACCCGCACATTATCCGCTTACTTCCCGCATGGTGTGCACAGCCCCATGTGGGAAGTAAGCGGATCAATGCATTTCTATGGGTGCAGAATCGCTGCGATTCTGCACAAAGAAGTGACATGCTCCTTCTTTTTTTCCGCAGCAATTCTGCGTGGTTTTTTTCGGGTTTTTCCGCATCATGTGCACTGCGGTTTCTGTTTTCCATAGGGTAACATTGTACTGTACCCTGCATGAAAAACAGCTGCGGACCCGCAGCGGCAAAATCGCCACGGTTCCGCAGTAAAAACCGCATAGTGTGAACATGGCCTTAAGGTTTTTTTTTCTACATAAGTCAATAGTATGTTAAGATAAAGAAAAATAATAAACAAATAAGATAAATGCTTCTTTCTCATCTTGGACTGCTGAAATACTCAAGTTATTAAAGATTGTTTAGTTGTAACCTAAGACTTTCAGCTTATTTTTCTTTTTTAATATCCTAGTAATGGCCCCATGTTTGATGGTGGGCCAGGCAGACTACACAGCTACATCTCTTTACACTGCTGCCTTTACCACTCCTGCAGTCTAGCAGGAGCAGGGCTTGTCCTTCTCTCAGCCAGGGACCTTTTGAACAAGATGGAATCGGTTTATAAAAACTTCTGTCTTCTTAGGAAGGAAAAAAAGTAGTGATAATGAGCGCTCTGTAGTGAATAGAAGCATCAGCAATTCCTCTGCTTTTATTGGAGCCAGGGACCATGTAGTCACCAACGATCTCTCTGGCGTAGCTATACTCTGCCAGTGACTTCTGTCATGGCAGGGGTGGCAGTTCTGTTCCGGTTACTCCTATGAGAGGTCCAGTTATAGGAAATCTGCACAATAAAAGTAAACAAAATTGTCCCCTAGAGATCTCCTCTATACTAGCATGTCTCCTACAAAATATGCAGCAATAGGATTTTTCCCTTCACCATGACAGCGCCGCACGTGAGAGATGGCATCCGCCCCCAGGAACAGGAAACCTGTAGCAGAGATATAAGAATGGGGCGGCCCCTCTCTCCTCAGTTTGGTTTCCTGTTCCTGCAGGTGGACGCCTGTCGCAGAGCTCCTACCTCCGGAGGGATCTCCCTCTGATGATTCCGGTCCGGAGGCCGAGGTCCGCGGGGGGGCCAGCCATAGTCGGCGGCATCGCGTGCGGTGCTGTCCGGTGTCGGGCTGCTGGGTCCGCGCCATCACTTTCCCTCGCTGGACTCCCCGGCGACCGCTCTGTGCAGGAGGCCGGTCCGGGGATATGGGGGCGTGTCCTTCACTGACGCTGGCGCCGAAGTGAAGGATGACGACTTCCGGTCGCAGTAAGTGACGTCACACGCCGAGGGAGCCGATGTGCTGGACACTTCCGGGCGGAAGCTGATCCAGTGGCGCGCACACCGCTCCTCTATAAGATACAGCAGCAAAGAGGAGTCGCTGGTCCTGCTCTTCAGACGGAGATGACCGAACCAGCGGTAGATCCGGAGCTGCTGATGCCTGCGCCCAGAATGTCGGAAGACACTCAAGCTGCAGCGGTACCCAGGGTCCTGGAGGGGTGAGTGCCTTTGTAAGGCAAGCTACACACACACTGATACCCTGTGCACTATGTTTTATAGGAAGGGAAAGCCACCTCCAAGCAAAAGAATAGGGTCTGTCCACTATGTAAAGAAAAACTCCCTAGGCTTTACAGCAAAAAGATCTGCCAGCCCTGTATCGACAGAACAGTTGCAGAGGAATCTTCTTCCCTATTACAAAACATTAAAACAATTATACGGGAGGAAGTTAAATCTACAGTTAAAGAACAGTTGAAACATCACACAAAGACACCCCCTCCCCCAACAAGTGAACAAGGGTCGGACATAGATTCAGGGGATGAGCCGGGAGCCTTAACCCCCTCTGATGCCTCAGATTTAGACTCCCCAGATGAGGAGTATGGCCACCCATGTTTTCAGTCGGAGGACATTGGGAAGCTGCTCAAACTTGTCAGAACGACTATGGGGGTAGAGACCCCTAGAGAACCACGGACAATCCAAGACACCATGTTTAGCAACTTGGAGGAGAAGAAGCGAAAGTTTTTCCCCTTCCATGATAACATAATCAAATTAATAAAACGTGAGTGGAAAAAGCCTAATAAAAAGATGTCCGTCCCTCAGGCATTAAAACGCAAATACCCCTTTGATGAGGAGGTCTGTGAAAAGTGGGATAAGGCTCCTAAACTAGATGCAGCCATTGCTAGCACCTCTAAAGGGGTTGCGTTACCATTTGAAGACATGGGAGCCCTAAGGGACCCCCTCGACAAAAAAGCAGATGCTTTTCTAAAGTCGGCTTGGGAAGCAGCGACATGGTCATTTAAACCCGGGGTTGCTGCCACTTGCACGGCACGTGCTATGGTCAAGTGGCTAGAGGAGTTAAGTGACCAAATCAAAAACAAATGCCCGAGAGAGAGGCTTCTGGAAGCATTGCCCTCTCTGCAAGGCGCAGCAAGATTCCTAGCAGACGCCTCGATAGATTCAGTTAGAAGTGCCGCACGTGTGTGTGCGTTATCCAATTCAGGAAGGAGAACATTAGGGCTAAAAAATTGGACAGCTGACTTCCAATCAAAGGTCAAACTCTGCGGAGTACCCTGTGAAGGGCAATACCTTTTTGGAAAAGCTCTAGACGAGATCCTTGAGAAAGCGTCGGACAAAAAGAAGCGGTTTCCACCTCCTTCCTTTCCCAGGCGCCGATGGGATACCTCTCGTTCGTCCTTTCGTGGTGGATATAGAGGGACCCGCGGCCGATCAGATGACAGGTCTAGTCGAGGCAGACCCTGGAGAGAGCGAAAGGAAAGGGGATTCCTTTTCAACAAGCCTCCCCCCCCCAAGCCTGATCCCAAAAGTCAGTGACGCCAGCATTCCGGTGGGGGGAAGACTCCGGCGGTTTGTCCATCACTGGGCAGCGCTGCCGGCTTCTCAATGGATAACAAATTTGTTGTCAGAGGGTCTGAGGTTCAAGTTCTCCAACCTCCCACCAAATCGTGTAAAAATGACCCAGGTGGCAGGAAAAAATCAGGCTATATTAGAAAGAGAAATTTATCTCCTCATGCAAAAAGAGGTGTTAGTAGAAGTACCCCATCAAGAGATAGGGAAAGGGTTCTACAGCACTTTATTTCTAACACCAAAACCAGACGGCTCGCTGAGTAATATTCAACCTAAAGGCCCTAAACCATTACATTCAAATAGACAAATTCAAGATGGAAACTTTGAAGACTGCAGTGAAAGTACTCGACCCAAACTGTTACATGGTAGTGATCGATCTTACAGATGCTTACTACCATGTGCCAATCGCTGTCCAACACCAACAATATCTAAGATTCGTGGTAAATCTGGGGGAAACCCCTGTCCATCTACAATATCAATGTCTTCCTTTTGGGGTAGCCATAGCGCCCCATATATTCACAAAAATTATTTCCGAAGTAGCATCTTTCGTCAGAAAAGAAGACATAATGTTGGTACCCTATTTAGACGATTTTTTGATAATAGCAAAAAACAAAGAAAGTTGCGAAAAAGCGGCCGCAAGAGTACTGGAGGTGCTGACCAGTTTGGGATGGATGATAAACCTGAAAAAATCAAGGCTTGTCCCAACTCAAACTCAAGAATTCCTCGGAATCGTGTTAGATTCAGTCAAGCAGGAGTGTGTCCTCCCACAGAGGAAAGTTCAATCTATTCAGCAGAGAGTACAGTCATTCCAACTACAACAGACTATCTCTCTGAGGAATGCAATGTCACTCTTAGGAGTCCTAACGGCAACAATTCCAGCAACGCGATGGGCACAAAGCCACACACGAGAGTTACAATGGCAGATACTAGCCGAACAAGAAAGAAATCCATACAATCTGAATCGGAAGATTCTTCTATCACCAAAGGTTCAAAACTCACTAGAGTGGTGGCTGAAAACAGAAAATCTAACCAACGCAGTGCCATGGTCAGTACGAGATCCAGTAGTCATTACTACCGATGCGAGTCCGTGGGGTTGGGGGGCACACTTAGGAGATCAGGTCCTACAGGGTCAATGGGGGAGCCCAATGACAACAGCGTCCTCCAATCTAAAAGAATTGTCTGCGGTAAGACTAGCACTTCTTCATATAGGAAAAAGGATTCTGGGAAGACATGTGGTGGTGTTGTCCGACAACAACACAACGATGGCTTATATAAACCGCCAAGGGGGCACAAGATCAACATCCCTTATGGCAGAGGCCAAAGAACTTTTTATATGGGCCGAAAACAACCTTCTTTCACTAACCGGAACATACTTGAAAGGATCAGAGAATCAAGTAGCCGACTACTTAAGCCGTCACACGTTACATCAGGGGGAGTGGTCCCTGAACCAGCAAGTATTTGGGAAAATATGTGCCAGCTGGGGCGTTCCAGACATAGACCTGTTCGCCACAAAACAAAATCGGAAGGTGAAGAGGTTCTATTCTCTGAACCCAAGAGAACACCCGGAGGGGGTAGACGCGTTCCTATATCGGTGGAACTTCCATCTAGCATACGCATTCCCCCCCCAATACCATTAATCCCGACAGTCCTCAGGAAAATTCGGGAAGACAAAGCACGAGTGATCCTCATAGCTCCCTTTTGGCCGAAAAGAGCATGGTTCACGTGGCTCAGGCGCATGTCTATCTCGGACCCGTGGATCTTTCCGGATGCCCCGGATCTCCTATACCAAGGGCCAGTTCAACACCCCCAAGTTCACAGGTTGCATCTCACCGCCTGGAACTTGAAAGAGGACTTCTGTTAGCAAAAGGATTCTCAAGCCCTTTGGTGACCACATTGCTCGCTAGCAGGAAAAAAGTCACCTCAGACAAATACCAGAAAATCTGGCAAAAATTCCTAGATTTCTCGGGGCGACAGTTGTCTAACTCTGGTCAACAGGTCCCGGTAAAGGAAATTCTTGAATTTCTCCAAAAAGGGTTGGAAAAAGGTCTGTCTACTAGCACCTTAAAGGTGCAAGTCTCTGCCCTTGGTGCACTGTTTGATCATAAACTTGCTGACCACCCTTGGGTCTATAGGTTCATTCGAGCCTCCTTTACTTCCAGACCCTCAAAATTAATACCTAAGGTAGCTCCCTGGGATTTAAATTTAGTTTTAAAGGCTCTAACCGTTTCCCCCTTTGAACCTCTTGATTCTATATCCATAAAATCCTTGACTCTAAAAACGGTTCTCCTAGTTGCCTTAACGTCTGCCCGCCGTACTTGTGAGTTACAAGCTATGTCGGTGAACCCTCCTTACACTACTTTCCATGATGACAAAGTAGTTATTAAAACCGACCCTGCCTTTCTGCCGAAGGTCAATTCTAAATTTCATAGAGACCAGGAAATTATTCTGCCCTCTTTTTGTTCCCAACCAAAATCCCAGGGGGAGAAAACCTTCCATTGTGTCGATGTCAGACGCTGCCTCCTTCAATACTTAGAGGCCACAAAATCTTGGCGTCAGTCATCGGCCCTTTTTGTCACCTTTCAGGGGACAAACAGGGGAAAAAAGGCCTCAAAGGCAACTATTGCACGGTGGTTGCGTACGGCTATTTCACTTTCATATTCTTTTTCTGGTCAAGTTCCCCCACAGGGTGTTACGGCTCACTCCACGCGTGCTATAGCCACTTCCTGGGCGGAAAGGGCTAACTCCTCGATAGAACAGATTTGTAAAGCGGCAGTATGGTCATCACCCTCTACCTTCTTCCGACATTATAGGTTAGACTTGGGTCAATCAGACTTGTCTTTTGGGAGAAAGGTGTTGTCTGCTGTCGTCCCACCCTAGGAATCTTCTATTTCTTCCTCTCACGTGCGGCGCTGTCATGGTGAAGGGAAAAATGATAATTACTTACGGGTAATTTGATTTTCCAGAACCATGACAGCGCCGCATTAATTCCCGCCCTATCTTGGTGATGGTTGTGTGATTCGCAAAAAAAAACAAAAAAACTTATTGTATATAAGTAAATGTATATATGCAAAACGTGTGTAGACAGAAGCTAACAAAAGATTATACAAGTGTAAATATGATACATAACTGTGTACTAACAAAGCGGTCATCTTCCATACTCTGGAAACAAACTGAGGAGAGAGGGGCCGCCCCATTCTTATATCTCTGCTACAGGTTTCCTGTTCCTGGGGGCGGATGCCATCTCTCACGTGTGGCGCTGTCATGGTTCTGGAAAATCAAATTGCCCGTAAGTAATTATCATTTTTTTTTTTTTTTTTGACCTTTTCTCCTGGTTGGGTGGAAATATTGAAAAAAGATTTTGTATTTTTGTTTAAACTCGTTTTATTGAAGGTAATACATCCTAACAAGGTTACACAATAGAACAGAAGAACAAACGGTATTTCTCATTGCTCATTAATACTGTCTGACAATGTTAACCTTGCCCTTAATGTACCACGGGTCTAACATCTTAACCAAAACCATAAGACGCCCATGTCGGGCACCAAATATGACAAGACTTATCATGAGCTATGAAGGACTATAGCGTTAGTTCTAATGTGCACTTTGCTGTTCATACTACAAACCCTAATTCTATAGCTACAAAGCGGCACTATCCACAAGAACCATTTATTCCTGGTGATACATGTGCTGCTCAATGAACGTAAGGTCAGTGATTGTGTATACTGTATACAGGAGAACCCACTAGTGCTATTATCGTATTGTAGAGCACTTCCTGAGGAAGTTTACCAAAACTCATGACTTTGGCTATCAAACGATGAGGAGCGTCCCATGAGATCAGTGTTTCAGTATTTAGTTCTGCTACAATATAGACAGTCTTAATGTTGTCCATCTATTCACATAAGCTCCTACTCTAGGTGCTGTTAGAACAAGGTGTCGTTATCCAGCCGGCAGCAGGTCCCCATGTGGAACCAGGAGACGATCATGCGAGAGCGCAGCAATGCAGCATTTATGATGAATTCTCCCCATGTTGGTTTTTCTAAGTGCATATATTTGATACTTCAGACTCTATACAGAGGTAGCAGGAGCCGCCAATCTGCTGCATAGTTCTCCTTATTTGGGGCACTTGTGCATTATTTTAAAGATACATTTATATTCTAACTGCAGTACTTCCCATCCTTTCAACTGAAGTAGGTGAATTTCCTTTATTTTTTTTCAATTACTATGAATTTTTTTTTTTTTCCCCCCAGAACATTGATCTTTTTGGACAGGTTTGGCTGTCTTTCTAGAAAAACACTACTACAGGCCGTCTGTACAGAATAATTGGTAGTGGTTAATTAATCCAGGGATTTAGTCTGACACATTTTTTTTTTCCTTCTCTAATAATTTATTTTTTTCCCGTGACAGAGGACCGTTGTCAAACGTCTGCAGAACAAAAAAGTTAACTAATTAAACGTGTGACTTTTTTTTCAGTTCTTTTGACTTTAACTGCATAACTACATCTTCTTTAGCCATCATGTTAACAGAAAAGGGCAAAGGACAAATTAAAAACCAGAAAGTAAAGTAAATAATTGTCAACTTGAGGTTAATAACATTGATAGAAAACTTGCGGTTGCACTCATTAAAGGGTGTAAAATAGAAATGCTAAAATGTGACATAGTATATTGGATACCTAGACTGTTCTTACCAACAGCAGTTCCAGGGAGAAGAGCACTGGTAATACTGATCATAATAATGGCCAGGTGTGGACTGGGACTATAATGCAGCCTTTACACACAAATCCCACCAGTCAACTTACAATGTTACCCCCCCCCCCAATCTCAGGAAAATCTTGCTACTTTATCAAAAAGTGATCTATTTCAGGTGTTTTTCTGTTAATGTTGATTATGGCTTACAGCCAATGAAAACCCAAGTCATTATGTCGGTAAATTAGAATACTTTATAACACCAGCTTGAAAAATCATTTTAAAATCCGAAATGTTGGCCTACTGAATGTATGTTTAGTACTTGGTTGGGGCGCCTTTGGCATCAGTTACTGCATCAATGCAGCGTGGCATGGAGGCAATCAGCCTGTGTCACTGCTGATGTGTTATGGAAGTCCAGGTTGCTCTGATAGCAGCCTTCATCTCGTCTGCATTGTTGGGTCTGGTGTCTCTCATCTTCCTCTTGACAATACCCCATAGATTATCTGAGGTTAAGGTCAGACGAGTTTGCTGGCCAAACAAGAACAGTGATACTGTTTTCAAACCAGGTATTGGTACTTTTGGTAGTGTGGCAGATGCCTATTCCTGCTGGAGAATGAAATGCACCGACTTTAGTCTTGATAAAACACAGTGGACCTACACCAGCAGATGACATGGTTCCCCAAACCGTCACTGATTGTGGAAATGTCAAACTAGACCTCAATCAAGCAGCATTGATTGTGTGCCTCTCCACTCTTCCTCCAGACTCTGGGACCTTGACTTCACAAGGAAAGTAAATTTAGAATTTCATTTGGGAGTGTGACAATGACTGCTTTCTGGACAACTGTCAAGTCAGCAGTCTTCACCATGATCGTGGAACCTACTGAAGGAAGCAGACTAAGGGACCTTTTTAAATGCTTAGGAAGCCGTTGCAGGTTTTTTTTGTTTTTTTTACTGAAATAATGACTTTTCGGTTTTCATTGGATATAAGCCATAACCAACATTAACAGAAATAAACAATTGAAATGGATCACTCTAATTACTCTATGTAAAGAGTTTCACTTTTTGTATTGAACTAAAATAAATTAATATTCTACAGGGTGGAGCGCGGTAATTTGCTGATTTGGGAATGAAATAAAAAAATTATGATCATTAGAAAAATTTATTTTATATTTTAATTATACTGAACAGTAATGGAATTTTTAAATTACATGGTTTTAAATAGTGTATCTGGCAAATGTCGACCTTCGCTATCCAGACACTGCTGCATACGTTTTCTGAAGTTTTCATGAACTCTAACAAGCATGTCCACTGGTATTCTGCCAATTTCAGCTTCAATATTGTTCCTTAGGTCTTCCAAGGTGTTGGGACGGTTGATATACACCTTAGACTTCAGGTAACCCCAAAGGAAAAAATCGCATGGGGCTAAATCTGGTGAGCGTGCTGGCCAGTTCACATCTCCCCTCAAAGAGATAAGCCGTCCAGGAAACATTTGCCTCAAACAATTCATGGTAACCCTTGCTGTGTGTGCAGTGGCACCATCCTGTTGGAACCATGTATCCTCTAGTTCCATTGCCTCAAGAGCCGGCTGAAAATAATCCTGTATCATAGACAAGTACCGTTCGGAGTTCAGTTATGGCACGATCAGTATCCTGAAAAACACGTCCGCGTGGAGGAACAGCGAATTGTAAACGAAAAGCACGCTGCACTGCAATGATCGAGTGGGCATTTGAAAAATACGCTTCAACACAAAATGACCTCTCCTCACGTGTCCACTGCATGATGGCAACTGAAAGGCAGAGGAATACAAATCTCCCATCAGCCACTGTAAGCCACACCCACTCTCCCCTCTCTCGACCGACAGTTCCGCCACAGCATGCAGTGCAAAAAAGCAAATTACCGCGCTCCACCCTGTACTTCTGAGAAGCACCTGTACCTTGCAGTCCACTTGCCATCCTGGTATCTCTTGTCTGAAGTTACTCCAGTTTTTCAATGTCTTATTAAAATGTGGTGCCCATAACTGCACACAGAATTCTAGATGAGGTCTGACCAAGGAGGAGTAGAGGGAGGGGGGGATAACTACTTCACATGATCTAGACTGCATGCTAGAACTGTTTGCATTTTTTTTGCTGCTGCAGAACGCTGACTCATGTGCAGACTGTGATCTATTAGTATATATTTATTAAACCCAGCACGCAACTTAAGTGATCAAACAGGATTTTTAATGTGTTCCACTGTAGTAAAACGTTTTGGTCTTGGTTCAGACCTTCATCAGTTAGTGTGAAATAATTCAAATTCACTGAGGGCGTAAGATCACTAGGTCAGAATTTCTATTAGAGGTGAGATACGACAGTGTTTAAGCCTGATTTCAGACATAACGCTGCATGTCACGGTGGTGCTAGGGCCTATTAAGGTAAGGGCCAACTTCTGCAGCACTAAGGCTGCATTCTGTGAAGGTGGCTGGTATGTTTTTATCCCTGTTACTGTAGAAATGACTTCTATAAATTTGGTGCCATACCTGTATTGAGTACATTTTCTCCCCCTGACTCAAGCCCACGCATCAGTCAATCATCCCCCTTTGGGCACTGTCTCCTCAGGTCACCGGCGCCTGTGCTGTGCAATCATTTTTCGGGCATGCGCACTTCCCTGCAATTTGCATCAACTGATGTATGGAGATCGCACCTGCATGTAGCGCAGACCCCATATCCCACCCTGCAGTGTTATGATTTATTCACACCGCGGGGACTGAGAATCTGGCGCAGTGAGTCTCTCTGTGCAGGTGCCA
The DNA here is from genome assembly GCF_032444005.1 of Ranitomeya imitator. NCBI lineage: Eukaryota > Metazoa > Chordata > Amphibia > Anura > Dendrobatidae > Ranitomeya > Ranitomeya imitator. Next base: position 349,186,562 of record NC_091282.1, on the reverse strand, counting down.
GATTGCCTGCCCCACAGGATGGAGATGGGGACAACCGCAGAAAGACTCACTGTGCATGCGCCAGATTCCCAGCCCCCAGTTTAATAAATGCTAACACACTGCAGGGCTGGATCTGGGGCCTGCGCTACACGCAGGCGCGATATCCATACATCAGTTGATGTAAGTTCCAGGGCAGCACATGACCGATTAATGATTGCACGGTGACGTGAGGAGACAGTGGAGGCAGCGCCTGGTGGCCAAAGGGGGATAATGGACGGATGCGAGGCGCTTGAGTCAGTGGGAGAAAACGTTCTCCCTGGACTCAATACAGGTATGGCGGCAAATTTATAGAAGTCATTATTTCCAGGTCACCACCTGACAGCACCATGGAGGACGTCCTTCTTATACACAGTGGGACAGGAAACACGAGAGTTTAAAAGGACCCTCCCCCTTCCACCCTTCAGTGTTTTTCCTGTCCCACTGTGGATAGGAACGACGAGAGCGTTGTCCCTACAGAGCGTGCGGATCGGGGGGGCTCAGCCTCTTCCTTCCCACGGGGCCGAATTTCTGTATCGCCGACACCCAATTAATTGGGTCCCTCAGCGACGCCGGTGTAGCGCTGCTCCTGGCGAGGAGGTCGCTTCCCCCTGGGGGGCTCTCGACCTCGGATGGCTACCCCAAGCATACCTGCGTGGAACTCTGCAGGGTGATCCCTTTGCAGACAGTCCGAAGGAGGGGCAGGTACGGCAGAGCGCTCCGGACTCAATGTTCATCGGCGGTAAGCGTGCGTTGGACTTCCGGTTTACCGCTGCCGCGTCACTTCCGGGTCACAGCGGCAGCAGGGGGGCGGCCTTCCTCATCGCTCCTGTAGGAGCGCCGGGACACAAGCGAAAGGAATAAAAGGTAAGTGAGAATAGCGCTAGACACCGCAGCTGTAATGGATCCAGGCACTATACCGGCTGTCAGCGTAGAGGCCCTGGGGAAACAGGATTCCCTTACACATGTGAGTCCCCACTAAAAGGTGCGCTCCTTATAGTCCTTTTAAGGTACTAGCAGTGGTCCCTTTATATATTCCAGGGGCGTCCTTCATCTGGGGATAAGACGGGCAAAACAAAAAGATGTCCTATATGTGCCACAAAACTTAATGCCTTGTGCCAGAAGCCTCTGTGTGAATCCTGCACCGCCCGCATTGTAGGAGAGGAACAGGCCTCTCTAATAACAAGCATGAGAGCTATGGTTAGAGAAGTGCAGGCTTCTATATCTAACCTATCTGCCGCCCAGCAGTTCCAGCCTGAGGTCCAGGATCTACCCAGGTCTAGGAAGAGGCAGAGCGAGTCAAATTCGTCTTCTGAGGACAGTCAATCAGAATCTGACATGGAGGAAGAGGAAGAAGTGTGTAGAGATCCTCCCCAGAAGGGGAAAAAAAGTATCTTTTCTCTTCCAATGATATCGACGAACTACTGGGAGCGGTCAGACAAACTATGCAGGTTGAGGAACCTTCAACCTCTCTTTCCGTGCAGGATGAGATGTTCGGGGGGCTGCGTTCGCACACTTCTAGAGTCTTTCCGGTTAATGCCCACATTCGGTGAGTCCGAGTTCAGTCTCGGCTTTGCTCAGAGATTGCAGCTACTGACCCCTTCTTCACCTCTTCCCGCAGCTCAATGATTTTGGAAGAGTGGGAGGAGGCAGAGAAGAGGATATCGATACCGAGAGACTTTAGACTCCGTCTTCCCTTTGACCATGAGGAGGTCAAAGACTGGGAAGATGTACCAAAAATTGACATCCCACTAGCAAAAATGTCTAAGAGAACTGCCATACCATTCAAGGACTCCTCGAACTTAAAAGAGCCCATGGACAGAAAGGCAGATGGTCTCCTTAAAAAAGCTTGGGAAAGTTCAGCCGCGGTGATCCGCACAAATATTGCGGCGACATCCGTGGCGAGAGCCATTCATATGTGGGTTGATGATTTAAAGGATCAATTGTCAGCCAAAACTTCTAGGGAGTCTATCATCAGTGCTATCCCTTTACTTAAACTAGCCACAGGTTTTCTAGCAGATGCTACGGCAGAATCGGTCAGGTTTTCAGCCAGAGGGCAATCGCTATCTAATGCAGCCCGTAGGGCTATTTGGTTAAAAAGCTGGTCGGGGGATGTTCCTTCTAAGAACAAACTGTTCCATTCCCTTTTCAGGTGGCCGGGTTTTTGGCCCTGTATTAGATGACATTTTGGAAAAAGCTTCTGATGAAAAGGGGTTTCCAGAAGAGAAAAAGAAAAAATTCCAGCCCTTTCGTAGACCCTATTACAGTCAGAGATCAGACTATAGGAAAGGTAAACGGGGGAGATGGAGTTACCAGAAAGGGGGGGAAAATAGGAACCGAAATGGAGATCCAGGTCCCTCAAACCCTAGGTCTGAGTTCCGGAGAAAATGACGCCACCAGGATTGGGGGTCGGTTGTTGAATTACCGGGGGAATGGGAAAAAATTACCTCAAATCCATGGGTCCTTCAGGTTATATCACTGGGTTACAGGATAGAGTTCGTATCTTGTCCCCCAGAAAGATTTTTCATCTCCAACGCCCGTCTCTCTTCAGTCTCACCGATGTGGTCAGACATTCAGGATCTCCTCTGGATGGAGGCAATATCTCCCGTACCTCCTCACCAAATAGGAACAGGTCACTACTCGGGTCTCTTTTCTATAATAAAACCATCAGGAGAATCCCAAACCATTATAAACCTCAGGCCACTAAACAGATGGCTATCGTATAAAAAATTCAAGATGGAGTCCATTCGCTCCACAATCCCCCTATTAGGGAAGGATGTGGTAATGTGCACTTTGGATCTAAAAAGTGCGTATTATCACGTTCCAATTTTTTCGCAACATCAAAAGTATCTAAGATTTGCCATAGAGAAAGACGGTTCAGTCCTCCATTATCAGTTCCGTTGCCTTCCGTTTGGTCTAGCATCGGCTCCAAGAGTTTTTACAAAACTCATCATAGAGATCGTATCTTTTCTAAGGAGACGAGGTATCTTTATAATACCATATCTAGACGATTTCCTGTTAGTGGCAGACTCAGTATCCCAACTCAAGATCGATTCTCAGTTAGTGATCTCCACACTGCAGAAACTAGGTTGGGTGGTGAATTGGAAAAAATCACACTTAACCCCAAGATCAAGGCAACAGTTTCTGGGGGTAATACTAGACTCAGACATCAGGAAGTCTTTTCTTCCGGACAGAAGGCGGTCAGACCTGGTAAAGAAGGTTCGACAGTTTGCAAGAACTCGAGTGACAATAAGAGATGCAATGAATATCCTAGGCCTGATGACAGCCTGTATCCCATGTGTCAGATGGAGCCAATTCCATTCTCGTCAATTGCAAAGAGCGGTTCTAACGACTTGGGACAGAAGACAGTCTTCGTTGGACAGACAGTTTGTCCTATCCTATCGAGTCAGAAAATCCCTACGATGGTGGATGGTGTCAGAGAACCTTCAGGTGGGGGTCCCATGGGTCCAAACCCCAGCAGTCACGGTAACCACGGATGCAAGTCAGCAAGGTTGGGGCGGCCAGGTACTCGGAAGATATTACCAAGGACAATGGAATTCGGAAGAGAGCAACAATTCTTCAAACCACAGAGAGCTACAGGCAGTTTGGAAGGTTCTGTGTGCAGCCCGGTCCCTATTAAAGAACAAACATCTGAAGATCTTATCGGACAACATGACGGCGGTAGCTTTTCTTCGCCATCAAGGGGGCCCGAGACATCCGAAACTGCAACGTCTGGCGGATCACCTCTTCGTATGGGCAGAAAGTTCGGTTCTTTCAGTTTCAGCAGTCCACTTAGAAGGCTCAAAGAATCAGGTTGCGGATTTTCTGAGCAGAGAAAGACTATCACCCATAGAGTGGGAACTGAACAGCAACATTTTCGATACCCTGTGTCAGCGCTGGGGAACCCCGTCCGTGGATCTTTTTGCGACCAGAAGGAATACAAAGATAAAGACCTTCTTCTCCCTAAATCCTCAGGAAAATCCAGCAGGGGTAGATACCCTTTCTCAGTCGTGGAGCTCGGGTCTGCTATATGCCTTTCCCCCTCTCGCATTAGTACCAAGGGTACTCAGGAAAATTTGCGAGGACAGAGCTCGGGTGATTTTGGTGGTCCCTTTCTGGGCCGGAAGGAGCTGGTTTCCCCTTCTGAAGAAGCTGGCAGTGGACAGTCCTTACCATCTTCCAGTCAGGGGGGACTTACTTTCTCAGGGTCCGATCCTCCATCAGAACCCAGGGAAGTTACGGTTAACAGCTTGGATCCTGAGCGGCAGATCCTAAGGGCAAGAGGCCTTTCAGAAGGAGTAATTTCGGTTCTACAAGCAAGTAGGAAACCGGTGACTTCAGCAATATACCTCAGAACCTGGAAAAAATTCTGCAGTTTTTGTGGAGACACAACAATCGATGTTGATCACCCTAACATACCCAAAATTCTTGATTTCCTACAGCAGGGATTTAAGAAGGGGCTCAAACCAAGTACTTTGAGGGTTCAAATTGCAGCCCTCAGTGTATTTTATGACACTTCCCTTGCTGCCCACCCTTGGATCGCTCGGTTCTCTAGAGCGGTCTCGAGGCTGAAGCCTCCAATCAGGAAGTCTGTGCCTCCCTGGGACCTTAATTTAGTCCTTAATGTTTTATGCAAAGAGCCCTTTGATATGAACAGGGATATAAATATCGCTAATCTTTCCCTAAAAGCAGTTTTTTTAGTAGCCATTACATCAGCCAAAAGATTGGGGGAACTTCAGGCCCTTTCCATCCAAAACCCTTATCTACAGATATTTGATGATGGGTTGGTTCTGAGGCTTGACCCAGGGTTTCTTCCCAAAGTAGCCTCTGTGTCAAATATTAACCAAGAGGTCGTTCTTCCATCTTTTTGCCAATCTCCTAAAAATCAAAAAGAAGCCTTCTTCCATAACTTAGATGTCAGGGAGACGGTACTAAAATACTTGGACATGACTAGGGCCTGGAGACAGGATAGTAATCTTTGTCCTATACGGGGGTCCTAATAGGGGAAAGAAAGCATCAAAATCCACTATTGCCAGGTGGATTAGATCCACTATTACCACGGCCTATCAGGTACAGGGAAAAGATCCTCCAGATAGTCTTAAAGCTCATTCATCCAGGGCTATGGCCGTGTCTTGGGCTGAGAAAGGTGGGGCCTCAGTAGATCAGATTTGTAATGCAGCATCATGGTCTAACATTAGCACTTTTTCAAAACGCTACAAATTAGACGTAGTCTCTTCTCAGTTAGCTTTTGGCAGGAAGATGCTTCAAGCGGTAGTCCCACCCTAGAACTAGGAAGTTTCCTTTGGTACTTCTCCATGGTGCTGTCAGGTGGTGACCTGGAAAACGGTAATTAATCTTACCGATAATTGTATTTCCAGGAATCCATCCTGACAGCACGGATAGTTCCCTCCCTAATGTAAATGTGTTATACTTATGTGAAGTAACATTGCTGTTAATCTTGTTATGTTCAAAATAATTTTTCTGTTTGCATCCATCCAGATGTGTTACTTTGGAAAGTCACTGAAGGGTGGAAGGGGGAGGGTCCTTTTAAACTCGTGTTTCCTGTCCCACTGTGTATAAGAAGGATGTCCTCCATGGTGCTGTTAGGATGGATTCCTGGAAATACAATTATCGGTAAGATTAATTACCGTTTTCTGCAGTAATGGGGATAAAAACATAACAGCCATCTTCACAGAATGCAGCCCTTAGTACTGCAGAAGGTGGCTTTTACCTTAATAGGCCTGGGGGGGTGGGGTGTGTGACAGGTTCACTTTAATAGAACTCCTTCCCGTTCCACAAACGATAATCAGACTTTTTCCCTGGATCAACATCCTATCCTAACATACAGTAATTATACTCAGTAAAATGCTTTTCAAGAAAGGCATGTAGGCCCTCTTTGTTTTTTTTTGTTTTTTTTGTAGCATCAAATCCGTCATTACAACATATTTTGCCACCTGATTACGATTATACCTTTTCACTAGATGTAGAGGATGTCCCCTTGTTGTCACAGGCCTAGATGTAAGGAGATCATTAGAAAGATCTGTTCTGTCCCCTTCATATATTTGTCCATTGTAATAACATTGCCCCTAAGCCCTAAAGATACTAACACTCTTGGTTTCTCCATATTTGTGCTATTCTGAATATCTAACACCCGTTTTACTATACAATTAAAGGGAGCCTGTCATGTCCCTCATGGTCTCCAACCCAGCATCATACCCTTATGTGTGAGTAAATTCTTAACCAGCCCTGACTAATGGTTTTCTGTAAAAATTAGGTTTAAAAAAAAAAAAAAAAAAAAGCATTTATATTGTCCTGTTTGCTATTCTAATGAAGGCTTTGACTAGCCGATGGGGCGCTCGTTGCCCCCCGACTAGTCAACATGAAAAAGAGCTATCATGCCCCTGTGGTTGAAGTGTGCTTCTGAAGCTGGGTGTACTCTTCCAGGCTTCAGAAGTGCGTACTGCACATGTCCAGATGTTCAGAAGATGGCTTCCGGACATGTGCAGTGCGCCCCTCTGTAGTCGGGAAGCATACACCTAACTTCAGAGATAGTGACGACGCTGGAATGAGTGGCGTGCATGCGCCAGATTTGCATGAGTGGCAATGACGCCAGCTCCTGCAAATTGTGATCACACCCACAAAGGCGTGATCACATGGAAAGAGCTGACTGGTCTGGGGCAACTACTGCCACATGAACTAGTCAAAGCCCTAATTGGCATAGGAAACAGGGATAATATACTTTTTTTTTTAATTTTTTTTTTTTATCTATTTCTACAGTAAAACATTATACGGGGCTGGTTAGCAGGGAACTTACTCATATGTGAATTCTGCTTGCTTGGAGGGCATGAGGATTTGAGGTTCTCTTTAACTGAGTAAAAGCAGAACCCCCATATAACAAAATTGCAGAATTCCAATCTTGTACTTACATTTATATTCGACTAGGAATCTTCAAAATTTTTCCCATTTTTCAGGTTATTGCATTGTAACGTTAATGGTGTCATTCAAAACTACAACTCATTCTGCAGGGATAAAAAAAGCCATCATATGGCCATTTTTAAGAAAAGTAAAAAAGTGCTAGGTTTTGGAAAGGGAGCAAAACATGAAAGCATAAAATGAAAATCAGCCCATTAATGGGGCTGAAATGTAAAGACAAGCACAACCATTAGAAAACACATGGGGCTGTGAAAATTGAACATTCAGCTAATTTGTGGTGTTGGCACAAGTCCAATTCAAGCCGTTCTCCTACGTGAGGTGAACATTGAAATGTCACCTGCAGCAAGAAAGTGAAAAACTACCTTGACAATCTGACTGGAGTGGAGGTTCAGCTTGTGCACCTCCTCTCTATTCTTTCTGAGACTGCTGAAGATCACAAGAACGTGGTACTGGGCTCAGTTATCTCATCAGACTCCTAGAGAATGAAAGGAGAGGAGGTTCAAAGACATTTATGCTTTACCTCAGCTTGATTCAATGGGGCTCTGTATAACCCCATTCTCAAGATCAGTGGCGATACAGCAGTCAGACCCTTAGTGATCAGGAAGTTAACGTTTTTAAACTTTTTACTGATAAATACATCAAGTTTATATAAAGAAAATCAATATTTTCAGCGTTTGAGTTTTATATTTCAAGACTCCTGCAATTTGCCCTATGTAGCTAGATATCTGCTTCTGGGCCAAATCTGGACTGATGACAACCCATTCTTGTCTAATCAGTGCTTGGAGTTTACCACAAGTCCTGTGTTTTTGTCGATCTGCTTTTTGAGAATTGAGATCTGGAGTTTCCTGGCCATGGACCCAAAATTTCAATGTTTGTTGACCGAGCCACTTATCAGTTTTACCTTATGACATGGTGATCCTTCATGTTGGAAAAAGCATTATTCATCACCAAATTGCTCCTGGATTGTTAGAATCTGCTCTTGGAGATACTTGGATACTATTCTTTATTCATGGCAGTGGTCTTAAGCAATATTGTGAGTGAGCCCTCTCTTGGGCTATAGCAGCCTCACACATGAGTGGTCTGAGGAAGCGTTGATGTTGGTAATACACAGGAGTCATGGTAGTGCTCACCTTTTTTCTTTACCGTCATTCTTCCAGATGTCCCAAATAGTCTGAATAAGGCTTCATCAGAGAAAATAACTTTACTCCCAGTACAGTTACTAGTCTATAGTCTGTCGTTGGTGGTTATTTTATAATTTTTAACCTTTTTGATGTTTTGATCATCCAATAAATGATTGATTACAGGGCTACATCAATGCCCTTGCCTGTAAACTTTTTGTGCAAAGCAATGATTACTGCACATAGTTACATAGTTAGTAAGGCCGAAAAAAGACATTTGTCCATCCAGTTCAGCCTATATTCCATCATAATAAATCCCCAGATCTACGTCCTTCTACAGAACCTAATAATTGTATGATACAATATTATTCTGCTCCAGGAAGACATCCAAGCCTCTCTTGAACCCCTCGACTGAGTTCGCCATCACCACTGCCTCAGGCAAGCAATTCCAGATTCTTACCGCCCTAACAGTAAAGAATCCTCTTCTATGTTGGTGGAAAAACCTTCTCCAGACGCAAAGAATGCCCTCTTGTGCCCGTCACCTTCCTTGGTATAAACAGATCCTCAGCGAGATATTTGTATTGTTCCCTTACATACTTATACATGGTTATTAGATCGCCCCTCAGTCGTCTTTTTTTCTAGACTAAATAATCCTAATTTCGCTAATCTATCTGGGTATTGTAGTTCTCCCATCCCCTTTATTAATTTTGTTGCCCTCCTTTGTACTCTCTAGTTCCATTATATCCTTCCTGAGCACCGGTGCCCAAAACTGAACACAGTACTCCATGTGCAGTCTAACTAGGGATTTGTACAGAGGCAGTATAATGATCTCATCATGTGTATCCAGACCTCTCTTAATGCACCCCATGATCCTGTTTGCCTTGGCAGCTGCTGCCTGGCACTGGCTGCTCCAGGTAAGTTTATCATTGGACAAAAGGCAGGGAGCCAGCACACCGAGGAAATGCAGGACGCACGGATGCAACCAATAAAGTGTTTAACTGGAATGAAGGCATAGACTCCTCTAAAACACCCAGATCCATTCTGCGGTTTTCCAATCGCCGCAAAAAACAGAACAAGCGTTTTGTAAGCTTTAGCTCGAGAGGGGGATTCTGACGATAATGGCTGCAGCACATCGGATGCCTCCCTCAATGAGCTCACAGATACCAGTCCCATTAGACATGTGAATAAGCCAAAAAACACAAAAGGCGCGGTGGGAGGAAGCACAAAGTTTATATGGTGTGCAGACCCGCCGCAGGAAGGGTGCAATGAGATGAATAATAATGTTATAAACTTATCATCTAGATCTTTTACACAAGACCAATTGGAAGTATTGTCTTTTGGTTTAAATTTTGCGCCAGATCAAGACTTTAATCTTTTTACAACAATTTTGGACATCAATAAATTCATTCGGAATCTTACAATTAAAAAACATTTTTTTTTTCAGCCGAACAACAAGAATATTTGTCTGAGGAAAATTATGGTACAACAAATGTTTTTCATTCTTTGGATTTTCATGAACAAATGTCCCTTTTGATTCTGCAGGATTTACAGGATCAGGATACTGAATCCAATAAATTTGGTCAATCGATCTCTAAATTTGGTAACAAAGAACCCCTTTTTTTATCCTTTGCAGTCTCGGGCTGAATGTATGACTAAATTTCAAGAAATAGTGGAGCGAGATCTTAAAACCCTGCAGAATCAAAGGGTTTCAGTTAAACACAATTTATCTATAAACCAGAAACGAGCTATTCAGGAGATAAAAGATATGAATGACATAGTTATAAAAACTAGTGATAAAGGAGGCATAATTGTCATCATGAATTCCTCTGACTATAAAAATGAAATTTTAAAATCTTTAGCGGACACTAATATTTACAAAAAATTTAAATCATTTAAATCTGAAATTGACAAAATTATTGAAGAGGGAATATCTTTGTGGGTCCTGACCATTAAACAGGCTGATTTATTTTTTTTTTTTAAGAGTTTCTCATCGTTATGCCCATTTTTTATATGGGCTTCCTAAAATTCATAAACAAGCCGCTTTTCCACCTATGAGACCCATAGTCTCTAGCGTAGGATCTCTGAATGAATTTCTTGGCCAGTGGCTTGATTCTTTACTACAGCCATTGGTATCCAGGACCCCAGGATATATTAAGGATACCAAAGATATACTGGGTATCGTAACAAAAAAGAAATGGAAATTGGAGTATACTTGGCTAAGTTGCGATGTCGTTTCTTTATATACTTGTATCCCTCACAATGTTGCAATTCAAGCGTTACAATTCCATCTGAACAAGTATAGTTCATATTCAAGTGATCTGATTAATTTTATTTTACAGGTAACTTATTTTCTTTTGACGCATAATTTCTTTTCTTTTGATTCTGAATATTTTTTACAATGCACAGGTGTGGCCATGGGGGCTAAATTTTCACCTTCCCTAGCAAATCTGGTCATGTCTTATTGGGAGTATTCACACCTTTTTGCAGTTTCCAATCCGTTTTCTGCATGTATTCATTGGTATGGCAGATACATCGATGATACGCTGTTTATTTGGCGTGGCGATGTATCTGCCATACAGGACTTTGTAAATTACATTAACGACAACAATTTGAATTTAAAATTCACATATGTTCAGGCTGTGTCCAAAATTTCCTTTTTGGATCTGGAGTTGACAGGTGTTCCTAATGAACTTATTTCCACACGAACTTTTATAAAACCAATGGCAGGTAATGGTTTACTTCACGCTAAAAGTAGTCATCCCAGGCACACAGTTAAGGCAATTCCTGTAGGTGAATTCACGAGATTGAAGCGAAACTGTAACAATAATAATTTATTTAAAGATCTAATCCAATCACGAAACAAATTTGTAAAACGTGGATATCCACATTGGATGCTAGACAGAGCAGCACATATAGTAAATCAGAAAGAGCTATCAAGTCTTATCCCCTCAGATACAGTGGAACAAGCGATAATAAAAAAAAGAAAATTATAAATAGAACTAATATAGGCAACAAACCATACATGTGTCTACAATTTAGTCCACAGTTCAATAAAATCAAAACTATTATTAATAAAGCTTTGCCCATTTTATTTGAAGATCCCACTCTTGCTCAGATTCTGTCTAAGGGATGCAATATAGTAGCCAGAAAAGCGCCTACCTTAGGCAACATAATATCTCCTAATCACTTTTCTTCTGAACATTCAACTAATACTTGGTTGCATTGTATAGGTTGTTATAAATGTAATGTAACTAATTGCACTACGTGCAGACATCTTACCACCGTCAAGTTTTTTGGTACCGGAGGAAATAAAAATCAATACAAAATTCAAACATTTATAAACTGTAATACACGATTTGTAGTCTACAAAATTGATTGTACGATTTGTGACAAATCATATATCGGGTGTACTACTCGGAAATTAAAAAACCGCATATCGGAACACTTGTATGACATCAAATGCACTACAAATAATAGTCGCACCATTTCCTCTGTGGCGAGACCTCCGCGCGGTGGGGGTATTCAGAGCGTTACTTACCAGAGAAGCGTTCTGGATCTTTAATCTAGGTACAAGGTTTCCAGGTGGTTTGAACAAACGAAATGAACTAATGTTTCATTACTAGCAATGTCCCTCCCTCTGTATTTCTTCATTTTCTTTATGTCTTTATTTTTTATTCATTGTGCATTGTTTGTTGTTCATTATCTATTGTATATATCCTTCTGCACATTATTGTTTTGAATTTATTGGTTACATTTTGGAATTTTATTTATTTTTTTTTTTTTTTAGACCTATGTATCACATGACGTTTTTATAGCATTTGATTGGTGCTATATTGTGTATATATACCAGATATGTCATTTAGCAGATCAGCTGTGATAAAGACCGCTTGGTCGAAACGCGTCTACTATGTGTATGATGCCGTCCCAGGAGTCGTCTCCTTATTTTAATATGTTGGATTAAACTTTTATATTTTATTTGTAAGCTGGATCATCTTTTCGTTTTCTTGGATAAGTTTATCATTAACTAGGATCCCCAAGTCCTTCTCCCTGTCAGATTTACCCAGTGGTTTCCCGTTCAGTGTGTAATGGTGATATTGATTCCCTCTTCCCATGTGTATAACCTTACATTTATCATTGTTAAACCTCATCTGCCACCTTTCAGCCCAAGTTTCCAACTTATCCAGATCCATCTGTAGCAGAATACTATCTTCTCTTGTATTAACTGCTTTACATAGTTTTGTATCATCTGCAAATATCGATATTTTACTGTGTAAACCTTCTACCAGATCATTAATGAATATGTTGAAGAGAACAGGTCCCAATACTGACCCCTGCGGTACCCCACTGGTCACAGCGACCCAGTTAGAGACTATACCATTTATAACCACCCTCTGCTTTCTATCACTTAGCCAGTTACTAACCCATTTACACACATTTTCCCCCAGACCAAGCATTCTCATTTTGTGTACCAACCTCTTGTGCGGCACGGTATCAAACGCTTTGGAAAAATCAAGATATACCACGTCCAATGACTCACCGTGGTCCAGCCTATAGCTTACCTCTTCATAAAAACTGATTAGATTGGTTTGACAGGAGCGATTTCTCATAAACCCATGCTGATATGGAGTTAAACAGTTATTCTCATTGAGATAATCCAAAATAACATCCCTCAGAAACCCTTCAAATATTTTACCAACAATAGAGGTTAGACTTACTGGCCTATAATTTCCAGGTTCACTTTTAGAGCCCTTTTTGAATATTGGCACATTTGCTATGCGCCAGTCCTGCGGAACAGACCCCGTCGCTATAGAGTCCCTAAAAATAAGAAATAATGGTTTATCTATTACATTACTTAGTTCTCTTAGTACTCGTGGGTGTATGCCATCCGGACCCGGAGATTTATCTATTTTAATCTTATTTAGCCACTTTCGCACCTCTTCTTGGGTTAGATTGGTGACCTTTAATATAGGGTTTTCATTGTTTCTTGGGATTTCACCTAGCATTTCATTTTCCATGTTATGCAGTCAAATGGTTGACATAACAATACAAAGATTTCGAGCACCAGCTTTATTTTTAAAGAAACCAGCCTGCTAAAAAAAAAAAAGTCCCTCTTTTAGCTTAACCCCTTCACAACATGCGCCGTACTAGTACTGCGCATGCCGTGTCACCCCCTTTGATGTGGGCTCCGGCGGTGAGCCCACATCAAAGTCGCGACATGTCAGCTGTTTTGTACAGCTGACATGTGCGCGCAATAGCGGCGGGTGAAATCGCTATTCACCCGCCGCTATTAACCTGTTAAATGCCGCTGTCAAACACAGACAGCGGCATTTAACTACCGCATCCGGCCGGAAATGACATCGCCGACCCCCGTCACATGATCGGGGGTCGGCGATGCATCAGGAAGGTAACGATAGAGGCCCTTGACCTCTATGGTTACTGATGCAGGCCTGCTGTGAGCGCCCCCCTGTAGTCGGCGCTCACAGCACACCTGCATTTCAGCTACATAGCAGCGATCTGTTGATCGCTGCTATGTAGCAGAGCCGATCAAGTGGTGCCAGCTTCTAGCCTCCCATGGAGGCTATTGAAGCATGGCACAAGTAAAAAAAAAAAAATGTTTTTAAAAATATGAAAAAAATATAATAAAATATAAGTTTAAATCACCCCCCCTTTCGCCCCATCCTAAATAAAACAATAAAAAAAAAATCAAACATACACATATTTGGTATTGTCGTGTTCAGAATCGCCCGATCTATCAATTAAAAAAAAAAGCATTAACCTGATCGCTAAACGGCGTAGCGAGAAAAAAATCAAACGCCAGAATTACGTTTTTTTTGGTCGCCGCGACATTGCATTAAAATGCAATAACGGGCGATCAAAAGAACGTATCTGCGCAAAAATGGTTTCATTAAGAACATCAGCTCGGCACGCAAAAAATAAGCCCTCACCCGACCCCAGATCACGAAAAATGGAGACGCTATGGGTATCGGAAAATGGCCCTTTTTTCTTTTTAGCAAAGTCTGGAATTTTTTTTCATTACTTAGATAAAAAATAACCTAGTCATGTTTGGTGTCTATGAACTTGTAATGACCTAGAGAATCATAATGGTTAGTTTTAGCATTTAGTGAACCTAGCAAAAAAGCCAAACAAAAAAGTGTGGGATTGCACTTTTTTTGCAATTTCACCGCACTTGGAATTTTTTTCCCGTTTTCTAGTAAAAGACATGGTAAAACCAATGGTGTCGTTCAAAAGTACAACTTGTCCTGCAAAAAATAAGCCCTCACATGACCACATTGACGGAAAAATAAAAAAGTTATGGCTCAGGGAAGGAGGGAAGTGAAAAACGAAAACGCAAAAATGAAAAAGGTCCGCGACTTGAAGGGGTTAAATTTTGCATCCCAATGAGCTGAATGTGTAAATATATACCTGAAATGAATAAACTGCTCACACAAATTTATACCATTGAATAAATTGCATAAATACCTGAAAATAAAAAACCATGAACATAAATATATACTAGCGGTAAACAAACTGTATACATAGATATTGGATAGACCTGGGTGGGCCATGTATATGGATTACACCTAAATAAAATGGGAATGGTTGGTGATATCATCTTCCTGTTTGTGGCACATTAGTATATGGGAGGGGGAAAACTGTTCAAGATGGGTAGTGACCATGGTGGCCACTCTGAAGTCAGCCATTTTGGATGCAACTTTATAAATGGCCCACCCTGCAAAACATGCAAACATATGCCAGCAGTGAATAAACGGAATACATAATTATGAACAGTAGCAAATAAACTAAAAATTTACTAGCAGTGAATAAACTTTTTTTTTTTTTTTTCCCTCACTGAAATTTTGCTTATCTGGTGATTATAAACCCTTCCCTTCCCCTCCCGGGTTCCCTTTAGTTCTCTAAATGGCAGATGTGGCCCTGGGTTCACAGGAGTTTCACTCCCACCAATTAAATATTCATGACCCAATCTCATGATGACCCAATCTCATGATGACCCATTTAAGCACATATTCGTTTATCCTGCATGTATTCAACTTGCTCCCAAATATAATCTATTGCTTTCCATTTTCGCCTCTTTTAGGCCTGGGAGAGCAGGATTGTAGTGGTCGTTTTCCTGGGTGGTTGTTCAGTTTATTTTTTGATTCTGAAATCCTCTAGAAGGTTTTATCTATAGATTTCTGAAGCATATTTACCGCTTCAGTGTCGAGTCTTGGCCGCGCTCTGTCTGGGTTGCCATAGACCTCAAACTTCCTGACCTGTACAAAATTGTTCACCCTGACAACCAAGGAAACAATGATTCAACTGTTTCTTTGTGAAGAACATGGCAGAATCTTCTGCTGAAATATGCGGTCTTTGTGCATCTGAAACTGTGGACTGATCCTTGTCACCTACTTTGTTTTTCAGTGTTTCATTCTCACATTTCATACTTGTGGTATGTGCACACGTTGTGGATTCTCTGCGGATCCGCAGCATTTTTTGCAATGCAGATCCGCAATTGACTTACAGTACAATGTAAATCAATGAGGAAAAAATGCTGTGCACACTTTGCGGAAAATCCGCTGCGGTTTAAAAAGTAGCATGTCACTACTTTTTTGTAAATCTGCAGCGTTTTTGTACCAATTCCATTATAAAAAAAAAAAACGCAGCAAAACCACACAACGCTGCGGAACCGCACAAAACGTGACATCCGCAGGTGCGTTTTCTGCCAGGAGAGGCAGAATCCGCACCAGAAATTCCTAAGCCTAATCCGCAACGTGTGCACATAGCCTTATACTGCAATATCAGCACATAATAATGTCCACTTCTGCAATGCATGCTAACAACTTTTACTTCTTTTTAAAAAAAAAAAAAAAAAAAAAAATTTTTATTAAACTTTTTAATTTTTTTTTTTTTAACAAGGGGGGGGGGGGGACACTGGGAAGGGGAGGGAGTTAATAAAAATTAGAACTCGGACAACATTTTTCCAATTGGCAGTGTAACAAAGTTTACAGCATTAAACTGTATTTCTAAACATGTACAATATTGGTTATGGTTAGCAGAAGAAATAAACAAAATAAAATAAAAATGTGTGAATCTGCTGATCATGGTTTGTCCAGAGTTATTTATTTTTTAGCCTTCTTTAACACTCAACCCCTAACTCCTGTTTTCTCTTCTGTAGATGAACGGATGTTGATTCATCAGTTTACAATCTGGAATCTGACCTATTTTCTTTCTATATAAAGCAAATCTTCTGTATTCCCCACGCCTGATGCAATAATTTCCTTTTAAGCTGCTTGTTCCTGTGCTAGTCATACATTCGTAATTTTTTTTTATTGTTTTTAATTCTCTATGGACATGGAAAAAGTTAATATAACCATAACCTTTTTTACTTTGCTGATATGTTATTCTGACTTCTCAAAGGTGTCACAACCTGGACTTGGTGATGCCTCAATCTGTCGCCATACTCTACTCCACTTTTCCTGACTTTGCAATCCCTTTAAGATAAGTGCATTTTATTTAATTGACCCTTTTGCCCCTTTTACAGGTGCGGGAGGATGACCTGCCTCTGGTTATCAAAACTCTTTTAGCAGAACTTACAATTTACAAAGAAGAGAATGGAGAGTTGGTCCGCATGAGTCTTAGCGACGTCTCCGATAACTTGAAGGTCAAGAGCAGTAAGTGACTTGTCACCAAAATGTTGTCCATAATATTTGGACAGTTACCGAAGCTTCGTGACTTGGACTTAATATGGAACAACTTGGATACAACTGAAGTGTAGCCTTTCCGGTTTAAAGGGAACCTGTCACCTGAATTTGGCGGGACTGGTTTTGGGTCATATGGGCGGAGTTTTCGGGTGTTTGATTCACCCTTTCCTTACCCGCTGGCTGCATGCTGGCTGCAATATTGGATTGAAGTTCATTCTCTGTCCTCTATAGTACACGCCTGCACAAGGCAAGATTGCTTTGCGCAGGCGTGTACTATGGAGAACAGAGAATGAACTTCAATCCAATATTGCAGCCAGCATGCAGCCAGCGGGTAAGGAAAGGGTGAATCAAACACCCGAAAACTCCACCCATATGACCCAAAACCAGTCCCGCCAAATTCAGGTGACAGAGTCCCTTTAAGAGTAAAACCTAAAATATCCTGTGCTACGTTTAGGAATTGCAACCATTTTTCTACAAAGCCGCCTCATTTCAGGGGCTCAATATAAGTAATTGGACAAATTAACTTTAACATATATAAGATGTTCATTGTTAATGGTTTTGCAGATAATGACTGCCTGATGTCTGGAAGCCATGGATGTCACCAACTGCTGGGTTTCCTCCTTTGTGATGCTTTACCAGACCTTTACTGCAGCTGCCTTCAGTTGTTGCTTGTTTCTGGGTCTTTCTGCATTAAGTTCTCTTAAAGTGAACCTGTCAGCAGGATTTTGCTATGTGAACTACAGACAGTCATATAGGTTGTTTAAAATGACACCTGGGGTGAAGAAATCAGTCTTGTGGTTCTTGTGTAATCGGTGTTACAAGTTTTCAGTTAATGAGATGCCAATGCTTTGGGCAGAACTGTAGGCAGAATCTTATCTTCCTGCTCTAAGCCAGAGAAAGCAAGGGACGACCTGTCCACAGGCCGCCCCGAAGCACAAACGTGGGAAGGTCTTTGCTTGTTTTCTCTGGCTTATAGCACCAAGATAAGACTGCCTACAGTCCGCCCTGGAGTACGTCATATCATTCGCTCCACCACCCCTTTGTAAAGATCAAAAATTTACACGATTAAAAAAGGTCAATATCTTTTGAACTATATGATGGAGTTAAAAATACTAAGGGGAGAGTAGAAATAAAATGAGCAAAAACTGGTTAGTCTTGACCTGGTGGCAGATCCTATTTATATTACATAAAGTAATTACATTTTGGAGTTTGTCAGAGCGTTGTTGAGCATATATACACCTATAGCATATGTAGAAGTGTGAAGGAAAAAACAAAAAAAAACTAATTATTCAGGTCTATATTTCTCTTTAAAAAACCAAAGTACTCCTTTTGACACTGGATTCTATGCCGGAGATGCCCAATAGTGTGTTCTAATGCAACTGCCTATTCCTATTGTAGTTGCAGTGCTTCACCACTAGATGGAGGTCCAGACCACTTCTTTTCTTCGCATTGGCGATTTCTTTTCTTTCACAGGCACAGGGGCTTTTCCAGACTTAACATATGGGAAAAGTGTGAATCCGGAGTGTTTGTTTTTTGCAATGTACTGTTTCAAATGACATTTGTAGTTGCCTATTTTTGCATCTAGAGAGTAACTACATTTTAAATACGAGAGGGTGCTGATATGTAATTGGCCTATATTAAAAAAAAAAAAAACTAAACCACGACTCCATAGCATCAATTACCAACTTTTACATTTTTGTCCTTTTTGGGGAGATGGAGGGGGGGAGAAATATTGGCATAAACATGTGAAGGTGAGCTATGCAAAAGTTTCTGGTAAAGATGTACACATGTATTGTCCTCTACATGCAGAGCTGAACCATCAGCATGATATACAGAGGGAGATGTAGGGTCTGAGGACAAAGATGCATCTGCCCCCTGGACAGTGCATAGACCCCCTGGGAATAGTCATTGTACCAGAAGATGCTGGATAATGTTAGATCTGAAAACCAAAGCTCAGGTGAAGTGAATTTTTTTTTTTTTTTTTTTTTTTGACATTTCTAGAATGTGCAAATGAAATGTTAGGACATCCTGGCAGGACAAACTGTGACCGAACACTTACATGCTGTCTGTCTAACCTTTCTACTGTCTTTTTAGTGTTTAATGTGAGAGTCCATCCTGTGCAAAGTCCTGCAAACCGATTTTGCATTCTGACATTGGACCGTGACACCCTGCCATCCATCTCTACCATCCTGCTGGATGTCCTCTTCTACTCCCATGAGTGAGTCAATGAAACTACCGTAATTTATTTTAATGAATTAATCTGTATTTTTCAGGGACGGGAAATGCTAATCTGTGCATTACTTGCCATGCACACCCCCTATTGCAGCAGTGCTGCCCGGTTGGTCACTGCTAGGTCTATAGTGGTGACGCCATGTCCAGCTGCATGTGACCGCTGCAGCCAATCTCTTGCTTCAGCAGTCATGTCTCGCTGGCGTGTACTGATGAGACCAGTAATTGGTTGTGGCTTTCATCACTGCAGAACCAGCATGACCAACCAAAGGCTGTGTTTTTGGAATGATGGCGCTTTGAGGAGAGGAGTATTGCTCATTTTCTTACGCTCTATCCATTGCTGTACTTGGCCTCATTATCTGCCTAATTTAGAAGAATGTTCTTTCTGTCACAGACCTTGGCCGTGTAGAAGTAACCTATTACAATGGCGGGTACAATAATCTGTATATAGTTTGTATGAGGATATTATACCATTTGTTAAATAGTCTCTGCAGCAAAATGCGATGCCTCGCTATGTCAGGCTTCTTCCAGATTATTCCTGGATATCACATCTTCACAGGGTGAAATTTGCTACAAAACCCAAGCAACAGAGCATTGTTTAATTGTAACCCTCCAGAATGTAATCAGGGTAACTTGCATCCATGGCACTGTTCTGCATATTTTCATAGTTGGCACATCACACTGACGGCTGAATGGCTTGACGTTTCACCGTCATTGGCAAGTAGCTGCAAATGCGATTGGTTAAAGCCCTCACCAAAAAGCTTACTGGAGTTGTTCAATTATAGACTGTGCAACACCGAGGCCGAAGACGGGAAATGGTACAAGATTTTTAATATTCAGCGGGAGCAGATGAACGAAGGGGGCTCAGCAGCTGAGCCTGACCCATTCCGGCATGCGATGAGTGTGTATGCAGCCATCATCTGCCTCTAGTGGTGCTGTGCCTGTGAAATGCTATGGTCACTGTCAAATATCATTTACAGTGCACTTCATCGCCCCCACATAACAATGACAGCCTGCTGAAGACTCTTGTGCTTGTCAGGGCAGCGCTACTATGAACACCTTTTATAGGAGGTTGTGGCTTGTGCCATGTAGTATAAACTGTCTGACGATTGCAATTTCAAGTCCTCTAACCCCATTTGCTATATAGATCTACTATATAATTGTCTAAGGGTCACTTCATCTGTCTGTCCTTCTGTCTGTCATGGTTGTTCATTGGTCGCAGCCTCTGTCATGGAAATCCAAGTCTCTGTTTGGTCGTGGCAAAACAATCAGCGACGGGCGCAGTCCGGCGGCAACATGGCCGCTCCTTCCTCCCCGCAGTCAGTGCCCGCTCCATACTCTCCTCCAGTCAGCGCTCACACAGGGTTAATGGCAGCATTGACCGTGGTGTAACACACTCGGTTAATGCTGCTATTAACCCTGTGTGACCAACTTTTTACTATTCATGCTGCCTATGCAGCATCAATAGTAAAATGATCTAATGTTAAAAAAATAAATAAATAAATGAATAAAATCGTTATATACTCTCCTTTCCCGCTCCTCGTGACACCCCTGTGACCGCTCCATGTATTGCAGTTTTGCGGTCTCGCAAGACTGCTACATCATCCTCTCGCGAGACTGCAATGAACTCTTCAGACCAGAGCGTGCAAAGAGCGTCGGTAACCGCTTCGATCCGGGGGCGAATAGAGGGTGAGTATATAACTTTTTTTTTTTTTTTTTAACAGGGATATGGTGCCCACATTGCTATATATTGCGTGGGCTGTGCAATATATTATGTGGGCTGTTATGCAGCTGGCCACGCAGTGTGAACAATCAGCGACAGGCGCAGGCCAAATGTATTCTAAAATCTTCATAAATAAACTACATGCATATTCTTACCCGATGCCTTAGAATCGGGCTACCATCTAGTGTATGTGTGTATATATGTACTCATTGAAGGGAACTTCCCCCATCAATGCAGCATACAGTACATACGTCATGTCAATAATGAGATCACGTGACTGAACGCACTGTGCTGTTTCTGACAGCAGGACGCTGGGACTTGTAGCCGTGGGGGGGGGTGTCAAATCCCCCCCCCCCCCTCTCGCAACTATGATCGCTGTGACTGGCTGTTCGATTCTGAACATCCAATCAAAACAATTTCAGTGTTCAGACATTCCTGATCCTTTCCTGACCTGTTCTTGTCCCCAGCTTTTTCCTAACCCCTTGCCCACTCCCCCTTCTGCAACAGAGCACTGAATCAGTACTTGATCGCTTTTTTTTTTTTTTTTTTTTTATTTCACTCTTATTCCTACCCCCACCCCCTGCCCTTCCTATTTTGCACCACCTCTGTGGCTGCGTCCTTCATTTGGAGAGTGCTGGTCAGCGACACATTACTGATGGGCATCCTGTTTTTTTTTTTTTTTTTTTTTTTTTTTTTCCTGTTAAAAAAAACCCAAAAAAATCAAATTAAAATAATTTATAGTGCTACATTAGGGACCTTGTAATCCACAATAAAAATATACTGTAGTGCAGGCTCTTACAAAAGAGTGTCTGTGTAGTAAATCTGCATCAGATAGTTGCAGGCGCTTGGTAATTTGTTTTTCGACATCCTTCCAGGAATTGTAGTTTCATATTTGTAGTGGTATATTTTTGTACTAATTGCACTAAAGTTATTTTCTACTGCATGGATTACGATTAGCATAATTTTTTTTGCGGGCACTCAGTATTTGTTTTTACTGTTCACTGACAGCGGTATTTAACATGTGCTTCTGGCAATTGTGCCGGAAATCTGCCCATCGGTGACCCCGATAGGTTGTCATGACAACCAGAGGTCTCTTGGAGACCTCTATGGTTGTCATTGCCGGCTTGCTGTGAGCGCCACCTAGTGGTCGACGCTCATAGCAAGTGAGTATTTCGGCTACATACAGGTGAACTGATCATCGCTTGTATGTAGCAGACTATCGGGTTATGGCAGCTTCTAGTCTCCCATGGAGGCTATTAACCCCTTTCTGACCTCGGACGGGATAGTACG
Organism: Ranitomeya imitator; assembly: GCF_032444005.1. NCBI lineage: Eukaryota > Metazoa > Chordata > Amphibia > Anura > Dendrobatidae > Ranitomeya > Ranitomeya imitator. Next base: position 349,164,555 of record NC_091282.1, on the reverse strand, counting down.
TCTGAGGTCAGAAGCCCCGCTTTGATGCAGGGCTCCGGCGGTGAGCCCGCATCAAAGCCGGGACATGTCAGCTGTTTTGAACAGCTGACATGTGCCCGTAATAGGCGCGGGCAGAATCGCGATCTGCCCGCACCTATTAACTAGTTAAATGCCGCTGTCAAACGCAGACAGCGGCATTTAACTACCGCATCTGGCCAGGTGGCCGGAAATGACAGCATCACCGACCCCCTCACGTGATCGGAGGTCGGTGATGCGTCTCCATTGTAACCATAGAGGTCCTTGAGACCTCTATGGTTACTGATTGCCGGTAGCTGTGAGCGCCACCCTGTGGTCGACGCTCACAGCACACCTGCAATTCTGCTACATAGCAGCGAACAGCAGATCGCTGCTATGTAGCAGAGGCGATCGCGTTGTGCCTGCTTCTAGCCTCCCATGGAGGCTATTGAAGCATGGCAAAAGTTTTAAAAAAAAATGTGAAAATAAAAAAATATAGTTTAAATCACCCCCCTTTCGCCACAATCAAAATAAATCAATAAAAAAAATCAAATCTACACATTTGGTATCACCGCGTTCAGAATCGTCCGATCTATCAATTAAAAAAAAAGCATTGACCTGATCGCTAAATGGCGTATCGAGAAAAAAAAAATCGCAACGCCAGAACTACGTTTTTTTTTGGTCGCTGCGACATTGCATTAAAATGCAATAACGGGCGATCAAAAGAACGTATCTGCACCAAAATGCTATCATTAAAAACGTCGTCTCGGCACGCAAAAAATAAGCCCTCAACCGACCCCAGATCATGAAAAATGGAGACGCTACGAGTATCGGAAAATGGCGCAAATTTTTTCTATTTTTTTTTTTTAGCAAAGTTTGGAATTTTTTTTTTCTCCAGTCACCTTCCACGACAGCGGTACTGGAGGATGTCTCCCCGCCCTAATGGGGGACAGGAAACACAAAGAGGTTAAATACCCTCCCCTTCCTGCCATCTCCAGTGTTTTTCCTGTCCCCTATTGGGGCATGAAGAGGTCCTGCGGTAGTGCTGCCGTGGCCGGCGATCGGAGCACTCAGGTCTTACCTAGCCGGGCAGCCTGGGTCGGGATGTCTCCTCCCTGCGGCGCTGCTCCCGTCTCCCCACATGGTGCGGACTCGGGACCCTTTCTCCGCTCCTCCCGCGCTCCTTCGGGAGTAAAGCGGAGCGGTGTGGTGCGGCCGGGGTCCCCGCGCGGCTCCCTGGCATTTCCTTCTCTCCTCATGGCCGGAAACAGTGGACGCGCGAACCGGAAGTACCCGAACTTCCGGTTCTCGGCATGTGCGTTCCAGCGGTGGAACGCACGCGCGTCGGACTGCAGTTTCTGTTGGCGGCATAGCGGTCTTTCCCCTACGCCTGGGACCGGGAGGAGGAGCACAACATGGGACGCAACTTCCACGGTATTTAACCCTGGTAGTCACCTCCAGGTAAGGCCCCCTGTCTGACTGACTGGACTACAGTGCTGACTGACCATGGAGGGTGACAGATCTATCTCTGCTTCTGCCGAGCCCTGCGTCCTCCCTCCTACTGTGAGTAGTGGGTTAAGGTCCCTTTATCCCTGTATTCCTTAGGGTGCCATATACTTAGTCCCCATCTCTCTCTTATTTAGGGAGACAACGCCTCTGCCCCTAGGAAGGACAGATCTTCCAAGACAAAATCGGAAGATCGTAAATGTGGTGTTTGTGCATCAAAACTACCTTCTTCTTACAAGAAGAGACTATGCCAGCCCTGCACCGATGAAATAATTCGCTCAGAACAGCCATCCTTGTTTGAGAGCATTAAATCCCTCACTAAACAGGAAGTGCAATCCTCGGTATCGGCCCTTTCCCAGTCTCTGTTACCTCCGCCACCTCCTCCTAAAAAAAGGAAGACGGCGGCGGTTACTTCTGATTCAGATTCTGGTGAAGTTCATTCCTCCGGCTCGGAGGATTTGTGGGAGAATGAGGGCTCCACTTCCACCCCCAGAGAGGAGAGTAAAAAATATTATTTTTCCTCAGAGGACATACAGGAGTTAATCAGTATGGTCAGGGGGACAATGGGTGTTGAGGAGGAGGAGAAGCAATCGGTGCAGGATGAGATGTTCGGTGGGTTGAAACCTAAAAAATTAAAAGGGTTCCCTATACATGAGAATGTACAGAGTCTCATCCTTCATGAATGGGAATCACCTGAAAAAGGTCTTTCTGTTCCCTCTGAACTTAAAAATCGTTTTTCTCTCGATGGAGATGTCTCTCTGTGGGATACCCCTAAGGTAGACATGCAGGTCTCTAGAGTGTCAAAAAACACAACCCTCCCTTTCGAGGATTCTTCCCAACTCAGAGACCCTATGGACCGCAAAATGGAGAGTTTACTAAGAAGATCGTGGGAGACTTCTACCAATCTCCTTAAAACAAACATTGCGTCCACCTGCGTGGCTAGATCCCTATTTCGTTGGCTCCGCACGCTGGAAGACCACCTTACCCAGGGAACATCTAGGGAAATAATCTTAGATTCTCTCCCGCTTCTCCAGAAAGCTACGGGCTTCCTGGCCGATGCTTCGGCAGAATCCGTAAGAGTGGCTGCCAAATCAGCAGTTCTCTCTAACTCAGCCAGAAGAGCTCTATGGCTCAAGTCTTGGAGTGGGGATATAACGTCCAAAACAAAACTGTGCCATTCCCTTTCAGGGCCGCTATCTGTTCGGGCAGGCCCTGGATGATATTCTGGATAAAGCAACGGACAAAAAGAAAGCGCTTCCGGAACAGAGAAATCCGAAGAAACGTTTTTTTCGTCCCTCAAAAGAGCAACCCTTCCAACGGGAATTCAAAGGGAAAGGCAAATCAGGACGCTGGAGCTATCCTAAAGGGGGGAAAGGTAGGAACATCCTGGTTCCCCAGTCCCAGCAGACCCCAGAAAAGCAGTGACTACGCCCAGGGCGTTGGGGGGCGTCTATCGAACTTTATCAACCAGTGGAGGTCCATTTCGTCGAACCAGTGGGTACTCGACACTATTCAGAATGGACTAAAATTAGAGTTCGAGAGCCCTCCCCCTCATCACATGAGGATAACCTCATTACAGAGTCTCAGCCCTCAGGGCGCATTCCTTTCCGGCCTACAGAACTTACTCCAGGAAGGAGTAATTTCCCCAGTACCTCAGCAAGAAATTGGCAGAGGACACTATTCCCATCTGTTTCTGATCAAGAAGCCTTCGGGGAAGCCCCGAATAATAATCAACTTGAAGCCCCTGAATCAAGTAATAACCTACAGAAGGTTCAAGATGGAGTCGGTCAAGACAGCGATCCCTCTGATAGGACAGGACTGGGTGATGGCTACAGTAGATTTGAGGGACGCTTATTACCACGTCCCAATCCATCCAGAATTCCGGAAGTTCCTAAGATTTGCAATATCTCAGGATCGGGAGATAGTACACTATCAGTTCAACTCCCTTCCCTTCGGAATCGCCTCAGCACCCAGAGTCTTTACAAAAATCATGACAGAAGCCATTATATTCATCCGTCTTCAGGGGATCTGCATAGTACCCTATCTAGACGATCTTCTCATTGTCGCTCCCTCAGTCTCCCGCCTCAGTGCCGACTTAACAAGGTCTCTAGAAATCCTAAAATCATTGGTTTGGATCCCAAATCTAGAAAAATCGGACCTTCATCCCTCCAGGAGGAAGAAGTTCCTAGGAGTCCTTCTGGACTCGGAGGCGAGGAGATCCTTTCTGCCCAGAGAACGTCAATTCGATCTGGTACAGAAGATAACGGCATTCAGAACCCTGAAGGCTCCTACTCTACGACATTCCATGTCTGTGCTGGGATCTCTAACATCTTGTATCCAGATGGTACCTTGGGCACAAGCCCACACGAGAATCCTCCAAACCCATGTCCTATCATCCTGGGACGGTCAGCAGAGTTCTCTCTCCAAGAGAGTTTGCCTTCCCAATCATGTCAAGGCATCCCTAGCATGGTGGCTACGGGTTCGAAACCTCCAAAAGGGGGTCAGTTGGGATCAGATCCCACTAAAGACACTAACATCGGATGCCAGTCAAAGGGGATGGGGAGCTATAGTCGAGGGAACCCATTTCCAGGGCACCTGGGGCCCAGACATCAGAGCAAGCTCTTCAAACTTCAGAGAACTGAAAGCAGTAGAAGAAGCATTAAGAGCTGCATCCTCCCTTGTTCAAGGACACCATGTCAGAATATATTCCGACAACATGACCACGGTAGCATACCTTCGTCATCAAGGAGGCACAAGATTCAGGAAACTAAAGACCTTAGCCTCAAACATATTTTTTTCTGGGCAGAGAGACACGTTCTCTCTATCTCAGCAATTCACCTGAAGGGGTCAGCCAATACCCAGGCAGATTTCTTGAGCAGAAGGGATGTGCATCCAGGAGAATGGTGTCTGGACCAGGAGGTCTTTCTCTCCCTGATTTCCAGATGGGGGATCCCAGAGGTGGACCTTTTTGCCAACAGTCAGAATGCCAAGCTGCGAACTTATTTCTCCTTAAATATGACAGACAGAGCACTGGGCATGGATGCGTTCTCTCACCCATGGAGGTTCGACCTTGTTTATGCATTCCCTCTGATCCCATTAATATCGAAAACTCTACAGAAGATCCGATCGGAACGAGTTACGGCGATTTTGATAGCGCCAACATGGCCAGGGAGGAGTTGGTACAGCGCCCTGTTAGACATGGCCCAGGAAGGTCCAGTGTGTCTACCTCAGAAGGAAAATCTTCTTCGTCAGGGTCCATTGCTGCATCCAAACCTTCACAGATTGAATCTTTCAGCATGGCTTCTGAGGCCGAGATACTAAAGGCAAGAGGTCTCTCAGATGGAGTAATTCATACTCTCCAGAACAGTAGAAAACCCATAACAAATGCCATTTATGCCAAAATCTGGAAGAGGTTTTCATCGTGGTATCTTCCAGACATTCCTGATCCATTTCATCCAAATATTGCCAAAATTCTGGACTTCTTGCAAAAGGGTCTAGAGTTGGGTCTTAAGCCGAACACCTTAAAGGTACAAATTTCAGCACTTAGCTCCTATTTCGATCAGGATCTAGCCAAACATCGGTGGATCAGGCGCTTTGTTACTTCAGCAACTAGAATCCGTCCCAGAGTTCTCAACAATACTCCTCCTTGGGACCTTAATCTGGTCCTTAAGAGTCTAAGGGTACCGTCACACTATAACATTTCGATCGCTACGACGGTACGATTCGTGACGTTCCAGCGATATCATTACGATATCGCTGTGTCTGACACGCAGCAGCGATCAGGGATCCTGCTGAGAATCGTACGTCGTAGCAGATCGTATGGAACTTTCTTTCATCGCTGGATCTCCCGCTGTCATCGCTAGATCGGTGTGTGTGACACCGATCTAGCGATGCGATCCAGCGATGCGTTCGCTTGTAACCAGGGTAAACATCGGGTAACTAAGCGCAGGACCGCGCTTAGTTGCCCGATGTTTACCCTGGTTACAAGCGTTAAACTAAAATAAAACAAACAGCACATACTTACATTCTGGTGTCCGTCAGGTCCCTTGCCGTCTGCTTCCCGCACTGTGACTGCCGGCCGTAAAGTGAAAGCAGAGCACAGCGGCTGTGCTTTCACTTTCACTTTACGGCCGGCAGTCTGCGAGTGCGGGAAGCAGACTGCAAGGGACCTGACGGACACCAGAATGTAAGTATGTGCTGTTTGTTTTTTTTTTAGTTTAACGCTTGTAACCAGGGTAAACATCGGGTAACTAAGCGCGGTCCTGCGCTTAGTTACCCGATGTTTACCCTGGTTACCCAGGGACCTCGGCATCGTTGGTCGCTGGAGAGCTGTCTGTGTGACAGCTCCCCAGCGACCACACTACGATTTACCTACGATCACGGCCAGGTCATATCGCTGGTCGTGATCGTTGGTAAATCGTATAGTGTGACGGTACCCTAACTCGAGATCCTTTTGAGCCTTTATCTCATATTTCATTAAAGGTTCTTACCCTAAAAACGGTCTTTTTAGTGGCTATTACCTCGGCCAGACGGATAGAACTGCATGCCCTATCCATACAAGAGCCTTACTTAAGGGTAACATCTGATAGTATAATCCTGCGTCTAGATCCTACCTTCCTACCTAAAGTAACATCAGACTTTCATAGAGGTCTGGACATAGTGTTGCCCTCGTTCTACCCAGATCCTTCTAATGTGAAGGAAGAGTCCTTCCACACTCTGGATGTCCGCAGAGTGGTGTTACATTATCTTTCACAAACAGAGAGTTGGAGGATTGACCAAAATCTCTTCATTCAACTCTCCGGGAAGAACAAAGGCAGAAAGGCTACGAAAAATACTATCGCCAACTGGATTAAACAAGCCATATCTCTGGCATACTCATCCCAGAATCTACCACCTCCTCCATCACTGAAGGCCCATTCTACACGGTCGGTGTCAACATCATGGGCAGAGAGGGGTGATGCTTCTACGGAGCAGATTTGCAGAGCTGCCACCTGGTCATCAGTACATACGTTCACCAGGCACTACAGGCTTGATTTCAACCGGGATTTAACTTTCGGCAGAACAGTTCTGCAGGCGGTTGTCCCCCCCCCTAGAAATTATTTGTTGGTACTACTCCAGTACCGCTGTCGTGGAAGGTGACTGGAGAAAATAGAATTATTCTTACCGTTAATTCGGTTTCTAGGAACCTTCCACGACAGCACTAATTTCCCTCCCTATCTGATGATTTTATTGGATGATTCCTGCACTTAAGTGGTAACTATACATACTACTGTGTCCAGAAAAAACACTGGAGATGGCAGGAAGGGGAGGGTATTTAACCTCTTTGTGTTTCCTGTCCCCCATTAGGGCGGGGAGACATCCTCCAGTACCGCTGTCGTGGAAGGTTCCTAGAAACCGAATTAACGGTAAGAATAATTCTATTTTTCACCACTTAGGTAAAAAATAACCTAGTCATGTTAGGGGTCTATGAACTCGTACTGACCTGGAGAATCATAATTTCAGGTCAGTTTTAGCATTTAGTGAACCTAGCAAAAAATCCAAACAAAACAAGTGTGGGAACGCACTTTTTTTGCAATTTCACCGCACTTGGAATTTTTTTCCCGTTTTCTAGTACACGACATGCTAAAACCAATGATGTCGTTCAAAAGTACAACTCGTCCCACAAAAAATAAGCCCTCACATGGCCAAATTGACGGGAAAAATAGAAATGTTATGGCTCTGGGAAGGAGCGGAGTGAAAAACGAACACGGAAAAATGAAAAATCCCCAGGTCATGAAGGGGTTAAAGCATGCCAAAAGTGAGAAGAAAAAAAAATTGTTATGGCTCTTGGAAGAAGGGGAGATGAAAACAAAAACTGAGCCCTGAAATTCAAGACTCCTTCACAGCAGAGCCAATTTACTGAGGCAAGACTCAGATGGGCAGGCTTGTTCCAATGTGACTTTCTTTTTTTTTTTTTTTTTTTAAGATCTCCTTATCCCATTTATACAGATTTAAGCAGCTTTTTGCAATGTATTCTGAGAACCGCACGAGGTAGGGAATAAAACGCTGCATTCAATGTCGCTTATCAAGCTGTGCTGTGGCTTACTTAGTTTTATCACTAGTAGATTATCATTGCCCTGACAAGAAGGCAAGTGCTCGCTAGTCCCACTCCGTCCCCTCCTGTGATAAGGAGCTAATTGTCCATACACGGTGTACACAGAGCTTGGAGTGTGCAGGTCCTGCCTTCTCAGGTCTGCTGCATTCTACATGTAAAATTCTGCTGCACCCAGTAAGCTAAGTGATACATCATTGGACTCTGGGTCACTCTTCCTATATTGCGCTGCTCTCAGATGAAGTATCAAATACCTGCTGACAAATCATTTTAAATAAGTCTGGTTGTCAGAAATGTATTGAAACCATGAGCACTACATATAGATACAGGAATGACTTTTTTTTTTTTTTTTTTTTTTATTTTCCCCTCAAGAATTGAGTACATCCGTAGAAGTAGTTTAGTATTCAGTTCTGGTTTCACGTTTCTTAGAACAGGAAGGCTTGTTATTGGAGGCTGCCAACAGATCGGTGCCCAGACAGGATAGGAATAGACAGGAAGTGGTCATTTATATATACTGGAAACATCAAAACACCACGGTGTTGAAAATGTCAAGGTCCTTTCGAAATCGTGAATGTTTTGTTCATAAAGAAGCATTCCTGACAAATTGTATCCACTAAGGCTTTCTGATTATGTATGCAGTGTAGTGTTTTTATTAAAATGCGTGCCCATGGCTGTCTTCTGTTTCCAGCGCCACTCCGCTCCTCTTCTGAATCATGTGACCTGAACTCCAACTCTCCAGATCACATGGGGGTTTTTAGTGGCCCAGAAGTCATATGTTCTGAGGCTCCATAGGGTTACATTCTAAGGCTGGTGTCCCACTTGTAACTACAATGTGAGAAATTCGCACCTCAATACCCGGCACCAGAGTGTGCGGCTGCATGTATTTCTATGCAGCTGAACGCTCCGGTCCGAACCGCTGGTGGCCGTGCCGATTATTGAGGTGAGACTGACGCGAGTTTCTCGCATTGTAGTTACAAGTGCGACAGCGGCCTAAAAGTGACTTCATGTCTGGCATACGTGTGTCTTCTACACTTAACCTGGTGACACGTCATCTTTAAAATGTTTTTTTGCAATTTTGTTCTAGGTCACATGAAGGGACTGCTGCGCAGGACAGTGAATCCTTTCGTTTTTTTGCCTTCTCCTTGATAGACGGATATATATCCATTGTTATGGATACAGAGATACAGAAAAAGTATGTAATATTCAGTTACATTTATATCATATAAGAGGATTTTTCTGACAAGTATTTAAGTTATGTCAATGCATATAGTCAGACATGTTAGAGCACAGTGGTAAAAAATGACCAAATTTTGTCGTGGGGGGGGAATTTATGGCTCACTCGAGTGAAAATTTTTATTTTTTTTTTTGCCCCCCCCCATTGTTGGGTGTAGTGATGGTAGTCACTTGGCTATCTTCTAGTTTCAGCGGCGCTCTAGTCCGCTCCAGCACTGTGACTGCATTTTTAACCTGCCGGATCACTGTGTGTAACAGTGGTCACTTTCTCAGTGTAAGGCTGCCGTCACAAGCAGTATTTGGTCAGTATTTTACATCCGCATCTGTAAGCCAAAACCAGGAGTGGAACAATTAGAGGAAAAGTATAATAGAAACATATGCACCACTTCTGCATTTATCACCCACTCCTGGTTTTGGCTTACAAATACTGATGTAAAATACTGACCAAATACTGCGAGTGTGACGGCAGCCTAAGTCTGAGGCTCAAAGCAAGCCTCTCTCCCGCTGTTCTGGGCTGCACACTTGCAATGGGAAAAGTCAGAAAGTGACCTGTGCGCCACACAGCAACCACTGTGATTCAGCAGGTCACAAATGCAGTCACATGGTGCTGCAACGGACCATAGCACCGCTGAAACCGGGATAGAACGGCAACTGGTGAGCAGGTTACTATGACACTTATACACATGATATCCAGAGAGGAGGAAAGAAAAATCTGTGGAGTGGGGCTTTCAGAAAAAACTCCACTGTAAACTAACTTTAATGCTTTGTACCTGTCTTGGTGTCAAAGGTGACTAAGGTGCCAAAGGTGAATATTTGTAAGATATTTGATAGAAAGCTTTGCCTCTTTTTGGGACGACACTCTTGCAAAAAGCATATTGCATGGCCTTCAAGCCAAGTGATTTTTGGGATGTTCCAGTGTTCCTTTTTAACACTAGATCTTTTTGCTATTGATGCTGCTTAGGCAGCATCAATAATAGTTAGTCACACTTGTCAAACACTAAGTTTGACAAGTGTGACCAACCTGTCAATCAGTTTTCCAAGCAATGCTACAGATCGCTTGGAAAACGCTAGTATTCTGCAAGCTAATTACACTTGTAAAACGCTAGTGTTTAGTGCCAATTCCGCATGCGTTTTACCCACGGCACAGTTGCACACGTCTGGAATTGCCATGGAAATTTTTGCGGCAATTCCGGACGTGTGCACGTAGCCTTAGTATGTCACTTACCACAGGTGCAGGGCATTGCATTTGCTTAGATAGCCTTAGTGCTCTTAACAATGGATATGTTCACTCTTGCATTTTTGATGCTTTTTTATGCAAATCTTAAGCTGCGTTTTTCAGTACTAGAAATCCGTTCAGAAATCTCATGCGTGTTTTTTTTTTTTTTTTTTTGGGCACTAAATTTTCAGCTTGTACTAGAGACAAATGTACCAAAAAATAAAAATAAATGCAGCAAAACCTGCTTTTTGTAAGCAGCTTTTTTACTGCCGAGATGGCAGGTTTTGCCTGCCCAAAAAGCATAACGTGTGAACATAGCCTTACTGTCATTATGAATGGTCATAACTAGGTATCCAAACCCATGGATGTTCAGGTTCAGCTGATCATTTTAAAATACGGTAGTTTTGGTTAAGGTGTCAGAATAGTACCCAAACTCTAATCCGAACCCCATTCAGATGAATGGGAGTCCTGAACACCCAATGTTTGCCACCTTGTCAACTAGGTAACAGCATGGCAAACACGGGCTCTGATCCGCAGTGTTCTTACAGACACTTTTCCATTACTAACCTCTAGGCTTGATGTCAGCGGCCATAAAACAGCTGAGGTAAACACCAGCCGTATTACCCCACTTTCTGCCACCACACCCCAGGGCAAGTGGGAAGAGCCAGGAAAAACGCATCTAATAGATAAAACTTTTCTTGGGTGTCTGCAGGCTGCTATTTTTAGGTTGGGGGCAATATCGAAGGCCCCTTCCGTGTGAGAATGCCATCACCCAGCAGCTGGCTACTTTAACTCAGCTGGTTGTCAAAAATGGGGGTACCCTGTGCCATTTTTATTTTGAATTATTTAAATAAAAAACAAAACCGCGTGGGACCCTTATCTCATCAGCCAGAGACCTGTGACCATCAGTAACCTTTTCACCGCCGGTCACAGGTGCTGGCTCACACCCTGTCATTTGACGGTGTGGGGACTGCAGCACTCTGACCGGCGGTAACTAACTTACCGCCAATCAGAGCTGCAGTAGTTTCTCATGCAGATGACAGCATGGAAATCAGCCGGTTGTTCGGGCTTCCAAACCCGAACAGTAAGGCCGGAGACACACTTGCGTGTCGCATCCGATGTGAGCAGCGGATGCGATATGCTAATGACACTCGGCGCCTGCACTGCTGCAAGCATGAATTCAGTTATCTGTCCTCCGCTACTATCGCATGAGGATCGCAGCACAGCTGCGGAGGAATCGTAGAAATTTCTCCATCTCTGGCGTCCGTGAGAATCGCACTGCAGTTGTGATATTTGAGTTCAGTGTGATGTTTCACTCGAACCCATAGACTTAAATGGGTGAATGTGATTTATTTTTTTTTTTGTTTTTTTTTTTGTTTTGTTCCCCCAAGGAAATAAAAACGACAGAATACAAGCATTGGATTAAATTGGTACAATTGCATTTGTTCAATTTTAATCACTAATGAGTGTGAGACATAACATCCCTGTTCGGGGTCCATGCCCAGAGACTAGGTGTTGGCTACAGATCCTGATATTTACTGTTCGGGTTCACCCATCACTAGTCGTAACCATGGAAACTTTAGCTACTGCAACCCCCTGCATATGGGGTAAGAGACATAGTGAATCAGAACTATACTACACTTCTAGTAGGAGGTATTTGCTAGTGTTACTTACTGCATTAGATAGGATCTTGCAGATGGCAATACCTCTTTAAAAGGGAACCTGACAGCTGATTTATGCTGCCTGATCTACTGGCAATATGTATCAGACACTAATTGTATGAGCTCAGCCAGGTATGTTTGACTCTGAAATGCTGCAGCGTTTCAGAGAATACCATAATTTTAAAAGCCGCTGGGGACGAAGCTCCATGGACTACTAGTCGGACAGGTGGGTCCCTGGCAGTTTCTCCCTGCCTGCTGCCAGGTCTTTTCCTATACTTGCATGCAGGGAAAGATCTGTCACTCAAGGGGAGTGAGCGGGGAGAAGCTACAGGGGACCTGTCTGACGAGACTCCTGTGCGTCTTGGGCCTCTTTCACACCAGTTTATTGCCATCAGTCACAATCTGTCGAATTTTTTGGGGAAAAAAAAAAACAGATGCGCCACAGATTGTGAAAAACTGATGCGATGGATCTGTTTTGCACCTGATCAGACTAGCTGATCCAACGAATGGGATCCTAAAAAAATCGGAGCATGCTCAGTTAAAAAAAAAAAAAATCGATCGCCAGATTCAGTCATTTGACAGATCTGGCGCCATAGGCTTCCATTCTAGCAAACGACGGATCCGTCACTTTTTTTTTTTTTTTTTGGCAGACACAAAAAACTTTACTATGTCGTCTCCAGCCACTGGACAAACTATTTTCGAAGGATCCTGCGAACGACTGATATAACGTGAGGCCATCCGTCGCTAATACAAGTCTGAGAAAAAAACGGATTCGGCAGCATCAGTCGCCGGATCCGTTTTTTTCTTTTTTTGTTTTCTCCTTCGCCTCATTGGGGGACACAGGACCATGGGTTATGCTGCTGTCACTAGGAGGCTGACACTAAGCTGAGACAAAAAAAAGTTAGCTCCTCCCCTGCAGTATACACCCTCATGCTGGCTTCCAGAGACCCAGTTCAAGCTTAGTGTCCGTAGGAGGCACACTGTTTTTTAATCTCACTGATTTTTAACCTTCCTATTCCGGAAGAAGGGGGCGACGGATTCTTTCAAGGTCCGATCTCCCCCGAACCAACAACAGGCGAGCACGGGAGTTTCACCTCACCGTATCCTCTCCTGCGACGTGGGAGCCACTGCCTGAGCTGACCTTTTTTGGGCGGCTGTCTTTTTCCTGGGGCCGATCTCCCCACGTTGTACAGACGAGCACTGGTTTTTACCTCCAGTATCCTCTTCTGCAGCCAGGCCTTTTTATTGCCGGACATCTGCCCTGTCCACCAGGTTCTCCCTCGGCTGTACAGAGGCTCTATTCCCGTGGCGTCCGTGCAGACCACACTGCATCACCAATGCCTATGCGTGATTCAGGTGGTGGACGGTTCCTCTCCACCCCCCTGTCTGGGGCTGGTGGATGGAGGCTTCCCAACCCCTGCACCGTCCCTGCCATTCCAAGGCACTCCTCACCTCCTCGGGGTAAGTGTCTCGTGGGGGATGGGGGGGGGGGGGGGAGGATCGCCGGTTTTGCGGTCCGGAGGGCTCCTCCTAAGTAGCGGCACATCGGTTGTCTGGGCCCCTTATTTTCGGCTCTTTGCGGCCGCGCGCTGGGCCGAAGCCGCAGGACGCTGCCGATAGGCTCTGCCCATCCCTTCGCGTCATTCGGCGGCGCCGCTCCCCGGTCCTGGCGCTTCTCGCCGCCTCCGAGATCTCTCTCCTGATCTCGGCGGCCATCTTGGTCCCTCACTGCACGCCGCAGCTCCAGCTCTGCTGCAGCCTCTAGGCGACACAAGCGCCCACGTGCAGCGTTTTTTTTTTTTTTTTTTCCCCCCCCCCGCTCCTCTTCTCAGGACAGCGGGACACAGGACCTGGGTAACGAGACCTCGTCAGCCTCTCCTCTGCAGCGTCGCCCTCTGCTTCCCTAGCTTATAGACCCTGTGGTCTATTTTTTTTTTTTTTTGCATTAGAATCATGTCCCAGTCAAGGTCTAAAAAATCCTCTAAGATGCATACGACCTTTTTTTTTTTTCTGCGTGTACCACCTGCCAGGCCCCGCTTCCTCGGCCTCAAAGTTCTCCCCTCTGCTCTGCCTGCGATGCTCCATGTGCCCAGGAGCCCTCCACCGCCACCGACTCCGGCGTACCTAGTCCCCCCCCTTCCCCCGTGGGTCGCTTCACTTTCGCAGTCCGTGGATTTTTTAGCCAACGCCATCAAATCCATTCAAAATCCTCCTGGGGAACGGGGCGATCCGTTACAGGTCCTAAGAGATCCCTCCGTAACAGGGGAATTGTCGGCCAGCAGGGGCCGCTCTCTCCATAAAGAGGCACGGTCATCCAGAAAACGGATCCGCACTACCTCTCCTGAGCGCTCACCTCGCCACTCAGACTCTGGCAGCTCCACCTCTCGCTCACCCTCTTTGGGGGCTCGCAGCGTTCACGACTCTGAACATGAGTCCAAAGTATCATTGGACCCGGAGGCTCCGGAGTTCAGAGCTACGGTTGACTCCCTCATTGTAGCAGTCAATCATGCACTTAAGGTGGATGATGGCTCTAATTCCGCTCCGGAACACGCTGTCTCTTTTACCAGAACCAAGCGTTCTCACAAAACTTTTGCCTCTCACCCAGATTTTCTGGATATAGTCAGGCAACACAGGGAGCGTCCAGATAAGCGTTTCACGGGAAAGAAGGACCTGGTATCGAAGTATCCCTTTTCAGCAGATCTCGTGAAGGACTGGATGGATTCCCCCTATAGTAGATCTTCCGGTCTCGCGCCTGGCTTCTAAAACGCTTCTTTCCAGGTCACCACCTGACAGCACCATGGAGGACGTCCTTCTTATACACAGTGGGACAGGAAACACGAGAGTATAAAAGGACCCTCCCCCTTCCACCCTTCAGTGTTTTTCCTGTCCCACTGTGGATAGGAACGACGAGAGCGTTGTCCCTACAGAGCGTGCGGATCGGGGGGGCTCAGCCTCTTCCTTCCCATGGGTCGTATCTCTGTACCGCCGACACCCAATTAATTGGGTCCCTCAGCGATGCCGGTGTAGCGCTGCTCCTGGCTAGGAGGTCGCTTCCCCCTGGGGGGGGCTCTCGACCTCGGACGGCTACCCCAAGCGTACCTGCATGGATCTCTGCAGGGTGGTCCCTTGACAGACAGTCCGGAGGAGGGGCAGGTACGGCAGAGCGCTCCGGACTCCATGTGTGTCGGCGGTAAGCGTGCGTTGGACTTCCGGTTTACCGCTGCCGCGTCACTTCCGGGTCACAGCGGCAGCAGGGGGGCGGCCTTCCTCCTCGCTCCTGTAGGAGCGCCGGGACACAAGCGAAAGGATTTAAGGTAAGTGAATACCGCTAGACACCGCAGTTGCAATGGATCCAGGCCCTGTACCAACTGTCAGCGTAGAGGCCACGGGGAAACGGGATTCCCTTACACACGTGAGTCCCCTCTAAAAGGTGCGCTCCTTATACTCCTATTAAAGGTACTAGTAGTGGTCCCTTTATATATTCCAGGGGCGTCCTTCATCTGGGGATAAGAAGACTGGTAAAACCAGGAGATGTCCCATATGTGCCACAAAACTTAATGCCTTGTGCCAGAAGCCTCTGTGCGAGCCCTGCACCGCCCGCATTGTAGGAGAGGAACAGGCCTCTCTAATAATGAGCATGAGAGCTATGGTTAGAGAAGAAGTGCAGGCTTCTATATCTAACCTATCTGCCGTCCAGCAGTTCCAGCCTGAGGTCCAGGATCTACCCAGGTCTAGGAAGAGGCAGAGGGAGTCAGATTCGTCTTCTGAGGACAGTCAATCAGAATCTGACATGGAGGAAGAGGAAGAAGTGTGTAGAGATCCTCCCCAGAAGGGGAAAAAGTATCTTTTCTCTTCCAATAATATTGACGAACTACTGGGAGCAGTCAGACAGACTATGCAGGTTGAGGAACCTTCGACCTCTTTCCGTGCAGGATGAGATGTTCGGGGGACTGCGGTCACAGACGTCAAAAGTCTTTCCGGTTAATGCCCACATTCGGTGAGTCCGAGTTCAGTCTCGGCTTTGCTCAGAGTTCACAACTACTGACCCCTTCTTCACCTCTTCCCGCAGCTCAATGATTTTGGAAGAGTGGGAGGAGGCAGAGAAGAGGATATCAATACCGAGAGACTTTAGGCTCCGTCTTCCCTTTGACCATGAAGAGGTCAAGGACTGGGAAGATATACCAAAAATTGACATCCCACTAGCAAAAGTGTCTAAAAGAACTGCCATACCATTCGAGGACTCCTTGAACTTAAAAGAGCCTATGGACAGAAAGGCGGATGGTCTCCTTAAAAAAGCTTGGGAGACTTCGGCCGCGGTGATCCGCACAAATATTGCGGCGACATCCGTGGCGAGAGCCATGCATCTATGGGTTGATGATTTAAAAGATCAACTGTCAGCCGAAACTTCTAGGGAGTCTATCATCAGTGCTATCCCTTTACTTAAACTAGCCACAGGTTTTCTAGCAGATGCTACGGCAGAATCGGTCAGGTTTTCAGCCAGAGGGCAATCGCTATCTAATGCAGCCCGTAGGGCTATTTGGTTAAAAAGCTGGTCGGGGGATGTTCCTTCTAAGAACAAACTGTTCCATTCCCTTTTCGGGTGGCCAGGTTTTTGGCCCTGTATTAGATGACATTCTGGAAAAAGCTTCTGATGAAAAGCGATTTCCAGAAGGAAAAAAAGAAGAAATTCCAGCCCTTTCGTAGACCCTATTACAGTCAGAGAGCAGACTATAGGGGTAAAGGTAAACAAGGGAGATGGAGTTACCAGAAAGGGGGGGATAATAGGAACCGAAATAGAGATCCAGGTCCCTCAAACCCTAGGTCTGAGTTCCGGAGAAAGTGACTCCACCAGAATAGGGGGTCGGTTGTTGAATTACCTGGGGGAATGGGAAAAAATTACCTCCAACCCATGGGTCCTTCAGGTTATATCACTGGGTTACAGAATAGAGTTCGTATCCCGTCCCCCAGAAAGATTTTTTCATCTCCAACGCCCGTCTCTCTTCAGTCTCCCCAATGTGGTCAGACATTCAGGATCTCCTCCGGATGGAGGCAATAACTCCCGTACCTCCTCACCAAAGAGGAACAGGTCACTACTCGGGTCTCTTTTCTATAATAAAACCATCAGGAGAATACCGAACCATCATAAACCTCAAGCCATTAAACAAATGGCTATCGTACAAAAGATTCAAGATGGAGTCCATTCGCTCCACAATTCCCCTATTGGGGAAGGACGTGGTAATGTGCACTTTGGATCTAAAAAGTGCGTATTATCACGTCCCAATTTTTTCGCAACATCAAAAGTACCTAAGATTTGCGATAGAGAAAGACGGTTCAGTCCTCCATTATCAGTTCCGTTGCCTTCCGTTTGGTCTAGCATCGGCTCCAAGAGTTTTTACAAAACTCATCATAGAGATCGTATCTTTTCTAAGGAGACGAGGTATCATTATAATACCATATCTAGACGATTTCCTGTTAGTGGCAGACTCGGTGTCCCAACTCAAGATCGATTCTCAGTTAGTGATCTCCACACTGCAGAAACTAGGTTGGGTGGTGAACTGGAAAAAATCACACTTAACCCCAAGATCAAGACGACAGTTTCTGGGGGTAATACTAGACTCAGACATCAGGAAGTCTTTTCTTCCGGACAAAAGGCGGTCAGACCTGGTAAAGAAGGTTCGACAGTTTGCAAGAACTCGGGTGACAATAAGAGATGCAATGAAGATCCTAGGCCTGATGACAGCCTGTATCCCATGTGTCAGCTGGAGCCAATTCCATTCTCGTCGACTACAGAGAGCGGTTCTAACAACATGGGACGGAAGACAGTCTTCGTTGGACAGACAGTTTGTTCTATCCTATCGAGTCAGGAAATCCCTACGATGGTGGATGGTGTCAGGAAACCTTCAGGTGGGGGTCCCATGGATCCAGACTCCAGCAGTCATGGTAACCACGGATGCGAGTCAGCAAGGTTGGGGCGGCCAGGTACTCGGAAGATATTACCAGGGACAGTGGAATTCGGAAGAGAGCAACAATTCCTCAAACCACAGAGCTACAGGCGGTTTGGAAGGTTCTGTGGGCAGCCCGGTCCCTATTAAAGAACAAACATCTGAAAATCTTATCGGACAACACGACGGCGGTAGCTTTTCTTCGCCATCAAGGGGGCCCGAGACATCCGAAACTGCAACGTCTGTCGGATCAGATCTTTGAATGGGCAGAAAGTTCGGTACTTTCAATTTCAGCAGTCCACTTAGAAGGCTCAAAGAACCAGGTTGCAGTTTTTCTCTGCTCAGAAAATCCATCACCCATAGAGTGGGAACTGAACAGCGGAATCTTCAATACCCTGTGTCAGCGTTGGGGAACCCCGTCCGTGGATCTTTTCGCGACAAGAAGAAATACAAGGATAAAGACCTTCTTCTCCCTAAATCCTCAAGAGAATCCAGCAGGGGTAGATGCCCTTTCTCAATCGTGGAGCTCGGGTCTGCTATACGCCTTTCCCCCTCTGGCATTAGTACCAAGGGTACTCAGGAAGATCTGCGAGGACAGAGCTCGGGTGATCCTGGTGGTCCCTTTCTGGGCCGGAAGGAGCTGGTTCCCCCTACTAAAGAAGCTGGCAGTGGACAGTCCTTACCATCTTCCAGTCAGGGGGGACTTACTTTCTCAGGGTCCGATCCTCCATCAGAACCCAGGAAAGTTGCGGTTAACAGCTTGGATTTTGAGCGGCAGATCCTAAGGTCAAAAGGCCTTTCAGAAGGAGTGATTTCGATTCTACAAGCAAGTAGGAAACCAGTGACTTCAACAATATATCTCAGAACCTGGAGAAAATTCTGCAGTTTTTGTGGAGACACAACAATCGATGTTGATCACCCTAACATACCCAGAATTCTTGATTTCCTACAGCAGGGATTTAAGAACGGGCTCAAACCAAGTACTTTGAGGGTTCAAATTGCAGCCCTCAGTGTATTTTATGACTCTTCCCTGGCCGCCCACCCTTGGATCGCTCGTTTCTCTAGAGCGGTCTCGAGGCTGAAACCTCCAATCAGGAAGTCTGTGCCTCCCTGGGACCTTAATTTAGTCCTTAATGTTTTATGCAAAGAGCCCTTTGATATGAACAGGGATATAAATATCGCTAATCTTTCCCTAAAAGCAGTTTTTTTTTTAGTAGCCATTACATCAGCCAAAAGATTAGGGGAACTTCAGGCCCTTTCCATCCAGAACCCTTATCTACAAATATTTGATGATGGGTTGGTTTTGAGGCTTGACCCAGGATTTCTTCCCAAGGTAGCCTCTGTATCAAATATTAACCAAGAGGTCGTTCTTCCGTCTTTTTGCCAATCTCCTAAAAATCAAAGAAGCCTTTTTCCATAACTTAGATGTTAGGGAGACGGTGCTGAAATACTTGGACATGACTAGGTCCTGGAGACAGGATAGTAATCTTTGTCCTGTATGGGGGTCCTAATAAGGGAAAGAAGGCATCAAAATCCACTATTGCCAGGTGGATTAGATCCACTATTACCACGGCCTATCAGTTACAGGGAAAAGATCCTCCAGATGGCCTTAAAGCTCATTCATCCAGGGCTATGGCCACGTCTTGGGCCGAAAAAGGTGGGGCCTCAGTAGATCAGATTTGTAATGCAGCATCCTGGTCTAACATTAGCACTGTTTCAAAACACTACAAATTAGACGTAGTTTCTTCAGTTAGCTTTTGGCAGGAAAGTGCTTCAAGCGGTAGTCCCACCCTAGAACTAGGAAGTTTCCTTTGGTACTTCTCCATGGTGCTGTCAGGTGGTGACCTGGAAAACGGTAATTAATCTTACCGATAATTGTATTTCCAGGAATCCATCCTGACAGCACGGATAGTTCCCTCCCTATGGCAAATATGTGTTTTACTTATGTGAAGTAACATTTGTATTAATCTTATGTTCAAAATAAATTTTCTGTTTGCATCCATCCAGATGTGTTACTTTGGAAAATCACTGAAGGGTGGAAGGGGGAGGGTCCTTTTAAACTCTTGTGTTTCCTGTCCCACTGTGTATAAGAAGGACGTCCTCCATGGTGCTGTCAGGATGGATTCCTGGAAATACAATTATCGGTAAGATTAATTACCGTTTTCAGTCCCGGACGGCGCTTCAATTAAGAGTCCCACTGAACGCCAGCTAGACTCTCTAGCTCGCTCAGTGTACGAAGCCTCAGGTTCTTCCCCATCCCCCTCCTTCGCCGCGGCTTGGGTGGCCAAGGCAATGGTTTCCTGGGCAGATGCTCTAGCGAAATTCATTCATGAACAGGACCTCCCGTCTGAGATGGCGGACCTGGCTAAACAGATAGCCATTGCTAGTGATTACGTGATGTACGCATCCCTCGACGCAGCGAATTGCGCAGCATCGGCGGCTTCTAACGCCATCTCTATCAGAAGGGCACTTTGGCTCAGAGAGTGGCGCGCAGATTCCTCCTCTAAAAAATCTCACATCTCACTCCCTTTTCAAAGCGGGCGCCTTTTCGGTGAAAAGCTTGACCAGCTTATTTCCGACGCCACAGGGGGAAAGAGCAAGTTCCTTCCCCAACAGAGGCCCAAGGCGGCCTTCCAGCGCCAGCCTTGCTTTCGGCCCTTTCGTACCAGCCCAGCCTGGTCCAATCCTACCGGTCTTTCCAGATCGGACCGATCCGCTCGCACAGAGACGCTCGTCCCTCCTTCAGGCCGAATCCGTCCTGGCGCGGAAAGCCGATGCAGCCCAGAACCAGAGGTTCGAGCCCCCCCCCCCCCCCCCCAGATTCCCGTCTCAATGACTCGGGAACGGCGCCAGTCGATACCACCAGAGTAGGCGGACATCTACTCCTTTTTCAGCAAGCCTGGCTCTCCGTCATTCACGACGAATGGGTCAGGGATCTGGTGTCATCTGGCTACAAAATAGAGTTCTCCGCTCCTCCTCCAACTCGGTTTTTTCCCTCTCGTCTCCCCAGTTCGGGAGCTCAGTCTCGCGCCCTCCTTTGCACCATTCACTCCCTCCGCCAGAGTGGGGTCATTGTTCCGGTTCCGGAACACGAGAGGTTCAAAGGTTTCTACTCAAACCTCTTCGTCGTGCCAAAGAAGGACGGAAAAGTGCGCCCCATTTTGGAACTGAAGCTCCTGAACAAGTGCGTAAGAGTACGGCACTTCAGGATGGAATCGCTCAGGTCGGTCATCTCTTTGATGGAAAGAGGGGAATTCTTGGCATCGATAGGCATCCTTGATGTCTAATCTTCACATTCCGATATTCCCGCCTCATCAGAGGTTCCTCCGCTTTGCCGTTCTAGAGGACCATTTCCAGTTCACGGCCTTACCCTTCGGTCTTGCCACGGCGCCCAGGGTATTCACAAAGGTCATGGCGGCTGTCATGGCCATTCTTCATTCTCGAGGAGTCGTCGTGTTACCTTACTTAGACGATCTCCTCATAAAGGGCCCGTCTTTTCAGGCCTGCGAGTCAAGCGTCCACATTACCCTGGATTCTCTTTCGCGCCTGGGCTGGTTGATCAACTTGGACAAGTCCTCTCCCGTTCCTGCCCGTCGGATCTCCTGGGAATGATCCTGGACACTTCCAGGGGGCTGGTCTTGCTTCCTCGGTCCAAGGCCCAAGCGCTTCAGCAGGGAGCCCGAACGCTCTGCCATCCTCGCCCGCGAACCATTCGGTTCGCCATGAAGATCCTGGGAAAGATGGTTGCAGCAATCGAAGCGGTTCCTTTCGCGCAACTCCATCTCCGCCCCTTGCAACAGGCTTTGCTGGACAACTGGGACAGGAGTCTCCCATCTCTCGACCGCCCTTGCCCCCTGTCCCCGCGGGTCAGACAATCTCTCGTATGGTGGACCCTGGGTCCATCTCTTCTCCAGGGGAAGTCCTTCCTCCCGATCCGCTGGTTAGTGGTAACTACCGACGCCAGTCTCCTCGGCTGGGGGGCAGTGTTTCTTCACCACTCTGCCCAGGGCCGTTGGACAGTTCGGGAATCCAGACTCCCCATCAACATCCTGGAGATTCGTGCTATCAGACTTGCCCTGAGTCGCTTTCACGCCCTGTTCGCGGGTCACCCAATACGAGTCCAATCGGACAACGTCACGGTGGTGGCTTACATCAACCACCATGGGGGTACCCGCAGCAGGGCGACGATGCAGGAAGTCTCTCACATCCTTCGTTGGGCCGAAACCAACCATTCCACCATCTCTGCGGTGCACATTCCGGGAGTCGAGAACTGGGCGGCGGACTTCTTGAACCGCCAGGGCCTTGCCTCGGGGGAGTGGGAACTCCATCCGGAGGTCTTTCGACAGATCTGCCTTCGCTGGGGGACCCCGGACGTGGATCTGATGGCGTCCAGATTGAACACCAAGGTCCACAACTTCATTGCACGTTCTCGGGATCCCCAGGCCATAAGAGTAGACGCGCTGATTTCTCCGTGGCATCAGTTTCAACTCCCATACGTGTTTCCTCCCCTTCCCTTACTGCCGAAGGTGATCCGAAAGATCAAGACGGAGGGAGTTCCGGTCATTCTGGTCGCCCCAGACTGGCCACGCCGCGCTTGGTACGCGGAACTCGTTCAGCTCGTAGCCGACGCTCCCTGGCGGTTACCAGACCGCCCAGACCTGCTTCGCCAAGGTCCGATCTGCCACCAGAGCTCAGGGGCCCTACGTTTAACGGCGTGGCTGTTGAAAGCTGGATTCTAACTCGAGCCGGTTTTTCTCAGCAGGTCATTCCCACCATGTTAAGTGCTCGCAAGGCGTCTTCCGCCTCCATTTACCACCGCGTCTGGAAAACTTTCTTCTCATGGTGCAGGCTCCGAGGTCACCCTCCGCTCGCTTTCTCTATCCCTTGCATCTTGAATTTCCTTCAGTCTGGTCTGGACTCCGGCTTGGCACTGAGTTCCCTCAAAGGCCAGATCTCAGCGTTATCCGTGCTGTTCCAGCGCAGGATCGCCGCCAACCTTCAGGTCAAGACCTTCATTCAGGGAGTCTCCCATGTGGTTCCCCCCTACAGGATGCCGTTAGAGACCTGGGATCTCAACTTGGTCCTGGGGGTTCTTCAGGAACCTCCGTTCGAACCCCTTCAAGACATTCCGCTCTGTCCTCTCATGGAAGGTTTCCTTCCTGGTAGCAGTGACGTCCATCAGAAGGGTTTCAGAGCTGGCCGCTTTATCCTGCCAGGCTCCTTTCCTTGCCTTTCATCAGGACAAAGTAGTCCTACGCCCTTCCCCGGCGTTTCTTCCAAAGGTGGTCTCATCTTTTCATCTTAACGAGGACATCATTCTTCCCTCCTTTTGCCCGCAGCCCAAACATAGGGTTGAGAAGGCTCTCCATACCCTGGACGTGGTATGGGCCCTCAGGAGGTACATTTCCAGAACGGCTCATTTCAGAAAATCGGATGCCCTTTTCGTGCTCCCGGAGGGTCACAGAAAGGGTTTGGCTGCGTCTAAAGCCACGATAGCCAGATGGATCCGATCTGCTATTCTGCTATCCAGGAATCCTATCGGGTCAGGGGCAGTCCTATCCCGGCGGGGATTAGAGCACACTCCACTCGGTCGATGGGTGCTTCCTGGGCCATCCGGCACCAGGCAACAGTGGAGCAGGTTTGCAAGGCCGCAACGTGGTCCAGCCTGCATACTTTCACAAAGCATTACAATGTCCACATTCACTCCTCTGCGGACGCGACCCTTGGCAGGCGTATCCTGCAAGCGGCCGTTGCGCATTTGTAGTCAGATGGTACACGGAGTTATTTGGTTGTATTGTTTCCCTCCCAGGGACTGCTTTGGGACGTCCCATGGTCCTGTGTCCCTCAATGAGGCGAAGGAGAAATAGGGATTTTTGTGTGTACTCACCGTAAAATCCTTTTCTCTGAGCCACTCATTGGGGGACACAGCACCCACCCTGGTAGCCTTACGGCTCGTTACCTTTTTTGGTCTTTGACTGTTTGTTTGACATGCTATATTCTAATGTTACTTGATATATTGTTATTATCCTACTGCTTTTGCACTGAACTGGGTCTCTGGAAGCCAGCATGAGGGTGTATACTGCAGGGGAGGAGCTAACCTTTTTTTTTTGTCTCAGCTTAGTGTCAGCCTCCTAGTGACAGCAGCATAACCCATGGTCCTGTGTCCCCCAATGAGTGGCTCGGAGAAAAGGATTTTACGGTGAGTACACACAAAAATCCCTTTTTTTTTTCTGTTTGTTTTTCAAAATTGGACGGATTATGACTGACAAAAGCCCTTTCCAAATATGAGGTTGGCACAATGTGCTCCAGAAGTAGGTAAACTAATGTGGAATCAATTAAATTTTTATATGGGTAAATGTGTACAGCGATACACACAAAATGAAAGATACCATTATATATTCTAATATTATAACAGTACTTACTTTTGGGCCACCCTGTAGATCTTTAGTGTGGCTAAGTGAGTGTTTTCTACTTTAGCAGTTAGAAGTGCAATCCCACTTATTACATTATTCTCATTGGATCTTTTTTTTCCTATGATATAATCTGATTTATATTGAAAAAAGGAACTTGTGTGTTGGTGTAGATTATATATAGAGAAAAAGCACAGAGGGAAGGAACTTGTATTTTGTGTGCTATTATCTGTTCATTTGTAATGAGGTCAGAAGGTGAAAAGGATGCGTGAGCCTAGTGTTAGTATTCTGACGTTAATGTTTTGCAACTTCCTTCAGATTCCCCACAGACCTACTTCTAACAAGCTCGTCTGGGGAACTATGGCGCATGGTGAGAATCGGGGGGCAGCCCCTGGGCTTTGGTAAGTTTCAGCTTTTTTTTTTTTTTTTTTTTTTTAAATCATTAGGACATCCGAAGAGGAAGAAATGCACACCCCAACTAATGGAAATATTTCCTGTGTCGTACTTGGTGACAGTCCTGGTGGGGTAGATGTGATCCGCTCTGACTGTTTCTCACTTAGGATTGCATGTGATGCTAAATGTCACCAGTGTTTTGTGGCGCCGGTCATGGCAACAGATGTGACTTCAGACTTGGTAGCAGTATGGGATTGGGGGGTCTCCGCTCCTGTCTGCACTGACTCCTTGTTCTGGAAGTCAGTGGCATTGCACTACACGTGTTTCAGATGCAGGATGCTTGCTGTGTTCTCATGTATTTTATGTACTGTACTTTACAGTGAAACTGTAAAAACTAATGGTCATGGAACATATCGGGTTAGATGACCTAGCTCGTTAGCGGTGGTCCCTTAATTGCCACCCCAGGCTTATGAAGAGTGATTGGCGCTCTGTGTAAGCGCTCGCTAAGCCCCATAGGCAGTGCCGCACGCCACGGGGGCCCTCCACTTGCACGCAGTGCCGCACGCCACGGGGGCCCTCCACTTGCAGGCAGTGCTGCATGCCAGGGGCTGATTGAATTTCCTTGTTATGACATTAGATGTTTCATCATATGGACACATGATGAACTTTTCTAACACACATGATGAGAGTAATGTACTTCCCATCTCTCACTTTAATATGCTATTTATATTTTGTTCTATTTGGCAACCTTTATTTTTCAGTCTAACTTTATTTTTTGAAGTTCTTACATTCCCAGTTGTTGGTAGCAATTTAATCAGGTTGCTGCTTTTAAGCAGTTGTCTTTGGTGTATGCCAAGGTGTAGCTAGGGGTTTGGTTAAGGGGGCAGAACTTCAAAGTGGGCCCCTAACCAGATAACCCTGATTACAACTATAGTGGCACCCCTTAATAATGGGTTTGGAGGAACCTCTGCACATCACCGACCTGTTAATAAAAATTTGCTATACAAAGACCAACATTGATATTACAGCCATATAGTGGTAGATGCCAGTGCTGCAGAACATGTAATAGATTACAGTACTGTTATTGATGGTGACTTCAAGCTGACATTCTTTCTGGTGGTGTCACTCACTTTTACAGTCTTTTCCTACTGGCCCAGACAGACATAACAGCTCCTCCAACCAGGACTCGTTTGCAGAGATTAAAACACATATCTGACTTCTCACATTTTCAGCACCGTATCCATCTATTTACAACCTCCACAAACTCCATATCCTGCTCCTGCCCCAATGCAGAGCTGCTGCTGCTGCCATACGAGTCCCTATTACTGCACCTGTGTGCTGCTGTGTGCCTATAGATGGTAAAACAAACCTCTAGAATATATTGCTTACCTGTGCAAGTGCCCTAGAAAACAATGTCCACATTTTGCCCCTAGGAAGTAATAATGCCCTCTGTGTGCCCCTTTGACAGTAACAATAACCGGAGTTCCCCTAAAACAATAAGGGCCCACTTTACATGTATAAATGTCCCGAGTCTCCGCTGTACAGCTCCCCTATACACAGTATATTGGCCCCTCACTGTGTAGTACCCTCCACACAGTATAGTGATCCCTTAGTAGCTCTTCAACTGTATGTTGGCCCTTTCACTGTTACCCCACACTGTGATGGTCCCCTAAATAACCTCAACAATATAATTCACGCCCCATAGTCCTCCATACATTATAATGCACTCCCCATAGTGCTCCATGTAGTATGATGCCCTCCCCATAGGCTTCCTTGTTCCCCCACTGCTTCAGTCTCTGCAGCGAGCATGCTCAGCACAGTAGGTGCCATGCAGTGATGTTATTGCCAACACCTGAGATGTCAGAAGCAGAAGGGAATGATGGAAGAGGGAGTATCTGCTGACGCTCCCTCTCTCATCATTGCTTTCAACTGTATAAGCATCCAGGCCCCATAGTGTCTGCGTAGCAGTGCAGGGAGATCGTTTCTCCCTGCTCTGCGTGACTGCACCTCTGATAGCTATGCATGGTGTATGGCATTGCCTATTAAGCAGTTGTCTTCATTATATTAATAGTTCAGATCTCTCCCCATCCATTGATCCATCCCATCACCCATGTCAGTGAGGGTGAGTGGGGGATAATCCTTATTAGGGCGGGTGTAATGGTGCTTTATGCATTGCTTCTATTCCATGCAGTGTCCTATACAGGAGATGATGCTAGATGTGAAGCTGTGGGAGGGGTGTAGGCAGATTTACAGGAGGTGTGGTCACAGCTGGCTTACAGCCAAGCACAAGGAGAGATGGGAAATGTAGTCAGAGAGCAGAGGATTCTAAACAGGAAGTGATGGCCATGACAACAGAGCTAGCGCCAGGGCACAGGAAGCAAAGCATAAAGGCATAAAACTGACAGGAAAAGGATTAGGGATATTTAGGGGCATTATCCGTAGGCATTTCTGGCAAAACTCCTAATTGAGTCAAGGTAGTGGACAACCTCTTTAAGTATACTTTTTTTTTTTTTTTAATTCTCCCTCCCCCCTCCCATATGGGTCATACTAACAGATAAAAGGTGATTTCCATCAGATAAAAGGTGATTTCCATTATTTCCTGCCGTATCGCTCCAGTGTTTGCTAGGGCAATCCAGAAGTCACACCTCAATGCAATTCTTGAGAGCCAGAACAAGGCCCTCATGGACTTCCATAGAGAATTTGTGGCCGTTATGACTTCTGATCAGTCGGAGGTTGTGGCGACAAGATGGCAGCATGGGACCGGAAGGGTTGTCTGGTCCAAATAGATAGTGTGACTGCACATTCTTCTGGCATTGAGCAAATATTAATAATTATGGTAATCCTAATTCTTAGTTATGGGTATTAGGTTCTGGGGTTGGGCCTTTGATCCAGGAAACTAGTCTGATTGCCATATGTGTAGTCGGTAATTAATTTTCCCCCTAATTCGTGGCAATTTAGCATCTACCTTATGGGACTTTTGCCTTCATCTGTATCAACACGTAATATATCAATGTTCTTCCCAGAACAATGACTTCTGTTTGTCATGAACATGGACTTGGCCCCACTTTTGCAAACAATGTTTTGGAATGGGGTATAGATTAAGTACATATGTAAGTACTTTTCACCATGTAGTTTCTAGAAAATATAGTTCCTTGTTCACACTTAATTATTTTATTCTTTCCTATTTTTACAGATGAGTGTGGAATAGTAGCACAGATAGCGGGGACCCTGGCTACAGCAGATATATCCGCTTATTATATTAGCACCTTTAATTTTGACCATGCATTGGTAAGTTGACAGCCTTTTAGAAAAAAAAAATATATATATTTTTTTTTTGGTATAATGAATTGTTTTAATAGTAATTCTCTTCAGGATGACCTTTTCTAAGGGCAGGCATGAGTCTGTAAATGAGCAACTGTGTGCCGTATGGTCACACTGAGTCCTCCTGCATGGTAGACAGTTTCCTAAGACTTCAGCTTTGACTAATGGTTACCTAACGGCACATAATGACAGGGTTGTCCGGATGAGTAAGCCCCATTTTATATAATCTCATGAATCATGTGATCTTGGCCCCTTTTGACATTTGAGAACAGTAGCTGTAATTATGTCTTCAACCTGTTCACGTATCTGTCTAGGTCTGAGAGAAGAACTTTTTGACCACAATTTAGTAGCAATTTCCTTTTGTAATGGTGACCTTCTCTCTGGAGTGCACGTGGCATCCTTCAGAATGTGTTTCTCCCAGACATGATTGCAGTTGGTTGGGGTGAGCTGTATTTAGTATTGCTTCCTACAACTGTGGAACCCCGACCTCTTATCACTTATTACTAAACTGAGCTCCTTTCGACTTAAAAGGAACCTGACGCACAATTCATATTGCCCAGACCATGTGCAGCTTGAATTGGAGACAATCATTACAAATATCTGTTTCTCTGAAACGGTTTCCGAAAACAAACACGATGGAGAACAATGCTGTGGTCAAGGTGACCACTAATATGCCATGCCAGCATTTCGCTACTTGCCACCTTAGATTGACAGGTCTCACACTATGGGTTCTATTTACTAAGGTGTTTACTCCAGAATTTTGGCATAAGACTCCTCTAAATGTTGCAAATTTTTGGTGTCTTTGGCAAAGAGGTCTAGGACTGCTGTAAAGTGGTCAGAGCTTGGACGGAGAGTCTGGAAGCCCACCTGGAAAATGTATCAAAGTTACTCCAGAAATGAAGTAACATTTCTGGTTGAGATGCACACCATTTGTAATGTGCACCTCATTAATTTTGTCTATTAATGACTTGGGTGCATCTTACTCCAATGGTACCTTCATTATTTCTGGTGTTTTTCTTTGAAACACTGCGGCATTTCAGAAAATGACAGTTAAAAATGGGGCTCATTAGCTTCCCCCCCCCCACCTGCTTTGTTAGGTTGGCAGGTCTCACACTGGGCACTATTTATGAAGACTGGCCCTGGCGTTGTACATACTAGCTTTAATAAGTGTGTGTAGTATGTGCCAAATTCATACCACTTGGTGAATTCACATAATGAATTCAGTGCATCTTCTCAGTTGTGTGCGCCACTGGAGTAACCTTTCTAGCATAAAAAAAACGCTGCCACTATTGACTTGATTTCCAATCCCAATCTCCTCTCCAGTTCTACCTGTTTTGGCGGGCATTCGTGAAACTGGCATGGAAACGGTTGCAATGTGTTTGCTCTATTGAATGCTGCAAATTTTTAAAAACATTTTCAGTGTTTTTGCCAGTTTTCTGATGCAAACACTTTGACATGATTTTCCCTATGACACACAGGCCCTGATTCATTAGTCTAGATGAGTGGGCAGGGACATGCCTCTTACCAGTCAACTTGTTCCCGACAACGTTTTCAATTGTGTTTTTTCTTAGAAATTTACAGTAGTGTTTATTAAAAGGAACCTCTCAAATTGCTACATTTCAAAGTTTGTTCATGATTTAAAGGGATCCGATTTTGATTAATCAAAAAACTTCTTGTGTCCTTTTTATGTGCATTAGTTCTTGAAAATGACAGGTTTTGGTTGCCTAGAAGGTGGGGATCACATTAAGTTTCTTTCTTTTGTAATAGGTTCCAGAAGACGTCATTGACACTGTGATCACATGTTTACTTGAGCGTGAAAAAAATAAAAGCGAATGTATAGCCCCTGTCTTGCTGCATCAGTGGCAGACATGAGAAGTATTGACTAAGCATTTGAATGTTCTCGGCCCTCTCCACTTTTGATATTGGAGGTATGCGATCTCAATCAATAGTATGGACTATGAAGAGAACTGTCTACCTGCTGCACAGCAGTATATCCAGTGCCAATGAGCCAAAGGCTAAAGCAAACAATCCATGGATCAGATAATTTGAAGGATATTTCTTCTTAATCAGTGGAAATGATCAGCAATTTCCCTGTTGGGTTTTCCTAAATAGCACTTGTGGAGTTTGTTGTAAGCAATGCTCCGATTTGTGTGGTGTTTGTGTACTACCTCCCTGTTGTCTCAAACAAAACACATTTGTATTTCATGACATCTAGTTGATTTCTGTGTTTTCTCCACCAACAATAGGGCTTTAAATTTTAAGCTTTACAGTGTTTTTACTTCTTGTAGTCCACCATGACCATATTCTGGAGTGCACAGAAATCCTGCCCCTGGGTCCTGAAGAGTGGTAGCCGTTCTGTTGTACACGTAGTACTGCAAACACATAAATTGACATATGGTGGGTTTCCCACTTATTACATACACTCCATTTTTGCATTTAGTTCAGAAATTGATTGTTATCCTACTAAACAGTATAAGCTCTGCTTGTTCTGAAAAATAAATATATACCTCATACATTTGTAAGCTCCACCCGGTTGTGTGTGGGGTCATTTGTATTAAGTGCCTTATTTCACAGAGCTACAGGGGCTACTTTAATGTAGTTCTCGATATACTTGGTGGTTACTTTTTCATTTATACCAGTGCCTAATAACACTAAGACTGTAAAAGGTAGGCATTCCCCATCGTAAGAGGGCTATTTAAAATCCCATCTTCATAGATGGGTATTGTCTGATTGTGCTTGTAAATACAAGCACTTTTGCAATTTACTGCTTATTAAAATTTGCTGCCGTTCTTGATAGATCAACTTTTTCTTTTCACAGCTTTGTTTAGAAGACCAACCACCACTGCTGTCTAGCTTGTAAGCGCTGTGCTGAAGCTGGCTGGGATTAGATGGTAGTGTCCTTATCTAGGAGACTGACCACTACTGCTGTCTAGCTTGTAAGCACTGTGCTGAAGCTGGCTGGGATTAGATGGTAATCGTGTCCTTATCTAGGAGACCGACCACTGCTGTCTAGCTTGTAAGCACTGGGCTGAGACTGGCTGGGACTAGGAGGCAACATTGTGCCCTAGCAATGCTTGCCTACTTACAAACTCAATAGTTTGTAAGCACTACACATGTTCTGCGGTCTAGCAGCAGTGGCCGGTCTCCAAAGCAATTAGTTAAGTATTAAAATTTACAACCATTCTTGAGATATTAATAAGCAGTAAAAGGCAAAATTGCTAGTATTTAACAGTTCTATCTGACGATACCCATTTATGAACATGTGGATAACTGTTTAATGGATATAGTTTAGTTGTTGGGTCATGTTTTGGAGGGGTGTTCTTTTTCTGTCTTTAAGTAAAAAAAAAATGCAAGTTCTTGTTACACTTCCAGTGTAAGTTCTGATGAGTTTCTGTACATTTGCAGATATTGTTTAAGCTAATCAGTACAGATGTCACTTTTTTTTTTTTACTTAATCAGATCACATTTTTTAAGGGAAAATTTACAGATCAGCTCAGTCAGCAGTTTATTGCAAGCTGCTTACTAAGTACTCTTTCTACTGTGTATACCAGTGTCACGATAGCACATTTATATATAGATTTATCTCTGTATAGAGGAAGAATGTATCCTTGTATATTTGGTGTTTGTAGCAATAATATAAAATTAAAAATTTAAAAAATGTTGTAACTCTTTATCATTTTACTTTATACATGCATTACATATTCTGGAACGGTGTTCCCATTGTTACATTGTGGCATGAGGAATTGGTCACCTTGGGACACCCCTGCTTTGTGTGAATTTCCACTGAAATCAGTGGTTTTGATCTGTAAGTATGCATATGACTGAGGTTTTAACCAAAGCCTATGCAATTCTTCCTGCCAATAGCCTTTAGAAAGCATTACCAATTATCAGCTAACAGGATATATAAGCATTGAGGACATTTCAGTGTGTATACGTCAAGCAATGATGGTGAACCAAATAACCTTGTAAATTTGTCATGCACCCACAAGGGGAATTTAGGTATATATTGCGAATTTGCCGTTGTCACGAATTAAGTAGCAGATTGCGGGAGGTTTTTGTCCAACACAGGCAAAGTATATGCAGCGCCCCAGAGATCTGGTCGTTGCAGTAGTGTCACTCTGCCACTAAGGGGAGTGATGGTACGTCTGATGGCACTAAAGGAGTTCTACTGACCAGGTATCACCAAGCACACACTACTCTTCACACTCCGGCCACTAGGGGGAGCAAAAGGCTTATTTATTGGGCCACTTCTCACATTGGTAAAACTAGGGGTCCGACAGGAAGTTAGGCAGAACGAAGCCTGGGAGAGTTCCAGGGAGGATCTGTCAGACCTGGGAAATCTTGCAGGTACCTATAGAAAGGACAGATGGTTACGGGACTGCGCCTGCACTACCTTGCGGCGGTACCCTAAGAAAGACAAGAAAGGAAGGATATTGTGGAGCAGTGTAAACGAGATCAGCACAAAGGAGATCCAGTAGGAGTCGTGCCGAGAGAGGCGCAACATCTTACTGAGGCGCATAGTCGGTGGCCGGAGCACCGAGGAAGTAAGTCTCCACGCATTACTCCAAACAGCGGCAGGATAGTTAATTACAGGTTGGCTGTCTACCATACAACACCTAAGAAGGACATAGGAGGCAACGTGGGAGAATGGCGACACTAGGGTCCCAGAATACCTCCAGGCCTACCCGTCATAAAGGTGCGTCCTAGCCATATCATACCTGGGGGACGGAGAAGAGAAAGATCTAAAACTGATGAGAACAGCAGTTGTGAGGACTATCCTGAATGCTCAGCAGGGAAGCACTACAACACACAGGCGCTAGTGGGTAGACACTGATTTTTCACCTGGAAAGGGAACCCTGGATGTGCCTTTGGACCGGCCGGTCTCAGACAGCCCTGGTCAAAGTGCCCCGGATTGAGGATCCTAAAACCTTCAGTAAAAGGTAAAGAAACTGAACTGTGTCCTCGTTATTCCCCGCACTTCGCACCACCATCTTTATTGGACGCCCCTTAGCAGGGTCACGGACCGGGTCTAGCCACCGTGACAGCCTCAGAACCGAACCAGAGAGGCCCGGTACCGAGAACTCGTGGCCCTGTGTCTGGGGGTGCTCCATATAATTCAATGAAGAGATCCATTGAAAGGGAATAAACTAGTGATGAGCGAAGTGCTCGGGTGATATCTGGGAGTGCTCCTATATTATGTTCGAGCCCCTGGCTTCATGATTTGTGGCTGTTAATTCCTGCATGTGTTGAGTCTGTTATGCAATCCCCACATGTGTTGAGGCTGTCTAATAGCCGCAAATTATGCAGCTGCAGGGACTCGAGCATGATATCCGAGCACCTTGGAGTGCTCAAATAAGATCATGTCCGAGCGCATTTGCTCATCAAAAGTTTAATACATGCTCATTTTTTGAAGATGGTAGGCTTTGTTCACATTTCATTTTTTTTTTGCATATGTACCGGTAAAGCCGCCAACACATATGCCAAGCATATTTATAGGCCGCAGTCACATGATGGAGGTGAAAACTGTCTTATGGCCTATATTAGTCTATTATGCATTGGTATTCCTTTTTATTGTATAGGAAAGAACAACCTGATTCTGTTAGGGTTCAAAAAAGTAGAATCTGCTGTATACTTCTTCTTTTCCACCTGCTTAGTGACTTATGTCTGAGTTCTCTGGTATATTCTCCTGACATACTTCTGACAGATGCCTTGAATAATACATGAATAGATTAGTTATATAATAACCAGATAGAGACCCGATGCGATCGCATCGGGAGGGCGATACTGTCATAATGGGGGCAGGCTTTGCAGCGTTGCGAAGCTTCCCCCCCCCCCCCCCCCCCCTCCCATGTGCTCACCCACCTTTCCATTTTGTGAGGTAGAATATTGTTTAAGTCTGTGAAATATTTTACCTGACAAAATGAATCCTCTGTGATTTCCTGCTGTAATGTCAGTATTGTCTTTTGCTTCCTCCCCTGCCCAGGAGATGTGGAATTTTACTTTCTTTCGTGGGAAAACCCCAATGTGAATGGCTTCCTCTGCCTGTAGACACGTCACGCATCTGACTCTGGGATCAGCCAAATGATTCACTGCGCCTGTGCAGTTAATGAGACCACCGGCATCTTTGTGCAGACAGCAGCGGTCACATTAAAACTGCGCATGCGCTCCTCCTGTACAAAGATGGCGGCGGTCAGTGAATCATTCAGCTGATCCCGATGGCGTGTTTGCAACAGTGTTCCGCTGGTGGTACGGCGTATACAAGGTGTGTGTGTGTGTGTGACGGTGTTCCACTGGTGGTACCACGCAAGACATCACTTCGGTGTCCCAATATGGTGATTGATGAACTTCCGCCGCTTGGAATTCTGGGATCCAGACACATGTTGACGGAACAGGATGTGAAGACATCACAAGGCAAGTATATAGTAAGACTTGGTTTACCTCTGTTCACATAAGGACATGTAACCGTCTTATCAATGTACAGTACTGTATAAAACCTAGCAGATGTGGAGAACTTGCTGCAAAGTGCTTTCAAAAATCAGTGTTAATTTTTATCAATTAACCAAATCAAAAGAAATCTAAATCAAATCAATATTTGGCTTGACTACACTTTACTATAATCTAATAAAATCACTAACTTAGTACAAGTGTGCCTTCAAAACTGCATCAATTCTTAAGTAAAGTACAGTCATTAAAGGGAACCTGTCACCCCGAAATTCGCGGGTGAGGTAAGCCCACCGGCATCAGGGGCTTATCTACAGCATTCTGTAATGCTGTAGATAAGCCCCCGATGTATCCTGAAAGAGGAGAAAAAGACGTTCTATTATACTCACCCAGGGGCGGTCCCACTGCTGGTCAGGTCAGATGGGCGTCTCTGGTCCGCTGCGGCGCCTCCCATCTTCATTACAAGACGTCCTCTTCTGATCTTCAGCCACGGCTCCGGCGCAGGCGTAATTTGCTCTGCCCTGTTGAGGGCAGACAAAGTACTGCAGTGCGCAGGCGCCGGGCCTCTGACCTTTCCGGCGCCTGCGCACTGCAGTGCTATCCTCTGCCCTCAATAGGGCAGAGCAAAGTACGCCTGCGCTGGAGCCGTGGCTGAAGATCAGAAAAGGACGTCTTGTAATGAAGATGGGAGGCGCCGCAGCGGACCAGAGACGCCCATCCGACCTGACCAGCAGCGGGACCGCCCCTGGGTGAGTATAATAGAACGTCTTTTTCTCCTCTTTCAGGTAACATCGGGGGCTTATCTACAGCATTCTGTAATGCTGTAGATAAGCCCCTGATGCCGGTGGGCTTACCTCACCCGCGATTTTCGGGGTGACAGGTTCCCTTTAAGTGAAAAAGAAACCGCTGTACAAGAGCATTAAAATGGAGAGGAATAATAAAAAATATCTAGAAAGGTGATACACCATGACTAAACTCTGCAGTGCAACAAGACAAAAGGTACTGTAATTATACTGCATCAATAAGATCTCTCCCAGGCAAAGGTTTCAAGGCAGGCTAGGGTATCAAGATGGGCTGTTGAAGCACTTTTGAAGAAGCACAAATAAATGGAAACTTGGTACAGCAGACGAAAGACGTTGTTTCTTTCCTTTCAAAATCATGTTCAGAATGGGCAGCAACAAGTGATCTAGATATACCCCTTTACTGTTTGGCGAGATGTGGCTAAAGGTGTTCTTCGTTGGAAGAATTGCCATACCTTCAACATGTAAGCAAGGCCAATCAACTAAACTATGCACAAAAAAGAACTTTGGAGAAAATGGAAGCAGGTACTTTGGACCAATGAGTTAAAGTTTTTACTGTTGTACTGCTCCGCAACTTTTTGGCCAATAAAACTGCCTTTTCTTTCAGTCAAAGTGTCTGCAGGTAACAGTGGAGCATGGTGAATGTTCCTCAAATGTGTGCAGACAATTTAGGAATTGGCTCCATATTAAGTGTCCTCAGTCCTGAGTAATGCAGACAGATAATGCAGACAGATACTTTTATCCATCATGTAATGGCATCAGTGAGGTGTCTGGCTCTAAACTTATTATGCAGAAAGACAATAACTCCAAACATCCAGCTAATATCATTAACCCCTTTCTGTCATTGACGTACCATTCCGTCCATGTGGGGTGGGCCCTACTTCCCAAGGACAGAATAGTACGTCCAGCGCGATCGGCCGCGCTCACGGCTGCTTATCGCAGCTGGCATTCGGCACTATGTGCCAGGAGCTGTCACGGACCGCCCCCGGGACATTAACCCTCGACACACCGCGATCAAACATGATCGCGGTGTGCCGGCGGTATAGGGAAGCATCGCGCAGGGAGGGGGCTCCCTGCATGCTTCCCTGAGACCCCCGCAGCAACGCGATGTGATCGCGTTGCTGCAAGGGTTTGCTTACCTCCCTCCCTGCTCCAGGCCCGGATCCAATAATAAAACTGCTTTATTAATTTTACCAAATGCGGAACGGTATAAACGCCTCCCCCAAAAGAAATTCATGAGTAGCTGGTTTTTGGTCATTCTGCCTCACAAAAATCGGAATAAAAAGCGATCAAAAAATGTCACGTGCCCGAAAATGTTACCAATAAAAACGTCAACTCGTCCCGCAAAAAAAACAAGACCTCACATGACTGTGGACCAAAATATGGAAAAATTATAGCTCTCAAAATGCGGTAACGCAAAAAATATTTTTTGCAATAAAAAGCGTCTTTTAGTGTGCGACGGCTGCCAATCATAAAAATCCGCTAAAAAAACCTGCTATAAAAGTAAGTCAAACCTTCCTTCATCACCCCCTTAGTTAGGGAAAAATAAAAAAATGTATAAAATGTATTTATTTCCATTTTCCCGTTAGGGTTAGGGCTAAAATTAGGGTTAGGGTTTGGATTACATTTACGGTTGGGAATAGGGTTGGCGTTAGAGTTAGGGGTGTGTCTGGGTTAGAGGTGTGGTTAGGGTTACCGTTGGGATTAGAGTTAGGGGTGTGTTTGGATTAGGGTTTAAGTTATAATTGGGGGGTTTCCACTGTTTAGGCACCTCAGGGGCTCTCCAAACACAACATGGCGTCCGATCTCAATTCCAGCCAATTCTGCATTGAAAAAGTAAAACTGCTCCTTCCCTTCCGAGCTCTCCCGTGTGCCCAAACAGGGGTTTACCCCAACATATGGGGTATCATCGTACTCAGGACAAATTGGACAACAACTTTTGGGGTCCAATTTCTTTTTACCCTTGGGAAAATAAAAAATTGGGGGTGAAAAGATAATTTTTGTGAAAAAAAACGACTTTTTATTTTTAAGGTTCTGCATTATAAACTTCTGTGAAGCCCTTGGTGGGTCAAAGTTCTCACCACACATCTAGATAAGTTCCTTAGGGGGTCTACTTTCCAAAATGGTGTCACTTGTGGGGGGTTTCAATGTTTAGGCACATCAGTGGCTCTCCAAACGCGACATGGCGTTTGGTCAAATGGCGCTCCTTCGCTTCCGAGCTCGGTCATGCGCCCAAACAGTGGTTTACCCCCACATGTGAGGTATCGGCGTACTCAGGACAAATTGTACAACTTTGGGGTCCATTTTCTCCTGTTACCCTTGGTAAAATAAAACAAATATGAGCTGAAGTAAATTTTTTGTGAAAAAAAGTTAAATGTTCATTTTTATTTAAACATTCCAAAAATTCCTGTGAAACACCTGAAGGGTTAATAAACTTCTTGAATGTGGTTTTGAGCACCTTGAGGGGTGCAGTTTTTAGAATGGTGTCACATTTGGGTATTTTCTATCATATAGACCCCTCAAAATGACTTCAAATGAGATGTGGTCCCTAAAAAAAAAAAAAAAAAAAAAAAAAAAAAAAAAAAAATTCTGTTGTGAAAATGAGAAACTGCTGGTCAACTTTTAACCCTTATAACTCCCTAACAAAAAATAATTTTGGTTCCAAAATTGTGCTGATGTAAAGTAGACATGTGGGAAATGTTACTAATTAAGTCTTTTGTGTGACATATCTCTGATTTAATTGCATAAAAATTCAAAGTTGGAAAATTGCGAAATTTTCACCAAATTTCCGTTTTCACAAATAAACGCAGGTAATATCAAATAAATTTTACCACTATCATGAAGTAGAATATGTCACGAGAAAACAGTCAGAATCACCGGGATCCGTTGAAGCGTTCCAGAGTTATAACCTCATAAAGGGACAGTGGTCAGGATTGTAAAAATTGGCCCAGTCCATAACGTGCAAACCATCCTTGGGGGGGGGGGAGTAGGTAAAGGGGTTAAAGAAGCACTCCCATCAAAGTTTTTATTTTCTTAATATTACAATCATTATATAGCACTGTGTACTTACAATTTTGCTCAGTTTGCCCGTGTTTTACCCAGCTAATTCAATTTTTTTTTTTTCTCTACATAGAAACTGGAAGTCTCTTATCCCTGCATAACTCATTCCCCTCCAATTCCTGACCCAGCTGCCCTGCCTCTCCTCCCTGCCATTGACTTTTGCCATGACTGAGTCATACTGAAGGAAAATTGACCTCCTGTTTCCACATAGCGCTTAGAAGGAATCAGCTAGTCAGTTTTTAACCAGGAGAGATCGTATACCTAATGGAAAAAATAATTAAGTGGGTAGAAGGGAAAATGAGCAATTGTAAGTCCACAGTGCATTATGACTGCAATATATTAAGAGGATAACATATTTGATGGGAGTGCTTCTCTATGGCAGGTGTCCCACTTGCAACTGCAATGCGAGAAACTCCCCTCAATACCTGGCACTACCACCAGCGGTTTGGACCGGAGCATTCAGCTGCATAGAAATACATGCAGCTGCACACTCCCATCCCGAGTGTCGGCAGCTGTGCTGGTATTAAGGCAAGTTTCTTGCATTGCAGTTGCAAGTGGGACACCGGCCTAAGAACTAACTTTTGTGCAAAGAATAAGAAGTTGTGAAAAATGTATATGGCCATCACAGTGCCCTGATCTCATCATTGGGTCTGTGTGGTCTCATATTATGAGACAGAAGGATTTGATTTTAGTCTACATCCACAGAAGATCTGTGTTTAGTTCTTCAAAAGTTTAAAACTTCAAAAATTGAGTACAAGGGTTCTTTACCCCTTCACCACCTTGGGATTTATTCAGTCGCCATGACAGCACCACGAGAGAGGGGATCCGCCCTTCAGGGACAGGAAACCTACAGACCTAAAAAGGCGGCACCTCTCTCCTGCATCAGTTGGTTTCTTGTCCCTGACAGGCGAACCTCTTCAGGCAGACCTTGTGAAGAAGGTTGAAGAAAAGATTACCCAGTCCTGGCGGTCCGACACAGGTAGAGGGAGGGCCCCTACCTCGGACCTGTCCATGACGCAGGAAGCACCACACAGCAGGGTGACTGCCTGGTGTCAGCAGGGGGAAGCAGCCTTAGGAACGGCTGACTTCTGGGGTGACCCTTCGCCGCAGGTACTGGTAAGTATGTGGTACCTGCTCCTGGGGACGTGATCTGGCGGGTCCAGTCATGTCCTGTGGTGCTGAGCGCTCTAGTCCAGACGGTGTCGGCATGTCCGGGTGTGTATGGACTCGCCGCGACCGGAAGGGGCGTTCCCTTGCGAGACCAGCGGCGCACCTGGATGATGCGGCCAGCGGCGTAGTCTGACGCGGCCGGGCATGCACGGTGGAGCCGCGCTGGTTAGGTACGTATCGCTCGGCGATTGGGGGGGGACCCTATTATCAGCCAGGGGCACGGCCTCGAGTCATTGGAGCAAGAAGCACCGCAGCTGGAAAATCGCAGCGGCCTCAGCCTATAGAGACTCATG
This sequence comes from Ranitomeya imitator, assembly GCF_032444005.1. Taxonomy (NCBI): domain Eukaryota; kingdom Metazoa; phylum Chordata; class Amphibia; order Anura; family Dendrobatidae; genus Ranitomeya; species Ranitomeya imitator. Next base: position 349,125,024 of record NC_091282.1, on the reverse strand, counting down.
CTACCTCCCAGTGGCGATCTAGTGGCAGTCGCGCTGGCGGAGCCAAAAGCGTTCAGAAGTCAAGCAAGTCCTCAGACCGTAAAACATTGCTGGCCAGGAAGGACCCCCTACTAACTATGGTACCGTGTACTACACTTCTGGGTAAGTGATCTACGTGAAAGTTCACTTAGTGATCCTCTGCCCCTCTTTTGTTCTCTTTCTCTTGATTAGGGGAGAAAATGTTCCATTAAGGCCAAACACAGGGAATGTGGTGAGTGTGGGGAACCACTCCCAGATAGTTATGAGAAAAGGTTGTGCAAACCTTGCATACAATGCTTAATAGAGGAGGCCCCTGACCTTACGTCCACCTTAAGAGATATGGTTAGACAAGAAATTAGGGGTTCTGATAAGTCCTGCAAAAAGGGGAAAAAAATTAGATCCTCAGTGTCGGATTTTAGTTCAGACCTGGGCGACCCAAGCTCAGATTACTCTCCATCTTCCTCTTCATCCATGGACGCTGAATCGGGTCACTCCTGCTTACCACTAGATAAAGTTAATCAGCTGGTTAAAGCAGTAAATAACACAGTGGGGATTGAGGATCCCCAATCAGTGGTCCATGCAATGTTTAATAGGCTGGATAAAAAAATCCCATAGGTCTTTCCCAGTGATTGATAAAATAAACGCTTTAATTACGAGAGTGGAAGAAACCTGAGAGGAAAGGATCGCTCCCACCAGCTTTTAAGAGGAGGTATCCGTTTGAGGAAGATGCATCATCCTCATGGGATAAAGCCCCGAGGGTAGATGTGGCAGTAGCCAAAGCGTGTAAAAAGACCTCGCTACAATTTGAAGATCTAGGCAATCTAAAAGACCCGTTAGACAGAAAGGCTGACGTTTTTTCTTAAGGGTACTTGGGAGACGGCAGCAGGATCCCTGAGAGCAGCAATTGTGGCTACTTGTACAGCACTATCTCTAATGGTGTGGCTTGGCCGCCTGGAAGATCAACTTAAAAACATAGTTCCTAGGAATGAGATCTTATCCTCCCTTCCTATAATTCAGGATGCAGCAGCTTTCCTTTCAGACGATTCAGTGAAATTGGCAGCTAGATCTTCTGCCCTTTCTAATGCAGCCCGTAGAGCTCTATGGATAAAGTGTTGGCCAGGAGATTTGCAGGCCAGATCAAAATTGTGGCATCCCCTGTGAGGGGGTGCACTTGTTTGGGTCAGTACTGGATGAACTGTTAGAAAAAGCAGGCAATAATAAACAACGATTTCCCTTTCTAGGAAGAACCTCATACAGACGGGAATACAATAAAGGATGGTTCAACCGCAAAAGATCAAATAGAGACAGATCCCGATATGACAGTAACAGGAAAAGTGGTAGGATATGTTTAACACCTCTCGGGACTATTAAAAAAAAAAAAAAACACCTCAATGACTGCTGGACCAGGTGGGGGGGAAGACTTTCAGCCTTCTACTCTGCCTGGTTGAAAATTTCCAATAGCCCGTGGGTCCTCGGCATTATTGCAGCTGGTCTAAAGTTCGAGTTCCAAAGGATTCCTCAGGACAAAATTTGTCTAACACCTATTCGTTCTTCTGCAGAACAATTGGCACTAGAATCGGAGGTCAAGGAACTTCAGCAAAAAAGAGTGCTGATTAAAGTGCCCACAATACAGAGTTAAGGGGTTTTATTCCCCCCTCTTCCTGATTAAAAAAAACCTGATGGGTCCTTCCACACCATTAACTTAAAAGGCCTCAATAAATTTCTGCTGGTTCCTTCCTTCAAAATGGAGTCTGTAAAGATGGCAATAAAACTTGTTTAACAGTTGCTTCATGGTTCTTAGATTTGAAAGACTCCTATTATCATGTCCCAATACACGCAGACCACCAACAATTTTAGAGTGGTAGTTTCAATTAATGGTACAATAGAGCACTTCCAATACCAAGCACTTCCCTTTGGTTTCGCGGTTGCACCCCGTGTATTCACTAAAATAATGGTAGAGGTCATGGCGCTCCTTCACAAACAGGACATCTTAATTGTTCCCTATTTAGATGACTTATTAATTATGGGACATTCGGAATCGCACTGCAATGACCAGTTAGGAAAGGTGACTTCAATGTTGCAGGAATTGGGTTGGGTCATTAATTTAAAAAAATCCCATTTACAACCCTCTAAAGTACAGGAGTTTTTAGGTTTTGTCATAGATTCAAGTAGGCATGAATGTCGTCTTCCAGATGCAAAAGTGGATAGGATCCAACAACTAGTAACTAAAGTGATTTAAAAAAAAAAAAAACTTCAGTCTCTAGAAGAAGAGCAATGTCACTGTTAGGATCCTTCACATCGTGTATCCTGGCGGTCCTCTGGGCCCAATATCACACCAGAACACTACAGTGAGACATATTGCGTAACACCCGTCACTTGTCGGGTCACCTAAATATTTTTTCACTGTCCACGGAATCTGTACGATCCTTACATTGGTGGACACATATACCAAATTTACGTAGAGGTGTTCCCTGGATAAACGATGCGTCCCGAATAGTAACTACAGATGCTAGTCCCAGGGGATGGGGAGCGCACATGGAAAATAATTGGGTCCAGGGACTGGTCTCAATCTGAGCAGCATTCATCATCCAACCTAAAAATTATTAGTTGTAGAACGCGCTTTAAATAAATTCCTTATACCCCCTACAGGGTAGACATGTCAGATTTTTTTTCAGACAACCAGGTGACCGTAGCCTATATTAACCACCAAGGAGGTACTCGGTCAGGTTTGTTAATGGATGTTGGGGATCGTTTTTTTCAGATGGCCGAAAATCTACCATCTCTTATGGCTCTTCACATAAAAGGAAATCTCAATATCATGGCAGACTACCTAAGCCGCAACAAACTTAGACAGGGACATTGGACATTGAATCAGACCATCTTCAGCCATATTGTACAATTATGGGGGTGCCCAGACATAGACCTTTTCGCAAGCAAGGAAAACAAAGTTGCATCGATTCTGCTCCTTAAACCCCAGGGAAAACCCATATGCAGTGGACGCTCTCCTAATCTCATAGCACTTCAATCTCGCTTATGCCTTTCCCCTCTAAACTTAATTCCGATAGTTTTGAGGAAGATACGGGAAGACAGGGCCCGGGTAATCATGATAGCCCCGTTCTGGCCCAGAAGGTCATGGTTTCCATGGCTGAGGAAGATGTCCCAGCCTTGGATTCTCCCAGAAATACCAGATCTCCTCTCCCAGGGCCCATTTCTCCATCCACGAGTCACCAATTTACATCTAGCGGCGTGGAATTTGAGGTCATTACTAAAGGCGAAGGGGTTTTCTCGAGACCTAGTAGACACTTTTATACTTTTTAGTAATGTATTTATGACAAACATTTATGTCAGAATTTGGAAGAAATTCTTGGAGGTCTCAGGGGCACATATTGGCCAAAAATTAAAAAAAAAAAAAAAAAAATTTGGAATTCCTACAAAAGATTAGAAATGGGTTTAGCCACAAGCACTCTCGGGGTTCAAGTGTCGGCTCTGGGGGCGCTGTACAACAGTAAGTTAGCCAGTAATCACTAGATATCTAGGTTTTTCAAGGCTGTAACTAGGTCAAGGCCAGTCATTAAGCAAAAATTGGCTCCATGGGACCTAAATTTTGGTCCTAAACATGGTCTTCTCCATCTACTTTTCTTACACACTATAGACTAGATCTGGGAAGCTCCTCCGATCTCACGTTTGGGAGAAGGGTGCTTGAAGCAGTTGTCCCTCCCTAGTCTTTAACTTCTTTGAAAGTCTCTCGTGGTGCTGTCATGGCGACTGAATAAATACGTAAGCTACTTACCGGTAGCGGTGCTTTTCAGGAGCCCATGACGGCACCCTTATATTCCCTTCCCTATTTCTCGTATGGGTCAACACCTTATTTTCATTAAGTCCTAAGTATTTTTTTCACCGGGTGAATTGTACTATGTTTAAATTGTTTATATGCTAACCAAGGAGGTCCTCTCATGCTCTGTAAACCAACTGATGCGGGAGAGAGGTGCCGCCCTATTTGTCTGTAGGTTTCCTGTCCCTGAAGGGTGGTTCCCCTCTCTCGTGGTGCTGTCATGGGCTCCTGAAAAAACACCGCTACAGGTAAGTAGCTTACGTATTTTCTGTTTTTGCATTTTCATTTTTTCTGCTCTGCTTGTTCCCAAAGCCATAACTTTTTTTTTTTTTTTTTTTATTTTTTTTATTTGGCCGTTTTAATATGCGCCATGGGAGGACTTGATTTAACCCCTTCAAGACCCAGCCTATTTTGACCTTAAAGACCTTGCCGTTTTTTGCAATTCTGACCAGTGTCCCTTTATGAGGTAATAACTCAGGAACGCTTCAACGGATCCTAGCGGTTCTGAGATTGTTTTTTCGTGACATATTGGGCTTCATGTTAGTGGTAAATTTAGGTCAATAAATTCTGCATTTATTTGTGATAAACACGGAAATTTGGCGAAAATTTTGAAAATTTCGCAATTTTCACATTTTGAATTTTTATTCTGTTAAACCAGAGAGATATGTGACACAAAATAGTTAATAAATAACATTTCCCACATGTTTACTTTACATCAGCACAATTTTGGAAACAAAATTTTTTTTTGTTAGGAAGTTATAAGGGTTAAAATTCGACCAGCGATTTGTCATTTTTACAACGAAATTTACAAAACCATTTTTTTTAGGGACCACCTCACATTTGAAGTCAGTTTGAGGGGTCTATTTGGCTGAAAATACCCAAAAGTGACACCATTCTAAAAACTGCACCCCTCAAGGTACTCAAAACCACATTCAAGAAGTTTATTAACCCTTCAGGTGCTTCACAGCAGCAGAAGCAACATGGAAGGAAAAAATGAACATTTAACTTTTTAGTCACAAAAATTATCTTTTAGCAACAATTTTTTTATTTTCCCAATGGTAAAAGGAGAAACTGAACCACGAAAGTTGTTGTCCAATTTGTCCTGAGTACGCTGATACCTCATATGTGGGGGTAAACCACTGTTTTGGCGCACGGCAGGGCTTGGAAGGGAAGGAGCGCCATTTGACTTTTTGAATCAAAAATTGGCTCCACTCTTTAGCGGACACCATGTCACGTTTGGAGAGCCCCCGTGTGCCTAAAAATTGGAGCTCCCCCACAAGTGACCCCATTTTGGAAACTAGACGCCCCAAGGAACTTATCTAGATGCATAGTGAGCACTTTGAACCCCCAGGTGCTTCACAAATTGATCCGTAAAAATGAAAAAGTACTTTTTTTTTCACAAAAAAATTCTTTTAGCCTCAATTTTTTCATTTTCACATGGGCAACAGGATAAAATGGATCCTAAAATGTGTTGGGCAATTTCTCCTGAGTACACCAATACCTCACATGTGGAGGTAAACCACTGTTTGGGCACATGGTAAGGCTCGGAAGGGAAGGAGCGCCATTTGACTTTTTGAATGGAAAATTATTTCCATCGTTAGCGGACACCATGTCGCGTTTGGATAGCTCCTGTGTGCCTAAACATTGGCGCTCCCCCACAAGTGACCCCATTTTGGAAACTAGACCCCCCAAGGAACTAATTTAGATGCCTAGTGAGCACTTTGAACCCCCAGGTGCTTCACAAATTGATCCGTAAAAATGAAAAAGTAATTTTTTTTCACAAAAAAATTCTTTTCGCCTCAATTTTTTCATTTTCACATGGGCAGTAGGATAAAATGGATCATAAAATTTGTTGGGCAATTTCTCCCGAGTACGCCGATACCTCATATGTGGGGGTAAACCACTGTTTGGGCACTCGGCAGGGCTCGGAAGAGAAGGCGCGCCATTTGACTTTTTGAATGGAAAATTAGCTCCAATTGTTAGCGGACACCATGTCGCGTTTGGAGAGCCCCTGTGTGCCTAAACATTGGAGCTCCCGCACAAGTGACCCCATTTTGGAAACTAGACCCCCCCAAGGAACTTATCTAGATGCATATTGAGCACTTTAAACCCCCAGGTGCTTCACAGAAGTTTATAACGCAGAGCCATGAAAATAAAAAATAATTTTTCTTTCCTCAAAAATGATTTTTTAGCCTGGAATTTCCTATTTTGCCAAGGATAATAGGAGAAATTGGACCCCAAATATTGTTGTCCAGTTTGTCCTGAGTACGCTGATACCCCATATGTGGGGGTAAACCACTGTTTGGGCGCACGGCAGGGCTCGGAAGGGATGGCACGCCATTTGGCTTTTTAAATGGAAAATTAGCTCCAATCATTAGCGGACACCATGTCACGTTTGGAGAGCCCCTGTGTGCCTAAACATTGGAGATCCCCCAGAAATGACACCATTTTAGAAACTAGACCCCCAAAGGAACTAATCTAGATGTGTGGTGAGGACTTTGAACCCCCAAGTGCTTCACAGAAGTTTATAACGCAGAGCCATGAAAATAAAAAAAAAAATTATTTTCTCAAAAATGATCTTTTAGCCTGCAATTTTTTATTTTCCCAAGGGTAACAGGAGAAATTTGACCCCAATATTTGTTGTCCAGTTTCTCCTGAGTACGGTGATACCCCATATGTGGGGGTAAACTACTGTTTGGGCACATGCCGGGGCTTGGAATTGAAGTAGTGACGTTTTGAAATGCAGACTTTGATGGAATGCTCTGCGGGCGTCACGTTGCGTTTGCAGAGCCCCTGATGTGCCTAAACAGTAGAAACCCCCCACAAGTGACCCCATTTTGGAAACTAGACCCTGAAAGGAACTTATCTAGATGTGTGGTGAGCACTTTGAACCCCCAAGTGCTTCATAGAAGTTTATAATGCAGAGCCGTGAAAATAATAAATACGTTTTCTTTCCTCAAAAATAATTATTTAGCCCAGAATTTTTTATTTTCCCAAGGGTTACAGGAGAAATTGGACCCCAAAAGTTGTTGTCCAGTTTCTCCTGAGTACGCTGATACCCCATGAGTGGGGGTAAACCACTGTTTGGGCACACGTCAGGGTTCAGAAGGGAAGTAGTGACTTTTGAAATGCAGACTTTGATGGAATGGTCTGCGGGTGTCACGTTGCGTTTGCAGAGCCCCTGGTGTGCCTAAACAGTAGAAACCCCCCACAAGTGACCCCATTTTAGAAACTAGACCCCCCAAGGAACTTATCTAGATATGTGGTGAGCACTTTGAACCCCCAAGTGCTTCACAGACGTTTACAACGCAGAGCCGTGAAAATAAAAAATCATTTTTCTTTCCTCAAAAATTATGTTTTAGCAAGCATTTTTTTAGATTCACAAGGGTAACAGGAGAAATTGGACCCCAGTAATTGTTGCGCAGTTTGTCCTGAGTATGCTGGTACCCCATATGTGGGGGTAAACCACTGTTTGGGCACACGTCAGGGCTCGGAAGTGAGGGAGCACCATTTGACTTTTTGAATACGAGATTGGCTGGAATCAATGGTGGCGCCATGTTGCGTTTGGAGACCCCTGATGTGCCTAAACAGTGGAAACCCCTCAATTCTACCTCCAACACTAACCCCAACACACCCCTAACCCTAATCCCAACTGTAGCCATAATCCTAATCACAACCCTAACCCCAACACACCCCTAACCACAACACTAACCCCAACACACCCCTAACCCTAACCACAACCCTAATTCCAACCCTAACCCTAAGGCTATGTGCCCACGTTGCGGATTCGTGTGAGATATTTCCGCACCATTTTTGAAAAATCTGCGGGTAAAAGGCACTGTGTTTTACCTGCGGATTTTCCGCGGATTTCCAGTGTTTTTTGTGCGGATTTCACCTGCGGATTCCTATTGAGGAACAGGTGTAAAACGCTGCGGAATCCGCACAAAGAATTGACATGCTGCGGAAAATACAACGCAGCGTTCCCGCGCGGTATTTTCCGCACCATGGGCACAGCGGATTTGGTTTTTCATATGTTTACATGGTACTGTAAACCTGATGGAACTCTGCTGCGAATCCGCAGCCAAATCCGCACCGTGTGCACATGGCCTAATTCTAAATGTATGTGCACGCGCTGCGGAAAACGCTGCGGATCCGCAGCAGTTTCCCATGAGTGTACAGTTCAATGTAAACCTATGGGAAACAAAAATCGCTGTGCACATGCTGCGGAAAAACTGCACGGAAACGCAGCGGTTTACATTCCGCAGCATGTCACTTCTTTGTGCGGATTCCCCAGCGGTTTTACAACTGCTCCAATAGAAAATCGCAATTGTAAAACCGCAGTGAAATGCGCAGAAAAAAACGCGGTAAATCCGCCATAAATCCGCAGCGGTTTAGCACTGCGGATTTATCAAATCCGCAGCGGAAAAATCCGCAGAGGACCAGAATACGTGTGCACATTCCTAACCCTAACCCTAGCCCTAACCCTAACCCTAACCCTACCCCTAACCCTACCCCTAGCCCTAACCCTAACCCTACCCCTAACCCTACCCCTACCCCTAACCCTAGCCCTAACCCTAACCCTACCCCTAACCCTAACCCTAGCCCTAACCCTAACCCTACCCCTAACCCTAACCCTATTCTAACATTAGTGGAAAAAAAAAAATTATTTATTTTTTTATTGTCCCTACCTATGGGGGTGACAAAGGGGGGGGGGTCATTTATTATTTTTTTATTTTGATCACTGAGATAGATTATATCTCAGTGATCAAAATGCACTTTGGAACGAATCTGCCGGCCGGCAGATTCGGCGGGCGCACTGCGCATGCGCCCGCCATTTTGGAAGATGGCGGCGCCCGGGAGAAGACGGACGGGACCACGGCTGGATCGGTAAGTATGATAGGGTGGGGGGGACCACGGGGGGGGGGATCGGAGCACGGGGGGGGAATCGGAGCGCGGGAGGGGTGGAATGGAGCACGGGGGGGTGGAACGGAGCACGGGGGGGTGGAACGGAGCACGGGGGGGTGGATCGGAGTGCAGGGGGGGTGATTGGAGCACGGGGGGGTGATTGGAGCACGGGGGGAGCGGACACGAGCACGGGGGGGAGCGGAGCACTGGACGGAGGGGAGCCGGAGCAGTGTACCGGCCAGATCGGGGGGGTGGGGGGGCGATCGGAGGGGTGGGGTGGGGGCACACTAGTATTTCCAGCCATGGCCGATGATATTGCAGCATCGGCCATGGCTGGATTGTAATATTTCACCCGTTATAATGGGTGAAATATTACAAATCGCTCTGATTGGCAGTTTCACTTTCAACAGCCAATCAGAGCGATCGTAGCCACGAGGGGGTGAAGCCACCCCCCCTGGGCTAAACTACCACTCCCCCTGTCCCTGCAGATCGGGTGAAATGGGAGTTAACCCTTTCACCCGGTCTGCAGGGACGCGATCTTTCCATGACGCCGCATAGGCGTCATGGGTCGGATTGGCACCGACTTTCATGACGCCTACGTGGCGTCAAAGGTCGGGAAGGGGTTAAAAAAAAAAAAAAAAAAAACAGACAAAAAAAAACCACATGAATATTTAACTTAATTCCAATTTCCTTGCACTGCAACTTGCTAAATACCTATCTTTAGAAATAATACTTTGGCAAAGTAGAGATTATGACGATGCATGAGCTCCATTCACGGAACGTATGAGATGAGTAGAGTAAGCAAGGTTTTTTTAATACCCGCGCCAGTGTGTTTCAGTGCCAGACCGGTGACTTCCTCAAGGTAGTTTTTTTTTTTTTCTTTTTTCTTTTCCTACCTTGAGAAAGGTGCCAAAATTCGTTGGTGTGAATAAAGAAACTCTCTGGATCTCATCTGTTCTTGATAATCTCCACTTTCTAAAGTATATATCTTTAGACATCTCTAACCCTGTTTACTATACAGAAAGCAAATCTTTTTAATTTTTTTTTTTTTTTTTTTTTATCCCCCATCTTTCAAGACCGGTTTATAAAGATGGCTGAGGCTTCACCCTGCAAAATGATTTGGATGTGGGTCAATTCAGCCAAATTTGTCTCTTGACTTTCAATGCTCCTAAGATTTGTTGTTAAAAGAAAAACTTGCAGGATTGCATTCTATATGTGAGAAATTAAAGTGTACTACAGTAATTTCTGCATGACTATTTTCTGACCCCCTGTATAATATCAATATATTGGAGTGAGCAGGTTGTTCCTGCAAGTAAGTGTAGAGTTGTTTTAGTGAAGGTGTGGGCTTTTCTTATGTTATATGAATTTAAGGTGCTTATTCATTGTGTTCTGTGTCGCTGTCTGCGCCATGTACAATGTCTTATATACTAGATCTTTGAGTATTGTAACTGTATATATAATAGTCAGGTATAGTGTCACTGTGAGATCAGTGATTTGGCAGAGTCTGCAACCATTCCTGCTGCAAAAAAGATGACCGGCAGCAGGAAGCATTCTCGCCTCCATGAGTAAGAGTCCTTGGGTGAGTGAATGAGAACATCCCATTCTGAACAGGCTGAAGGCTGGGAGGAGGATCTATGGTTGCAGGTTGAGGAGAGAAGGAGTCGGGAGGAGGGTCAGCCTGCTTGTATGGACTGAGACGCTGTCGCGTGCGTTGAGCTAGGCGGCAGCATTGCTGTCGCTATCAGTGCCTTGCAATGCGCCAGACTCGTGGGACAAATATAATTACCCTGCTGGCCAGCCTTGGCCCACGGGCCAGAGCGTAGGGGACCCAAACCTGCGATAGTCTGGCTGCTTGAACTATATACATTAATGCCACAGTAGAGATGCATATGGTTTATAAAAAATAAAAAAAATCACGGTCTCCTTTTGAAGCCCCGCTATAGTCCACTCTATAAACCAGCTACTGATTCGCATGGTACATGTACTGCAGATGTCAGTAAGGGGTTAATAAAAAAACCTATAAATGTGAGCTAACTCTCTCTGTGCATCAGCCATACACCAATGCAAGGTGTTCTTCAACGGACCGAAACTCTCTAGTCTCAGCTTTGTGTACAGTCTTGGACAAAAATTGAGAATGAGACAAATATTAATTTTTCCAGTCTACTGCTTCATTTTTTTTCTAATGACAATTTGCATATACTCCTGAATGTCAGAGTGATCAGCTTAACAGCAATTACTGTACTTGCAAAGTCAATATTTGCCCAGAAAATGAACTTTAACCCCCAAAACATATTTCAACATCATTGCAGTCCTGCCTTTAAAAGGAGCAGCTAACATCGTTTTAGTGATTGATCGCCAGCCCTGTCCTCATCAACACCCACACCTGTGTTAATGGATCAATCAGTCATGATTAAGTAAGAATGACATCACTGGACACTTTAAAAGGAGGCTGGTGCTTGGTATCATTGTTTCTCTTCAGTTAACCATGGTTATCTCTAAAGAAACACGTGCAGCCATCATTGCACTGCACAAAAATGGCCTAACAGGGAAGAGTATTGCAGCTACAACGACTGCACCTCAGTCAACAATCTATCGCATCATCAAGAACTTCAAGGAGAGAGCTTCCATTGTTGTCAAAAAGGCTCCAGGGCGCCCAAGAAAGACCAGCAAGCACCAGGACCGTATCTTAAAACTGTTTCAGCTGTGGGATCGGACTACCAGCAGTGCCGAGCTTGCTCAGGAACGGCAGCAGGCTGGTGTGAGTGTTTCTGCACGCACTGTGAGGCGGAGACTCTTTGAGCAAGGCCTGGTTTCAAGGAGGGCAGCAAAGAAGCCACTTCTCTCCAGAAAAAACATCAAGGACCGACTGATATTCTGCAAAAGGTACAGGGAGTGGACTGCTGAGGACGGGGGCAAAATCATTTTCTCTGAATCCCCTTTTCGATTGTTTGGGACATCTGGAAAACGGCCACCAGTCTTGTCCGATGCCAACTGTAAAGCATCCTCAAACCATTCATGTGTGGGGTTGCTTCTCAGCCAAGGGAATCGGCTCACTCAGTCTTGCCTAAAAACACAGCCATGAATAAAGAATAGTACCAGAATGTCCTCCAAGAGCAACTTCTCCCAACCGTCCAAGAGCAGTTTGGCGCCCAACAATGCCTTTTCCAGCATGATGGAGCACCTTGCCATAAAGCAAAGTTGATAACTAAATGGCTCATGGAAAAAAACATGGAGATTTTGGGTCCATGGCCTGGAAACTCCCCAGATCTTAATCCCATTGAGAACTTGTGGTCAATCATCAAGAGACGGGTGGACAAACAAAAACCAACAAATTCTGGCAAAATGCAAGCATTGATTATGCAAGAATGGACTGCTATCAGTCAGGATTTGGTCCAGAAGTTGATTGAGAGCATGCCAGGGAGAAATGCAGAGGTCTTGAAGGGTCAACACTGCAAATATTGACTTGCTGCATTAACTCATTCTAACTGCCAATATAACCTATTGGTACTCATAATATGATTGCAATTATATTTCTGTATGTGATATAAACATCAGACAAACACTAATAAAAACCAGAGGGCAGCAGATCATGTGAAAATATAACTTTGGTGTCATTCTCAAATTTTGGCCATGACTGTATATACATACTTTTTGATCAAAAAACAAAGTACCTCTCATTCTTGTGTGAGGAGTGTAAGTACAATTCATACTTTCCCTCACCCATGACAGCACCACCTGAAAGAGAGATCTGCCCTTCAAGGACCGGAAACCATCAGAAATTTAAAAAAAAAAAAAAAAAAAAAAAAGCCTCTCCACCACCTTGGTTGGCTTCTTGTCCTTTTGCTAAGAAGACAGCAGTGAAGACAGAACAGAGTTTTTCGCAGACCTGGGCCGATCGATTTCTGGCAGGGCAGTCTCTGCTGCAGCTGCCAACAGGAGCTGGAAGCGCCACAGTAGGGCCCACGTAGGGCTGGTGCCCGGTAGCCACATGTCCCGGTATTACGCATGTCCAGGTGCAGGACGCTATCTAGGAAATTGCGCCCTGATGACGCGCACTGATGAAAAAGGAAGCCTGCCGTGGGTCTCCTTTTGAAGCCCGGCTATAGTCCACTCTATAAACCTGCTACTGATTTGTGCAGTACATGTACTGCAGATGTTGGTAAGCTCTGTGTATATACATTCACTTTTTTGATCAAAAACAATGTACCTGTCATTCTTGTGTGTAACGTGTAATTCATATTTTTCCCCTCACCCATGACAAGACCACCTGAAAGAGGGAGCTGCCCTTCAAGGACTGGAAACCTTCAGAAATAAAAAGGGTGGTGCCACTCCACCATCTCAGTTGGTTTCCTGTCCTTGTTGGGAAACCTTTTGTAAGAAGACAGCGGTGAAGAAAGAAGGAAAAAATTTACCACCCAATGTGAGGTTTACCCATTTAAATGGAAATCTGAGTTGGGACTCATGGCACCTCATTGCCCTTCATGGTGCCTCATGGTGGTCTCATAGTGCTGCATAGCGCCTCATGGTGGCCTCCTATCGCTTCATGGTGCCCAATAGCACCCCATAGCACTTCATAGTGCCTCATAGCGTTTTCATAGTGTCCCATTGTGCCTGTGTCCCATAGTATCTTTGAGTCTCAGTGCCTCAGTGTCTTGTAGCGCCTTCTAGTGCCTCATGGTGTACCAATATGTCTAAAGCACCTTGTAGTGCCTTATGGCGCCTCTGTGCCTCATTGTAAAGGCACCGGTTGCATAACTGGTTAAGGTCTGACAAAACAATGTTCAGCGACTATTCACTGCAAGGCAAGGTTACCAAATTCAGTGGCAGCGTTCATACTGCCAATGTGGATTTGCTTTAAACCACTGCAGTTTTATTTGCCTTCTACAAGTTGCACAGAGGTCATAATCATAAAACTTTTAGCCTTGTCCAAGCATTGGCTAAACAGTACAGACGCAGACTACTCATATAGAGCTGAGCTAACCCCAGCTTGGTCAAACAAAACCGCATTTATCCAGGGCAAGCACTGACACTTGCAGTTCTCTGCTTACGGCCCTGTGCAGACTCTGCTCAGGTGAAGTCTCTGGCCTGTCCCTGTTTAGCTCCAAAACAAATCAAATCTGCTCTGTTTTCAATCAGTCTGGCTAAGGTGAACACCTTGCCTGCTCATGTGGAGAGCTCTCTAGACTAGGTGCCGTAATCAAGACCTGTTCGGCTATAGTTTAACCCAGTCGTACCTGGATTTGCTACAACCGGAAGGGGCTATACCGATTCCTGAGTTAGGTCATTTAAAATTGAGCCTAGAAGATCGGCTATTAAGACCTCTGGCTCCAGATTGCTATATAATAGTCTAGGAGTTAAATGATATGTATGATCATGTCCCAATGCACATGAAACACCATATTTCCGGAGGATAGTTCTCAGCATAAAATGAGTAACAATGTCAATGGGCCCTCAATGTTTTAGGTAGATTATAGTAATTATAACAACTCTCTTATCGAAGGAGTAAGCACTGATGCCTTACCTGTACAATTTCCGGATCATGGGCAGATCCGTTGAGCGCTGTAGAACTCAGTTGGCAGAGTTGGGGACAACCTTATCAGAGTTAGGTTGTCTATATTTAATTTTTTTTCTTTGTTTTTTAAGATTTAGAACCTTTAGAGTGTAGCTCTTCCCTTGTGTTCTCGTAAACTCAGGGAGTCAGAGTTGTCTCCCAAGGGCGAAGGTGTCCTGCTAAGTATCAAAATTAATAAGTAGTCTGACAACAACACTGAGGAAGCAATATCGCAGTTAGAAATTCAAACCTTCGGCATTCCAGTAGTAGCATGGTCAGATATACACCTGTGTTGCAATAAAAGATCCAGTTCCTTCAACCTAAAGAAGCTTTAAGCTGTATATAACAAATCTCCTTTCATCTATATAGGTAAAATATCTTTTCATACAACAGAGTAGTTGTAGCTTACATAAACCATTAGATGAGAACTCTGCCAAAATTCTTAATGACACTGTCTAATCAGTTTATATGGCGGAGTCTCACCTTTTATCTTTACAGTGCCTCATATAAAGGGGGAAAAGAATTGCAAGCATACATCCTAAGAAGCTTTCGCTTGAACTCATTAATTCAACATATTCACACTAAAGACTATCATCTTGGTGGCCCTGACATGGTGAGCTAGTGACATTTAAGCTTTGTCGGTTAATCCTGTTTACATAGGGTAGTTCTAGAACTCAAAAAGCAAAAAAAGAATATCCAGCTCAACGAGAGCTGGATATTCTTTTTTTGCTTTTTGGATTCCCCACGCCTTGACACAGCGTTTCCGTGCTCCGAGTTGAATTGTTACTATGGTGAGCTGGATTTTCTTTTTCGTTACTAGTTCTAGAACTACCCTATCTTCTAAAATCTATGTTCCCAAGATGGCTTCCAAGTTCCGTAGAAGTAAGGAGATTGTGCACCCTTCTTCCTGCGCTAACCCAAGGAAGAACAATAAGAAAGCGGTTGTCCTTATCAAGCAATATGTAATGTTGCGATACGATCTTCACCCTGTACCTTCTATAGACACTATAGGCTTGATCTGGAATCTTCTACTTCCCTTTCCTTTAGGAGAAGGGTTCTATAGGTTGTGGTCCCACCCTAAGTTTAGTTTCTTTGTAAATCTTTCAGGTGGTGCTGTCATGGGTGAGGGGGAAAACACTAAATTACTTACCGGTAATGTGATTTTCCTGAGGCCATGACAGCACCCTTATATTCTCTCCTGTCACTGGTAAAGGGTGATCACTGTATTTACTTCGTGGTGTTTGAGTCACACGGTGTGTAGAAGGAAGAATCATGGTATATATAACTATTCTGTATTGTCCTCTCATGCTCTGCATACAACTGAGGTGAAGAGGTGCCGCCATTTTTATTTCTGAATGTTTCCTGTCTTTGAAGGGTGGATCCCTCTCTCAGGTGGTGCTGTCATGGGCTCAGGAAATTCACATTACCAGTAAGTAATTTACAGTTTCATTACTTGTGATGTACTGCTATATTTTATCAATATGTTTGAATATTATCCACAGCATATGTGCACTTGTACATTAATTTATTACAATATGGCCTGATTCCTCAAGTAAAACACTGAAAAGTTGCAACATTTGTTAGGACTGGCGGAACGCACCAAGTTTAAGATGAAATGGTATAGGTGCGTTCACAGTCCGCGGTCCACCGTGCAGGTGAAAACCCTGCTGCTAGTAGAGACGGACGATATGGCGGTACAATGTGAATACACACATGGGTTAACTTCACCCTGTGTGAAGGAAGCAAACCCTGTTGCGTCACAGGGCCGCGGTACTGCACCAAGAGCGCAAGCAAGGAGTCTCAGAACTCAATCCCAAGACTCAGGATTTGAGTTCATAAAGACCTCATGCGCTCGATACCGCTACTGGGGTGTCAGAGAGACAAATAATATTTTAAGAAGCACGAGAGTGCGTGCGGTGCCGCACTGGCGGACGCCACTAACCACCCAGACTTGGGTCAGGAAAGCGCAGAGAAAGCGCACGGTGCCGCACTGGCGGTCACAGCAATTAGACGCTGTAATGTGTGTAACGTGCTGATGGCTTGGACGGGCGCTAGATAGCTTCCATCATTCGCGAACAGTCAACAACACTAGGAATGGGAATGATTTAGGAGCTTTCATCCATCGACATACATCCATCTACACACATATTAAGTCAATACTAGCGCATGGCCGTGCAGGAACTCTTAGCACCGTCACTGAGCGAGACGCTGGGATCAACGTCTCCGCTGAGCAGGCTCCACTGCGGCAGGGGAAGAATGGGAGACCGCAGCGGAGATGGCCCGAGATTCCCCCCGTGCAGAGGCAGGAACTAAAGAAGAACCTACGTATGGAAGTCAATATATCGATAAATACAGATACAGTATTGAAGAAAGGACCAAAAAGAAAATAATAATATAAAAATGGATGTAATATATAAATTTGAAAAAGACGAAGTCAAACGATGAACAAGGAGTACCAGGAAGCAAAGTACTGATGGCAAAAGATATCCAATTACCTCCTCCTGAAGCCGCCCGATCTTCCAAATACAGCGCACCCCGACGCGCGTTTCGGACCTTGTCCTTCGTCAGGCGAACAAGGTACTCCTTGTTCTGGGCTTTGCTTTTTTAGTATATGGCTCTGGCGCTTCTGGATCAATGCGCCATTCAATCTGCACATATGCACATTGCACTTTGCTTCTTTTCACGTCTTGGTGATATAGACCTGGTTGCCTTCTAACACTATTGTAGACCCTGACATATATTCTATATGCGTCGGTTTTACCGGCTCTGACCTTACATACTTTCCCTTTTTGGTATTTTTATTGTAGTGTACCAGCATAGTTTTCCACTACTCTTTTTTTAATATCCATACGTACACCTATTTACTTCACCCATAGTTTTATTATATACACACTGTATTCATTATTTGTATTTTTGGTTTTTATTTCATATATATTGGTTATATTTTGATATTATATATACATATTTATATTTTTTTCTCATATTTTTTCACTTTGTTCTCTCTCTCTCTATCTATATATCTATATATATATATAGATATAGATATAGATATAGATATAGAGAATATATATATATATATATATATATATATATATATATATATATATATATATATATATATATATATTCTATAGATCTATAGATATATATATATTTTTTTTTTCTTCTTTTTTCTTTTTCTTGCTTTGTCTTTTTGCACTATTGGTATATTTTTCACATACATACACACATACACACTCTTTTCCTATTACTCATATTTTTCTTTTTATATTTTGTACGTACATATGCTACCTCACACTGTCTATGCAGAGCCAGACATTTGAGCATCGGAGTATTTATTATTAGGATTATTATTATTTTTTATATAATTACCTCACCTCCTGTGGTGTCCGTTCCCGCTACAAAATATATTATTTTTTATTATTGTTGTATATTTATTTTTTGTATTATGTCCCCTCCAGTTACAGGCACAGATTTTTGTTACCAACCATTGCCCAAATAAATATTTATACTATTTTTTAATAAAGGCATTTTAGTTGACTGTCATCATTTGACTTCGTCTTTTTCAAATTTATATATTACATCCATTTTTATATTATTTTCTTTTTGGTCCTTTCTTCAATACTGTATCTGTATTTATCGATATATTGACTTCCATACATAGGTTCTTCTTTGGTTCTCATAACTGAATGGTATGCCATTCATTCACTTAGTGGGGATAGTTTTTTACGTGCATTCTATCCGGCACCTTGGGCACAATTGCACTATTTGTAGTATTTTAATTTAGTTTACATATTTTGCCCATTTGATTTTATACTGTCCACTGCTATAATTTTTCTGGAGGCAGGAACTAGATGTTGCTCAAAAAGTTGAGACTTTTGGTGTTTTTACATGTCACTCTCAGCCAGCTCCGCCAAAGTGGGCAGAGCTGGGGAGAAGCGGAGACGAGCACTGCAATGCCTGCCCGATACATTGATGAAAAGTGGTGGAATGTATTGCACCCAAAATTTTACTCCTGTCTTACTGGAGTAACATTTGAGGAGGCGCACACCATTGATCCAATATGCCCCCTCAGAATTGGCATGTGCCTCTTAATTCAGCGCATCTTATTCCTGCATGCCTCTCATTAGGACTGACATACAAATCACGAGTCTTAATAAATGTAGGCCTATGAGTGCTGGCCCTGTCCATGTTTTTTTTGCAATGTTAATATTTTGTCTTGTCATTTGGAAATGTGAAGCTTCCTCTTAATGTATTCTAGTGGGGTTCTTCCCTGATATTTGGCAGTTTAGCTTTGTATTTATATTTGAATTAATTATTAATATATTAAGGCAATTGAGTGCCTGCAGAGGTCACATAAAAGATGAATATAACATTGACTTCAAGACTGGTGTGCATCTATATTGTGGCTGCAATAGAGAATTTACTTAAAATTTGCTTTCCTACTTATTTTATATAAATTTCTCATTATACAGAGAAACCTTATCACTGCAACATAAGCTATTGGCAATGAGCTGCATAAACATTACAGTGGGCCATAGTATTTTACTGCACCTGCACAATGATGAGGTGGGAGAAAATGTCTGCTGCTGTAAATATATGCAGGACAAACATTTTAAAGGTCTCGGTATGACTAGCCCGTTTTGTACCACACATTTGTCTAAAGCCAAATTCAAATGTCTTTGAAAAGTATGCTGCAACACAGATGCTATCATGGACCTGAATATTGACATAAGTGAGTGTGATCTGCAATTTAGAGTTTGACACTTGCATTTTTTTTTTCTAAATTTGTGGACCATGGGTGTGAACAGAAGGGAATTTACAGAAGTGTGTATGTGTGTTAGCCTTTACAAATAGTGGCACACACAAGCAAGTCATGGACGCATAGATGAACCATAACTCGTGCACTATTCCAGATAACTGCAAAATTGAAACACGGAATGAAATCAGGAAGGCAAAGAAGTAAAATGCATTAATATGAGGATGATGCAGTACACTGGAAGTCTTACCGTTGTTTCACATGCTAGAAAACATCACTGATAAGGTCACAGGAAGCTTATCAAATGTAACCAAGATATTATCACATCACTGTTAGACCACTGATAATGCAGTAAGATCACAAGTACAATGATTGTAGAAGTGAAGAATCCGCCAAACAGCACTTTGATAAATATCTATAATCAGGAGCTAATGATGTAGTAGGGGCAGTCACAATAATATGGAGGCACCGAGCCATATCAGAATTTTAGGATTGAAGCTAGAGCTATGAGCCATCCTGCTGATGTAGTATACACAACACATTTTCAGCAGCTGTGGATTCTAAAGAGACGGGAGAATCAAATAAGAAAACTGGAAATGGCATGTATGTTATTTGGCAAGTACAAATGATTGATATCCCAAGTATAATGCCGGTCAGTAACAATATGCTGTACATGCCAGCATTGCCACTCAGGTCAATGGCTGACTGTAGCAGTCACTGGAATGAGGATGACCACAAAACCATTTAATAATTACTGACTAGTCATCAACTGATGTTGACAATCCCTGAAAGAAACACTACTGGAGTACTGTGTCCAGTTTTGGGCACCGGTGCTCAGGAAGGATATAATGGAACTAGAGAGAGTACAAAGGAGGGCAACAAAATTAATAAAGGGGATGGGAGAACTACAATACCCAGATAGATTAGCGAAATTAGGATTATTTAGTCTAGAAAAAAGACGACTGAGGGGCGATCTAATAACCATGTATAAGTATATAAGGGGACAATACAAATATCTCGCTGAGGATCTGTTTATACCAAGAAAGGTGACGGGCACAAGGGGGCATTCTTTGCGTCTGGAGGAGAGAAGGTTTTTCCACCAACATAGAAGAGGATTCTTTACTGTTAGGGCAGTGAGAATCTGGAATTGCTTGCCTGAGGAGGTGGTGATGGCGAACTCAGTCGAGGGGTTCAAGAGAGGCCTGGAAGTCTTCCTGGAGCAGAACAATATTGTATCATACAATTATTAGGTTCTGTAGAAGGACGTAGATCTGGGTATTTATTATGATGGAATATAGGCTGAACTGGATGGACAAATGTCTTTTTTCGGCCTTACTAACTATGTTACTATGTTACTATGTTACATTAACCTATGGTTCCTGCTGTCTCAGTGGGGTAAGATCCATGGTGACTGAATTATGAGGGGGTCTATGACTCTTTGATATTATGAAAACAAGTATGACAGTGTTCATGATTTTGAGATGTGTGGGGGTTCACGTGGGTACCTTTAGTGAGCCGTTTGTTTAGAAATTATGACTTAGCCCCTTCCTTATTATCTCATGTGCCTCGGCAGAGGGTCCTTATAGAAACCAGTAAACTGTAATGTAGCTCCATATCAAAATGCATAAAAACATTTACTAGTTGTAGCGTTTTCTCTTTCCCTCATGATGGCACCACGGATAGAGGGATCTGCCCTCAGGGACAGGAAATCTACAGGTGAAAAAGGTGGAACCTCTCTCCCACATCAGTTCGGTTTCCTGTCCCTGACTGGGAACCTGCAGCATACCTGAAAAAGTTGTCGTGGTATGCTGGGGGTCCATCGGGCCGATTATAGGCAGCTGGGAGCCCTGCCTCGGACCTGGTGTATTTTTTTTTTCTGCCCTCCGAAGGCTAAGATTCCGGGGTCAGCGGGCTCCGTGCGTAGGCAGGGGGAGAAGCAGTGAAGCATGGTCGTCTGCCTCTCCCTTAAAAGATTTCTATGGCAGTCTCCTGGCACTATGCTGCCAGACCACCTAGGGCCAGGAGGAGATGGTGGTGGCGGCTAACCACATGGAAGCGCCACGACTTACGGGGCACCAGCAGCTGCCTGGCGCTTCCGATGCTCCCTCCTGAGGGCCGGACGCCGGGAAAGTGAGGCGCGCGCACCTGGGCCACAAGGCATCTCTGGGTAATCAAGAGTGCGCAGGCGCAAGTAGGTGTTTCCAGGGCGGCGCGCTGCCCGCATGAACGATTAAAGGAGGGGCATTTGCGGGAGCCGGTGCTCAATATTCACCATGAGTGAGCAAGAGCAACTGGCTGAGCAGGCAACTCCTACGCCAGAATCGGTATTCCCCTTACAGCAGGAGGGTAAGTGATCTCCGTGAAAGTTCACCTTCTAAATGGGGTTTATTGTGTCTTCTTAGGGAAAGAAGTGTACCGCAAAAGTTAGGCACAGAGTATGTGCGATCTGTTCCGTGGAGCTGCCCACCACATATGGTGTTCTCTATGAACGTAGTACAGAGCTTTTTCACCCATGTAAAGCCCCCAAGATTTGCAACAGACTTAAAGGAGCTAATCAAAACTCAGGTGGAAGACTCGCTCAAAAAGGTTAAAAGCTCAAAGAAGATGTAAATCCAGGCATAGATCCCCGGAATTAAGTTCCAGTGAGGAAGATAGCGGCAATTCTAGTTCAAGCAGTTCACTCTCTTCACCCTCATCCTCGGAGGGGGAGTTGCAATTGCTTCCCTATTGAAGAGACCTGCCTTAGTAAAAGCGGTTAGGGCAACAATGTTTGGTGGCCTAGAGCAAAAAAAAACAACGGAGGGTGTTTCCATTAAATGAGAAAATACAAGCTCTAATAAAGCAATGGAAAAGTCCAGATAATTCCTCTTAACTCCAAAGAGAAAATACCCCTGTGATCCTGTCTGTTCTTTCTGGGGGAAAAGTGCCAAAACTAGACGTTGCTATTGTAAAAGTGTCTAAAAAAAATTTGCCTTGCCTTTTTGAAGACATGGGGATCCTGACGGACCCTATGGACAAAAAGGCAGAAGTATTCTTAACCCCTTTACCCCCAAGGGTGGTTTGCACATTAATGACCAGGCCAATTTTTACAATTCTGACCACTGTTGTGTTATAACTCTGGAACGCGTCAATGGATCCCGGTGATTCTGACATTGTTTTCTCATGACATATTCTACTTCATGATAGTGGTAACATTTCTTTGATATTACCTGCGTTTTTTGTGGAAAAACGGAAATTTGTCAAAAATTTAGAAAATTTTCCAACTTTGAATTTTTATGCAATTAAATCCGAGATATGTCACACAAAATAATTAATAAGTAACATTTCCCACATGTCTACTTTACATCAGCACAATTTTCGAAACAAATTTTTTTTTTTTTTTTTGTTAGGGAGTTATAAGGCTTAAAAGTTGACCAGCAATTTCTCATTTTTACAACACCATATTTTTTTTTTGGGGACCACATCTCATTTGAAGTCATTTGTAGGGGTCTATATCATAGAAAAAAAAAACGTGTGACACCATTCTAAAAACTGCACCCCTCAAGGTACTCAAAACCACATTCAAGAAGTTTATTAACCCTTCAGGTGTTTCACAGGAATTTTTTGAATGTTTAAAAAAAACGAACATTTTACATTTTTTTTCACAAAAAATTTATTTCAGCTCCAATTTGTTTTTTTACCAAGGGTAACAGGACACATTGTACAACAACTTTTGGGGTCCATTTTCTCCTGAGTACGCTGATACCACATATGTGGGGGTAAACCCCTGTTTGGGCACACGAGAGAGCTCGGAAGGGAAGGAGCACTGTTTTACTTTTTCAACGCAGAATTGGCTGGAATTGAGATCGGACGCCATGTCGCGTTTGGAGAGCCCCTGATGTGCCTAAACACTGGAAACCCCCCAATTATAACTGAAACCCTAATCCAAACAAACCCCTATTCCCAACCGTAAATGTAATCCTAACCCTAACTTTAGCCCTAACCCTAATGGGAAAATGGAATTACATTTTTTTTTTCCTGTAACGAAGGGGGTGATGAAGGGGGGTTTGATTTACTTTTATAGCGGGTTTTTTTAGCGGATTTTTAGGATTGGCAGCTGTCACACACTAAAAGACGCTTTTTATTGCAAAAAATATTTTTTGTTACTTTGAGAGCTATAATTTATCCATATTTGGGTCCAGAGTCATGTGAGGTCTTGTGTTTTTTTTTGGACGAGTTGGCATTTTTATTGGTAACATTTTTGGGCATGTGATATTTTTTGATCGCTTTTTATTCCGATATTTGTGAGGCCGAATGACCAAAAGCCAGCTATTCATAAATTTATTTTGGGGGAGGCGTTTATACTGTTCCGCATTTGGTAAAATGGATAAAGCAGTTTTTATACGACAAAACTATTTTATAGAAAAAATAATTATTTTTGCATCGCTTTATTCTGAGGACTAACTCTTTTTTTTTTTTTTTTCTTTTCTTTGGCGCTGTGTGGTGGCTCGTTTTTTGCGGGACAAGATGACGTTTTCAGCGGTTCCATGGTTATTTATATCCATCTTTTTGATCACGTGTTATTCCACTTTTTGTTTGGCGGTATGATAATAAAGCGTTGGTTTTTGCCTCGTGTTTTTTTTTACGGTGTTCACTGAAGGGGTTAACTAGTGGGACAGTTTTATAGGTCCGGTCGCTAACGGACGCAGCGATACTAAATATGTACTTTTATTATTATTTTTTTTTATTTAACGAAGTGTATTTAGGAACAAATATCTATATTTTTTTTTTTTACACATGTGAATTATTTTTTTTTACACTAGAACATTGCCCCGGGGGGGGAGGGGCATCATGTTATAGTGTAAGATCGCTGATCTGACACTTTGCTGTGCAATGTCAGGTCAGCGGTCTGACATGCACTCCTGGAGGCTTCCCGGCGCCTGCTCTGAGCAGGCGCTGTGAAGCCACCTCCCTGCAGGACCCAGATGCAGCCCCGCGGCCATTTTGGATCCGGGCCTGCTGCAGGGAGGAGGTAAGAGACCCTCACAGCAACGCGATCACATCGCGTTGCTCTGGGGGCCTCAGGGAAGCACGCAGGGAGCCCCCTCTCTGCACGATGCTTCCCTATACCGCCGGAACACTGTGATCATATTTGATCGCAGTGTGCCAGGGGTTAATGTGCCAGGGGCGGTCCGTGACCGCTCCTGGCACAGTGCCGGATGTCAGCTGCGATTGTCAGCTGACAACTGGCCGCACTCCCCCGTGAGCGCGGCCAATCGCATATGAAGTACTATCCCGTCGGTGGTCATACGGGCCCACCCCACCCTGACGGGATAGTACATCTAATGTCAGAAAAGGGTTAAAAGGCTCTTGGGAGGCGGCCGGAGGAGGCTTGAAACCAGCTGTAGCCGCTACATGCACGGCCAGAGCATTAAGGGTATGTGCACACGATGCGGATTTTGCTGCGGTTCTACAGCGTTTTCGCAGCTGCGGATCCGCAGCCGTTTCCCATGAGTTTACAGTACAATGTAAACCTATGGGAAACGAAATCCGCAGTGCACATGCTGCGGAAAAACGTGCAGAAACGCAGCGTTTTATTTTCCGCAGCATGTCAATTCTTTGTGCAGAATCCGCAGCGTTTTTACACCTGCTCCAATAGAAAACTGCAGATGTAAAACCGTAGCAGAATCCGCAATAGAAACCACGATAAATCCGCAGGAAAAACCGCAGCGGATTTATCAAATCCACTGTGGAAAAATCCGCAGAGAATAACTTTTTGACTCCATCTCGATAATGAAAGGAGCAGCTGCGTTTTTAGCGGATGCCTCTATAGACTCGGTTAGGCTAGCGGCAAGATCTGCTTTTTCAAATACGGCAAGAAAGGCTTTATGGCTCAAGAGTTGGCCAGGAGGCTTACACGCAAAATACAAGCTATGCTCCATTTCCTGTGAAGGGGAATTCTTATTTGGGCCAACCCTAGACGACATTCTTGAAAAGGCAGGGGATAAGAAAAAGGCCTTCGGAAGGGTTTCCCAACCAGTCCTATAGACTGCCTTTTCGGGGCAGAAAATTTATGCTCAGGAAGGCCCCTAAAGAGGGTTGGGAAGACAAAAGATATAAGGGAAAAGGCTTCATGTTCAATATACCCCAAAACAAAAAACAACCCCAATGAGGGTGTGCCCCAGGTGGGAGGGAGGTTAACCTACTTTCTTCCAGCCTTGGAAAAATTTTGGGGAGTGTATGAGTATTAAACATAAAAACAGGGCTGAAGCTAAAATTCCACACTGTCCTGTCCCATCACTTTGTCATAACCCCGCAAAGGAAAATAGAGGCCGAACTAGCCTTTCAGAAAGAAGTACAGACTCTTTTGATGAAAAACGTCCTGCAGGAAGTCCCACAAGAGGAGAAAGGCATGGGGTTTTACTCCCCTCTGTTTCTCCGGACAAAACCAGATGGAACTTGCAGGACAACTGTAAACTTGAAAAAACTAAACACATTCTTGGTGACTGAAAGTTTCATAACGGAAACAATAAAAACTTGTGTGAACTCTTTATCCGTCTTGTTTCATGACTGTCATCGATTTAAAGGATGCATATTACCATGTATCAATCCATTTAGATCACCAGAGATTCCGCAGGGTGAAGGTAATGATGCAGGGGGAGTTAAAACATTACCAATTCAAAGCCCTCCCCTTTGGTCTTGCCCTAACCCTGAGGGTTTTTACGAAACTGATGGCAGAGGTCATGGCTCACATAAGAGAGCAAGATATATTAATAATGCCATATCTGGACGACCTCTTGGTAATTGGAAAGTCCTCTCCCCATTGCAGTCAACAGTTGGAAAACTCGTGCTTTCTGTTCACCCGACCCATGGGGGAGCCCAGTGACCCTAGACACCTTTTCAATTCCCTGGGATTTACATCTGGCCTATGCTTTTCCCCCAATAGCGTTAATTCCCTTAGTGTTGATTAAGATTCGGGAGGACATGGCAAGGGTAATTATGATGGCACGCTTTTGGCTGAAAAGAGCATGGTTTCTGTGGCTACGGATAATCTCCATAACAGACTCCAGGGGGTGGGGGGGTGGTGGTCGGTGAATCATCCACAAGTAAAAGACTTATATATGACATCCTCGAATTTGAAAGGGAGATTCTGATTAAGAAGGGATTCTCTGCAAACCTAGTTTCTTTCAAGTAGGAAACCTTTCACTACTAGGGCATACGGGAAGGTTTGGAGAAGATTTTAGTCAGTCTCAGGTGCCAGTTTATCTGGGGAGATCCCAATCAAAGAAGTGCTAGAGTTCCTTCAGAAGGGGTTGGAAAAGGGGTTAGCAACAAGCACACTTAAAGTTTAAGTATCAGCTTTAGGAGCCCTTTACAACTACGACTTAGCGGGGAATCACTGGGTAATGCAGTTTATTAAAGCCTCAGGTAGATCTAGACCCATTTTCCACCGCACTACACCTCCCTGGGATCTAAAGTTGGTACTCTGTGCATTGACCAGGGCACCCTTCGAGCCTTTGTCACAAGCCTCTCTAAAAATCGTGTCCCTCAAAACCTCTGCTCGTAGCACTAACATCAGCTTGCAGGATTAGTGATATAGGCTTTGTCGGCATACCCACCTTTAACCCAGATACTAGTTGACAGAGTGGTCCTTAGGACCGACCTATCCTACCTTCCTAAAGTGGCGTCACTTTTCCATAGATCACAGGAAATCTCTTTACCCTTTCTGTCCCAACCCCAGGAAACATTGAAACCCCCACAAGTGACACCATTTTGGAAAGTAGACCCCTTAAGGAACTTATCTAGATGTGTGGTGAGCATTTTCACCCAACCAGTGCTTCACAGAAGTTTATAATGCAGAGCCGTAAAAATAAAAAATGATTTTTTTTTTCACAAAAATGATTTGTTCGCCCCCATTTTTTTATTTTCCCAAGGGTAAGAGAAGAAATCGGGCCCCAAAAGTTGTTGTGCAATTTGTCCGGAGTACGCTGATACCCAATATGTGGGGGTAAATGACTGTTTGGGCGCATGGCAGAGCTTGGAAGGGAAGGAGTGCCGTTTGACTTTTCAATGCAAAATTGACTGGAATTGAGATGGAACACCATGTCGCGTTTGGAGAGCCCCTGATATGCCTAAACATTAAAACCCCCCACAAGTGACACCATTTTGGAAAGTAGAACTTATCTAGATGTGTTTTGAGAGCTTTGAACCCCCAAGTGTTTCACTACAGTTTATAACGCAGAGCTGTGAAAATAAAAATTCTTTTTTTTTCTTTCACAAAAATGATTTTTAGCCCCCAGTTTTGTATTTTAACAAGGGTAACAGGATAAATTGGACCCCAAAAGTTGTTGTCCAATTTGTCCGGAGTACGCTGATACCCCATATGTGGGGGGGAACCACTGTTTGGGCGCATGGCAGAGCTCGGAAGAGAAGGAGCGCCATTTATAATGCAGACTTAGATGGATTGGTCTGCAGGCGTCACGTTGCATTTGCAGAGCCCCTGATGTACCCAAACAGTAGAAACACACCACAATTGACCCCATATTGGAAACTAGACCTTCCTAGGAACTTATCTAGATGTGTTGTGAGAACTTTGAACCCCCAAGTGTTTCACTACAGTTTACAACGCAGAGCCGTGAAAATAAAAAAATCTTTTTCCCACAAAAATGATTTTTAGCCCCCCAAATTTTTATTTTCCGAAGGGTAACAAGAGAACTTGGACCCTAAAAGTTGTTGTCCAATTTGTCCCGAGTACGCTGATACCCCATATGTTGGGGTAAACCCCTGTTTGGGCACACGGGAGAGCTCGGAAGGGAAGTAGCACTGTTTTACTTTTTCAACGCAGAATTGGCTGGAATTGAGATCAAACGCGACATGGCGTCCGGAGAGCCCCTTATGTGCCTAAACAGTGGAAACTCCCCAATTATAACTGAAACCCTAATCCAAACACACCCCTAACCCTAATCCCAACGGTAACCCTAACCACACCTCTAACCCAGACACACCCCAACCCTAATCCCAACCCTATTCCCAACCGTAAATGTAATCCAAACCCTAACTTTAGCCCTAACCCTAACTTTAGCCCCAACTCTAACTGTAGCCTTAACCCTAGCCCTAACGGGAAAAAGGGAAAAATAATAAAATTAAAAAAAATGTATTTATTTCCAAACTAAGGGGGTGATGAAGGGGGGGTTTGAGTTACTTTTATAGTGTGTGTTTTTTTAAACGGATTTTTATGATTGGCAGCTGTGACACACTAAGACACTTTTTATAGAAAAAAAGTTTTTGCGTCTCCACATTTTGAGACCTATAATTTTTCTATATTTTGGTCCAGTCATGTGAGGTCTTGTTTTTTGCGGGATGAGTTGACATTTTTATTGGTAACATTTTCTGACATGTGACAGTTTTTTTTATCGCTTTTTATTCCGATTTTTGTGAGGCAGAATGACCAAAAACCAGCTATTCATGAATTTATTTTGTGGGAGGCGTTTATACCGTTCCGCATTTGGTAAAATGGATAAAGCCGTTTTATTCTTCGGGTCAGTATGATTACAGCGATACCTCATTTATATCATTTTTTTTTATCTTTTGGCGCTTTTATACGATAAAAACTATTTTATAGAAAAAAATAATTATTTTGGCATCGCTTTCTCAGGACTCTAACTTTTTTATTTTTTGCTGATGATGCTGTATGGTGGCTTGTTTGTGGGACAAGATGACGGTTTCAGCGGTATAATGGTTATTTATATCCGTCTTTTTGATCGCATGTAATTCCACTTTTTGTTCGGCGGTATGATAATAAAGCGTTGGTTTTTGGCTTTTTTTTTTTTCTTACGGTGTTTACTGAAGGGGTTAACTAGTGGGACAGTTTTATAGGTTGGGTCATTATGGACGCGACGATACTAAATGTGTACTTTTATTGTTAGATTTTTTTTTTATTTAAATAAAGAAATGTATTTATGGAAAAAATATATATATTTTTTTCTTTATTTAGGAATTTTTTTTTTTTTTTTTTTTTAACATGTGGCTATTTTTTTTTCTTTTTTACTTTTGTCCCAGGGGGGTGACATCACAGATCGCTGATCTGACAGTTTGCACAGCACTCTGTCAGATCAGCGATCTGACTTACAGCACTGCAGGCTTACCAAGCGCCTGCTCTGAGCAGGCACTTGGTAAGCCACCTCCCTCCTTGCAGGACCCGGATGCCGCGGCCATTTTGGATCCGGGCCTGCTGCAGGGAGGAGAGGTAAGAGACCCTCGCAGCAACGCGATCACATTGCGTTGCTGCGGGGGTCTCAGGGAAGCCCGCAGGGAGCCCCCTCCCTGCGCAATGCTTCCCTGTACCGCTGGCACACTGCGATCATGATTGATCGCGGTGTGCCAGGGGTTAATGTGCCAGGAGCGGTCTCTGACCGCTCCTGGCACATAGTGCCGGATGTCAGCTGCGATAGTCAGCTGACACTCGGCCGCGCTCCCCCCGTGAGTGCGGCCGTTCGCATATGACGTACTATCCAGTCACTGGGAATTAAGTCCCTTGTCACCTTGACGGGATAGTACGCCATATGGGATTAAGGGGTTAAATGATTTGGGTTTTCATTATGATTTTAAAAAGAGAAAACACAGTAGTTTGACAATTAATGGCTTCACCCAACCACTAACCATGAGTGGAGAAAAAGTTTTGGTGTTATTCATATTCTCTGAAAAAAAAGCCAAGAAAGCAAATATTCTGCTGCGGTATGTAAACTTTTGAGAAGTGTACGAATAGGAAATTTAGATTGTGAAACCTTTGGGGACAGCAATAATAAATCACAGGGAAACAATTTGAAAAAAAATTTCTGTTGAGTTAGGTTTTTGAGCTGATTTATACTAAAATTGGCATGCTGATTCCAAAAATGTAGTCAGTTTTTTTTCTAGCGCGTCAAGTTTTTCCTATACAATTTACCTGCCAGAGAAGCACAATCGCACTGATATCTGTAATAAGACTTGTTATCTGATTACAATTCGACTCATATAGAGCTACGTGGCAACTTGTAAGAGTAGTTACAACTTTGTCATGCCTATTTCTTATATATTTCATTTTTTGTTCATATTTGTACTATTTAAAAAAAAAAAAAACACTTTTTAGGTACAGTAGTTTACATAGTTTTGAGAAGACAAAAATCCTATAGTTCAAAAACTTGACGTGATAGAGAAAAACTGAGATCATTTCTGGATTCAGCATCCAAAAATTAAGAACAGTTGTCTGACCTAACTCCTAAAAAAATTGTGTTCCCCAGTAATTTATGTAAAGCGCTGCAGAATAGAACACTACATAAGCAATGCATAATAAATAAATACTATTTTCTGAAACTGAAGCCAGATCCCATAACCCGCCCTGTTGTGAGTCATCAAGGGGAGGTATGTGGGTGTAATATAGGTGCTGATAAAAGGACAAGGCAAATTAGAACAAAGATCATATGTCGGAAAATACATATTCGTGTAGGCAGGATCCACGTTTACGGATATTTTCAATTGGATAGTGTGACGCCCAAGAGACCGGGGTACCCAGCACCGGACCAATGGGGTCTGTCTCTTGAGGGGGGTGTCACGGGTGGCTTGACCCGATGCTGTGGCCTCAGGCAATGCACAGTGTAAAGGGTATCGTGAGGGAACAGGCACTTACTTGATCAGCAGCAGGTTCTCCCAGCGGTGATGATCCCAATCCTGGATAGATGGCTATTGTCCAAATGAAAGACTGAGGCACTGAAACGTTTAACCAGTTTACTTTAACAAAAAAGGATTTACAACCAGTCCTGTCACCGGAGTCTGTATGGGAACTCTGAGTTACTTTGACCCTGCCGGGGTCTTCGCCTCTTATTGTACGCAATATCTGTGTGGCCCTGCTGCTGTATGTGAACTGGCTGCCGGCCCAATCTGTCCCCTCCGGGTCCTGGTTCGACGGGCAACCCGAGTCCTTTTATCGGCTTACCCCCTCCAGGAGTACCGCTGAACTGTGTCTGTTGCTGCGTCCGACCCTAGTGAAGCTGATATCACCTCACGTTTTTCCGGTTGCTGTATTATATGTAATGAATACAGCCACGGATCCGGTATCCATCTTTGCGCCTGTTCTGGGTAGTGATTAATGCTACCCGGTTCTCACAATGTCCTTTTTCTCTATCCCTCTTCTCCTCAGGCCGGTGATTTAGGCCTGGTAACAGTCACAGGGCTGTTAGAGATTCAACTGTATGACCTCTCACTTTCAGCTCCTTAGCCCAACTGCCAGTTCTTCTCTCAGACCAGAATGGATCAAGGGGAGTCTCTGGAGCTCCCCCTTCTGGCCGGAGGTGGTAGTGCAGTCTTGCTATTTTAGTATTTGCATTTACTGTCAGTAACTATTTTTGTGGCAAATACCCCTAGGGGTGCCACATTCCCCCTTAGTTAAGAACAGTACTCCGGGACTGTGGGACAATAACATTTTGAAATAACAATTAATATGTACAGAGTCTTAAAAATGAAAAGTTACAAAAACCACTCGAGGAAACAAAAATATAGTTCTGTACAAAGTCACTTCAAATAGCGTCCATTAATACAGTTCTATCCTTGAAGGTATTAGGAACGGCACTGTACTTGGTGTCCAGGAATTTAGTTCCATTTTTCCAACGGAGTTATCAATATAAAGTCTAAAGAAAGTTCAAAAAGAGCGAGGAGCAAAGTTCAAAAAGCAGTCTTTCCGGAGCTTTGATTTAGTGCCTCCGGGCTGATAAAAAGTTCAAGAATATGCAAGAAGTTCATACAGACAAGTCTCTGTAGGCACTGGGCTTAAACGTTGCAGACTGATAACAATGACTATACTACATTTTCTGTTAAACTATATACGGCATAACATATATACAATTCACATTATGAGCTTTATAGTTGGTAATCTGCATACCTGGCCGGTAATTGACCCTGGGTACTACGCTGTGATCTACGTAATAGCGGTGTCTCTTCATGTGGTGTACTACTGTCTACTGCGGATGTAGTATCTGCCCGCTCTGCTAAAGATAATTCCACGACTATGGAGTTGGCAAGTCCACCGTGAATGGGATTACTCTGACCAGGAATCTGTTCTTCCTGGCCTGGAACCTCCTGTAGTACGGGGTCAGCCTCTTCCTGTCTTGGGACTTCTGGTATTGGGTTTGGTGTTGGGTAAAAGGCCACCATGGGAACCACTACTGCACCATGGTATGTTAGTAGGGTTTTGGGAAAGTCTCCTATACAGGTGTGATACACTTCCTCTTCTTTTTCCTTTACTGGTTGAACCTGTATGGGTTGAATAACTTCTGGTTCTGGCTGGACAACGTCTGGCTCTTTCAATGCTTCCGGACATAATTTAAGATTGTCTCTTGACACTAGTACAGATGTTAAGCCTCCGTTTTTGCTAATGAGACACATTTTAGGATTATCCACTCTTGTTGGTAAAACTGTGTAGGGTACGGCTTCCCACTGATTGTCCAGTTTATTGGTTCGACGATTTCTCTTGAGCACTTGGTCACCTGGTCTTAATGGGGTCGCTAGAGCATTCTGGTTGAAAGTTCGCTCTTGTCTTTCTCTAGTTTGCTGAAGGCTTCT
This sequence comes from Ranitomeya imitator, assembly GCF_032444005.1. Taxonomy (NCBI): domain Eukaryota; kingdom Metazoa; phylum Chordata; class Amphibia; order Anura; family Dendrobatidae; genus Ranitomeya; species Ranitomeya imitator. Next base: position 349,092,390 of record NC_091282.1, on the reverse strand, counting down.
TTCCACACTCTCTTGCACTTGGCGATACTGCTTTTGCCGTATGATATCCCAATTGGAGTCTTGGACTTCTGCGTCTGGTTTCAGAATTCCCATTTCTAGATCGATTGGTAATTGGCCGGGTCTTGCACGCATAAGGTAAGCTGGGGTGCAATTGGTGGAACTCACCGGGACATGATTATACAGATCCACCAAGTCAGGCAATTTCTCTGGCCATTGATTCCTTTCTGCCTCAGGTAAAGTCTTTAGTAGTTCTATTACAATATGGTTCATCTTCTCGCATAAGCCGTTTGTTTGTGGATGATAGGCCGTCGTCCGGATCTTTTTGCAACCATACATATTGCAGAATTCTCTGAAGATCTCTGATTCAAAGGCTGTACCTTGGTCGGTGAGAACCTGTTCCGGATATCCATGGGGTCTACAAAAGTACGTTTGGAACGCTTTGGCTGCTGTTTTTGCTGTCAGATCTTTTACGGGTACTACTACCAAGAAGCGTGAATAATGGTCCACGATGGTCAAGGCATAGACATAGCCAGACTGGCTTGGTGTCAACTTCACGTGGTCCATGGCTACAAGTTCAAGTGGTTGTTTGGTGATTATGGGCTGCAGTGGTGCTCTTTGGTTCTTTTGATCGTTTCTTCTGAGGTTGCACGGGCCACAATTTCTGCACCACTGTTCGATTGATTTTCTCATCCCGACCCAATAAAATCTTTCTCTTAGAAGTACTTCTAACTTTTTCCAACCGAAGTGACCAGCACCATTATGGTAAGCTTCGAGGACCATCTTGACATCTTGTTTAGGCACGATAATCTGCCAAACCAATTCATGTGTTTTCGGATTGGTGTACCTTCTACAGAGCTTCCCTTGATACAGGAACATTTTGCCTCTCTCTTTCCAGAGTTGATGCGTCTCTTCTGGGGCATCCTCATCGGGATATGCACTTTGCTCAGTCAACAGTTCCTTCACCAACTTCACAGCCGGATTGCTGTCTTGGGTGTCAGCCCATCTATGGTGTGCTAACGGATTTAAATTCACCTCTTGTTGTTTCTGATAGGTACTTGACTGATGATGTTTTGCCTTGGGATGATGGAAGGCTGGTAGTTCAATTTCTTCAAGCTCCCCCATTTCTTCTTCTACATCTCTCAAGTGTGGCATCCGGGATAGGGCATCGGCATTTCCATTCTTGCGACCTGCTCGATACTTGATCTTGAAGTTGTAATTAGATAACCGGGCTATCCATCGCTGTTCTAACGCACCTAATTTGGCTGTGTCCAGGTGGGTCAACGGATTGTTGTCAGTATAGACAATAAATTCTGCAGCGGCCAGATAGTGTTTGAAACGTTCAGTCACAGCCCAAACTACTGCCAGTAGTTCCAATTTGAAGGAGCTGTAATTTTCTGAATTTCTTTCAGTAGGCCGGAGCTTTCTACTTGCAAAGGCGATGACTTTCTCCCGACCTTCTTGCTTTTGTGACAGCACCGCTCCTAGTCCCACATTACTGGCATCGGTGTAGAGGATGAAAGGTTGATGGTAATCTGGGTATGCCAGAACCTCTTCTCCGGTTAGTGCCTTCTTTAGTTGTTCAAAGGAGTCTTCCTTTTCGTCGTTCCACTGAAAAGGAGGGTTTCGGTTTGAAGGTTTCTTCGTCTGCCCTACCAAGGTGTCTTGCAAGGGTGCTGCCAACTTGGTAAATCCTTTTATAAATCTGCGATAGTAACCCACCAATCCCAGGAATTGTCTCACTTCTTTTGCGCTGGTAGGTCTTGGCCAATCCCTTATGGCGCTTATTTTCTCGGGATCTGGTGCTACTCCCTCCGAACTCATGATGTGTCCCAGGTACTGTACCTTTGGCTTGAGAAGGTGACATTTGGATGGCTTGACTTTCATGCCATACCTGGATAAGGCTTCGAACACTTCTGCCAGGTCTATTAAGTGTTGTTCGTAAGTCTTTGAGTAGACGATCACATCATCTAGGTACAGGAGGACGGTCTCAAAGTTCTTGTGTCCGAGGCAGCATTCCATCAGCCGCTGGAAGGTACCGGATGCGTTGCAGAGTCCGAACGGCATGCGATTAAATTCACATAGACCCATTGGTGTGGTGAATGCCGTCTTTTCCTTATCTCGCTCAGCCACAGGGACTTGCCAATACCCGCTTGTTAAGTCTAAGGTGGAAAAATAATTAGCAGATTTCAAAGCAGTTAACGACTCTTCTATCCTAGGCAAGGGGTAGGCGTCTTTATGGGTGATGTTATTAATCTTCCGGTAGTCTACACACATTCTCATGGTTCCGTCCTTTTTTTTGACAATCACTAGAGGGGCCGCCCAGGGGCTACAGCTGTCTCTTATTACCCCGGCCTGTTTCATCTCCCTCAGCATATCTTTTGCACATTGATAGTGAGCGGGCGGTATGGGTCTATATCTTTCTTTTATTGGGGGATGGTCACTGGTGGGGATTGTGTGTTCTACCCCTTCTATCCGTCCGAAGTCCAATGGGTGTTTACTGAAGACTTGTTCATATTCCGTCACTAGCCTATACACCCCTTGTTTTTGATGGGTAGGTGTTGAATTTATGCCCACGTGTAGCTGTTGGCACCAATCCTCCATTTCTCCATCTGAGCCATTGCATTCCACCTGACAGGTTGGTTCTAAGGGCTCAATGGTTGTGATGGCATTGTTGTCAACAGTATATAGCTTTGCCATTGTAGCATACCTTGGCAAAGTGACCTCTTCCTCTCCACAGTTCAAAAGTCGTACCGGCACTCGTCCCCGGTGTACCTCGACTATCCCTCGTGCTGTGAGTATAGTGGGCCTGCTGTCGGTGTACACTGGTTCTATTAAGGCTTGATAATCTCGTCCCTTAGTACCAATGGCTGCTCTACACCATACAAGCATTTCTGTTTTTGGTGGGATTACAATAGATGTTGGATCACTTACCCTCACACTGCCGATTTCTCCACCTGCAACTTCTACCTGTTGCCTTAACATCAATACTTTTATTTCCCTCCGGAGAACTCTCTGCTGGCAGGATTGGGCAGTTTCAGCAATTTGCTGTAAGACAGAAATGACTTCGGAAAAGCAGTTCTCTAACACATTAATTCCTATCAATACAGTTGGTTCACAGTTCCGCCGGTCAACATCAACAACAATTATACCCTGTTTCTTCAATTCTACTTTACCAATCTTTATGGTCATCTCCCTGAATCCTAGTTTCGGTACCAACTTACCATTACTGGCCCATATATCTAGTTCAACATCAGAGGGCCCTTTATCAATATCTGCATCAGCCCAGTACCTCTTATAAAGGATATACGGTATAGATGAAATCTGGGAACCTGTGTCCAGCAAAGCGTTGAGGGGCATTCCGTCCAGCACGATAGGGATAATGGGTCGTCCTCCGATGTACCTGTCGTGCCAGGGTGTTGGGCCTTGAAAGTTCATTCCTGCGAAGCGGCCCGCATTCCCAGGGGATTCCCGTTTAAATCACAATCTCGTGCAAAGTGGCCTGGCTGCTGGCAACGGCGGCAAATGGGCTGTCCATCCGGTTGGTAGCGGTCGCGGGGTCGTCCTCTCCATGTCGGGTATCTCCGGGGTCTCATCCATGGAACACCTTCTCTACGGTTTGACAACTCCATCTTGGGTCCTCTCATCTCCTGCATGGTTTTAGCCATTGAAGCAACAACATCAGTTAAAGAGTCAAGCTTTTGTTGAAGAGCCTCATTAGTACTGGGCCCCAGGGGCTTAGCAATGGCCCCGGACATAGCTGATGTCACTGGTACTCCATGTTGTTGAGGAGCCTCTGCCATGAGTTGCGCAGGATCCTGATCCCGAGGTGCCTCTGCCAGCTGGAGACGTATAACGCTCTCCTTTAATTGGGCAAATGTCAATTCAGGGTTCTTAAAAACAAGCATGCTCACATGCCCCCGGTGAGAAGGGGTGTAGAGTCCCTCAATAAATTGATCTCTTAGCAGTTTATCCGCTCCGGTGTTAAAAATGGGTTCAGCCAGTGTAAGTGATTTAAGGGCTTCCTGCAGGTTTAAGGCAAAGTCTCTCACACCCTCATTAACTTTTTGTTTGCAATTAAAGAATCGTACTTTAGCTTTGCTGCTGGCCGTGGTTTCAAATGTAGCTTTTAATCCAGCAAATATGCGTTCAACAGTGCCTTTTAGATCAGCTGCCCATGCTGTGACTTCTCGCTTAGCATGGCCACTTAACTGCATCATCAGGAGACTAACACGCTGAACTTCACCCACAGGGAACATGTCAAAATGGGCCAGCATCTTTTCTCTGAAATCGTCAAGGGTATTGGGCTCACCTTCATACATTGGAAGCAATGGGCCACCCGGGGTATATGGCATCAGCACCGGCATGATGGGCGCCACTCCTTGCACCGCTGCGCTACCGGACTCTCTATCGACACTCTGTCTTTCAGCTGCATTAGCGTCGCCGGGTGCTGCGGCGTCTCCGTGCTGCGACATACTGTGCCCCCTTAGTTAATCCGGACCCTTCCGGTCCTCCGCTTCCGTCGGGATAGTGTAGATTCGTTCCGCTGTGCAGCAGGATCGATTTTCCCCTTGCTCTGATGTCAGAGCGCTCAGCTTGGTGCCGGTCACAATGACACGCCCCCTGCTGCTCCCACCCACCGCGCTCTGTAATGGCGGATTCTGAAGTTTTTCAGTTAGACTGGGGCTCAGGTGATGGCGTAGCTCAATTAACAGTCTCGTGCCTAACGGTTATGAAGTGATTACCTCAGGGGATGGCGGCCATCTTTACTCCATTATAACCAATGGGGAAAAGTCACTTTCAATAGTTTTCAATGGAGAATGGATTTTTCTTTAATAAAGTCAATTTTCAAGATTTTTCATCCAAGTTTTCACAGTTTTGGGCTCCAATCACGGCACACAATACCCGGTATACGGGCTGGCTAGATCCTGTTCGTGACGCCAATTGTGACGCCCAAGAGACCGGGGTACCCAGCACCGGACCAATGGGGTCTGTCTCTTGAGGGGGGTGTCACGGGTGGCTTGACCCGGTGCTGTGGCCTCAGGCAATGCACAGTGTAAAGGGTATCGTGAGGGAACAGGCACTTACTTGATCAGCAGCAGGTTCTCCCAGCGGTGATGATCCCAATCCTGGATAGATGGCTATTGTCCAAATGAAAGACTGAGGCACTGAAACGTTTAACCAGTTTACTTTAACAAAAAAGGATTTACAACCAGTCCTGTCACCAGAGTCTGTATGGGAACTCTGAGTTACTTTGACCCTGCCGGGGTCTTCGCCTCTTATTGTACGCAATATCTGTGTGGCCCTGCTGCTGTATGTGAACTGGCTGCCGGCCCAATCTGTCCCCTCCGGGTCCTGGTTCGACGGGCAACCCGAGTCCTTTTATCGGCTTACCCCCTCCAGGAGTACTGCTGAACTCTGTGTCTGTTGCTGCGTCCGACCCTAGTGAAGCTGATATCACCTCACGTTTTTCCGGTTGCTGTATTATATGTAATGAATACAGCCACGGATCCGGTATCCGTCTTTGCGCCTGTTCTGGGTAGTGATTAATGCTACCCGGTTCTCACAATGTCCTTTTTCTCTATCCCTCTTCTCCTCAGGCCGGTGATTTAGGCCTGGTAACAGTCACAGGGCTGTTAGAGATTCAACTGTATGACCTCTCACTTTCAGCTCCTTAGCCCAACTGCCAGTTCTTCTCTCAGACCAGAATGGATCAAGGGGAGTCTCTGGAGCTCCCCCTTCTGGCCGGAGGTGGTAGTGCAGTCTTGCTATTTTAGTATTTGCATATACTGTCAGTAACTATTTTTGTGGCAAATACCCCTAGGGGTGCCACAATAGCTTTCATCCACTATGCTGAGCCATCTCTGTGACCAGCATAGTAAGTTTCTCTGTCAATCTATTTTATATGCTTTATTATTTTGTCCCCTTTACAAAAAAAATATACCAAAGACTTTACAAACACTGCCTATTGTTCTGGATTAAATATAAAATGTAATTGTTCTGTCCCTTTTGTTCTGATCTGTAAACCACACCCCTGAAAGCCATACTCTATGGCCGGCTTCACACTCAGCGTATGAAAATACGGTCCGTATATTACGGCCGTAATACGCTGAAATGTCCCAAAAATAGTGGTCCGTAGCTCCTCCGTAGGCAGGGTGTGTCAGCGTTTTTTGCGCATGGCATCCTCCGTATGTAATCCGTATGGCATCCGTACTGCGTGGTTTTCTCGCAGGCTTGCAAAACCAACATACCGCTATAGAAATGATCCATGTGTCCCAAAAAGAAAAAAAAAAAATATATATATATATATATATATATATATATATATATATTATAATATATCTATTCTATGTGTACATATTTATTCTACCTATTCTAATGTCAGCTGTCAGTGTGATTTTACTGTACACCGCACTGAATTGCCGGCTTTTCTCTCTAACACCGCTGCGTATTCCTCGCAAGTCACACTGCTGGTCCGTGTGTAATCCGTATTTTTGGGGCTTCCATAGACTTTCATTGGCGTTTTATTTGCGCAATACGGTGACAAACGCAGCATGCTGCGATTTTCTACGGCCGTAGAAAGCCGTATAATACGGATCAGTTTAATACGGCAGATAGGAGCAGGGGCATAGAGTAATTGTGCCGTATTTTTTGCGAGTTTTACGGACGTAGTTTCTGCGCTTTTACGTCCGTAAAACTCGCAAGTGTGAAGCCGGCCTATCTGAAATGACATCCAGTCAGGTGGAAAACAATCGGTGGTGGCAGCTAATACAGGTCCTTCTCAAAAGATTAGCATATAGTGTTAAATTTCATTATTTACCATAATGTAATGATTACAATTAAACTTTCATATATTATAGATTCATTATCCACCAACTGAAATTTGTCAGGTCTTTTATTGTTTTAATACTGATGATTTTGGCATACAACTCCTGATAACCCAAAAAACCTGTCTCAATAAATTAGCATATCAAGAAAAGGTTCTCTAAACGACCTATTACCCTAATCTTCTGAATCAACTAATTAACTCTAAACACATGCAAAAGATACCTGAGGCTTTTATAAACTCCCTGCCTGGTTCATTACTCAAAACCCCCATCATGGGTAAGACTAGCGACCTGACAGATGTCAAGAAGGCCATCATTGACACCCTCAAGCAAGAGGGTAAGACCCAGAAAGAAATTTCTCAACAAATAGGCTGTTCCCAGAGTGCTGTATCAAGGCACCTCAATGGTAAGTCTGTTGGAAGGAAACAATGTGGCAGAAAACGCTGTACAACGAGAAGAGGAGACCGGATCCTGAGGAAGATTGTGGAGAAGGACCGATTCCAGACCTTGGGGAACCTGAGGAAGCAGTGGACTGAGTCTGGTGTGGAAACATCCAGAGCCACCGTGCACAGGCGTGTGCAGGAAATGGGCTACAGAGAAGCAGCACTGGACTGTTGCTAAGGCTAGGTTCACACTAGCGTTGCGCCGCCCTGTGTCGGCGACGCAACGCACGTAAAAACGCGCGCAAAAACGCGCGCGTTTTGCGACGCGTGCGTCGTTTTTGACGAAAATCGGACGCACAGAAAATGCTACAATGTAGCGTTTTCTTGCGTCCGACGCTAGCGTCGGAAACGACGCACGTGGCAAAAACGCCACCAAAACAACGCACGCGTCCCCTATGTTAAACATAGGGGCGCGTCGCCGCTGCGTCGCCGGCGCAACAGCGACGCACATTGGCGGAACGCCAATGTGAACGTAGCCTAAGTGGTCCCAAGTACTTTTTTCTGATGAAAGCAAATTTTGCATGTCATTCGGAAATCAAGTTGCCAGAGTCTGGAGGAAGACTGGGGAGAAGGAAATGCCAAAATGCCTGAAGTCCAGTGTCAAGTACCCACAGTCTGTGATGGTGTGGGGTGCCATGTCAGCTGCTGGTGTTGGTCCACTGTGTTTCATCAAGGGCAGGGTCAATGCAGCTAGCTATCAGGAGATTTTGGAGCACTTCATGCTTCCATCGGCTGAAATGCTTTATGGAGATGAAGATTTCATTTTTCAGCACGACCTGGCACCTGCTCACAGTGCCAAAACCACTGGTAAATGGTTTACTGACCATGGTATTACTGTGCTCAATTGGCCTGCCAACTCTCCTGACCTGAACCCCATAGAGAATCTGTGGGATATTGTGAAGAGAAAGTTGAGAGACGCAAGACCCAACACTCTGCATGAGCTTAAGGCCGCTATTGAAGCATCCTGGGCCTCCATAACATCTCAGCAGTGTCACAGGCTGATTGCCTCCATGCCACGCCGCATTGAAGCAGTCATGTCTGCCAAAGGATTCCCGACCAAGTATTGAGTGCATAACTGAACATTATTATTTGTTGGTTTTTTTGTTTGATATTAAAAAACACTTTTATTTGATTGGATGGGTGAAATATGCTAATTTATTGAGACAGGTTTTTTGGGTTATCAGGAGTTGTATGCCAAAATCATCAGTATTAAAACAATAAAAGACCTGACAAATTTCAGTTGGTGGATAATGAATCTATAATATATGAAAGTTTAATTGTAATCATTACATTATGGTAAATAATGAAATTTAACACTGTATGCTAATTTTTTGAGAAGGACCTGTAGTTCTTGAGCTATCGTGGAGTTAAGTGACCACATGGGTATGTGTGTGGGTATGTGTATGTATGTATATATATATTTTGTGGTGGCCCGATTCTAACGCATCGGGTATTCTAGAATATGCATATCCATGTAGTATATTGTCCAGCCACATAGTATATTGCACAGCGACGGAGTATACAGCACAGAACCATGTAGTATAGAGACTTAAAAAAAAAATAAACATATACTTGCAGCGCCCCAGAGACTTGGTCGTTGCAGTAATGTTGCTCTGCCACTAAGGGGAGTGATGGTACGTCTGATGGCAGTAAAGGAGTTCACCTGACCAGGTATCACCAGCACACAGTACACTTCACACTCCAGCCACTAGGGGGAGCAAAAGGTTCTATTTATTAGGCCACTCACACTGGTAAAACTAGGGGTTGGATAGGAAGTTAGTCAGAAGCTGACTGGGTTTTGTCCAGGCAACATCCCGTGGCAGGGGGTGTAGCGGGGGAGACTTCAGGGGGGTCCCTGTCAGGTGTGGGAACCTGGCAGGTACCTAGTGACAAGGCAGAACGTTACGGAACCGCGCCTGCACTACCTTGCGGCGGTATCCTTAGAAAGGACACGAAGTGAAGGATATTGTGGACAGTGAGAAATGAGATCAAGCACAAAGGAGATCCAGTAGGAGTCGTGCCCGGAGAACGGCAACATCCTACTGAGGCGCGTAGCCGGTGCCCGGAACACCGAGGAAGTAACTGACTTTATGCCTTACTTCAAATACCGCAGGACAGTTAATTATAGGTTGGCTGTCTACCTTACATCACCTAAGCAGACATAGGGGGCAACTGTGGAGAGGGGCGTCTCTAGGATCCCGGAAGAGTTCCGAGCCTACCCGTCAAACTGGTGCATCCTAGCCATAACAAACCTGGGGGACGGAGAATAGAAAGAACGATAACAGAAGTTGTGAGGACTATCCCGAATGCTCAGCAGGGAAGCACTACATCACACAGGCGCTAGTGGTAGGCAACGATTTCCACCTGCAAAGGGAACTCTGGATGTGCCTTCGGACTGGCTGGTCTCAGACAGCCCTGTTAACTGTGCTCTGGATTGAGGATCCTGAAGTCACCAGTAAAGAGGTAGAGACTGCAACCCTGTGTCTTTGTTATTGTCTGCACCTCACACCATCACCACCTACACTACTGGGAAGCCCTGGGGACGCACTTCACCTGTGGGAAGGTAAACTATCTAGCTGCCATCACATCACCCCAGTGGACCCCAAGCAGCGTCGGTCACCCTGACTGAATACCACAGGTGGCGTCTCAAAACCTTGACAGGCTTGTATCACCCTTTTATTGGACGCCCCTTAGCAGGGTCACGGACCGGGTCCCGCCACCGTGGCATCCCCAGAACTGAGCCAGGAGAGGACTGGTACTGAGTAACCCGCGGCCCTGCGTCTGGGGGCGCTCCATACTCTCCTTCCGAAGGCCCGTTGAAGTCCTGCTATACTCACCATCCGCCGCCTTTCCCGCTCCTCGGGACGCTCCCGGGATCGCTCCATTGCAAGCATCAGCTTCCGGTCCCAGGGCTGGTACGAGCAGGACCTGTGATGACGTCGCGGTCACATGACTGTGACGTCACGGCAGGTCCTTGTCGCACACCAGCCCTGGGAGCAGAAGCTGCCGCTTGCAATGGAGCGGTCCAGGGAGCGTGGCGAGGAGCGGGAAAGGCGGAGGATGAGTATAGCAGGTTTTTTTTTTTTAATTATTATTTTTAACATGACATATTTTTACCCCCCTCCCCCCCAACAGGTTGTGATCTTTGACAATTGGTGGCAGCGGTGGGATCTGCGTGCTCTCTGGTGCCGAACTTCACATTTAGTCTCCTTATACTTTTTATTTTACATGTCCACTGAATGATAACTCTATGAGGAAGAAGTGGAGAATGTTTCCGCTTTTTAACTTTCTGAACAGAAAATTACATGAGTAAGAACTTGGGAAAGAAAGGATACGTGAACTTATGTAACCAGTTCTGGGTCACAAATTGTCATTGAAAGCCTCCAATCTATTTTTGTACATGGAAGCAAAGACTACATGTACATACCAGACGGTATTGCTCACTATCACAGCTCTCCAAAGAGGTCACCATGATACAGTAAGTCTGTGTTGAATATAACTGTTCAGGCAAACATCCTAATGCCTGTAAGCAATTATGGATCAAACACTGAAATCATCATAACGGTTTTTACTAAGTAGAAGATTTTAATGTCAAAATCTTGTACATGTACAGTTGCAGAAGTTTTCTGATTGCTATCTGCAAATATTAAGTGGGGGTGGCATGGGAAAAGAGTTAAAAGCAGTTATTACAGACAGGAGGAACAGAGCAATAGAAACATTCATAAAGTGCATGTATACTAATGCCAGAAGCCTCACCAACAAGATGTTGAATTTGAATAATGCAGAAAAATAAATGATATGGTGGGGATAACTGAAATATATGGCTGAATGATGGGTATGATTGGGCTATTAATTTGCAGGTCTATAGTCTATTTGGGACTGGCCATACAAAAATGTGAGACGGAGGGGTTTGCTTAAATGTAAAATCATTCCTGAAACTCATTCTGCAGGATGTTGTACAATATGTGAGGTATCCATACAATGTAGAGTCCCTGTGGGTGGAGAGAAGTGGAGGGAGAAGGAATAATAAAATACTGGTGGGGTTTTAAGTTTCCAAATATAATGGGAGCAGTAGAAAATATCCTCTTAAAGCAAATAAATGAGACTACAAATCGGGGAGAAGTAATTTGGGTGACTTCATGTACCTCAAGATCAGATATAATATCAAATGTACAGGTTGGAAAGGGGGCACTTGAATAATAGTGATCACATAATAAGTAAGAGGTGCAATTGGAGCGCCCCCAGACGCAGGGCCGCGGGTTACTCGGTACCGGTCCTCTCTGGCTCAGTTCTGGGGTTGTCACGGTGGCTGGACCTGGTCCGTGACCCTGCCAAGGGGCGTCCAATAAAAGGGGATACAAGTCTGTCAAGGTTTCGTGACGCCACCTGTGGTATTTGGTCAGGGTGACCGACGCTGCTCGGGGTCCACTGGGGTGATGTGATGGCAGCTAGATGGTATACCTTCCCACAGGTGAAGTATACCCCCAGGGCTTCCCAGTAGTGTAGGTGGCGATGGTGTGAGGTGCAGTCAATAACGAGGACACAGGGTTGCAGTCTCTTTACCTCTTTACTGGTGACTTCAGGATCCTCAATCCAGAGCACAGTTAACAGGGCTGTCTGAGACCGGCCGGTCCGAAGGCACATCCAGAGTTCCCTTTGCAGGTGGAAATCGTTGCCTACCACTAGTGCCTGTGTGTTGTAGTGCTTCCCTGCTGAGCATTCGGGATAGTCCTCACAACTTCTGTTCTCGTTCTTTCTCGTTCTTTCTATTCTCCGTCCCCCAAGTTTGTTATGGCTAGGATGCACCCATTTGACGGGAAGGCTCGGAGCTATTCTGGGACCCTAGAGACGCCCCTCTCCACAGTTGCCCCCTATGTCTGCTTAGGTGATGTAAGGTAGACAGCCAACCTATAATTAACTGTCCTGCGGTATTTGAAGTAAGGCATAAAGTCAGTTACTTCCTCGGTGTTCCGGGCACCGGCTACGCGCCTCAGTAGGATGTTGCCGTTCTCGGGGCACGACTCCTACTGGCTCTCCTTTGTGCTTGATCTCGTTTCTCACTGTCCACAATATCCTTCACTTCGTGTCCTTTCTAAGGATACCGCCGCAAGGTAGTGCAGGTGCGGTTCCGTTTCGTTCTGTTCTTGTCGCTAAGTCCCTGCCAGGTTCCCACGCCTGACAGGGACCCCCCTGAAGTCTCCCCCACAACACCCCCTGCCATGGGATGTTGCCTGGACAAAACCCAGTCAGCTTCTGACTAACTTCCTATCCAACCCCTAGTTTTACCAGTGTGAGGAGTGGCCTAATAAATAAAACCTTTTGCTCCCCCTAGTGGCTGGAGTGTGAAGTGTAGTGTGTGCTTGTGATACCTGGTCAGAAGAACTCCTTTAGTGCCATCAGACGTACCATCACTCCCCTTAGTGGCAGAGCGACGTTACTGCAACGACCAGGTCTCTGGGGCCCTGCACTATAAATGACAAAAAGAAAGCATTTAGTGAATTAAAGTTTGAGGGTAGTGAGGAGTTATTGAATAATTGCAGTGGCGCGTAAGTTTGGGAACCCCTGGTCAAAATTACTGTTATTGTGGACAGTTAAGCAAGTTGAAGATGAAATAATCTCTAAAAGGAAGTTAAAAATGACACATTTCCTCTTGTATTTTAGGCAAAAAATATATACATTTTTCATCTTTTAAACTTTAAAAATTACAAAAAGGAAAATGGGACAATGCAAAAGTTTGGGCACCCTGCAGTATCACAGCTTGTAAATGCTTTTTGTAGCCAGCTAAGAGTCTTTCCTTTTTTTTTTTTTTTTTTTTCGTTTTGAGGGATTTTCATCCATGAGATTCCTGGGTTGTCCACTGCTATTTTGTTGTCCAGCCACAGATTTTCAATGGTATTCAGATCAAGGGACTGTGAGGGCATACAATATGTCTGTAATAGGGAAGATCTTCTCGTTGAGGGGTGGGTTCGGGTGGGGTTGGTTATCTGAGGGGGGAGGGGTATATTTTCTTGTCAATTTAAAACACAAATGTAACTTGTTGTATAAGCAGATGTCATTTTATTATGTTTAATAAAAATCTATCTGATTAAAAAAAAAAAGGGACTGTAAGGGCTATTTGTAAAATCATCAGCTTGCACCTCTTGACGTAGTTTATAGTGGATTTTGACATATTTTTAGGATAATTATCCATTTGTAAAAGCCATCCTCATTTCAACTTCAGATTTTTACAGTGGGTGTTATGTTTGCATCCAGAATTTGATGAAATTTAATTGAATGCATTCTTCCCTCTACCTGTGAAATATTCCCCATACCATTGGCTGCCACACAACCCCAAAGCAAGATTGATGCACCCCTATGCTTAATGGTTGGCGAGATGTTACATAGGTTGAAAAAAAAAAACTAGGTCAATGAAGTTCAACCTTTCTCCACCAATTGTACATTTTGTCACTAGATTAACTATATCCCACAATGTTGTGTATTAAGGAAATCATCCAGCCCTTTTTTAAGTTAGTGTCTGCTATTACTATCTCTTGTGCTAGAGCGTTCTACAGTCTGATTGCTCTAACTGTAAAGAACCCTTTCCTATTTAGCTGCCGGAATCGCCTTTCATCCAAATGTAATGAGTGCTCCCTAGTCCTCAGTATGGTCCTTGGAAGGAACAAGTCATGTGCAAATACTTTGTACTAGCCATACATAGATTTATATATGCAAATGAGATTCTCTGAGGCGTCTTTTTTTTTCTAAGCTAAACAAGCCCAACTTTTCCAACCTTTTATCATATGAGACGCCTTTCATCCCTTGTAGTAATCTAGTTGCCCGACTTTGAACTGATTCTAACTTCTGAATATCCTTTTTAAAATGTGGAGCCCAAAACTGGATCCCATGTTCTAGATGTGGCCTCACCAGTGATTTATAAAGGGGTAATAATACATTGGGATCCTGGGATTTGATCTTTTATACATCCTAAAATCTTGTTTGCTTTTGTGGCTGCTGCTTGGCATTGAGTACTGCTGCTCAGCTTATTTTTAACCAGAATACCCAAGTCCTTCTCCTGTTGTGTGGTTTGGAGTATACTCCCATTTAATGTATATGCAGCAATGGGATTACTCTGTTCTAGATGCATTACTTAACATTTGTCTACATTAAATCTCATTGGCCAAGTGTTTGCCCATTCAGTCATCTTATTCAGAACGTTTTGCAATATTGTAATGTCAAGGTCAGATTTTAATATCTTACATAGGTAGGTTGGTGTCATAAGCAAAGACTGACGCTTAACTCTCAAACTCCAATGACAGAACCTGATCCAGTAGATTAACTCCTCTGATTGGTTCATCTACCAGCTGAGAGAGGTAATTGTCCTGAACTGTAGATAAGAAATTGTAGCTTTTAGAATGTTCTAGTTGCGTTATGTCCCATTGAATGTCTGGATAGTTGAAATCCCCAGTTGTACAGTAATAACCCTACTACTGTTTCAGCTATATTAGGAGGCTTGTAGCAAACTCCAATTAGCAGCTTTCTGTTATTGCCATCCCCATGTATATTTACCCATAGTGACTCTACATTGCTGTAATGCCCCCAATGTCTTCATTGAGCACAGGTTTTCTGTGCCCTTTTTTCTTCACACATACCTTTGATCATTGTGCCCAAAGAGTTCTATTTTAACCTCATTGGTACACAGGACTTGTTACCACAACACATCAGGGTTGTTTAGATGTTCTTTTGCATTGTTCTGATGCTGAATTTTATGGTGAGGACGCAAGGGAGGTTGTGCAGGTGTGTTTGAAGTTGTGGTACATTGTTCTATAGTTCAAAGTCTGACTGCAAAAGACCTTCAGAAAGATTTGGCTAACAGGGGTTCTGATTTGCCTCTCTAGCAATCCTAGGAAATTATATTTCATTATTGACATTATTTATCTTATCTTATTCTCAATTCAATGTTATGGCTGTTTATTATTTTGCCCATGTTTTTATTTTCTTTCCTGTTTTGTTAATATACAACTCTTTGTATTTATGGGAATTGCATACTGTTTTGCATAATTCATTTCGGACTGCAGGCACCAACCTCACATCACAAAAACTGGTGACAGATTCCCTTTAAGAGCAGTGACAAATTTTCAATGCTGGACCTGGGTAGGGTGATAAGTCAAGTTTTTATTCTATGTATGTATTTTAAATGTACTGCGCCAGTAGGAGGAAAATGGAAGGGGGGGGGGGGGTGCGTCTTTTAGTCAGGATGTACTTGCTCTGGCTGTGATGGTGAGGTGGGGGTCACAGGAGGCAGGATGGTAGCTGCAGCTAACTCCTGTGCCCGCTGCTACAGGGAAATGAATGTTCACTGCATTCCGTACCCATGGGTGTGAAGAGCAGTAATTATTCATTAATCTTTAGTAGCGGACACGCTGTTAGTCGCAGCTGCTGGGCATTTGTGTGTCCACTACTGAAGGCAATAAATATTCACTGCTCTCCACTACCATAGGCGTGGAATGCAGTTAATATTCATTCCCTTTAGTAGTGGGAACATGTGAACACCCGGCAGCTGTAGGAAGTCGGCAGCTGTGACTAACAGCGTGTCCGCTATTAAGAAGCCATGAATATTCACTGCTCTCCACGCGCATAGTCCCGGTGTGGAGAGCAAGGAGTATGCCAGCAGCTGTCCTCGGCTTGTAAGCAGCACACGATGTCACTGCCATGTGCTGCTTACAAGCATAAATCATGTGCTGGTATCGGAACAAGATGCTGCGAGAGAGCGCAGGAAGGTAAGTATAATGTTTTGGGTTTTTGTAGTGTTTTTCCAATGGGAGCCATGATACCAGGATGGGGGCTAATCATACCAGGATAAGGATGGGGCCATACCTACCAGAACAAGGATGAGGAGGCCATGCCTACCAGGTCAGGGATGAGGGGGCCATGCCTACCAGGTCAGGAATGAGGGGGCCATGCCTACCAGGTCAGGGATGAGGGGGCCATGCCTACCAGGTCAGGGATGACGGGGGCCATGCCTACCAGGTCAGGGATGACGGGGGCCATATATACCAGGATAGGGGATATTAGAAAAAAAAATGGTAAATTCTGTACTATTTGCCTCCACACTAGGTGCGTTTTATGGTTTGGTGCGTCTTATAGTCCAAAAAATACGGTAAAATTTTCAAATAAGAGATTAACCAAGGTCTACCAATACAATCCCTCCATTTATGGCAGAATTAAGTACCTCTGACATATAGTTAGATATGATAATACACTCTCAACATTGAAATTACAATACCAAGAAGAAAGTTGTGCAGTTATGAAAATCACAGTATTGATAAACATGTTAATGATACGAAAATGATTAATAAGTGGTAACGAAGTTTCCAAAACATTCTATATTTATTCAGTATCAAGTATGAATGCCACTTGCAGAAATACAGGCACTCACATGCCGTGGCATGCTATCAAACAGTCTATTGATGGTTGCCTAAGGAATGTTCTGCCGTGATGAACGCACTCATGTATATAAATCATCAAGATCTGCTGCTGGCAAGTCTCTGCAAATGCTGACTAATGACATCCAAGCTGTCCTCAGAGATAAGTCTGGAGAAGCTGAAGACCATGGTAGGTGGTTTAGGCCATTAACCCCTTCACGACATGCGCCGTACTAGTACCGCGCATGTCGTGTCTCCACCGGCGGTGAGCCCACATCAAAGTCGCGACATGTCAGCTGTTTTGTACAGCTGACATGTGCGCACAATAGCAGCAGGTGAAATCGCGATTCACCCACCGCTATTAACCTGTTAAATGCCACTGTCAAACACTGACAGCGGCATTTAACCGCTTCCGGCCACGCGGCCGGAAATGAGCGCATCGCCGACCCCCGTCACATGATCGGGGGTCAGCGATGTGTCAGGACAGTAACCATAGAGGTCCTTGAGACCTCTATGGTTACTGATGCCGGCCTGCTGTGAGCGCCCCCCTGTGGTCGGCACTCATAGTAAGCCTGCATTTCAGCTACATAGCAGTGACCTGATCTCTGCTATGTAGCAGAGCTGATCCAGTGGTGCCAGCTTCTAGCCTCCCATGGAGGCTATTGAAGCATGGCACAAGTTAAAAAAAAAAGTTTTTAAAAATATGAAAAAATATAAAAGTTTAAATCACCCCCCTTTCGCCCCATCCTATATAAAACAATAAAAAAAATCAAACCTACACATATTTGGGTAAAAAATGTAGAAAAAAGAAGGAAAAACGGCACCGCTGTAATGCACTTACCCCTCGTGTGTGGAAATTATCCAGATAGCTGAGACTCCGTCCTCTCGTATAGTCGGCTCTATGAGGGTGCTGCATCCAAAGAATACCAATATTGCAAATTCAAAGGAAAGAAATGTAGCGCACTCCTCGGTCCAGACATAAAACTTGAGCTTTATTGGAACATCTTACAAAGAAAGGCGGGCGGGAGAAAACGTGTTGGGGGATGAAGGACTACAGCTGTTTCGCGCAGAAGGCGCTTCTACAGGTCCTAATGGTCCTTAGGACCTGTAGAAGCGCCTTCTGCGTGAAACAGCTGTAGTCCTTCATCCCCCAACACGTTTTCTCCCACCCGCCTTTCTTTGTAAGATGTTCCAATAAAGCTCAAGTTTTATGTCTGGACCGAGGAGTGCGCTACATTTCTTTCCTTTGAATCTACACATATTTGGTATCGCTGAGTTCAGAATCGCCCGATCTATCAATAAAAAAAAAAAAAAAAAAAGCATTAACCTGATCACTAAACAGCGTAGTGAGAAAAAAATTTGAATTGCCAGAATTACGGTTTTTTTGGTCGCCGCGACATTGCATTAAAATGCAATAACGGGCAATCGAAAGAATGTATCTGCACCAAAGTGATATCATTAAAAACGTCATCTCTGCACGCAAAAAATAAGCCCTCACCCGACCCCAGATCACGAAAAATGGAGAAGCTACGGGTCTCGGAAAATGGCGCTTTTTTTTTTTTAGCAAAGTTTTTAATAATTTTTTCACCACCTAGATAAGGCCGGTTTCACATTTGTAGTTGTGTCCGCAGCGTTTCTTCTGCAATTTTCCGCATGCATTGTGTATTCCTTATTTAAACATTAGGGAAGCGTGTGTCTGCTTTTCATTGCGTTTTGCCGCATTGGATGACGCATGTGTCGTTTCGTCGTCTGTGGTTTGGCGCGGTAAACGCTACATGTAGTAATTTTAGAGGCGGCAATTTGCCGCCTAGAAACGTATGCGGTTGTTAGCGGAAGAAATGCTGCAAAAAACCGCATTGCTGTCTGTGAACGCATGCGTTGCACCAGAGAAAAACATGTCTAGCCACTGATTAGCCACCCCCACATACAAGGTGATAAAGGGAAGGAGTGGACATTTGCATGTCACTACTCAGCAGACAGAGAAGCAGAGCAGACACAGGCCAGAACCCTGGAGGAAACCAGACACTGAACAATATGAGTATATCAAAGCCAATACCTTTATTTGCTATTTTCTGTCTCTACATGTCCTAATTTCTGCCATTTCTTTCTTTCTGCATGCATCAGAATGTCCTCTTCTGATGAGGAGCAACGTCGTGGGCCTTCTCAAGCCGAACATGTCAGTGAAGTGAGTACTCAACTCCTCAGATTGGTAAGTATTCACTGTCACATCTTCACATGTGACAATTTTTTTTCCATTTTTAGAGCACTTCTTCCACTGTGGCAGAGGGTGAGCTGGAGCAGCGGGGTCACAGTCAGGTGGCAAGGCGGCAGCCAGTATACCTGGCTGACTGTTTGCTATATCCTCACTTTAGTATTCTTGAACCTTCCTTTCTTTACTTTCCTCTTTCTTTACATTTTTCTTCTGGCCTCCTTTTTTATCTTGTCTTTCCTTATTCATGCCATTTTTTCAGCCTCTGCTTTCTTTCTTTTCCTTATGTTAATGTATACAACATTTAATGTCTTCATTTATGTTTTAGGTTCCAGAATGGGATGAGGACCTCATTGACAACGATATACTCATCTCCCTGGTCCATGAGCGAATCCCGTTGTGGGACACCCGGGTTCCACAGCACTCGGACAACGTGACGATCTGGCGGTTATGGAATGAGGTGGCCAAAGTGATGTGGGATGGCTGGGACAATGCCCCGATTCAGGGCCGAAAAGCATTTTGTAAATATTGCAATGCAGTGTGAAGCAGCAGAGACCTTGGCCGTGCTCACACAAATGTGTGTGATGACACAAACTCTCAGGAGTTTCTGTCATCACACACAGTTGTGTGAGCACGGCCAAAAGTCCATTGTCTAACCATTATTTTTTGTTTTTTCACCAGTACTCAAAGTCAAAACACGTTGGCGTTCGATGAAGGACCGCTTCAACAAGGACATGCGTCAAAAGAGCAGTGTTCCCAGTGGTTCTGGCGCAAGGATCCAAAAGTATAAATACCATCGCATGCTGGCATTTTTAACCCCTTCCCGACCTTTGACGCATACGCTGCGTCATGAAAGTCGTTGCCATTCCGACCCATGACGCAGCATATGCGTCATGGTTTGATCGCGTTCCTGCGGGTCGGGTGACCGGGGTCAATGAAATGTCACCCGACCCGCAGGTACGTGAGGACCTCTAGTTGACCCCAGGGGGGGTGGCTTTGCCCCCCTGTGGCCACGATCGCTCCTGTGCCCTCTGTTTCACCCCCCTCCAGCTCTGATTGGAGAAAGCGTCCATGTGACGCTTTCACTCCAATCAGCGGTGGAGGGGCGGAGTGAAACATGTCTGACATCACTCTCCAGCTTCATCCCTTCCGTGGAAGCTGGAGAGTGAGGTCGCCTGACAGCTCCCCCGCGCCCCACTTATCGCTCCCGCGTGATCGCTCCCGCGTGATCGCTCCCGCGTGATCGCTCCCGCGTGATCGCTCCCGCGCCCTGCTGATCGCTCCCGCGTGATCGCTCCCGCGCCCTGCTGATCGCTCCCGCGTGATCGCTCCCGTGCCCTGCTGATCGCTCCCACGCCCTGCTGATCGCTCCAGCGTGATCGCTCCCGTGCCCTGCTGATCGCTCCCGTGCCCTGCTGATCGCTCCCCTTACTGCTGCTGCCGACTCCTGCATCTCCTCAGCCCCCCACGCCTGAAAGCCCCCTCCTGCAGTAAAGTTTCACTAAACACTCACACATACACACACGCACACTAATAAAGCTTAGTTTTTTTACACGCACGCACACACAATGTCCCGCTCGTCCCAGTCACAAAGGCTGTACTCGGCAGAGGAGTCATATTCTTTTATTGCCTCCGAAGCTGATAGTGAGGGAGAGGACCCTACCTTTCTCTATTCCTCCCACTCTTCCTCCTCCAGTGACACGGACACGCCACCACCACGAAGTCGCAGGACGAGAAATCATCCTCAGCCCAGGGAAGAAGAGTCGGAGGCCGGGGGAGAAGACCCACAACCAAGTGTGAGTAACCCCCAACCTAGTGCTAGTCACGCCCAACCTAGCACTAGTACCCCCACCTGGACCCCCGTCCCTGAAAATTTTGCTCCACGGATTCCTGATTTCATTCCCCAATCAGGAATCCAATTTGAGACTGCCAACCTCAGGGAAATAGACTTTTTCAAAGTCTATTTCTCGGAGTCAATCGTCAGTCTCATGGTGGAGCAAACAAACTTATATGCCCTGCAATTTTTTGCCCAAAACCCAGTTTCATCATTTTCTGCTTGGAGTCCCGTTGACTCTGCAGAAATGTTGAAATATTGGGGACTGGTCCTTCACATGGGAATTGTGAAGAAACCAGAACTTCGCCAATACTGGAGTACTGATATTTTATATCAAACTCCAATATATGGCATGGTTATGATTCGCAAGCGTTTTGAGGCGATTCATAAACTTCTCCACTTTAGGGACAACACGGACATCCTTCCCCGCGATGACCCGAATTTTGATAGACTGTTCAAAATTCGGCCGGTCATCGAACACTTCAGCAACAAGTTTGCTGAAGTGTACATTCCCCAAAGGGAAATTTGTGTGGATGAATCCCTCATCCACTTCAAAGGGAGGCTTCAGTTCCGTCAGTACCTGCCCAGCAAGAGGGCGAGGTACGGGATTAAGCTCTATAAGATCTGCGAGAGTACCTCAGGGTACACTCTCAGCTTTAGAGTTTATCAAGGAAAGGCCACCAGGATCCAACCCCCAGAATGTCCACCTGCTCTGGGGGTGAGTGGGAAAATAGTGTGGGATTTGGTCCACCCACTGCTTGATAAAGGTTACCATCTGTACGTTGATAACTTTTATACAAGCATCCCACTCTTTCAATCCCTCTCTGCCAGAGCTACCGTTGCTTGCGGTACCGTGCGCAGAAACCAGAGGGGTCTCCCTTTGTCACTAATTGAGCAGGTTCTCCCAAAGGGTTAGAGCCGGGCCCAATGTAGTGGCAACATGCTTGTGGTCAAGTTCAAAGACAAAAGGGACGTCTTTTTCTTGACAACAATCCATGGTCCCGGCACCACGGCCACCACCGTTCGAGGTACCACAGCACAGGTCCACAAACCGGACTGTGCGCTGGGGTACAACAAACACATGGGGGGAGTTGATCTTTCTGATCAAGTCCTCCAGCCCTATAGTGCCATGCGGAAGACAAAGGTGTGGTATAAAAAACTGGCTGTGCACATCGTACAAATGGCACTGTATAACGCATACGTGCTATCACGATGTGCAGGTCAGACCAACAACACCTTCCTTCAGTTCCAGGAGGCGGTGATAAAGGCCCTGATGTTTGGAGACGAGGAAGGAGCGGGCCCCAGCACTGCTGGATCTCAAGGTTCCCGTATGGTACCAGGGCAACATTTTCCCGGTGAGGGGCAAAAAAGAAAAAGGTGCCGGGTATGTTATAAAAGGGGGATAAGAAGGGAAACTCGTTTCCAATGTGAAACGTGTCCCGACAAACCTGGACTGTGTTTGGATGAATGCTTCAGAATTCATCACACGTCCGTGGACTAGCCACATCCTGATATTCGACTACAGCACTCACCCACACCAGGCTGATATACACAATACACCAAACACACCAACCTGACGTACACTACACCACACACCAACCTGACATACACTACACCACACACACCCCAACCAGACATACACCACATGTACACTACCCACCAACCTGATGTACACTACTCCACACTCGCCAACGTGACCCTACGTCAAGTTGGTGTATGTGTGTGTTGTAGTGTATGTCCGGTTGGTGTGTGGTGTGGTGTACGTCAGGTTGGTGTGTGTGGTGTAGTATACACCACACACACACCAACCTGACGTACACTACACCACATCCTGATGTACACGACGTACACTACACACCAACCTGATGTACACTACTCCACACTCGCCAACCTAACCCTACATCAGGTTGGTGTGTGTGTTGTAATGTATGTCAGGTTAGTGCGTGGTGTAGTGTACGTCAGGTTGGTGTGTGTGGTGTAGTATACACCACACACACACACACACCAACCTGATGTACACTACTCCACACTCGCCAACCTGACCCTACGTCAGGTTGGTGTGTGTGTTGTAGTGTATGTCAGGTTGGTGTGTGGTGTGGTGTACATCAGGTTGGTGTGTGTGGTGCAGTATACACCACACACACCAACCTGACGTACACTACAACACACACACACCAACCTGATGTACACTATGTATGTCAAAAAGTTAAATGGCGCTCCATCCCTTCTGAGCTCTGCTGTGCGCCCAAACAGTGGTTTACCCCCACATATGAGGTATCAGTGTACTCAGGAGAAATTGCTCAACACATTTTAGGATCCACTTTATCCTGTTGCCCATGTGAAAATGAAAAGAATTGAGGCTAAAAGAAAATTTTTGTGAAAAAAAGTACTTTCATTTTTACGGATCAATTTGTGAAGCACCTGGGGGTACAAAATGCTCACTATGCATCTAGATAAGTTCCTTGGGGGGTCTAGTTTCCAAAATGGGGTCACTTGTGGGGGTGCTCCAATGTTTAGGCACACAGAGGCTCTCCAAACGCGACATGGTGTCCACTAAAGATTGGAGCTAATTTTTCATTCAAAAAGTCAAATGGTGCTCCTTCCCTTCTGAGCTCTGCCGTGCGCCCAAACAGTGGTTTACCCCCACATATGAGGTATCAGTGTACTCAGGAGAAATTGCTCAACACATTTTAGGATCCACTTTATCCTGTTGCCCATGTGAAAATGAAAAGAATTGAGGCTAAAAGAAAATTTTTGTGAAAAAAAGTACTTTTTCATTTTTACGGATCAATTTGTGAAGCACCTGGGGGTACAAAATGCTCACTATGCATCTAGATAAGTTCCTTGGGGGGTCTAGTTTCCAAAATGGGGTCACTTGTGGGGGTGCTCCAATGTTTAGGCACACAGAGGCTCTCCAAACGCGACATGGTGTCCACTAAAGATTGGAGCTAATTTTTCATTCAAAAAGTCAAATGGTGCTCCTTCCCTTCTGAGCTCTGCCGTGCGCCCAAACAGTGGTTTACCCCCACATATGAGGTATCAGTGTACTCAGGAGAAATTGCTCAACACATTTTAGGATCCACTTTATCCTGTTGCCCATGTGAAAATGAAAAGAATTGAGGCTAAAAGAAAATTTTTGTGAAAAAAAGTACTTTTTCATTTTTACGGATCAATTTGTGAAGCACCTGGGGGTACAAAATGCTCACTATGCATCTAGATAAGTTCCTTGGGGTGTCTAGTTTCCAAAATGGGGTCACTTGTGGGGGTGCTCCAATGTTTAGGCACACAGAGGCTCTCCAGACGCGACATGGTGTCCACTAAAGATTGGAGCTAATTTTGTCATTCAAAAAGTCAAATGGCGCTCCTTCCCTTCCGAGCCCTGCCATGCGCCCAAACAGTGGTTCCCCCCCATATATGGGGTATCAGCGTACTCAGGACAAATTGGACAACAAGTTTTGTGGTCCAGTTTCTCCTTTTACCCTTGGGAAAATAAAAAAATTGTTGATAAAAGATCATTTTTGTGACTAAAAAGTGAAATGTTCATTTTCTCCTTCTATGTTGCTTCTGCTGCTGTGAAACACCTGAAGGGTTAATAAACTTCTTGAATGTGGTTTTGAGCACCTTGAGGGGTGCAGTTTTTAGAATGGTGTCACTTTTGGGTATATTCAGGCATATAGACCCCTCAAACTGACTTCAAATGTGAGGTGGTCCCTAAAAAAAATGGTTTTGTAAATTTTGTTGTAAAAATGAGAAATCGCTGATCAACTTTTAACCCTTATAACTTCTTAGCAAAAAAAAAATTTGTTTCCAAAATTGTGCTGATGTAAAGTAGACGTGGGAAATGTTATTTATTAACTATTTTGTGTCACATATCTCTCTGGTTTATCAGAATAAAAATTCAAAATTTGAAAATTGCGAAATTTTCAAAATTTTCGCCAAATTTCCAATTTTTTCACACATAAACGCAAAAATTATCGACCTAAATTTACAACTACCATGAAGCCCAATATGTCACGAGAAAACATTCTCAGAATCGCTAGGATCCGTTGAAGCGTTCCCGAGTTATTACCTCATAAAGGTAATTTGCAGAATTGCAAAAAATGGCAAGGTCTTTAAGGTCAAAATAGGCTGGGTCATGAAGGGGTTAAGACCGGTCCTTGCCCAGAGAATGTAAGTATTTTTTTCCTGTGTATTAGGTTGTGTTGTATTGCCATAATCTGTATGTTTCTATTCAACAGGAGTTGGCTTTTTTTAGTTTTTGGTATTCATTTTTTTTTCCTTTTTTCACAGCACATGGAGCAGCACTGTTGACCCAGGTTCTGGAGCGGTCCTTCATCAGACAGCCACGGACCCGTCCCAGCAATCCTGCAGCGCTGCATCAAGTGGCCTGCCACACTAACTGGAGACCAGGAAGCTGGTCCATCAGGTGTTCCCCTTTCCCAGTCCTCTGCCCCCTTTTTTTTTTTTGGTGGGGGGGGGCTCCTCCCGGCAGTGGCAGAGCGCATCAGACAGGTCACTCATGCCCGAGTTTTTGCACTTGAGCTTGGTTTTTCACAATGGACTCAAGGCTTTGGGTGACCGACTGCCATTAACCATATGAATAAACGTATCCAGAAGGTCACCAAAAGCCTTGACCAAGTAAAAGCCAACCTCCAGAGGCCAGCACATTTTTTTTTTTTTAACCAAATTGAACAGGCCATGTCGGAACACCTTACTCCTGATCTCCAGCTTAGTGTCATGCAGGCCTGCAATGCTGCTTACGTGCAGGCTATGCAGCAGAGTCGGTATTTCCAGCAGACAGTGGTGGCATATCCACCTGTGCCTACACTGTCATGCTTTACCTCTATGCCGACCTCTGCTGCATGCCACTGCACAGCCACCTCCATTCCTAGCACTGCCGGACACCACTACAGCGCCACCACCATGATAACTGCTGCTCCTGCTTGGACTTCCTCCACTGCCGCCACCATGCAGCAGTAGGACCCTGGCATGGCCTTCCGCTCCACCACCACCGCGATACACCAGGACCCAGGCATGGCCTTCCGCTCCACCACGAGGCAGCAGGACACAGGCTTGGCCTTCCACTCTACGAGCACAATGGACTCTGGCATGGCCTTCCACTCTACGAGCACTATGGACTCTGGCATGGCTGCACGCTCTACATGCACAGTGCAGCTGAACCCTGACAGGTCACCCACCACGACCATGCCGCGACAAATGAGCCCACTGAGGCTTCCCGGAACACATAGATCCCAGAAAGGGAAAAAAAATAGTATGCATCTTTTTTTATCAGTAATCCTCCCCCCTCACCTCCCAGTGTGTCTGTAATGTCAGGTTTGTCTCACCCTTCCAGTGCGTTTCAGGCCTCTCATGTGTCAAGCCCCATCCCTGAACTACCAGACCCCACTAGTTTAATTGCCCCTTCACCTGCCACCCCTGCGTCGTCCACACTTAGCCAGGCCTCACAGCTTCAAACCCCCCATTGCCATCACTGTACCCCAAGCAGGTGCAGTTAAATAAAAATTTGGTTTGTAAGAAAATAAATACTATTGTTTTTTGCCCCCAACTATGTGTGGTGAATTGTGTATTTCGCCGCTGGCAATACACACCGTGCACCAAATAAAACACTGCGCCGCACACTTTGTTTTGGCCACATCATAGCTCCAGTAGTTAGCAAGCACAACACTGCAGGTTTGTGTGTCTTTAGTATAGAAATGAGGTGGGCCAAAAAATTTATACTTGTATTTTCTCCATAATCTCTTCGTTCTGCTTAGTCTGTGACTAGTGTTGCAGACTGAAGAGAAAATGGTGGCAATACAATATTATTATTTATATAGCACCATTAATTCCATGGTGCTGTACATGAGAAAGGAGTTACAATACAGAACTAGACTCAACAGGTCAGGTGTCCAATAACTCATTAGTTGGGACACCTGACCTGGTGAGTAAAGAACTTCCTTGTATAACCTCCATTTTCTCATCTGTGTACGTAATCTATTTCACACAAAGTGAAGGGACGATGGCGGTCATACAAGGCATATCTATGCTCACCTGGACATGTCAGAAATGGTGAATTCATGAGGCTGTTATATGTGCATCATGAATTCATTATTTCTGACACCTGACTTGATGAGTATAGATCTGCTTTGTATTAAACAGCCATTGTCTCTTCAGTCTGCATCCAATGAATACTGCAGAACAGAATCAGGATGCAATGACGTCATCAACCTTACCACTAGCAACCTAGCCAAAACCAGGAGTGGAACAATTAGAGGAAAAGTATAATATTAACATATTTAGCACTTCTGCATTTATTACCCACTCCTGGTTTTGGCTTACAAATACTGATATAAAATACTGCTAGTGTGAGGGCAGCCTTGGTTTGTAGAGAAAATACATAGGAGACACAGTCAAGATACCAAAAAATAAGTTTATTAACAACAAATATTAGTAACAGTTAAGAAAATAACTGTTCAGACAAAATCCCAACAGGACATTTACACAACATTGTCCTGCCATGACACACATCCAATATCTGATTCAAAAAAGGCAGCAAATTGGTCCTGCATGTGGCCAACTTCAGCAGTTGACCGCAGCGGGTGATGCTGGTAATCGGGCAATGGGTTTGCAACTGGTTCATCCAGTTCAATGTTGGGTCGCTCCTTAGCCATAATGTAATTGTGAAGAACCACACAGGCTTTGACCACCTTGTCGACTGTCTCCATTTTTTAGATTAATGGCTGTTGCAAGAATGCGCCATTTTGAGACTATTTTTGAGACTAGAATCCCAAAGGTACACTGTACTGTTCTTCAGGCCCTGGTCAATCTGTAGTTAAATATCCTTTTAGTGTGGTTCAAGTCCCAACTGGAATATGGCTTCAGTAGGTTTTCACACATCTGAAAGGCATCATCCCCAACTATAACAAAAGGCATCGGTGGACCTTGAGTGTTGGGGAGAAGCCATGGAAAATTAAAATTTTTGCCATACACTCAGCGGCCCATATCAGAGTTCTTAAAAGTCTGGGAATCGTTGCCACGGCCAAAAGCTCCAATGTCCACGGCGACAAAGCGACAGTCCGCATCGGCTGTTGCCATGAGCACAACAGAAAAATATTTTTTATAATTTAAGTACTCTGATCCTGTTCTGGCTGGTTTGATAATGCGGATGTGCTTTCCATCCACCGCTCCCAAACAGTTGGGGAAATCACACACTCCAGAATTTTTCAGCAATTTTAATCCACATGTCTGTGGTGGGTAGGGGTATAAACTCATCCCAGAGAACATACCACAAAGCCCGGCCGGTGTCTGCAACTGTTCCAGACAGGGTGGAAATTCAAAGCCGGTATTGGAAGTGGAGGGAGGATAAACTCTCTCCAGTTGCCAGAAATCTGAAAGAAAAAAAAAAAAAATTACAATCAATTCTAGTTATGGTGGTGTTCTGCTAAAGACATAAAGGAAAATACAAAGAAAACATGTCAGAACAACCAAAATTAGGACTGGCATTTGTTTAGAATTGTTACGTATCTTAATGCAGAGGTCCCCAACTCCAGTCCTCAAGGCCCACCAACAGGTCATGTTTTCAGGATTTCCTTTGCATTGCACAGGTGATGCAATTATTACCTGGGCAAGACTAAGGAAATCCTGAAAACATGACCTGTTGGTGGGCCTTGAGGACTGGAGTTGGGGACCTCTGCCTTAATGTAACCAGCAGACGTTCCGCTGGTGGAATTGCTCCCTGGAGCTGGGTGTCCTGTCTCTGTATGGCTCCATGGACATGAGCAAGCAAATCCCGGAAAGTCTTGCGACGTCTTTGTATATTCCGGGAATTTGTCCGGGTTGGCATACAGCGTGTGATAGGCTCCACGGCTCTCACGTAGTTCGATAATGGGGTGTCTCCAAAAACGCCTACGCCGTCTCCTCCATCTTTCGCGATTTCTGTGTTGCTCCCAAGCAAATGCACAGGCAAGAAACAGCTTGATGCTTAAATCCAGGTTGAAATAAAAGATCTCCATGCGAAGATCCATCATGACACAAGATACACTAGCACACTGTTAAGATTTCAGCAGTCCTAGGGTCTATATATAGAGATCCCATAATACACGCCCTCTGTAGTCACATTGGCGGTGTCTGGTTATCTAGATTTTTCTCCTTTTTCACCATGCGCACCAAAAGCGCAAATGCATGACAAAATGCGTGAGAACGCGGCGTTTTTTTTAACCGCATGCGTTCCTGCATGCGTCTTAAAAAGGCAGCATTTGTATGCGTTTCCATGCGTTTTTTTCCTGCACTTGCGGATGCGGATTAAACGCTGCGGATTCTAACGCAAATGTGAAACTAGCCTAAAAAATAACCTAGACATGTTTGGTGTCTATGAACTCGTAATGACCTGGAGAATCATAATATCAGGTCAGTTTTAGCATTTAGTGAAGCTAGAAAAAAAGCCAAACAAAAAACAAGTGTGGGATTGCACTTTTTTTTTTGCAATTTCGCCACACTTGGAATTTTTTTCCCGTTTTCTAGTACAAGACATGGTAAAACTAATGGTGTTGTTCAAAAGTACAACTCATCCCACAAAAAGTAAGCCCTCACATGACCATATTGATGGAAAAATAAAAAAGTTTTGGCTCTGGGAAGGAGGGGAGCGAAAAACGCAAAAATGAAAAAGGGCCGCAGCAGGAAGGGGTTAAGTCTGCTCACAGTGGCATTAGCAACAAGCAGCCTGGCATTGTCGTATTGAAAAAAGCTCATGGGACACTTTCACATTTCCTAGCAAAGGCTTTTTCATGGCGTTGCCCACATGGTCTACAGACCAATTTCCTGCTGTCATCCCCAATACAAATACCCTTGAGGCAGCGACATCAGCGATGATAAGCATATGGTCTTTACTCATCCTGCTCTGTTTTTGCCTGCAAAAAAACTTACTCCACACAGTCCCTGATACAGAACATGGCCTCCACACTGTTCTCTACAAATAAAATATTCCAACCACTGCATTGCCCCTAACATACTGTGAACACCACATTTTATGCCATTGTGTGTCATGCCTCCCCATTATAAACTAAAACGCCACTGTCCTCCCTTATACGTTATAGCAGGCACACCTTGCTTAATTATGAACTACGATCTCCACACTGTTCCCACCTCGTGCTACCGCCTCTTCACTGTCCCCCTCATGCTGCCCTCACTGAATTTTGAGCATCCAAGCTGACCCTCGCCATACTAGCCTCCACGCTGTCCCTCTCCAACTGAGCCCACCATCCTGTCCCTTCTCTATAAAGAGCCCCCTATGCTGCCTCTTTTCCCACACTGAAGCCTCCACTATGCCCCACTTTCTCTAATAAGACCACAACGGTGCTCCACTCCAAATGCTAAGACCTCCCAGACCCAATACTGAGACTCCTTGTGGCACCCCAGGAGTTTGGGTGCCACGGTGGTGAAATGCCTGGACACCAGAGGGATTTCTTTGGCATGTAATTATCACACACAACAACTTCTGAATCCAGGCCAGGAGAGGGAGCTCAAAACCCTGTTTTAGGGCAGCTTCCCTGCATAAAGATCCTGGTTTGGAGGAGGAGTTAGTTTAGTCTGATGCAGACAGTCTGGAGAGCAGACAGGAAAAAAGCATTGGAGAGATTTTGGGGTTCAAGGAGGCTACAAGTGGGCCTCTGAGGAGCCAAAGCGCAGAATCCGGGTACCAGGAGCCCGAGGCTAGAGTGGAACTGTAGGACACCTAGCAGAACCGGGCACAGAACTACACGTGTACTGCCCAAATTAAGCCTGTGGTACAGCAGCACCCTGGAGCCTGAAGTCACCGTGCAGAGACCCCAGAAGGAATGGCTCAAGCTGCTTACCATACAGGTACCAGTCCCAGGACAGGGGAAAGAACCAGGACCTTGTTAGGACATTACAGACAGCAAGGGACTATAGCAAGCGTGCAGTGGAAGGCTCCCAACCTGATTTGCCAAGGGGATTCCACTTGTTTCCGGGCTGCCTGGACTCCTATTGTACCTGTTGCCGGTACCCTGGACTGTGGCTTGCCAACTACAGTAAACCAGGTAAAGACTTTACAACTTGTGTTCTTTACTCATTGACCGGCAAACAACCATCATCACCATACACTCTAGGACCCCTGGGGACCCCTCTTCACCTGTGGGAAGTGTCACCATCATTGCTGCAACAACATCCCCCAGAGGACCCCTTTAAAGCAGCGTGCATCGGTCCCCCATTGACCGAAAACCACAGGTGGCATCACGACAGACTTATTCACAATTCCTTTTTTAAAGACCATTCCCTTTTACAGTGAGTCCCAGGGCCATGGACCGGGTTGCCACCACCGTGACATCCCCGTTAATAGCCGACTGGACCCGGTACCGAGTACCCTGCCCTGGTGGGCGACTCATCTTTTTGGCGTTACGAGCAGGATTTCGTGCCCTGGCATCGCCAAGTACTGTGTGCTAGATACAGTTTGTTTGAAAAATCACCATTGACGCGCTGCGTGGAGCGCGAGGAGGAGGAGACGTACCTTCGTGGGCGGAGCCAGCCGAAAAGAGCGCGAAGAGGAGGAACGGTTGCAGCGCTGCCAGAGAAACGCCAGAAGTGAAGACGCCATGCAGCAGGGCCAGAAGTGAGGACGTCGCAGAGTGCGGGACGGAGGACCGGAAACCGCTGCAGACTGCGCACCGGAGGAACCACTACAGACTTCCGAGGAGAGATGCCGGCTTCTGCTAGGTTAGTGAGGGGGAAAAGCCATGTCTGACCCGGGAGGAGGATTGGCGGCAGTCGCAGCTGCAGGCCCCATAGTACCCCCAGGCTCCGCAGCGGGTGCACCCGCAGGCGCAGTGATGCCCCCAGGCCCCGCGGTGGATGCAGCCGCAGGCCCCATACCACAACCAGGTCCTGCAATGCCCACAGCTCCAATAAGCCATATGGACCCCGCTGCAGCTACAGCGCCCATCATGCCGCTGTCCATGCCATATATTCAGAGAGTGGCTTGGCTTCCACAGTATTCCAGAGAGTCCCATACCTTAATTGACTTTAAGGAAAGGCTCTGCAGCCTATTTGAAGTCTATCCCCTGACAGAGCATCAAAAAGTTAACATCTTAACTGGCCAACTGATTGGCGCGGCCCTAAGAGAGGTAAAATCCTGGCCAGATGTGGAAAAAAGGACTGTGCAGCAGATCTTTGCTAAACTCAAAATCCCCTTTGACACCCACACCACTGCAGAAATAAAAATGAAGTTCTTCGGGTGTAAGCAAAGAACACAGGATAGCATACGGGACTAAGCCCTTAATTTGCAAGAGGCACTACGCGCCATAAAACAGGTTGACCCTAACAGAGTGCAGGAGATAAACTCTTAAAGGAGCAATTCATTGCGGGACTCCTGTCCAGCACTCACAGGACCCAGCTACGCATCCTGGCCTTGCAAAACCCTGACCTGGACTTTGCACAATTTAAAGATAGGGCCATCCGGGTGCTGAACGAACCTCATCCCAGCCGCACAGTGTCCCCTAGGCATCCAGCCCTCACGTATCACCAGGCGGTGGCATCATATGCTTAGGTCCCTTAGGCCAACGCACAAACCCTGGATGATGATCCCTCCACAGGACTACGCCAACAGGTGTAGGAGCTGACTAAAAGCATAGCTTCACTAGCCCGGACTGTGCAGTCCCTACAGGAATCCCCAAAGGAGAAGATCAAGCTGGCTTCCTGACCAGAGGACAACCCCTGGCGACGAGAGAAGAGGATCCCGCCGACCAGAGGAAGAGACGACGACAGCTATCATCCGGATGGATGACCCATCTGCCGCCACTGCAACCTGGCAGGACACATCGCAAGGTACTGTCATTTGAACGAGCGACCCCTGGGGCAGAGGGCCAACCCCCAGGAGTAGGACGACCAGGCCCACAAAACTGGAGCTCTAAGTACGTCGGAGGATGAACTGTCATCCCCATTGTGATCAACAGCATCCCGATGAACGGTGCCTTACATTCTCTATAAATATTATTGGGCTGACACAGACATTACCTGTGGCCCAGATGGTGATCTAACAATAGTTGCCAGTAATAGTTAGCCTTTGCCACAGGTGGGGTACAAGGAGGTCACCATTAAGGTGGGGTGGGTAGAATTAAAGGCCCAAGGAATGGTGATTGTTGATAGACCGACGTGAATGTAACCCTATGATGACCATTGGTACTAATGTTATTGAAAATTGTCTTGCCAAGGTTGTCTTGTTACAACAGGTGGCCAAAACTGATGGTTCCAGTGAGGAGAGAGTTCTGCAAAAATAAATCAGAGCCCTGGTATAGCAGGTAGAACTATCTGGTGGAGATATTGGCAGAGTCACAGTGATCCAATCCCCATTGCAATACTCCCAAGGAGTGAAATGTTAATATGGTGTCGGGCAGCAGTCGGCCTCAGGGGAAAGACTACCAGGCCCTGGTAGAACCTGTGTATTCAGATAGTAGGCACACAATCCTGACAGCCAAAGGGTGGTTGAAGTCCGCAAAGGGAGGGCAAAGGGAGGGTACCAGTTCGTGTTGTTAACTGTGGAGAGGAGGTTCACTTAACCCGATATGCCACACTTGCCAAACTGTTTACTGTTGATAATAATGTAATACAGGCAACAGAACCCTTGGTCCCATCCAACCAGGCAGAGGACAATGGCTCTGCAGGACAAATGGTGTCAGAAATTACACGTGGGCACTGACTCTACCCCATCACACCAAAAACAAGGGGCTTACCGGGTGGTCCATGAGTATGAGCGGGTATTCAGCAAACACCCACTAGATTTTGGGCAGGTAAAAGGGGTTCAACATCATATCCCCACTGTAACGGGGTCTACTGTGCTGTAGTACCTCTTTCAGCACCCCCCGTGTTTCAGGAGGTCCACTCTGCTTTTGCTGGATTCTGAATGAAGGACGCTGGCTGGAATTCCTTGATTACGTGAGAGCATATAAAAGCTGACTGCTACTCCACGTATTTCCAGTCTAAAAGAACACACTTTATTCACAGCACACAGAATATATAACACAGATACACAGGGCAGGCCAATAGAAAAAGCAGGCCAGACATACATTATAATAGCCGCAGGGGGCCGCAGCCTGCTGATATTTACTGTGGGAATTACAAAGGTGGGGGAGGTCAGAAGGAGAATATCTTGTCCCCTCTGACCAGGGGCGCAGCCTGTGGACTGATGCATTTCACATGGAACCTATTATACATAATATATACTGCATAACATATTCTTGGTGCTGGGGGTTCTGTAACACGGCTCCCCTTTTCAGGGACGCGATCGGCATACACAGTCTGATCCTTAACGGATCGGTTTGGGGATGACCGAAGTTTATGGGGTTGGTACAAGTTCCGTTTGTCGACTTAGTCCATCGGCATTACCGTTTTGTTTGCCGGGTCTGTAGTGAATGGTGAAGTCCAGAGGTTGTAGGGCTAAACTCCACCGCAGTAATCTGGCATTGTCTCCGGAGACCCGATTAAGCCAGACTAGGGGATTATGGTCCGTTAGGAGGGAAAACTGTCGTCCATACAAATATGGTTGTAACTTTTTGAGTGCCCATACTATTGCCAGGCACTCCTTCTCGAAGGCCGCATAGCTCACTTCACGGGGCAGTAGTTTCCGACTCGGGTAAGC
Organism: Ranitomeya imitator; assembly: GCF_032444005.1. Lineage (NCBI taxonomy): Eukaryota > Metazoa > Chordata > Amphibia > Anura > Dendrobatidae > Ranitomeya > Ranitomeya imitator. The sequence continues at coordinate 349,058,034 of NC_091282.1, read as the reverse complement.
TACCGGGTGTTCTTGGCCATCCGGCCCGACTTGGCTTAGTACTGCCCCCAATCCAAACATAGAAGCATCTGTGTGAACATGGAAACGTTTAGTTGGATCGGGTGTGGCCAATACAGGGGTATTGGTGAGGGCGTCCTTTAGCTGGCAGAAGGCTTCCTCACACTCTGGGGTCCAGGTTACCTGGCGGGGTTGGTTCTTACGGGTCAGATCAGTGAGGGGCTTGGCCACGCTGCTGTAATTGGGAACGAATTTCCTATAATACCCCGCTGTCCCTAGAAACGCCATGACCTGGGTTTTAGTGCGTGGGGTGGGTCATTTGGCTATGGCCTCAATCTTGGCTGGTTCTGGTCTCTGTTTCCCACTTCCCACCCAATGCCCTAAATGCTGAACCTCTGCTTTGCCCACGTGACACTTGTTTGGGTTCAGGGTGATTCCGGCCTTGTGGATCCTGTCTAATACTGTCTCTAGGTGATTTAGATGCTCTTCCCATGTCGCGCTGCAGATGGCGATGTCATCCAGGTAGGCACACGCATAGTCCAGGAGACCAACCAGAAGCCGGTCAGCCAGCCTCTGGAAGGTCGCCGGGGCAGTCTTCATCCCGAATGGCATAACTCGAAACTGGAATAAGCCAAAAGGGGTGACAAATGCCGACTTGGGAATAGCATCAGGACTAAGGGGAATCTGCCAGTAGCCTTTGCATAGATCGATGGTGGTCAAATACTTTGCCCCTGCCAGCCGGTCTAACATGTCATCCACACGCGGCATGGGATACGCATCCGTCACTGTTTTCTCATTGAGCTTACGATAGTCTACACAAAACCGTGTAGTCCATCCTTCTTGGGCACTAACACTACGGGGGATGCCCAGGGACTATCTGACTCTTCAATGACCCCTAAACGCAACATCTCTTGTATCTCTTGTCGCATCTCTTCTCGTACAGACTCAGGGACATGGAAGGGGGGTTGTCGCAGGGGGGTCTGATCCTGGGTCTCAACCTTGTGTTGTGCCAGGTGAGTGTACCCGGGTTTCCCCAAAAACATCCTCTGTCGCTGCCTCAACAACTCCTCCGCCTGCTGTCTCTCTCGGGGACCTAAGTCTTCACCCCAGTGTACCTGGTCCCATGTTTTAGACTGAGTCCTCTCCCCTAAGACATCCGGCAAGGGAAGTCCGGCTAAATCCTCTGCTTCAGGTGCACAGATGGCCACTACCTCTTCAGGGCGCTCCTGATAGGGCTTCAGCATATTCACGTGGAACATGCGGATAACCCTGGGGTCGTTACAATCGGCGACATTATAGGTGGTGTCGGCTATTTTCCCCACTACCTGATAGGGCCCCTGCTATGCAGCTTGGAACTTGTTCTGCCTAGCGGGCTCTAACACCAGGACCTTCTGCCCTATTTCCAAGGTGCGCTCTCTGGCCCTCCGATCGTACCATACGCGCTGGCGCCGCTGGGCCACCTGCATGTTCCCACGTACAGCCTGGGTCAGCTCCTGTAGGCGGTCCCGGAATTCCAGCACATAGGGTACAAAAGGTACTCCTTCTATGATGCCCTCCCCTTCCCAGTGTTCTAGCACTAAGTCTAGGGGTCCCCTTACCCGTCTCCCGTATACCAGTTCGAATGGGGAGAACCCCGTGGTTTCTTGGGGCACCTCTCGATAGGCAAATAGGAGGTGAGGCAAGAATTTCTCCCAGTCCCTGTAGGTCCTGCTAAAAGTCCCAATGAGTTGTTTTAACGTCCCGTTAAAGCGTTCACACAACCCTTTGGTTTGCGGGTGGTATGGGGCGCTTCTAATGGACTTTACGCCGCACAGTTTCCACAGTTGGTTGGTCACCTCTGCTGTAAACTGGGTACCCTGGTCTGAGATAATCTCCCGGGGAAATCCAACCCGTGAGAAAACCTGGAGCAGGGCAGCCGCCACTGTCTCTACCAGTATGTTAGGTAACGCAACCGCCTCTGGATACCGTGTGGCATAATCTACCACTGTCAATATATACCTTTTCCCTGACGGACTGGGTTTAGATAATGGCCCTATCAGATCGACCGCTACTCGGCTAAATGGTCCCTCCACAATGGGGAGGGGGCGTAATTTGGCCGTGCATCGATCTCCCCTCTTGCCAATGCACTGGCAACTGTCACAGGTCTGGCAGTATTGACAAACATCATATGTTACCCCCGGCCAAAAGAAGTTTTGTGTCAGACGATGCCTGGTGCGACTGACGCCGAAGTGCCTGACCAAGGGTATGTCATGAGAGATTTGCAGTAACTCCTGCCTATACTTCTTGGGAACTACCAGCTGTCGTTTTATAGTGGGGCTCGTCCCTGTGTGGTGCTGCTCTGTGATCCGGTAGAGGAGTCCCTGCTTCCATATAAACTGTTCCCCTTCCAGTACCCCTCTCCCCTCCTGTGCCTTCCCACGATATCCCTCCAATGAAGGATCCTCAAGTAACTCCCTCTTAAATTCATCTGGGGTGGCCCAAGAAATGTGTCTGGCTATGGGAATACGTGTAGGGCTGGGATGTCTTACCTGGGCCTCCTCTGAGTGTGATTCCACCTCCGCAGCTTGAGCTTGTCTCCGGGTGGTCACAGGATATGTCTCAGCCAGAGTGGCAACCGAGAAGGCAGACAACATGGGCCCCAAGTCATTTCCCAGCAAAACGTCTGCAGGCAAATCCTCCATCAAGCCGACCTCAACAAGGCCATCCTCAACTCCCCAGTTCAGGTGAATCCTGGCAGTGGGCAGTCGATGTATGGCTCCCCCTGCTACACGGACTGCCACTGTCCGGTCCGTCTTCTCTTGGTCCCGGACGAGATGAGGCTTCACAAGGGCCAAAGTTGCTCCGGAATCTTAGTCCCTGCATGCGTTTCCCATTAACCCACACGGCCTGTCGATGTTGTTGATTATCCGCCCGGGCTGCCTGCACGGGGTCTACTTCATACAGCACTTCCTCCATGTCTTCCACCCCTTGGTTAGTTGTAGCCCCCAATGCCGGGTCAGCTTCGCCTTGGTAGCAGTGTACAGCGGCCCGGCTGAGTCCGGTTGGGACATTGTCTTTGCAGGTGGCCCAGCTGACGGCAGGTGTGGCATCGCGCCCCAGGCGAACTGTGGTAGGCCGGGTTTCTAGCTGGTCCCCCTACAATCTTCGATGGTTTGGGGCCCTCCAGGTCCATGGGCGGACCCCTAGTGACCATCTTTGATCCGGACAACTGAGGCCTCCTGGTGTCATGATGTTCATCGGCCAGATGAGCGGCTTCCTCAAGAGTGATTGGCCGCCTGTCCCGAAGCCATTCCTCTGTCTCGGGGTTTAATCCATTAAAGAATTGTTCTAACAAGAAGAGCTGGAGGACGTCCTCCCTAGTGGTTGCTTGGCTCCCTTGTACCCACTGTAGCAGTGACCGCCGTAATTTACAGGCCCATTCAGCGTGGGTATCGGTTACTCGTTTTATAAGTCCGCAGAACTTTTGGCGGTATGCCTCTGGTGTCAGCGCATACTGGGCCAAGATCACTTCTTTGATCCGCTCATAGTCCATACAGTCCTCATCAGGTACCATGCGATAGGGGTCCGCTGCCCGGCCTGTCAGCTTGCTGGCCAGAATCTGAACCCGTTCCTCCGGCTTCACTTGATGAAGGGCACACTGCCGCTCAAAGTCCTGCAGAAAGCCATCAATGTCTTCCTCTCCCTCCCCCAACTGTCGGAAGGCATTATACTGGATCTTTTTGTGGCTTACTGTTGAAGGTACCTGGGTGGAGGCCAGAGCTCCCCTTGCTCGCTGACTCTCCTTTCTCCGCTCTGCCATCTCCATCTTGGCCAGCTCCACTTTGGTCTGCTCTGCCATCTCCATCTTGGTTAGCTCTATCCTGGTCCGCTCGGCCATCTCTTCCTTCAGATCAGTACGCACATCAGCCATCACCTCTCGTATGATCTCTACTGCAGGGTTTGGGCCATAGAACGCCAGTCTGTTCTTTACCTCCCTCTGGAATTCAGTCTCCTCCACGTTCACATTGGGGGGCGCTGCACTGTCGTGATCCATGATGGCTGCTATCAAATCCGCTTTTGTTTTGTTGCTGGCGATTAACCCTCGGGCTTCCACCAGATCTTTTAATGTAGCCCTCTTTAACTTCTGGTAGTTGTTTTCCATTCATTCCTTTCCTCCTGTAGAAGGGGTATCACATCCCGCTGTCTGCCACCAGTGTAACGGGGTCTACTGTGCTGTAGTACCTCTTTCAGCACCCCCCGTGTTTCAGGAGGTCCACTCTGCTTTTGCTGGATTCTGAATGAAGGACGCTGGCTGGAATTCCTTGATTACGTGAGGGCATATAAAAGCTGACTGCTACTCCACGTATTTCCAGTCTAAAAGAACACACTTTATTCACAGCACACAGAATATATAACACAGATACACAGGGCAGGCCAATAGAAAAAGCAGGCCAGACATACATTACAATAGCCGCAGGGGGCCGCAGCCTGCTGATATTTACTGTGGGAATTACAAAGGTGGGGGAGGTCAGAAGGAGAATATCTTGTCCCCTCTGACCAGGGGCGCAGCCTGTGGACTGATGTTTTCACATGGAACCTATTATACATAATGTATACTGCATAACATATTCTTGGTGCTGGGGGTTCTGTAACACCCACGGGAAGTCATCCACCCATTAAGGAGAGGTACCGGCCTGTACCTCCAGCTCATTACCAGTGTGCCAAAAGTATGTTGCGAGAGATGGAGGCTGGGGTAATCCGAGATAGTTGTTGCCCCTGGGCAGCTCCATTAGTCCTTGTCAGGAAAAAGGATGGCACCATGAGAATGTGATGATTATAGGCAGATAAATCGCATTACACATAAGGATGCATACCTGTTGCCTAGAATAGAAGAGTCATTAGCTGCTTTAAAATCTAACTACTTTTCCACCTTGGATCTCAACAGTGGGTACAGGCAAAGTTCCTGTAGCAGAGGCGGATAAGGAGAAGATGGCCTTCACAACACTAATAAGCCTCTCTGAATTCAATTACATGCCGTTCAGACTGTGCAATGCCCCAGGAACGTTCCAGAGGATGATGGAGTGCTGTCTCGGGCACAAGAACTTTGAAACCGTCTTGTTGTACCTGGACGATGTCATCGTATTCTTCAAGACTTATGAGGACCACCTGAAGCACCTGGCTGAAGTGTTTGAAGCTCTGTCAAACTTTGGCCTGAAGGTGAAACAATCTTAATGTCACCTGTTGAAACCCAAAGTGCAGTACCTGGGCCATGTGGTATGCTCTGAAGGACCGGCACCAGACCCTGACAAGGTCACCGTGATTAAGGACTGGCCGAAGCCCAACAACATCCACGAAGTCCGACAGTTACTCGGGTTGGTAAGCTACTACAGAAGATTTTTTAAAGACTTCATCAAGATAGCCACACCACTGCAAGACCTGTTAGTGGGCCAATCTAAGAAAACCAAGGGTAAGAATACCCGTTTGACTGGAACGACAGGCTGGAGGGATCCTTCACTTGGTAGAAGTTTTGGCTCTCACGGGAGATGAGGTACTGGCCTACCCAGAATATGAAAAACACCAAAAAAGAACACATTCAAGAAAAAACACCAAAAAACAGGCAAAGATGCTTACCTGTCTAAATAGGCCTCAATACAAATGCACAAGCAGGGTGCAGCGGACCCAAACAAAATAGCAAGTGCACAGGTGCAATAGCTAATGAAACAGCCAGCCTTCAATAAGGGTTTGGCCGTGTGGTACACCAATGCACTAAGATAAAATACTCTGTATGTGGCGTGTTCACACAAGGAATACAAAGCGTCTGGCTACAGCCTATTAATGACGCCATATGGCGGGCTGCCCAGTGCTAAAATGCATCCCGTGCGAACAGAGGCCACAGTGTACAGAACAATTTGGGCCCAGCTGCACCCTGCAAAAAATATACGTGCAAAAAAACATATAAATATATGTAAGGTATTAGTTGATATTAGGGCCATAATATGGAAGCTGGCAACCCACGCCAAGGGTCCTTACGTATTGCCAGTCCTACTCTAACATGAAAAACACCAAAAAAGGACACATTCAAGAAAAAACACCAAAAAACAGGCAAAGATGCTTACTTGTCTAAATAGGCCTCAATACAAATGCACAAGCAGGGTGCAGCGGACCCAAACAAAATAGCAAGTGCACAGGTGCAATACCTAATGAAACAGCCAGCCTTCAATAAGGGTTTGGCCGTGTGGTACACCAATGCACTAAGATAAAATACTCTGTATGTGGCGTGTTCACACAAGGAATACAAAGCGTCTGGCTATTTTGTTTGGGTCCGCTGCACCCTGCTTGTGCATTTGTATTGAGGCCTATTTAGACAGGTAAGCATCTTTGCCTGTTTTTTGGTGTTTTTTCTACCCAGAATATGACCAACCGTTTGTGCTGTACACAGATGGTAGCAACGTGGGATTGGGAGCAGTATTGTCCCAGGTACAGAAAGGCAAAAAAAGGGTGATTGCCTACGCCAGCTGGAAGCTTCGTCCCAAGGAAAGGAACCCTGAAAATTACAGTTCCTTTTAAGCTGGAGTTCCTTGCCATCGTCTTGGCGGTAACAGAGAGGTTCAAGCACTACATGGTCTCAGCAAGATTCCCAGTTTACACAGACAACAATCCGCTGACTCACCTGCAGACAACAAAACCAAGTGCCTTGGAGCAGCAATGGATGGCCAGGTTGTGCAACTGTGAATTCACCATCAAGTACCGTGCAGGGCACAAGAATGCCAATGCCGATGCGTTGTCCAGGATGCCAACGTACCAGAGGTGGGAGAAGATCCAGAGGTACTTGAAGAGGTAGAGTTACCAGCTTTCCAACACCCTGGAGCGACTCAGTATTCTCATTATGTGAGGAACAGGCGCAGTAACAAGCAAGAAGCCACGCTGAACCCATTGCCCCACCATGGGTGGGCAGAGACACAGGACAGTGACCCCGCTGTCCGGCTGGTCAAAGAGCTGCTGACGCAAGCAGATTCACACCCTGGTCCAGATGATGCACTGGAGGCTTGACAGCTATGGAACGAGAAAGGAAAACTGTTTATCTACAACAGTAAGTTGTGGCAGAGAAATGTGGACTCACGCACCCACGAGTTGTTCTGGCAGATAGTGGTCCCAAGACAAGATGCGCCAATGGTTCTTGAAGTGTACCCTGATGGAGCAGGACACTTTGGATGGAAAAAGTTAGAGATTCTATTACGTGTAAGGTTTTACTGGATTGGCATGAGAAAATCCATTGAAAAGTGGTGATGAGAGTGTGGTCCATGCATCCTGCGCAGAAAGGACTGTGACAGCCAGAGGGCTCCCCTACAGCCCATAGTCACCAAACAGTCACTTGAACTGGTGGCCTTAGACCATGTGAAGCTAACTTCAAGCCAGTCAGGCTATGTCTATGCTTTGACCATTGTGGACCATTACTCCAGATTCCTGGTAGTAGTACCTGTCAAGGACCAGACAGCGAAGACAGCAGCCAAAGCCTTCCAGCCAAACTTTTGCTGACCACATGGATATCCTGAAAAGGTACTTACTGACCAAGGCCCAGCCTTTGAAGCGGAAGTGTTCCAGGAGTTCTGCAACCTGTACGCATGTAAAAAAAAATCAGAACAACACCGTACCACCCACAAACCAACGGTATGTGTGAAAAGGTGAACCAAGAGGTGATTGACTTATTGAAAACCTTGCCTTTGCATGAAAGAAACTTATGGCCAGAGATATTGTCAGACTTGGTAGATCTGTACAATCACATCCAAGCGAATTCCACCAACTGCACTTCAGCATACCCGATGAGAGGAAAATCTAGGAAATTACTTGTTGATCTTGACATGGGAGTCTTAACCCCAGAAGCAACCTCACCAGATGCAGATTAGGATACTGAGCGACCACAGAAATTCCGCCAAGTACAAGAGTGTGTAGAAAGAAGATTGTCCCAGGCAAGACAAAAACAAGAGAGAGACTATAACCAATGTGCCCCTGCAATTCCTTTGTCACCAGGTGAACAAGTGCTAAAGCGTAAGAGAAGAATGCATAAACCCGATGACCAGTGGGAAGCAGAACCATATACCATTTTACCATCAAACTTCGACAAAACGAAAGTATGCCTTATGAGCAAAGATGGAGGAGAAACTTCAAATGCGGTATCCAGAGATCACCTTAAAGTATGCCCTGATAAATTGAGGGACAAAGAAAAAGATCTAAGTAATACTCAACCCATGGTAAAAGAAAATCCATACTGTTCTTGGAGATTTTCCCCCAGTCTTGTCAAACAAACAAGGCAGCACACTGTAGCGCCAAAACATGCAAACATAAAATATGAAAGACTGCATTACTGCACTAGAAATATGAAAAAATGAGAGCGTTTAGCGCATAAATTGGCCAATTTACGTGGACCTGGTAGCCACTTTACGGCATCTCTCGTATACCAGGTCGTACGCTTTCCCTGCTGAGAACAAACGTCTTCATCTGAATGGGTACCTGTGAAACCTCTTCTTAGACTAAATTTCTCTCTCTCTGTGGAGGGGTAATGGACCTGCTGCGATTAAAACGCCTGTCTGTGGCTAAGAGGCAGAGTGCTCGGTCAGAAGGCTAGTAAATACAAATTTTAAAAAAATGTTAAAAAAAATTAAAAATTTTTTTAAATTTTTTATTTTTTAAATTTTTTTTAAATTTTTCTTTAAATTTTTTTATTTTTTTAATTTTATTTTTTTATTTTTTTTTTTTTAAATTTCCCCAGTCTTGGACTCAAGTACAGCAGGCCATAGTGATACCTGTCTTCACTTTTCCCCAGTTCGAAATACCAGAACAAAATGTGATTCAAGACCATCCTGAACCAGAAGAGACTTTACACCAGCAGGTTCAAGCAGCAAACGTCACCCCAGCAGTGGAACCAGAGAATCCACCCTCTATCGGTGAATCTGTCAGACCTATGGTGAACTTAAGAAGTCGCAGACAATTACCCAGTTTACCTACACAATGCAGGCCTACAAGTAGTACAGACACTAGTGGGTACACAACAGCAAACATGTTAGACCAGGAACTACATAGGTCTACTCATAGCACCAAGGGTCAAATCCCAGCCCTTTACAGGGACTAAAAACAATGTAAATAATTGCTGTTACCTGTTTGAAATGTCTGCTTATATTTGTTACAGGTTTTAAATGAACAATGGGGTAATGGACAGTGGATTACCCAAAAACTGTCTTTGTAAATAGTTTGGCACCTTCAAAGGTGCACCCTGGTTCTACCGACTTTGCCGGAATGGGTAGGGCTTGTTTCTTATTGGACCCGAAGCTAAAAGTCTGGTGCGGCCAAACCCCGGGTCTGGATACGCCTTGTAGCCCACCCATGACCTACGTTGGGGGTTTATGATGGGTCCCTTGCTTCGGTACTGTTGTATATAAACAAGGACACCCTAGTATAAAACCAGATGTACTCTTATAAAATGTTTATTGCAATGTTCAAGAACCGTGCTTCCCGTAAGGGATGAAACGTTATTAACCTGTTCAAATGTTTTACAAAAATGTCTTATCTAACCTGTTTGTTTCCTTTTCCCAGTCCAGGAGTACTAGATTTAACGGGGGTGGGGGGGAAATGTGGAACCCCAGAACTTCAGGTACCACAGTAGTGCTGCCTTCCTCTCGGGGAGGGTACTGCTATGCCTGGAAATAAGAGGGATCTCTTTGGCAGGTAACCTCACACACACACAACTCCTTCTGAATCCAGGCCAGGAGGGGGAGCTCAAAACCTGGTTTTAGGGCAGCTTCCCTGAATAAACATTCTTGTCTAGAGGAGGAGTGTGTTGTGAATTCCGCTCCTGGGCTCCCTCCGGTGGTTGTAAGTTGCACTTTTGTGAGTTCTGCTCTTGGGCTCCCTCTTGTGGTTTCAAGTGGTATGGCTGCTCCTTGGAGTTAGCTGTCATCAGCTGCCTCCACTTATCGTCTCTTCTGCTCGGCTATTTAGACCTGGCTGTTCCTTCAGCCAGTGCCACTTGTAAATGGTTCCTGGTTGGATTCACATCTTTGGATTTCCCTGTTATCCTGACCAGTTCAGCAAAGCTAAGTTTTTGCTTGCGCTTTTCTGTTCACAGATTGTGGACTTATCCGTTCAGTGCTTTCTATGTTTGTCCAGCGTTATCAGTATGAATTAATTCTGTTTTGCTGGAAGCTCTGGGAAGCAGATTTACCCTCCACACCTTTAGTCAGGTGTGGAGATTTTTTTTGTAAACTCTGCGTGGATTTTTGTAGTGTTTTATACTGACCGCACAGTATTCCATCCTGTCCTATCTATGAAGCTAGATTGGCCTCCTGTGCTCATCCTGGTTTCATTCTGTGTATGTCTTTTTCCTCTCCACTCACAGTCATTATTTGTGGGGGGCTAATCTATCCTTTGGGGATTTTCTCTGAGGCAAGATAGTTTTCCTGCTTCTGTCCCTAGGGGTAGTTAGCTCTTAGGCTGTGACGAGATGCCTAGGGAGAGTTAGGAGCATTCCACGGCTACTTCTAGTGTTGTGTTGAGCTTAGGGACTGCGGTTAGTACAGTTACCACTTCCTTCAGAGCTCGTTCCATGTTGCTCCGAGACCACCGCATCATAACAGTACAAGTGGCCAAAAATGAATTAAATGCATCTCAAAAGAAGGAAAAGAAAGTTCTGAACCATTTTTTTTTCTGTGCTCTGGTTTGTCTTTTTTTTCCTCTTGATATCTGGGTGGTTCAGGATATATGCTTTGGCATGGATGTTCAGGGTTTGTTTTCTCGTGTGGATCAACTTGCTGCAAGAGTACAGAGTATCCAGGACTATGTTGTCCAGACTCCGGCTTTAGAGCCTGGAATTCCTACTCCTGATTTGTTTTTTTGGGACAGATCCAAGTTTTTGAACTTTAAAAATAACTGCAGATTGTTTTTTGCTTTGAAACCCCGTTCTTCTGGTGATCCCATTCAGCAAGTAAAAATCATCATATCCTTGCTGCGTGGTGACCATCAAGACTGGGCTTTTTCTCTTGAAACAGGGGATCCGGCATTATTGAATGTTGATGCATTTTTTCAAGCGCTCGGATTATTGTATGACGAACCTAATTCTGTGGATCATGCAGAAAAAACCCTGTTGGCCTTGTGTCAAGGTCAGGAAGCGGCAGAGTTATACTGCCAGAAATTTAGAAAATGGTCTCTGCTCACTAAATGGAATGAAGAGGCTCTGGCTGCTATTTTCAGAAAAGGTCTTTCTGAAGCCCTTAAAGATGTTATGGTGGGCTTTCCTACGCCTGCCGGTTTGAGCGAATCTATGTCTCTAGCCATTCAGATCGATCGGCGTCTGCGCGAGCGCAAAGCTGTGCACCATATGGCAGTATCCTCTGAGCAGAGTCCAGAACCTATGCAATGTGATAGGATTTTGACTAGAACAGAACGGCAGGAATTCAGACGTCAGAATAGGCTGTGTTTTTACTGTGGTGATTCTGCTCATGTTATCTCTGATTGCCCTAAGCGTACTAAGAGAGTCGCTAGGTCTGTTACCATTAGTACTATACAGCCTAAATTTCTCTTATCTGTGACCCTGATTTGCTCATTGTCGTCCTTTTCTGTCGTGGCATTTGTGGATTCAGGCGCTGCCCTGAACTTGATGGACTTGGAATTCGCCAGGCGCTGTGGTTTTTCCTTGCAGCCTTTGCAGAGCCCTATTCCTTTGAGGGGTATTGATGCTACACCCTTGGCCAAGGATAATCCTCAGTACTGGACACAGATGACTATGTACATGGCTCCAGCACATCAGGAAGATTGCCGTTTTCTGGTGTTGCATAACCTGCATGATGTTGTTGTACTGGGTTTTCCATGGTTACAGGAACATAATCCGGTGCTGGATTGGAAAACTATGTCTGTGACTAGTTGGGGTTGTCAAGGGGTACATAGTGACGTTCCTTTGATGTCAATTTCCTCTTCCCTCTCTTCTGAGGTCCCTGAGTTTTTGTCGGATTTCCAGGATGTATTTGATGAGCCCAAGTCCAGTTCCCTTCCTCCGCACAGGGACTGTGATTGTGCTATTAACTTGATTCCTGGTTGCAAGTTCCCTAAGGGCCGACTTTTCAATCTGTCTGTGCCAGAGCATGCCGACATGCGGAGTTATGTTAAGGAGTCTTTGGAGAAGGGGCATATTCGGCCCTCTTCGTCACCATTGGGAGCGGGTTTCTTTTTTGTTGCTAAGAAGGATGGCTCCTTGAGACCCTGTATTGATTATCGTCTTCTTAATAAGATCACGGTCAAATTCCAATACCCCTTGCCTTTGCTTACTGATTTGTTTGCTCAGATTAAGGGGGCTAGTTGGTTTACTAAGATTGACCTCCGAGGGGCATATAATCTTGTTCGTATTAAACAGGGTGACGAATGGAAAACTGCATTTAATACGCCCGAAGGCCATTTTGAATATCTTGTGATGCCATTTGGGCTCTCTAATGTTCCATCTGTGTTCCAGTCTTTCATGCATGATATTTTCCGCAATTATCTTGATAAATTCATGGTCGTATATTTGGATGATATTTTGATTTTTTTCCGATGATTGGGAGTCTCATGTGAAGCAGGTCAGGATGGTGTTCCAGATCCTTTGTGATAATGCTTTGTTTGTGAAGGGTTCTAAGTGCCTATTCGGAGTTCAGAAGGTCTCTTTTTTGGGTTTTATTTTTTCTCCCTCGTCTATAGAAATGGATCCTGTTAAGGTCCAAGCTATTCATGACTGGATCCAACCCACATCTGTGAAGGGCCTTCAAAAATTTTTGGGCTTTGCTAATTTCTATCGCCGTTTCATTGCCAACTTTTCCAGTGTGGTTAAGCCCCTTACTGATTTGACGAAGAAAGGCGCTGATGTGACGAATTGGTCCTCTGAGGCTGTTGAGGCCTTTCAGGAGCTTAAACGCCGATTTACTTCTGCCCCTGTGTTGCGTCAGCCGGATGTTTCTCTTCCTTTTCAGGTTGAGGTCGACGCTTCTGAGACTGGGGCAGGGGCCGTTTTGTCCAGGGATTCAAGCTTGAGGAGGATAATTTGCATATTCCAGGTGCCTTCTGGGAAAAGCGAAGAGTCTCCCTCAGCTAGAAGATCGTTGGGTACAGCCGGGTACAGCTGCTTGGAAAGCATCACCAAACCAGGGATTCAAGCTTGAGAAGGATAATTTGCATATTCCAGGTGCCTTCTGGGAAAAGCGAAGAGTCTCCCTCAGCTAGAAGATCGTTGGGTACAGCCGGGACCAGCTGCTTGGAAAGCATCACCAAACCGCGCGCCTGTAGGACATTATTGCAAGAAAGCTTGGCTGAGTAGATTACACAAGAAGGAAAACACACAGCAAGTCAGCAGGATCTAGGAGCAACATGGCAGATGTGACAACCTACATGGTGAGCTGCAGCATGTGCTACATGTTTACAGATCGACCAGAAGAAGAATCGAATTTCACTTGTCAGAAATGTAGACTAGTGGCCCTTTTAGAAGAAAAGGTGCGGGGTCTGGAAGAAACAATAGCAACTTTGAAACTCATCAAAGAGAATGAAGACTTCCTAGACAGAACAGAAGCATCTCTACTGGTCACAGAAGGTGAAAAAAGTGTCAGAGAACCTCCAAAAGCAGATGAGTGGAAGCATGTGACCAAAAGAAGCAAGAAGGTTATGGAGAAATCACCAACCACACAACTGAAGAACCGATATCAAATCTTTGTAGAGGATGAAGATGGCACACCTAAGGATGAAGCAATACCAGCAAGCAAAAAAGAAAAGGGCACACAGCAACAAGTGACAGCAAAAAGTACAGCCAAGACAGCAAAAAGTACAGCCAAGAAGCAACGAAGAGTGGTGGTGGTGGGAGACTCACTACTGAGAGGCACAGAAGCAGCCATTTGCAGACCGGACATAACCGCAAGAGAAGTATGCTGCCTTCCAGGTGCGATGATCAAGGATGTGACCGATAGGATACCAAAGCTCTTCAGCTCCAAGGATGTCCACCCATTTCTTCTGATACATGTTGGCACCAATGACACGGCAAGGAAGGACCTACCGACAATCTGCAAGGACTTTGAAGAGTTGGGGAAGAAAGTAAAGGAACTGGATACACAGGTAGTTTTTTCTTCTATCCTTCCAGTAGACGGGCATGGCACCAGGAGATGGAACAGGATCCTTGATGCGAACAATTGGCTAAGACGATGGTGCAGACAACAAGGATTCGGATTCCTGGACCACGGTGTGAATTACTTGTACGATGGACTCCTTGCCAGAGACGGACTACACCTCAACAAACCTGGGAAACACACATTCGCCAGAAGACTCGCTACACTCATCAGGAGGGCGTTAAACTAGAAGAAGAGGGGACGGGAAGAAAAACATTGGACTTGAACAAAGAAGACCCAGGAAAACATACTCAGAAGGGAGCTAAGAACATTTCTAAAACAATCCACAGCGAGGAGATTGGAGCAAAACAAAATCCTCTAAACTGCATGCTCGTAAACGCCAGAAGCCTGACAAACAAGATGGAAGAACTAGAAGCAGAAATATCTACAGGTAACTTTGACATAGTGGGAATAACCGAGACATGGTTAGATGAAAGCTGTGACTGGGCAGTTAACTTACAGGGTTACAGTCTGTTTAGAAAGGATCGTAAAAATCGGAGAGGAGGAGGGGTTTGTCTCTATGTAAAGTCTTGTCTAAAGTCCACTTTAAGGGAGGATATTAGCGAAGGGAATGAGGATGTCGAGTCCATATGGGTCGAAATTCATGGAGGGAAAAATGGTAACAAAATTTTCATTGGGGTCTGTTACAAACCCCCAAATATAACGGAAACCATGGAAAGTGTACTTCTAAAGCAGATAGATGAAGCTGCAACCCATAATGAGGTCCTGGTTATGGGGGACTTTAACTACCCGGATATTAACTGGGAAACAGAAACCTGTGAAACCCATAAAGGCAACAGGTTTCTGCTACTAACCCAAAAAAATTATCTTTCACAATTGGTGCAGAATCCAACCAGAGGAGCAGCACTTTTAGACCTAATACTATCTAATACAGGGGTCCCCAACTCCAGTCCTCAAGGCCCACCAACAGGTCATGTTTTCAGAATTTCCTTTGCATTGCACAGGTGATGCAATTATTACCTGGGCAAGACTAAGGAAATCCTGAAAACAAGACATGTTGGTGGGCCTTGAGGACTGGAGTTGGGGACCCCTGATCTAATAGACCTGACAGAATAACAAATCTGCAGGTGGTCGGGCAGCTAGGAAATAGCGACCACAATATTGTAGAGTTTCACCTGTCTTTCACTAGGGGAACTTGTCAGGGAGTCACAAAAACACTGAACTTTAGGAAGGCAAAGTTTGACCAGCTTAGAGATGCCCTTAATCTGGTAGACTGGGACAATATCCTCAGAATTAAGAATACAGATAATAAATGGAAAATGTTTAACCCCTTTACCCCCAAGGGTGGTTTGCACGTTAATGACCGGGCCAATTTTTACAATTCTGACCACTGTCCCTTTATGAGGTTATAACTCTGGAACGCTTCAATGGATCCTGGTGATTCTGACATTGTTTTCTCGTGACATATTGTACTTCATGACAATGGTAAAAATTCTTTGATAGTACCTGCGTTTATTTGTGAAAAAAACGGAAATTTGGCGAAAATTATGAAAATTTCGCAATTTTCCAACTTTGAATTTTTATGCAATTAAATCACAGAGATATGTCACACAAAATACTTAATAAGTAACATTTCCCACATGTCTACTTTACATCAGCACAATCTTGGAACCAAAATTTTTTTTTGTTAGGGAGTTATAAGGGTTAAAAGTTGACCAGCAATTTCTCATTTCTACAACACCATTTTATTTTAGGGACCACATCTCATTTGAAGTCATTTTGAGGGGTCTATATGGTAGTAAATACCCAAGTGTGACACCATTCTAAAAACTACACCCCTCAAGGTGCTCAAAACCATATTCAAGAAGTTTATTAACCCTTCTGGTGCTTCACAGGAATTTTTTGAATGTTTAAATAAAAATGAACATTTAACTTTTTTCACAAAAAATTTAATTCAGCTCCAATTTGTTTTATTTTACCAAGGGTAACAGGAGAAAATGGACCCCAAACATTGTTGTACAATTTGTCCTGAGTATGCCAATACCCCACATGTGGGGGTAAACCACTGTTTGGGCGCATGGCAGAGCTCGGAAGCGAAGGAGTGCCATTTGACTTTTCAATGCAAAATTGACTGGAATTGAGATGGGACGCCATGTTTCGTTTGGAGAGCCCCTGATGTGGCTAAACATTGAAACCCCCCACAAGTGACACCATTTTGGAAAGTAGACCCCCTAAGGAACTTATCTAGAGGTGTGATGAGCACTTTGACCCACCAAGTGCTTCACAGAAGTTTATAATGTAGAACCGTAAAAATAAAAAATCATATTTTTTCACAAAAATTATCTTTTCGCCCCCAATTTTTTATTTTCCCAAGGGTAAGAGAAGAAATTGGACCCCAAAAGTTGTTGTACAATTTGTCCTGAGTACGCTGATAGCCCATATGTGGGGGTAAACCACTGTTTGGGCGGATGGGAGAGCTTGGAAGGGAAGGAGCGCCGTTTGACTTTTCAATGCAAAATTGACAGGAATTGAGATGGGACGTCATGTTGCGTTTGAAGAGCCACTGATGTGCCTAAACATTGAAACCCCCCACAAGTGACACCATTTTGGAAAGTAGACCCCCTAAGGAACTTATCTAGAGGTGTGGTGAGCACTTTGACCCACCAAGTGCTTCACAGAAGTTTATAATGTAGAACCGTAAAAATAAAAAATCATATTTTTTCACAAAAATTATCTTTTTGCCCCCAATTTTTTATTTTCCCAAGGGTAAGAGAAGAAATTGGACCCCAAAAGTTGTTGTACAATTTGTCCTGAGTACGCCGATACCCCATATGTGGGGGTAAACCACTGTTTGGGCGGATGGGAGAGCTCGGAAGGGAAGGAGCGCCGTTTGACTTTTCAAAGCAAAATTGACAGGAATTGAGATGGGACGCCATGTTGCGTTTGAAGAGCCACTGATGTGCCTAAACATTGAAACCCCCCACAAATGACACCATTTTGGAAAGTAGACCCCCTAAGGAACTTATCTAGATGTGTGGTGAGCACTTTGACCCACCAAGTGCTTCACAGAAGTTTATAATGTAGAACCGTAAAAATAAAAAATCATATTTTTTCACAAAAATTATCTTTTTGCCCCCAATTTTTTATTTTCCCAAGGGTAAGAGAAGAAATTGGACCCCAAAAGTTGTACAATTTGTTCTGAGTACGCCGATACCCCATATGTGGGGGTAAACCACTGTTTGGGCGGATGGGAGAGCTCGGAAGGGAAGGAGCGCTGTTATGGCTGGCAATCAGGCAACACAGCGTGCAGTAATCAGCGCACATACAGAGATCTGGCAATAACCAAAAACAATAGGACGAGCTCTGAGACGTGGAATCTCTGTAGACTGCAGTACCTGATCTATCCTCACACAACTATAAGCAGCAGTGGATTGCGCCTAACAACTACCTATGCAACTCGGCACTGCCTGAGGAGCTGACTAGCCTGAAGATAGAAATACAAGCCTGACTTACCTCAGAGAAATACCCCAAAGGAATAGGCAGCCCCCCACATATAATGACTGTTAGCAAGATGAAAAGACAAACGTAGGAATGAAATAGATTCAGCAAAGTGAGGCCCGATATTCTAGACAGAGCGAGGATAGCAAAGAGAACTATGCAGTCTACAAAAAACCCTAAAACGAAAACCACGCAAAGGGGCAAAAAGACCCACCGTGCCGAACTAACAGCACGGCGGTGCACCCCTCTGCTTCTCAGAGCTTCCAGCAAAAGACAATAGCAAGCTGGACAGAAAAAAACAGAAAACAAACTAGAAGCACTTATCTAGCAGAGCAGCAGGCCCAAGGAAAGATGCAGTAGCTCAGATCCAACACTGGAACATTGACAAGGAGAAAGGAAGACAGACTCAGGTGGAGCTAAATAGCAAGGCAGCCAACGAGCTCACCAAAACACCTGAGGGAGGAAGCCCAGAGACTGCAATACCACTTGTGACCACAGAAGTGAACTCAGCCACAGAATTCACAACAGTACCCCCCCCTTGAGGAGGGGTCACCGAACCCTCACCAGAACCCCCAGGCCGACCAGGATGAGCCACATGAAAGGCACAAACAAGATCTGGGGCATGGACATCAGAGGCAAAAACCCAGGAATTATCTTCCTGAGCATAACCCTTCCATTTGACCAGATACTGGAGTTTCCGTCTAGAGACACGAGAATCCAAAATCTTCTCCACAATATACTCCAATTCCCCCTCCACCAAAACAGGGGCAGGAGGCTCCACAGATGGAACCATAGGTGCCACGTATCTCCTCAACAACGACCTATGGAATACATTATGTATGGAAAAGGAGTCTGGGAGGGTCAGACGAAAAGACACCGGATTGAGAATCTCAGAAATCCTATACGGACCAATAAAACGAGGTTTAAATTTAGGAGAGGAAACCTTCATAGGAATATGACGAGAAGATAACCAAACCAAATCCCCAACACGAAGTCGGGGTCCCACACGGCGTCTGCGATTAGCAAAAAGCTGAGCCTTCTCCTGGGACAAGGTCAAATTGTCCACTACCTGAGTCCAGATCTGCTGCAACCTGTCCACCACAGAATCCACACCAGGACAGTCCGAAGACTCAACCTGTCCTGAAGAGAAACGAGGATGGAACCCAGAATTGCAGAAAAATGGAGAGACCAAGGTAGCCGAGCTTGCCCGATTATTAAGGGCGAACTCAGCCAACGGCAAAAATGACACCCAATCATCCTGGTCAGCGGAAACAAAACATCTCAGATATGTTTCCAAGGTCTGATTGGTTCGTTCGGTCTGGCCATTAGTCTGAGGATGGAAGGCCGAGGAGAAAGATAGGTCAATGCCCATCCTACCACAAAAGGCTCGCCAGAACCTCGAGACAAACTGGGAACCTCTGTCAGAAACAATATTCTCAGGAATGCCATGTAAACGAACCACATGCTGGAAGAACAAAGGCACCAAATCAGAGGAGGAAGGCAATTTAACCAAGGGCACCAGATGGACCATTTTAGAAAAGCGATCACAGACCACCCAAATGACCGACATTTTTTGAGAAACGGGAAGGTCAGAAATGAAATCCATCGAAATATGTGTCCAAGGCCTCTTCGGGACCGGCAAGGGCAAAAGCAACCCACTGGCACGTGAACAGCAGGGCTTAGCCCTAGCACAAATTCCACAGGACTGCACAAAAGCACGCACATCCCGTGACAGAGATGGCCACCAGAAGGATCTAGCAACCAACTCCCTGGTACCAAAGATTCCTGGATGACCGGCCAGCACCGAACAATGAAGTTCAGAGATAACTTTACTAGTCCACCTATCAGGGACGAACAGTTTCTCGGCCGGACAACGATCAGGTTTATTAGCCTGAAATTTCTGCAACACTCTCCGCAAATCAGGGGAGATGGCAGACACAATGACTCCTTCCTTGAGGATACTCGCCGGCTCAGATAACCCCGGAGAGTCGGGCACAAAACTCCTAGACAGAGCATCCGCCTTCACATTTTTAGAGCCCGGAAGGTATGAAATCACAAAATCAAAACGAGCAAAAAATAACGACCAACGGGCCTGTCTAGGATTCAAGCGCTTGGCAGACTCGAGATAAGTCAAGTTCTTATGATCAGTCAATACCACCACGCGATGCTTAGCACCCTCAAGCCAATGACGCCACTCCTCGAATGCCCACTTCATGGCCAGCAACTCTCGGTTGCCCACATCATAATTACGCTCAGCAGCAGAAAATTTCCTGGAAAAGAAAGCACATGGTTTGAACAATGAGCAACCAGAACCTCTCTGTGACAAAACCGCCCCTGCACCAATCTCAGAAGCATCAACCTCGACCTGGAACGGAAGAGAAACATCAGGTTGACACAACACAGGGGCACAGCAAAAACGACGCTTCAACTCCTGAAAAGCTTCCACGGCAGCAGAAGACCAATTAACCAAATCAGCACCCTTCTTGGTCAAATCGGTCAATGGTCTGGCAATGCTAGAAAAATTACAGATGAAGCGACGATAAAAATTAGCAAAGCCCAGGAATTTCTGCAGACTTTTTAGAGATGTCGGCTGAGTCCAATCCTGGATGGCCTGAACCTTAACCGGATCCATCTCGATAGTAGAAGGGGAAAAGATGAACCCCAAAAATGAAACTTTCTGCACACCGAAGAGACACTTTGATCCCTTCACAAACAAGGAATTAGCACGCAGTACCTGGAAAACCATTCTGACTTGCTTCACATGAGACTCCCAATCATCTGAGAAGATCAAAATGTCATCCAAGTAAACAATCAAGAATTTATCCAGATACTCACGGAAAATGTCATGCATAAAAGACTGAAAAACAGATGGAGCATTGGCAAGTCCGAACGGCATCACCAGATACTCAAAATGACCCTCGGGCGTATTAAATGCCGTTTTCCATTCATCTCCCTGCCTGATTCTCACCAGATTATACGCACCACGAAGATCAATCTTAGTAAACCAACTAGCCCCCTTAATCCGAGCAAACAAGTCAGAAATCAATGGCAAGGGATACTGAAACTTAACAGTGATCTTATTAAGAAGGCGGTAATCAATACACGGTCTTAGCGAACCATCCTTCTTGGCTACAAAAAAGAACCCTGCTCCCAATGGTGACGACGATGGGCGAATATGTCCCTTCTCCAGGGACTCCTTCACATAACTGCGCATAGCGGTGTGTTCAGGTACGGACAAATTAAATAAACGACCCTTAGGGAATTTACTACCAGGAATCAAATCGATAGCACAATCACAATTCCTATGCGGAGGTAGGGCATCAGACTTGGACTCTTCAAATACATCCTGAAAGTCCGACAAGAACTCTGGGATGTCAGAAGGAATGGATGACGAAATAGACAAAAATGGAACATCACCATGTACTCCCTGACAACCCCAGCTGGTTACCGACATAGAGTTCCAATCCAATACTGGATTATGGGTTTGTAGCCATGGCAACCCCAACACGACCACATCATGCAAATTATGCAGTACCAGAAAGCGAATAACTTCCTGATGTGCAGGAGCCATGCACATGGTCAGCTGGGCCCAGTACTGAGGCTTATTCTTGGCCAAAGGTGTAGCATCAATTCCTCTCAACGGAATAGGACACCGCAAAGGCTCCAAGAAAAATCCACAACGTTTAGCATAATCCAAATCCATCAGATTCAGGGCAGCGCCTGAATCCACAAACGCCATGACAGAATACGATGACAAAGAGCACATTAAGGTAATGGACAAAAGGAATTTGGACTGTACAGTACCAATAACGGCAGAGCTATCGAACCGCCTAGTGCGTTTAGGACAATTAGAAATAGCATGAGTAGAATCACCACAATAGAAACACAGTCTGTTCAGACGTCTGTGTTCTTGCCGTTCTACTTTAGTCATAGTCCTGTCGCACTGCATAGGCTCAGGTTTACTCTCAGGCAGTACCGCCAGATGGTGCACAGATTTACGCTCGCGCAAGCGACGACCGATCTGAATGGCCAAGGACATAGACTCATTCAAACCAGCAGGCATAGGAAATCCCACCATTACATCCTTAAGAGCTTCAGAGAGACCCTTTCTGAACAAAGCCGCTAGTGCAGATTCATTCCACAGAGTGAGTACTGACCATTTCCTAAATTTCTGACAATATACTTCTACATCATCCTGACCCTGGCATAAAGCCAGCAGATTTTGCTCAGCCTGATCCACTGAATTAGGCTCATCGTAAAGCAATCCGAGCGCCAGGAAAAATGCATCAACATTACTCAATGCAGAATCTCCTGGTGCAAGAGAAAACGCCCAGTCCTGTGGGTCGCCGCGCAAAAAAGAAATAATAATCAAAACCTGTTGAATAGGATTACCAGAAGAATGAGGTTTCAAGGCCAAAAATAGCTTACAATTATTTCTGAAGCTCAGGAACTTAGTTCTGTCACCAAAAAACAAATCAGGAATCGGAATTCTTGGTTCTAGCATCGATTTCTGATCAATAGTATCTTGAATCTTTTGTACATTTACAACGAGATTATCCATTGAGGAGCACAGAGCCTGAATATCCATGTCCACAGCTGTGTCCTGAAGCACTCTAATGTCTAGGGGAAAAAAAAGACTGAAGACAGAGCTAAGAAAAAAAAATGATGTCAGGATTTCTTTTTTCCCTCTATTGGGAATCATTGGTGTGGCTCCTTGTACTGTTATGGCTGGCAATCAGGCAACACAGCGTGCAGTAATCAGCGCACATACAGAGATCTGGCAATAACCAAAAACAATAGGACGAGCTCTGAGACGTGGAATCTCTGTAGACTGCAGTACCTGATCTATCCTCACACAACTATAAGCAGCAGTGGATTGCGCCTAACAACTACCTATGCAACTCGGCACTGCCTGAGGAGCTGACTAGCCTGAAGATAGAAATACAAGCCTGACTTACCTCAGAGAAATACCCCAAAGGAATAGGCAGCCCCCCACATATAATGACTGTTAGCAAGATGAAAAGACAAACGTAGGAATGAAATAGATTCAGCAAAGTGAGGCCCGATATTCTAGACAGAGCGAGGATAGCAAAGAGAACTATGCAGTCTACAAAAAACCCTAAAACGAAAACCACGCAAAGGGGCAAAAAGACCCACCGTGCCGAACTAACAGCACGGCGGTGCACCCCTCTGCTTCTCAGAGCTTCCAGCAAAAGACAATAGCAAGCTGGACAGAAAAAAACAGAAAACAAACTAGAAGCACTTATCTAGCAGAGCAGCAGGCCCAAGGAAAGATGCAGTAGCTCAGATCCAACACTGGAACATTGACAAGGAGCAAGGAAGACAGACTCAGGTGGAGCTAAATAGCAAGGCAGCCAACGAGCTCACCAAAACACCTGAGGGAGGAAGCCCAGAGACTGCAATACCACTTGTGACCACAGAAGTGAACTCAGCCACAGAATTCACAACAGAGCGCCGTTTGACTTTTCAAAGCAAAATTGACAGAAATTGAGATGGGACGCCATGTTGCGTTTGAAGAGCCACTGATGTGCCTAAACATTGAAACCCCCCACAAATGACACCATTTTGGAAAGTAGACCCCCTAAGGAACTTATCTAGAGGTGTGGTGAGCACTTTGACCCACCAAGTGCTTCACAGAAGTTTATAATGCAGAGCCGTAAAAATAAAACAAAATTTTTTTCCCACAAAAATTATTTTTTTAGCCCCCAGTTTTGTATTTTCCTGAGGGTAACAGGAGAAATTGGACCCCAAAATTTGTTGCCCAATTTGTCCTGAGTGCGATGATACACCATATGTGGGGGGAACCACTGTTTGGGCACATGGGAGGGCTCAGAAGGGAAGGAGTGCCATTTGAATGCAGACTTAGATGGAATGGTCTGCAGGTGTCACATTGCGTTTGCAGAGCCCCTAATGTACCTAAACAGTAGAAACCCCCCACAAGTGACACCATTTTGGAAAGTAGACCCCCTTAGGAACTTATCTAGATGTGTGCTGAGCGCTTTGACCCACCAAGGGCTTCACAGAAGTTTATAATGGAGAGCCGTAAAAATAAAACAAAATTTTTTTCCCACAAAAATTATTTTTTAGCCCCCAGTTTTGTATTTTCCCAAGGGTAACAGGAGAAATTCGACCCCACAATTTGTTGTCCAATTTGTCCTGAGTGCGCTGATACACCATATGTGGGGGGGGGGAACCACTGTTTGGGCGCATGGGAGGGCTCGGAAGGGAAGGAGCTCCATTTGGAATGAGGACTTAGATGGAATGGTCTGCAGGTGTCACATTGCATTTGCAGAGCCCCTAATGTACCTAAACAGTAGAAACCTCCCACAAGTGACACCATTTTGGAAACTAGACCCCCTAAGGAACTCATCTAGATGTGTTGTGATAGCTTTGAACCCCCAAGTGTTTCACTACAGTTTGTAACGCAGAGCCGTGAAAATTAAAAAAAAAATCTTTCCCCCCAAAATTAGATGGAATGGTCTGCAGACGTCACATTGCGTTTGCAGAACCCCTAATGTACCTAAACAGTAGAAACCCCCCACAAGTGACCCCATATTGTAAACTAGACCCCCAGGGAACTAATCTAGATGTGTTGTGAGAACTTTGAACCCCCTAGTGTTTCACTACAGTTTATAACGCAGAGCCGTGAAAATAAAAAATCTTTTTTTTTCCCACAAAAAATATGTTTTAGCCCCGAGTTTTGTATTTTCCCAAGGGTAACAGGAGAAATTGGACCCCAAAAGTTGTTGTCCTATTTGTCCTGAGTACGCTGATACCCCATATGTTGGGGTAAACCCCTGTTTGGGCACACGGGAGGGCTCAGAAGGGAAGGAGTGCCATTTGAATGCAGACTTAGATGGAATGGAAACCCCACAATTATAACTGAAACCCTAATCCAAACACATCCCTAACCCTAATCCCAACAGTAACCCTAACCACACCTCTAACCCTGACACACCCCTAACCCTAATCCCAACCCTATTCCCAACCGTAAATGTAATCTAAACCCTAACTGTAACTTTAGCCCCAACCCAAACTGTAGCCCTAGCCCTAACCCTAATCCTTACCCTAATCCTAACCCTAGCCCTAACCCTAGCCCTAACTCTAGCCCTAACCCTAGCCCTTAGCCCTAACCCTAACCCTAGCCCTAACCCTAGCCCTAACCCTAACCCTAACCCTAACCCTAGCCCTAGCCCTAACCCTAGCCCTAACCCTAGCCCTAGCCCTAACCTTAGCCCTAACCCTAGCCCTAGCCCTAACCCTAGCCCTAACCCTAGCCCTAACCCTAGCCCTAGCCCTAGCCCTAGCCCTAACCCTAGCCCTAACCCTAGCCCTAACTCTAACCCTAGCCCTAATGGGAAAATGGAAATAAATACATTTTTTTAATTTTTCCCTAACTAAGGGGGTGATGAAGGGGGGTTTGATTTACTTTTATAGCGGGTTTTTTAGCGGATTTTTATGATTGGCAGCCGTCACACACTGAAAGACGCTTTTTATTGCAAAAAATATTTTTTGTGTTAACACATTTTGAGAGCTATAATTTTTCTATATTTTGGTCCACAGAGTCATGTGAGGTCTTGTTTTTTGCGGGACGAGTTGACGTTTTTATTGGTAACATTTTTGGGCACGTGACATTTTTTGATCGCTTTTTATTCCGATTTTTGTGAGGCAGAATGACCAAAAACCAGCTATTCATGAATTTCTTTTAGGGGAGGCGTTTATACCGTTCCGCGTTTGGTAAAATTGATAAATCAGTTTTATTCTTCGGGTCAGTACGATTACAGCGACACCTCATTTATATCATTTTTTTATGTTTTGGCGCTTTTATACGATAAAAACTATTTTATAGAAAAAATAATTATTTTGGCATCGCTTTATTCTCAGGACTATAACTTTTTTATTTTTTTGCTGATGATGCTGTATGGCAGCTCATTTTTTGCGGGACAAGATGACGTTTTCAGCGGTACCATGGTTATTTATATCTGTCTTTTTGATCGCGTGTTATTCCACTTTTTGTTCGGCGGTATGATAATAAAGCGTTGTTTTTTGCTTCGTTTTTTTTTTTTTTCTTACGGTGTTTACTGAAGGGGTTAACTAGTGGGCCAGTTTTATAGGTCGGGCCGTTACGGACGCGGCGATACTAAATATGTGTACTTTTATTGTTTTTTTTTTTTTATTTAGATAAAGAAATGTATTTATGGGAATAATATTTTTTTTTTTTTTCATTATTTTGGAATATTTTTTTTTATTTTTTTTTACACATTTGAAATTTTTTTTTTTTACTTTTTTACTTTGTCCCAGGGGGGGACATCACAGATCAGTGATCTGACAGTTTGCACAGCACTCTGTCAGATCACTGATCTGACATGCAGCGCTGCAGCCTTCACAGTGCCTGCTCTAACCAGGCTCTGTGAAGCCACCTCCCTCCCTGCAGGACCCGGATCCGCGGCCATCTTGGATCCGGGGCTGGAGGGACCAGGGAGGGAGGTGAGACCCTCGCAGCAACGCGATCACATCGCGTTGCTGCGGGGGGCTCAGGGAAGCCCGCAGGGAGCCCCCTCCCTGCGGGAGGCTTCCCTGTACCGCCGGCACATCGCGATCATCTTTGATCGCGGTGTGCCGGGGGTTAATGTGCCGGGGGCGGTCCGTGACCGCTCCTGGCACATAGTGCCGGATGTCAGCTGCGATAGGCAGCTGACACCCGGCCGCGATCGGCGGCGCTCCCCCCGTGAGCGCCGCCGATCGCGCTGGACGTACTATCCCGTCCATGGTCATAGGGGCCCACCCCACATGGACGGGATAGTACGTCCGATGTCAGAAAGGGGTTAAGAACATCCTAAATAGGCACTGTAAGCGGTTTATACCTTGCGGGAATAAAAGGACTAGAAATAGGAAAAACCCAATGTGGCTAAACAAAGAAGTAAGACAGGCAATTAACAGTAAAAAGAAAGCATTTGCACTACTAAAGCAGGATGGCACCATTGAAGCTCTAAAAAAACTATAGGGAGAAAAATACTTTATCTAAAAAACTAATTAAAGCTGCCAAAAAGGAAACAGAGAAGCACATTGCTAAGGAGAGTAAAACTAATCCCAAACTGTTCTTCAACTATATCAATAGTAAAAGAATAAAAACTGAAAATGTAGGCCCCTTAAAAAATAGTGAGGAAAGAATGGTTGTAGATGACGAGGAAAAAGCTAACATATTAAACACCTTCTTCTCCACGGTATTCACGGTGGAAAATGAAATGCTAGGTGAAATCCCAAGAAACAATGAAAACCCTATATTAAGGGTCACCAATCTAACCCAAGAAGAGGTGCGAAACCGGCTAAATAAGATTAAAATAGATAAATCTCCGGGTCCGGATGACATACACCCACGAGTACTAAGAGAACAAAGTAATGTAATAGATAAACCATTATTTCTTATTTTTAGGGACTCTATAGCGACGGGGTCTATTCCGCAGGACTGGCGCATAGCAAATGTGGTGCCAATATTCAAAAAGGGCTCTAAAAGTGAACCTGGAAATTATAGGCCAGTAAGTCTAACCTCTATTGTTGGTAAAATATTTGAAGGGTTTCTGAGGGATGTTATTCTGGATTATCTCAATGAGAATAACTGTTTAACTCCATATCAGCATGGGTTTATGAGAAATCGCTCCTGTCAAACCAATCTAATCAGTTTTTATGAAGAGGTAAGCTATAGGCTGGACCACGGTGAGTCATTGGACGTGGTATATCTTGATTTTTCCAAAGCGTTTGATACCGTGCCGCACAAGAGGTTGGTACACAAAATGAGAATGCTTGGTCTGGGGGAAATTGTGTGTAAATGGGTTAGTAACTGGCTTAGTGATAGAAAGCAGAGGGTGGTTATAAATGGTATAGTCTCTAACTGGGTCGCTGTGACCAGTGGGGTACCGCAGGGGTCGGTATTGGGACCTGTTCTCTTCAACATATTCATTAATGATCTGGTAGAAGGTTTACACAGTAAAATATCGATATTTGCAGATGATACAAAACTATGTAAAGCAGTTAATACAAGAGAAGATCGTATTCTGCTACAGATGGATCTGGATAAGTTGGAAACTTGGGCTGAAAGGTGGCAGATGAGGTTTAACAATGATAAATGTAAGGTTATACACATGGGAAGAAGGAATCTATATCACCATTACACACTGAACGGGAAACCACTGGGTAAATCTGACAGGGAGAAGGACTTGGGGATCTTACTTAATGATAAACTTACATGGAGCAGCCAGTGCCAGGCAGCAGCTGCCAAGGCAAACAGGATCATGGGGTGCATTAAAAGAGGTCTGGATACACATGATGAGAGCATTATACTGCCTCTGTACAAATCCCTAGTTAGACAGCACATGGAATACTGTGTCCAGTTTTGGGCACCGGTGCTCAGGAAGGATATAATGGAACTAGAGAGAGTACAAAGGAGGGCAACAAAATTAATAAAGGGGATGGGAGAACTACAATACCCAGATAGATTAGCGAAATTAGGATTATTTAGTCTAGAAAAAAGACGACTGAGGGGCGATCTAATAACCATGTATAAGTATATAAGGGGACAATACAAATATCTCGCTGAGGATCTGTTTATACCAAGGAAGGTGACGGGCACGAGGGGGTATTCTTTGCGTCTGGAGGAGAGAAGGTTTTTCCACCAACATAGAAGAGGATTCTTTACTGTTAGGGCAGTGAGAATCTGGAATTGCTTGCCTGAGGAGGTGGTGATGGCGAACTCAATCGAGGGGTTCAAGAGAGGCCTGGATGTCTTCCTGGAGCAGAACAATATTGTATCATACAATTATTAGGTTCTGTAGAAGGACGTAGATCTGGGGATTTATTATGATGGAATATAGGTTGAACTGGATGGACAAATGTCTTTTTTCGGCCTTACTAACTATGTTACTATGTTACTATGTTACTATGTCTCAGAGGGAGTCTGATGGTTCTTTGATGAAACCGTGTGCTTTTTTTTCCAGAAAGTTTTCGCATGCGGAACGCAATTATGATGTCGGCAATCGGGAGTTGTTGGCTATGAAGTGGGCGTTTGAGGAGTGGCGACATTGGTTTGAGGGAGCTAAACACCGCGTTGTGGTCCTGACCGATCATAAGAATCTGATTTACCTCGAGTCGGCCAAGCGGCTGAATCCTAGACTGGCTCGATGGTCCCTGTTTTTCTCCCGTTTTGATTTTGTGGTCTCGTATCTTCCGGGATCTAAGGGTACCGTCACACAGTGGCATTTTGATCGCTACGACGGCACGATCCGTGACACTCCAGCATCGTAACAATATCGCTCCAGCGTCGTAGACTGCTGTCACACTTTGCAATGTACGACGCTGGAGCGATAATTTCATGACGTATGTGCGATGTAGAAGCCGTTGGTTACTATGCGCACATCGTATACAATATCGTGCACACCTTTGTTACACCATGCGATCATGCCGCCACAGCGGGACACTAGACGACAAAAGAAAGTTTTAAACGATCTGCTACGACGTACGATTCTCAGCGGGGTCCCTGATCGCAGGAGCGTGTCAGACACAGCGAGGTCGCTGGAACGTCACGGATATATCGCTGGAACGTCACAAATCGTGCCGTCGTAGCGATCAAAATGCCACTGTGTGAAGGTACCCTAAGAATGTTAAGGCTGATGCCCTCTCTAGGAGTTTTTCGCCTGATTTCTCCTGGAGTCCTTGAGCCGCTTGGCATTCTTAAGGAGGGGGTGATTCTTTCTGCTATCTCCCCTGATTTGCGGCGGGTGCTTCAGGAATTTCAGGCTGATAGGCCTGACCGCTGTCCATTGGGGAAGCTGTTTGTTCCTGATAGATGGACAAGTAAGGTTATTTCTGAGGTTCATTGTTCAGTGTTGGCTGGTCATCCTGGGATTTTTGGTACTAGAGATTTGGTTGCTAGGTCCTTTTGGTGGCCTTCCTTGTCGCGCTATGTGCGTGCTTTTGTGCAGTCCTGTGGGACTTGCGCCCGGGCCAAGCCTTGCTGTTCCCGCGCTAGTGGGTTGCTTTTGCCTTTGCCGGTCCCTGAGAGGCCCTGGACGCATATTTCCATGGATTTTATTTCGGATCTTCCTGTTTCCCAGAAGATGTCTGTTATCTGGGTTGTTTGTGACCGGTTCTCTAAAATGGTCCATCTGGTACCTTTGCCTAAGTTGCCTTCCTCCTCAGATCTGGTTCCATTATTTTTTCAGCATGTGGTTCGTTTGCATGGCATTCCGGAGAATATTGTCTCTGACAGAGGTTCTCAGTTTGTCTCTAGATTTTGGCGGGCCTTTTGTGCTAGGATGGGCATTGATTTGTCTTTTTCTTCGGCAATTCATCCTCAGACTAATGGCCAAACTGAGCGAACTAATCAGACCTTGGAGACCTATTTGAGATGCTTTGTGTCTGCTGATCAGGATGATTGGGTGTCTTTCTTGCCGTTGGCCGAGTTTGCCCTTAATAATCGGGCTAGTTTGGCTACTTTGGTTTCACCTTTCTTTTGTAATTTTGGTTTTCATCCTCGTTTTTTTTCTGGGCAGGTTGAGCCTTCTGATTGTCCTGGTGTTGATTCTGTGGTGGAGAGGCTGCAGCAGATTTGGACTCATGTGGTGGACAATTTGACGTTGTCTCAGGAAAGGGCTCAAAGTTTTGCTAACCGCTGTCGGTGTGTTGGTCCCCGGCTTCGTGTGGGGGATTTGGTTTGGTTGTCTTCTCGTCATGTTCCTATGAAGGTTTCGTCCCCTAAGTTTAAGCCTCGGTTTATTGGTCCTTATAAAATTTCTGAAATTATTAATCCGGTGTCTTTTCGTTTGGCTCTTCCAGCCTCTTTTGCCATTCATAATGTTTTCCATAGATCTTTGTTGCGGAGATATGTGGTGCCCGTTGTTCCCTCGGTTGACCCTCCTGCCCCGGTGTTGGTTGAGGGAGAGTTGGAATATGAGGTTGAGAAGATTTTGGATTCTCGTTTTTCGAGGCGGAGGCTTCAGTATCTTGTCAAGTGGAAGGGTTATGGCCAGGAGGATAATTCTTGGGTTGTTGCCTCCGATGTCCATGCCACCGATTTGGTTCGTGCTTTTCATTTGGCTCGTCCTGATCGGCCTGGGGGCTCTGGTGAGGGTTCGGTGACCCCTCCTCAAGGGGGGGTACTGTTGTGAATTCCACTCTTGGGCTCCCTCCGGTGGTTGTAAGTGGCACTTTTGTGAGTTCTGCTCTTGGGCTCCCTCTTGTGGTTTCAAGTGGTATGGCTGCTCCTTGGAGTTAGCTGTCATCAGCTGCCTCCACTTATCGTCTCTTCTGCTTGGCTATTTAGGCCTGGCTGTTCCTTCAGCCAGTGCCACTTGTAAATGGTTCCTGGTTGGATTCACATCTCTTTGGATTTCCCTGTTATCCTGACCAGTTCAGCAAAGCTAAGTTTTTGCTTGCGCTTTTCTGTTCACAGATTGTGGACTTATCCGTTCAGTGCTTTCTATGTTTGTCCAGCGTTATCAGTATGAATTAATTCTGTCTTGCTGGAAGCTCTGGGAAGCAGATTTACCCTCCACACCTTTAGTCAGGTGTGGAGATTTTTTTTTGTAAACTCTGCGTGGATTTTTGTAGTGCTTTATATTGACCGCACAGTATTCCATCCTGTCCTATCTATCAAGCTAGACTGGCCTCCTGTGCTCATCCTGGTTTCATTCTGTGTATGTCTTTTTCCTCTCCACTCAGTCATTATTTGTGGGGGGCTAATCTATCCTTTGGGGATTTTCTCTGAGTCAAGATAGTTTTCCTGCTTCTGTCTTTAGGGGTAGTTAGCTCTTAGGCTGTGACGAGATGCCTAGGGAGAGTTAGGAGCATTCCACGGCTACTTCTAGTGTTGTGTTGAGCTTAGGGACTGCGGTCAGTACAGTTACCACTTCCTTCAGAGCTCATTCCATGTTGCTCCTAGACCACCGCATCATAACAGGAGTGAGACAGGTCCAGAGAGACCAGAGAGAGCAGAAGTCTAGTAGAGACAGGAAAGGTGCACAGAGAAGAGAATAGGGCTCAAGTAGGCTGTGAGCGGGCCTCCGCGGAGCCAGAGCGCAGAGACCGGGTAACGGGAGCCCGAGGCTGTGGGGAGCTGCAAGCCCCATAGCAGAACCGGAGGGCACAGAACTACATGTATATTGCCCAAATTAAGCCTGTGGCACAGCAGCATTCTGGAGCCTGGAGTCACCGTGCAGAGACCCAGAAGGAACGGCTCAAGTTGCCTACCATACAGGTACCTGGCCCAGGACAGGGGAAAAAAACAGGACCTTTTTAGGACACTTCAAGCATCAAGGGACTTGTAGCGAGCGCAAAGTGGAAGGCTCCCAACCTGACTTGCCAAGGGGATTTCACTTGTTTCCGGGCTGCCTGGACACCTAATGTACCTATTGCCGGTACCCTGGGCTGAGGCCTGTTACATCTTCAGTAAACCAGGTAAAGACTGCAATGCCATGTCCTTTACTCATGGACTGGCATACACCATCATCGCCATACACCTTGGGAGCCCTGGGGACCCTGCTTCACCTGTGGGAAGCGTTACCATCATTGCTGCAACAACATCCCCCAGAGGACCCCCTTTAAAGCAGCGTCGGTCCCCCTATTGACCGAACACCACAGGTGGCGTCACGACAGACTTTATCACAATTACCCTTTAATGACCGTTCCCCTTTTACAGTAAGTCCCAGGGCCACGGACCGGGTTGCAACCACCGTGACATCCCCTTTAATAGCGACCAGACCCGGTGCTGAGTACCCCGCTGCCCTGGTGGGCGACTCACTGCTACACACTGAAAGACGCTTTTTATTGCAAAAACTGCATCACCATATTTTAAGAGCTATAATTTTTCCATATTTCTGATGAGTCATGTGAGGGCTTGTTTTTTGCAGGACAAGCTGACATTTTTATTGGTACCTTTTTCAGTCACATAACATTATTTGATCATTTTCTATTCCGATTTTTGGGAGGCAGAATGAAGAAAAACCAGCAATTCAGGAATTGTTTCATTTTTCTAAGCCATTCCGCATGTGGTAAAATTGATAAGGCAGCTTTATTCTTCTAGTCACTACGATTACAGCGATACCAAATTTACAGTGGGTATGTAAAGCATTCAGACCCCTTTAAAATTTTCACTCTGTTTCATTGCAGCCATTTGGTAAATTCAAAAAAATTCATTTTTTTTCTCATGAATATACACTCTGCACCCCGTCTTGACTGGAAAAAAATAGAAATGTAGACATTTTTGCACATTTAAAAGAAAAACTGAAATCACATGGTCATTAGTATTCAGACCCTTTGCTCAGACACTCATACTTAAATCACATGCTGTTTATTTCATTGTGATCCTCCTTGAGATGGTTCGACTCCTTTGTTGGAGTCCAGCTGTGTTTAATTAAACTGATAGGACTTGATTTGGAAAAGCACACACCTATCTATTGAAGACCTGACAGCTCACAGTGCATGTCAGACCAAATGAGATTCATGAGGTCAAAGGAACTGGCCAAGGAGCTCAGAGACAGAATTGTGGCAAAGTACAGATCTGGCAAAGGTTAATATCATTTCTGCAGTACTCAAGGTTCCTAAGAGCCCAGTGGCTTCCATAATCCTAAATGGAAGAAGTTTGGGACCACTAGAAGTCTGCCTAGACCTGGTCAGCCAGCCAAGCTGAACAATTGTGGCGCACCTGCGGTTTGGCTGCCACAATGGTATTGCCTCCCTAACCGGTGGTGGTATCGTGTCTGGAAGTAAATGGAGCTCCCTATACTGAGTAAACCACACATCCACACACAAGTCTGATCCCTGCCTAGAAGGGGGAGCACAAGCCCCTATTTTGTAGGGTGACTGTCCTTTTTTTATGGTGGGAGGAGTTAGAGCAGAGTAGTGTAGTGTAAGGAAGTGAAGGGACAGCACATGGAGCTCCCATGGGTTGGAGCTATGGAAAGCTCACCCTAGAAATACAATGAGAACAGGGCACCAGTGCTCTAGGCTACCAGGGATTGCAAATCCTGGGAGCAGAATCTGGAGACCGAAGGGACTGCAGGTCCTCTGGTCACCCCTTCATCATTAGAAGCAACACATTACAGAGAGTTCAGAGCTGGAACCAAAAGTACAGCTTCCAGATGGGCTCGCAATGTATGCTGGCTGGAGCTGCTGCAGAATAGACAAGATGGGAGTACAGATCCGCTCATAAGCTGCTGAATCTCCAAAAAGACAGACACAAAATGGAAGGCTTAACCTACCCACTTAGTGGACTGGACTCCAACTGCTCCCAGACTGGCCGGAGCTTGTACTTAGTGACCAGTACTCCTGTATTCATCCTGCCTCCATCATCTGTAAAGGTAAAGACTGAACTCCTTCGCCTGCTTGCTTCCTTCTGCTGCACTGCTCACTACAACTCCCATCATGGCCCCATGTACATGATTCTGCTGAGGGGAGTGATCCATCTTGCTGCATTACCATCTGTTCCCTGGGGACCCCACTTGCAGTGCTGGCCATCCCTGGCCAGACACCTCAGCTGGCATCACGATACAACCATATTATCCCCTGTAAATATTCCCTTTTCATTTGAATGGTCAGGGCCATGGTGCTGGGCGATCGCCACTGTGACATCCCCGATAGACTGCCTGCCTGGCTACACGGTATCCCCCGGCCAGCGTAACCACGGCAAAATCGTGAGAGAAGTAAAGAAGGACCCTAAGATCACTGTGGCTGAGCTCCAGAGATGCAGTAGGGAGATGGGAAAAAGTTCCACAAAGTCAATTATCACTGCAGCCCTCCACCAGTCAGGCCTTTATGGCAAAGTGGCAAATCGGAAGCCTCTCCTCAGTGCAAGACATATGAAATCCCACAAAGAGTTTGCTAAAAAAACACACGAAGAACTCCCAGATTATGAGAAATAAGATTCTTTGGTCTGATGAGATGAAGATAGACCTTTTTGGTGATAATTCTAAGCGGTATGTGTGGAGAAAAGCAGGGACTGTTCATCACCTGCCCAATACAATCCCAACAATGAAACATGGTAGTGGCAGCATCATGCTATGGGGGTGTTTTTTAGCTCCAGAGATGGGTTGCCAATGAATGAAACATGAATGCGGCCAAGTACAGAGATATCTTGGATGAAAACCTCTTCCAGAGTGGTCTGGACCTTAGACTTGGGCAAAGGTTCACCTTCCAACAAGACAATGACCCTAAGCACACAGCTACACTAACAACTCTGTGACCATTCTTGACTGGCCCAGCCAAACCCAATTGAGCATCTCTGGAGAGACTTGAAAATGGCTGTCCACCAACATTAACCATTCAACCTGATGGAACTGGAGAGGATCTGCAAGGAAGAATGGCAGAGGATTCCATAATCCAAGTGTTAAAGGGAACCTGTCACCCCGTTTTTTCATATTGAGATAAAAATACTGTTAAATAGGGCCTGCGCTGTGCGTTACAATAGTGTATGTAGTGTACCCTGATTCCCCACCTATGCTGCGAAATACATTACCAAAGTCGCCGTTTTCACCTGTCAATCAGGCTGGTCAGGTCAGGTGGGCGTGGTGACGTCGCTGTTTCTTCCCCAGCTTTCCATTGGTGGCGTAGTGGTGTGCGCATGTCCAAGTGCCGAATCCACTGCGCGCAGGTGAAGAAAAAGCGCGCGATCTGCGCTATTACCCTTGTCATCGGTGGGGGCGGCCATCTTCCTGAGGCCGCGCGTGCGCAGATGGAGTGCTCTGCTGCACGGGGCTTCAGGAAAATGGCCGCGGGATGCCGCGCATGCGCAGATGGAGATCGCGGCGGCCATTTTCCCGAAGCTGAGTTTGCATTTCGGCTTCGGGAAAATGGCAGCCGCAATCTCCATCTGTGCACGCGCGGCATCCCGCGGCCATTTTCCTGAAGCCCCGTGCAGCAGAGCACTCCATCTGCGCACGCGCGGCCTCAGGAAGATGGCCGCCCCCACCAATGACAAGGGTAATAGCGCAGATCGCACGCTTTTTCTTCACCTGCGCGCAGTGGATTCGGCACTTGGACATGCGCACACCACTACGCCACCAACAGAAAGCTGGGGAAGAAACAGCGATGTCACCACGCCCACCTGACCTGACCAGCCTGATTGACAGGCGAAAACGGCGACTTTGGTAATGTATTTCGCAGCATAGGTGGGGAATCAGGGTACACTACATACACTATTGTAACGCACAGTGTAGGCCCTATTTAACAGTATTTTTATCTCAATCTGAAAAAACGGGGTGACAGGTTCCCTTTAAAAACTTGTGCATCATTCCCAAGAAGACTCATGGCTGTACTAGCTTAAAAGGGTGCTTCCACTCAATACTGAGCAAAGGGTCTGAATACTTATGACCATGTGATATTTCAGTTTTTCTTTTTTAATAAATTTGCAAACATTTCTACATTTGATTTTTTTTCGGTCAAGATGGGGCGCAGAGTGTACATTAATTAGAAAAAAATGAACTTTTTTGAATTTACCAAATCACTGCAATAAAACAAAGAGTGAAAAATTTAAAGGGGTTTGAATACTTTCCGTACCCACTGTATATAGTTTTTTTTTATGTTTTGGTGCTTATACACAGTAAAAATTATTTCATATAAAAAAATAATTATTTTTGCATCACTTAGTTCAGAGAACTATAACATCTGACAGGGAGAAGGACTTGGGGATCCTAGTTAATGATAAACTTACCTGGAGCAGCCAGTGCCAGGCAGCAGCTGCCAAGGCAAACAGGATCATGGGGTGCATTAAAAGAGATCTGGATACACATGATGAGAGCATTATACTGCCTCTGTACAAATCCCTAGTTAGACCACACATGGAGTACTGTGTCCAGTTTTGGGCACCGGTGCTCAGGAAGGATATAATGGAACTAGAGAGAGTACAAAGGAGGGCAACAAAATTAATAAAGGGGATGGGAGAACTACAATACCCAGATAGATTAGCAAAATTAGGATTATTTAGTCTAGAAAAAAGACGACTGAGGGGCGATCTAATAACCATGTATAAGTATATAAGGGGACAATACAAATATCTCGCTGAGGATCTGTTTATACCAAGGAAGGTGACGGGCACAAGGGGGCATTCTTTGCGTCTGGAGGAGAGAAGGTTTTTCCACCAACATAGAAGAGGATTCTTTA
This sequence comes from Ranitomeya imitator, assembly GCF_032444005.1. Lineage (NCBI taxonomy): Eukaryota > Metazoa > Chordata > Amphibia > Anura > Dendrobatidae > Ranitomeya > Ranitomeya imitator. The sequence continues at coordinate 349,021,267 of NC_091282.1, read as the reverse complement.
CTGTTAGGGCAGTGAGAATCTGGAATTGCTTGCCTGAGGAGGTGGTGATGGCGAACTCAGTCGAGGGGTTCAAGAGGGGCCTGGATGTCTTCCTGGAGCAGAACAATATTGTATCATACAATTAGGTTCTGTAGAAGGACGTAGATCTGGGGATTTATTATGATGGAATATAGGCTGAACTGGATGGACAAATGTCTTTTTTCGGCCTTACTAACTATGTTACTATGTTACTATGTTACTATTTTTATTTTTGAACTGATGGAGCTGTACGGCAGATTGTTTTTTGCGGGACAAGATGACGTTTTCAGTGATAGTATTTTTACCCTGTTTATTTTTTACGGTTTTCACTGAAGGGGTTAACTAGTGGGACAATGTTATGGGGCATCCCGAACGTGGATACCACATGTGTACTTTTTTTTTTTTTAACATAAAGATATATATATATATTTCTCTAGCAGCCTTCCACGTCAGCCACAGGAGGTTGTCTCCATACCCTAATGGGGGACAGGAAGCACAAGAGGTTAAAAACCCCTCCCACCTCCCATTAACCAGTGTCTTTCCTGTTCCCCATGGGGCATGGAGAGGTTCCTGGTGCGCTGCGCGGCCGGCTCTGCAGTGTACCTTTCATTTTTTTTTTCTTGTGCCGGGCATTGGTGGTCGGGCTCCTCGGGGCTTCCTCCTCCGTTGTGCTCCCCGTTTCTTCCGGATTCGGGACCGCATTCCCGGTCCTCCTGCGCTCCCCTTGCGGGGTAAAGCGGACCGGTGAGCCCTTCCTGGAGGCCTCCCTGAGCTCTCCAGCGTCTCCCCCTCCTGTGCACGCTGTTCGGCGACCCGGAAGTCACGTGGTGTTTCTACTTCCGGGTCGGCGCTCCTGCATAGGAGCGATATCCTGTACAGCGTATGGACTACTGAACGGCGTGTGAGGCACGCTGCACCCTCGCACGCCTGCCTGGGACCGCGGAGGGGGAGGGGCGGCTGAGTGCCATGCGCTGTGCAGTCTTATTACCTATATAAGCTGCAAAGACGTCTCAGGTAAGCCTGCTGTAAAGCATGGAGTCGTCTTGCCCTGCAGCTGCAGAGCCCAGCGCTCCTCAAGCCCCAGTAAGTGCGGCAGAGATGGGTCCCGTTTTAAGGTAGTTTTAAATATACCTTCTTACACCGCTTCCTCTCTCATTTCAGGGAGTCAAGCCTGGCCCTAGAACCATTACTAAACGCAAATGCGCTACCTGTAATGTGAAAATGCCCTTAGATTGGGAGAAAAAGTTGTGCCAACCTTGTACGGATAAAGTAGTCCGGGCGGAACACCCTTCATTAATTGAAGAAATTCGCTCTCTGGTTAGGCAAGAGGTCCAAACCTCTTTAGCCACACTCGCCCCCCCTCCACCACCACCACCACCTTCCTCACCTGGTCCATCACTTCCCAAAAAGAGGAAAATCCAGGAATATTCCGGGGCAGAGTCTGAAGGGTCTTATACGTCATCTTCAGTCAAATGGGAAGATGTGTTACCCCATAAATCTACGGAAATAAGAAAATATCTTTTCTCCTCTGAATACATTGAGGAATTGGTGTCTGCGGTGAGGAATACTATGGGGCTGAAGGAGGAACCAGTTCCTCAGTCTATACAAGATGAATTATTCGGTATACATACCGAAAAACAACCTGGGTTTCCCGTACATAAAAGCATCATAGACATGATCAATAATGAGTGGGAACTGCCTGAGAAACGGCTATCCACTCCTTCGGACTTTAAACATCGGTTTCCTCTAGATGAGGATTCAATCAAATGGAGCATCCCCAAAATAGATGTTCAGGTGGCGAGAGTGGCTAAGAAGACGGCTCTGCCGTTCGAGGATTCTTCCCAGTTAAAGGACCCCTTAGATAGGAAGATTGAGAGCCTTCTCAAAAAGTCCTGGGAAACTTCTACCTCGGCCCTCAGATTCAACATTGCATCCACCTGTGTGGCCCACTCTCTCTTCCGCTGGATAGAAGAGCTAGAAAACCACATCTCTCAGGGTACCCCCAGGGAAGAAGTATTGGACTCCTTACCTATTTTGCATCGAGCAACTGGGTTCCTTGCAACGCCTCGCTAGAATCCATCCGTGTGGCCGCCAGATCTCTAGTCCAGACAAATTCAGCCAGAAGAGCTCTCTGGCTAAAAATGTGGAGTGGGGATGTCACTTCAAAGATAAAGCTTTGTTCCATTCCTTTTAAGGGTGACTATGTGTTTGGGCCCTCATTAGATGACATACTGGAAAAAGCCACGGACAGAAAGAAAACTCTTCCTGAACAAAGACCTCCCAGGAAGCGGTTTTTTCGACCCTCCCAGCCCTCCCAGGGTAAAGGGAAAGGGAAATCTGGGAGGTGGAGTTATGCAAAGGGAAAACCTGAAAACATCCTTATTCCCCAACAAACACAAGAAAAACAATGACTCCGATCCGGTGGGGGGGAGGCTTTCGAACTTTGTTCACAGTTGGCAGAATATCTCCAACAGCCCCTGGGTGGTAAGTGTTATCCAACAGGGTCTACTGATAGAGTTCGATGCGCCTCCTCCCAGGATCTTAAGAGTCACCTCCCCGTCATCTCTGGAGACTCAAAAACTGATGATGGCAGGAATACAGGATTTACTAGACTCGAGAGCTATTTCTGTGGTCCCGGTAAACGAGCAGGGGAAGGGACACTATTCCCGTATCTTCATGGTAAAAAAGCCTTCCGGGCAGGCTCGGATCATAATAAAGCTAAAAGCTCTCAACAAATACATTACTTACCGCAAGTTCAAAATGGAGTCAGTAAAAACAGCCATCCCTCTGATAGCTCCTCATTCCTATATGGCAACAATAGACCTCAAGGATGCCTATTTCCATATTCCAATGCATCCCCGCCACAGGGAATACCTAAGATTTGCGGTCCGATTCAATCAAAAAATCTTACATTTTCAGTACAACGTTCTCCCCTTCGGGAGAACGTTGTATGGCGGAAGCGGTAGCTCATATCAGGAACCAAGACGTCGCTATAGTGCCGTACTTGGACGACCTTTTAATAATTGGTCCTTCCGCCGAAATTCTCAATCAGAGAATTTCCAAAACTCTGAATATCTTGCAACTTTTGGGTTGGATACCCAATCTAAAGAAGTCTCAACTATTACCTTCAAAGGTGATAAAATTCCTCGGAGTCCTTTTGAACTCGGAAAATCAAAAATCTTTTCTACCAGAGGAACACCAGAGGAACCTGATATCCAAGGTCCTAGACTTCAAGAAACAGCGGTCTCCGACTCTGTGGTCTGCAATGTCTCTTCTGGGGTCAATGACGGCCTGTATACAATCAGTCCAGTGGGCTCAAAGCCACTCCAGAGTTCTGCAGGCACACATCCTAGGAAATTGGAACGGAAATCCAAATTTCCTGAACAGAAGAGTCTACACTCCAGGGAAGGTAAAGGCCTCGTTAACCTGGTGGGCGATCCAATCAAACCTGCTAAAAGGAGTGGACTGGATACAAGATCCGCTGGTAACAGTGACAACAGATACCAGTCAAAAAGGTTGGGGAGCAGTGGTTTCGCAAACAACATTCCAGGGTCACTGGAATCGGAAAGAAAGCTCCAATTCCTCCAACTTCAGAGAATTGATGGCAGTGGAGAGGGCCCTTCTGGCAGCCAGCAGTCTCATCATAGGTCAACATGTCAGAGTCTACTCAGACAATATGATGACTGTAGCGCATCTAAAACACCAGGGGAGTCCGAAGTTCAACCATTTGAGAGCAATATCGAACAGAATTTTTTGCTGGGCAGAGAAACATCTCCTCTCACTATCAGCAATACATCTCAAAGGGTCAGTAAACATTCATGCGGATCTCCTAAGTCGTCACGATTTGCATCCAGGAGAATGGAGCCTGAAGACAGACGTTTTCAGAATGTTGACAGACAGATGGGGACTCCCCGACATAGATCTTCTAGCGTCAAGCCAGAATGCACAGGTCGAGAACTACTTCTCTCTAGACCCCAAAGACAGGTCTCAAGGAGTAGACGCCTTTGCTCATACATGGAGATTCCATCTAGCGTACGTGTTTCCTCCAATACCGTTGCTTGCAAAGACCCTCAGGAAGATCCGAGACGATCAGGTCCCGACTATCCTAGTAGCTCCGGCATGGCCAAAGAGGAGCTGGTATCACCTCATCAGAGAACTGAAGGTGGATGGTCCAGTCTTTCTTCAAACATCAGAGGATCTACTCTGCTAGGGCCCCTTTTATCATCCGGAGCCGCAGAAATTCAAGCTGGCCGCCTGGCTATTGAAGCCCAGGTACTAAGAGCTAAAGGTCTTTCGGAGTCAGTAATCTCTACTTTACAGAAATCTAGAAAACCTGTCACCAATGCTATATATAGCAAAATTTGGAAGAGATTCTCCTCGTGGTGTCATCCTCATAATCCTGACCCTTTCCATCCTAATATCTCACAAATATTAGATTTTCTACAAAAAGGATTGGAGTTGGGGCTGAAGCCAAGTACCTTAAAGGTCCAAGTGTCAGCTTTGAGTTCTGTCTTCGACCAAGACCTTGCAGGTCACCGTTGGATAAAACGGTTTATGGTCTCAGCATCAAGACATTGTCCAAGAAAACAAATCTTTGTACCATCATGGGACTTAAACATAGTTCTAAAGGGTCTTATGGCTCCTCCATTTGAGCCGTTATCATCTTGTTCCTCACAGCTTCTGTCCTGCAAGACTGCCTTTTTAGTTGCAATTTCTACTGCAAGACGAGTGGGGGAAATACAAGCCCTTTCAATTAGAGAACCTTATCTTACCATAAGAGATGATTCCATTGTGTTCCGACCAGATCCATGTTTCCTTCCGAAAGTAGTGTCAGAATTTCATCGATCACAGGATATAGTCCTCCCATCGTTCTGTCACAATCCTTCAAATCCGGAAGAACACAGATTTCATACATTGGATGTACGGCATATACTGCTATACTACTTGGAATAAACTAAATCCTTCAGAATTGACAAAAATCTCTTCGTTCATCTATCTGGCCGAAACAAGGGCAAGAAGGTAGCGAAGAGTACCATCGCCAACTGGATAAAGAAGGCCATTACTGAAGCGTACCTAGCTCAGAATATTGCAATTCCTGCGGGCCTAAAGGCTCATTCCAACAGATCTACTTCCGTCTCCTGGGCTGAAAGGGCTGGTGCTTCAACAGAGCAGATTTGCAGGGCTGCAACATGGTCTTCTCTACACACATTTACTAAGCATTATAGATTGGACTTCTGGTCCAACAGGGATCTTGCCTTTGGCCGAAAGGTTCTTCAGGCTGTGGTCCCTCCCTAAATACAGAATTGGTTGGCATTCCTCCTGTGGCTGTCGTGGAAGGCTGCTAGAGAAAATAGAATTATTCTTACCGTTAATTCGGTTTCTAGAAGCCTTCCACGACAGCATTAATTCCCTCCCGATGTTCTTGGATATTTGTTCTGAGAACCTAAAAGGTAACTGGTGCTATGGGTTCAGTTGTAAGTCACTGGTTAATGGGAGGTGGGAGGGTTTTTTAACCTCTTGTGCTTCCTGTCCCCCATTAGGGTATGGAGACAACCTCCTATGGCTGTCGTGGAAGGCTTCTAGAAACCGAATTAACGGTAAGAATAATTCTATTATATATATATATATATATATATATACACAATATATATATATATATATATATTAAATATCTACTATATAATTGTCTAAGGGTCACTTCCGTCTGTCTGTCTGTCACAGATATTCATTGGTCGCGGCCTCTGTCTGTCATGGAAATCCAAGTCGCTGATTGGTTGTGGCAAAACACCCACGTCGATTGCCACGACCAATCAGCGACTGCCATAGTCTGGCAGCGAAATGGCCGCTGCTTTACTGCCCTGCAGTCAGTGCTGAGCGCTCACAAAGGGTTAATGCCAGTGTTAACGGACCGCTGTGTAACGCACTCCGTTAACGCAGCTATTAACCCTGTGTGACCAACTTTTTACTATTGATGCTGCGCATGCAGCATCAATAGTAAAAAGATCTAATGTTACAAATAATAATAATAATAATAATAATAAAAAGGTTATTCTCACCCTCCGCCGTTGCGCGCTGTCCTCGGCAGTGCAAGCGGCAGGTTCCAGTGCCAAGGATTCTATGCGAGAAGGACGTGCCATGACGTCACGGTCATGTGACCGCAATGTCATCACAGGTCCTAAGCTCATACCAACCCTGGGACCGGAAGCTGCCGCGTGCACCGCACACAGGCGCCAGGACTTCAAGGGGGCCTTCGGAAGGTGAGTATATGTTTATTTTTTATTTTGTCTTTTTTTAACCACGCATATAGTGCCCACATAGCTATATACTACGTGGGCTGTGTTACATACTGCGTGTGCTCTGTTATATACTACATCTCTGCTATATACTATGTAGCTAGGCAATATACAGCGTGACTGTGCAATATACAGCGTGGCTGTGCAATATGCTGTGTGCTCTGTTATATACTATGTAGCTGTGCAATATACTATGTGGCTGTGTCGGTTCTGTTATATACTACATCGACTGTGCAATATACTACGTGGCTCTGTTATATACTTCGTAGCTATGTTAGATACTACGTCTACGTCGGTTGTGTTATATACTACGTCACTGTGCAATATAGTACGTAGCCTGTGTTGTATACTACCTACATATTCTAGAATACCCGATACGTTAGAATTGGGCCACCATCTAGTATATATATATATATATATATATATATATATATATATATATATATATATATATATATATATATATATATATATATGATTTTTTTTGTTTAAGCATTTTTTTTTACTTTGTCCCAGTATTGGATTTTCACTTTCAACAGCCTGATCGTTATAATCGCTTATAACTGACAGTGCTGCACTGAAAAAAACCCTTAGACTATGTGCAGCGCCCCAAAGATCTGGTCGTTGCAGTAACGTCGGTCTGCCACTAAGGGGAGTGATGGTACGTCTGATGGCACTAAAGGAGTTCTACTGACCAGGTATCACCAAGCACACACTACACTTCACACTCCGGCCACTAGGGGGAGCAAAAGGCTTATTTACTGGGCCACTTCTCACATTGGTAAAACTAGGGGTCGGACAGGAAGTTAGGCAGAACGAAGCCTGGGAGAGTTCCAGGGAGGACCTGTCAGAACTGGGAAATCTGGCAGGTACTTAGCGAAAGGACAGATTGTTACGGAACCGCGCCTGCACTACCTTGCGGCGGTATCCTAAGAAAGAGACAAGAAAGGAAGGATATTGTGGAACAGTGAGAAACGAGATCAGCATAAAGGAGATCCAGTAGGAGTCGTGCCCCGAGAATGGCAACATCTTACTGAGGCGCATAGTCGGTGGCCGGAGCACCGAAGAAGTAACAGTCTCCACGCATTACTTCAAACAGCGGCAGGATAGTTAATTACAGGTTGGCTGTCTACCATACAACACCTAAGAAGGACATAGGAGGCAATCGTGGGAGAGGGGCGACACTAGGGTTCCAGAATAACTCCAGACCTACCTGTCCTGAAGGTGCGTCCTAGCCATAACATACCTCGGGGACGGAGAAGAGAAAGGTCTAGAAAGAACGAGAACAGAAGTTGTGAGGACTATCCTGAATGCTCAGCAGGGAAGCACTACACCACACAGGCGCTAGTGGGTAGACACTGATTTCCACCTGCAAAGGGAACTCTGGATGTGCCTTCCGACCGGCCGGTCTCAGAAAGCCCTGTTGAAAGTGCCCTGGATTGAGGATCCTGAAACCTTCAGTAAAAGGTAAAGAAACTGTACCCTGTGTCCTCGTTATTCCTCGCACTACGCCCCATCACTCTTTATTGGACGCCCCTTAGCAGGGTCACGGACCGGGTCCAGCTACCGTGACAACCCCAGAACTGTGACAGAAAGGACCGGTACCAAGTAACCTGTGGCCCTGTGTCTGGGGGCGCTTCATATGCTCTGCCCATAGTCTGAGGGGCTTGCCGTAGCATGGTGTCCCGGATGTCATAATGAGGACATCAGGTCACCATGGCAATGAACGGGCCCCTGCGATGATGTCGTGGGGGGGTGCAGATGAAGCCTGTCTACTGAATGCTACGATCACTATCGATTGCAGCATTTAGGGGGTTAAGTGTGGGCTGTGTGCGCACCTCTCCTGGCAGTGAGAGCCTCGTGTGAACTGTGATATCAGCTGATCACCCCACGGTAATCGCGTGCGCACAGCTGCTGTGCACGCATAATCGCTATGAAGTTTCTACTACGTCTATGGTTGTGAAGGGATTAATAAATGCTAACAGTATAATATCTTGCTGTTTACTCTTGTGCTTATAATATCATGTTTTGGGGAAGGGTCTGCACACCCTCAGGGTTCATTCAGATGTCCATGCAAATTGGTCCAAAATTGGATAAAAATTCATGGACTGGCCGAAGGTCTCCTGAGTGGAGCATGACAGCTCTGTGTATTCCTATGAGGCTTTCATGCTTGAATAGGGAGACCCACGGTAAGTCCATGCATTAATGGTCTGTGCTCTGGTATGTGCTCAGTCCAATTTGAACAGACGTGTGCACGAGCCTTTTTTCACATAATTAAGCCACAATGTATTCCCCAGTATTTATATTATACATTTATAGAGTGTAATCTGTGGCTTTGATTGTGTTTTCCCACAAATATCCCACACTCAGTTCGGGCTTTATACAAAAAAAATCGAATGTCAATTCAGCTCACCGCTCCTATGTTAGAGATACGGAAAGTATCCCAGGAAACTTCCAGGGTAGACATTCTGTGGTCTGGGTGTGGTGCACAGAGCACTCACTGTTCTGACTCCCAGGTCAAATAGCTGTCAATGGTTCAAAAGGGGGTGTTCTCCGGCACCAAAGAAAAGTAGTTAAAGGGACTCTGTCACCTGAATTTGGAGGGAACAAGATTGCCTTGTGCAGGCATGTACTACGGAGGACAGAGAATGAACTTCAATCCAATATTGCAGCCAGCATGCAGCCAGCAGGTAAGGAAAGGGTGAATCAAACACCCGAAAACCCCGCCCCTATGGCTGAAGATTGTTCCCTCCAAATTCAGGTGACAGAGTCCCTTTAAAAATTTGCCATATAGTGATAACTAGCTATATTAGTCATACATTGGATTAAAAAATTCTTGCAGCTGTTGCCCTGGGTCAAATGCAAACTATGGCCCGAACTGTAAGGCAAAAATGATAATCACTGAGCCACAGACAATGTAAAACCTGTGGGTGGCTGGCTTATTTAATTATTCAAGTGTGAGGGAAGGCCAGGGCCATAGTCATGGTTGGGAATATCTGTTTACACGTGCCCTGGCCTCCTGCCACATGAAAACAATGTCCCCTTTTCAGCATACCTTCAGCTACATCATCTGCACCGTCAGAGTCCCATGTGAGCGACCGAAGTTCTGCTGCTGGTGTTGCACAAATAGAGACAGTCCACGTTCAACTTAAACAGATAACTTTACTGGTTTCTTCTCTCAGAACATCCAGTCTTTTGCAGCATCAACATAGGGTTCCACACAGTTTACATCCTTCGCTTTCCCTGTGCTCTCCCTCATGTCCTTCAGCACGTTCCCAGATCAGACCATCGTATCCGGTGTTGCAGCATCCTCCCTGTCCAGCTACACTACTCTTAGGATTCCCCTGTCCGCTTCGCACCAGACAAAAGGGCATCTGCCCACTTAGTAAGCTGCAACATGATAGAGCCATCTGTGCTCCTGCGCTGCTGCAATTCCTGATCTCCTGGCCTTGGATGTCTGGGCTCCTAGCTTCAAACATTAGAGGGCCCACTGTTTTGCCCCAGACTCTAGGGCCCTCCAGGACTGCCTGGGCTCTCTGGCTCTCCAGAGCTTTCTCAGCTGCTCCCTGGCTCCACCGAACACTAACCAGGAAATCTTTCTATCTTATCCACAGCTGGCCCCTCCTACTTTAACTATTTACACTATTGTTCTCCACCTAATATCCTAACTACTAACTGCACTTTCCCTATGCTACAACATAATGCACATCTTACAGTATGCAGTATACAACAGTATTCACACATTATACTGTCATGATCCGGACCGGGATTTGGGTTTTGTCTCTCCTTTCCCCGGTCTGGTTATGTCAGGGGTTAACTTTCTGCCTTGTTTTAATTTCAGGTCTGCTATTTCTCTGTGCTACATCCTACAGGCAGTGTCAGTTATACTTCTTGCCTATGGCATGAATAGCTGACTCTGGTGAAACCTTGATTTGTCCTGCTATGTTTAGCTGACTTTTCCCGTTTGTGTTCATTCCTCTCTTCCCGCCCCTTCCCTGTGTTTTCAGTTAGTGTCTGGATTCCCCGGTACTGAAACTCGGCTTTGGCTCTGACCTGACTCTGTCTCTTCCTTCTGGTACTTATGTTTCAGACTGGTACTGACCTCTGTTGTGCCACATCTTTTTGGGATTACCAGATATAACGATTTGTTGAATTTATATCTGTCAGTATACCTGTGCTATTCTCTTCCATAGCCTATCCATTTAGCTAGATGCTTATCTGAACTTCTGGGAAAAGGGGTTTTATCTCTCAGATAGGTGGGATTTTATCCTGCATACTACCTAGGTTATTTAACTATCTATGCATCTAGGTTTTTTAGTCACATTACAGTGGACAAAAGAGAGCGTTTTGGCATTTGTCTCTGTGCCCCTTGGCTTTACCCCACTTAGGTGAGATATAGCATTATAAGACTTTGAGATATTTATGATTATGTACTCAATTCCTCATGAGACTACCCTGTCTCCCCACTAGGGATATTATTATGGTATGTGTGTGTTTTTCTATGTTTGGCCTGTCTAGGGTGCTTTAGGGACTCAAGTGCTACCGACGTTGAGCGGGGGCGCCATCACATCTCCAACCAAGGTACCAACCTTTGCTGACAGGATGGGCGATATTCAAGGCTCTTTCAGGGAGAGATTACCTCCTTTTTTCATATTTGGGTGTTCAGGTAATGCAATGATCACCAGTGACATTATACCCGGGAGCGGACATATGACATGTGCAGCCAGTGCAGCCACATCGGGGCCCGGAGGAGGACAGGGGGCCCATGCAGGGCGGCTAACATTGAGGGCAATCTGGCCTGTTTCTCTGGCCCCGAGGTTCCTGCGGGCCCCAGGCCTGATTGCTCTCATGGGCGGCAGGCAGGCAAGGAACGATCCCTGCAGCTCCGCTGCCTACAGGAGAAAATGGAAGCAGAGCTGCAGGGATCCATCATTCACTTCCTGCCCACGCTTCCTGTGTGATATAGCAACGCGGCTGGAAGATGTCAGCATTCTGTTAAAGCTGGGGTCGACAATGATGCTGTGGCTGCGGGGAACATGCGGAGAGGTGATTGGTAGTGTATGCGTATGTGTGAGCACTGATGGGGGTGGTGATGGAGGTGGTGGAGAAGGCAATGATGGAGGTGGTGGGGAGAACAATGATTGGAGAGGGCAATGATGGGGTGATGGAGAGGGCAATAATGAAGGTGGTGGGGGAGAACAATGATTGTGGAGGTTGGCTAGAACAATGATTGGGGTGGTGAAGAGGGCAATGATTAGGGTGGTTGGGGAGAACAATGATTGGGGTGGTGAAGAGGGCAAGGATGGAGTTGGGGAGAAGGTAATGATGGAAGTGACGGGGGAGAACAATGATTGGGGTGGTGGTGAGGGTAATGATGGAAGTGATGGGGAGAACAATGATTGGGGTGGTGAAGAGGGCAATGATTAGGGTGGTTGGGGAGAACAATGATTGGGGTGGTGAAGAGGGCAAGGATGGATTTGAGGGAGAATGCAATGATGGAGGTGGTGGAGGAAGGCAATGATGGAGGTGGTGGGGAAGAACAATGGGGTGGTAGAGAGGGCAATCATTGGGGTGGTGGAGAGGGCAATGATGGAGGTGATGAGCATCGCGGAGAGGGTAGTGGAGAGGGCAATGATTGAGGTGGTGGAGAGGGCAATGATGGGATGCGGGGGATAATGAGGGATGTGCGGGATTGAAATGGGAGGAAGGAGGACTTATAATGGACTTAGGGGGAAGGAAGATATTGGATATGGATGTAAACTGAATTAGGTGTTGGAGTAGAGGGCTAAGGCACAGATAGTGTCCTCCTCCATCTCACAATTCATTGTGATGCTATTGGGAACTTAACATTTATTGGGGAGTGGTAGAGGAGGTTAAAAGGTGCATAGGACCCTTTATAATAAATTGAAAGGTGGGAGAAGACGCTGTTAGGGACTTGTAATGAATTGAGAGGTGGCGGAGGATGCTCAATACCTGACAGCGTCTTCTCCCACCCCCAAATTCATTATGCTGCTATCAAGGACATATAATAAATCGGGGGGTGGGGGGTGACACAGGACAAGGACTAAGGCTATGTGCACACGTTCAGGACTTGCAGGAGAAAATTCTGCCGCATATCCTAACTTGTTGGCAGAAAGAAAGTTACATAAACTACGTTTTTTTCCCCACATTTTTTCCAATGGTTTACATATTTTCTCCCATTAGTACAGGTGAAATGCGCTGCAAAAATTGACATTATGCAGATTTTAATCTGCTGTAAATCTGCAAGAAAAAATAAGCAGTGTGTGCATGAGACTTCAGGGATCTCATTCACTTTGCTTGTACTGTAAAACCTTGCATATTTTCCATGTGCACATAGCCTTACAGTTAATTGGGGAGAGTCACAGAATGAATAGTTTATATTATTGGGAGTCAGATTATATTTAATAAGGGACACAGTGCTGATTACCACTTTATATTTTTTAATGGTGCATGGCTAATAGTATATTAATACTCGGGTACATATCTGTATTCAGGGGAGACAAATATGTATATATACACTGCTCAAAAAAAATAAAGGGAAACTTATACAACAGAATATACGGTAACTCCAAGTAAATCAAACTCCTGTGAAATCAAACTGTCCACTTAGGAAGCAACACTCACCATCAATTTCACATGCTGTTGTGCAAATGGAATAGACAACAGATGGAAATTATTGGCAATTATCAAGACACACTCAATAAAGGACACACTCCCCTTGAGAAAGCACGTGGGCGAAACGCGCGTTGGGGCAGTGATATCTGTGACTCCTTACAATCCAGAATGGGTAAGCATTGATTTGTAACTTTCTATATGGACATCCCTAATGTTAAGTTCCCATCATCCGGGTATGTCTACGTATATAGGACTGTGACCTTATAGGATGTGTTGTGAACTTCATATGGGATTGAGATATGCGTATATATTATACAATGCTATGTGATATGTGTTGATGTACTACCACTGCTTTACATGGATTTTGGCTTAGTCTTTTGAGATCGTCATATGTCATATGTTTTTAAGATAATTTTTCAATAAACTTTATTAATTTTATATTTCGAGCGTTATAGTAGTCTATGAGTACTTTGTACTCAACTTTAGAAATAACAAATAGAGGACAAAATCGAATATATCACCTAAAGAAGAACGAATCACTGCACAAGTCAGAATAAGTCAATTTTTGCTGAAGTGAAGATTTTTTATTCAATAGTGCAAAACGAAAGTTCAAGGACGTAACAAGGCAACAGTTCAACTTCTAACGTTTCGGCCACACAGTGGCCTTGATCACAGAGTAGTGCTGAAAGACGAAAAAAGACGTATAAATAAACAATATGTACAAAAATATAATAATGGACAAAATTATATACAATATGTACAACTCAATAAAGGTTCCGTGTGGAAAAACAAACCACAACAAAACCCAAAGGAGAAATGGGACCCATGTCAATACGAATAATGTAATAGGCAGGTAAAGGTTGTACCCATCCTGCAAGCGACATCACCATTAAGGCCATAGGGAAAAGGAAAAAGGGGGGGGGTTTGGAGTTAGTAAAACCCTAGATCAAACGCAAAAGAGAAAATGATCAAATAAAATAAAACAGCAGGACATGATGAAAAAAACACAACATACCCTTAGTGGTAGTCCAAATGATATCATATAGTCAAATAGTATTCAAAGACGGGTACGGCCCTGTGATACCCTAATAAGGCAACAGGAAAACAAAAAAAGGTATAGGTATATGGATGGAATGTGTGAAAGAAATCTCATATGGGTGTATAGATTAATTAATATATCATGAGCAATGGAATGATATAAGTGATGTGACACCCAGGTGGGATGTGTGGGGATAAATAAATATACAAAAGAGATATTTACCCAAATGGATGTCAACGGGCACTTAATGCTAGGTGATATATAGTAGAAGTACAATAGTCCAATATGGGCTTTAGCTGAAACACAGAACACGTACATGTATCTATATACATAGTGTTGGGTAATCAAATAGCAAAAGAAACATAGTATGTGTTTTAATTAGAAAATTAGACTACCGAATGTCCTACTGCAACACAAGTTCCATGTAGAAAGCAGGAGCAAGCAGCATAAGTGTGTCCGTGTGGAACAACCGTCCAATTCTGTAAAAAGATGTACAACATGGAGTATGGTGGTAACTCTGTATGGCGGGTTAATTTGTGTGTTATGGAGTACCATATGGCTCCTAAATCCGTAAGGGAAATGTCTACCTAGGGTCCTTGTTATAGCAAGGGTAGTAGGGAAAAAGTAGAGGAAGTTGTGTCCAGGCATAGGCCCAATGGTAGGTGTTAGTGCGGCGAGGGTTCACCTAAGCAGCATCTGGAACGAGATGCAGGATTAGTAGGAAGCGGTATAACCGCATGTAAGGCACTTATCTGGGGTCTGGAGCTCACATCCATTGGTGGTGCAGGGGTCACAGCGTCCGCTTGGGCAATCCGGGAGGAAACGCCGACACGCAACCGTGTCCTGGCAGAGGAGGCGGATGTGGCAAGTAGCCGGCCGACGCTGTTTAAGAAGCGCCGCGGCCGGAAGTGAGGGGAACAGACCGGCGCCTGCGCAGAGCGAACAAATCGCACGAGCGTCGTACCAGTTAGAGAGAGCCTGCGCCTGCGCAATGCGACTCATGTATTGGAAGGCGGCAAGGAGGGCGCAGGCGCCACTGCACAGTGAAGAGTGGGTGGGAGCGATATAGCAGTCTGTGTAAGTGCATCAGAAGGCACTAGTGTGTAGTGCAGGCACAGAAGAGAGCAGAGAGGGGGACAGCTGCCTATCCCTAACCAGTATACTAGTTAGAAGTGGAGGGCCATGTTTGTATAGACAAAAGGAATGCATATATATGTGCATACAGACAGATGCAAGCCCAAATCCATATTTAAGTATAATGTCAATCCATTAAGTAAAACAGAATCACACAAAGCATCCACATAAATTGCAAAATAAAGTAGGAGTCCAAAACACTCTGATTATTAACGGGAGGAGCCTTGAGTTGATAGGGTCAAATAGGCGGTTATGGTAAAGAAATAATAAAAAATGAAAAATGAAAAAAATGGTTGCCTGGGCAAAGGAAATAAATGAAAAAAAATATATCAAAATATATAGAAAGTAAAACCGTACCTGAAATGGGGGGTAAATAAAAACTGAAAGGAAACTTTTTTAAAAAAAAATAGAAAGGAAACTTTTTATAAACAAACTCCTAAAGGGTATGTGTCTGACCATCCTGCTGAGGAAAATTACGAATTCTACAGATGCAGTGGGTTAAGTTGCCTAAGGAAAAATAGAGACCTGGTTAGGATAGCCATTCAATTTCCCTATTGAGACCCCTAGGATGAAGAGTGTCTAGCGTGTAGATCCAGTAGGACTCTCGTTGTTTGAGCAGTTGGATGTGATTACCACCACGTCGAGGACGTGGAACCTTTTCAATGACTTGAAATCTCAGTTGGGCAACCGTGTGTTGGGCTTCTTTAAAATGTAGCGGTAGTGGCAGCCAGGTTTTACCACATCTAATGGTGGATTTGTGGCTAGAGATCCTACTCCTGATGGCTTGGGTGGTTTCCCC
This sequence comes from Ranitomeya imitator, assembly GCF_032444005.1. Lineage (NCBI taxonomy): Eukaryota > Metazoa > Chordata > Amphibia > Anura > Dendrobatidae > Ranitomeya > Ranitomeya imitator. Next base: position 349,005,348 of record NC_091282.1, on the reverse strand, counting down.
TACATACAGTAGTCCGCATGGACATTTGATGACATATATTACAAAGTTTGATTCGCATGTGTAGTAGTCCTTAATTGGAAAAGCCTTCCCAGTGTGCGGATGTAAGACTTCATTGCCCTTAATGATATTCGAGCAACACATGCAATTGAGGCAGGGAAATGTGCCTGTTCTTTTCTGCCCTGTCAGTGTCCTCTGTGGCCGTAATCTGGAAGAGCCTAGGTCGGCCCGTACCACCCTATCTTTTACATTGCTAGGACGCCTCATGCTCATTAGGGGAGGGTTTCTAAAGATGGGGATCTGTGGATAGGCCTTGTTCAAGAGGGGCCAGTGTCCCTGAATTAAGTTGTGAATCTTGTGCATAGTCAGGTGGTGGTTATGCACAAAGGGGAGTCTGGGGTTTTTTGTGTGGTATTAGTGGTACTGGTGGTATTCCCAAGAGCTTTGGAAGACTCAAGTTCTAGGAGTTTTGTGGGGTAGTTGCGTACCCTAAATTTGTCTGCCATTTCATTGACTCTGGTGCTCCTGGTCACCGGGTTAGAGACAATCCTAGCAACCCTCTTGAACTGTGATCTAGGAAGACTATCCCGCGTGGGCTTAGGGTGGCAACTATTGTAAAGTAGTAAGCTATTACAATCCGTTGGTTTAACATATAAATCAGTGCTAAGAAGCCCTGTGGGATCCTTGAGAATCTTCAAGTCCAGGAAAGCAATCTCCTCCTGGTGTTGTACCAGAGTAAAAGATAGTTCTGGTCTAGCCCCATTGATGGTATTGAAAAATTCATGTAGACTTGTCTGGTCACCTTTCCATATACAGAAAATATCGTCTATGTATCTATACCAAGTGAGGGCGTTCTGTTGGAAAATAGGATTGGGATACACATGTGTGAGCTCAAAATGGTTCATATATAAATTGGCATAAGCCGGGGCCACATTCGACCCCATGGCGGTGCCACAGATCTGTAAAAAGAAATCATCTTCAAACATGAAGAAGTTCTGTCTTAGAACCAAGTTGAGCAGATCAACGGATTGTAATAGCTTACTACTTTACAATAGTTGCCACCCTAAGCCCACGCGGGATAGGGAATGGCAGACAAATTTAGGGTACGCAACTACCCCACAAAACTCCTAGAACTTGAGTCTTCCAAAGCTCTTGGGAATACCACCAGTACCACTAATACCACACAAAAAACCCCAGACTCCCCTTTGTGCATAACCACCACCTGACTATGCACAAGATTCACAACTTAATTCAGGGACACTGGCCCCTCTTGAACAAGGCCTATCCACAGATCCCCATCTTTAGAAACCCTCCCCTAATGAGCATGAGGCGTCCTAGCAATGTAAAAGATAGGGTGGTACGGGCCGACCTAGGCTCTTCCAGATTACGGCCACAGAGGACACTGACAGGGCAGAAAAGAACAGGCACATTTCCCTGCCTCAATTGCATGTGTTGCTCGAATATCATTAAGGGCAATGAAGTCTTACATCCGCACACTGGGAAGGCTTTTCCAATTAAGGACTACTACACATGCGAATCAAACTTTGTAATATATGTCATCAAATGTCCATGCGGACTACTGTATGTAGGGGAAACCACCCAAGCCATCAGGAGTAGGATCTCTAGCCACAAATCCACCATTAGATGTGGTAAAACCTGGCTGCCACTACCGCTACATTTTAAAGAAGCCCAACACACGGTTGCCCAACTGAGATTTCAAGTCATTGAAAAGGTTCCACGTCCTCGACGTGGTGGTAATCACATCCAACTGCTCAAACAACGAGAGTCCTACTGGATCTACACGCTAGACACTCTTCATCCTAGGGGTCTCAATAGGGAAATTGAATGGCTATCCTAACCAGGTCTCTATTTTTCCTTAGGCAACTTAACCCACTGCATCTGTAGAATTCGTAATTTTCCTCAGCAGGATGGTCAGACACATACCCTTTAGGAGTTTGTTTATAAAAAGTTTCCTTTCTATTTTTTTTTTAAAAAGTTTCCTTTCAGTTTTTATTTACCCCCCATTTCAGGTACGGTTTTACTTTCTATATATTTTGATATATTTTTTTTCATTTATTTCCTTTGCCCAGGCAACCATTTTTTTCATTTTTCATTTTTTATTATTTCTTTACCATAACCGCCTATTTGACCCTATCAACTCAAGGCTCCTCCCGTTAATAATCAGAGTGTTTTGGACTCCTACTTTATTTTGCAATTTATGTGGATGCTTTGTGTGATTCTGTTTTACTTAATGGATTGACATTATACTTAAATATGGATTTGGGCTTGCATCTGTCTGTATGCACATATATATGCATTCCTTTTGTCTATACAAACATGGCCCTCCACTTCTAACTAGTATACTGGTTAGGGATAGGCAGCTGTCCCCCTCTCTGCTCTCTTCTGTGCCTGCACTACACACTAGTGCCTTCTGATGCACTTACACAGACTGCTATATCGCTCCCACCCACTCTTCACTGTGCAGTGGCGCCTGCGCCCTCCTTGCCGCCTTCCAATACATGAGTCGCATTGCGCAGGCGCAGGCTCTCTCTAACTGGTACGACGCTCGTGCGATCTGTTCGCTCTGCGCAGGCGCCGGTCTGTTCCCCTCACTTCCGGCCGCGGCGCTTCTTAAACAGCGTCGGCCGGCTCCTTGCCACATCCGCCTCCTCTGCCAGGACACGGTTGCGTGTCGGCGTTTCCTCCCGGATTGCCCAAGCGGACGCTGTGACCCCTGCACCACCAATGGATGTGAGCTCCAGACCCCAGATAAGTGCCTTACATGCGGTTATACCGCTTCCTATTAATCCTGCATCTCGTTCCAGATGCTGCTTAGGTGAACCCTCGCCGCACTAACACCTACCATTGGGCCTATGCCTGGACACAACTTCCTCTACTTTTTCCCTACTACCCTTGCTATAATAAGGACCCTAGGTAGACATTTCCCTTACGGATTTAGGAGCCATATGGTACTCCATAACACACAAATTAACCCGCCATACAGAGTTACCACCATACTCCATGTTGTACATCTTTTTACAGAATTGGACGGTTGTTCCACACGGACACACTTATGCTGCTTGCTCCTGCTTTCTACATGGAACTTGTGTTGCATTAGGACATTCGGTAGTCTAATTTTCTAATTAAAACACATACTATGTTTCTTTTGCTATTTGATTACCCAACACTATGTATATAGATACATGTACGTGTTCTGTGTTTCAGCTAAAGCCCATATTGGACTATTGTACTTCTACTATATATCACCTAGCATTAAGTGCCCGTTGACATCCATTTGGGTAAATATCTCTTTTGTATATTTATTTATCCCCACACATCCCACCTGGGTGTCACATCACTTATATCATTCCATTGCTCATGATATATTAATTAATCTATACACCCATATGAGATTTCTTTCACACATTCCATCCATATACCTATACCTTTTTTTGTTTTCCTGTTGCCTTATTAGGGTATCACAGGGCCGTACCCGTCTTTGAATACTATTTGACTATATGATATCATTTGGACTACCACTAAGGGTATGTTGTGTTTTTTTCATCATGTCCTGCTGTTTTATTTTATTTGATCATTTTCTCTTTTGCGTTTGATCTAGGGTTTTACTAACTCCAAACCCCCCCCCTTTTTCCTTTTCCCTATGGCCTTAATGGTGACGTCGCTTGCAGGATGGGTACAACCTTTACCTGCCTATTACATTATTCGCATTGACATGGGTCCCATTTCTCCTTTGGGTTTTGTTGTGGTTTGTTTTTCCACACGGAACCTTTATTGAGTTGTACATATTGTATATAATTTTGTCCATTATTATATTTTTGTACATATTGTTTATTTATACGTCTTTTTTCGTCTTTCAGCACTACTCTGTGATCAAGGCCACTGTGTGGCCGAAACGTTAGAAGTTGAACTGTTGCCATGTTACGTCCTTGAACTTTCGTTTTGCACTATTGAATATAAAATCTTCACTTCAGCAAAAATTGACTTATTCTGACGTGTGCAGTGATTCGTTCTTCTTCAAGTATTGGGGGTCATCTGACTCCGTTCACTTGCACCGTCCACAGCCCAGCTATAGTCGAGTGCTGGCTCTTTGTTTATTCGAATATATCACCTAAACATAATCAATGGAGAAGCAGGCATAGCTATGCTTCTAGCTGGTAGTATTTATTTATGTTGCTGGAATCTTTATTTTGATATAGATAGAAATTATTGGCAATTATAAAGACACACTCAAAGGAGTGGTTCTGCAGGTGGGGACCACAGACCACATCTCAGTACCAATGCTTTCTGGCTGATGTTTTGGTCACTTTAGAATGTTTGTTGTGTTTTCACACTCGTGGTAGCATGAGACAGACTCTACAACCCACACAAGTGGCTCAGGTAGTGTAGCTCATCCAGGATGGCACATCAGTGCGAGCTGTGGCAAGAAGGTTTGCTGTGTCTGTCAGCGTAGTGTCAAGAGGCTGGAGGCGCTACCAGAAGACAGGCCAGTACACCAGGAGATGTTGAGGGGGAGGTAGGAGGGCTACAACCCAGCAGCGGGACCGCTACCTCAGCCTTTGTGCAAGGAGGAGCACTGCCAGAGCCCTGCAAAATGACCTCCAGCAGGCCACAAATGTGCATGTGTCTGCACAAACGGTTAGAAACCAATGTCCACAGATGTGGGGTTGTGCTCACAGCCCAACACCGTGCAGGAGGCTTGGCATTTGCCACAGAACACCAGGACTGGCAAATTCGCCCCTTCTGTGCTCTTCACAGATGAAAGCAGGTTCACACTGAGCACATGTGACAGATGTGACAGAGTCTGGAGATGCCGTGGAAAGCGATCTGCTGCCTGCAACATCCTTCAGCATGTCCGGTTTGGCAGAGGGTCAGTAATGGTGTGGCATTTCTTTGGAGAGCTGCACAGCCCTCCATGTGCTCGCCAGAGGTAGCCTGACTGCCATTAGGTACCGAGATGAGAACCTCAGACCCCTTGTGAGACCATATGCTGGTGCGGTTGGCCCTGGGTTCCTCCTAATGAAGAACAATGCCAGACCTCAAGTGGCTGGAGTGTGTCATCAGTTCTTGCAAGATGAAAGCATTGAAGCTATGGACTGGCCCGCCCATTCCCCAGACCTGAATCCGATAGAACACATTTGGGACATCATGTCTCGCACCATCCACCAACGTCACGTTGCAGACTGTCCAGGAATTGGCAGATGCTGTAGTCCAGGTCTGGGAGGAGATCCCTCAGAAGACCATCCACCTCCTCATCAGGCGCATGCCCAGGCATTGTAGGGAGATCATACAGGCACGCAGAGGCCACACACACTACTGAGCATCATTTCTTTGTCTTGAGGCATTTCCACTGAAGTTGGATCAACCTGTAACTTCATTTTCCACTTTGATTTTGAGCACCATTCCAATTCCAGACCTCCGTGGGATATTAGTTGTGATTTACGTTGATCATTTTTAGGTTTTATTGTTCTCAACACATTCCACTATGTAATGAATAAAGATTTACAACTGGAATATTTCATTCAGTGATATCTAGGATGTGGGATTTTATTGTTCCCTTTTTTTTTATCAGTGTACAATGTATGTGACCATGTTATTTTCAGGGCTGAGACAATCATTGTGACAAGACGAGTCATGGCTGGGAGATGTCGAGATGAAGGTCTGACCAGATGCAGAAGAAAGTGGCTCTAAACAGACAAGACTTCAGCGGTAAGTACCTGGATGTAAATATTATTCTGAATCTGCACTGTGTGACATGGAGATGTTATTTGTAAAATCTCTTATCCTAGATTCTCACATTTGTGTGAAATGTCCCTGTGCTTCCAGGTTTTTTGTCGGATGGCACACAGGCTTGTAGAGTTTTATAGGTCCATTCACACATACATGAAAATTTTTCAGAGAATATGAATGATAACATGAAAACATTTTCTCCACTCATGGTTAGTGGTCGGTTGAAGCCATTTTTTGTCAAACTACTGTGTTTTCTCTTTTTAAATCATAATGACAACCCAAAACATCCAAATGACCCATGATCCTGCATGTCTTCAGTCATTCCCATTCATCTTTGCAAGCATATGTAATGGCATATAGCTAATTCAACTTACTCTGCTTGTCCGTTTATGCTGTGAGGTCATGTAATTTTCTCAAAGAGGTTTATGAACCATGTAGGCCTGCATACTTGTTTTTGTTAGCTCATTTATTGCCTCCTGCTGTCTTAACTTAGCGGATTGATTGCTAACAAGGTAATATTATTAGGGATCTTAGAGCTAGCCTCCTATATACTCAGACATAGCCTGGGGAAGCATTTATGCAGGGGTAGCATTTATGTACATTTAATCTAAGTACATTTATCAAAGTGCCTAGCAGTTATACCATGGCAGTTAGACAGGGCAGGACACAGATAAGACAATTAAACAAACCTATTCCCAGTACATTTGGATTACAACAAATATTTACCATATGCATTTGTATAAATTATATCCTGGCTGCTGCATTCACTCACATCCACCGTCCTTGCCTTAACTCTTTACACTCCATCCATATCAGTCCCTCAGTCCTCTCCTCTCCTGTGTATAGCACTCATGCTCTTTTCACATTGCAAAACTGCACAGATCCATTTAGTCCCATCATCCAACACAAGAGACGCTCTCAGAAATCACTTAACTATCTGCCTACTCTATCTATCCTCCTTCTCCTAGTCGCAGGAGATATCTCTCCCAACCCCCATGTTATAGTAAGTCAAACCCCTCAACTGCTACACTCAGAAACCCCTCAAATCTCATTAATATTCCCTGCATGCCTTCTGTCTCCTTTATTTGGGTCCTTTGGAATTCTCGCTTAGTGTGTAGTAAACTCTCCTTCATCCATGACTTCTTCCTTTCTGATTCTCTTAACCGTCTGGCTCTTACTGAAACCTGCATCCAGCAGTCAGACACCACCGCTGCTGCTGCTCTCTCATATGGTGGACTACACTTCTCTCATACACCAAGATCGGGCAACAGAGCAGGTGGAGGCTCCTATCACCAAAATGTACCTTTCAGGTTATCCCTCAAGTACCATCACTTGTCTTCCCTTCTTTTGAGGTCCATGCTGTCAGACTCTACATCCCCTTCTACATGCAAGTGGCAGTGGTGTATTGTCCTCCGGGCCCCTCCCATCAGTTCCTGGATAACTTTGCCACCTGTCTTCTACATTTTCTCTCCTGTGACATCCCCACCCTCATCATGGGTGATTTCAATATTCCCATTGCCCAACATTTCCCCTCTCCCCATCTGCTACTCACCTTTTATCTCTAACCTCCTCTTTCGGCCTTTCGCAGCTAACTAACTCTCCCACGCATGAAGACGGAAACTCCCTCGACTTGGTCTTCTCCCACCTTTGCTGAGTGGATGATTTCACAAACTCCCCTCTCCCGCTCTCTGACCACAACCTTCTTTTATTCTCTATCAAGAACTGCCATCTCGCTCAGGTCACCCCCACTTTCCATACTTATAGAAACATACAGGCCACTAACAAAAACTTATGAAGAACTTGCAGTCATCATTGGCCCCTATCACCATTACTCTCCAGCAACATGCCCGCTGTCTTGGGGTCATACTTGATTCCGAGCTTTCATTCACCTCCTACATCCGATAACTGGCTCTCTTGTTATCTGCACCTCAAAAATATATCGAGAATTTGACCCTTTCTTACTTTCAACTCTGCAAAAACTCTTACTGTTTCTCTTATTCATTCTCGTCTGGACTATTGTAACTCTCTACTAATAGGCCTCCCTCTTACCAAATTCTCCTTCCTCTCTAATCTGTCTCGAATGCTGCGCTAATGCCCCCTAACTGTATAGTACCACCCACATAGTATACTGACCCCTTATTAGCCTCCAAACTGCTTGATGGCTCCAACACTATATGATGGCCCCCACACTGTATGATGCCCCTTCACTGTGTGATGGCCCCATAGATAACCTCCATATAGTATAATGTGCCAGATAGTCCTCAATATAGTACAAGGCAGCACCCCATAGCACCCGCACTGCCAGTACATGCAGGCAGGACTGGGCAGTTAACTTACAGGGTTACAGTCTGTTTAGAAAGGATCGTAAAAATCGGAGAGGAGGAGGGGTTTGTCTCTATGTAAAGTCTTGTCTAAAGTCCACTTTAAGGGAGGATATTAGCGAAGGGAATGAGGATGTCGAGTCCATATGGGTTGAAATTCATGGAGGGAAAAATGGTAACAAAATTCTCATTGGGGTCTGTTACAAACCCCCAAATATAACATAAAGCATGGAAAGTCTACTTCTAAAGCAGATAGATGAAGCTGCAACCCATAATGAGGTCCTGGTTATGGGGGACTTTAACTACCCGGATATTAACTGGGAAACAGAAACCTGTGAAACCCATAAAGGCAACAGGTTTCTGCTAATAACCAAGAAAAATTATCTTTCACAATTGGTGCAGAATCCAACCAGAGGAGCAGCACTTTTAGACCTAATACTATCTAATAGACCTGACAGAATAACAAATCTGCAGGTGGTTGGGCATTAGGAAATAGCGACCACAATATTGTGCAGTTTCACCTGTCTTTCACTAGGGGGACTTGTCAGGGAGTCACAAAAACATTGAACTTTAGGAAGGCAAAGTTTGAACAGCTTAGAGATGCCCTTAATCTGGTAGACTGGGACAATATCCTCAGAAATGAGAATACAGATAATAAATGGGAAATGTTTAAGAACATCCTAAATAGGCAGTGTAAGCGGTTTATACCTTGTGGGAATAAAAGGACTAGAAATAGGAAAAACCCAATGTGGCTAAACAAAGAAGTAAGACAGGCAATTAACAGTAAAAAGAAAGCATTTGCACTACTAAAGCAGGATGGCACCATTGAAGCTCTAAAAAACTATAGGGAGAAAAATACTTTATCTAAAAAACTAATTAAAGCTGCCAAAAAGGAAACAGAGAAGCACATTGCTAAGGAGAGTAAAACTAATCCCAAACTGTTCTTCAACTATATCAATAGTAAAAGAATAAAAACTGAAAATGTAGGCCCCTTAAAAAATAGTGAGGAAAGAATGGTTGTAGATGACGAGGAAAAAGCTAACATATTAAACACCTTCTTCTCCACGGTATTCACGGTGGAAAATGAAATGCTAGGTGAAATCCCAAGAAACAATGAAAACCCTATATTAAGGGTCACCAATCTAACCCAAGAAGAGGTGCGAAACCGGCTAAATAAGATTAAAATAGATAAATCTCCGGGTCCGGATGGCATACACCCACGAGTACTAAGAGAACTAAGTAATGTAATAGATAAACCATTATTTCTTATTTTTAGTGACTCTATAGCGACAGGGTCTGTTCCGCAGGACTGGCGCATAGCAAATGTGGTGCCAATATTCAAAAAGGGCTCTAAAAGTGAACCTGGAAATTATAGGCCAGTAAGTCTAACCTCTATTGTTGGTAAAATATTTGAAGGGTTTCTGAGGGATGTTATTCTGGATTATCTCAATGAGAATAACTGTTTAACTCCATATCAGCATGGGTTTATGAGAAATCGCTCCTGTCAAACCAATCTAATCAGTTTTTATGAAGAGGTAAGCTATAGGCTGGACCACGGTGAGTCATTGGACGTGGTATATCTCGATTTTTCCAAAGCGTTTGATACCGTGCCGCACAAGAGGTTGGTACACAAAATGAGAATGCTTGGTCTGGGGGAAAATGTGTGTAAATGGGTTAGTAACTGGCTTAGTGATAGAAAGCAGAGGGTGGTTATAAATGGTATAGTCTCTAACTGGGTCGCTGTGACCAGTGGGGTACCGCAGGGGTCAGTATTGGGACCTGTTCTCTTCAACATATTCATTAATGATCTGGTAGAAGGTTTACACAGTAAAATATCGATATTTGCAGATGATACAAAACTATGTAAAGCAGTTAATACAAGAGAAGATAGTATTCTGCTACAGATGGATCTGGATAAGTTGGAAACTTGGGCTGAAAGGTGGCAGATGAGGTTTAACAATGATAAATGTAAGGTTATACACATGGGAAGAGGGAATCAATATCACCATTACACACTGAACGGGAAACCACTGGGTAAATCTGACAGGGAGAAGGACTTGGGGATCCTAGTTAATGATAAACTTACCTGGAGCAGCCAGTGCCAGGCAGCAGCTGCCAAGGCAAACAGGATCATGGGGTGCATTAAAAGAGGTCTGGATACACATGATGAGAGCATTATACTGCCTCTGTACAAATCCCTAGTTAGACCGCACATGGAGTACTGTGTCCAGTTTTGGGCACCGGTGCTCAGGAAGGATATAATGGAACTAGAGAGAGTACAAAGGAGGGCAACAAAATTAATAAAGGGGATGGGAGAACTACAATACCCAGATAGATTAGCGAAATTAGGATTATTTAGTCTAGAAAAAAGACGACTGAGGGGCGATCTAATAACCATGTATAAGTATATAAGGGGACAATACAAATATCTCGCTGAGGATCTGTTTATACCAAGGAAGGTGACGGGCACAAGGGGGCATTCTTTGCGTCTGGAGGAGAGAAGGTTTTTCCACCAACATAGAAGAGGATTCTTTACTGTTAGGGCAGTGAGAATCTGGAATTGCTTGCCTGAGGAGGTGGTGATGGCGAACTCAGTCGAGGGGTTCAAGAGAGGCCTCGATGTCTTCCTGGAGCAGAACAATATTGTATCATACAATTATTAGGTTCTGTAGAAGGACGTAGATCTGGGTATTTATTATGATGGAATATAGGCTGAACTGGATGGACAAATGTCTTTTTTCGGCCTTACTAACTATGTTACTATGTTACTATGTTACTATGTTACTAATTGTTTGGAATGCACTACCCAGGTTAATGCGATTAATCCCCAATTCCCACAGTTTTAATGCATTTATTCAATGCATTTATTCAAACTGGCCTACCGCTTCAACCTACTGTAACTATCCCTGTGTTGCCCATTCAAAATTTTTTTACCATAACTAGGTTCCTCGTATTATGTTCTCACATGCTTTATGTATTTAATAGCCCTCTGTGTTTGTACTGTTACATACTTAGGATGATAACTGTTTCATGCAGCTTTACATGAACACCTGATTCTTACACTATGGCTGGTCCAAACAATTAAAGCAATTGTTACCATCACCTCTCGGGTTTCCTCTTTTTCCTCATAGATTGTAAGCTTGCTAGCAGGGCCCTCATTCCTCTTGGTATCTGTTTTGATCTATGTGTTTATTGTTATGCTGTAATGTCTATGGTCTGTACAACCCCCCTCTAAAATATAAAGTGCTGTGGAATATGTTGGCGCTATAGAAATAAAATTATTATTTATTTATTAAATGACCCTGATCAAAAGATTACATACCCTGGTGATTTTGGCTTGATAACATGCACAGACGTTGACACAAATGGATTTGAATGGCTACTAAAGGTAACATCCTCACCTGTGACCTGTGACAAATGCCAGGAAAATTGTTCGGGATGCAAAGAAAAACCCACAAATAACAGCTAAAATACTGGATTCTCTGAAAACTAGTGGTGTGGCTGTTTCAAGATTCACAATAAGGAGGAACTTGAACAAAAATGGGCTGCGTGGTTGAGTCGCCAGAAGAAAGCCAAATGACCCTGATCAAACGTTCACATACCCCATTTCTTAATAACGTGTATTGCCCCCTCTAACATCAATGACAGCGGCCAAGGGTATGAATACCAATTAGCATATAGCTAATTAGACATAATAAAAAAAAACAATAAATATGATTATGGACAAAATCCAAAATACAATGTCAATAAATAGTGAAAAACAAAAATAAATGTGAAAAAGAAGAGGGGTTTTGTTATAAATAAAGGTGTTTCCAATTTATATATATTCTCTCCAATGGGCTCCTTTCTCATATTCATAGTCTTCCTTATTATATACATAGTAGTGAACCTATAGAAAAACATTTAGCCGGCATATAGATCCCTCATAAAAACGAGATTAAAATAAATAAAACAATTTTTTTATTAAAAAACAAAAAAGAACAATATATATACAAAATATCTCATAATATAATCATTAATCATTCAAGTATATAGAATATATATGATATATATATATAATTGGCAAAGAGGCTAATGACCAGCGACAAAGGGAACACCACAAGGACTATAAAAAGCTAGAGAAGCCCCATTGGTCATTAAGGCCAAGTGGCTTCATTGTTCTAAGTGTCGTTATCCAACGACACTCCTTCTGTGCCAACCTGTTCATCAAGTGACCACCGCGAGCCCCCAAGTGGCAAAATGTTTTTCTGTAACTTGTTTTCTGTTTTAGTACCTTAGGTTCACTACTATGTATATGATAAGAGTGATTTTGATTGCAAGACTGTATGAATATGAAGAAGGAGCCCATTGGAGAGAATATATTTATTGGAAACACCTTTATTTATAACAAAACCCCTCTTCTTTTTCACATTTATTTTAGTTTTTCATTATTTATTGACAAGGGATTGTCTCCCACTAGAACAACCTCGTCTTAAACTGAATGTTCAACCCCGATAAATTAATAAAGCCTATATTCACCTCCTGTGCCGGCGCCGTTCCCACAGTGGCTGTGATGACCCCCTCAGGGCTGTGATGTGCTGTTGTGATTCCCGGCACCAATCAGCGCTGGTGTCACTTTCTCTATCTTCAGACAAACTGAACGTGAAGAGGAAGTCCAGGACGAGGGTGTGAGTTTGGATCAGGATACCCTCCACGAGGCTGGAGGCTGTGGTCTGTATAAAGACCGTGAACTTCACTCTTGTGAACACAGCCTACAACTAATTCTGTAATGGTGCATGTATACTAACAGATCGTGTTCGTTCGTGCGTGTCGCCATTTCTAATTCACCTATATATTTTTGCATGGGTGGGGGCCCCATTTGAAAGTTTGCACCGGGGCCCATAACTTTGTAGTTATGCCACTGGGCTGTATTATATTATATGGGGAGATGGACTGTATTATATTCCATGGAGGGTACATTATATCCTATGGGGAGGTGGGATGTATTATATTCTGTGGGGGGTACATTATATTCTATGGGGAGGTGGGGTGTATTATATAATATGGAGAGGTGGACTGTATTATATTCCATGGAGGGTACATTATATTCTATGGGGAGGTGGTCTGTATTATATTCTGTGGGGGGTACATTATATTCTATGGGGAGGTGGGGTGTATTATATAATATGTGGAGGTGGACTGTATTATATTCCATGGAGGGTACATTATATCCTATGGGGAGGTGGGATGTATTATATTCTGTAAGGTTTACATTATATTCTATGGGGAGGTGGCCTGTATTATATTCTATGGGGTACATTATATTCTATAGGAGGTGGACTGCATTATATTCCGTGGGGGGTACATTATATTCTATGGGGAGGTGGTCTGTATTATATTCTGTGGGGGGTACATTATATTCTATGGTGAGGTGTATTATATAATGTGGGGAGGTGGACTGTATTATATTCTATGGGGGTACATTATATTCTATGGGGAGGTGGACTGTATTATATTCTATGGGGGTACATTATAATCTATGGGGAGGTGGACTGTATTATATTCTATGGGGGTACATTATATTCTATGGGGAGGTGGGCTGTATTATATTCTATGGGGGTTACATTATATTCTATGAGGAGGTGGACTGTATTATATTCTATGGGGGTACATTATATTCTGTGGGGAGATGGACTATATTCTATTCTATGGGGGTACATTATATTCTATAGGGAGGTGAACTGTATTATATACTATGGGGGTACATTATATTCCATGGGGAGGTGGGCTATATTATATTCTATGGGGGTACATTATATTCTGTGAGGAGGTGGGCTGTATTATATTCTATGGGGGACACATTTTATTCTATGGGGAGGTGGGCTGTATTATATTCTATGGGGGTACATTATATTCTATAGGTAGGTGGACAGTATTATATACTATGGGGGTACGTTATATTCTATGGGGCGGTGGGCTGTATTATATTCTGTGGGGGGTACATTATATTCTATGGGGAGGTGGGTTGTATTATATTCTGTGGGGGGTACATTTTATTCTATGGAGAGGTGGGCTGGGCTGTATTATATTCTATTGGGGTACATTACATTCTATGAGGAGGCAGACTATTATATTCTATGGAGGGTACATTATATTCTATGGAGAGGTGGGCTGTATTATATTCTATTGGGGGTACATTACATTCTATGAGGAGGTAGACTATTATATTCTATGGAGGGTACATTATATTCCATGGGGAGGTGGGCTGTATTATAGTCTATTGGGGGTACATTACATTCTATGAGGAGGCAGACTATTATATTCTATAGAGGGTACATTATATTCTATGGGGAGTTGGACTGCATTATATTCTATGGGGGTACATTATATTCTATGGGGAGGTGGACTGTATTATATTCTATGGGGGTACATTAAATTCTATGGGGAGGTGGGCTGTATTATATTCTTTGCTGGTACATTATATTCTATCTGGAGGTGGGTTGTATTATATTCTATGGGGGCTACATTATATTCTATGGTGGGCATTATATTGTATGGGGACTAGATTATAATGTATCGGGGCTTCATTATACTATATGACGAGGGCTACATTGTATTCTATGGAGGGGCTGCATTGTATTCTATGCAGAGGCTGCATTATATTCTGTGGGGCTACCATATATTCTATCGAGGGGCTGCATTCATGGGCGGACATACCGCCGGTTCAACCGGTGCAGCTGCACCGGGGCCCGGAGGCTCTGGGGGGCCCCTGCAGGGCGGCCAGGGACGCTGCTACCATTAGGCGATTTGACTATCAGGCGGCAGAAGAGAGGGCGACAGACTCTATAGTAAGTGAATTTGCGCTGCTAGTTTTTTTTTTTTTTTCTAAAACTCCAGGGTCAAGTGCCCGCCCCCCCTCCTCCCTCCCTCCTTCCCGCCCCCCTCCCTGAAGACGTAATACTCACCTTCCTCCAGCGGTGGCTGCAACTGCGTCCCAGCGCCGGCAGCGCGTCCTGTCTTCAGCGGTCACATGGTACCGCTAAGTTAAGGTCATGAATATGCGCATATTCATGACCTTAATTAGCGCTATCATGTGACCGCTGAAGACAGGAAGGAAGACGCTGCAGAAGAGATGCCAGGAAGGAAGTTCTGTTCTGTGCTGCGCGGTGAGAGGTAAGTATGACAGGGAAAAAGGATTTGGAGCCATGCACGCAGGGAAAAAGGATGTGGAGGCTGAGCCATGCACGCAGGGAAAAAGGATGTGGAGCCATGCACGCAGGGAAAAAGGATGTGGAGCCATGCACGCAGGGAAAAAGGATGTGGAGCCATGCACGCAGGGAAAAAGGATGTGGAGCCATGCACGCAGGGAAAAAGGATGTGGAGCCATGCACGCAGGGAAAAAGGATGGGGAGCCATGCACGCAGGGAAAAAGGATGTGGAGCCATGCACGCAGGGAAAAAGGATGTGGAGCCATGCATGCAGGGAAAAAGGATGTGGAGCCATGCACGCAGGGAAAAAGGATGGGGAGCCATGCACGCAGGGAAAAAGGATGGGGAGCCATGCACGCAGGGAAAAAGGATGTGGAGCCATGCACACAGGGGAGAAGAATGGGGGAGCCGTGAACGCAGGGGAGAAGGATGGGGGAGCCGTGAATGCAGGGGAGAAGGATGGGGGAGCCCAGCACGCAGGGGAGAATGATGGGGGAGCCGTGAACGCAGGGGAGAAGGATGGGGGAGCCCAGCACGCAGGGGAGAAGGATGGGGGAGCCATGCACACAGGGGAGAAGAATGGGAGAGCCATGCACGCAGGGTGGGAGGATAGGGGAGGCATGCATGCAGGGGAGAACGAATGGGGGAGCCGTGAACGCAGGGGAGAA
The DNA here is from genome assembly GCF_032444005.1 of Ranitomeya imitator. NCBI lineage: Eukaryota > Metazoa > Chordata > Amphibia > Anura > Dendrobatidae > Ranitomeya > Ranitomeya imitator. The sequence goes on along the minus strand of NC_091282.1, from coordinate 348,989,427 downwards.
GGATGGCGGAGCCGTGAACGCAGGGGAGAAGGAATTACGGGAGCCGTGAACGCAGGGGAGAAGGATGGGGGAGCCGTGAACGCAGGGGAGAAGGATGGCGGAGCCGTGAACGCAGGGGAGAAGGAATTACGGGAGCCGTGAACGCAGGGGAGAAGGATGGGGGAGCCATGCACACAGGGTGGGAGGATGGAGTATAAATATGGAGTATAAATACTAGGCCCTATAGAGGGGACACAGTGTGAGTGGACAGTGTGAAGAGGGGGCCGGTATAGAAAGGAGAGGTCAGTGTGAAGAGCATGTACCATAAGAGGGACAGTGTGGGGGTCATATTTTGTGCAGACAATATAGTGAGGGGCAATTTTTTATTCCGGAGCATTATAATGACACTTGTATCTTTAAGGGCATCTTGTGGAGACTTTCTGCAAAAGAGCGGAAAAGATGGAAGTCTGCAGAGATGGCTGTGGCTGAGAAAACTCATCATGGGATCTGGACAAGCTGAAGAAAAGAAGAACAGCTCGAGAGACGACGTTATCTATAAGGTACCTGGATGTAAATGTTATTTGTGATACTAACTAATTCTCATGTTTTTATTTATGTTAGGAGCCATTTTTCCGTTCGCCTCAGGCAGCAGAGAGGCTAGGTTCACCCCTGAGGGCGGCTAATATAGAAGGCAATGTGGCCAGCCTATCCGACCCCGAGGCTCCGGGGGCCCCCTGGCCAGATTGCCCTCATGTGCGGCAGGCATGGAGCAATCCCTGCAGCTCCGCTGCCTGCAAGAGAAAATGGCAACGGATCTGCAGGGAATGGATGCTTCCTGCTTCCTTTCTCACACAGACAGCAGAGGCTCAGCTGAATGACATCATCATTCCGCGCTGCGGCTGTGCGAGACAGGAAGCTGCCGCACACTGGCTTCTGCACACTCATGCCTGGAAGGAAGCTGCAGCTGTGCAGGACCTCAATCACCCCCTGAACAGGAGGTAAAGAACGGTCTGAATGTGACGGATTGTTTGCAGAGTAAAGAGGGGAGACAGGGGCAGCAGTCAGAGACTAGAAGCAGTGATTTACTGACTGTGACCCCCGGAGCTTTGTGTTCTCTGGTCAGTGCAGGATTTTCATCCACACACAGCAGGGACCAGAGAGTTCAGAGCTCAGGAACACAGTCACTAAATCACTGGGTCTATTCTCTGACGGGACTCCAGTCATCACTGCAGTATCAGATCCAGGCTGGGACCGACCCCTGAGCCCATCCCCCAGTGAAGACTTTTTCACATATACTGTATCTGTTGCATTAAACACACATATAAGGGTATGTTTCCACTGTCAGTAAACTCTGCGGATTGGACGCTGTGTACATCCGCAGCATCCAGTCCGCAGCTCCTGATGTAACAGCATAGTGCATGAGATTTCAAGGAATCCAATGTCCACTATGTATGCAGCGGCACCCGCAGCTTCCCTGCAGAGACGGACATGCGGCACATCTTTCTAGACCGTAGCATGTCTATTTATCTTGCGGAGACGCTCAGTCTCCACAAGATAAATATCACAGTCCAATGTATAGGATGCGGTGATTCCGCATGTGTTCAATGAACACATGCGGAAGCATCACTCGTACAAAAGCCGGCAGCGCTTTGGACCGAGCGGACATGTGCTGCATCCAAAGCGCTGCCGATTCCTGACCGTGGAACCATACCCTTATACGTTAATGTATACTATGTCACATATGCAGTAGACACAGGTGTTTATTATACATGGGCATATTCTACAGTGTATATATATATATATATATATATATATATATATATTAGCTTTGTCGCCTTTAAAGAAGGGGGGGCCCAAACACATTTCCTGCACAGGGGCCCCAAGCTGTCTGTGTCCGCCCCTGGCTGCATTATACTATGAGGGTGGTGCATTATATTCTATGAGGGGTTACATTATATTCTGTGGAGTGGCTGCATAATACTCTGTGGGGTGACTGCATTTTACTCTGTGGGGGTGGCTGCATTATACTCTGTGGGGGTGGCTGAATTATGCTCTATGGCAGAGGTCCCCAACCTTTCTTACCTTGAGAGCCACATTCTGCTATGAAAGAGGGTCATGAGCCACATTCAGCTCTGAAAGAGGGTCACGAGCCACAACCACTCACAGTAGTGACCGTATAATGACAACCAAAGCTTTTCCACTGAAATCACACCAAGGCAGTATACCAAGCTCCACGGTTTCCTTTCTCACCCCCATTCAGATCTGCTCTTCTGTGCACGGCTACACACAAGTCACCAACTAGAGATCTGCTCTTATTAACTGTTTACTACTCCTGGTGCTGATGCACCAAGCTGACAGGCAGCCGTGAGCCACACATCACCGGCTCGCGAGCCACATGTGGCTTCCAAGCTACAGGTTGGGGACCCCTGCTCTATGGGGTGGCTGCATTACACTATATGTGGGCTGCATTATACTGTTTCGAGGACTGTGGGGAATACATTATACCATATGAAGAACTATGCAGTGCATTATATTATGGGAAGTGAATTGTACTACATGGATGACTATGACTATGCATTATACTATATGGAACACTATGAGGAGTGTATTATACTATATGGAGGACTGAGGAGTGTATTATACTATATGGAGGACTGAGGAGTATATTATACTATATGGAGGACTGAGCAGTGTATTTAATATATGGAGGACTATGAGGTGTGTATTGTACTATATGGAGGACTATGGGAAGTGTATAATACTATATGGAGGACTGAGGAGTGCATTTTAATATATGGAGGACTATAGGGAGTGTATTATACTATATGGAAGACTATGGGGAGTGTATTATACTAAATGGAGGACTATGGGGCACATTATATTGTATGGAGGACTATGGGGTGTGCATTTTACAATATGGAGAACTGTGGTGCACATTATAATATATGGAGGACTATGGGGTTTATTATACTGAACAAGCAAATTGCTGCATATTCATCGAGTGTTTGGATTGTTTATGCCATAATAAAAATCATTGTTCTCAGCAGCACATCGCCGATGTACACTGTAGATATGCTGCTGATAACATGATACTGAATGGGGACAGATTGATTTAATAGTGATTGTTCTGCTCCCTTCATTCTTTCTCAGCTGGTGTAGAGAGGCCAGGAAACAAGTGTCGAATGACCTCAATATTGTCAATCACACTCGTTTAGCAGCCTGAACTCAGCGCATGTACATACCACAGAATTGCTTCTGTGTGATGTGCAATATGTTAGCATTTGGGGCCCCATTTTAAACTTTTGCCTAGGGCCCCACTTTTCCTAAAACCGGCCCTGACCACCACAACCATGACCAGACCACATATTACCTCCACATAGTGACCAAATAACACAACATACTTGTCATGATCTGCTTAGTTTGTGGGATTAGGTAGTTCAGAGGTTAATCTGGATGGCCTCACTCTGGGATTCTGGGAAGCTTCTTATAGCCTCATTGTGGGGTCATTCCTTGTCGCTTATACTTTGGCCGAGTGTGTGTGACCCTGTTGTGCCTGTGCTTTGTGCCTGTGCTACTTTATGCTTGTCTGGTTCTGATCTGGTTCTGTCCCCATTAAGAGTTCTGCCTGTCCCTCTTGTACTGCGCTGCTATCTCCGTGTATGACTCCTTGCCTACGTTCTGACTATTCTCTGATCGCCCCTCCTGTACCGAGTCGCCCTCTCCATGTAGGACCCCCATTTGTCCGACCTGTGTTCCCCTCTCCTCTACTTCAGGGTCCCTGTAGCATCCTTCACTCATCTCCAGCAGCAGGACGCTAAGCTCTGCCCCTGTGGTCACATGATCGTAGGTCCTTCTGCTTTCTGCTATCCTCAGTGTCTCCTCTCACCACACTGCTCAGGTCCCGTCTGCTAGAGCTTTCCCCATGGCAATTGACCCCGAGCTCTCCTGCAGTGTGGGTGAGTCATCCTGCTCAGCCATGGCAGTTCGCTGGTGCTCACAGGATCCTGATAATACAAGAGACAAATACCATCACATCCTGACCAGACCACATATTACCACCACATACTGACCGAACAATATGACATACAAGTGATAAATACTGTTACACCATGATCAGATTACATATTATCACCACAAAGTGACCAAATAATACCACATACAAGGGACAAATACCTCCACACCATGACCAGACTATAATGGAATGGCTGAAGGAAAGCATGGAGGGGCTTGACTAGGTGCCTCACGACTGATGACACCGTGATCCAAAGAGACAAAGGAGGTGGGACCAGGTACTACACCAGGACTGGCTTCGGGTGGATGGCAGCTGATGCCCCAAGGGACTGGAGGCTGGAACGATGAACTGAGCAAGTCCAGACAGGCACGGTTGTCATGACTGACACATAGGTTGGTACTGGCGGACACAACAAATTTCCTGGTAGGCAACTGCAGGCGGGCACAGCTAATGGACAGGCAGATGGGCACAGCTGATAGACTGGCTGGTGTGCATGACTCACACAGGCAGGCGGGCATGGCTAATAAACAAGCAGGCTGGCGGACACAAGTGCAGTACAAGATACGAGTAAAGGGACCTGAGAACTAGCAAGCGTGTTAGAACATACAAACAAAGTTGCTCATGCACCTCTGTGCTGGAGGCGGTGCCTGAAATAGTGTCTTCCAGCTATTGGCTGGGGACACTTAAGGGAAACTTATGTGGCTCCTTTAAGAGAGGGGAAGCATGCGCGCGCACTCCCTAAGAACAGTGCCCAGGGATTTGAACGCAGTGCGCACACCCCGGGGAGCCGCCAACCTGGAAGGAGAAGACAATGCGGGAAGGGGCCAGCAATGGTAAGCTGGCATCTCTGCCAGCGGAGGGAGGCAGAAGGCAGAGCTCCCCCTCCTTTATGCCACCTCTTCATTAAGCCAGCAAGAAATCTCTCCAGGAGGAGAGGGGTATGGATGTTCTCTGTGGGATCCCAGGACCTCTCCTCAGGACGTGACCCCTTCCAATTCACAAGAAAATAGGTTTTCACTCTTACCCTCTTGCTGGCCAGAATGTCCTCTATCTCCAAAACATCTTCAGTGCTGATTGGTGCAGGAGTGGTACCAGGGCATTGAAAAAAAGAACTGAGGATGACCGATTTTAGAGGAGACACAGAAAAGGAATTGGGGATTCGCAAGGAGGACAGGAGTTTGAGTCTGTAGACAACATTATTAATTTGTTTTAACACCTCGAAGGGGCCAATGTATTGGGGACTCAATTTATACAACGGTACCTTGAGACGGACATACTTGGACGACAGCCAGACTTTGTCCCCAGGATGAAACAGAGGCGAATCCAGAATCTAGGAAGGAACCCACCCTAAACTTGGGGGGAAAAACAAAATAGAAAAACTCAGTGTTCCAAACAGTGGAGTGCAGAACTCCCAAAGAGGGTGACTATCTATCTGGAGACTTTCCCAGAACACAATACTTATATAAACAGCATATGGAAAAAAAATATGAATTATAACTGAACAATCACATTAAATTACGGGTATAGATATAATCAAATTATACATAGCATATCTGTGATACAAAAGACAAAACTACCTGATATCTATGTATTCTGGTGTGAGAAGAAAATGGAATACAATGGTGAGATGGTACTCTAAGCTAATGAGTGCCAATATTATGGTTTCATGTTGTACATATCTATTGCTATTGTTAAGAAATAATTGGTGTTGAGATATTACTATGTAGGCTACAAATTTTGGCCATTAAATTCTTTTTTGAAAAACCCACATGGCTGGTTCTGGTTTCTCCTTTATGTTAAAGCACCGCTCCAGTGTATTTTTTTTAATGCACCACTGGAGTGGTGCTTTACATGTAAGTCTCCTGCCCCCTGTCTCATTCTCAACTGCCGCCACCTTGATCCTTTTCCAGTGTCGCTCTTGTCTGTCTCCGGAGAAATGTGACCCGCTGGAGCGTACTGGAGGTCACTTTTCAATACATCTCTAAAAAAGCCTTGTTCTGTCTCTCATATACTTGCATTGAGCTATTCTGATGTAACTTCTGACTTCCGGCCAGTCAGAAGTTACGGGTACAAAATGGCACTGTGGGACCGGAGCGTCGTTGGTAGAAGTTGAAACCGCCGGAAGGTGAATATAAGAACTGGGGCAGGGGGGCTTACATTTAAAGTGCCACTCCAGCTGCATTTTGATAAATGTTAATTTTGTTTAAACCAGTATGTAAAATAGGGGGCAGGTCAGTGAGGGATCGATGACCTGTCATAAATCCATTCAGATGCATATGTAAGCGGCGCTTCACATAAAGCCCCACCCACAGTCCGCCCCGAACCACCAGAATCTCATTAATTGAAAACTGCAAATACAGTTTAAACAACAACCACAAGACAGATCTCCTCAACCCAGGTATCATATTTATCAGCATAACGGCGCCAACCTGACAGTGTCTGTAGGTTACTGTGCACAATCCTGCTGACAGGTTCCATTTAAATATCAATGAAGTTTATTAAAGATAAACACTAGACAGCTTTAGAGAATCTTCCCAATTGAGTTTGTTTCTAAGTTACATTCTGGTCTACATCTGTATTCCATATATTCAGCTATTACACATAGCGGGTCACAGGGTCCTTTCAATAGCTATGTGTATAGACGTAGTCATTAAGGTGTGGCACTCTATGCTGCATTTCAGTAGCCTCCTTCACATTTCTTTTTGCTGCTTAAGCTTTTTGCTTTAAAAAAAGTACATCCCACATTCTCCAATATCCCTGACATCTATATAATAGTGCATATATAAATTTAGCTTTCAGATGAGGTATTTTTATAGTCTCCACCTTTTTAAACAACAGAATATACAATTTATAGAATCTGACCGAAATCAGGAAAGATGATCAATATGAGGATAAATCATGTGGTCAAAATCTTTCACATATATATAGTGGTATAAGTGCAAAATCTTTCTTATGAAGCATTTCTTAAAATACGGAGCAACGGATAAAGAGACGTCAAGAAAGGACGCATATTTAACGAAGAGAATGAGGAATCTGGATCTTTGTAAGTTCATAAATACTTTATACAACATTGAAAGAGATAAGAGATCATGATCATCAGAAATCATTAGTTTAGGTAAAAAAATACAGAAGTAGTTTGGGAACATTCCTTATGTATTGCATATTTGTGATCTAAAGACACAAAAGAGAATAGTAAAACCAAAAACACTCAGTTTGAAAAAATGTTGCAGTAATCCGCAAGTGCTAGTAAAAGATGTAAAAAACAGGGTATTTGGTTGATACGTTTTTTGCAAAAAATGTATACTAAGCTGCTCTACCAATCTTCACGGTATACCCTTATCAGAGCAGTCCTAACTAATGTATGCAATCCCTATCTGATGTATTTAAAAACCTGATCATCTGTATATAACCTGTGTGAACAGGGTTCAGAGAGGAAAAATCCATGTGTGCATACAGGGTAGAACAGCTATTGTGCAGATAGCCCAAGAGGAGTGGTGGAACTCCCCAGTCTTGTAGACACAAGAGAACAATTATGGAAACAGGAACACATGGGCTACTTGCACAGTGAACAAGTCTGTATGATCATGTTCACACACCACCAAGAAACCTGAAGACACAAAAGAGAATAGTAAAACCAAAAACACTCAGTTTGAAAAAATGTTGCAGTAATCCGCAAGTGCTAGTAAAAGATGTAAAAAACAGGGTATTTGGTTGATACGTTTTTTGCAAAAAATGTATACTAAGCTGCTCTACCAATCTTCACGGTATACCCTTATCAGAGCAGTCCTAACTAATGTATGCAATCCCTATCTGATGTATTTAAAAACCTGATCATCTGTATATAACCTGTGTGAACAGGGTTCAGAGAGGAAAAATCCATGTGTGCATACAGGGTAGAACAGCTTTTGTGCAGATAGCCCAAGAGGAGTGGTGGAACTCCCCAGTCTTGTAGACACAAGAGAACAATTATGGAAACAGGAACACATGGGCTACTTGCACAGTGAACAAGTCTGTATGATCATGTTCACACACCACCAAGAAACCTGAAGACACAAAAGAGAATAGTAAAACCAAAAACACTCAGTTTGAAAAAATGTTGCAGTAATCCGCAAGTGCTAGTAAAAGATGTAAAAAACAGGGTATTTGGTTGATACGTTTTTTGCAAAAAATGTATACTAAGCTGCTCTACCAATCTTCACGGTATACCCTTATCAGAGCAGTCCTAACTAATGTATGCAATCCCTATCTGATGTATTTAAAAACCTGATCATCTGTATATAACCTGTGTGAACAGGGTTCAAAGAGGAAAAATCCATGTGTGCATACAGGGTAGGACAGCTTTTGTGCAGATAGCCCAAGAGGAGTGGTGGAACTCCCCAGTCTTGTAGACACAAGAGAACAATTATGGAAACAGGAACACATGGGCTACTTGCACAGTGAACAAGTCTGTATGATCATGTTCACACACCACCAAGAAACCTGAAGACACAAAAGAGAATAGTAAAACCAAAAACACTCAGTTTGAAAAAATGTTGCAGTAATCCGCAAGTGCTAGTAAAAGATGTAAAAAACAGGGTATTTGGTTGATACGTTTTTTGCAAAAAATGTATACTAAGCTGCTCTACCAATCTTCACGGTATACCCTTATCAGAGCAGTCCTAACTAATGTATGCAATCCCTATCTGATGTATTTAAAAACCTGATCATCTGTATATAACCTGTGTGAACAGGGTTCAGAGAGGAAAAATCCATGTGTGCATACAGGGTAGAACAGCTATTGTGCAGATAGCCCAAGAGGAGTGGTGGAACTCCCCAGTCTTGTAGACACAAGAGAACAATTATGGAAACAGGAACACATGGGCTACTTGCACAGTGAACAAGTCTGTATGATCATGTTCACACACCACCAAGAAACCTGAAGACACAAAAGAGAATAGTAAAACCAAAAACACTCAGTTTGAAAAAATGTTGCAGTAATCCGCAAGTGCTAGTAAAAGATGTAAAAAACAGGGTATTTGGTTGATACGTTTTTTGCAAAAAATGTATACTAAGCTGCTCTACCAATCTTCACGGTATACCCTTATCAGAGCAGTCCTAACTAATGTATGCAATCCCTATCTGATGTATTTAAAAACCCATGTGTTCCTGTTTCCATAATTGTTCTCTTGTGTCTACAAGACTGGGGAGTTCCACCACTCCTCTTGGGCTATCTGCACAATAGCTGTTCTACCCTGTATGCACACATGGATTTTTCCTCTCTGAACCCTGTTCACACAGGTTATATACAGATGATCAGGTTTTTAAATACATCAGATAGGGATTGCATACATTAGTTAGGACTGCTCTGATAAGGGTATACCGTGAAGATTGGTAGAGCAGCTTAGTATACATTTTTTGCAAAAAACGTATCAACCAAATACCCTGTTTTTTACATCTTTTACTAGCACTTGCGGATTACTGCAACATTTTTTCAAACTGAGTGTTTTTGGTTTTACTATTCTCTTTTGTGTCTTCAGGTTTCTTGGTGGTGTGTGAACATGATCATACAGACTTGTTCACTGTGCAAGTAGCCCATGTGTTCCTGTTTCCATATTTGTGATCTAGCAGAAGTAAACTTTAGTTTTAAATGTATGTTAACTTTGGTAGTTTAACCCCCTTAGTGACCGAGCCAATTTTTACAATTTTGACCACTGTCACTTTATGAGGTTATAACTCTGGAATGCTTTAACAGATCCCGCTGATTCAGAAACTGTTTTTTCGTGACATATTGTACTTCATGTTAGTGGTAACATTTCTTCGATATTACTTGCGATTACTTATAAAAAAAACAAACAGAAATATGGCAAAAAAATTTAAAATTTTGCAATTTTCAAAATTTGTATTTGTATGCCCTTAAATCAGAGAGATATGTCACAAAAAAATAGTTAATAAATAACATTTCCCACATGTCTTCTTTACATCAGCACAATTTTGGAAACAAAATTTTTTTTGTTGGGGAGTTATAAGGGTTAAAAGTTGACCAGCAATTTCTCATTTTTACAACACCATTTTTTTTTTTAGGGACCACATCACATTTGAAGTCATTTTGAGGGGTCTATATGATAGAAAATAACCAAGTGTGACACTAATCTAAAAACCGCACCCCTCAAGGTTCTCAAAACCACATTCAAGAAGTTTATTAACCCTTTACGTGCTTCACAGGAACTGAAACAATGTGGAAGGAAAAAATGAACATTTAACTTTTTTTTGCAAACATTTTACTTCGGAACCATTTTTTTTTATTTTCACAAGTGTAAAAACAGAAATTTAACTATAAATTTTGTTGTGCAATTTCTCCTGAATACGCCGATACCCCATATGTGGGGGTAAACCACTGTTTGGGCGCACCTCAGAGCTTGGAAGAGAAGGAGTGTCGTTTGACTTTTTCAATGCAGAATTGGCTGGAATTTATATCGGATGCCATGTCACGTTTAGAGAGCCCCTGATGTGCCTAAACAGTGGAAACCCCCCACAAGTGATACCATTTTGGAAACTAGACCAATTAAGGAACTTATCTAGATGTGTGGTGAGCACTTTGAACCCCAAAGTGCTTCACAGAAGTTTATAAAGTAGAGCCGTGAAAATAAAAAATCGCATTTGTTTACACAAAAATGACTTTTCGCCCACAAATTCTTATTTTCACAAGGGTAACAGGAGAAATTAGACCACAAAAGTTGTTGTGCAATTTCTCCTGAGTAAGTCGATACCCCATATGTGGGGGTAAACCACTGTTTGGGCGCACCGCAGAGCTTGGAAGAGAAGGAGTGTCGTTTTACTTTTTCAATGTAGAATTGGCTGGAATTGAGATCGAACGTCATGTCGCGTTTGGAGAGCCCCCACAAGTGACCCCATTTTGGAAACTAGACCCCTTAGGGAACTTATCTAGATGTGTGGTGAGCACTTTAAGCCCCCAAGTGCTTTACAGAAATTTATAAAGTAGAGCCGTGAAAATAAAAAATCCTTTTTTTTTTACCTCAAAAATGATTTTTTAGCCTGCAATTTTTTATTTTCTCAAGTTTAACAGGAGACATTGGACCCCAAAATCTGTTGACCAGTTTGTCCTGAGTATGCTGATACCCCATATGTGGGGGGGCACTGTTTGGGCACCTATCAGAGCTCGGAAGGGAAGGAGCGCCGCTTGGAATGCAGACTTTGATGGGATGGTCTGCGGGCGTCATGTTGCATTTGCAGAGCTCTTGATGTACCTAAACAGTATAAACCCCCCACAAGTGACCCCATTTTGGAAACTAGACCCCTCAAAGAGCATATCTAGATGTGTGGTTAGCACTATGAACCCCCAACTGCTTCACAGAAGTGTATAAGGTAGAGCCATGAAAATAAAAAAATCATATTTTTTCCACAAAAATGATCTTTTCACCCCCCAATTTTTCTTTAACAAGGGTAACAGGAGAAATTGGACCCCAAAATTTATTGTGCAATTTATGCGGAGTAGGCTGATACCCCATATGTGGGGGGGGGGGCACTCTTTGGGCGCATGGCAGAGCTCGGAAGGGAAGGAGCGCTGTTTTGGAATGCAGACTTTGATAGAATGGTCTGCGGGCGTTATGTTGCATTTGCAGAGCCCCTGATGTACCTAAACAGTAGAAACCCCCCACAATTGACCCCATTTTGGAAACTAGACCCCCCAAAGAACTTATCTAGATGTGTGGTGAGAACTTTGAATGCCCAAGTGCTTCACAGAAGTTTATAATGCAGAGTCGTGAAAAGAAAAAATATTTTTTTTTCCACAAAAAAAGATTTTTTTTAGTCCCCAAGTTTTTATTTTCACAAGGGTAACAAGAGAAATTGGATCCCAAAAGTTGTTGTCCAATTTGTCCGGAGTATGCTGGTACCCCATGTGTGGGGGGGGGAACCACTGTTTGGGCGCACGGCAGAGCTCAGAAGGAAAGGAGCGCCGTTTTGGAATGCAGACTTTGATAGAATGGTCTGCGGGCGTTATGTTGCGTTTGCAGAGCCCCTGATGTACCTAAACAGTCAAAAAAAATACACAAGTGACCCCATTTTGGAAACTAGACCCCCAAGGAACTTATCTAGATGTGTGGTGAGAACTTTGAATGCCCAAGTGCTTCACAGAAGTTTATAAAGCAGAGTCGTGAAAATAAAAAATATTTTTTTTCCACAAAAAAGATTTTTTAGCCCTTAAGTTTTTATTTTTGCAAGGGTAACAGGAGAAATTGGACCCCAAAAGTAGTTGTTCAATTTATCCTGACTACACTGATGCCCCATATGTGGGGGTAAACCACTGTTTGGGCGCACGGCAGAGCTCAGAAGGGAGGGAGCACCATTTGACTTTTTGAGCGCAAAATTGGCTGTCGTGTTTGGAGACCCCCTGATGTACCTAAACAGTGGAAACCCCCCAATTCTAACTCCAACCCTAACCCCAACACACCCCTAATCCTAATCCCAACCTGATCCATAATCCTAATTACAACCTTAACGATAATCACAACCCTAACCCCAAAACCATTCTAATCTCAACCCTAACCATAACCCTAATCAAAACCCTAAATCCAACACACCCATAATCCTAATCTCAACCCTAACCTCAAACCTAACCCTAATCCCAATACACCCCTAAAACTAATCCCAACCCTATCTTTAACCCTAATCCCAAACCTAACCCTAATCCCAAGCGTAACCCTAATGCCAACCCTAACCCTAATACGAACCCTAATCCAAACCCTAACCCTAATCCCAACTCTAACCCTAACTTTAGCCGCAACCCTAGCCCTAACTTTAGCCCCAACCCTAACCCCAGCCCTAACCCTAGGCCTATCCTTAGCCCTAAGGCTACTTTCACACTTGCGTCGTGTGGCATCCGTCGCAATCCGTCGTTTTGGACAAAAAACGGATCCTGCAAATGTGCCCGCAGGATGCGTTTTTTTGCCCATAGACTTGTATTGCCGACGGATCGCAACGGATAGCCACACGTCGCGTCTGTCATGCACTGGATCTGTTGTGTTTTGGCGGACCGTTGTCACAAAAAAAGTTCAATGTAACGTTTTTTTGTACTTCGCGTCCCCCATTTCCGACCGCGCATGCGTGGCTGTAACTCCGCCCCCTCCTCCCCAGGACATAGACTGGGCAGCGGATGTGTTGAAAAACTGCATCCGCTGTCCACGTTGTGCACAATTTTCACAATGTGCGTCGGTACGTCGGGCCGATGCATTGCGATGGCCCCGTACCGACGCAAGTGTGAAAGAAGCCTAACTTTAACCCTAAATTTAGCCCCAACCCTAACCCTAAATTTAGCCCCAACTCCTCTAGCTGCCGGCCGGCAGATCATGGCGGGCACATGCCATTTTCTTACCGGATGAAGAAGCCGGCGGGCAGGAGGGGATGCAGGGGGACTCAGGGACACCAGTAAGTATAGCAGGGTCCCCGAATCTCCCACTTTTCAGTTTTTGAATTTCCACAAAAATGTAAAAAAAACCAATAAATTTTGTTCAACTTCACAATTGTGTTCCACTTGTTGTTGATTCTTCACCAAAAATGTACATTTGCTATCTTTATGTTTGAAGCATGATATGTGGGAAAAGGTTGAAAAGTTCCAGGGGGCCGAATACTTTCGCAAGGCACTGTACATATATATGAACATACACATTTTTATGTGTGTAGATGTTAAATTAATGAAAGGACATATTTCTTTAAGTTAACATGTGAATCATTTTAGAGATTATTTATGAAATGCATAAATAATTAAAAAAACAGGATAGGTAATAATTTGTTGTTATGGGGATCCGACTTTTGGGACCTGCACCGATTGACACAACAGGGAAATTTATTTTGAAAGAAGGAATATAAACCAGCTCACCCGTGATGCATAAACCAAGTTTCGGGAGCACGGACCCGCTGTGTCCAGGTGTGTAGAATCCAAGAGAAGAAAATGTCCAGCTTCACCGAATCCATGAAAAAAAGTTTTCTTTATTTACAAACTTAAACATGGATTTGTGCTGAAGTTTGTATCCTCCATGTTTAAGTTTGTGAATAAAGAAAACTTTATTTCACGGATTCGGTAAAGCTGGAAATATTCTTCTCAGGGAAATTTTATACCTGTTAGATTAGAGTGGCAGTGTGTAAGCTTGACCTGATCTCCATTCATTCTGGCTATATCATAGAGAAGGAATGCAGTGGGCCATGGGGCGCCTGGCCAGCCACCCAATTTTGTAATGGGATAAAAAAAAATTCCTTATTCTGCCAATCATCTGGGGTCCAGCCAAAAAGTTATGAACTTGTTTTAATTGGACAACTCCTTCAGTTCTGATGTATCAGAGTAACAATCATCAAACTAAAGGGTACTTAGTAGTTGTTACTGAAATCCTATGCAAAATGACTGTACAGTTTGCGCTTCAGACAGGCCGGGGTCACACTTGCGAGTGCCATGCTAAAGCATTCGTTCCCGATAATTGCTCACTGCAAACATTCTCAGAGATCAAACTAAATGAAAAAATCATTGTTTGTCATTAGCTGTATCTTTTATGCAGGCATAAAATCATTTTGTGATAGCAATAAATATGTATGAAAAAAATTATTCAATATTGTATAAATTTCAATATTGTTCACAATGTAAGCACTACTTATACAACTGAGTTTGACACAAGTGATAAACACATAGTGGAGTGCCTGCCTGGGCCTAGGGGTTACTTGGTATCAAGTCGGTTTCTGAAAGGGGTGTATCACGGTGGCAGTGACCCGGTCCGTGGCCCTGAGCGTCCAAGTAAAAGGGAAGGTCTTTAAAGGGGTTGTTGAATAAAGAAATAAAGTTTGTTCGTGACGCCACCTGTGGTATTCGGTCAGGTGTGAACAACGCTGATTAAAGGGGTCCACTGGAGTGATGTTATGGCAGCAGAGATGGTATGGCTTCCCACAGGTGAAGCTGGGTCCCCAGGGTTCCCGGTGTGGTAGATAGGGATGGTGTAGAAAGAAACAGAGGACACAGGGTTGCAGTCTCTTCACCTCTTTACTAGTATAAGGCAGCCACAGTCCAGTGTACTGGATCACAGGTACTGGTGTGGACCGGCCAGCTTGGAAGCGATTCAAGAATCCCCCTAGCCAGGTGGGATTGGAAGCTTTCCTCTCTGCGCTCTGTTGTAGTTCCTTGCTGCCTTAGGCCTCACACAAGGTCCTCATGTTCTCTCTGTCTTCCTGATTGGTAGGACACTACCCGCATGACAGGTAACTCGAGCCTTTTTACAGGGTCTCTCAGGTGACGCCGGGCTCTCGGTGCTACTGTGCCTTCGGGTGTTAATGGTGAATAGGAGACCTGCAATCTGTTGTCCGCCGCTTTTTGCTGTGGGGCATGAAGTTACCCCACAACCTCGGTCGTCTGGCTACCGATATCTGCACTTCAGCGTGGAGGGAGCCCAGTCGCAGCTCCCCTCCAGCTCCTTACTTCTCCTGTGCTCCTTTTCCTCCTTCATTGTCTCTACAATTGTCCTGTTTTTTCTTTCCTTTCAGGAGCTGCAGCACCTCATGTGGCTGCACAGCCCCACTCCTCCTTTCTCAGACTCTCTCCGTCTGCTTCCACTCTGCTCTGTCCCGCTGACAGACTCCTCTCACCGACTCCTCTCTCTGTTTCTCCCTCTGAGAGACTCCCTAACTCCTCCTTCAAGCCAGAATATATATTATCGAGGGAAGCTCCCATGAAACCGGGTTCAGAGCTCCCCCTTCTGGCCTGGAATCAGAACATGTTGCATGTATGTGAATACCTGTTAAAGGGATCCTTCCTCGCTTCCAAGCATGACATCACTCTCACCGTGAGGAAAGCAATGCCACTATAACAACCAGTTACCTGGGGTGTTACAATAGTTTTAATCATACCTCTCAACTTTGAATTGTAAAAAAGAGGTAGACACAATGCAGTGCATGTAGCATGCCGCGGCAATTTTTACTCTACACTAAGTCAATACCAGAGCCGGACTGGCCATCTTGCAATTCTGGCAAATGTGACTCCCTGGCATCAGAGTTCTCACTGGCTACATACACTCCTCACTTACTCCGGCAAACAGCAGAATGACATTGTGTGGTGTGATGACATCACTGCATTGTGCTGCTGGTATCCACTACAAGACAGAATTGAAGAGAAGATAGAAGCTGCAAAGGATGAGAAGGCTGGATTAGGTAAGAATAACCTTTGCTTGTATTTTTGGGCTGTGGTGCTGATAATACTGTGGGGGTCATTACTATATAGGGCCCTGTAGGGGTATCATCATACTATAAAGGGGCCTGTGGGTGACCATCATATTATATGGAAAGCTGTGGGTGCTGTATCATACTATATAAAGGCCTATGTAGGGACCATCATACTATATAGGGGCCAGTGGATGGACCATCATACTATATAAAAAGCTGGCGAGGGTCCAACATACTATATAGGGACCTGTGGGGGACAATTATACTATATGGAAAGTTGTGATGGACCATCCATTCTATATAGGGACCTGTGGGGTTCCATCATACTATATAGGGGGCTGTGGGGGGACTATCATACTATATGGGGATCATCATACTGTATTGGAGCTGTGGGGGACCATCATATTGTGTGAAGGAATCATCATACTATATGGCAGGGGTCAGGAACCTTTTTGGCTAAGAGAGCCGTAAACGCCACATATTTTGAAATATAATTCCGCGAGAGCCGTACAATATGTTTAAAGGGCCATTGACAGATCAATCGCTCCAATGTTCACTTAGTACAGCAAGGAATGCTCCTCCCTGCTGTATAAAGCCACAACTGGACTGAAACAATGGTAATTAGCAGTAAAAAATTAAATAAATAACTTACATTGTGAGCTTGCGATGCATGACATCAGTCCAGCAGTCTGGCTTCTTCTTTTTCCTGCGCATGACTGGAAGCTGGCATTCTTCCCACCTGATGTTGAGAGAATGCCAGCTTTGAGGCATTCGCAGAAGAAAGAAGCTGGAATGTTGGACATGTCACACAACGCATTGTCAGTTATGTCAATTGTCTATTTTATTATTGTATCCATCCTGCCCCATGTCTCCAATCATGCCCCGTGTCTACATTCTGCCCATGCCTCCAGTCCTGCCCCCAGTGTGTCCAGCATATTACCCCCAGTGTGTCCAGCATATTACCCCCAGTGTGTCCAGCAATCTGCCCCAGTATGTCCAGCATATTGCCCCCAGACAGTGTGTCCAGCAATCTGCCCCAGTGTGTCCAGCATATTACCACCAGTGTGTCCAGCAATCTGGCCCAGTGTCTCCAGCATTGCCCCAGTGTATCCAGCATTGCCCCAGTGTGTCCAGCAATCATCTGCCCCAGTGTCTCCAGCAATCTGCCCCAGTGTCTCCAGCAATCTGCCCCAGTGTCTCCAGCAATCTGCCCCAGTGTCTCCAGCAATCTGCCCCAGTGTCTCCAGCAATCTGCCCCCAGTGTCTCCAGCAATCTGCCCCCAGTGTCTCCAGCAATCTGCCCCCAGTGTGTCCTCCAATCTGCCCCACTGTCTCCAGCATTGCCCCCAGTGTGTCCTCCAATCTGCCTCACTGTCTCCAGCATTGCCCCCAGTGTGTCCTCCAATCTGCCCCAGTGTCTCCAGCATTGCCCCCCAGTGTGTCCTCCAGCATTGCCCCCCACTCCCCCAGTGTGTCCACCGATAACTGATCCAAAAAAAAAAAAAAAAAAAACAAGCAGTCTCCTCACCTGTCCGCGCTCCAGGCGGCGAGCTCCCTGCAGCAGCGCACACTCGCCGGCGACTGACAATGACGTCAGACGCCGGCGACGTGTGCGCTGCGGCCGACATCAGCCGCCAGCCTCCAATTGGCTGGCGGCTGTTGTTGTTAACTATTGATGTGCGGGCGCGCGCCCGCACATCAATAGGAAACCGCCGCAGCGCTGCAAGGGGCCCGGTGAGCAGATGAGAAGGGGCCCGATGCGGCCCCCTCTCTCCGCCCACCGGGTCCGGGGGGCACATAAACGCCGGCGGCGGCGGCCGGCACGGGCCGGCATTCACAAATGATTATCAGAGGGTTAATCTGCGGTAGCCCAGGGCCCCCCCAGACCACTGGGCCCTGGGCTACCGCCCATATTGACCCTCTGATAATCCGTCCCTGGAAGTAAGTGACGGAAGTGTGCGGGAGCAGGAGGCGGACATAGTGCGGTGACCAGGGTCGTCTGACTTGCCGGCCCCGGGCCCCCTGTCTGCGAGCCAGATACGGCCATCAAAAGAGCCATATCTGGCTCGCGAGCCATAGGTTCCCGACCCCTGCTATATGGGGTCTGTGGAGGGACCATCATACTATATCGAAGGCTGTGAGGGGACAATCAAATTGTATTGGGGCTGTGTGGGACCATCCTACTATATTAGATATATATGGGGACCATCATACTATGTGGAGGGCTGTGCAGGTGACCATCATACAATATAAGGGGCTGTGAGGGGACATTCATACTATATGGATTTTTTTTCCATTTTTCAGGGTTAGAATGAATGGTGTCGTTCAATAATACAACTTGTTTAACTCCCTTTAATCCTAGGGCTGAATTTTAGTTCCAGTCTGTCTCTTACCAGTCGCCTAACCTTGCCCAGTCCTTTATATGCACCTGTCACGATATTGTATGAAATATAATATGATGTTGTAGCTTTGTCCTTCAGCCCACGCTGGGGGCTAACCCCCCCCCCCCCCCCCCTTCTCTCTCTGGCTCTCTTTGTCTCTTTGTGTTGGAATGTATGGTAGAAGAGGGTTTTATTGTCCTAGCCATAAATTCCAGGCTCAAGAAAGTTACTCGTACCCCTCCCAACTGCACTAGCTGAAAAAGGCTAGAAAAAGGAAAATACATACTCTTAACGTCCCTCGGCGGATCTGTCAGCCGCTGTAAACACGAGCTTCTAACTCCATCAGGTAAAAAGTAGGGATTTCTCTGTAATTATGCATCCCAAATAGGACATGTTTGATCTCATTAGAATGCCAATGTTAATATGAGATGAATATTGGGTTTGTTATGACTATGACATGTTCTGTAGCGGAGATACAGGCATTAGACAAACTTGTGTTAAATCTAGTAAGACTGAAGAGGTAGGACGGACTGGGTAAACCAACCCCTTTTAGTGATGTCACCAGGTTGAGCTATAAGTGTTTTGCCAGACCCCAGCAGTTAGTCTGTCTGCTGGAGCCTATGTGAGTCTGACTTGAAGAGCTGTTCCTAACCAGAAGTCCTAATGCACTGGGACAGATGGAAACTCCACTAGCCTGGTTGCCTGAAATGATCTGAACACATGTAAGTGTTATTTCTCATGTAATCCCTGTTTTTTTATAATTACCTTGTACATATTTTCAATTGTCTCATATTGTAACATCTTTATATGGCTTTTTATAAACACTGCCTTAAATCTTTTACGGAGCATAATATTTAATATACTAGATTCGTTCTTCTGCCCTAAAACATACCCTAAGTCATCTGAAGGGAATTACGCTACTGTTTTGGGTTAGCTTCGGACCCATTTAATCGAAGCTGGTGGCAGCATACATTTGTACAGTGCCTTTGGGTGTCGTTGTAGCGACTGCGGCGTTGATAATTATTGCTCCTGCCTGAGTGGGAGTAGTTCATCACGTCCCTGCAGCGTGCCCAATAGCCAGTACATAGCAGGCAGCCTTTCTGGCAACTAATTACCCAAGGTGCAGTACCTAACCTGACCTGAGAGTAAGGGGGGCGCCAGAGAGCTGCAAGTTTCAAGTGGAACTGTAAGCGGGATATACATAAATCCCTGCAGTTCGTGGTACATTGAAGAGCAGTGGGATACCTAGAATAAGCCCCTGCTGTGTGTGTTTTTTCATCACATTGTGGAGTGTAGGGATAACTAAAATAAGCCCCCCTGCACATGTGATAGCCGTCTGTTGGCCTAAAGTCACCCCGATCTGTGACGTGGGGGTGACGGTCATGGTGTGAATCGTGACAGCACCCACACAGAAATATCTTCCAAATAAAGACCATTGGTGTTTGAACTTTCTATAGTACTACTTTCATGAGCCCATAGTACCCCCATACATATGATGCCCCCTGCAGTATATTGCCACTACACACATTATGATGTTCCCCATGGACAGTATGGTGCCCCCACAGTACTTTCCCCCACACAGTTTGATCCCCATTCAGAACCCACCCACAGAGTCCCTGATATGTCTAAAACCTCCACAGCTCTGCTACATAAACATACACACACTCTATAATTCTGTTACACCAAAACACAGACATGCATACAACTCTACAACTCCAAGACATGCACACCCACACAACAGTGCAACATCAAAATGCACACAACTCTGCCACATCAAAATACATACACACAACTATGCTACACATAAACATATATAAACAACTCTGCTACACCAAAAAGCACACACAATTCAGATACAATACACTGTGTGCAGAATTATTAGGCACAGTGGCGGATTATAATGAGGTCAATCTGGGTGGTAGCTCAGGGCCCAGTGGTGTGGGGGGGCCTGGGCAACCGCTCAGATTGACCGCCGCCATCAGGGCATTACTGCCTTGACTGGCGTATGGGCCCGGTGGGCAGAGGGGGCCCGCATCAGGCCCCGTCTCATCTGCTCACCGGGCCCCTACCGGCGACGCGGCAGTTTAACGCTATTGATATGCGGGCAGGCGCCTGCACGTCAATAGTTAACAGCCGCCAGCCAATCGGAGGCTGCCAGCTGACGTCAGCCGCAGCGCGCACGTCGCCGGCGTCTGATGTCGTTGTCAGTCGCTGACGAGTGCGCACTGCTGGAGGGAGCATCGCCGAAAAAGCGTGGACAGGTGAGGAGAACTAGGTTTTTGTTTTTTTTATTGCGAACGGAAATCCGGGGGGCCCAGGCCAGAATGCTGGACACACTGGGGGAAGAGATGCTGGACACACTGGGGGCAGAGATGCTGGACACACTGGGGGCAATATGCTGGACACACTGGGGCAGAGATGCTGGACACACTGGGGGCAGGATGCTGGACACACTGGGGGCAGGATGCTTGACACACTGGGGGCAGGATGCTAGACACACTGGGGGCAGAATGCTGGACAAACTGGGGGCAGGATGCTGGACACACTGGGGGCAATATGCTGGACACACTGGGGGCAATATGATGGACACACTGGGGGCAGAGATGCTGGACACACTGGGGCAATATGCTGGACACACTGGGGGCAGGATGCTGGACACACTGGGGGCAGGATGCTTGACACACTGGGGGCAGGATGCTGGACACACTGGGGGCAGGATGCTAGACACACTGGGGGCAGAATGCTGGACAACCTGGGGGCAATATGCTGGACACACTGGGGCAGAGATGCTCGACACACTGGGGGCAGGATGCTGGACACACTGGTGGCAATATGTTGGACACACTGGGGGCAGGATGCTGGACACACTGGGGGCAATATGCTGGACACACTGGGGCAGAGATGCTGGACACACTGGTGGCAATATGCTGGACACACTGGGGCAGAGATGCTGGACACACTGGTGGCAATATGCTGGACACACTGGGGCAGAGATGCTGGACACACTGGGGGCAGGATGCTGGACACACTGGGGGCAGAGATGCTGGACACTGGGGGCAGGATGCTGGACACACTGGGGCAGGATGCTGGACACACTGGGGGAAGAATGCTGGACAAACTTGGGGCAATATGCTGGACACACAGGGGCAGAATGCTGGACACACTGGAGGCAATATGCTGGAGACACTGGGGCAGATTGCTGGACACACTGGGGGTAGTATGCTGGAGACACTGGAGCAGATTGCTGGACACACTGGGAGCAATATGCTGGACACACTGATGGCAGGATGCTGGACACATTGGGGGCAGAGATGCTGGACACTGGGGCAGAGATGCTGGACACTTGAGGCAGAGATGTTGGACACTGGGGGCAGAGATACTGGACACACTGGGGCCAGGATGCTGGACACACTGGGGGCAGAGATGCTGGACACTGGGAGCAGAGATGCTGGATACTGGGGGCAGAGATGCTGGACATTGGGGGCAGAGATGCTGGACACACTGGGGGCAGGACTGGAGACATGGGCAGAATGTAGATACGAGGCATGATTGGAGACACAGGGCAGAATGAAAGACATGGGGCAGGATTGGAGACACCGGGGGCAGGATTGGAGACAGATCGTGCAGGATCATGGGGCACGATGGATACGATGGAGACTGATGGGGCAGGATGGGGAGATCATATGGGGCAGGATGGGGAGATCATATGGTGCAGGATGGATACTCATGAGGGCAGAATGGGAGAATATATGGCTGAAGCCAGGAATGAGATACACGGGGCCAGGATGGGGGATATTATTATTACCATAGGGGCTAATTAAGGGATGTTATTATTGCAGTGATGTATTTATTTTATCTTTTGAGGACACTGTTTTAAATGGGGGGCGGTCCTTTTACTGTGTAGAGTGACACTATGTCGCCTTTTTTTCTTCATGTGGCGTAATGTAGAAGTTGGGAAAAATTATGGTAAGTAATGTGTTCTGCAAGCAGAGCTCGAGATAACTGTGTTATTTCCTGCAGAGACAAGTCCTGGCTGGATGACGTGATGGCGGTCTGTGCTGGATGAAAGATGAAGGACTTCACTTAGAGACGTCACTGGTGAGTCAGTGTTACCTATATACTGACACTATACACTGTACAGTCATGGACAAAAATTTCGAGAATGAGACAAATATTAATTTTTCCAAAGTCTACTGCTTCATTTTTTTTAATGGCAATTTCCATATACTCCTGAATGTCAGAGTGATCAGCTTACCAGCAATTACTGTACTTGCAAAGTCAATATTTGCCCAGAAAATGAACTTTAACCCCCAAAACACATTTCAACATCATTGCAGTCCTGCCTTAAAAGGAGCAGCCAACATCGTTTTAGTGATTGATCCATTAACACAGGTGTGAGTGTTGATAAGGACAGGGCTGGCGATCAATCAGTCATGATTAAGTAAGAATGACATCACTGGACACTTTAAAAGGAGGCTGGTGCTTGGTATCATTGTTTCTCTTCAGTTAACCAAGGTTATCTCTAAAGAAACACGTGCAGCCATCATTGCACTGCACAAAAATGGCCTAACAGGGAAGAGTATCGCAGCTACAAAGATTGCACCTCAGTCAACAATCTATCTCATCATCAAGAACTTCAAGGAGAGAGCTTCCATTGTTGTCAAAAAGGCTCCAGGCGCCCAAGAAAGACCAGCAAGCGCCAGGACCGTATATTAAAATTGTTTCAGCTGCGGGATCGGACTACCAGCAGTGCCGAGCTTGCTCAGGAATGGCAGCAGGCTGGTGTGAGTGCTTCTGCATGCACTGTGAGGCGGAGACTCTTTGAGCAAGGCCTGGTTTCAAGGAGGGCAGCAAAGAAGCCACTTCTCTCCAGAAAAAACATCAGGGACCGACTGATATTCTGCAAAAAGTACAGGGAGTGGACTGCTGAGGACTGGGGCAAAGTCATTTTCTCTGATGAATCCCCTTTTCGATTATTTGGGACATCTGGAAAACAGCTTATTCGGAGAAGAAGAGGTGAGCGCTACAACCAGTCTTGTCTCATGCCAACTGTAAAGCATCCTGAAACCATTCATGTGTGGGGTTGCTTCTCAGCCAAGGGAATCGGCTCACTCACAGTCTTGCCTAAAAACACAGCCATGAATAAAGAATGGTACCAGAATGTCCTCCAAGAGCAACTTCTCCCAACCGTCCAAGAGCAGTTTGGCACCCAACAATGCCTTTTCCAGCATGATGGAGCACCTTGCCATAAAGCAAAGGTGATAACTAAATGGCTAATGGAACAAAACATAGAGATTTTGGGTCCATGGCCTGGAAACTCCCCAGATCTTAATCCCATTGAGAACTTGTGGTCAATCATCAAGAGACGGGTGGACAAACAAAAACCAACAAATTCTGGCAAAATGCAAGCATTGATTATGCAAGAATGGACTGCTATCAGTCAGGATTT
This sequence comes from Ranitomeya imitator, assembly GCF_032444005.1. Lineage (NCBI taxonomy): Eukaryota > Metazoa > Chordata > Amphibia > Anura > Dendrobatidae > Ranitomeya > Ranitomeya imitator. The sequence goes on along the minus strand of NC_091282.1, from coordinate 348,965,414 downwards.
GGTCCAGAAGTTGATTGAGAGCATGCCAGGGAGAATTGCAGAGGTCTTGAAGAAGAAGGGTCAACACTGCAAATATTGACTTGCTGCATTAACTCATTCTAACTGTCAATATAACCTATTAGTACTCATAATATGATTGCAATTATATTTCTGTATGTGATATAAACATCAGACAAACACTAATAAAAACCAGAGGGCAGCAGATCATGTGAAAATATAATTTTGGTGTCATTCTCAAAGCTTTTGGCCATGACTGTATACTATGTACAGAGGTCCTGTGTATAATGTCACCGGTGATCACTGTATTACCTCTACACAGACACCTCATGCTAAGTACAGATCTCCTGTGAATACTGGCACTTATGGTGATAGTATTGTGTTGTTTTTTTTCTTCCTAACTGAAGGGTAAATTGACTAGATCAATGGATGTTTGACAGGTTATAGTGGATTGCCCCCCAGTGTAGGGCTATGGGGTACTCGGAGCCGGGCCCTTCGGTTCTCATCGGCGATGTCACGGTGGCTGACCTGGTCCGTGGCCCTAGGGGACGTCCGTTAATAAATGGGAAAGGTCTTTAAAGGGATAGTGTTCGTGATGCCACCTGTGGTATTCGGTCAGGGTGACCGACGTGGAATCAACTGTCCTGCCAGTCTCTGAAATAAAGCATAGAGATCCTTACTCCCTCGGTGTTCTGGCTACCGGCTTCTGCGCTTCAGAAGGAAGCAGCCTGCTCCTGGCTGGTCTCCGTCTGATATTCTTCTCCTTTGCTATGACTTCGTTTCTCACTCAATACAAGACAATTCCCTTCAGATGTCTCTTTCTTTGGATGCTGCCGCACTTGGGGCAGGCGCAGCTCTGTGAACCCTCGTTCTCCGCAGACCCCAGTCTGCATCTGGCTCCCTCTCACTCCAGCCAGCTTCAGCTTCCGTCTGCATCTCCTCTGCCTCTCCCTAACTTTCTGTCCAGACTACCAGTTTTACCTAATTGTGAGGAGTGCCCTAATAGATAGAAGCATGGCTCCCCCTGGCGGCCTGGAGTGTGAAGTGTGTTGTGTGGTTAGTGATGCCTGATAAGGTGATCTCCTTTATTGCTTTCAGACGTAACATCACTCCCCCTGGTGGAAGAATGACATTACTGCAACGCCCAGGACTCTGGGGCACTGCAATAGTTTCACACAGCAACTATTTTTCTGGAATAATCTGGTTCAAGTATATGATGACCCCGTCCCATGACCGGGGGGCCCACAGTGTCTGAACAGCCCGGGTTCCAGGCTACCCTTAATCCACCCCTGATTAGGCAAGATGTATTTTAGAGGATTCTTTTTGTTATTGATCAACAAATATGTTCTCAATCAACCCAAAAGACTCATAAATATCAAAGCTTAATATTTTTGGAAGTTGGAGTGTTTTTTTTTTTAGATTTGGGTATCTTAGGAGGATATCTGTTTGTGCAGGTAACTATTACTGGGCAGAATTATTATACTACTTAATAAAAACCAAATATATTCCCATCTCACTTGTTTATTTTCACCAGGTAAACCAATATAACTGCACAAAATTTAGAAATAAACATTTTTGACATGCAAAAACAAAGCCCCCCAAAATTAGTGACCAATATAGCTACCTTTCTTCATGATCACACTCAACAGTAGTGTTGAGCATTCCGATACTGCAAGTATCGGGTATCGGCCGATATTTGCTGTATCGGAATTCCGATACTGAGTTCCAATATTTTTGTGATATCGGAAATCGCAATTGGAAGTTCCTAGTCATCTTCGGCGTGTGTGGTGCTTATGGTTCCCAGGGTCTGGAGGAGAGGAAACTCTCCTTCAGGCCCTGGGATCCATATTCATGTAAAAAATAAAGAATAAAAATAAAAAAACATGGATATACCCACCCCTCCGGCGAACCCTGGCTGTCACCGCTGCAAGCGTCTGCCTCCGTTCCTAAGAATGCAGAGAGTGAAGGACCTTCGATGACGTCGCGGTCACGTGAGCGGTCAGGTGACCGGTCACCTGATCACGACGTCATCGAAGGTCCTTCACTCACAGCATTCTTAAGGACGGAGGCAGACGCTCGCAGCAGTGACAGCCAGGGGTGAGTATATCCATATTTTTTATTTTTATTCTTTATTTTTTACATGGATATGGATCCCAGGGCCTGAAGGAGAGTTTCCTCTCCTTCAGACCCTGGGAACCATCCAGGATACATTCCGATATTTGTGTCCCATTGACTTGCATTGGTATCGGGTATCGGTATCGGCGAGATCCGATAGATATTTTGCCGGTATCGGCCGATACCATCCGATACCGATACTTTCAAATATTGGAAGGTATCGCTCAACACTACTCAACAGCCTTCCATTCATAGAGTCTGTCAGTTGCTTGATCTGTTTACGATCAACATTGCGTGCAGCAGCCACCACAGCCTCCCAGACACTGTTCCGAGAGGTGTACTGTTTTCCCTCTGGATCGCCCCTGTGGGGCCGTGGGGTACTCGGTACCGTGTCCTGCGATTCACAGGGGGGTGTCACGGTGGCTGACCTGGTCCGTGGCCTTGGGACGTCCATGTAGAAGGGAAAGGTCTGTAAAGGGATAAAGAGTTTATGTCCGTGACGCCACCTGTGGTATGCGGTCAGGGTGACCGACGATGCTTTAAGGGGTCCACTGGGGTGATGTTATGGCAGCTAGATGGTATACCTTCCCACAGGTGAAGTATGTCCCCAGGGCTTCCAGGTGTGTAGATGGTGGATGGTGAGAGGTGCTGAGAAGAAGGAGGACACAATGTTGCAGTCTCTTTACCGAAGACTTCAGCATCTACAGTCCAGGGCACCATATCACAGGGCAGGCAGAGTCTGGCCGGTTTGGAGGCAAGTCCAGAGTCCCCTTGTCCAGGTGGAAATCAATAGCCTTCCTTGCGCTGCGGTGGTGTAGTCCCTTACTGCCTAAGGCTTCACATATGGTCCTCACAGATGTAATGTCTCTCTCTCTGTCCCCCATATAGGATAGGATAAACCCGTATGACTGGTGGCTTGAGGCGGTTTATAGGGACTCTATCATGCCCCAGCCTCTAAGGGGTGCCACCGTGCCTCCTGGGTGTAGGGCGGACAAGTAACATGAAATTAGCTGGGGGAGTGACCTAATAAGCAAGAGCTCCACCTAGTGGCCTGGAGTGTGAAATGTGTTGCATGTTTGTGATAGCTGGATGCAGTTATCCTTCATTGCCTCCAAACGTAGCATCACTCTCTCCGAGAGGAAAGCAATACCACTGCGACTACCAGAACCCTGGGGCGCCGCACCTCCCTATAGATCTTACATTTTATGAGGGACCACAGGTTTTCTATGGGGTATTTTTTCTTCTTTGAGACCTTTACTGGTCAGCCATGCTGTGGAGTATTTGGAGACATGTGATGGAGCATTGTCCTGCATGAAAATCATGTTTTTCTTGAACGATACCGACTTCTTCCTGTACCACTGCTTGAAGAAGTTGTCTTCCAGAAACTGGCAGTAGGTCTGGGAGTTGAGCTTCACTCCATCCTCAACCCGAAAAGGTCCCACAAGTTCATCTTTGATAATACCAGTCCATACCAATACCCTACCTCCACCTTGCTGGTGTTGGTGTCGGAGTTTAGCTATCTGCCCTTTACTGATCCACCCTCTGGCCCATCCATCTGACCCATCAAGAGTCATTCTCATTTCATCAGTCCATAAAACCTTTGAAAAGACAGTCTTAAGATATTTCTTGGCCCAGTCTTGACATTTTATCTTATGTTTCTTGTTCAAAGGTGGTAGTTTTTCAGCCTTCCTTACCTTGGCCATGTCCCTGAGTATTGCACATCTTGTGCTTTTTGTTACTCCAGTAACGTTGCAGCTCTGACATATGGCAAAACTGGTGGAAAATGGCATCTTGGCAGCTTCACGCTTGTTTTTCCACAATTTATGGGCAGTTATTTTGCACCTTTTTTGCCCAACACGCTTCTTGCTACCCTATTGGCTATTTGCCATGAAACGCTTGATTTTTCGGTGATCACGCTTTAAAAGTTTGGCAATTTCAAGACTGCTGCATCCCTCTGCAAGACATCTCACAATTTTGGACTTTTCAGAGCCCGTCAAATCTCTCTTCTGACCCATTTTGCTAAAGGAAAGGAAGTAGCCTAATAATTAAGCACACCTTATATAGGGTTTTGATATCATTAGACAACACCCCTCCTCATTACAGAGATGCACATCACCTGATTTACTTAATTGGTAGTTGGCTCTCAAGCCTGAACAGCTTGGAGTAGGACATGTTTAAAAAGTATCATGTGATCAAAATACAACTTGCCTAATAATTCTGCACACAGTGTAAACACACACTAAACTCTGCTACACTAACACACCAAAAAAATCAATGCTACACTAATAGAGAAACACACTTCTACACCAAAACACCCAGACACCTTACAGCCTGTGTCTTGCTCTTCTCTTCTGACTTGTCATGTGACCTAAAAAAGGCTTGAAACTCAATTGTCATCGCATTATTTTCAGTCTTTACATAGACTGACTGGTGGAGGAAGGACCTGTCCACTCCTTGCTCCACTGCTGTTTTAAGATGCATCTGAGTCCTGAGGACATAGATGCAGTCGAAGTTGGGACATACTCCGGACATCCCGCGACAGTGGGACAGCCTGCTTAAAATTGGGATAGTACTACTGGCTCCAGAACAGTTGGGATGTATGTTTTAAGGTTGAAAGAACACTTTAGTAATAAAGTGTTGATCCAAAGGAAGGCAAAAACCTTACCAGACAAATGCTAATTGTCCCACATTAGAGGAAAAATGGAACAATGTCCCATCGCAGAATAACAAGGGTCACTTCAGTGACTTAACTTCAAAATGAGCACTTTGCCTCATGCTGCGTTCTGAGGTGTCTTCCAGTGATCAGCAGTTTGCTACTTCTTGGTGATTTGATTTGGTTGGGTCCTGCTTTTTGAGTTCAATTGTATATGCATCTGAAAAACAATTGAAGATATGAATAATGCACCAACACTAAGGCTATGTGCACATGTTACGGTTTTTACCGCGGAACCGCGACAATTTTGATGCTGCAGGTCTGCAGCAGTTTCCATTGCGTTTACAGTAAACATGTAAACCAATGTGCACATGCTGCGGGAAAAACCGCGCAGAAATGCAGCGGTTTACAACCCGCAGCATGTCACTTCTTTGTGCAGAATCGCAGCGATTCTGCACACATAGAAATGCATTGATCCACCATGTGGGAAGTAAGCAGATAATGTGCGGGTGGTACCCGGGGTGGAGGAGAGGAGACTCTCCTCCAGGCCCTGGGAACCATATTTGTGTAAAAAAAAAAAAGAATTAAAATAAAAAGTAATGATATACTCACCTCTCAGTGCTGCATGCGGCCGTCCGATCTCAGGTTGCTATGCGAGCAGGACCTGCGGTGACGTCGTGGTCACATGACCATGACGTCACGAAGGTCCTTCTCGCACAGCATCTTTGGAACCGGACCGCCACCTGCAGCACCGAGGAGATCGGGACGTCAGAGGGTGAGTATAACCATTTTTTTTTTTTATTTTTAACATTACTATTGATGCTGCATATTGCTGCATATGCAGCATCAATAGTAGGAGTAAATCCCACAGCGGAAACCGCAGGACAAAACGTGATAAATCTGCAGGGATAACCGCAGCGGTTTTGCCCTGCAGATTTATCAAATCCGCTGCGGGAGAACCTGCAAGGACCCGACGCTACGTGTGAACATGGCCTAAAGAGGAAAAGGAGCATTAATGATCTCTTAACCCTAAAGTGTCTTATCACTGCAGTCCCGTTGAAGAAGCAAAGATGGCAAGGAAGGTAACCACTCTATTGAGACTAAGATTTAAAAGATGTTTGTTGCAGACAAGAGGATGTGGAGAGGTGAGGACACAGTATAGAGAAGGATTGTGTACAAGCGACAGTGTAAAGACCCAATTGTTGTGAATTCTGCTCTTGGGTTCCCTCCAGTGGTTGTAGGTGGGAATGCAGTTGTCTCTGAGTCGCAGTCCTGGCCAGGTGTATCTGCAGCTCTGACTGGGATATTTAGGGCTGCAGGATTCATTAGTCCTTGCCAGTTGTCAATGTTTCTTCTGAAGTGTTGGATCACTTTCTGGCTTCTCCTGCTCAGCTGTCAATTCAGCAAAGATAAGTGTTTGGTTTTTGTTTCTGTGGCACACATGCAGTGTGCTTATATTCTGTGCTATTCATTTGTTTTTCTCTTGTCCAGCTTAGACTGTGTCAGTGTTTTCTCAGTCTTGTTGGATTCTCTGGAGATGCAGATATACACTCCACATCTTTAGTTAGATGGTGGAGTTTTCGTATTTTCTGCTGTGGATATTTTTGGAAGGATTTTTAATACTGACCGCTTAGTATCCTGTCCTATCCTTTCCTATTTAGCTAGTGTGTGCCTCATTTGCTAAATCCTGTTTCCTGCCTGCGTGTGTCTTTTCCTCTACTACTCACAGTCAATATTTGTGGGGGGCTGCCTATCCTTTGGGGTTCTGCTCTGAGGCAAGGTAGAAATTCCTATTTCCATCTATAGGGGTATTTAGTCCTCCGGCTGTGTCGAGGTGTCTAGGTTTTGTTAGGCACACTCCACGGCTACTTCTAGTTGCGGTGATAAGATCAGGGTTTGCGGTCAGTATAGTTACCACCTACTCCAGTGAAAGTTTGATCATAACACCCAATATAGGGACAATATATGTCAATATAGGGACAGTATAGTGAGGGGGCAGTGTGGGGAGGACATGGAAGATCGGGACAGAATGGAGGGAACTGTGGAGAGACAATGTGAAGATAGCGACAATATGGGGGGATGACAATGTGGAAATAGAGGCAGTGGGGGGGGCAGAATTAAGTGGGGATAGTGTACTGGTTATAATTCATAAATGGGCATAGAGAGGAAGTTAATAGTTAATAGTTATAATGGGTGAATGTGTGTTACTACTCATAAAGGAATAGTGTAGGGATATAGATCATATGAGGGACAATGAGGAGATTATGGCTAGCAAGGTAAGACATTTTGGTGGTTATAGTTGATGAAGTAGGACTTTATAGCGGGTTTAGTTCATAAGAGATGAAGGAGTTGAGGTCATAGTTCGTAATGACAGACAGTATGACAGTTACAAGGAGTGACAGTGTTTCATCTATTATATAATTGTCTAAGGGTCACTTCCGTCTTTCTGTTTGTCTGTCACGGAAATCCCAAGTCGCTGATTGGTCGCGGTCAAACGGCCACGACCAATCAGCAATGGGCACAGTGTGGCCGCGAAATGGCCGCTCCCTACTCCCCTGCCGTCAGTGCCCGCTCCATACTACCCTCCAGTCACGCTCACACAGGGTTAATGGCAGCGTTGACGGACCGCATTATGCTGTGGTGTAACGCACTCCGTTAACGCTGCTATTAACCCTGTGTGACCGACTTTTTACTATTGATGCTGCCTATGCAGCATCAATAGTAAAAAGATCTAATGTTAAAAATAATTAAAAAAAAATAAAAAAATCATTATATACTCACTTTCTGTCGGCCCCCCGGATCCAGCCCCGGCCTTTCCCGCTCCTCGCTACGGTCCAGTCCATGTATTGCGGTATCGCGAGATGATGACGTAGCGGTCTCGCGAGACTGCTACATCATCTTGCAAGACAGCAATGCACTCTTGGGACCGGAGCGTTGCGAGGAGCATCGGTAAACGCCTGGGCTGCATCCGGGGGCCGACATACTCCAACTCACCATCAACCAACACAGGGGCCGGAGGATCAACAGAGGGAACAACGGGCACCACATATTTCCGCAATAAAGATCTATGGAAGACATTATGGATAGCAAAAGAGGCTGGAAGCGCCAAACGAAAAGACACCGGATTAATAATCTCAGAAATGTTATAAGGACCAATAAACTGACATACTACAGTATGTTCTCTGATGCCCAATAACAAATTATTCAGTCTCTGTGACTCTCCCCAATTAACTGTAAGGCTATGTGCACACGGAAAATATGCAAGATTTTACAGTACAAGCAAAGTGAATGAGATCCCTGAAGTCTCATGCACATGTTGCATATTTTTCCTTGCCGATTTGCAGCAGATTAAAATCTGCATAATGTCAATTTTTGCAACGTGTTTCACCCACACTAATGAGTGGGAAAAATACACCACAAAAGCATGGCAAAAAAATAATTTTAGGTATCGTTCTTCCTGCCCACACATTTGGACATCAGCACAATTTTTTCTTGCAAATCCTGAATGTGTGCACATAGCTTTAGTCCCTGTCATGTATCACCATCATTCATTCATTATAAGTCCTTGATAAAATCATAATGAATTTGGGGGTGGGAGAAGACGACATCAGGTACTGAGCATCCTCTGCCACCTCCCAATTCATTACAAGTCCCTGGCAGCATCTTCTCCCACCTTTCAGTTCATTTGAAGCGATGGCCGGGGGACCACCACGGTGCAGGAAGACTACCGTACACAAGATGAGGTGCAAACAACAAAGGGTAAATTTATTGGAAGGCAAGGAATGAAGTAGCTGAGGAAGATGCAAACAGGGGTATGCAGCGGCAAAAGATAATTTACAAGAGTTATATTCTTTAGCTTGTCCGTAAAATAGCACGGTGCTCCAACTGTTACAGACACAAGTAAACGAAAACAATAAACAAAGAATGATGCTACTCTACGTATAACCTCCCTGGCCTTTACTAAGCCGTGTTCTGACTATTGAAGCCTACACTAGGCCCTGACGTGCAGAAAACAGGAACAAACTCACGGTGATGTTGGGTACTCAGATCCAGTCCCGGGGGCCCCCAACAGTCTAGTACGGTGGTGTGCATGGCTTTCTGTCAGCTTCCATGAAACATGGTCTTCTCCTTGCTTCTGGGTCCTGGAGGTGCTCCTGGAAACTGTAAATCCCTTTCTCGGTATCTTTGTGGCTCCTCGAACTAACACAGGACAGCCACCCTCTCTGCACCCGGAAAAGTCTGTCACATCTCACAAGTCCACTCCTTTACAGGCTGGGGGTCCTCTCTTGCAGCTATATCAGGACACAGTTCTCTCTTGCAGCTATCAGCATAAAGTTCTCTCTGCAGCAGCCTCAGCTCACAGACGCTGTTCAGGCTCCTCCCCTGCCATCTGTACAGTCCAGTTCATTTACACAGTCTATTGCAGGGGAGAAGCAGAACATTCCATCCTGCCAGAAAAGGGGTTACATTCTCTTAATCATCAACATTAACAGAAATAAACACTTGAAATGGATCACTCTGTTTGTAATGACTCTATATATGAGAATCACTTTTTGTATTGAAGAACTGAAATAAATTATTTTTTTGATGATATTCTAACTTTGTGAGAAGCACCTGTATAAATACCAGGATATCCAAATCTTGAACCAGGGCCAAACAGACTCTAGTTACGCCACTGTTGTCGATGCATATGATATTCATTCTCTATCCTTAGCTCTCTTGAATTAGAGTTGACAGGTTCTCTTTAACCCCTTTTTGCCATTGGATGTACTATTCCGTCCATGTGGGGTGGGCCCTTCTTCCCAAGGACGGAATAGTACGTCCAGCGCGATCGGCCGCGCTCAAGGGGGAGCGCGGCCGATCGCGGCCGGGTGTCAGCTATGTGCCAGGAGTGGTCACGGACCGCCCCCGGCACATTAACCCCTGGCACACCGCGATCAAACATGATCGCGGTGTGCAGGCGGTACAGGGAAGCATTGCGCAGGGAGGGGGCTCCCTGCGGGCTTCCCTGAGACCCCCGCAGCAACGCGATGTGATCGCGTTGCTGCGAGGGTCTCCTTAACTCCCTCCCTGCTCCAGGCCCGGATCCAAGATGGCCACGGCATCCAGGTCCTGCAGGGAGGGAGGTGGTGCTCTGAGCAGGCACTTGGTAAGCCTGCAGTGCTGTAAGTCAGATCGGTGATCTGACAGAGTGCTGTGCAAACTGTCAGATCACCGATCTGTGATGTCCCCCCTGGGACAAAGTAAAAAAGTTTAAAAAAAAATTTCCACACGTGAAAAAAAAAAAAAAAAAAAAATTCCTAAATAATGAAAGAAAAAAAATATTATTCCCATAAATACATTTCTTTATCTAAATAAAAAAAACAAACAATAAAAGTACACATATTTAGTATCGCCGTGTCCGTAACAACCCAACCTATAAAACTGTCCCGCTGGTTAACCCCTTCAGTAAACACCGTAAGAAAAAAAAAACGAGGCAAAAAACAACGCTTTATTATCATACCACGGAACAAAAAGTAAAATAACACGCGATCAAAAAGACAGATATAAATAACCATGGTACCGCTGAAAGCGTCATCTTGTGCCGCAAAAAACGAGCTGCCGTACAGCATCATCAGCAAAAAAATAAAAAAGTTATAGTCCTCAGAATAAAGCGATGCAAAAATAATTATTTTTTCTATAAAATAGTTTTTATCGTATAAAAGCGCCAAAACATAAAAAAATGATATAAGTGAGGTATCGCTGTAATCGTACTGACCCGAAAAATAAAACTGCTTTATCCATTTTACCAAACGCAGAACGGTGTAAACTCCTCCCCCAAAAGAAATTCATGAATAGCTGGTTTTTGGTCAGTCTGCCTCACAAAAATCGGAATAAAAAGCGATCAAAAAATGTCACGTGCCCGAAAATGTTACCAATAAAAACGTCAACTCGTCCCGCAAAAAACAGGACCTCACATGACTCTGTGGACCAAAATATGGAAAAATTATAGCTCTCAAAATGTGGTAACGCAAAAAATATTTTTTGCAATAAAAAGCGTCTTTTAGTGTGTGATGGCTGCCAATCATAAAAATCCGCTGAAAAACCCGCTATAAAAGTAAATCAAACCCCCCTTCATCACCACCTTAGTTAGGGAAAAATAAAAAAAATAAAAAAAATGTATTTATTTCCATTTTCCTATTAGGGTTAGGGTTATGGCTAGGGCTAGGGTTAGGGTTAGGGTTGGGGCTAGGCTTAGGGTTGGGGCTAGGGTTAGGGTTGGGGCTAAAGTTAGGGTTGGGGCTAAAGTTAGGGTTAGGGTTTGGATTACATTTACGGTTGGTAATAGGGTTGGGATTAGGGTTAGGGGTGTGTCTGGGTTAGAGGTGTGGTTAGGGTTACTGTTGGGATTAGGGTTAGGGGTGTGTTTGGATTAGGGTTTCAGTTATAGTTGGGGGGTTTCCACTGTTTAGGCACATCAGGGGCTCTCCAAACGCGACATGGCGTCCGATCTCAATTCCAGCCAATTCTGCGTTGAAAAAGTAAAACAGTGCTCCTTCCCTTCCGAGCTCTCCTGTGTGCCCAAACAGGGGTTTACCCCAACATATGGGGTATCAGCGTACTCAGGACAAATAGGACAACAACTTTTGGGGTCCAATTTCTCCTGTTACCCTTGGGAAAATACAAAACTGGGGGCTAAAAAATAATTTTTGTGGGAAAAAAAGATTTTTTATTTTCATGGCTCTGCGTTATAAACTGTAGTGAAACACTTGGGGGCTCAATGTTCTCACAACACATCTAGATAAGTTCCTTTGGGGGTCTACTTTCCCAAATGGTGTCACTTGTGTGGGTTTCTACTGTTCAGGTACATTAGGGGCTCTGCAAACGCAATGTGACGCCTGCAGACCATTCCATCTAAGTCTGCATTCCAAATGGCGCTCCTTCCCTTCCGAGCCCTCCCATGCGCCCAAACGGTGGTTCCCCCCCCATATATGGGATATCAGCACACTCAGGACAAATTGGACAACAACTTCTGGGGTCCAATTTCTCCTGTTACCCTCGGGAAAATACAAAACTGGGGGCTAAAAAATAATTTTTGTGGGAAAAAATTTTTGTTTTATTTTTACGGCTCTGCATTATAAACTTCTGTGAAGCCCTTGGTGGGTCAAAGTGCTCACCACACCTCTAGATAAGTTCCTTAGGGGGTCTACTTTCCAAAATGGTGTCACTTGTGGGGGGTTTCAATGTTTAGGCACATCAGTGGCTCTCCAAACGCAACATGGCGTCCCATCTCAATTCCAGTCAATTTTGCATTGAAAAGTCAAATGGCGCTCCTTCGCTTCCAAGCTCCGTCATGCGCCCAAACAGTGGTTTACCCCCACATGTGGGGTATCAGCGTACTCAGGACAAATTGTACAACAACGTTTGGTGTCCATTTTCTCCTGTTACCCTTGGTAAAATAAAACAAATTGGAGCTGAAGTAAATTTTTTGTGAAAAAAAGTTAAATGTTCATTTTTATTTAAACATTCAAAAAATTGCTGTGAAACACCTGGAGGGTTAATAAACTTCTTGAATGTGGTTTTGAGCACCTTGAGGGGTGCAGTTTTTAGAATGGTGTCACACTTGGGTATTTTCTATCCTATAGACCCCTCAAAATGACTTCAAATGAGATGTGGTCCCCAAAAAAAAAATGGTGTTGTAAAAATGAGAAATTGCTGGTCAACTTTTAACCCTTATAACTCCCTAACAAAAAAAAAATTTTGGTTCCAAAATTGTGCTGATGTAAAGTAGACATGTGGGAAATGTTACTTATTAAGTATTTTGTGTGACATATCTCTGTGATTTAATTGCATAAAAATTCAAATTTGGAAAATTGCAAAATTTTCAAAATTTTCGCCAAATTTCCATTTTTTTCACAAATAAACTCAGGTAATATCAAAGAAATTTTACCACTATCATGAAGTACCATATGTCATGAGAAAACAATGTCAGAATGACCGGGATCCGTTGAAGCGTTCCAGAGTTATAACCTCATAAAGGGACAATGGTCAGAATTGTAAAAATTGGCCCGGTCCATAACGTGCAAACCACCCTTGGGGGTAAAGGGGTTAAAAATAGTTTTTATTTTAAAACAATAATAAGCTCATTAATATACTTTATATTTCAACTGTGATCAGCAAATATTACATACATTACATACAGATGGTGGCCCGATTCTAACGTATCGGGTATTCTAGAATATGTAGGTAGTATATAGCGCAGGCTGCATATTATATTGCACAGTGATGTAGTATAACACAACCGACGTAGCATATAACACAGCGTACGTAGTATATAGCAGAGCTACGTAGTATATAACACAGCCACGTAGTATATAACATAGCCACGTAGTGTATTGCACAGGCACATAATATATTGGTCAGCCACATAGTATATAGCAGAGCCACGTAGTATATAACATAGCCGCGTCGTATATCGTAGTATATTGCACTGCCACGTAGTATATAACAGAGCCACATAGTATATTGCACAGTCGACGTAGTATATAACAGAACCGACACAGCCACATAGTATATTGCACAGCTGCGTAGTATACAGCACAGAGCAGTATAGTTGGACAGTCACGTTGTATATTGCACAGTCACGTTGTATATTGCCCAGCGACATAGTATATAGCATAGAAATGTAGTATATAACAGAGCCCACGCAGTATGTAACACAGCCCACATAGTATATAGCAATGTGGGCACTATATGCATGGTTAAAAAAGACTTAAAATAAAAAATAAACATATACTCACCTTCCGATGGCCCCTTGTAGTCCTGGCGCCTGTTTGCGGTGCACGCGGCAGCTTCCGGTCCCAGGGTTGGTATGAGCCCAGGAACTGTGATGACGTCGCGGTCTCATGACTGTGACGTCATGGCAGGTCCTTCTCACATAGCATCCTTGGCACCGGAACCTGCCGCTTGCACTGCCGAGGACAGCAGGCGATGTCGGAGGGTGAGAATAACCTTTTTTCTTTATTATTATTTTTAACATTAGATCGTTTTACTATTGATGCTGCATACGCAGCATCAATAGTAAAAAGTTGGTCACACAGGGTTAATAGCTGCGTTAACGGAGTGCACTACATCGTGGTCCATTAACTCTGGCATTAACCCTGCGTGACCGCTCAGCGCTGACTGCAGGGCATTAAAGCAGCGGTCATTTCGCTGCCAGACTCTGGCCGTCGCTGATTGGTCGTGGCAATGGTCGTGGGTGTTTTGCCACGACCAATCAGCGACTTGGATTTCCATGACAGACAGAGGCCGCGACCAATGAATATCCGTGACAGAAAGACAGACAGACAGATAGACAGACGGAAGTGACTCTTAGACAATTATATAGTAGACTAGATGGTGGCCCGATTCTAACGCATCGGGTATTCTAGAATATGTATGTTTGTATATAGCAGCCACATCGTATATAGCAGAGGCCACGTAGTATATAGCAAATACTATGTGGCCTGTGCTATATACTATGTGGCTGCTATATACATACATATATATTGTAGAATACCCAATGCGTTAATACAGGCCACGCAGTATATAACAGTGGCCACGAAGTATGTAACACAGCCCAAACAGTACATAACACAGCCCACATACTATATAACACAACCCACGCAGTATATAGCAGCCACGCAGTATATAACACAGGCGACGTAGTATATCACACAGCCAATGCAGTATATCACACAGCCCACGGAGTATATAACACAGCCCACGTACTATATAATACAGCCCACGCAGTATATAGCAGCCATGCAGTATATAACACAGGCGACGCAGTATATAACACAGCCCACGTAACATATAACACATGGCACGTAGTTTATAGCACAGCCCACGGAGTATATAACACTGCCCATGTAGTATATAGCAGCCACGTGGTATATAACACTGTCCATGCAGTATTTAGCAGTGTGAGCACCATAGCCCTGTTAAAAAAAAATAAATAAATAAAAAATAGGTATATACTCACCCTCTTAGCGAGACCGCTAAGTCTTTTGGGTAATTTCGCAATGCATCTCTGGTAACGGAAAATTGCGGCCGGCGCGAGCATCGTAGGACTACACAAGGTGAGAATAGCAGGTTTTTTTTTTTTAAATTATTTTTAACATTACATCTTTTTACTATTGATGCTGCATAGGCAGCATTAATAGTAAAAAAGTTGGGGACACACAGGGTAAATAGCAACGGTAACGGAGTGCGGTACCCGCGGCTCGTTACTGCTGGCATTAACCCTGTGTGAGCGGTGACTGGAGGGGATTACGGAGCGGGCGCTGGGCACTGACTGCAGGGCAGTAGGGGAGGGACTAATTGGACTGTGCTCATCGCTGATTGGTCGCGGCAGCCATAACAGGCAACTGGCGAGACAAATCAGCGACGCGGGATTTCCGTTACGGAAGTTGCCGACAGAAAGACGGAAGTACCCCTTAGACAATTATATATATAGATTGCACGAAACAGTGCTGTTCTGCTCCTTTCAATGGTACTTCTGGCTGCAACTTAAGCTGGTAACAGCTAATTGCTGAAGGTGGCAGTTGTCATAACACAACTGATCTAATATTAATGACCTATTCCGCTGGTAGGTCATCAATATTATATGCCTGGACAATCCCTTTAACTAAAAATCTTGTTAGATTTAGCTTTAAATACATCCTCTCTGCCACCAGTCACAAGATATGAAGCATTCAAATCATTTACATCTCAGGAATCAAAACTTAAGGCCACTATGTGCTGCTACGTGAGTGATAGCATCTTTTGTCAACACACCCCCTTGTACAAACTTCCCCTCCATCATTGCAACATGAAACATAAACAAGCTTTGCTTGACTTTAAATACCACTTGACATAAATATGATTTTTTTTGCCTTGCTCTATTGAATGTGGCATAGGTCCACTTTCCTTTCTGTGAGCTGCATTTAGTCTTGTTAGTTTCTATTCCCTAAATCACTGATTAATATAACCAAAACTGCACATTCTTATCTCCAATTAGAGGTTGATAACCCCTCACCACTTCTTGTTCTACTCACAAAACTGAGAGATGGGAGTTTTAACCCTGCTGTTCTGTTCGTTTCCACTATACACTTGTACTGCTCCGGTAATTTTTGACTGACCCTAATAAAATGCTGTTTTAGCTACTTAAAATTTTTTTTTAATACCTGTTGCATTATTATACTGTATGTGAGCATGGTTGGTCATTATAAAAAAAAAATACGTTAAAACCTTCTTTTTTTTTTTATTTTGTGTTTATAAAGGTTACGAGGAATTATTGAATTCTGCACATCAATTACAAATTTGAGCTTAACTAACTAAAACAACTACTACTACTACTACTATAACAACTATAACTAACTATAACTAAAATTAACTATAGTATAAAAGATAACTGCGTGCAAACATTTTGAAAAAAAAAAAATAGTAAAAATAATAATAAAAAAAAAAAAAAATTAAAAAATCAGTTTTTTTTCCAGAAAATCTTCACATAATTCTATTGTTTACATTCAGGACAACAATAATACAAATGTCTGCCTAGTCCATTATCATGTCCGGCTTTCTATCTTCTAGATTGCTTATTGCATCATCATTGTGCATTGTGCTCATAAGTATCACTTGTTTATTTTTTTTTGTAACATAAGAAACCACTGTTTTGTGTCTTGAGTGAAATAAAACATGGAACAATGTACACCTCTTTTGCTGAGAATACCTTGTGGAAGCTCAGGCTTGTTTGCACAGAACTGTACTGAAAGCCAATATGCTATGACCGAATAGCATTTTAGCCGGTGTGGCACCCCTGCCTTGTACCAGCACATGTCAAGAAACATCATCTTTGGCCTTACTAATGCAGTTACTGGGATTGTCCACTTAACGACAGACACGTGGACATGCACTTGTGGCCAGGGACATTATATTTCCCTGATGGCACACTGGGTGAACATTTTGGAGGCCGGGGCTGAGTTCCAGCCTGGCACGGCATATGTGCAACCAATGCCAAGGGTTGCTGGCCCTACTTCTATCAGGATTTCCTCCACCTCCTACACCAGTACCTGCACCCCCTCCTGCTAATCCTTATCCTCCATCTCTGATGTGCTATCTCAGAGAACATAATCCACATCAGTCAGAAGCTAGAAGCTCTTCAGCACTGCCTCAGTGAAGCAACAACTGATTCTGCTAATTTGTCTAGGAGACAAACTGTACACTGCAGCAGAGTATTTGAAAGGAATAACATACCATACAGATCTGTGTCTCTCACCTCTGAACCTCCAACCAGGCATGGTCTGGTGTGATAATGGTCGTAACCTGATGACAGCTGTGAAGCTTGGTAAACTCACACATTTACCATGCTTGGTCCACGTGCTCAACTTGGTAGTTCAACGATTTCTCAAAACATACCAAGATTTGCTAGAGCTTCTGCTCAAGATGTGTCGCGTCAGCGCCCATTTCAGCAAGTTGGCTACAGCTGCCGCCGCTCAAGCGGTGCTGCAGCAGTGCATACAAGTCCCACCTCACCGACTGGCGTGGGAAGTGACCCCTGGACTCCACACTGCACATGCTGTTGTAGGATGCTAGCAAGTGTGTAGGATGCTAGCAGGTGAGTAGGATGCAGTGACACACATGAGGCAGAGCAAGGGTTAACAGGTTCTTGATATATAACAGTGATGGTATAAGCAAGGGGGTAATGGTTATGAATTTGCGGATGAGGGAAAGACAAATACAGATGATAATGACAGGTTAACTTATCAGTCTCCATGCGGTGGAGGAAGGTGGCGCCGTAGGCGGTGCAAGATGTCCGGTCCCACAAATGGGCGATGACGAATCCTCTGGGTTCTTCGGCACATGATTTCCTGATCAGTGCACATGGTGGGGTAGAGGTGATAGTCAGCAGCAGTGGAAGAAGCATTATGTTCAGTAGGCAAGGCCGCAGTAGAAGCACACAGTCCAGCGGACACAGCCACAGGCATGAGCCAGTCCTTAGCAGGCACTGCAAGGATGGGACTAAGCGGTGCCTCCGCAGTGGTGAGCGGAGCCAAGGTATGCACTCTATCTTGGTCACTACCCGGTGCAGATGTCTCTCTGGGCTGAGGGTAGAATGTGTCGGTAGTCTTGCTAGCCAGGAATATAGACCCAGCTAGCTGGCGTGGGTCCGTCGAGAGGGAGTCAACCGTCTTACTGTTCACAAGCTCGTTCGCCGTCAATTGTCCCGTCTTCCCGCTCAGACCACTATTTATGTCGGACCCGCCCCCATCAGTCAGGCGTCCACAACTGCTCCGGTCAAAAATCTCTTCCCCTGAAACAATGTTGACAGCCCCGAGCTTGGCTCTGCTCCCTACACTGGCAAGGCCTTGTAAGTAGCAGGGGCCAGTTGTGGAATACCAGCAATAACATGCCCATCGGTATTCTGGTCAGCCTCCACACATAAAAACTGAAGAGTGGGCATGCCTGTCTCACATTTGTGATGTCAGATGACACCATCATCAGCGCAACAATCCTGCTTCTGTGCCTACTTAAACAGTCGCTGCTGACAATTAAACATGAAGCTTTGCATGCGGACCAGATGCAGATGAAAGAAGACATGAGACAGGGAGATTCTGTCTCAGGCTCCTCTCATCTCATCTGATTTGGTAACAATGAGGAGCTGAAGGCTGAAGAAAAGGAGTAGGAACAGTAGCTGGTCAAGCGCAAAAGAAGCTAGTAGCCTCACAAGCTTTGTCCCATCTCTCCTAAGTGAATGGGCTGAGGAGGGGAATGAAGAGAAAGGAATGGAGGAGGAGAAGAGTAGTCATCATGGTAGAGACAGGGAAGTATTGGCTCTAGGGCCTTAGCACATATGGCTGCCTCATGTACCACTGCCTATCCTGTGACCCTCACATTACATTCATCTTGGCCAAAAAAGAGTACAGGTTGTTCACCCTACTAGACCCATGCTACAAGGAGATCTTTGCATGTCTTCCTCCTGAGGCGAAGAGGTCTTCTAAAATGGTGCAATACCAGAAGACCATTATGGAGGGGGCAATCTTCCTTGCCCAACCAATGAGGAGAGTTGAGTGAGACACACACAAGAAACAGAAGAGGTAGAGGTACACTGTCAAAGGCATGGGCCAATTTCATGATAACCTCCCAGCGTCCATGCTCTCATGACCAGGTATTTTTGACAGGCAGGCAAAAGTTTTAAAAGATGGTCAAGCAATACCAGCATACTCCCTAATTTCTTTGTGATCTTCAGCTATTGGGTCTCAAAGCTGACACCTGACATGAGCTGTCACCCTTTGTCTTGAAGGTGTTGTGCTGCCCTGCCGCTAGCGTCTTGTCTGAGCGGAGTGTTAGTGCCACAGGGGGTCATAACAGACAGATGCTTTCGCCTTTCAACAGAAAGTGAAGACAGGCTCATTCTTATAATAATGAACAAAACCTGGCTTAGACCTGACTTTTACACACCAATAAATGATATCAGCACAAAGTTTTTTTTTATGTTCTATATTTAAATGAAGCCTGCCATTTGTTGCTTTCTAGGATCTATGAATGACCCTACTTGTAATTTCTTCCTGGCTTTGTGCTAAGCTTTTAGAAGTGTAGGAGCACCACAACTTCACTTTGTTAACAATATTTGAATGAGGCAATGCAGTTGATGCCTTCAATGGTGTATGGATGACCCTGTTTGTAGTTTTTGGCAGGATTTGCACTAAGTGGCTATGGCCTTTATGAGTCTAGGAGTACCAATACATGACAATTTGAACAAAATGTATATAAGGCCCTCCTTTATGTCTAATACAGGCTGTATCTGAGTCCCTTAGCAGTTCTTGCTTCCTTCATAAATTAAACTGAAATTTTCTATTTTTTATTAAAAAAAACTATTTTGATTTACTTAAATTATGTATTTTTTTAAATTCTTTTTAAACTTTGCATTATATACAACTCAATAAATTAAACTGAAATTTTCTATTTTTTTTTATAAAAAAAACTATTTTGATTTACTTAAATTATGTATTTTTTGAAATTCTTTTTAAACTTTGCATTATATACAACTCAATACACAGGAAAAAAGTTTCTTAACTTTTTTTTCCCTGTAAAATGCATTTTATGAAAAAAGAACATTAAAATAAATGCAGTCACTCTATAGAGAATATATATTAGCTGTTGCATTAAAATAATTTTTATTAAGTCTGCTCAGTAAATTACTGATGGTGATCATTTATGGACTATGGTAATTTTGGGGGCATATTTTTCCATAGATAGAAATATAATAGGGACAAGATGAGATGTGTACACCAGGTATTTGCACAAATTGAATATGGGGGTTATTACAGATCATTGCTGGGGATATGGGATTCAAAAGCAGGCCATACAAAATAATCAAATTCATGAATAGGCCAGAGTATCTCCCAGTCTGCAACTTTGCTTACACTATGGTTAAGGGAGCTCTTACAGCATACTGTCACGGGTGTGTCAGGGGTGACTGACACTCACCCTGGATCCAGCTGTAGAACGTCTTTATGATTAGCTCAAGCACCTTCTTGATTGTTGTATCTCTGTTGTGGATATCCCTCTCCCTTTAGGACCCAATGGTTACCTTCACCTTCGGCTGCTAATTAGACACCTTTGCTGAAGGTTTATATTCTTCCTATGTCTGCAGCATATTGCTGGTGTTAGCTCTTACTTGACTCTGTTTAGCTGGAAGTACTAACATTCGGTTAGTTCCTGGCATAACATCGCAGTTGTCTTCTCAAGCTAAGTGTTCCCCTTGTTCGTCTACCTTCTCTGTCTTTAGCCCATATAGAGAAAGGATTGCACAAAAAAGAACAAGGTAACATTAAAAAGTGTACTTTATTAAATAATTAATAAGAATATAACTATTCTGTTCTGTTTTGTTGCACTGAGCTTCTTACATATAAATCCCTGCATGGGCACAGGTGTTTTTAAGTGCTCAACAGTGTGTATTGTTGTCTATATTTGTTTACCTCTCTGTCTTTAGTTGCAGTGGGGACTGACTAGTGACACCTGTCCCCTCCATAACCAGGGCCGATCACTAGGGTCAGGCAGGGATTAGGTTCCTGCTCGGCGATAGGTGCAGAACTCATATAGGGATGGTTAGGGTAGACAGGGTGATTTTGGATCTGCTTAAGGGTCTCCACTCCCCACTTCCCTAGTGTTTTGGCTCCTCCCTCTCCCCATTGTTGTTCACTTACTTATCTTTCACCCAAGGTGACATTAACACCAGCTGTATACTTTTGTTAAAGAAAATAAATAAAATCTGACGATGGGTTTTTTTTGTGTGTTTTTTCTGTCTGGATTTTTTTTTCTTTTTCCAGGTTCATGGATCCCGTTTCTTTGCTGGCAGAGCAGCTACAGATGTTCTCATTGGAGGTGAACAACCTTCCTTCTGAGGTTCAGCAGCAGCGGCAGCAGCCGCCGACTCCTACTGTGGGGGACTCTGTGGGTAGGCCGGTCCAGCTTGTACCCAAAATTGCTCTCCTGGACAGGTTTTCAGGACGTAGGGACAGGTTTTTTGTATTTAAGGAAGCATGTAAACTGTATTTTAAACTTCATCCTTACTCCTCTGGGGATGAGTGGGAATTGTGATTTCACTGTTGGAAGGGGATCCTCCATCCTGGGCTTTTTGTTTGCCACAGGGTTCTATTTGTCTGCAGTCCATAGAAGGATTTTTCAGGGCTTTAGCCCTTATCTATGATGATCCTGATCGTATTTCCTTGGCTGAATCCAGGCTCTGTCGCCTTCAGCATGGTAATCATTTAGTGCAGACTTATAGCTCTGAATTCTGCAGGTGGGCAACCGATACCAAGTGGAATGACCTGGCTCTTAAAAGCCAATTTTGTCAAGGTCTTACTGAAACGTTAAAGGGAATCTGTCACCCCAAAAATAATAATAAGCCCTTCAACAGGGCAGACAAAGTACGCCTGTGCCAGAGCCGCAGCAGGAAGACAAGAAGAAGACGTCATCGTATGAAGATGGGAAGCGCCGGACCTGGTCCACGACGCCCATCGGACCGGACCGCAGTGGGACCGCCCCTGGGTGAGTATAATATAACCTGTTTTTCTTACCTTTCAGGTTACATCGGGGGCTTATTACAGAAAGCCCCTGATGCCGGTGGCCTTAGCTCATATACGATTTTTGGGGTGACAGATTCCCTTTAAAATATGCTTTAGCAGTGTATGAAATCCCTGAGTCATTGAAGGCTGCCATGTCATTAGCGATACGGGTGGATAGACTCCTGCAGGATAGATGGGTACACACGTGGTCAAAATTGTTGGTACCCCTAGTTTAATGACAGAAAAACCCACAATGGTCACAGAAATAACTTGAATCAGAAAAAAGTAATAATAAATAAATCTATGAAAAATCTATGAAAATCTATGACGAAAGTCAGACATTGCTTTTCAACCATGCTTCCACAGAATAAAAAAATAAAATAAAACTCATGAAATAGGCCTGGACAGAAATGATTGTACCCTTAACTTAATATTTTGTTGCACAACCTTTTGAGGCAATCACTGCAATCAAATGATTCTTGTAACTGTCAATGAGACTTCTGCACCTTTCGACAGGTATTTTGGCCCACTCCTCTAGAGCAAATTGCTCCTGTAGTCTCATGTTTGAAGGTTGCCTTTTCCAGACAGCATGTTTCAGCTGCTCTTTCCAAAGATGTGCAATAGGATTTAGGTCAGGGTTCATAGAAGGCCACTTGAGAATAGTCCAATGTTTACCTCTTAGCCATTCTTGGGTGTTTTTAGCTGTGTGTTTTGGGTCATTACTCTGTTGTATGACCCATGACCTGCGACTGAGACCAAGCTTTCTGACACTAGGCAGCACATTTCTCTCTAGAATCCCTTGATAGTCTTGAGAATTCATTGTACCCTGTACAGATTCTAGACACCCTGTGCCAGATGCAGCAAAGCAGCCCCAGAACATAACAGAGCCTCCTCAATGTTTCACAGTAGGGACAGTGTTCTTTTCTTAATATGCTTCATTTTTCCGTCTGTGAACATAGAGCTGATGTGCCTTGCCAAAAAGATCAATTTTTGTCACATTTGTCCATAAGACATTCTCCCAGAAGCTTTGTGGCTTGTCAACATGTAGTTTGGGAAATTCCAGTCTGACTCTTTTATGATTTTTTTTCAACAATGGTGTCCGCCTTGGACATCTCCCATGAAGTTCACTTTGGCTCATACAAAGACGGATGGTGCGTCCTGACACTGATGTTCCTTGAGCTTGAAGTTCATCTTTAATCTGTTTAGAAGTCTTTTGTTACCATTTGTATTATCCATCTCTTTGATTTGTCATCAATTTTCCTCCTGCGGCCATGTCCATGGAGGTTGGCTACAGTCCCATGGATCTTAAATTTCTGAAAAATATGTGCAACTGTAGTCACAGGAACATCAAACTGCTTGGAGATGGTCTTATAGCTTTTACCTTTAACATGTTTGTCTATCATTTTCTTTCTAATCTCCTGAGTAGTGTTGAGCATTCCGATACTGCAAGTATCGGGTATCGGCCAATATTTGCTATATCCGAATTCCGATACCGAGTTCCGATATTTTTGTGATATCGGATATCGGTATCAGAGTGTGCGGTGCATATGGTTCCAAGGGTCTGGAGGAGAGGAAACTCTCCTTCAGGCCCTGGGATTCATATTAAAGTAAAAAATAAAGAATAAAAATAAAAAATATGGCTATACTCATCCCTCCGAAGAACCCTGGCTGTCACCGCTGCGAGCGTCCGCCTCCGTTCCTGAGAATGTAGTGAGTGAAGGACCTTCGATGACGTCGCGGTCAGGTGAGCGGTCACGTGAGCGGTCAGGTGACCGGTCACCTGACCGCGACATCATCGAAGGTCCTTCACTCTCTGCAATTCTCAGGAACGGAGGCGGACGCTTGCAGCGGTGACAGCCAGGGTCCTTCGGAGGGGTGAGTATAGCCATATTTTTTATTTTTATTCTTTATTTTTTACATTAATATGGATCCCAGGGCCTGAAGGAGAGTTTCCTCTCCTTCAGACCCTGGGAACCATCGAGGATACATTCCGATATTTGTGTCCCATTGACTTGTATTGGTATCGGGTATCGGTATCAGCGAGATCCGATATTTTGCCGGAATCGGCCGATACCATCCGATACCGATACTTTCAAATATCGGAAGGTATCGCTCAACACTACTCCTGAGACAACTCTTTCCTTCACTTCCTCTGGTCCAGGTTGAACGTGATACACACCATGTCACCAAACAGCACATTGAGTATCTGTAGCCCTATTTACAGGCCCACTCACTGATTCTAAGATTGTAGACACCCGTGATGCTAGCTAGAGGACTCATCTTGATTTAACATGTCCCTTTTGTCACACTATTTTCAGGGGTACCATAATTTCTGTCCAGGCCTATTTCATGAGTTTTTTTTTTTTAAATTCTGTGGAAGCATTGTTGAAAAGCAATGTCTGACTTTCATTTGTTCATTTTCATAGATCTTTTATTTATTATTGCTTTTGTCAGGATCAAGTTATTTCTGTGACCATTGTGGGTTTTTCTGTCATTAAACGAGGGGTACCAATAATTTTGACCACGTGTGTAAGACCACACTTTCCTGAGCCCTCTTTCCTGGACAATACTCCTGTGTCGGAAGTATGGTCTGGGGGTGAACCTATACTTGTGGAGTTAGAGGAATCCATGAAATCAGGAGGTACTTCTGTGTCGTACATCTCTCCTGACATTTGCAAGAAAAAGGGCATGTGTTTTTTTTTGTGGGAGCAAGGGATATTTTTATTGGGGCCTGTCCTATGATTCCTAAGCAAAAAGAGACTCAATTAACCCTTGGGAGCCTAGAGTTTGATAATCAAGGAGTATGTTCAACTTCAACCTGTAATTCTCGGTTTGTCCTGACAGCAGATTTGGTGCTGGAGAGCAGAACTGAGAACATTTCTGTTTGTAGACAGTGGAGCTGGAGTCAGTATGGTTGATGCTGAGCTTGCTAGAACTCATGAACTTAGCTTGCTCTACCTTAGCTTAGCCTATTCCTATTTTCGTCATCGACTCAGGCCCACTTGCACAGAGAGCACTGAGTAGATTGTATGGAGCGCCCCCATGGGCTAGGGGTTACTCGGAGCCGGGCCCTTCTTCTGTTCTCAGTGGGGATGTCACGGTGGCTGACCCGGTCCGTGGCCATAGGGGAACGTCCGTTGTAAAAGGTCTTTAAAGGGATAATGTTCGTGACGCCACCTGTGGTATTCGGTCAGGGTGACCGACGCTGCTTAGGGGTCCGCTGGGGTGATGTTATGGCAGCTAGATGGTATACCTTCCCACAGGTGAAGTATGTCCCCAGGGCTTCCCAGAGTGTAGATGATGGATGGTGGATGATGTAAGGCGCAGTGAATAACGAGGACACAAGGTTGCAGTCTCTTTACCTTTACTGAAGGCTTCAGCATCCACAGTCCAGGGTAGGGACCACAGGGTAGGCAGAGTCCGGCCGGTCTGAAGGCAAATCCAGAGTCCCCTTATCCAGGTGGAATTCAATAGCCTTCCTCTAGCGCCTGGGCGTTGTAGTACCTCCCCGCTGAGCAACTCGGTAAGGTCCTCACAACTATTGCAGATGTTAAGTCTCTTTCTCTCTGTCCCCCTGACGGATAGGACAAACCCGTATGACTGGTGGCCTGAGGCTTTTTATAGGAACCCTAGAGACGCCCTGCCCCCACAAGTTGCCACCCTACCTCCTGGGTATATGGTCGGGCAGCCAACGTGGAATCAACTGTCATGCCAGTCTCTGAAGTAACGGCATAGAGATCCTTACTCCCTCGGTGTTCTGGCTGCCGGACTGCGCTTCAGAAGGAGCCAGCCTTCTCACTCACAGCAACACAATTCCTTTCAATGTCTCTTTCGTGGGATGCTGCTGCATGGGATGCAGGCGCAGCTCCGTGTACCCTCGCCTTCCGCAGGCCGCAGTCTGGAGCTTGCTGGAACCCACTCCAACCAGCCTCTGCCAAACTCGTTCGGGACTCACTGACTATCTCCTACTCCCTCCAGTCAGCTTCTGTCTAACTTCCTAACCATCCCACCAGTTTTAACTAAGTGTGAGGAGTGCCATAGTAGATAGAAGCATGGCTACCCCTGGCGGACTGGAGTGCGAAGTGTGTTTTGTAGTTGTGATACCTGGACAGAAGTTCTCTTTCATTGCCTTCAGACGTAACATCACTCCCCCTGGTGGAAGAATAACATTACTGCAACGACCAGGACTCTGGGGCGCTGCACGTACATAACATAAGATTGAGGGTGGTGTATTTTCATTATTAGGTAATTCCTTGTTATGTCCTGGAAGGTCTCCCCACTCCTATTATTCTGGGTTTACCCTGGTTGGTGAAGTATAATCTGACAGTGGATTGGCAAATTGTGGAATGGGGAGATTACGGTCATGATAACTGCCTAAACATTTCTTTTTCTGCAGTATCTACGGGAACCTTACTGATGTTTTTGTCTGGCTTTGAGGAACATCATAACTCTGTACTTGCTGGTCATCCAGGTGGTAAGGCAGCCACAGATCTCTTCTCGTCATTTTTGGTGGCCAGGGTTGCATCAGGATGTGGTTGAACAGGTGTCTGCTTGCACTGTTTGCGCATGTTCTAAAGTATCGCATACCCATCCATCCGGTCCTCTTCTTTCACTACCCATTCCTAGCAGACCATGGACACACTGGTCCATGGATTTTATTACTGACTTACCTGTATCAGCAGGCAAGACTGTGGATCTGGTGGTTGTGGATAGGTTCAGTAAAATGTTGCATTTCATCACTTTACCAGCACTTCTGAATGCCAGGACTCTTGCTCAGGTTTTTGTTAATAAGAACGTGAAGCTTCACGGGGTTCCCTCCGATTTGGTGTCAGATAGGGGAACCCAATTTGTTTCTAAGTTATGAAAGGCTTTCTGTACTCGACTGCGGGTGGAGCTGTCCTTTTCCTCTGCTTTCTATCCTCAGTCGAATGGACAGACCCAGCGCACTAATCAGAATTTGGAGTCTTACTTCAGGTATTTTGTCTCCAAAAACCAGGAGGATTGGGCATCTTAGATACTGTTGGCTGAGTTTGCTATTAATAATGATCGCCAAGAATCTACCGGCAGATCACCATTCTTTGGTGAAAACGGTTTCCATCCACAGTTTGGTACTTTTAGTGGGGGAGGGGCTTCGAGAATTCCTAAGGAGGAACGTTTTGCTTTGTTGATCTCTTCAGCGTGGCAGAGGACTCAGAGTAATTTGAATGTCATGGGAGATGGGTACAAACGTATGGCTGACAGAAAACGCTCACCTAAGTGTAAATGACTTTGTGTGGTTGTCTACCAGGAATATCAAGTTGAAGATCCCTTCCTAGAAACTGGGACCTAGGTTTATTGGCCTCTATAAAATAAATGCCGTCATTAACCCTGCAGCTTTTCATCTTGAGTTATTCCAGGCTCTTGAAATCCACAATGTGTTCCACATGTCTCTGCTCAAGAATTATGTTGAACTTCTTGAGTCCTCTCGCCTACCGCCTTCCCCAATCATTGCTGATGGTAATTTGGAGTTCCAGATTTCGAGGATTGCTGATTCTCATCTTCAGCATCGTTCCCTGCAGTGCTTGGTACACTCGAGGGGTTATGGTCCAGAAGAGAGGATGTGGGTTTCAGCATCAGAGGTAAATGTCCCTAAACTGATTTGTTCATTCCATGCTTCTCATCCTGAGAAACCATGTCCTGAGTGTCTGGAAGCCACTCCTAGAGGAGGGGCACTGTCACGGATTTGTCAGGGGTGACTGACACTCATCATGGATCTGACTGAAGAATGTCTTTGCGATTAGCTCAAGCACCTTTTTGATTTTTGTATCTCTGTTGTGCAGCGATAGCCCTCTCCCTTTAGGACCCAACGTTTACCTCCCAAATTCTGCTG
Source organism: Ranitomeya imitator (assembly GCF_032444005.1). Classification (NCBI taxonomy): domain Eukaryota; kingdom Metazoa; phylum Chordata; class Amphibia; order Anura; family Dendrobatidae; genus Ranitomeya; species Ranitomeya imitator. The sequence continues at coordinate 348,937,711 of NC_091282.1, read as the reverse complement.
CTAATTAGACACCTTTGCTGAAGTTTTATACTCATTCCATGTCTGCTGCATGTTGCTGGTGTTAATTCATTCTTGTCTCTGTCTAGTTGGAAGTACTACAAAAAGATCAGGGGGATCTTGTTACGAATAATGTAGAGTTCTCAGAAAAAATCATGAGATGTATATAGACTAATCCGAGGACTCGAAGGTAATCCAAGCAAAATATATTTATTAAAGTCACAACCAATCTTACAGGATGCCAACGTTTCGGCTCATAAGGCCTTTATCAAGGCATTTATCTGTATGGTGGTAGGACAAGGTAAGTGAAGAGAGGCACAACAGATACAGGCACTGCCGCTGGGGGAGAAGGTTGGAAGTTAGTTCCTTCTCAGAAGATTCTTGAAGGATTTCTAGCATGACATCTCTATTGTCTTCTTAAGCTAAGTGTTCCCCTTGCTCATCTACCCTCTCTGTCTTTAGTTGTAGTGGGGACTGGTGAGTTCACACCCCATCCCCTCCCTTACCAGAGCCTATCACTAGATCACTAGGGTCAGGCAGGGATAAGGTTCCTGCTCGGCAATAGGTGCACAACCAATAGAGGGAAGATTAGGGCAGACAGGGAGATTTTAGATCTGCTTAGGGGTCGCCACTCCCCACTTACCTAGTTTTGGGCTCCTCCCTCTCCCCGTTGTTGTGCACTTCCTTATCCTTCACTGAGCCTGACACATACCATGTCTAAAGCCAATTTTATTTGCAGATGAATAAAATAAACAAACAGGTGGACAAAAAAATTCATAGCCAAGGCTTAGTAAAAGGTAACAATTATCTGAGTGGTAATGTTTCTCCTTGTGGTGAATGCCAAGCTGGTCTAAAGAGACTTATAGGCCATGCAATGCTCATTTTGGAGTTTATATATACAGTATAAATAACTCCTTTACAGAGAAAGAGGACCTGAACTATTGTGCCAACTTTTGGACATAGCAATACTAAAAGTCAATTGAGATTTTTTAGCAAGCCTTGCCACATGACCTAGGACAAAAAGCCAAACCAAATAATCCATTTGCAGACATAAGTTTCAGGGGTTTTACCCCTAATCAGTGTGAAGCAGGGGGTCTTGTTTGATTGGGTGAGAGAACTCTTACAGGGGAAATAAGGGCTAACAACAATTTTCCTTGTTGAGTTTGCCAAGCTGGCATAGCATAAGTCTACAACTTTTTTTTATTAGCTTCACACGTAAGCAAAATTTGCTCAAAATGGAATTAAAGAATGTTAAATTACACATTATATTATATTGGAACTTACCTTATTATAGTTAAAACTATTGTTCAGATTAGACCGACTTGATTCAGGAAGACACAAAGAATGAGATGCAAGTAAATTATTTGAAAAGGGGAAAAGTTTGTTGAAATCCACTACACCTGAAAGGAGATATAAGTGAGTCGCGCCAGGACCTGGAGATACTCGGTGCCAGGTCCGGTTGTTGTTAAAGGGGTGGTCACGGTGGCGGCGACCCGGTCCATGGCCCTGGGTGCCCAAGTAAAAGGGATAGTTTTTAAAGGGAGTTGTAAAGCAATAAAAGTTTGTGATGCCACCTGTGGTACTAGATCAGGGGTGATCGACGCTTAAAAGGGTCCTCTGGGGGTGATGGTATTGCTTCTCACAGGTGAAGCTGAGTCCTCAGGGCTCCCGGTGTGCTGGGCAGGGATGGTGTGGTGCCGGTAATAAATGGAGGACACAGGATTGCAGTTTCTTTACCTGGTTTACTGTTGTATACTGCCTCCATCCAGGGTACTGGCAACAGGTGTCGATGGAGTCCAGGCAGCCTGAAAACAAGTGGGAATCCCTTTTCTAGGTCAGTTTGGGAGCCTTCCACTATGCGCTGGTTACTAGTCCCTTTGCTTCCTATGGCTTCCTGACAAGGTCCTCGTTCCTCGTTTACTCTCTGTCCTGGGACAGTCCCTGCATTGAAGGCAACTTGAGCCGTTCCTAGGGGTCGCTATACACGGTTTCTCTGGGCTCTGGATGTTGCTGTACCTCAGGTGCAGTGTGAGCAAGTCCCTTTCAGCTTCCTGCCCTCCGGTTCTGCCATGAGACTTGTAGTTCCACACGGCCTTGGGCTCCTGGTGCCCGGTTTCTGCGCCTCGGCCTGGAAGGAGCCCAGCTACGGCTCCCTTTCCGCTCTGTAGTTCTCCTGTGCTCCTTCACTGTTCCGTTTCTGCACCAGACTAACTCCTCCAGAGCAGAATGTACACAGGGAAGCTCCCCTAAAACCGGGTTCAGAGCTCCCCCTTCTGGCCTGGAGTCAGAATGTGTTGAATGTACAGCCTGGGGTGCTACATAAGATTTAGTACGCACATTTTAGTCCACACATTTTAGTTGTCTGAATGGTACAGTACAAAAGACTTGTTGATTGTCTTACAGGGTTTCCATTGCAAGCCAGGTGCTCTTAATATGCTTTTTCATCTGTGTGATATATTATAGCAATCCTCATGTATCCTCATGAATTTGATGTGACATCTTTAGATAACTAAACCTGAATTTTTTGTAATTGATGCAATCTGCAATTTTCTTTGATGTTTCAATATTTTGTAACCTGTGATAAGCATTTACATAGTAACATAGTAACATAGTTAGCAAGGCTGAAAAAATACATTTGTCCATCGAGTTCAACCTATATTCCATCAGAATAAATCCCCAGATCTACGTCCTTCTAAAGAGCTTAATAACTGTAAGACACGAAATTGTTACGCTCCAGGAAGACATCCAGGCCTCTCTTGAACCCTTCGACTGAGTTCCCCATCACCACCTCCTCAGGCAAGGAATTCCAGATTCTCACTGCCCTAACAGTAAAGAATCCTCTTCTATGTTGGTGGGAAGTTGGTTGATAGTTTTTTAGTTGATATTTAATAGTTTTTTTTTGTTTTGCTTATATAGTACTGTAAAACTATAAAACAAAACAATAAAAAAATAATAAAATTATGTTTAATTTTTTTCAGAGTGCAAGAAGTAATATCCAAAATTAATTTTAAGCACTTACTTTGCACACTTATTTAATAACATCAGAATGAGCACACGATTGTGTTTAAAATGTTCATGAGTCTTAGTGTTGGGCTAATATTACACTATCAGTATTTGGTCAGTATTTTACATTTGTAATCTTGCCGGAAGAAGGAGCCACTGTGCTCTGAAAGCTTGCAAACATATTATTTTCTGGTTAGCCAATAAAGGTATCACTCCTAGAATAATTCAGTCATCATTGGGCAGAAAAGTATTCACACCTCAGTATTTGTAAGCCAAAACCAGGGGAGGAACAATCAGAGGGAAAGTATAATAGAAACATATCACCACTTCTGTATTTATCACCCAATCCTGGTTTCGGCTATACTGATGTGAAATACTGACCAAATACTGTTAGTGTGACTGTAGTCTAAACATAACAAATTTTTTGTGGTGTTGGTTGGAAGGTTCCAGTTTCAGCTTTATTTTCAGTAATTTACAGGTGCTTATGTAAAGGTCACCAAAACCAATGATGGTACCTTACAGATTGTAGACTTGGTGTCACCTGTACATATCCTTGTCAGTCAGGGTTTTACTTCAGGATCTTTGTAAAAAAAATATAAAAAAAATACACACAAGCGTCACTTCCTATTTTGCAGGAGAGTTACTGGTAGCAATCGCTGTATTAGTGTACATTTTCCATGTGATTGAAAAAGATAGGAGGAGATGACATGAACCATAAAAAAAGACAACTTCTTCTTTCCGAGACAGTGATAGCACACACAGAAGTAGAAGACTGTCTTGTGTTTTAGCATGGTGGGGAGCTATAGAAACTGTGAAATATTTTCAGGTAAGTATTATGCTGCTTTTTTGGTTTATGCATATCTCATCTGTAATCGTATCCCATATGTGGTGCATCTTGTGACACCAGAAGTGTGGATGGATGTGTTTTTTCTTTTAATATATGGGTCATGATGTAAAGTTGCTGACAAAACCTCTTACATGCCACGTGTACATTTGTAACTGTAAATTGCTTCAGATGTGTATACTGCTAAATACCAAACAGATGCTGGTAATTTAGAGCTTGCAATGGTTTAGAACCAAAATCTGAACACAACACAAGGTTTACAGGATTTTTTTTTTTACTGCCTAGCCGCCCACAGGATGAAATAACAAACAGAGCATGGCTTACCTTCTTCTGCTTCATCACTGGCTCTGCTCTGCTGCCACCAATCTTTGTTGACAGGTGTAGAGGTGATGTCACTTCAGCAGCTCCGTGGTCAATCACTGGCCCAGCAGCTTGTGTCGTCTACTCACCAGAGCTGAAGAGCCTAGAGCTTGGCTGCAGCCAGTCAATAAAGACCGGCGGCTGATTTAAAGCTGGTATTGGAGAAGGGGAAGGTTATAAAGCTAAAGTAAAGTAAGTAAAGTTTCATTTGATATTTGAAGTAACGCTTCATTTGATATTCATTTGATATTTGAAGTAAAGCTTCATTTAATATTTTTATTCTTTAGTAGTCTAGGAAATAAAAAGAAAATTCTGTAAAATCCCTTAAAAACATTCTGCACTGATTAGTCACAGGGTTTTTTCATGAGTTATAAATAACACTTTTACTATTGTCCCTTAAAGGCTTTGACATGTATTTATTTTTCTATGTGAAGTATATTCAGAGCAAGAAGCCCTTTTTTGAGGTAAATGGAAAACTTACACGGTGAAATGCTTATATGCAAATCTGCCATATTGGTTTTGTGGTTTTCCTGAGCTAAACCTAGCTTGAAAAGCGTAATCAGGTAACTTAAGAGCAATTCTACAATCTACAGTAGCTATAAGTGCTACCAGGGTAAAGATTCCTGTTATTTATATTAATAGTAGTATTCTTTGTAAGAACTTGCATCTCTAACAACTGACGATCTTCTGTTGTCACTGGGAAAGCTACATGTGCCTTGTTTGCAACCCTGAACTTTTACTTTATTGCATCCATTTAAATGAATGGGTAAAAATATGCCGTAAATTAAAATATAATACATGATTGTGTAAGAAAAGCCTAATCAACATGGTTGCCAATTGGGTACCTCCTTTTAGTGGTCTGTTCGTGGCAAACTGCAAAATCTGTTCAGGAATGGTTTGAAGAACAGGAAAACGATTTCAAAGTGTTTATTCAACCTGCAGATTTCCAAAATCTCAATAAAACAGACCAACTGTGGGATTCTGCCAGAAAAATAAGTATAATCCTTGGAGGTCCAACCTCTTAAATAATCTGCTGCCAAATACCAATAAAACATCTTCTGAGGTCTTTAGGAGTCAAAGCATCAATGGGTCAGAACTGTTGGTGGCAGGAGGAGGTCCCACACAATACTACAATACTAGACAGGTGGACTAAATCTTATAGTTGATCATGTATAAAGGGTTGTACTAATAATTTATAACATTTTCTAGTCCATAAATGATCCTTATTGCCTCCTATCTGTTGTACAGGTTTAGACAAATATGGATTTTTTCTTTGAGGAACAGTGCCCATTTGTCCACTGCATCTGGTATTGCAGTTTAGCTTTAATAAGAGGGTGCCTCTTTCGGGAAAGTGGACCCAAAATGATTTAAAATACCTAGAGTAACAGAGAAGGTACTCAAATTCCTCTGGTTCAGCTCTGGCTTCCTACCGCTGCTCACAACTGGGTGTCTTGGCTGCATTAGTGACATAATGTCAATAGCTTGCATCACCGCATTAGTCAATCGCTTGTGTTGTCTTCCATGACAAAGCCGCAGAGCTTAGTGATTGAATATAGCGATGATGCACCATGTCAACATGACATAACGTCTGCAACCCAAACAAGGAGACCGGATGAACAGTGGGGAACTGGCATTGGACCTGGTGAGGGGGAGTACCTGCACTGATTATTATTTTAGGTATTTTAGAACATTTGGGGTATACTTACCTCAAAGTAAACAACCCTTTCAGGGCAAATAGAGCTGGTACTTTTTGTTTATATTTTTTCATCTTGTACAACTTCTTTACATTTTTGTGTCATTTTTCATCCTCAGCAGACCAGTTGCATAAAATATAGCTATGAAGTTCAAAGACAATGTTGGTGCAGTAGGCATAATATTAACTCTAAAGCCTCATGTAAACGTTTTGTTCTGAAATATGAAAGGAAATTGTTGCCTAATGCTGTTTAGGTCTTTCTACATGTCCTTATAACCTCATTCCCTCATGAGCACTGACCACAGTGACGCATTACAGTGCTACAGCTGCCCATTAAAGCAATGGGGGCGGCATTAAGCAGAGTTAAGAATGGAGAGCCGCATCCACATGTTGAGGATGGGACCCCAGGTAATTTAAAATAATTTACTGGACCACCCCTACTTAACTGCTAAAATGCCCCACATAAAATAAAAAAACATACCTCCCATTCCAGCACCATTCTTGTGATGTCTTTCATTATGAGTATGAATGCACAAACCACAGAAACAACTCACCTGTACTGCTACATCTACAAGGCTGGTACTGAACATCATTGTCCTCCATGTGCACTAATCACCTATTCTCTTCCTTTAAAAGCTGTAAAAAAAAGGACCAAAACGATAGATGAAAGGATGGGCGGCACTTATAAAATCAGCAGCTTTAATTAATATTTCAACAGAAATGTAATGCACATAAGAGAAAAGATATCCCCTGAATTATTGCCGTTTCACATGTTGAGTGTACTTTTCTTCAATGCTGAGAATCCAGTTCTGGGCTATAACATAAATCCAGGATTATTACAATACTAGATGGTGGCCCGATTCTAACACATTGGGTATTCTAGAATATGTATGTATTTTATTTATGAAGTTTTCAGAATAATGCAATTTACACAAAGGATTCAGCCGGCCGCGACCAATTAGCGAAGCGTGGTTCAAATTCCGCGCCAATTTGTGGGTGGACTGCGACTGTCGCTGATTGTTCACGGCCGGGTGTGACAAATCAGTGAAGCCAGGGCCGGCTCCAGGTTTTTGAGCGCCCCGGGTGAAAAAATCTCACTAAGCCCCCCTCTTTAACACATACCACGATTCATCATGCTCAGATACAGCAGAGAAATATAGCACAGCCCACGTAGCATATAACACAGCCCATGTAGCATATAACAGCCCACGTAGTATATAACACAGCCCACATAGTAAATAACATAGCTCACGTAGTATATAACACAGCCACGTAGTATATAGCACAGCCACATAGTATATTGCCCAGCCCACATAGTAAATAGCACAGACACGTAGTATATAGCACAGCCCACATAGTAAATAGCAGACACATAGTATATTGCCCAGCCACATAGTATATTGCCCAGCCACATAGTATATAGCACAGACATAGTATATAGCACAGACACGTAGCATATTGCCCAGCCACGTAGTATATTGCCCAGCTACATAGTATACAGCACAGACACGTAGTATATAGCACAGGCACGTAGTATATAGCACAGACACATAGTATATTGCCCAGACACGTAGTATATTGCCAAGCCATGAAGTGTATAGCACAGACACGTAGTGTATAGCACAGACACATAGTATATAGCACAGCCCACGCAGTATATAACACAGCCCATGTAGTATATAGCACAGCCCACGTAGTATATAGCACAGACACATAGTATATTGCACAGACACGTACTATATTGCACAGCCACGTAGTGTATTGCACAGCCACGTAATATATTGCTCAGCCACGCAGTATATAGCACAGCCACGTAGTATATAGCATACAGACGTAGTATATAACACTGCCCATGCAGTATATAACCCAGGCCACGTAGTATAGAGCACAGCAATGTAGTATATTGCCCAGCCACATAATATGTACCACAGCCACGTAGTATATAGCACAGCCCACATAGTATATAGCACAGAGATGTAGTAAATAACACAGCCCATGCAGTGTCTAACACAGCCCATGTAGTATATAGCAATATGGGCACCATATACCTGTTAAAAAAAGAATTAAAATAAAAAATAGTTATATACTCACTTTCCGTCGGCCCCTGGATCCAGCCCAGGCGTTTACTGATGCTCCTCGCGATGATCCGGTCCCAAGAGTGTATTGTGGTCTCGCAAGATGATGACGTAGCGGTCTCGCGAGACCGCTACGTCATCATCTCACGAGACCACAATGCATGGACCGGATCGTCGCGCAGAGCGGGAAAGGCCTGGGCTGGATCTGGGGGCCGACAGAAGGTGTGTATATAATGATCTTTAATTTTTTTTAATTATTTTTAACATTAGATCTTTTTATTATTGATGCTATATAGGCAGCATCAATAGTAAAAAGTTGGTCACACAGGGTTAATAGCAGCGTTAACGGAGTGCATTACACCGCGGCATAACGCGGTCCGTTAACGCTGCCATTAACCCAGTGAGAGCGCTGACTGGAGGACAGTATGGAGCGGGCACTGACAGCAGGGGTGTAGTAACGGCCAGTTCGCGGCCACACTGTTCCCGTCGCTGATTGGTCGTGGCCATTTGACCGTGACTAATCAGCGACTTGGGATTTCTGTGACAGAAAGACAGACAGAAAAACAGACAGAAAGACTGAAGTGACCCTTAGACAATTATATAGTAGATATTTAAAAATCGATATCTTTAATATAACATTAGATTTACTGACAATATCTTAAACTGTCATTTATTCCCAATACTTTTGTTTAAATAAAAAAAAACTCAGAAGAGGTCCACTGGTTGAAAGGCAATATGTCACCTCATTTTTCGCATATAAGCTGCGGCCACCACCATTAGGTGCTTATCTACAGCATTCTATAGTGCTGTAGATAAGCCCCCGATGTGACCTGAAAGATAAGACAAACAAGTTAGATTATACTCACCCAGGGGCTGCACTCCGGTCCGATGGGCATCGCAGGTCCGAGTCTGGAGCCACCCATCTTCAAACAATGTCATCCTCTTCTTTGCTTCATGTCGCGGCTCTTTAGCAGGCATACTGATTTGCCCTGTTGAGGGCAGAGTAAAGTACTGCAGTGCGGAGGTGCTGGGCCTCTCTGACCTTTCCCGGCGTCAGCGCACTGCAGTACTTCGATCTGCCCTCAACAGGGCAGAGAATTACGCTGCGACAGAAGCAAGGAAGAGGACGTCATTGCATGAAGATGGGAGGCGCCAGACCCAGACCTGCGATGCCCATCAGACCCAGACCGCACCAGAACACCCCTGGGTGAGTATAATCTAACTTATCTTTAGGGTTACATTGGGGGCTTATCTACAGCATTATAGAATGCTGTAGATAAGCCCCTAATGGCGGTGACCACAGCTTACATGCGAAAAATGAGGTGACAGATTCCCTTTAAACAATCAAATAGTTCATGGCACGAACAGTATTACACAGTTAGAAGCCTGTCAGACTCCATAAATTAGGGTAGCACAGATGTCAAGCTTTTAGATTCTTGTTGGGAGTTTGGACTACAATGCTAGCACATTACCCTCAATTCATCAAAGGTTTTAAGACAAAAAGCTTTCACTTAACATGAGCCTTCACAGAAAATGTTGCCACATTTGGAGTTTTCTTGCCATTTTATCCCAGCTGCGACAAAGTCGAAGGGTTTGGAGACTCATCAAACTCATGACGAGTGATTGCATTGCTTTTCGCCACAAATTTTGCTTCAGTCCATGACTGGATTATGATTCGTAGGGAGGCGCACAACACTTCGCACCTTGCTTTATTCATTAATTGGTGTGTGCATCTTAATGAATCTAGTGCTTTGCTCTCTACTCCGCCTTCTCATCAGAAATGGCGTTAAAAATGCATAATGATTGTCTCAATTCTATTGATAATATCTAAAGAGGAGTTTGGGTTCAATTACACCAGCTGACTTTACTTAAATAGGGAATCCATCAGAAGGAAAACACATTAAAATTAGGTTGTCTGTTAGGAAAAGCAATGTACAAAGGTGTTTGTTCTCACGTGAATGAGCTGGTGATAAGTTAATACATTTTTGCAAGTGGCATACTGGTATATGTATATACACTACTCCAAAATTAAAGGAAACACTAAAATGCCACATCCAAGATATTACTAAATGAAATATTCCAGTTGCAAATCTTTATTCTTTACATAGTGGAATATGAGTTGAGAACAATAAAACATAAAAATGATCACTGTAAATCAAAATTAACCCCTTAGTGACGGAGCCAAATTTTTAAAATCTGACCAGTGTCACTTTATATGGTAATAACTCTGCAACTCTTCAACAAATCCCAGTGATTTTGAGATTGGTTTTTCATGACACATTATACTTTATGAGAATGGTAAATTTAGGTCAATGTTTTGTGTTTATTTATAAAAAGTATCAAAAATTTGAGAAAAATATTAAAGTTGCAATTTTCTAAATTTGAATGACTATCCCTTTTAATCCAGATAGTCATACCACATCAAAACATTAACCCCTTTCTGACCTCGGGCGGGATAGTACGTCCGAGGTCAGAAGCCCCTCTTTGATGCGGGCTCCGGCGGTGAGCCCGCATCAAAGCCGGGACATGTCAGCTGTTTTGAACAGCTGACATGTGGCCGTAATAGACGCGGGCAAAATCGCGATCTGCCCGCACCCATTAACTAGTTAAATGCCGCTGTCAAACGCAGACAGCGGCATTTAACTACCGCATCCGGCCGGGCGGCCGGAAATGACGGCATCGCCGACTCCCCGTCACATGATCGGAGGTCGGCGATGCTTGTACATGCTTGAGACCTCTATGGTTACTGATCCCCGGCAGCTATGAGCGCCACCCTGTGGTCGGCGCTCACAGCACACCTGATTTTCTGCTACATAGCAGCGAACAGCAGATCGCTGTTATGTAGCAGAGGCGATCGGGTTGTGCCTGCTTCTAGCCTCCCATGGAGGCTATTGAAGCATGGCAAAAGTGAAAAAAAAAAAGTTAAAAAAAATGTGAAAAAAGTTAAAAAAATATAAAAGTTTAAATCACCCCCCTTTCGCCCCAATCAAAATAAATCAATAAAAAAAAATCAAATCTACACATATTTGGTATCGCTGCGTTCAGAATCGCCCGATCTATCAATTAAAAAAAAGCATTAACCTGATCGCTAAACGGCGTAGTGAGAAAAAAATTCGAAACGCCAGAATTACATTTTTTTGGTCGCCGCAGCATTGCATTAAAATGCAATAACGGGCAATCAAAAGAACGTATCTGCACCAAAATGCTATCATTAAAAACGTCATCTTGGCACGCAAAAAATAAGCCCTCAACTGACCCCAGATCATGAAAGATGGAGACGCTACGAGTATCGGAAAATGGCGCAATTTTTTTTTTTTAGCAAAGTTTGGAATTTGTTTTTCACCACTTAGGTAAAAAAAAACCTAGTCATGTTAGGTGTCTATGAACTCGTACTGACTTGGAGAATCATAGTGTCAGGTCAGTTTTAACATTTAGTGAACCTAGCAAAAAAGTCAAACAAAAAACAAGTGTGGGACTGCACTTTTTTTGCAATTTCCCCGCACTTGGAATTTTTTTCCCGTTTTCTAGTACACGACATGCTAAAACCAATGATGTCATTCAAAAGTACAACTCATCCCGCAAAAAACAAGCCCTCACATGGCCAAATTGACGGAAAAATAAAAAAGTTATGGCTCTGGGAAGGAGGGGAGTGAAAAAAGAACACTGAAAAATGAAAAATCCCAAGGTCATGAAGGGGTTAATAATTAACATTTCCCACATGTCAGCTTTACATCAGCACCATTTATAAAATGTTATTTTATTTTGTTAGCATTTTAGGAGGTTTAAAAATGTAGCAGCAATTTTTCATTTTTTTCAAGGAAATTTATTAAATTTATTTTTTTAGGGACTTATCCATGTTTGAAGTGACTTTAGGGGTCTCATATATTGGGAAACCCCCAAATGTAATACCATTTTAAAAAACAGTACCCCCTGACATATTGAAAACTGCAGTCAGGTAGTTTATTAACCCTTCAGGTGATTTACAGGAATTAATGCAAAGTGGTATGACAGAAATTAAAAATGAGTATTTTTACCACCTAAATGTCTCCAACTTCTGAACAGATTACTACATCCGTCAGACTCTAAGGCCGCTATTTGGTCATGAATTGCCATCGCAAACATCAGGACCACACAATCATGATCTGAGGGCACCAATTTGGATAAAGAGGAAGCCCCCACACTCTGTTAACCACATATAATGATGTAGTCACTATTTACCGCAGCATCTAAGGGGTTAAACAGATTTGCATGGTGTAAACACTGATCATGGCTGATACAGCACGTTGTCAGCTGTACTGTACAGCCAACAGCTGCTGGAAAGTCATCTGTATGAGGATGCTATTCTCTTATATCTCAGGTCAGTTAAAAGACGTATTGGCTGTCATTAAGGGGTTAATATCCCGTGGATGTCTAGACTTGGAATGATACTCAAAAACAAAGTGGAAAAGAAAATTACATCACATAGTAACATAACATAGTTAGGCTTATCCAACTTCAGTGGAAATGCCTTGAGACAAGGAAATGATGCTCAGTAGTATGTGTGACCTCCACGTGCCTGTATGACCTCCCTGCAATGCTTCACATGGTCCTGATGAGGCAGAGGATATTTCCCTTATGGATCTCCTCCCAGCCCTGGATTAAAGCATCAGTCAACTCCTGGACAGTCTGTGGTGCAACGTGGCGTTGGTGGATGGAATGAGACATGATGTCTCAGATGTTCTCAATTGGATTCACCTGTGTAGTCGCCATCTTTACTTGGGCCCACTGCACCAAGAGAGTGCATTTGATTTGAGGCCTAGACAGGTAAGCACCTTTGCCTGTTTTTCTGTGGGGTTTTTTCTAGAATAATGGAGGTTTTTTCCTCCTTTTTTTCCCTCCTGTTGTAGTTTTTGCTGTTAGACTAGGACTGGCAAGCGTGAGGACCCGTGACGTGGGTTGCCAGCTTATGTATTGTGGCCATAATATTAAATAATACCTTATATATTTTGATATGTTCTTGTGCACTTTTTTTACTTTTACTTTTTGAGGTGCAGTTGGGCTCTGATGGCTTTGTAAGTTGTGTCCTCTGTTCACACGGGACGCATTACAGTTAGCGCTGGTCAGCCCGCCACATGGCGTTACTAATAGGCTAGGATCCAGTTGCTGTGCATACTCTGTGTGAACACTGCTGCAGATTATTTATTTGCACTGGTGTGCCAAGCAGCCATTCCCTGATTGTAGGCTGGCTGTCTTATTTGGTATTATCACACCTGTGTAGTCGCCATCTTTACTTGGGCCCACTGCACCATGAGAGTGCATTTGATTTGAGGCCTAGACAGGTAAGCACCTTTGCCTGTTTTTCTGTGGTGTTTTTTCTAGAATAGTGGAGGTTGTTTCCTCCTCTTTTTTTTCCTCCTGTTGTAGTTATCAATTGGATTCATGTCTGGGGAACGGGCAGGCCAGTCCATAGCATCAATGCCTTCATTATGCAAAAACAGCTGACACACTTCAACCACATGAGGCCTAGCATTGTCCAGCATCAGAAGGAATCCAGGGTCCAGTGCATCTGGATATGGTCTCACAATGGGTCTGAGTATCTCACCCTGAGACCTAATGGCAGTCAGGGTACCTTTAGTTAGCACATGAAGGGCTGTGTGGCCCTCCAAAGAAATGCCTCCCAAAACCATTACTGACTCACTACCAAACGGTCATGAGGGAGAATATTGCAAGCAGCAGCACGTTCTCCATAGCATATCCAGATTCTGTCACATCTGTCACATGTGCTCAGTGTGAACCTGCTCTTATCTTTGAATAGAGCAGGGCACCAATGTTGAATCTGCCAATGGTGGTGTTCTCTGGCAAATCCCAATCGCTCTGCATGGTGTTGGGCGTTAAGCCCAACAACCACTTGTGGATATTGGGCCCTCATACCACACTCATGGAGTCTGTTTCTGACAGTTTGAGCAGACACATGGATGTTAGTCGCCTGCTGGAGGTCATTTTGCAGGCTCTGGCACTGCTTTTCCTGTTCCTCCTTGCACAAAGGAGGAGGTAGCAGTCGTGCTGCTGGGTTGTTGCCCTATAACGGCCCCCTCCAAGTCTCCTGGTGTACTGGCCTTTTCCCTGGTATCTGCTCCATGATCTGAACACTGTGCTGACAAACACAGCAACCCTTCTTGCCACAGCTCGCATTGATGTGCCATCCTGGATGAGGTGCACTAGCTGAGCAACTTCTGTGGGTTGCTACTGTACCTCTAGAGAACAGAGAAATGGTCTGTGGTCACCACCTGCAGAACCACTTCTTTATAGGGGTTGTCTTGCTAATTGCCTATAATTTATACCTGTTGCCTGCTCCATTTGTACAACAGAAGGAGAAATTGATTCACAATCAGTGTTGCTTCATAACTCGACAGGTTGATTTTACAGAAGTGTGAGTGGCTTGGAGTTATAATCTGTTGTTTAAGTGTCCCCTTTATTTTTTTTGAGCAGTACATATACAGTACTGTATACATATATCCAGAGTCTGGAGGAAGAGTGGAGAGGTACACAATCCAAGCTAGTTGAGGTCGATTGTGACATTTACACAATCAGTGCTGGTTTGGGGAGCCATGTCATCTGCTGGTGTAGGTCCACTGTAGTTTTATTAAGAACAAAGTCAGCGCAGACGTCTACCAGGAAATTTTAGAGCACTTCATGCTTCCCTCTGGTTTAAAAGCAACTGTGCTTGATTGGCCAGCAAACTCACCTGACAATAACCATAAAAAGAATCTATGGGGTATTATCAAGAGGAAGATGAGAGACACCAGACCCAACAATGCAGGCGAGCTGAAGGCTGCTATCAAAGCAAACTGGGCTTCCATAAAGGCCCCTTCACATTAAGCGACGCTGCAGCGATACCGACAACGATCCGGATCGCTGCAGCGTCGCTGTTTGGTCGCTGGAGAGCTGTCACACAGACCGCTCTCCAGCGACCAACGATGCCGGTAACCAGGGTAAACATCGGGTAACTAAGCGCAGGGCCGCGCTTAGTAACCCGATGTTTACCCTGGATACCATGCTAAAAGTTAAAAAAAACAAACACTACATACTTACCTACCGCTGTCTGTCCTCCAGCGCTGCGCTCTGCTTCTCTGCTCTCCTCCTGTACTGTCTGTGAGCCGGAAAGCAGAGCGGTGACGTCACCGCTCTGCTTTCCGGCTCACAGCCAGTACAGGAGGAGTGCAGAGCGCAGCGCTGGAGGACAGACGGCTGTAGGTAAGTATCTAGTGTTTGTTTTTTTTTACTTTTCGCATGGTAACCAGGGTAAACATCGGGTTACTAAGCGCGGCCCTGCGCTTAGTTACCCGATGTTTACCCTGGTTACCAGTGAAGACATCGCTGGATCGGTGTCACACACGCCGATCCAGCGATGTCTCCAGGGAGTCCAGCGACGAAATAAAGTTCTGGACTTTATTCAGCGACCAACGATCTCCCAGCAGGGGCCTGATCGTTGGTCGCTGTCACACAGAACGATTTCATTAACGATATCGTTGCTACGTCACAAATAGCAACGATATCGTTAACAATATCGTTATGTGTGAAGGTACCTTTACACCTCAGCAGTGCCACAGGCTGATCACCTCCATGCCACACCGCATTAATGCAGTAATTGATGGAAAAGGAGTCTCGACCAAGTATTGAGTGCATTTACTGAACATACATTTCAGTAGGTCAACATTTTGAATTTTAAAATCATTTTTCAAGCTGGTGTTATCAAGTATTCTAATTTACTCAGATAATGACTTTTTGGGTTTGCAGCATTGTTCAGTACCTGATGCAGAAATAAGGGGAGCTACACAGTCCCTTTAACATACATTGACTCCTGATGTACATCCTTTTTTCAACCATAGCCAAGATAAAATGCCATAAAAGTATTGATGGCAAAACTGCTTGATTTTTTGGTACAATCCCAATGAAATTTGACTGCATGTGAAACGATGTTATAAAAAAATGAAAAGAAGAAACAATCAAACAATGAAAACAGAATTTCTGTTTTGCTTATCTGGTTTTCTACAATGGAGCTAGAAACAATCAAAAAAGGATATAAAAGCTCACATTTTACCAATAAAAACAAAACAAGCCTTCAATCATATTTGTCAACAGAAAACAAGTTATGGGTTTTTGAAAAAATATTTTGCAAAACTATTAGCACATAAAAAACTCCTAAGCTAAAACTATAGTTTATATCTCTCTGGATTTGGTGAGAAAAAAAGGTTCCACATCACAAAGACCAAAACTGTCTGTGATGCCAATGGGTTTAAGTATTATTCTGATCATCTCATCATAAATGGTTAAAATTGGAAGGTGCACGTAGAAACAAGCATATTTGCAATTTACTTATTTAAAAAATTCTCTCCTTTCTCCAGAACGGAAGGATTTGTAATTTTAATGTTTACTGCTTGGTGTTTAGATTATTGGCTACCACTGCACCATCATTAGTGGCAGGTCTTCTAGGCAAGTAACACAGTGTTTACAATCTCTTTCCAATTGAGCTTGTAAGCTTTGCTCTGAAGCTGGCCAAATTAAAGGATTTGGCCAACTTCAGTGCCCCTGTGCTCCTCCGATGCTGCAAAGGCAAAGCTGTCACTGCTTGTAGACTCACAGTTTGTAGCAGCGGGAACACACCACTACCAAGCAAGCAGGAAGCCATGAGGTAGTGTGCTCCTCAAGACAACAGTAAAAACTGTAAAGGAAGCTAGCCATTTATCCTGAAACTAATGGACTAGTCTTAGATATAAACTTCAATTTTAAACTAAACAATGTGTTCTTTTTCTACCTAGGTCTCCTATATGGGATTTTCCTGCTGCTTACCCTATCTGCTAATTGCAATGGTGATATCCTTAATCAGACCAAAGCAATGTTACGTGAAATGCAATATGAAGCAAGAGAACTCTTTAATGAATCGGTATGTATCATGCACAAGTATCATTTACTTCCCGTGTTTTCATCAGACTGAATTTCTACTGTGTCTGTTGCATGTCTCAACATGCACAAAAAGGCTCAGCTCTGCAATGTCTTTAGTTTAGAGCTTTAAAGCGAACCTGTAAGCAGGATTTTGCTAAGTATACTACAGACAGTGTCAGATTGGCGACGTTATGTTGATTAAAATGATACCTGGGGTGAAGAAAACCATCGTGAAGTTCTTGAGTAACCTGTGTTAGAAGTTTTCAGTTAATAATATGTCCATGCTCCGGGTCGGGACTGTAGGCAGAGTCTTATCTGAGTGCTCTAGCCCAGAGAAACTAAGAAGAGACATGCCCACAGGCCACCTCGGAATGCAAACAGTCTGTCTCTATGATAAGGAACATGTTTGTGCTTCTGGGCGGCGTGTAGGCAGGACTTTCCTTGGTTTCTCTTGCTTAGAGCAGGAAGATAAGACTGTGCTTACAGTCAGCCTTGAAGCACGAGCATATCGTTATCTGAAAACTACTAACACTGATTACACAAGAACCACAAGACGTATTTCTTCAACCCAAGTATCATATTAATCAGTTTAACAGGGGAAACATGACAGTGTCTGTAGTTACTAAGCAAAATCCTGCTGACAAGTTTGTTTTAAGCATCATCGGACCACCCATCTACCTTGTAACAGCCGCACTGTAGCATTCTGATGAAAGGCTGTAAAGCATGGATTAGTTGGGTCTGCTTGGGGATTGAAAAAATACTTTTTAAAAGTATATCAGAAGGTGAACGTCAATAAAAAAATGTTATGTACAAATTTAACGAGATATGTCAAAGAGAAGAGAAAACATTATAACTCTGGTGTTTAAAATACATAATGCAGTAAATGGCTTGATATTTTTTACATTATTAGTAAATTTTGAAAGTATATTTTAAAAAGTATTGCTGGAATGAACACATTTGATTTAAAACTATTGCTCAGTATAATTGCAGTAACATTTGATATAGGATATATGATATAATTAGTAAATATATTTATATTTTAGTTCGAAGAGCATGAAATTCTTGAAAATGACTGTAAAAAGTCCTACCCAAATGACACCATTGTGAATATGAAAAATCCACTGCAAAGAATAAAAGAAAGCCTACATTTCTTCAGCAAAGCCTTTGAGTTGCTTTTTGAAAGAGAAAAAGATGAGTACATGCATGCAAAGAAGCTAGAAGTAGCAAGTAAGAAGAGTGAAGCTTTGGAATCCAATCTGTTAAGACTTATAATTGAGAAGAAAGTATCCCTGCAAGAAATGCTTGATAAACAAATGAGTAAAATGCTGCAGACTAAATTTAAGCTTCCCAACAGGAAAAAAACATATCATAGAAAGTCGGAATGCTGTCGACTGATAAATGTTTACATAGATTTCCTGGAAGTTGTTCATAAAATAGTTTCGAAAATTCCAGCTGAATTGAAATGACTTCTTCCTTAAGTCTGATAGACCTAGACTTTGTTGGATTTTGTTCATCTACTCGTATTGCATGGGATGCTATTAAGATAAACCACCAACCAACTAAATCCAATCTCCAGCAACTTTTGCAAAGATATGAAGTTGGCGGGATTCCAAGCCACCAGTTTTGTAATATCCCTTTCTACCAGCATATGTTTGAGAAATAGATATTTGCACATTTATACAAACAACTCGGAAGATTGCAACCACAAATTTCTGTGTAATAGGCTAACATTATTCCATATAGTCAAGGGGCTACTCAATGAATTAATGACCATTAAGGGTCTGTTTAGCCAAGTGTGCACAACTGCAAGTAGAGGTCAAGTAACTAGTAACATACACATTCATCTTTATGGGAACTTACATTGAGGCATATATAATGCTAACACATGATAATAAATATTAACAAGCACACTACTCCCACTATTAACAAGCACAATATTCACATAGGCAGTCATCATACACACAAAACCAAATCACATGCTTGCTTTCATTTTCTCATTTATGTTGTTTTGCTACCCATAAACCATGAGATTTAATAGCTAACCACTATTAATTGTACTTAATTATCTAATGCTCTAAACTGAAATAGTTAAAGGGTTTGTCCAAGCTTTTGAAAAGAACACCTCAAAGCTGTGAATATTCTCATATCAACCTGGTAGTCACTGGTTGTACATCAGTCTTTGTAATCCTACAGAGACGACATGAGACTATATATATATATATATATATATATATATATATATATATATATATATATATATATATATATATATATATATATATATATACTATATACAGTTAAGTCCATATATATTTGGACAGAGACATTTTTCTAATTTTGGTTATAGACATTACCACAATGGATTTTGAACAAAACAATTCAGATGCAATTGAAGTTCAGACTTTCAGCTTTCATTTGAGGGTATCCACATTAAAATTGGATGAAGGGTTTAGGAGTTTCAGCTCCTTAACATGTCCCACCCTGTTTTTAAAGGGACCAAAAGTAATTGGACAGATTAAATAATTTTAAATAAAATGTTTATTTTTAGTACTTGGTTGAAAACCCTTTGTTGGCAATGACTGCCTGAGGCCTTGAACTCATGGACATCACCAGACGCTGTGTTTCCTCATTTTTGATGCTCTGCCAGGCCTTCACTGTGGTGGTTTTCAGTTGCTGTTTGGTTGTGGGCTTTTCTATCTGAAGTTTAGTCTTTAACCAATGAAATGCATGCTCAATTGGGTTGAGATCAGGTGACTGACTTGGCCATTCAAGAATATTCCACTTCTTTGCTTTAATAAACTCCTGGGTTGCTTTGGCTTTATGTTTTTGGTCATTGTCCATCTGTAGTATGAAATGACGACCAATCAGTTTGGCTGGATCTGAGCACACAGTATGTCTCTGAATACCTCAGAATTCATTTGGCTGCTTCTGTCCTGTGTCACATCATCAATAAACACTAGTGACCCAGTGCCACTGGCAGCCATGCATGCCCAAGCCATCACACTGCCTCCGCCGTGTTTTACAGATGATGTGGTATGCTTTGGATCATGAGCTGTACCACGCCTTCACCATACTTTTCTCTTTCCATCATTCTGGTAGAGGTTGATCTTGGTTTCATCTGTTCAAAGAATGTTCTTCCAGAACTGTGCAGGCTTTTTTAGATTTTTTTTGCAAAGTCCAGTCTAGCCTTTTTATTCTTGATGCTTAGGAGTGGCTTGTACCGTGCAGTGAACCCTCTGTATTTACTTTCATGCAGTCTTCTCTTTATGGTAGATTTAAATATTGATACGCCGACCTCCTGGAGAGTGTTGTTCACTTGGTTGGCTGTTGTGAAGGGGTTTCTCTTCACCATGGAGATTATTCTGCGATCATCCACCACTGTTGTCTTCCGTGGGCGCCCAGGTCTTTTTGCATTGATGAGTTCACCAGTGCTTTCTTTCTTTCTCAGGATGTACCAAACTGTAGATTTTGCCACTCCTAATATTGTAGCAATTTCTCGGATGGATTTTTTCTGTTTTTGCAGCTTAAAGATGGCTTATTTCACCTGCATGAAGAGCTCCTTTGACCGTATGTTTACTTCACAGCAAAACCTTCCAAACGCAAGCACCACACCACAAATCATCTCCAGGCCTTTTATGTGCTTAATTGAGAATGACATAATGAAGGGATTGCCCACACCTGTCCATGAAATAGCCTTGGAGTCAATTGTCCAATTACTTTTGTTCCCTTTAAAAACAGGGTGGCACATGTTAAGGAGCTGAAACTCCTAAACGCTTCATCCAATTTTAATGTGGATACCCTCAAATGAAAGCTGAAAGTTTGAACTTCAACTGCATCTGAATTGTTTTGTTTAAAATTCATTGTGGTAATGTCTATAACCAAAATTAAAAAAATGTTGTCTCTGTCCAAATATATATGGACCTACCTCTCTCTCTCTCTATATATATATATATATATATATATATATATATATACATATAGTATTTAGCATATTTGAGCCATACAAGGAAGAATTAGTGAAGAAGATAGCTATGGGCTGCAGCTATTACGCTACATGCTTGGCATCAGGGCCGGACTGCCAATCTGGCAATTCTGCCAAGTGCCAGAAGGGCCTGTCTGGTCGTGAGCTGCCTTGTCTGCTACGTTGTTAACAGAATCGGTGTTCTCCAGACACCTATTCTGTTAAGAGTTGTGACAGAGCACAAAGTCGCTGGCTCCGTCACTTAAACCAGCAGGCCACGGGTATTATTTGCAATATTGGTCTTGTAGTAAATCTTGATTTCCTCCATCCAGGGTAATATTAGTAATATATCAGATCTGGTGCTTGGGGACGGGGACAGCATGGGCCTGTATGATTTCAAATGCCAGGGCTGAATTTCAGTTCTAGTCTGTACCTGCTTGGCATCATCAGCACTTCCAGACAAACTGCAACAACCAACGGTGCCAGTCAGCTTAGTTGGAGCAGTGGGAATTTTATTTGATAAGTATGGGTCATTTTGTTATTTTATCAAATTCCCTGCCTAAAGATAATTGAAATTTTTTTTTCCGACAACCCCTTTTTACTATTACAAGTATATTTACTACTGTATTTATTTATTTATTGATATGGATATTATGATTAGCTAATTTTGCCTAGTTTTAATTTATAGCAATGTGATAGACTATTAATCCAACTAAACAAAGAGTGTTTTCCAGAGCACCCAATATGTAGAGTACATCTGAAGACAATTATTCATGGATATTACTGTACACTTATTTATTTATTTATGTGAATAAATATTTTACCGATGCATGGTTATGGTTATGCCATGAGTTGAATGTGTATACATGTGAATTGATTTTAACTTTTTATAATATTTAGTAGAACAGTCATCAAGTACCACCAGCAGATCCTGTGTCCAGGATTACACTGGTATTGTATAGGTATTATATTTATTAAAGTGTAACTGTAGTTTTAGTTTTTATTTAATAAATTAATAATACACATGAAAATAACTAACTTTGTAATATTTCTTCTCCGAGAAATCTGTTTTTTTCACCACCAGAACTGATTATTAATTTTCAAAATTCTTAATTCTTGGGTAAATCAGTGAAGACAGATTATTATATTGCTGATATAGATGACAATTCTTACTGATAAGATCCAAGAGTGTTTTTAATCATCTCTGGTTCCTACCAGCCCACTTAACTGTGTAGGTTTGTAAACCAGGAGAGGCATGTTTGCCCATTCACACTGTAGGCTTAAAGCCCAAGAGAGGCATGTATAGATGATAGGACCCATCAGAGAAGTGTCACCTTGCCGCGGTTGATGGTCTCACATGAATTGGCCAATGTGGTAAGAACCTTGACTTTTGTAAGTAATTTTTTTTTTTTCACTTTTTATTACAGTTTACTCGGCAATTATGATAGATTTTGTGCTTGCATATATATTGGTATCTACAGAGTGCTGCTGTGTTCCTCCTTTTTTGCATGATAAGACCCTATGTAGAATGAGGGAGGAGAAGTGATATGCTTCACCTCTAGCTCATCCCTCCTCCTCAGCCCTAGCCTTCACATAGAATATTATTAGTATCAGCCGCCATCTCCTATCTCATAATGTTAAAATCTGTCTTCACTGAATACAGATCTTACCCATGAATTGAGAATTTTCAAAATGACTAGTCCGGGCGGAGAAAAAAAGCAGATTACTTTGATAAGATACATTTTATTACAAAGTTATTTTCATGAGCACTATTGATTTAATAAATAAAAGTTAAAATGATGGTTATCCTTTACACGCCAATTTGGTGGAATAATAAGTCTGCAATCCAATGTGTATTGATCTCCCAACTGTTTCCCATTATTTTTGGGGATAGGAGGATTGAACAGTTGGAATTCAAGTACCCTATCCTTTCCTTCTTGTAAATTTTAATAACCGCAGACATATAAATATGGATGCGGTACGGATTGCATATGCATGGTACGTGAGATGAAAATGCATAGTGGATGACACTAGACTGATTTTGAAATGCTCATGTGAACTGAGCCATATAGATAGATTTTTTTTTTTTCTAATATCTATAAAATAATAATGAATATTATATTTGAGCTTAACACATCGCAACCTTTTATTTCTGAAACTATGTAAACCCATTGATGGGAAGTTTTGTAACAGCATGAAGATCAAACGGTTGTTGTCACCAGCATTTTCTCATTAAGGAGGAAGAGGAACTAAATGATGATGATTCAATAGCAAATTTTAGTCTTAGCGTTTGTCTTCAGTTTTGTGGACCTCACACCTGGGTCTAGATTTGTAGAATTTACTGTAAAATTTAACAGTATGCAGGGTTTTTATGCTACACATTGACTTTTACTTTTTCTTAGAAAATCTTTAAAATTTGAATCAATAGCACTGGACCTCGATGTATCTAACAAATGCTGCTGTATGGATTGTCACTGATTTTTATAGTATTTCCCTACTAGGTATTAGCTGTAAAATTCATAGAACTGTCAAAAAGAATGTGCAATATCTGTATAAATAATTTTTTTTTTTTATAAAGACAACTGACTTGAATTTGTTACTTTGCTTGAGATCACTCCTGGAAATAATAAATGTGTAATTTTACCTGCTGTAATTGAGAATACTATTATATACATTCTAAAACTATGGCTTTTTATGTTAGAATGTAGTCATGTTTGTACTGTAATTTTAATTTCTTCTATTTATATTATTAATAAATTATCTCATCATTTTTAAGATTTATGACTAATATGATACTTCATGTTGGGATTTAGTATTATTAAGTATTATTTAGCTTATGAAAGCAGCCTTAGTATTTTTGACGGTTATGTAATTATTTATTATATTTTGATTTTTTTAATGTAAAACATTTGCACAGAATAAATGACATTGAATTTTCTTAAACATTTGCCTATTTTCTTGATGTATAATCACTGTACAGACAAGCTTACAGCTTCATAAACCAAATAGGATAACTTAAAGGGGAGCTATCATCAGAAAATGTCCTATTGTTTAGTTCAGGTTTTTGCGTTACATTAATTTTTTTTTTTAGAAATTTGTCAAATTTTTGTCATATCAGGATCTGTATTGACATCAAGACTAGTAGCACTGTAGGTTTTGTAGAGTCAAACTTCATGTCTTTAAAGGAAGATTTTGCAGCAGTTTCTTTATCATCAGAGGCAGGATTACAATGACAGTTAACACCTGTATATCAAGCTGAGAACAATGAATCCCCCATTCACAATCTGCAATATCACAGCTGACCATGCTCCCTTTCTCTTTACAATGACCTTGGCACAAGCACATTAGATGCTTCAATCAAAAGATAAGGCAAGGGTCTTACCATCATGGCTATGTACATGAGTTATTTCCTGAAACAATAGGAATAGAAACTTAAAATCTAAAAAAAAGCCTCACAGTGGCCAGTGTGTAAAATTGCAAGAGTTCAATTTTCTTATATAGATTGCAATATGTCTGTTCATTATGGCTATTGTAGCATTGCCAGGAACACTAGAGTTAAATCATAGCCCTGCAGGCTTTGATTATTGCTCCTGGCTAGCTCTGAATATAATCAGACTAGGGGTTCATCTAGGTCAGTCTGCTGGGGAGGCAGAGCAGCCTGGATGTGTTTTGAAGTTGAAGAGAGAAACAAGCCAGAATCTTTTTGAGAAGAGTCCACACAGGTCGTGTGCATCAACTGCTAGTATCAGTGGTTGTTATGGACTGGGCCTAGTTTGACCTAACGGTATCTGAAGCAGTAAAGGTTAATACTGTTTAGTTGGCGTCTGGACAAGGCTAGGGATTTAGGTTTATGATTTGTTATTTTCAGGCAGTTTAGCCTCTGGAAGGCAATAAAAAATGCACATGTTGGAATCAAAACTGCATTGCCTGAGTGAACGATGCCTAAGGCCTAATGCTTACCAGAGCGAGTGAATCCCTACACTTTCTACATGTGGATTACCTGAAACTACAGGGAGTTAGACTTTTAAAAAAGGCCAAGTGGCCAATCTGGAAGTTGCAGGAATCTATTTTTAATCTTTAATACAGGCTGTGATATAAAAAAAATGGAAAAAATGTTTAACAATACATTTAACACTAATATCTGATTTAGAAAATAGGTTATTTTCACTTCTGTTAATTGAGACCTTAGAGAAAGTTGCCAATTATTTTTAGTTGAAAAGCACACTAATAAAAATTCCTTATTATCTTTTGTAAAGGAAAATACAATATGGAGTCTTGTTCAGAGCTTTATACTTTTTGAATATTTAACATTTTAAATTAATTTAGTTCTTCCACATGGTTTATAAGAAAGACATGATTTCTTTGTTAAATTTTGTAAGTAGCTTTCAACTTCCTTATGCATAAACTGTTACTGCCCAACTTTCACAGAACTCAAGATCCTCTGACATCAATGAAACAGGATGACTGTGGTCATGTGGCGTTCATCTACATCCACATTTCCTTGAGATAAAAACCACTACTAAGATAGATATTCATTTGTTAATTATTTAGCTCTTTGTTACATATTTTTTTCTTATTAAATGTATGATTCGTGTGAAATGTTAAGGTAAAATATAATATTGTATAAGTAATAATGGCAAATAATTAGTGATGAGCATTTTTTAAATGGGAATTCACCAGTTTTGCTGAATTTTCCTCATAAATTTGATTTACAGTAAATCGATTCATACTCCAAAGATTTCAACTGCCTTGAAAAGATTTGTCTGACATGCTGAGGTCTCATAGGCCTGTAGATTTATTTTTTTCACTTTACTTCTCTTGTATTTTTCAACGCATTATTCCCCTTCCTTAAAATGGAGCAGACAAGAAATGCTAGATATACGGCATGGAAATAGTTGGGGCAATAGGCACCCTGTCCTCCTGGGCCTCTGTGCAGCTGCACTGGCTGCACATGCGGTATTTCCGCCCATTTACCCCTTTACCCCCGAGGGTGGTTTGCATGTTAATGACCGGGCCAATTTTTACAATTCTGACCACTGTCACTTTATGAGGTAATAACTCTGGAATGCTTCCATGGATCCCGGTGATTCTGACAAAGTTCTCTCGTGACATATTGTACTTCATGTTAGTGGTAAAATTTCTTTGATATGACTTGCGTTCATTTGTGAAAAAAAACTAAATTTGCAAAAATTTAGCAATTTTCCAACTTTGAATTTTCATACCCTTAACCCCCGGAGCTGTTTTCGTTTTTTTTTCGTTTTCGTTTTTCGCTCCCCTTCTTTCCAGAGCCATAACTTTTTTTTTTCGTCAATATGGCCATGTGAGGGCTTATTTTTTGCGGGACGAGTTGTACTTTTAAATGATACCATTGGTTTTACTATGTCGTGTAACAGAATACGGGAAAAAAATTCCAAGTGTGATGAAATTGCAAAAAAAGTGCAATAATACACTTGTTTTTTGCTTGACTTTTTTGCTAGGTTCACTAAATGCTAAAACTGACCTGCAATTATTATTCACCAGGTCATTACGGGTTCATAGACACCAAACATGTCTACGTTCTTTTTTATCTAAGTTGTGAAAAAGAAATCCAAAATTTGCTAAAAGATTTTTTTTCAAAAATTGCGCAATTTTCCGAGACCCGTAGCATCTCCATTTTTCATGATCTGGGGTTGAACGAGGGCTTATTTTTTGCGTGCCAAGCTGAAGTTTTTAATTATTCCTCTTTTGTGCAGATACGTTCTTTTGATCGCCTATCATTGCATTTTAATGCAATGTTGCGGCGACAAAAGAAGCGTAATTTTGGCGTTTCGATTTTTTTTTCTCAATACGCCTTTTAGCGGTCAGGCTAATTCTTTTTTTATTGATATGTCGGGTGATTCAGAACCCGGCGATACCAAATATGTGTAGGTTTTTTTTTTTTTTTATTATTATTTTATTTTGATTGGGGTGAAAAGGGGGTGATTTGAACTTTTATATTTTTTTTGTTTTTTTTAATATTTTTAAACACATTTTTCTTTTTTGGCATGCTTCAATCGCCTCCATAGGAGGCTAGAAGCATGCACTACACGATTGCCTCTGCTACATAGAGGAGAAGCACAGATCACCTCTATGTAGCAGAAATGCAGCATTGCTTAGAGCGCCAACCACAGGGTGGCACTCACAGCAATCTGCCATCAACAGCCATAGAGGTCTCAAGGAGACCTCAGGTTGTTATGGTAATGCACTGCTGACCCTCGATGATGTGACGGGGGTCAGCGGTGTGAGTGCTTCCGGCCGCTGCCGGAGCCCACCTCAAAGCGGGGGAGTCTGCCAGCTGACATACTATCCCGTAAAAATTATCATTCCAATAAATACATCTATTTTTTGCAATAAAAAGCGTCATTTAGTGTTTGACAGCTGCCAATCAAAAAAACCTGCTATAAAAGTAAATCAAACCCCCCTTCATCACCCCCTTAGTTAGGGAAAAATAATAAAATTAAAAAAAAAAATGTATTTCCATTTTCCCATTAGGGTTAGGGTTGGGGGTAAAGTTAGGATTAGTGCTACAGTTAGGATTGGGGCTACAGTTAGGGTGAGGGCTACAGTTAGGGTTGGGGCTACAGTTAGGGTTAGGGTTGTGGCTAAAGTTAGGATTAGGGTTGGGGCTAAAGTTAGGGTTAGGGTTGGGGCTAAAGTTAGGGTTTGGATTACATTTACGGTTGGGATTAGGGTTGGGATTAGGGTTAGGGGTGTGGTTAGGGTTATGGTTGGGATTAGGCTTAGGGGTGTGTTGGAGTTAGAGGTGTGGTTAGAGTTGGGATTAGGGTTAGAGGTGTGTTGGGGTTAGGGGTGTGTTAGGGTTAGGGGTGTGGTTAGAGTTGGGATTAGGGTTAGGGGTGTGTTGGGGTTAGGGGTGTGGTTGGGATTAGGGTTAGGGGCATGTTCGGGTTAGGGGTATGGTTAGGGTTATGGTTAGGGTTGGGATTAAGGTTAGGGTTTCAGTTAGAATTGGGGGGTTTCCACTGTTAAGGCACACCAGGGGCTTTCCAAACGCGACATGGCGTCCGATCTCAATTCCAGCCAACAGTGCTCCTTCCCTTCCAAGCTCTCCTGTGCACCCAAACAGGAGTTTACCCCAACATATGGGGTATCAGCGTACTCAAGACAAATT
The DNA here is from genome assembly GCF_032444005.1 of Ranitomeya imitator. Taxonomy (NCBI): domain Eukaryota; kingdom Metazoa; phylum Chordata; class Amphibia; order Anura; family Dendrobatidae; genus Ranitomeya; species Ranitomeya imitator. The sequence continues at coordinate 348,909,706 of NC_091282.1, read as the reverse complement.
GGACAACTACTTTTGGGGTCCAATTTCTCCTGTCACCCGTGGGAAAATACAAAACCCGGGGGCAAAAAATAATTTTTGTGGAAACTGATTTTTTATTTTCACGGCTCTGCGTTATAAACTGTAGTGAAACACTTGGGGGTTCAAAGTTCTCACAACACATCTAGATGAGTTCCTTGTCGGTTCTAGTTTCCAATATGTGGTCACTTGTTGGAGGTTTCTACTGTTTAAGTACATTAGGGGCTCTGCAAACACAATGTGATGCCTGCAGACCATTCTTTCTAAAGCCCCCGTCACACTTACCGACGCTGCAGCGATACCGACAACGATCCGGATCGCTGCAGCGTCGCTGTTTGGTCGCTGGAGAGCTGTCACACAGACAGCTCTCTCCAGCGACCAACGATCAGGGGAAAGACTTCGGCATCGTTGAAACTATCTTCAACGATGCCGAAGTCCCCGGGTAACCAGGGTAAACATCGGGTTACTAAGCGCAGGGACGCGCTTAGTAACCCGATGTTTACCCTGGTTACCATCGTTAAAGTAAAAAAACAAACACTACATACTTACCTACCGCTGTCTGTCCTCGGCGCTCTGCTTCCTGCACTGACTGTGAGCACAGCGGCCGGAAAGCAGAGCGGTGACGTCACCGCTCTGCTTTCCGGCTGCCTGGTGCTCACAGCCAGAGCAGAGAAGCACAGCGCCGGGGACAGACAGCGGTAGGTAAGTATGTAGCGTTTGTTTTTTTACTTTAACGATGGTAACCAGGGTAAACATCGGGTTACTAAGCGCGGCCCTGCGCTTAGTAACCTGATGTTTACCCTGGTTACCAGCGAAGACATCGCTGAATCGGCGTCACACACGCCGATTCAGCGATGTCAGCGGGGCCTCAACGATCAAAAAATGGCCCAGGCCATTCCGACACGACCAGCGATCTCACAGCAGGGGCCTGATCGCTGCTACGTGTCACACATAGCGAGATCGCTACTGAGATCGCTGTTGCGTCACAAAACTTGGGACTCAGCAGCGATCTCGCTAGCGATCTCGCTATGCGTGACGGGGCCTTAAGTCTGCATTCCAAACGGCGCTCCTTCCCTTCCGAGCTCTGCCATGCACCCAAATGGTGGTTTCCCCACACATATGGGGTATCAGCGTACTCAGGACGAATTGGACAACAACTTTTGAGGTTCAATTTCTCCTGTTACCCTTGGGAAAATACAAAACTGGGGGCTAAAAAAGAATTTTTGTGGAAAAAAAATAATTTTTATTTTCACGGCTCTGCGTTATAAACTGTAGTGAAACACTTGAGGGTTCAAAGTTCTCACAACACATCTAGATAAGTTCCTTGGGGGGTCTAGTTTTCAATATGAGGTCACTTGTGGGGGGGTTTCTACTGTTTAGGCACATCAGGGGCTCTCCAAACTTGACATGGCGTCCTATCTCAATTTCAGTCAATTTTGCATTGAAAAGTCAAACTGCGCTTCTTCCCTTCCGAGGTTTGCCATGTGCCCAAACAGTGGTTTACCCCCACATATGGGGTATCATTGTACTCAGGACAAATTTTACAACAACTTTTGGGGTCCAATTTCTCCTGTTACCCTTGGTAAAATAAAACAAATTGGAGCTGAAGTAAAAAATTTTGTGAAAAAAAGATAAATGTTCATTTTTTTTCAACATTCCAAAAATTCCTGTGAAACACCTGAAGGGTTAATAAACTTTTTGAATGTGGGTTTGAGCACCTTGAGGGGTGAAGTTTTGAGATTGGTGTCACACTTGGGTATGTTCTATCATATAGACCCCTCAAAGTGACTTCAAATGTGATGTGGCCCCTAAAAAAATGGTGGTGTAAAAATGAGAAATTGCTGGTCAACTTTTAACCCTTATAACTACCTAACAAAAAAAAATTTTGGTTCTAAAATTGTGCTGATGTAAAGTAGATATGTGGGAAATGTTACTTATTAAGTATTTTGTGTGACATATCTCTGTGATTTAAGGGCATAAAAATTCAAAGTTGGAAAATTGCAAAATTTTCGCCAAATTTCAGGTAATATTGTTAGGAGTCGAGTTTCCTCTGCTGCACAGGGGGAATCTCGATCCGTGTCTGCTGCGGTCTCCCATGCGGTATCGGCCGCAGTGGGCTCTGCTCAGCGGAGACGTCGCTCCCAGCGTCTCGCTGGGGCTCATTCGGTGCATAGGGTCACTACTGCCTTTTCTGGCTTTCCTATGGCACCCTGCACTGATCTGCGGTGAGCGAGCCTCTCTGGGACTAAGTCCTTGTTTACTCACACTGAGCATGCCCAGGGCAGGGTCTCCCATTGGAGGTCGAGGGCCACATGTTCAGTCACATGCTCAGGTGCTGCAGTACATTCCATTGGTCCTTCTGGAAGGTCCTGAAAGGGCAAAACATGCTCAGGTACTGCAGCACTTTCCATTAGTCCTTCTGGAAGGTCCTGAAAGGGCATCCTGTGCTGCAACTATATAAACTGCGCATGACCGCACGGCCATGCGCTAGTATCGTCTTTTGCTATATGCTTTGCGCCAATATGGTCATGTGTTTGTATGTGTTCAGGGACCCGACTGAAATAAGCCCCTAGAATGCTGGCACCTCCGGCGAGGAGATTGTGTATAAATGTGTTCAGGGACCCGGCTGAAATAAGCCCCTAGAATGCTGGCTCCTCCGGCGAGGAGATTGAGTATGCATGCATGACCACTCACTGCTCACATCTGGGTAGTTGGCCTGTGCCTCTGTGAAAGTCTAACAGGGCACAGAGCTCACCTCTCACGGTTACTCTGTGAAGCTAACAGAGTTAGTATATACCGCCATATAGAGCCGCCATTATTTAGCAGCAGGTACTTTCCTGCACGGTGGATCCCGGGTTGCGAACGCACCAATTCCTTTTAATAAACAATATATTTGGTGCGTTCCGCCAACCCTAACAAATATCAAAGAAATGTTACTACTATCATGAAGCACAATATGTCATGAGAAAGCATTGTCAGAATCATCAGGATCAGTTCAAGCGTTCCAGAATTATAACCTCATAAAAGTACAGTGGTCAGAATTGTAAAAATTGGCCCGGTCATTAACGTGCAAACCACCCTTGGGGGTTAAGGGGTTAAGCCTTTTTTGTAATAGAGTGGTGGACTCATTTTCAACTCCCTTCCAGATACTCATATGGGTACAATATAGTGAGCAATTCCGGAGCTCTCAAGCATGACATTGTTATGAGCAACTGTAGCTGCTACTTTGGACTGGGACATTATGCCTATGCTGTAAATTCTGAGAGCCCATAACTGTCCAAAGTGCCCCGTAATGTCAGAGTGGCCAATTAAGAAGCATTTAGTGGACCCTTTTGAAATCTTTATTATGGTATGGGTGCATGTTCTTACTAGACCGTCATCTCCGACCCATTGAATGACACTTTTTTTTCCTTTAATTAGCTGTTATGTATTAATTTCAACCAATTAATAATAGCAAGTAATAATTGCCCTTTGTGTCCTCAGGTTCATTTTGCATCTACATTGGCAATTGCAATGAGTTCTCATTTTCTCCACCATCAGGTTATAGTCTAGTGTCTAGAGATCGCTGGCATCAAGACCCTGTGTAAGCCAGCATCTGAGGTTAAGGAAGTGGCTGGTCTGTGGGCTGAATATTTTTCTTTATTTTAGTCAAGGGTCTAAATTTACTTAGGGATCTAAATGTGTTTATGATTCCAGACTGCATTACAAAAATATTTAGGAGTCTGGATTAATGTCATGGTCTTTTCTGTTGTCTGAATTAATATAGAGGTCTGGTTTGAGGTCAGAGTTTGTCTAAACATCTGCTTTGGGGTCTGAAATCATTTTAGAACCTGCTATGAGGACTGGTTTTATTTGTGCTGCCTGGGATTGGGTTTCAGAAGTGAGGATCCCAAAGATGTATTGGCAGTCGGAGCATCTTTCCTGTGTTGTGCCATTCGTAGAGCTGGTCACCCCGGCATGGCAGGCCAGTGGTGGGACCAAAAAAAACTGCTTGCAATGTAGTCAATCCAGCACAATCTATGGGATCAGTTTGTCTCAGAAGATTCTGTACCACTCTGGAGGGAAAAACACTTCATAGCGTAATAGGTAGAAACACGGCCTTAGTTTTAAGAAATCTGCCACAATAGTTATCTTTCTGTAAGTTCTGGAGTCCCCTTGTCCAGGTGGAAATCAATAGCCTTCCTTGCGCTGCGGTGGTGTAGTCCCTTACTGCCTATGGCTTCACATAAGGGTCTCATAGATGTAGTGTCTTTCTCTCTCTGTCCCCCATATAGGATAGGACAAACCCGTATGACTGGTGGCATGAGGCTGTTTATTGGGACTCTAGCATGCCCCGGCCTGCATGGGTTGCCACCGTGACTCCTGGGTGTAGGGTGGACATGTAACTTGCAATTGGCTGTCCTGTCGGTCCCTGGAGCAAAGCATAAAGGTCCTTACTCCCTATGTGTTTCGGCCACTGGGATTCTGCGCCTCAGAAGGAGGCAGCCTGTGCAGGGCTGGTCCCCTTCTGGTATCCTCTCCTTTGCTACGACTTCCTTCACGCTCGCTGCAATACAGTTCTGCCTTCTGAATGCCTCTTTCTGGGAGCTGCAGCTCTGAGGGTATGCACAGCTCCTTTGGACCCTCTGTCCACCTCAGACTACTGTCTGAAACTGACTAACTTTCCCTACAGACTACCAGTTATATATATATGGGGAGTGACCTAATAAATAGGAGCAGAAGCTTCCCCTGGTGGCCTGGAGTGTGAAATGTGTTGCATGTTTGTGATACCTGGATGTAGTTATCCTTCTTTGCCTCCAAACTATTAACGCCAAAATTGACTACTAATAATTGGAATTGCTTGCCTGAGGAGGTGGTGATGGCGAACTCAGTCGAGGGGTTCAAGAGAGGCCTGGATGTCTTCCTGGAGCAGAACAATATTGTATCATACAATTATTAGGTTCTGTAGAAGGACGTAGATCTGGGGATTTATTATGATGGAATATAGGCTGAACTGGATGGACAAATGTCTTTTTTCGGCCTTACTAACTATGTTACTTTGTTACTATGTTACTATGATATCCACTTAATACCACAACGTTATCTTTACCTTATACTATACAATAACTGTTATCTATTCCTTATACTATATACTGAGACAAAACCGTGTATCAATAAGGGTACACACACAAGTCTGCAGTCTATAACATACATATATATTTATACCCAAGCTGGCGACTATAGTTATATATATATATATATATACACAATATACGGATATTACAACTCTATTACAGTAATATCACTACAGTATACAGTATATCCCATCAATATCACAGAGTAATAACCCACAATAACAAGTGGATATTAATTATTAGTAGTCAATTTTGGCGTTAATAGTTGATATTGGACCTCATTAGAGGTCCTCTTTTGGTATATCATTAGGGGGTAACCCTGTCCTTTTACAATGGCGAGCTACAGGCCCACTGTTTAGATTTTGTCTAACATGTTTTGCTGTTTGAGTTTCTGGTCATCGTCTGTGAACTGATCAGGCCAGAGGGACGTGGACAGATTACATTGATACAGGGTGAACTATTGTGTAATCCTGTGCATTCAGAGCGCTGATAGATCAGACGGGTGATGCAGATTTTCAACACGAGCTATACATGGAACAAAATCAATAACAGAGAACCAGCCTTCTGATTTTTAACGTTTTTTCTTTTTCCTTTGCTTGGTCATCTTTGAGAGTTTGGGGTGATCTTTGCCAGTCCAGTCTTCCAAAGAGTCATAGTCGTTCTCAAGGTAAAGTCCAGCTGGTCAGGAAAAGGCGTTCCAGAGGTAAAAGGGCCTTTTTCAAGCAGCAGAGAAGGGACAAGGAGGACGACCAAGATGGCTTCAGGAAGACTGAGTATGGACTTATCAACCCTTAAAAGATTAGCAAAGCACAGTAAATTTCACCCAGTAACCCCCACTATACCCAAATCTGCAGAATTGCTGTGGTCTGCCATATTGGAACAAGCATGTGGGCATGACAGCATGTGCATAGAGAGATGGTCGTTCTTGCATAAATCAAGTAAACGACTACAAATGTTAGCTAAACTGATCTGTGTGTATGAGGAATCCCTGTGTAATACAGATTCCCCAAATTTCCACTGCCAGTGTTGTGTGACTAATGTGCCGAGAGTGTGTGCCTTAAGCTACGTTCACACTAGCGTTCGGCTAGTGTGCGTCGCGCTAGCGTCGGGCGACGCAGCGGCGACGCACGCGTCATGCGCCCCTATGTTTAACATGGGGGACGCATGCGTTTTTGCTTGTTGCGTTTTCCGACACGTGCGTCTTTTTTGACGCTAGCGTCGGACCAAGAAAGCGCAACAAGTTGCATTTTTCTTGCGTCCGATTTTCGTCAAAAAACGACGCACGCGTCGAAAAACGCAGCGTTTTTGCGTGCGTTTGCATGCGTTTTTCGGTGCGTTGTGCGTCGCGTCGCCGACGCAGCGGCGCACAACGCTAGTGTGAACGTAGCCTTACAGACACAACTGGCAGAGACCAATCAGCATAATGTGGACAGAGAAAAGCAGATTGCTAGCCTTGAATCACAACTGCTGAAAAGGAAAAATCATTGTGTTGATATGGAAGCCCAGCTGACTCAGTCTGGGGCTGAGATCAAAGCTGTGAAGAAAATGGCAGCAGCTAGTGATGCCATTATTAATCAGTGCAGTACGGAGCTGGATACTAGTTCTCAAATAATTACTAGTCTGAAAAATATCATCAATGATTTTTCAAATGTGGTGCCGGCCTTCTCTTTGTCTCTGAACACAAGGTCAGATCCCCGACCAATTGTGCCCTGTGCAGGGCAAAAAGGGGGGAGTGATGGAACAGGTGAGGGATCAAATATTTTATCAAATTTTGATCCAATTACGAAAATTAATGACAGATATGTGCTGTCTAAGGCTGGTTTCACATTTGCGTTTTTTTTTTTTGCGTTTTTGCGGTAAAAAACGCAAAAAAAAAACGCATGCGTTTTTTCCCCTATATTTAACATTAAAAAGGCATGCATTTTTTTGCATGCGTTTTGACGCGTTTTTGCAACGCATGCATTTTTCTCTGCATGCGTTGTGTTGGAGAAATGCAACATGTAGTAATTTTTGCGGCGTTTTTTTTTGCCGCAAAAAAACGCATGCGTTTTTTCGCGGCAAAAAAAACTATTGATTTCTATGTAAACGCATGTGTTTTTAAGCACATGCGTTTGCATGCGTTTTTATAGAAAAACACAAGAAAACACCCTAACCCAAACCGAAACCCTAACCCAAACTCTAACCCAAACCCTAACACAAACCCTAACCCTAACCCAGTAGAGTAGCTACTGGGGGGGCAGAGGGGGCCATCGCCCCGGGCCCAGTCACATGGAGGGGCCCACTCAGAGCCGCGGCCGCTTTAGTCAGTAAGCAATAAGCGGCAGCCGGCCACGGTTCTCTGATGTTTCAGACAGTGACACCAGAGTGCAGACACACAGGAGCGCAAGCTGCAGCGTCGCCCCAGGCCTGAACTTGTCACATGATGGAGGAGGAGGAGGGGCCCATCCACCCACCCATGACCCATCCAGAGCCGCAGCCGCTTCAGTGTTAAGCAATAAGCGGCCGCGGTTCTCTGACAGTCCAGACATGGGGACGCGCTGCTGCCTGGTCTCCACACAGATGGAGACTCTGCACGCTGCAGAGCAGCCAATAGCAGAGTCTCACTGCGAGCACACGGTGAGGGCTGGAGCTGGAGCGCTGCTAACCTGATAGTATCTTGACAGGCTGGCAGTGCTGCAGATAGCTCCGCCCCAGGTCTGCTCCTATTGGTCCACACTCTTCTCAGGTCCTAGTCAGCAGCAACATCTCTTATTGTGCCAGGACAGAGCCCAAGATAGTGCCTGGCCTGCCACCTGGTCCCTGGATAAAGTCACACTGACGGACAGGAGTCACTCAGGACGGACATTTTCATAAATGTAAGGGCTGCTGTGGAAGTGGAATGTTCGTTCTTTTAAATAAAGCACAAGACACTGCACATGATTTTAGTATGTTACTGTGGGAGTGGGGTGAATGAGGGTGAGAGTGGGAGCCGAGTTAGAGTGCGGAATGGGATGGGTGTCGCTGTAGGGGGCCTGCTATCTAACTAGATGGTGGCCCGATTCTAAAACGCATCGGGTATTCATATTCTAGAATATGTATGTCCACGTAGTATATTGCCCAGCCACGTAGTATATTGCCCAGCCACGTAGTATATTGCCCAGCCACGTAGTATATTGCGCAGTCACGTAGTATATTGCCCAGCCACGTAGTATATTGCCCAGTGACGTAGTATATTGCCCAGCCACGTAGTATAGTGCCCAGCCACGTAGTATAGTGCCCAGCCACGTAGTATAGTGCCCAGCCACGTAGTATATTGCACAGCCATGTAGTATATTGCACAGCCACGTAGCATATTGCACAGCGACATAGTATACAGCACAGAGCCACGTAGTATATTGCCCAGTGACGTAGTATATTGCACAGCCATGTAGTATATTGCCCCGTTACGTAGTATACAGCACAGAGCCCCGTAGTATATTGCACAGCGACGTAGTATATTGCCCAGCCACGTAGTATATTGCCCAGTGACGTAGTATACAGCACAGAGCCACGTAATATATTGCCCAGTCACATAGTATATTGCACAGCAACGTAGTATACAGCACAGAACCACGTAGTATATTGCCCAGCCACGTAGTATATTGCCCAGCCACGTATGTCACAGGTTAAAAAATAAAAAATATACATATACTCACCTAACGATCCGAGGGCCCCCAGTCACGTAGTATATTGCACAGTGACGTAGTATACAGCACAGAGCCACGTAGTATATTGCCCAGTCACATAGTATATTGCACAGCGACGTAGTATACAGCACAGAGCCACATAGTATATTGCCTAGCCACGTAGTATATTGCCCAGCCACGTAGTATATTACCCAGCCACGTATGTCACAGGTTAAAAAATAAAAAATAAACATATACTTACCTAACGATCCGAGGGCCCCTTGTAGTTTAACATACCATTCTGGTCACTGCTCCTCAGCGTCCCGTCTCTCCGCCTCCTGGGATCCATCGGCGCTGTGTCGATGGGCGCGCGGCTGCCGCCATCTTCCGTTCCCAGGATGCATTGCAAAATTACCTAGATGACTTAGCGGTCTCGCGAGACCGCTAGGTCTTCTGGGTAATTTCGCAAAGCATCGCTGGGAAAGGAAGATGGCGGCAGGCGCAAGCGGACAACGGAGGGTGAGTATAGCAGGTTTCTTTTTCTTTTTTCTTTTTTTAACATTACTTTTTTTACTATTGATGCCGCATAGGCAGCATCAATAGTAAAAGGGTGGGGACACACAGGGTTAATAGCGGCGGTAACGGAGTGCGTTACCCGAGGCATAACGCGGTCCGTTACCGCCAGCATTAACCCTGTGTTAGCAGTGACCGGAGGGGAGTATGGAGTGGGCGCCGGGGACAGTGACTGCGGGAAGCATGGAGCGGAGCGCCGGGGACACTGCGGGGAGTATGGACTAGAGCGCCGGGGACAGTGACTGCAGGAAGCATGGAGCAGAGCGCTGGGGACACTGCGGGGAGTATGGAGCGGATCACCGGGGACACTGACTGCGGGGAGTGAGGAGCGGCCATTTTCTTCCGGACTGTGCCCGTTGCTGATTGGTCGTGGCAGCTATGACAGGCAGCTGGCAAGACCAATCAGCGAATGAATAACCGTGACAGAAGGACAGACAGACGGAAGTGACCCGTAGACAATTATATAGTAGATAGTTGTCTAGATGGAGGTAGGGGGCTTATTATATTTACAGCTTAGGTCTTATAATAAGCTCCATCCTGTTAGGCTATGTCTCCACGTTCAGGATTTCCTGCGCTTTGGATGCAGCAAATACACCACTCTGCCCCCTGTTGTACGCACAGTGATTCCGCCTATGTTCATTGAACAGAGGCGGAATGACCGCATCGTATTCATAGACTGGGTTATTCATCTTGTGGAGACGGAGCGTCTCCGAAAGATAAATAGACATGCTGCGGTCTATAAAGATGCACCGCATGTTCGGTTACACAGGTCTGCCACCTGGGTGTTTGTATGCATAGTGTAGATGGGATTTCATAAAATCCCATCCACTGTGCTGTAACATCTGGAAGCTGCAGATTGGATGCTGCGGCTATACGCAGCGTCCAATCCGAAGCAAATCCGGAAGGTTTCATGACCATGGAAACATAGCCTTGGTATAACAAGCCCCCATACAACAAGCCCCCATACAATAACCATGGCTCTAGCTGCACTTTACTTAAAGGGATTGTCTGATCTAATGCTGCAAGTTTGCAGATACTCCTATGTGGCTGCAAAATTGTGAAACTTCACATCTCGCATACTAAGGATTCGCCATTGCCCATATCAACAAGTATGCGATTTGCATACTCCTGGCCATGTTCTAACTGTGCAGCCTCACTCAATAACATTTTCACACGTCCATTTATTTCCGATACCAGAAAAAATGGTACCAGATATATCCATGTCCATGTGTGCAATACGTGCGGCACACATGTAACAACCATGTGCCATCCGTGTGTGCCGCATCAGTACCACACGGACAGCCACCGGGTAAGCAGTGCTACAGTAAGCGCTCTTCCCCAGCAGCAGGGGCTGAAAGTGGCTCTTATCATTCTCCCCTGCTCTGCTTGTTAGGTGACATCAAGCCCACAGCTTAGTAATGGAGAGGTGTCTATAAGACACCTCTCCATTACTAATCTTATAGCTACATGTAAAATAAAGACAGTCAGAAAAAAGTCTTTTATTTGAAATAAAACAAAACACAGTTTACCATTTTTATTGTTACGGCTAATCCATGTGAAGCCCTCGATCTCCTGTAATAAAAGTAAAATCACAAACCAACAATATACCATACCTGTCCATCGTTGTGTTCTAAGCAGTAATCTATATCATGGGAATATACAGTTTGCAACCGGGACGGTACTAAGATGCGACTGTCCCAGCTGTAAACCACTGGCGACTGAGATGCTGCCTTCGCAGCCTCAATGACTAGCGGTGACGTCACTGAGTTTACTCGCAGCCGGGCTGAACTGCTGTGACATCACGACCGTGAGAAAATGCCAGTGATGAGGTCACGGCAGTTCAAGCTCAGTGTCTTCTTCACAGGCAATCACTATGAGAGTAAGAGGCACAGTGACGGGCATTAATATGTGGGGAACAGTGGTGGTATTATTATATGGAGTACTAAGAGGATCAGTAATAGGGACACATACGACAGCAGCTGCTGCTCAGTATTGGGGTATCAGCAAGATGTGGAATTGTGCAGGTTGGGAATAGACAGGAACGGTGCTGGAAATGTGAGAAGTCAAATGTGTCTTTGTTGTAATCTCTGCAGCCGCGTGGTGGCGATCTGTGCCTGGTTTAAAAGACTGGAAAAGTGAACGACTCCATTAGAAAGAGCATCACCTGTAAGTCTCTGTAACTGCACTATAATCACCGATATGTTCTTTAGGACTGATATCTACCACTAGTACATAGTCACCATATGGCGGTAATATCAGTCTAGGTGTTTGTATAGAGATTTTTAATATCAGTTACAGCCCAGTCATCTGCTGATACTTGATTTATCAGCTGCATCTTTTTGTATTTTTTTTTAAGTAGTGAAGCATTACAAATACATTACATAATTGTGTATTTGTTGCTTTACCATGCTCTAATCCCTTTGTGCTGAATGACATATGTATCAGGTCTGTTCCCTGTCCATGGCAGATATGTTATGCTCATCTTTTGGGTACTGCATTTTACATGGAAGAGGAACAGCAGGAGGTCCTAAGATATTCATAGTCAGGCTACAAAGTTGTAGTTTACTACTTAGATGACCCCTTCTTAATGGTTCCATTGCCCTATGTGAAGTAAAAAAAAAATTATACTTACCTCACAGACTCGCACCAGTCCAGCGATGTCAGTGCTGTCTCCCAGCTGTGAAATTCCATTTCTATGTCATGGGATAACATCAGAGGAACCTTTAGTGTTAGCCTGGAGAACTTGAGGCTTTTGTCCTTGCGGGTTGCACTTATATAGTGCTGGGCAGCTCACCTGCTCTAATTGTGTGGGGTCACAAATAGGCTAAAGCCAGACACTGTGCACTACCTGTGTATGACTGACGTTCTATGTAAGGCCTCTTTCACACGTCCAGATAATTCCGGTAAAGGAGAAATCGGTACCGGAGTTATCCGTGTCCGTGTGTTCGTGTGCTCACGTAGCACATCAGTGTGCCACCCGTGTGCCGACTGAGGACCACACGGACTGTGCAGGAGACAGCGCTACAGTTAAGCGTTGTCCCCTGCTTTTGTTGCTGAAGCCGGCATTCATTCCTTCTCCCCAGCAGCTTTCGCTGGAAAGAAGGAATGAAAAATCAAGTTTTTTTTTGTTTGTGTTAAAAATAAATTTTGGGGTCACCTCCCGCCTCCCATCCCCTGTGTGCCCGCCAGCTTGCCAAGAAATACTCACCCAGCTAAAGCGATGTATGCTCTCAGCGCCGGCAGCCTGTCCTGTTTGAGCGGTCACGTGGTATCGCTCATTACAGTGAGGAATATGCGCATGTTCCTCACTGTAATGAGTGGTACCACGTGACCGCTCACACAGGACAGGCTGCCGGCGCTGAGAGCATACATCGCAGCGGCTGGGTGAGTATTTCTCGGCAAGCGGGCAGGCACACGGGATGGGAGGTGGGAGGTGACCCCAAAATTTATTTTTAACACAAACAAAATAAAAACTTGATTTTTCATCTCTTGTCTCCTGCAGGGGACAAGAGATGAATGCGCCTTCAGCACCACATGCAGGGGGGGGGGGGGGGGCAGCGCTTACTGTAGCGCTGTCTCTCCTGCGGGCAGTAAGTGCACACGGAGGAGAGTGCACACTGTTCTCCATGTGCACGTGTGCGGGACGTATTGTGGTACGTGCTGCCGGAGAAAAGCGGACATGTCTCCGTGTTTTGCACACGGACACACGGTCCGTGAAAACACGGAGACATGTGCATAGACCCATTCATTTGAATGGGTCTACGTGTGTCAGTGACTCCGGTACGTGAGAAAACTGTCAGTACACGTACCGGAGACACTGACGTGTGAAAGAGGAATAAGCCTTATCTCAGATTGACCAGTTTTGGACAAGGCAAGCATGAGCCCTGCAGCCCATCAGCAGCCACTGATGGGCTGCAGGGCTCATGTGACAGTAATGTCATGTGTGTCCTGGCACAAACTGCGGACATTCGTGGAATTGAGCTATCCAGGAGATGATTATATTTTTTTTTATTTTAAATGGTGCACACTAGCATTTAAGATGGGGTTGTTCTAGTAGTAGACTTCTTAGATTCTGCATCTACTAATGATTGCAGCACCTAAGTGATTAAGAAGACCATCTCCATAAAGAGTAACCCATAAAATGTGATCATGGGGGAAGATTGTAATGTTGAGCCTAAAGGTACCTTCACACTGAACGATATCGCTAGCGATCCGTGACGTTGCAGCGTCCTGGCTAGCGATATCGTTCAGTTTGACAGGCAGCAGCGATCAGGATCCTGCTGTGACATCGTTGGTCGGAGCTAGAAGGCCAGCACTTTATTTCGTCGCTGGACCTCCTGCAGACATCGCTGAATGCGCGTGTGTGAAGCGGCTGATGCCGATTCAGCGATGTCTTCACTGGTAACCAGGGTAAACATCGGGTTACTAAGCGCAGGGCCGCGCTTAGTAACCCGATGTTTACCCTGGTTACCAGCGTAAAAGTAAAAAAAACAAACAGTACATACTTACCTTCCGCTGTCTGTCCTCGGCGCTCTGCTTCCTGCACTGACTGACGTCACCGCTCTGCTTTCCGGCCACTGTGCTCACAGTCAGTGCAGAGAAGCACAGCGCCGGGGACAGACAGCGGAAGGTAAGTATGTAGTGTTTGTTTTTTTTACTTTTACGCTGGTAACCAGGGTAAACATCGGGTTACTAAGAGCGGCCCTGCGCTTAGTAACCCGATGTTTACCCTGGTTACCGGCATCGTTGGTCGCTGGAGAGCTGTCTGTGTGACAGCTCTCCAGCAACCAAACAGCGACGCTGCAGCGATCGACATCGTTGTCGGTATCGCTGCAGCATCGCTGAGTGTGAAGGTACCTTAAGTGAAAGGTATTGGTAGATCAGTGAGGACCAGACAGGAGGCAGAAAGGCCTTATCTGAGGTTCATTATCACAATGAACCTCAGATAAGGCCTTTCCTCTTATCATTGCAATCACTGCAATGATAAGAGGATTTGTTAGTTGTTTGTTGTTTGCTGTTGTCTATCAGACCCCCTGTGAAGTAAATGAGGTTTATTTACTGGTACTTGTTTTTTTTTAGCTCCAGTTTTCCATAGAATTCATAATGAAAAGAGTAAAGGCCCCTTCACATTAAGCGACGCTGCAGCGATACCGACAACGATCCGGATCGCTGCAGCGTCGCTGTTTGGTCGCTGGAGAGCTGTCACACAGACAGCTCTCCAGCGACCAACGATGCCGGTAACCAGGGTAAACATCGGGTAACTAAGCGCAGGGCCGCGCTTAGTAACCCGATGTTTACCCTGGTTACCATCCTAAAAGTAAAAAAAAACAAACACTACATAATAATAAATAATAATAATAATAATAATAATACTTACCTACAGCCGTCTGTCCTCCAGCGCTGTGCTCTGCACTCCTCCTGTACTGACTGTGAGCACAGCGGCCGGAAAGCAGAACGGTGACGTCACCGCTCTGCTTTCCGGCTGACCGACGCTCACAGCCAGTACAGGAGGAGTGCAGAGCACAGCGCTGGAGGACAGACGGCTGTAGGTAAGTATGGAAACAGGAACACATGGGCTACTTGCACAGTGAACAAGTCTGTATGATCATGTTCACACACCACCAAGAAACCTGAAGACACAAAAGAGAATAGTAACACCAAAAACACTCAGTTTGAAAAAATGTTGCAGTAATCCGCAAGTGCTAGTAAAAGATGTAAAAAACAGGGTATTTGGTTGATACGTTTTTTGCAAAAAATGTATACTAAGCTGCTCTACCAATCTTCACGGTATACCCTTATCAGAGCAGTCCTAACTAATGTATGCAATCCCTATCTGATGTATTTAAAAACCTGATCATCTGTATATAACCTGTGTGAACAGGGTTCAGAGAGGAAAAATCCATGTGTGCATACAGGGTAGAACAGCTTTTGTGCAGATAGCCCAAGAGGAGTGGTGGAACTCCCCAGTCTTGTAGACACAAGAGAACAATTATGGAAACAGGAACACATGGGCTACTTGCACAGTGAACAAGTCTGTATGATCATGTTCACACACCACCAAGAAACCTGAAGACACAAAAGAGAATAGTAAAACCAAAAACACTCAGTTTGAAAAAATGTTGCAGTAATCCGCAAGTGCTAGTAAAAGATGTAAAAAACAGGGTATTTGGTTGATACGTTTTTTGCAAAAAATGTATACTAAGCTGCTCTACCAATCTTCACGGTATACCCTTATCAGAGCAGTCCTAACTAATGTATGCAATCCCTATCTGATGTATTTAAAAACCTGATCATCTGTATATAACCTGTGTGAACAGGGTTCAGAGAGGAAAAATCCATGTGTGCATACAGGGTAGAACAGCTTTTGTGCAGATAGCCCAAGAGGAGTGGTGGAACTCCCCAGTCTTGTAGACACAAGAGAACAATTATGGAAACAGGAACACATGGGCTACTTGCACAGTGAACAAGTCTGTATGATCATGTTCACACACCACCAAGAAACCTGAAGACACAAAAGAGAATAGTAAAACCAAAAACACTCAGTTTGAAAAAATGTTGCAGTAATCCGCAAGTGCTAGTAAAAGATGTAAAAAACAGGGTATTTGGTTGATACGTTTTTTGCAAAAAATGTATACTAAGCTGCTCTACCAATCTTCACGGTATACCCTTATCAGAGCAGTCCTAACTAATGTATGCAATCCCTATCTGATGTATTTAAAAACCTGATCATCTGTATATAACCTGTGTGAACAGGGTTCAGAGAGGAAAAATCCATGTGTGCATACAGGGTAGAACAGCTTTTGTGCAGATAGCCCAAGAGGAGTGGTGGAACTCCCCAGTCTTGTAGACACAAGAGAACAATTATGGAAACAGGAACACATGGGCTACTTGCACAGTGAACAAGTCTGTATGATCATGTTCACACACCACCAAGAAACCTGAAGACACAAAAGAGAATAGTAAAACCAAAAACACTCAGTTTGAAAAAATGTTGCAGTAATCCGCAAGTGCTAGTAAAAGATGTAAAAAACAGGGTATTTGGTTGATACGTTTTTTGCAAAAAATGTATACTAAGCTGCTCTACCAATCTTCACGGTATACCCTTATCAGAGCAGTCCTAACTAATGTATGCAATCCCTATCTGATGTATTTAAAAACCTGATCATCTGTATATAACCTGTGTGAACAGGGTTCAGAGAGGAAAAATCCATGTGTGCATACAGGGTAGGACAGCTTTTGTGCAGATAGCCCAAGAGGAGTGGTGGAACTCCCCAGTCTTGTAGACACAAGAGAACAATTATGGAAACAGGAACACATGGGCTACTTGCACAGTGAACAAGTCTGTATGATCATGTTCACACACCACCAAGAAACCTGAAGACACAAAAGAGAATAGTAAAACCAAAAACACTCAGTTTGAAAAAATGTTGCAGTAATCCGCAAGTGCTAGTAAAAGATGTAAAAAACAGGGTATTTGGTTGATACGTTTTTGCAAAAAATGTATACTAAGCTGCTCTACCAATCTTCACGGTATACCCTTATCAGAGCAGTCCTAACTAATGTATGCAATCCCTATCTGATGTATTTAAAAACCTGATCATCTGTATATAACCTGTGTGAACAGGGTTCAGAGAGGAAAAATCCATGTGTGCATACAGGGTAGAACAGCTTTTGTGCAGATAGCCCAAGAGGAGTGGTGGAACTCCCCAGTCTTGTAGACACAAGAGAACAATTATGGAAACAGGAACACATGGGCTACTTGCACAGTGAACAAGTCTGTATGATCATGTTCACACACCACCAAGAAACCTGAAGACACAAAAGAGAATAGTAAAACCAAAAACATTCAGTTTGAAAAAATGTTGCAGTAATCCGCAAGTGCTAGTAAAAGATGTAAAAAACAGGGTATTTGGTTGATACGTTTTTTGCAAAAAATGTATACTAAGCTGCTCTACCAATCTTCACGGTATACCCTTATCAGAGCAGTCCTAACTAATGTATGCAATCCCTATCTGATGTATTTAAAAACCTGATCATCTGTATATAACCTGTGTGAACAGGGTTCAGAGAGGAAAAATCCATGTGTGCATACAGGGTAGAACAGCTTTTGTGCAGATAGCCCAAGAGGAGTGGTGGAACTCCCCAGTCTTGTAGACACAAGAGAACAATTATGGAAACAGGAACACATGGGCTACTTGCACAGTGAACAAGTCTGTATGATCATGTTCACACACCACCAAGAAACCTGAAGACACAAAAGAGAATAGTAAAACCAAAAACACTCAGTTTGAAAAAATGTTGCAGTAATCCGCAAGTGCTAGTAAAAGATGTAAAAAACAGGGTATTTGGTTGATACGTTTTTTGCAAAAAATGTATACTAAGCTGCTCTACCAATCTTCACGGTATACCCTTATCAGAGCAGTCCTAACTAATGTATGCAATCCCTATCTGATGTATTTAAAAACCTGATCATCTGTATATAACCTATGTGAACAGGGTTCAGAGAGGAAATATCCATGTGTGCATACAGGGTAGAACAGCTTTTGTGCAGATAGCCCAAGAGGAGTGGTGGAACTCCCCAGTCTTGTAGACACAAGAGAACAATTATGGAAACAGGAACACATGGGCTACTTGCACAGTGAACAAGTCTGTATGATCATGTTCACACACCACCAAGAAACCTGAAGACACAAAAGAGAATAGTAAAACCAAAAACACTCAGTTTGAAAAAATGTTGCAGTAATCCGCAAGTGCTAGTAAAAGATGTAAAAAACAGGGTATTTGGTTGATACGTTTTTTGCAAAAAATGTATACTAAGCTGCTCTACCAATCTTCACGGTATACCCTTATCAGAGCAGTCCTAACTAATGTATGCAATCCCTATCTGATGTATTTAAAAACCTGATCATCTGTATATAACCTGTGTGAACAGGGTTCAGAGAGGAAAAATCCATGTGTGCATACAGGGTAGAACAGCTTTTGTGCAGATAGCCCAAGAGGAGTGGTGGAACTCCCCAGTCTTGTAGACACAAGAGAACAATTATGGAAACAGGAACACATGGGCTACTTGCACAGTGAACAAGTCTGTATGATCATGTTCACACACCACCAAGAAACCTGAAGACACAAAAGAGAATAGTAAAACCAAAAACACTCAGTTTGAAAAAATGTTGCAGTAATCCGCAAGTGCTAGTAAAAGATGTAAAAAACAGGGTATTTGGTTGATACGTTTTTTGCAAAAAATGTATACTAAGCTGCTCTACCAATCTTCACGGTATACCCTTATCAGAGCAGTCCTAACTAATGTATGCAATCCCTATCTGATGTATTTAAAAACCTGATCATCTGTATATAACCTGTGTGAACAGGGTTCAGAGAGGAAAAATCCATGTGTGCATACAGGGTAGGACAGCTTTTGTGCAGATAGCCCAAGAGGAGTGGTGGAACTCCCCAGTCTTGTAGACACAAGAGAACAATTATGGAAACAGGAACACATGGGCTACTTGCACAGTGAACAAGTCTGTATGATCATGTTCACACACCACCAAGAAACCTGAAGACACAAAAGAGAATAGTAAAACCAAAAACACTCAGTTTGAAAAAATGTTGCAGTAATCCGCAAGTGCTAGTAAAAGATGTAAAAAACAGGGTATTTGGTTGATACGTTTTTTGCAAAAAATGTATACTAAGCTGCTCTACCAATCTTCACGGTATACCCTTATCAGAGCAGTCCTAACTAATGTATGCAATCCCTATCTGATGTATTTAAAAACCTGATCATCTGTATATAACCTGTGTGAACAGGGTTCAGAGAGGAAAAATCCATGTGTGCATACAGGGTAGAACAGCTTTTGTGCAGATAGCCCAAGAGGAGTGGTGGAACTCCGCAGTCTTGTAGACACAAGAGAACAATTATGGAAACAGGAACACATGGGCTACTTGCACAGTGAACAAGTCTGTATGATCATGTTCACACACCACCAAGAAACCTGAAGACACAAAAGAGAATAGTAAAACCAAAAACACTCAGTTTGAAAAAATGTTGCAGTAATCCGCAAGTGCTAGTAAAAGATGTAAAAAACAGGGTATTTGGTTGATACGTTTTTTGCAAAAAATGTATACTAAGCTGCTCTACCAATCTTCACGGTATACCCTTATCAGAGCAGTCCTAACTAATGTATGCAATCCCTATCTGATGTATTTAAAAACCTGATCATCTGTATATAACCTGTGTGAACAGGGTTCAGAGAGGAAAAATCCATGTGTGCATACAGGGTAGGACAGCTTTTGTGCAGATAGCCCAAGAGGAGTGGTGGAACTCCCCAGTCTTGTAGACACAAGAGAACAATTATGGAAACAGGAACACATGGGCTACTTGCACAGTGAACAAGTCTGTATGATCATGTTCACACACCACCAAGAAACCTGAAGACACAAAAGAGAATAGTAAAACCAAAAACACTCAGTTTGAAAAAATGTTGCAGTAATCCGCAAGTGCTAGTAAAAGATGTAAAAAACAGGGTATTTGGTTGATACGTTTTTTGCAAAAAATGTATACTAAGCTGCTCTACCAATCTTCACGGTATACCCTTATCAGAGCAGTCCTAACTAATGTATGCAATCCCTATCTGATGTATTTAAAAACCTGATCATCTGTATATAACCTGTGTGAACAGGGTTCAGAGAGGAAAAATCCATGTGTGCATACAGGGTAGAACAGCTTTTGTGCAGATAGCCCAAGAGGAGTGGTGGAACTCCCCAGTCTTGTAGACACAAGAGAACAATTATGGAAACAGGAACACATGGGCTACTTGCACAGTGAACAAGTCTGTATGATCATGTTCACACACCACCAAGAAACCTGAAGACACAAAAGAGAATAGTAAAACCAAAAACACTCAGTTTGAAAAAATGTTGCAGTAATCCGCAAGTGCTAGTAAAAGATGTAAAAAACAGGGTATTTGGTTGATACGTTTTTTGCAAAAAATGTATACTAAGCTGCTCATACAGATGATCAGGTTTTTAAATACATCAGATAGGGATTGCATACATTAGTTAGGACTGCTCTGATAAGGGTATACTGTGAAGATTGGTAGAGCAGCTTAGTATACATTTTTTGCAAAAAACGTATCAACCAAATACCCTGTTTTTTACATCTTTTACTAGCACTTGCGGATTACTGCAACATTTTTTCAAACTGAGTGTTTTTGGTTTTACTATTCTCTTTTGTGTCTTCAGGTTTCTTGGTGGTGTGTGAACATGATCATACAGACTTGTTCACTGTGCAAGTAGCCCATGTGTTCCTGTTTCCATAATTGTTCTCTTGTGTCTACAAGACTGGGGAGTTCCACCACTCCTCTTGGGCTATCTGCACAAAAGCTGTTCTACCCTGTATGCACACATGGATTTTTCCTCTCTGAACCCTGTTCACACAGGTTATATACAGATGATCAGGTTTTTAAATACATCAGATAGGGATTGCATACATTAGTTAGGACTGCTCTGATAAGGGTATACCGTGAAGATTGGTAGAGCAGCTTAGTATACATTTTTTGCAAAAAACGTATCAACCAAATACCCTGTTTTTTACATCTTTTACTAGCACTTGCGGATTACTGCAACATTTTTTCAAACTGAGTGTTTTTGGTTTTACTATTCTCTTTTGTGTCTTCAGGTTTCTTGGTGGTGTGTGAACATGATCATACAGACTTGTTCACTGTGCAAGTAGCCCATGTGTTCCTGTTTCCATAATTGTTCTCTTGTGTCTACAAGACTGGGGAGTTCCACCACTCCTCTTGGGCTATCTGCACAAAAGCTGTTCTACCCTGTATGCACACATGGATTTTTCCTCTCTGAACCCTGTTCACACAGGTTATATACAGATGATCAGGTTTTTAAATACATCAGATAGGGATTGCATACATTAGTTAGGACTGCTCTGATAAGGGTATACCGTGAAGATTGGTAGAGCAGCTTAGTATACATTTTTTGCAAAACACGTATCAACCAAATACCCTGTTTTTTACATCTTTTACTAGCACTTGCGGATTACTGCAACATTTTTTCAAACTGAGTGTTTTTGGTTTTACTATTCTCTTTTGTGTCTTCAGGTTTCTTGGTGGTGTGTGAACATGATCATACAGACTTGTTCACTGTGCAAGTAGCCCATGTGTTCCTGTTTCCATAATTGTTCTCTTGTGTCTACAAGACTGGGGAGTTCCACCACTCCTCTTGGGCTATCTGCACAAAAGCTGTTCTACCCTGTATGCACACATGGATTTTTCCTCTCTGAACCCTGTTCACACAGGTTATATACAGATGATCAGGTTTTTAAATACATCAGATAGGGATTGCATACATTAGTTAGGACTGCTCTGATAAGGGTATACCGTGAAGATTGGTAGAGCAGCTTAGTATACATTTTTTGCAAAAAACGTATCAACCAAATACCCTGTTTTTTACATCTTTTACTAGCACTTGCGGATTACTGCAACATTTTTTCAAACTGAGTGTTTTTGGTTTTACTATTCTCTTTTGTGTCTTCAGGTTTCTTGGTGGTGTGTGAACATGATCATACAGACTTGTTCACTGTGCAAGTAGCCCATGTGTTCCTGTTTCCATAATTGTTCTCTTGTGTCTACAAGACTGGGGAGTTCCACCACTCCTCTTGGGCTATCTGCACAAAAGCTGTTCTACCCTGTATGCACACATGGATTTTTCCTCTCTGAACCCTGTTCACACAGGTTATATACAGATGATCAGGTTTTTAAATACATCAGATAGGGATTGCATACATTAGTTAGGACTGCTCTGATAAGGGTATACCGTGAAGATTGGTAGAGCAGCTTAGTATACATTTTTTGCAAAAAACGTATCAACCAAATACCCTGTTTTTTACATCTTTTACTAGCACTTGCGGATTACTGCAACATTTTTTCAAACTGAGTGTTTTTGGTTTTACTATTCTCTTTTGTGTCTTCAGGTTTCTTGGTGGTGTGTGAACATGATCATACAGACTTGTTCACTGTGCAAGTAGCCCATGTGTTCCTGTTTCCATAATTGTTCTCTTGTGTCTACAAGACTGGGGAGTTCCACCACTCCTCTTGGGCTATCTGCACAAAAGCTGTTCTACCCTGTATGCACACATGGATTTTTCCTCTCTGAACCCTGTTCACACAGGTTATATACAGATGATCAGGTTTTTAAATACATCAGATAGGGATTGCATACATTAGTTAGGACTGCTCTGATAAGGGTATACCGTGAAGATTGGTAGAGCAGCTTAGTATACATTTTTTGCAAAAAACTTATCAACCAAATACCCTGTTTTTTACTTCTTTTACTAGCACTTGCGGATTACTGCAACATTTTTTCAAACTGAGTGTTTTTGGTTTTACTATTCTCTTTTGTGTCTTCAGGTTTCTTGGTGGTGTGTGAACATGATCATACAGACTTGTTCACTGTGCAAGTAGCCCATGTGTTCCTGTTTCCATAATTGTTCTCTTGTGTCTACAAGACTGGGGAGTTCCACCACTCCTCTTGGGCTATCTGCACAAAAGCTGTTCTACCCTGTATGCACACATGGATTTTTCCTCTCTGAACCCTGTTCACACAGGTTATATACAGATGATCAGGTTTTTAAATACATCAGATAGGGATTGCATACATTAGTTAGGACTGCTCTGATAAGGGTATACCGTGAAGATTGGTAGAGCAGCTTAGTATACATTTTTTGCAAAAAACTTATCAACCAAATACCCTGTTTTTTACTTCTTTTACTAGCACTTGCGGATTACTGCAACATTTTTTCAAACTGAGTGTTTTTGGTTTTACTATTCTCTTTTGTGTCTTCAGGTTTCTTGGTGGTGTGTGAACATGATCATACAGACTTGTTCACTGTGCAAGTAGCCCATGTGTTCCTGTTTCCATAATTGTTCTCTTGTGTCTACAAGACTGGGGAGTTCCACCACTCCTCTTGGGCTATCTGCACAAAAGCTGTTCTACCCTGTATGCACACATGGATTTTTCCTCTCTGAACCCTGTTCACACAGGTTATATACAGATGATCAGGTTTTTAAATACATCAGATAGGGATTGCATACATTAGTTAGGACTGCTCTGATAAGGGTATACCGTGAAGATTGGTAGAGCAGCTTAGTATACATTTTTTGCAAAAAACGTATCAACCAAATACCCTGTTTTTTACTTCTTTTACTAGCACTTGCGGATTACTGCAACATTTTTTCAAACTGAGTGTTTTTGGTTTTACTATTCTCTTTTGTGTCTTCAGGTTTCTTGGTGGTGTGTGAACATGATCATACAGACTTGTTCACTGTGCAAGTAGCCCATGTGTTCCTGTTTCCATAATTGTTCTCTTGTGTCTACAAGACTGTGGAGTTCCACCACTCCTCTTGGGCTATCTGCACAAAAGCTGTTCTACCCTGTATGCACACATGGATTTTTCCTCTCTGAACCCTGTTCACACAGGTTATATACAGATGATCAGGTTTTTAAATACATCAGATAGGGATTGCATACATTAGTTAGGACTGCTCTGATAAGGGTATACCGTGAAGATTGGTAGAGTAGCTTAGTATACATTTTTTGCAAAAAACGTATCAACCAAATACCCTGTTTTTTACATCTTTTACTAGCACTTGCGGATTACTGCAACATTTTTTCAAACTGAGTGTTTTTGGTTTTACTATTCTCTTTTGTGTCTTCAGGTTTCTTGGTGGTGTGTGAACATGATCATACAGACTTGTTCACTGTGCAAGTAGCCCATGTGTTCCTGTTTCCATAATTGTTCTCTTGTGTCTACAAGACTGTGGAGTTCCACCACTCCTCTTGGGCTATCTGCACAAAAGCTGTTCTACCCTGTATGCACACATGGATTTTTCCTCTCTGAACCCTGTTCACACAGGCTATATACAGATGATCAGGTTTTTAAATACATCAGATAGGGATTGCATACATTAGTTAGGACTGCTCTGATGAGGGTATACCGTGAAGATTGGTAGAGCAGCTTAGTATACATTTTTTGCAAAAAACGTATCAACCAAATACCCTGTTTTTTACATCTTTTACTAGCACTTGCGGATTACTGCAACATTTTTTCAAACTGAGTGTTTTTGGTTTTACTATTCTCTTTTGTGTCTTCAGGTTTCTTGGTGGTGTGTGAACATGATCATACAGACTTGTTCACTGTGCAAGTAGCCCATGTGTTCCTGTTTCCATAATTGTTCTCTTGTGTCTACAAGACTGGGGAGTTCCACCACTCCTCTTGGGCTATCTGCACAAAAGCTGTTCTACCCTGTATGCACACATGGATTTTTCCTCTCTGAACCCTGTTCACACAGGTTATATACAGATGATCAGGTTTTTAAATACATCAGATAGGGATTGCATACATTAGTTAGGACTGCTCTGATAAGGGTATACCGTGAAGATTGGTAGAGCAGCTTAGTATACATTTTTTGCAAAAAACGTATCAACCAAATACCCTGTTTTTTACATCTTTTACTAGCACTTGCGGATTACTGCAACATTTTTTCAAACTGAGTGTTTTTGGTTTTACTATTCTCTTTTGTGTCTTCAGGTTTCTTGGTGGTGTGTGAACATGATCATACAGACTTGTTCACTGTGCAATTAGCCCATGTGTTCCTGTTTCCATAATTGTTCTCTTGTGTCTACAAGACTGTGGAGTTCCACCACTCCTCTTGGGCTATCTGCACAAAAGCTGTTCTACCCTGTATGCACACATGGATTTTTCCTCTCTGAACCCTGTTCACACAGGTTATATACAGATGATCAGGTTTTTAAATACATCAGATAGGGATTGCATACATTAGTTAGGACTGCTCTGATAAGGGTATACCGTGAAGATTGGTAGAGCAGCTTAGTATACATTTTTTGCAAAAAACGTATCAACCAAATACCCTGTTTTTTACATCTTTTACTAGCACTTGCGGATTACTGCAACATTTTTTCAAACTGAGTGTTTTTGGTTTTACTATTCTCTTTTGTGTCTTCAGGTTTCTTGGTGGTGTGTGAACATGATCATACAGACTTGTTCACTGTGCAAGTAGCCCATGTGTTCCTGTTTCCATAATTGTTCTCTTGTGTCTACAAGACTGGGGAGTTCCACCACTCCTCTTGGGCTATCTGCACAAAAGCTGTTCTACCCTGTATGCACACATGGATTTTTCCTCTCTGAACCCTGTTCACACAGGTTATATACAGATGATCAGGTTTTTAAATACATCAGATAGGGATTGCATACATTAGTTAGGACTGCTCTGATAAGGGTATACCGTGAAGATTGGTAGAGCAGCTTAGTATACATTTTTTGCAAAAAACGTATCAACCAAATACCCTGTTTTTTACATCTTTTACTAGCACTTGCGGATTACTGCAACATTTTTTCAAACTGAGTGTTTTTGGTTTTACTATTCTCTTTTGTGTCTTCAGGTTTCTTGGTGGTGTGTGAACATGATCATACAGACTTGTTCACTGTGCAAGTAGCCCATGTGTTCCTGTTTCCATAATTGTTCTCTTGTGTCTACAAGACTGGGGAGTTCCACCACTCCTCTTGGGCTATCTGCACAAAAGCTGTCCTGCCCTGTATGCACACATGGATTTTTCCTCTCTGAACCCTGTTCACACAGGTTATATACAGATGATCAGGTTTTTAAATACATCAGATAGGGATTGCATACATTAGTTAGGACTGCTCTGATAAGGGTATACCGTGAAGATTGGTAGAGCAGCTTAGTATACATTTTTTGCAAAAAACGTATCAACCAAATACCCTGTTTTTTACATCTTTTACTAGCACTTGCGGATTACTGCAACATTTTTTCAAACTGAGTGTTTTTGGTTTTACTATTCTCTTTTGTGTCTTCAGGTTTCTTGGTGGTGTGTGAACATGATCATACAGACTTGTTCACTGTGCAAGTAGCCCATGTGTTCCTGTTTCCATAATTGTTCTCTTGTGTCTACAAGACTGGGGAGTTCCACCACTCCTCTTGGGCTATCTGCACAAAAGCTGTTCTACCCTGTATGCACACATGGATTTTTCCTCTCTGAACCCTGTTCACACAGGTTATATACAGATGATCAGGTTTTTAAATACATCAGATAGGGATTGCATACATTAGTTAGGACTGCTCTGATAAGGGTATACCGTGAAGATTGGTAGAGCAGCTTAGTATACATTTTTTGCAAAAAACGTATCAACCAAATACCCTGTTTTTTACATCTTTTACTAGCACTTGCGGATTACTGCAACATTTTTTCAAACTGAGTGTTTTTGGTTTTACTATTCTCTTTTGTGTCTTCAGGTTTCTTGGTGGTGTGTGAACATGATCATACAGACTTGTTCACTGTGCAAGTAGCCCATGTGTTCCTGTTTCCATAATTGTTCTCTTGTGTCTACAAGACTGGGGAGTTCCACCACTCCTCTTGGGCTATCTGCACAAAAGCTGTTCTACCCTGTATGCACACATGGATTTTTCCTCTCTGAACCCTGTTCACACAGGTTATATACAGATGATCAGGTTTTTAAATACATCAGATAGGGATTGCATACATTAGTTAGGACTGCTCTGATAAGGGTATACCGTGAAGATTGGTAGAGCAGCTTAGTATACATTTTTTGCAAAAAACGTATCAACCAAATACCCTGTTTTTTACATCTTTTACTAGCACTTGCGGATTACTGCAACATTTTTTCAAACTGAGTGTTTTTGGTTTTACTATTCTCTTTTGTGTCTTCAGGTTTCTTGGTGGTGTGTGAACATGATCATACAGACTTGTTCACTGTGCAAGTAGCCCATGTGTTCCTGTTTCCATAATTGTTCTCTTGTGTCTACAAGACTGGGGAGTTCCACCACTCCTCTTGGGCTATCTGCACAAAAGCTGTTCTACCCTGTATGCACACATGGATTTTTCCTCTCTGAACCCTGTTCACACAGGTTATATACAGATGATCAGGTTTTTAAATACATCAGATAGGGATTGCATACATTAGTTAGGACTGCTCTGATAAGGGTATACCGTGAAGATTGGTAGAGCAGCTTAGTATACATTTTTTGCAAAAAACGTATCAACCAAATACCCTGTTTTTTACATCTTTTACTAGCACTTGCGGATTACTGCAACATTTTTACAAACTGAGTGTTTTTGGTTTTACTATTCTCTTTTGTGTCTTCAGGCTGTAGGTAAGTATGTAGTGTTTGTTTTTTTTTACTTTTAGGATGGTAACCAGGGTAAACATCGAGTTACTAAGCGCGGCCCTGCGCTTAGTTACCCGATGTTTACCCTGGTTACCAGTGAAGACATCGCTGGATCGGTGTCACACACGCCGATCCAGCGATGTCAGCAGGAGTCGAGCGACGAAATAAAGTTCTGGACTTTATTCAGCGACCAACGATCTCCCAGCAGGGGCCTGATCGTTGGTCGCTGTCACACATAACGATTTAATTAACGATATCGTTGCTACGTCACAAAAAGCAACGATATCGTTAACAATATCGTTATGTGTGAAGGTACCTTTACACAGATCGCAGAATAATGGAGTCACATCCATGGATGCTCTGATTTGTTGCTTGAACTAATATAGGTAGGGAGGTGTGTGTTCACCTAGGCTTTGAAGTTCAGCTGTAAAATTGACTTGTTTGTTTTCCTGTGCATCTTAGATTGGATAAAGGTTGTTGTTACGTGAACTAAGATAGGCGAAGAAGCATGGACAGATAACGGATGTACACGATACAGTGTCATGTTATACTGTGTGCTGCTAAAGGTACCTTCACACTGACCAACTTCACAACGATATTGCTAGCAATCCCTGACGTTGCAGCGTCCTGGATAGCGATATCGTTGTGTTTGACACGCAGCAGCGATCTGGATCCTGCTATGAAATCGTTGGTCGGAGCAGAAAGTCCAGAACACCCGTGTGTGTCCCACCGTTGCTGCTGCACTGGTGGGTACTGCCTTGTTTTTTATTCTATTTATATGTATGTTTCAATAAAATTTATATATTTTTATTCATATTTTTTGGTCCTTTTGTGAAGGTTTTTCTTTTTGGTATTCTATATTGTATATAATAATGATGTTATACTCATTGTCGTGTTACTGTGTAGTAATTCCATAAGTGTGCATATAGACACTTTAGGTGTAAGTCCAGGACTACCTGTACATTGACATACTCAGTAAGTGTGTTCATGTGAAGGTGTTCATGCATTTACAGCCAGTAGACAACTCCAACTTTACGTGGATCAATGATCTTCATGTGCATTATGGATCAGTAGCAGCCATGCTATTTCAGCTTAAGTCTCTATATGCATTATGGAATTGTAATATGTGTTTTGTGTGAATAGGGAAAAAGAGTGAGGTTCTCTAGGTCCCCACAGCTTCTAAGTTATTTGCCACTTTAACCCTAGCAATGGTGAAGTTCGTAAGGGATGGATTGAATGTCGGTTAGAATTAGACGGTGTCTTTCCCGCAGCCCACTTAGGTACTGTGACATCACTCCCTACTCCAGAAATTCTGACCTGCCTAGTAAAGATCTGCGTATCTATCTATGGAGGAACCTCATCAATGAACTTCAATCAAGATTACAGGAGAAGTGCCTGATGCAAGTCGTGTCTGATGCATGTCTGATGAAAGTCGTTTCCAGTGCCTGAGTCCAGTCATTTCCAGTGCCAGAGTCAAATCATTTCCAGTGCCTGAGTCCACGAGGCCCAGAAAAAAAAACCTGTGACATCCAGCAGTCTCATCATGCCAGACATACTCAAAATCCTGCTGAATCAAGCTATAGGAGAGTAATGTGAAGTCTGGCAAGGTGACGGGTGCGCACAGGATGATGTTGACTGACTATGGACTGTGAGGGTAAAGCCGTTTCAGAGTCTGACCAGTCACAACTGGAGAAAGATGGCTTTGGGATGGGCCGATACCTAAAGATTGACAATTAAAGACCAGAACAGCGGTGAATGGCAGGTTAGAGCTGATGGCCGTGTGGATGATGTCTAGGTACCTAAGTGCAGAATTATGCTTCATTCCATCCTGGACTGTCACTAGTTATAAATGGGGTTGAGTAGGCAAATAAATCCCAGCACAAAATGTCCCTCAAATTTCATTGTCGTGTTCTCAACAACAGGGGGAATGTAGAAGGGAAGTGTACCCAAAATGTACATCTTTACATAGAGATGTGCTTAGTGCATGTTTTGGGTATATCCCCATGTATACCACATGGAGCAAAGCCTCCCCCCTCCAGCCTGCTGTAAAACAAAGCTGCCATGAGCTGGAAAAACAAGTTTCATTTAGGACTGAGGGTGTGTATCTTAG
The DNA here is from genome assembly GCF_032444005.1 of Ranitomeya imitator. Lineage (NCBI taxonomy): Eukaryota > Metazoa > Chordata > Amphibia > Anura > Dendrobatidae > Ranitomeya > Ranitomeya imitator. Next base: position 348,880,014 of record NC_091282.1, on the reverse strand, counting down.
TGAACAATAGACCGTGACCTCATCTCACACACGTGGGGCTGGACACACCTCTTTTAGCTGGTCACTTATAAGGGACCAGACCAGGCGGTTCTGCCTCTTTTGCTGTGCCTGCATGCTGGAATGATGATGGACCCACATGGCTTAAGTATTCTCTGTACCCCCCTTTCTTAATAGGCCCAGTACTATTCATTAGGGTTAGCTAGCCATAGGTGGGAGGGCTGATATTGTATGTGTGATTTGGGTAATTGGGCAGTTAATTGATTGTTGTGATATTACTGGTTATTGTGGGTTATTACTGTGTGATATTGATGTGCTATCACTGTATACTGTAGAGATATTACTGTAATAGAGTTGTAATATCTGTATATTGTATATATATATATATATAATTATAGTCGCCAGCTTGGGTATAAATATATATGTAAGTTATAGACTGCAGACTTGTGTGTGTGTGTGTAATAAATACCCTTTATTGATACACGGTTTTGTCTCAGTTAGTACATAGTATAAGGAATAGATAACAGTTAGTGTATAGTATAAGGTAAAGATAACGTTGTGGTATTAAGTGGATATTAATTATTAATAGTCAATTTTGACGTTAATAGTTGATATCGGACCTCATTAGAGGTGTAGGGAGAATTCCTCTTTTGGTATATAATTAGGGGGTAACCCTGTCCTTTTATAAAAACTCACCAAATACTCAACATGTGCACATGGCCTTAGGGAAATACATGAGCAGATAGTCATTTAAAGCACTACCAGTCGCGCTTTAAAACTAAGGTCCCTGCCCCCTGTCTTACACTCACCTTCCAGTGTCTTCTCCTTTTTTCAGTGCCCCTCTGGTGCCACGATGCCATCTTGTGACAGCAACTTTTAACAGGCAGGAAGTGAGAAGTTACATCATAATGCAAGTCTAGGAGAGCCAGAACGAGGTTCTCATAAACTTGTATTGCATTGTGACCTCCAGCTCACTCCATGAAACACTGGAGCAGCCAACAGACCACAATCTGTGGGAGACCAACAGCTACAGCGGTAATAACAGATGAAGACTTCTGAAGGTGAGTATTAAGACTCAGGGCAGGGGACTTAGATTAGAAACACCACTCCAGCTGTAAAATAAAATAAAAAACATGGAAATGGTTCTTCTTAAACTGCTTCACGACATGCACTGTACATGTACTGATAAAACATGCAGAAGACCCATGTGGATGTCATTCCAAGATTGCCATGAGCGCCGCACAGTGGTCGGCGCTCACAGCAAGTGAGCATTTCTGCTACACACAGGCTATCTGATCATCGCCTGTGTGTAGCAGAGGTGATCAGAAGATCGCAGCTTCTAGTCTCCCATGGAGATTATTGAAACAAGTGAAAAGTAAAAAAATGTTTTTAAAAATATAATTTCTTAAAAAAAATATAAAAGTTCAAATCACCACCATTCAAAATAAAACAATTAAAAAACTAAATAAAACAATTAAAAAAAACAAAAAACACATATTTGGTATCGCCGCATTCAGAATCGCCCCATCTATCAAGATATAAAAAGAATTATTTTGATTGGCAAATGGAGTAGCGAAAAAAAAGTACAAACACCAGAATTACGTTTTTTGTTCACCGCAACATTGAAGTAAAATGCAATAACGGGCGGTAAAAATACGGTATGTACACCAAAATGGTATCAATAAAAATGTCTGCTCAGCACGCAGAAAATAAGCCCTCACCCAGCCCCAGATCACAAAAGGTAGACACTACGGATCTTAGAAAATGATGCAATTTTCTTTTTTTTTTTTTCAAAAACTTTGGATTTTTTTTCACCACTTAACCCCTTCAAGACCCAGCCTATTTTGACCTTAAAGACCTTGCCGTTTTTTGCAATTCTGACCAGTGTCCCTTTATGAGGTAATAACTCAGGAACGCTTCAACGGATCCTAGCGGTTCTGAGATTGTTTTTTCGTGACATATTGGGCTTCATGTTAGTGGTAAATTTAGGTCAATAAATTCTGCATTTATTTGTGATAAACACGGAAATTTGGCGAAAATTTTGAAAATTTCGCAATTTTCACATTTTGAATTTTTATTCTGTTAAACCAGAGAGATATGTGACACAAAATAGTTAATAAATAACATTTCCCACATGTTTACTTTACATCAGCACAATTTTGGAAACAAAATTTTTTTTTGTTAGGAAGTTATAAGGGTTAAAATTCGACCAGCGATTTGTCATTTTTACAACGAAATTTACAAAACCATTTTTTTTAGGGACCACCTCACATTTGAAGTCAGTTTGAGGGGTCTATATGGCTGAAAATACCCAAAAGTGACACCATTCTAAAAACTGCACCCCTCAAGGTACTCAAAACCACATTCAAGAAGTTTATTAACCCTTCAGGTGCTTCACAGCAGCAGAAGCAACATGGAAGGAAAAAATGAACATTTAACTTTTTAGTCACAAAAATTATCTTTTAGCAACAATTTTTTTATTTTCCCAATGGTAAAAGGAGAAACTGAACCACGAAAGTTGTTGTCCAATTTGTCCTGAGTACGCTGATACCTCATATGTGGGGGTAAACCACTGTTTTGGCGCACGGCAGGGCTTGGAAGGGAAGGAGCGCCATTTGACTTTTTGAATCAAAAATTGGCTCCACTCTTTAGCGGACACCATGTCACGTTTGGAGAGCCCCCGTGTGCCTAAAAATTGGAGCTCCCCCACAAGTGACCCCATTTTGGAAACTAGACGCCCCAAGGAACTTATCTAGATGCATAGTGAGCACTTTGAACCCCCAGGTGCTTCACAAATTGATCCGTAAAAATGAAAAAGTACTTTTTTTTCACAAAAAAATTCTTTTAGCCTCAATTTTTTCATTTTCACATGGGCAACAGGATAAAATGGATCCTAAAATGTGTTGGGCAATTTCTCCTGAGTACACCAATACCTCACATGTGGAGGTAAACCACTGTTTGGGCACATGGTAAGGCTCGGAAGGGAAGGAGCGCCATTTGACTTTTTGAATGAAAAATTATTTCCATCGTTAGCGGACACCATGTCGCGTTTGGATAGCTCCTGTGTGCCTAAACATTGGCGCTCCCCCACAAGTGACCCCATTTTGGAAACTAGACCCCCCAAGGAACTAATTTAGATGCCTAGTGAGCACTTTAAACCCTCAGGTGCTTCACAAATTGATCTGTAAAAATGAAAAAGTAATTTTTTTTCACAAAAAAATTCTTTTCGCCTCAATTTTTTCATTTTCACATGGGCAATAGGATAAAATGGATCATAAAATTTGTTGGGCAATTTCTCCCGAGTACGCCGATACCTCATATGTGGGGGTAAACCACTGTTTGGGCACTCGGCAGGGCTCGGAAGAGAAGGCGCGCCATTTGACTTTTTGAATGGAAAATTAGCTCCAATTGTTAGCGGACACCATGTCGCGTTTGGAGAGCCCCTGTGTGCCTAAACATTGGAGCTCCCGCACAAGTGACCCCATTTTGGAAACTAGACCCCCCAAGGAACTTATCTAGATGCATATTGAGCACTTTAAACCCCCAGGTGCTTCACAGAAGTTTATAACGCAGAGCCATGAAAATAAAAAATAATTTTTCTTTCCTCAAAAATGATTTTTTAGCCTGGAATTTCCTATTTTGCCAAGGATAATAGGAGAAATTGGACCCCAAATATTGTTGTCCAGTTTGTCCTGAGTACGCTGATACCCCATATGTGGGGGTAAACCACTGTTTGGGCGCACGGCAGGGCTCGGAAGGGATGGCACGCCATTTGGCTTTTTAAATGGAAAATTAGCTCCAATCATTAGCGGACACCATGTCACGTTTGGAGAGCCCCTGTGTGCCTAAACATTGGAGATCCCCCAGAAATGACACCATTTTAGAAACTAGACCCCCAAAGGAACTAATCTAGATGTGTGGTGAGGACTTTGAACCCCCAAGTGCTTCACAGAAGTTTATAACGCAGAGCCATGAAAATAAAAAAAATAATAATTTTCTCAAAAATGATCTTTTAGCCTGCAATTTTTTATTTTCCCAAGGGTAACAGGAGAAATTTGACCCCAAAAGTTGTTGTCCAGTTTCTCCTGAGTACGCTGATACCCCATATGTGGGGGTAAATCACTGTTTGGGCACATGCCGGGGCTCGGAAGTGAAGTAGTGACGTTTTGAAATGCAGACTTTGATGGAATGCTCTGTGGGCGTCACGTTGCGTTTGCAGAGCCCCTGATGTGGCTTAACAGTAGAAACCCCCCACAAGTGACCCCATTTTGGAAACTAGACCCCCAAAGGAACTTATCTAGATGTGTGGTGAGCACTTTGAACCCCCAAGTGCTTCATAGAAGTTTATAATGCAGAGCCGTGAAAATAATAAATACGTTTTCTTTCCTCAAAAATAATTATTTAGCCCAGAATTTTTTAATTTTCCCAAGGGTAACAGGAGAAATTTGACCCCAATATTTGTTGTCCAGTTTCTCCTGAGTACGGTGATACCCCATATGTGGGGGTAAACTACTGTTTGGGCACATGCCGGGGCTTGGAATTGAAGTAGTGACGTTTTGAAATGCAGACTTTGATGGAATGCTCTGCGGGCGTCACGTTGCGTTTGCAGAGCCCCTGATGTGCCTAAACAGTAGAAACCCCCCACAAGTGACCCCATTTTGGAAACTAGACCCTGAAAGGAACTTATCTAGATGTGTGGTGAGCACTTTGAACCCCCAAGTGCTTCATAGAAGTTTATAATGCAGAGCCGTGAAAATAATAAATACGTTTTCTTTCCTCAAAAATAATTATTTAGCCCAGAATTTTTTATTTTCCCAAGGGTTACAGGAGAAATTGGACCCCAAAAGTTGTTGTCCAGTTTCTCCTGAGTACGCTGATACCCCATATGTGGGGGTAAACCACTGTTTGGGCACACGTCGGGGCTCAGAAGGGAAGTAGTGACTTTTGAAATGCAGACTTTGATGGAATGGTCTGCGGGTGTTACGTTGCGTTTGCAGAGCCCCTGGTGTGCCTAAACAGTAGAAACCCCCCACAAGTGACCCCATTTTAGAAACTAGACCCCCCAAGGAACTTATCTAGATATGTGGTGAGCACTTTGAACCCCCAAGTGCTTCACAGACGTTTACAACGCAGAGCCGTGAAAATAAAAAATCATTTTTCTTTCCTCAAAAATTATGTTTTAGCAAGCATTTTTTTAGATTCACAAGGGTAACAGGAGAAATTGGACCCCAGTAATTGTTGCGCAGTTTGTCCTGAGTATGCTGGTACCCCATATGTGGGGGTAAACCACTGTTTGGGCACACGTCAGGGCTCGGAAGTGAGGGAGCACCATTTGACTTTTTGAATACGAGATTGGCTGGAATAAATGGTGGCGCCATGTTGCGTTTGGAGACCCCTGATGTGCCTAAACAGTGGTAACCCCTCAATTCTAACTCCAACACTAACCCCAACACACCCCTAACCCTAATCCCAACTGTAGCCATAATCCTAATCACAACCCTAACCCCAACACACCCCTAACCACAACACTAACCCCAACACACCCCTAACCCTAACCACAACCCTAATTCCAACCCTAACCCTAAGGCTATGTGCCCACGTTGCGGATTCGTGTGAGATATTTCCGCACCATTTTTGAAAAATCTGCGGGTAAAAGGCACTGTGTTTTACCTGCGGATTTTCCGCGGATTTCCAGTGTTTTTTGTGCGGATTTCACCTGCGGATTCCTATTGAGGAACAGGTGTAAAACGCTGCGGAATCCGCACAAAGAATTGACATGCTGCGGAAAATACAACGCAGCGTTCCCGTGCGGTATTTTCCGCACCATGGGCACAGCGGATTTGGTTTTTCATATGTTTACATGGTACTGTAAACCTGATGGAACACTGCTGCGAATCCGCAGCCAAATCAGCACCGTGTGCACATAGCCTAATTCTAAAGGTATGTGCACACGCTGCGGAAAACGCTGCGGATCCGCAGCAGTTTCCCATGAGTGTACAGTTCAATGTAAACCTATGGGAAACAAAAATCGCTGTACACATGCTGCGGAAAAACTGCACGGAAACGCAGCGGTTTACATTCCGCAGCATGTCACTTCTTTGTGCGGATTCCGCAGCGGTTTTACAACTGCTCCAATAGAAAATCGCAATTGTAAAACCGCAGTGAAATGCGCAGAAAAAAACGCGGTAAATCCGCCATAAATCCGCAGCGGTTTAGCACTGCGGATTTATCAAATCCGCAGCGGAAAAATCCGCAGAGGACCAGAATACGTGTGCACATTCCTAACCCTAACCCTAACCCTAGCCCTAACCCTAGCCCTAACCCTACCCCTAACCCTAACCCTACCCCTAACCCTACCCCTAACCCTAACCCTAACCCTATTCTAACATTAGTGGAAAAAAAAAAATTTCTTTATTTTTTTATTGTCCCTACCTATGGGGGTGACAAAGGGGGGGGGGGTCATTTATTATTTTTTTTATTTTGATCACTGAGATAGATTATATCTCAGTGATCAAAATGCACTTTGGAACGAATCTGCCGGCCGGCAGATTCGGCGGGCGCACTGCGCATGCGCCCGCCATTTTGGAAGATGGCGGCGCCCGGGAGAAGACGGACGGGACCACGGCTGGATCGGTAAGTATGATAGGGTGGGGGGGGACCACGGGGGGGGGGGGGATCGGAGCACGGGGGGGGAATCGGAGCGCGGGAGGGGTGGAACGGAGCGCGGGGGGCGTGGAACGGAGCACGGGGGGGGCTGGAATGGAGCACGGGGGGTGGAACGGAGCACGGGGGGGGTGGATCGGAGTGCAGGGGGGGTGATTGGAGCACGGGGGGGTGATTGGAGCACGGGGGGAGCGGACACGAGCACGGGGGGGAGCGGAGCACTGGACGGAGGGGAGCCGGAGCAGTGTAACGGCCAGATCGGGGGGGTGGGGGGGCGATCGGAGGGGTGGGGTGGGGGCACACTAGTATTTCCAGCCATGGCCGATGATATTTCAGCATCGGCCATGGCTGGATTGTAATATTTCACCCGTTATAATGGGTGAAATATTACAAATCGCTCTGATTGGCAGTTTCACTTTCAACAGCCAATCAGAGCGATCGTAGCCACGAGGGGGTGAAGCCACCCCCCCTGGGCTAAACTACCACTCCCCCTGTCCCTGCAGATCGGGTGAAATGGGAGTTAACCCTTTCACCCGGTCTGCAGGGACGCGATCTTTCCATGACGCCGCATAGGCGTCATGGGTCGGATTGCCACCGACTTTCATGACGCCTACGTGGCGTCAAAGGTCGGGAAGGGGTTAAATAAAACAAAACCTAGACATGTTTGGTATCTACAAAGTCATAATAACCCGGAGAATCATAGTGGCAGGAAGTTTTAGCATTTAGCGAACATGATAAAAGAAAACCCCAAAAAAACAGTTGTGGAATTGCACTTTTTTTGCAATTTCACCACACTTGGAGGTTTTTTTTCCTGTTTTCCAGTGCACGATATGCAGGGCCGGACTGGGACTAAAATTCAGCCCTGGCATTTGAAGTTACACAGGCCCACTTGTCACATGGTGACTGTATAATATCTTTGTACACTTGTAGGTTACAAGAAGTGAGGGGAGTGTAACATGACTGTATAACATATAATCACAGCTGTATCCAGCATTACAGCTCAGTCCTATTTATTGCATTACCAAGAAAAGCTGCTACTTTACCTACATAACTGGATCTCGTAGATAATGAAGGGACTGAGACGACCAAAGGCTATGGAACCTCATTCTGGTGCTCCATAAACGTTGCCTACAGCCACTTTTGGTTCCGCTGAGCAGCACAAGACCCGGTGACTCTGAAGAGCGGTGACATCAGTAACGTCACCGCTCTTCAGATATTCCGGGTCTTGCGCTGAGCTCGGTGACTGTGAACAGCGGTATTGTTACTACCGTCACCGCTCTTCAGAGTCGCTGGATCTCGCCAGGTCTGGGCTAGTAGTAGGGGTGTCTGATAGACACCTCTCCATTACTTACACCAGGGATTGATGGCACCTGACATTACGCAGCTGACATCAACCCTAAAAATCATTACACATGCCAGAATTAAATGCTCTGGCGGCTGGGAAAAGCAGTAGAGTTAGCGCTATTCCCGGGTGCTAACTGCAACTGTCATCATCCTTGCCTGGTCTCCCTGCGAAGCATTTCTGCTGTATTTACATGCTCTGATCTCAGGCCACTAAACAAGTGTGATCGACAATATTGAAGTCGATCACTTGTTTCCTGGCCTCTTTACACCAACTGAGAAAGAATGAAGGGAACAGAACAATCACAATTAGATCAATCTGTCCCCATACAGTATCATGTTATCAGCAGCATATCTATAGTTTACATCGGCGATGTGCTGCTGAGAACAAGGATTTCTGTTCCCACATAAACAATCCAATCACTCGATGAATAGGCAGCATTTTGCTTGTTTAGTATAATACACCCCATAGTCCTCCATATATCATAATGTGCACCTCAGTCCTCCGTATTGTATAATACACTCCTCAGTCCTCCATATAGTAGAATACACTTCTCCATATAGTATAATACACTCATCATATTCCTTCATGTAGTATAATGCACTCCTCAGTCCTCCATATAGTATAATACACTCCTTAGTCCTCCATATAGTATAATACACTCCTTATAGTCCTCCATATAGTATAATACACTCCTCAGTCCTCCATATAGTATAATACACTCCTCAGTCCTCCATATAGTATAATACACTCCTTAGTCCTCCATATAGTATAATACACTCCTTATAGTCCTCCATATAGTATAATACACTCCTCAGTCCTCCAAATAGTATAATACACTCCTCAGTCCTCCATATAGTATAATACACTCCTCATAGTCCTCTATATATTACAATACACTGCAATTCCTCCATATAGTATAATATACTCCTCAGTCCTCCAAATAGTATAAAACATTCCTCACAGTGCTCCATATAGTATAATGCCCCGCCATTGTCATCCATGTAGTACAATTCACTTCCCATAGTATAATGCACACCATAGTTCTTCATATAGTATAATGTATTCCCCATAGTCCTTGATACAGTATAATGCAGCCCACATATAGTATAATGATGCCACCCCAGAGAATATAATGCAGCCCCCTCATATAGTATAATGCAGCCCCTGCATATATAATTTATGGTAGCCCCCTCATAGAGCATAATGCAGCCCCCCATAGAATATAATGTAGCCCCTCCATAGAATATAATACAGCCCCCATACAATGTAATGCAGCCCATCTCCCTATAGAATATAATACAGCCCCCATAGAATATAATGTAGCCTCCAGAGAATACAGCCCCCCATAGAATGTAATACAGCCCCCCATAGAATGTAATACAGCCCTCCCCATAGACTGTAATACAGCCCCCCATAGAATGTAATGCAGCCAGCCCCCCATAGAATGTAATACAGCCCCCCATAGAATGTAATACAGCCCTCCCCATAGACTGTAATACAGCCCCCCATATAATGTAATGCAGCCAGCCCCCCATAGAATGTAATGCAGCAAGCCCCCATAGAATGTAATACAACACAGCCCCCATAGAATGTAATACAGCACAGCTCCCATAGAAAGTAATGCAGCCAGCCCCCATACAATGTAATGCAGCCAGCCCCCATACAATGTAATACAGCACAGCCCCCATAGAATGTAATACAGCCCCCCCAATAGCCCCACAATCCAGTTATCACACATTGATATTTAAAAATAACCACTCTCCTCGTGCCCTGTGATGCTCCCGGCTCCGGTCTCAGCAGCTGCAGTCTGCCCGGCTGACATACAGCAGGTACGTGATGAAATGACGTCATAGATGCTGGTATAGTTCAATGCGGCAGCGCTGCAGGGGTGAGTCGGCGCTGGGGGGGAGTCGGCGCTGGCAAGCGGCCCACTTCTGCCACCGGCCCTTCTGGCATTTGCCTGAAGTGCCCGATGGCCAGTCCGGCCCTGACGATATGGTAAATCCAATTGTGCTGTTCAAATGTACAATTTGTCACGCAAAAAAACTAGAACTCATATGGCCATATTGACAGAAAAATAAAAAAGCATGAAGGAGTTAAACGTTAAAAGATGTGATGGCAACTCACAATTAACAAAAAGGGTCAGACTAGTGTTTATATAGGACAAGAATCATGAATAAAAAGGCTAAAATAAAGTGACTGTAAAAGTAAAGATGTGAAGTGTACGACTGTTCAACGTTCAAATTCCATAAGTGATATTACACAAACATTTCTATTGTTACTGTACAAAGAAAATCAAATCTAATAAAAGCAAAACATTTTTTGGTAATCATGAATATGTAGTCGCTCAAACTGTGAATATGTAATTCCTCCAATGCTCCAACTGCTTCTGACATATTTATTGCTTTTAGGATGATTCCTATTTATGACTTCAATGTCCACTCCTTTTTGCCGCTGGTCAAATTGTTGAACGAGGGAACAATCTCCATTTACATGACACAATTTTCGACTAGTTGAATGCAATTTTTTTTTTCTGCTCATGTAAATAATTTCATACACTAACATTTTTGGACACATTGTTCAGTTGCTCAACCTATTCACATTACACAATTATTGTGAATGATTGGTCATATACACTAGATTCTGACTGATCAGCCAGTGTAAATGCAGCCTTATATAGAAGACTAGCTATTGAACCCGTTCTACGCCCGGGTGGCGAGCATTTATATTGGTATATGGTCTCCATCCTGGTATGTGCTGCTCCATCCTGCGTCCCCATCCTGTCATGTGCTGCTCCATCCTGCGTCCCCATCCTGTCATGTGCTGCTCCATCCTGCTCCCCCATCCTGTCATGAGCTGCTCCATCCTGCGCCCCCATCCTGTCATGTGCTGCTCCATCCTGCGCCCCCGTTCTGTCATGTGCTGCTCCCATCCTGCGCCCCCATTCTGACATGTGCTGCTCCCATCCTGCGCCCCCTTTCTGACATGTGCTGCACCCATCCTGCACCTCCATTCTGACATGTGCTGCACCCATCCTGCACCTCCATTCGGACATGTGCTGCACCCATCCTGCACCTCCATTCTGTCATTTGCTGCTCCCATCCTGCACCCCCGTTCTGTCATGTGCTGCTGCCATTCTGCACTCCCGTTCTGTCATGTGCTGCCCTATTCTGTCATGTGCTGCTCCCATCCTGCGCCCCCGTTCTGTCATGTGCTGCTCCCATCCTGCGCCACCGTTCTGTAATTTGCTGCTCCCATCCATATGCCCCATACGCTGCTCTATAAAGGTTTATGGCCCCAATAAGATGCTCCATACTATATGCCCCGTACACTGCTCCATAAAGGTTTATGGGCCCCATAAGATGCTCCATAGTATATGCCCCGTACACTGCTCCATAAAGGTTTATGGCCCCCATAAGATGCTCCATAGTATATGCCCCGTACACTGCTCCATAAAGGTTTATGGCCCCCATAAGATGCTCCATAGTATATGCCCCATACACTGCTCCATAAAGGTTTATGGCCCCCATAAGATGCTCCATAGTATATGCCCCGTACACTGCTCCGTAAAGGTTTATGGCCCCCATAAGATGCTCCATAGTATATGCCTCATATGCTGCTCCATAAAAGGTTTATGGCCCCCATAAGATGCTCCATAGTATATGCCCCGTACACTGCTCCATAAAGGTTTATGGCCCCCATAAGATGCTCCATAGTATTATATGCCCCGTATGCTGCTGCGATATATAAAAAAAAAATAACATACTCACCTATCGTCGCTGGGCGCCGAGTGCTGGGGGGCCTGAGCAGGCGGGGACACCGGCGCGCTCTGGGGGTCAGGTGCCGGAGTCGCCGCTAGCTCAGGCCCCCGACACTTGCTATATTCACCTGGCCCTGATCCAGCGCTGCGTGCCGCTTCTTCCGGGTCCTCTGGCTGTGACTGTTCAGTCAGAGAGCGGCACGCATTAAGCGCGTCATCGCGCCCTCTGAACTGTGAATGTCACAGGCAGAGGACCCGAAACACAGAGCGGCGGGCAGCACTGGAACGGGACAGGTGAATATAGCATACTCACCCTCCTGCCACGTCCCTGCTTCTCCGTTGGAGATCGCGGTGTGCGTTCAGTGCTTACGCATACCGCGATCTCCTGGGAGCGTCACTCTGTGGGGTCCAGACTGCGCCGGCGCTTGCGCAGTCTATAAAGGCTTCAGACAGAGTGACGGTCCCAGCCTTATATTATAGATATAGAAAAGAAGGCTATGATTTTTATAGGACTTATATGCAAGGTGATAAACACAAATTTCCTTGATTTGGAAATAACACCCTTACAGTTTCTTTTATGACACAGCTTCACAGCAGATTAAAATAGTATATCGAAAGGTCAGATGTCTAAGATAAGGATTACTGATGCAGAATCAGCCTAGGTTGGAAAAACAGACAAGTAACAATTACATATTTTAACAAACATCCACCCCTGATGGTACAAAATTATTTAGTGTATTTCTTAAAGGAAAATCTGATAGTTTTGTCATCTTACCTAAGCATGCTGCATAACAATTTGATTTCAGTTAAAGCTTTTTACAATAGTCAAAGACTTAGTTGTGTAGCTTAATAATCATTTAACCCCCATAACCACTAGAACATGGTGCATTGAACATGGATGTTATATCACACAATGTTGCAGGACAGGCAATGCTTAGGACCAGGGGCGGACACTGACAGCTTGGGGCCCCTGTGCAAGAAATGTCTCTGGGCCCTACTCCTCTTATGGCAACAAAGCTATATATATATATACATGCATATATATATATATATATATATATATATATATATATATATACACATGTCCACGTAGTATATTGCCCAGCCACATATTATTTTGCCCAGTCACGTAGTATAATGTTCCATGCAGTTACTGTATGGACCCATAGATGCCCCATATAATGCTCCATGCAGTTCATTATGGCCCCATATAATGCTCCATGCAGTTATAGCCCCATAGATGTCCCATATAATGCTCCATGCAATTATGGCCCCATAGATGCCCCATATAATGCTCCATGCAGCTCATTATGGCCCCATAGATGCCCCATGTAATGCTCCATGCAGTTATGGCCCCATAGATGCCCCATATAATGCTCCATGCAGTTCTTTATGGCCCCATAGATGCCCCATATAATGCTCCATGCAGTTATGGCCCCATAGATGCCCCATATAATGCTCCATGCAGTTCTTTATGCCCCCATAGATGTCCCATATAATGCTCCATGCAGTTATGGCACCATAGATGCCCCATATAATCCTCCATGCAGTTCTTTATGGTCCCATAGACGCTCCATACAGCATTGTGCCACATGTAATGCTGCTGCTGCAATAAAAAAAAAAATCACATACTCACCTCTCGTCGCTGCTCCTCAGCGTCCCGTCTCTCCGCACTGACTGTTCAGGAAGATTGCGGCGCGCACACTAATACGTCATCACGCCCTCTGATCTGCACAGTCACTGCAAGAGGCCAGGAAGAAGGAGCGGCGCCCAATGGATGGAACACGGACAGGTGAATATGAAATACTCACCTGCTTCTGGCGCTCCTGACGCTGTCCCTGCCTGTCCCATGGTACCGCAGCTTCTTCGTGCCTGCGCGAGAAGGACCTGCCATAACGTAATGGTCACATGACCGAGACGTCATGGCAGGTCCTTTTCGCGCAGGGCCTGTGATGACGTGGCGGTCACATGACCATGACGTCATGGCAGGTCCTTCTCGCGCAGGCGCGCAGGGCCTGTGATGACGTCACGGTCACATGACTGTGACGTCATGGCAGGTCCTTCTCCCATACCATTGTTGGCACCGGAACCTGCCGGTTGCATGTAGAGGTCACCGGAGCGTCGCGAGGAGCGGGAAAGATGAGTATATAATAATTTTTTATTATTTTTAACATTAGATCCTTTTACTATTGACGCTGTATAGGCAGTGTCAATAGTAAATACTTGGTGACACAGGGTTAATAGCGGCGGTAACGGAGTGAGTTAACCGCGGCATAATGCGGTCCGTTACCGCTGGCATTAACCCTGTGTGAGCGGTGACTGCGGGGAGTATGGAGCGGGCACCGGGCAGTGACTGCAGGGAAGTAGGGAGGCACTAATCGGACTGTGGCCGTCACTGATTGGTCAAGGCAGCCATGACAGGCAGCTGCCGAGACCAATCAGCGAATGAATATCCGTGACAGAAAGAAAGAAAGAAGGACAGACGGAAGTGACCCTTAGACAATTATATAGTAGATATATATATACATCACTGCTCCAAAAAATAAACACTAAAATCTCACATCCTAGATATCACTGAAGGAAATATTCCAGTTGTAAATCTTTATTCATTACATAGTGGAATGTGTTGAGAACAATAAAACATAAAAATGATCAATGTAAATTACAACTGATATCCCACGGAGGTCTGGAGTTGGAATGATGCTCAAAATCAAAGTGGAAAATGAAGTTGCAGGCTGATCCAACTTCAGTGGAAATGCCCCAAGACAAGGAATTGATGCTCAGTAGTGTGTGTGGCCTCCACGTGCCTGTATGATCTCCCTACAATGCCTGGGCATGCTCCTGATGAGGCGGCGGATGGTCTCCTGAGGGATCTCCTCCCAGACCTGGACTAAAGCATCCGCCAATTCCTGGACAGTCTGTAGTTGTTATGATCCGGTGACCTTGGAGCTGCATGAGAACTTTCACTGGAGAAGGTGGCCTCTATACTGACCGCAATTCTGAACTTAACACCGAAACTAGAAGTAGCCGTGGAGTGTACCTAACACACCTAGACACCTCATCACAGCCGGAGGACTAAATACCCCTGAAGATGGAAATTGGAATACTATCTTGCCTCAGAGAAAATCCCCAAAGGATAGACAGCCCCCACAAATATTGGCGGTGAGTCAGAGAGGAAAAAACATACACAGGCAGAAAAACAGGATTTAGCACAGGAGGTCACTCTAGCTAGATAGGACAGGATAGGACAGAGTTCTGTGCGGTCAGTATTAAAACCCTTCAAAACATCCACAGCAGAATATACAAAAAACTTCCTACATCTAACTAAAAGATGTAGGAGCGTAAATTGCAACTCCAGGGAATCCTACAATCAGAGCAGGAAAAAAACTGAAACAAGCAGACAGCAGTGTGCCACAGATACAAAAACCAAACACTTATCTTTGCTGAATTTGGCAGCAAGCAGGAGAAGCCAGAAAGTGATCCAACACTTCACAAGGAACATTGACAACTGGAAAGGGCTAAAGGATCCTGCACACCTAAATATCCCAGTCAGAATTGTAATCATCCGATACACCTGGCCAGGACTGCGAGTCAGAGACAACTGCATTCCCACCTACAACCACTGGAGGGAACCCAAGAGCAGAATTCACAACAGTAGTGCAACGTAACGTTGGTGGATGGTACGAGACAAGATGTCCCAGATGTGTTCAATCGGATTCAAGTCTGGGGAACGGGCAGGCCAGTCCATAGCTTCAATGCCTTCACCTTGCAGGAACTGCTGACACGCTCCAGCCACATGAAGTCTGGCATTGTCCTGCATTAGGAGCAACCCAGGGCCAGCTGCACCATTACATGGTCTCACAAGGGGTCTAATGGCAGTCAGGCTACCTCTGGTGAGCACATGGAGGGCTGTGCGGCCCTCCAAAGAAATGCCACCCCACACCATTACTGACTCACTGCCAAACCGGTCATGCTGAAGGATGTTGCAAGCAGCAGATCGCTCTCCACGGCGTCTCCAGACTCTGTCACGTCAGTCACATGTGCTCAGTGTGAATCTGCTTAAATCTGTGAAGAGCACAGGGCGCCAGAGGTGAATTTGCCAATCCTGGTGTTCTGTAGCAAATGCCAAGCATCCTTCATGGTGTTGGGCTGTGAGCACAACCCCCATCTGTGGACGTCGGTTTCTAACCGTTTGTGCAGATACATGCACATTTGTGGCCTGCTGGAGGTCATTTTGCAGGGCTCTGGCAGTGCTCCCCCTGTTCCTCCTTGCACAAAGGCTGAGGTAGCGGTCCTGCTGCTGGGTTGTTGCCCTCCTACGGCCCCCTCCACGTCTCCTGGTGTACTGGCCTGTCTCCTGGTAGCACCTCCAGCCTCTGGACACTATGCTGACAGATACAGCAAACCTTCTTGCCACAGCTCGCATTGATGTGCCATCCTGGATGAGCTGCACTACCTGAGCCACTTGTGTGGGGTGTAGTGTTGTGAATTCTGCTCTTGGGTTCTCTCCAGTGGCTGTAGGTGGGAATGCAGTTGTCTCTGAGTCACAGACCTGGCCAGGTGTATCGGATGATTACAATTCTGACTGGGATATTTAAGTGGGCAGGATCCTTTAGCCCTTGCCAGTAGTCAATGTTCCTTGTGAAGTGTTGGATCACTTTCTGGCTTCTCCTGCTCGCTGCCTATTTCAGCAAAGATAAGTGTTTGGTTTTTGTTTCTGTGGCACACTGCCAGTGTGCTTGTTTCAGTTTTATTCCTGCTCTGATTGTAAGATTCACTGGAGTTGCAGATTTACGCTCCTACATCTTTTAGTAAAGATGTAGGAGGTTTTTGTATATTCTGCTGTGGATGTTTTGAAGGGTTTTTATACTGACCGCACAGAACTCTGTCCTATCCTGTCCTATCTAGCTAGAGTGGCCTCCTGTGCTAATCCTGTTTTTCTGCCTGTGTATGTTTTTTCCTCTCCGACTCACCACCAATATTTGTGGGGGGCTGTCTATCCTTTGGGGATTTTCTCTGAGGCAAGATAGTATTCCTATTTCCATCTTTAGGGGTATTTAGTTTTCCGGCTGTGACAAGGTGTCTAGGTGTGTTCGGTACACTCCACGGCTACTTCTAGTTGCCGTGTTTAGTTCAGGATTGCGGTAAGTGCAGTGGCCACTTTCTCCAGTGAATGTTCTCATGCAGCTCCTAGGACACCGGATCATAACAGTGTAGAGTCAGTCTCATGCTACCACGAGTGTGAAAGCACAACCAACATTCAAGTGACCAAAATATCAGCCCCAAAGCATTGGTACTGAGATGTGGTCTGTGGTCCCCACCTGCAGAACCACTCCTTTATTGTGTCTTGATAATTGCCAATAATTTCCATCTGTTGTCTATTCCATTTGCACAACAGCATGTGAAATTGATTGTCAAACAGTGTTGCTTCCTAAGTGGACAGTTTGATTTCACAGAAGTTTGATTTACTTGGAGTTATATTCTGTTTTTTAAGTGTTTCCTTAATTTTTTTGAGCAGTGTACATATATATATATATCTACTATATAATTGTCTAAGGGTCACTTCCGTCTTTCTGTCTGTCTGTCCTTCTGTCTGTCACGGATATTCATTGTTTGCGGCCTCTGTCTGTCATGGAATCCAAGTCGCTGATTGGTCTCGCCAGCTGCCTGTCATGGCTGCCGTGACCAATCAGCGACGGCCACAGTCCAATTAGTCCCTCCCTTGCAGTCAGCGCCCGCTCCATACTCCCCGCTCACACAGGGTTAATACCAGCGGTAATTCACTCCGTTACCGCCGCTATTAACCCTGTGTGACCAAGTTTTTACTATTGATGCTGCCTATGCAGCGTCAATAGTAAAAGCATCTAATGCTAAAAATAATTAAAAAAAATAAGAAAATCATTATATACTCACCTTTCGCGATGCTCCGGTGACCGCTCCATGCAAGCGGCAGGTTCCGGTGCCATGTATGGGAGAAGGACCTGCCATGACACGGTCATGTGACCGCAACGTCCATCACAGGTCCTTCTCGCGCAGGCCCTGTGATGACGTCACGGTCATGTGACCGCGACGTCATCACAGGTCATGCGCGCCTGCGCGAGAAGGACCTGCCATGACCTCACGGTCATGTGACCGAACTACAAGGGGCCCTCGGAAGGTGAGTATATGTTTATTTTTTATTTCTTAACCTGTGACATACGTGGCTGGGTAATATACTACGTAGCTGGGCAATATACTACGTCACTGGGCAATATTGAACTCAAACTCACAAGGAAAGCATGGGTCCCATGTGTTGAAGGGTAATGCCTAATTGGCCTATTATACATGCCCATGAAGTAACCGGATATTAAATGAATACTCCCAATACTTATAACACTTTAGAAAAATGGAGTTCACACTTGCATCCCGGCACCTGTCTTCCAGCATGGGTAAGGAATTTTATATTTAACTCTGCCATCTTCACTTCTGTTTCCCCATATGGATTTCATGTCACTATGACAATACTTGGGGTATGTACTTTCTTATAGAAGTTGGGTATTGCCTTATACTTATGTTAGGCATACCAGTACTGCAAGAGTCTGGATCAGTTATGTAGTGTTAGATTATTACCATGCTTGGGGCATATTTGGATATAATTACCGTGCCAGGGATGCAGCAGTTTCCTTACTAGGGTTTTTGTCTTTTTCTTTTTTATAACTTTGCTATTTGTATGTAATTTTTGAAATTTGTAATAAAGCGTACTAATTTTAATACTTTATGTATGGAACTCCGTTTTTCTAAAATGTTGTCACTGGGCAATATACTACGTGACTGGGCAATATACTACGTCACTGGGCAATATACTACGTCACTGGGCAATATACTACGTGCCTGGGCAATATACTACGTGGCTGGGCAATATACTACATGACTGGGCATTATACTACGTCACTGGGCAATATACTACGTGGTTTGGCAATATACTACATGGCTGGGCAATATACTACGTGGCTGGGCAATATACTACGTGACTGGGCAATATACTATGTGGCTGGGCAATATACTACGTGGGCTGTGCAATACAGTATACTACGTGGACATGCATATTCTGGAATTTTCCCGATGTGCTAGAATTGGGCCACCATCTAGTATATACAGTGGGGCAAAAAAGTATTTAGTCAGTCAGCAATAGTGCAAGTTCCACCACTTAAAAAGATGAGAGGCGTCTGTAATTTACATCATAGGTAGACCTCAACTGTGGGAGACAAACTGAGAAAAAAAAATCCAGAAAATCACATTGTCTGTTTTTTTAACAATTTATTTGCATATTATGGTGGAAAATAAGTATTTGGTCAGAAACAAACAATCAAGATTTCTGGCTCTCACAGACCTGTAACTTCTTCTTTAAGAGTCTCCTCTTTCCTCCACTCATTACCTGTAGTAATGGCACCTGTTTAAACTTGTTATCAGTATAAAAAGACACCTGTGCACACCCTCAAACAGTCTGACTCCAAACTCCACTATGGTGAAGACCAAAGAGCTGTCAAAGGACACCAGAAACAAAATTGTAGCCCTGCACCAGGCTGGGAAGACTGAATCTGCAATAGCCAACCAGCTTGGAGTGAAGAAATCAACAGTGGGAGCAATAATTAGAAAATGGAAGACATACAAGACCACTGATAATCTCCCTCGATCTGGGGCTCCACGAAAAATCCCACCCCGTGGGGTCAGAATGATCACAAGAACGGTGAGCAAAAATCCCAGAACCATGCGGGGGGACCTAGTGAATGAACTGCAGAGAGCTGGGACCAATGTAACAAGGCCTACCATAAGTAACACACTACGCCACCATGGACTCAGATCCTGCAGTGCCAGATGTGTCCCACTGCTTAAGCCAGTACATGTCCGGGCCCGTCTGAAGTTTGCTAGAGAGCATTTGGATGATCCAGAGGAGTTTTGGGAGAATGTCCTATGGTCTGATGAAACCAAACTGGAACTGTTTGGTAGAAACACAACTTGTCGTGTTTGGAGGAAAAAGAATACTGAGTTGCATCCATCAAACACCATACCTACTGTAAAGCATGGTGATGGAAACATCATGCTTTGGGGCTGTTTCTCTGCAAAGGGGCCAGGACGACTGATCTGGGTACATGAAAGAATGAATGGGGCCATGTATCGTGAGATTTTGAGTGCAAACTTCCTTCCATCAGCAAGGGCATTGAAGATGAAACGTGGCTGGGTCTTTCAACATGACAATGATCCAAAGCACACCGCCAGGGCAACGAAGAAGTGGCTTCGTAAGAAGCATTTCAAGGTCCTGGAGTGGCCTAGCCAGTCTCCAGATCTCAACCCTATAGAAAACCTTTGGAGGTAGTTGAAAGTCCGTGTTGCCAAGCGAAAAGCCAAAAACATCACTGCTCTAAAGGAGATCTGCATGGAGGAATGGGCCAACATACCAACAACAGTGTGTGGCAACCTTGTGAAGACTTACAGAAAACGTTTGACCTCTGTCATTGCCAACAAAGGATATATTACAAAGTATTGAGATGAAATTTTGTTTCTGACCAAATACTTATTTTCCACCATAATATGCAAATAAAATGTTAAAAAAACAGACAATGTGATTTTCTGGATTTTTTTTTCTCAGTTTGTCTCCCATAGTTGAGGTCTACCTATGATGTAAATTACAGACGCCTCTCATCTTTTTAAGTGGTGGAACTTGCACTATTGCTGACTGACTAAATACTTTTTTGCCCCACTGTATATATATATATATATATATATATATATATATATATATACATATATACATATATACACTGTGTGCAGAATTATTAGGCAAGTTGGATTTTAGAGGATTATTTTTATTATTGATCAACAACTATGTTCTCAATCAACTCAAAAGACTAATAAATATCAAAGCTTAATACTTTTGGAAGTTGGAGTGTTTTTTTTTTAGATTTGGCTATCTTAGGAGGATATCTGTTTGTGCAGGTAACTATTACTGTGCAGAATTATTAGGCAACTTAATAAAAACCAAATATATTCCCATCTCACTTGTTTATTTTCACCAGGTAAACCAATATAATTGCACAACATTTAGAAATAAACATTTCTGACATACAAAAACAAAGCCCCCCAAAATTAGTGACCA
Organism: Ranitomeya imitator; assembly: GCF_032444005.1. NCBI lineage: Eukaryota > Metazoa > Chordata > Amphibia > Anura > Dendrobatidae > Ranitomeya > Ranitomeya imitator. The sequence continues at coordinate 348,859,116 of NC_091282.1, read as the reverse complement.
ATATAGCCACCTTTCTTTATGATGACACTCAACAGCCTTCCATCCATAGATTCTGTCAGTTGCTTGATCTGTTTACGATCAACATTGCGTGCAGCAGCCACCTCAGCCTCCCAGACACTGTTCTGAGAGGTGTACTGTTTTCCCTTCCTGTAGATCTCACATTTTATGGGGTTCTCTATGGGGTTCAGATCAGGTGAACAAGGGGGCCATGTCGTTATTTTTTCTTCTTTGAGACCTTTACTGGCCAGCTACGCTGTGGAGTAATTGGAGGCATGTTATGGAGCATTGTCCTGCATGAAAATCATGTTTTTCTTGAACGATACCGACTTCTTCTTGTACCACTGCTTGAAGAAGTTGTCTTCCAGAAACTGGCAGTAGGCCTGGGAGTTGAGCTTCACTCCATCCTCAACCCGAAAAGGTCCCACAAGTTAATCTTTGATGATACCAGCCCATACCAGTACCCCACTTCCACCTTGCTGGCGTCGGAGTCGGAGTGGAGCTCTCTGCCCTTTACTGATCCAGCCTCTGGCCCATCAAGAGTCACTCTCATTTCATCAGTCCATAAAACCTTTGAAAAGTCAGTCTTAAGATATTTCTTGGCCCAGTCTTGACGTTTTATCTTATGTTTCTTGTTCAAAGGTGGTCGTTTTTCAGCCTTACTTACCTTGGCCATGTCCCTGAGTATTCCACACCTTGTGCTTTTTGTTACTCCAGTAACGTTGCAGCTCTGAAATATGGCAAAACTGGTGGCAAATGGCATCTTGGCAGCTTCACGCTTGATTTTCCTCAATTCATGGGCAGTTATTTTGCGCCTTTTTTACCCAACACGCTTCTTGTGACCCTGTTGGCTATTTGCCATGAAACACTTGATTGTTCGGTGATGACGCTAAAAAAGTTTGGCAATTTCAAGACTGCTGCATCCCTCTGCAAAACATCTCACAATTTTGGACTTTTCAGAGCCCGTCAAATCTCTCTTCTGACCCATTTTGCCAAAGGAAAGGAACTTGCTTAATAATTAAGCACACCTTATATAATGTTTTGATGTCATTAGACAACACCCCACCTCATTACAGAGATGCACATCACCTGATTTACTTAATTGGTAGTTGGCCCTCAAGCCTGAACAGCTTGGAGTAGGACAACATATATAAAAAGTATCATGTGATCAAAATACAACTTGCCTAATAATTCTGCACACAGTGTATCTACTATATAATTGTCTAAGGGTCACTTCCGTCTGTCCTTCTGTCTGTCACGGTTATTCATTCACTGATTGGTCTCGCCAGCTGCCTGTCATGGCTGCCGCGACCAATCAGCGACGGGCACAGTCTGGAAGAAAATGGCCGCTCCTTACTCCCCGCAGTAAGTGGCCGGCGCCCGCTCCACACTCCCCACTCCCCGCAGTGTCACCGGCGCTCCGCTCCATACTCCCCGCAGTGTCCCCGGCGCTCCGCTCCATACTCCCCACTCCATGCAGTCAGTGTCCCCGGCGCTCCACTCCATACTCCCCGCAGTCACTGCCCGGTGCCCGCTCCATACTCCCCTCCAGTCACCGCTAACACAGGGTTAATGCCAGCGGTAACGGACCACGTTATGCCGCGGGTAACGCACTCCGTTACCGCCGCTATTAACCCTGTGTGTCCCCAACCTTTTACTATTGATGCTGCCTATGCAGCATCAATAGTAAAAAAATAATTTTAAAAATAATAAAAAAACAAAAAACCTGCTATACTCACCCTCCGTTGACCGCTGAGCTGCTCATGCCTGCCGCCATCTTCCTTTCCCAGCGTTGCATTGCAAAATTACCCAGAAGACCTAGCGGTCTCGCGAGACCGCTAAATCATCGGGGTAATTTCGCAATGCATCCTGGGAACGCAAGATGGCGGCAGCCGCGGGCCCATCGGCACAGCGCCATTGGATCCCAGGAGGCGGAGAGACGGGACGCTGAGGAGCAGCGACGAGAATGGTGAGAATGTTAAAACTATAAGGGGCCCTCGGATCGTTAGGTGAGTATGTTTATTTTTTATTTTTTAACCTGTGACATACGTGGCTGAGCAATATACTACGTGGCTGGGCAATATACTATGTGGCTGGGCTATATACCATGTGGCTGGGCAATATACTACGTGGCTCTGTGCTGTATACTACGTGGCTGGGCAATATACTACGTGACTGGGCAATATACTACGTAACTGGGCAATATACTACGTCGCTGGGCAATATACTACGTGTCTGGGCAATATACTACGTGTCTGGGCAATATACTACGTGGCTGGGCAATATACTATATCACTGGGCAATATACTATGTCGCTGGGCGATATACTACGTCGCTGGGCAATAGACTAAGTCACTGGGCAATATACTACGTGTCTGGCCAATATACTACGTGGCTGGGCAATATACTACATGGCTGGGTAATATACGTCACTGGGCAATATACTATGTCGCTGGGCAATATACTACGTGTACATGCATATTCTAGAATACCAGATGCGTTAGAATCGGGCCACAATCTAGTATAGTATATACAGGGTGGGCGATTTATATGGATACACCTAAATAAAATGGGAATGGTTGGTGATATTAACTTCCTGTTTGTGGCACATTAATATATGGGAGGGGGAAATTTTTTAAGATGGGTGGTGACCATGGCGGCCATTTTGAAGTCTGCCATTTTGGATCCAACTTTATTTTGTTTCAATGGGAAGAGGGTCATGCAACACATCAAACTTATTGAGACTATCACAAAAAAAACAATAGCGTGTTTGTTTTTAACGTAACGTTATCCTTTCATGAGTTATTTACAATTTTCTCTTTGTTTACAGCCATTGACATGTCACAGAGGTTAGCACGTGAGGAGCGGATAGAAATTGTGTTGATGTCTGGTGAATGCAGCACCCGGGTCATTGCAGCAGAGTTCAATGCAAGACACCATACGCAAGAAAACTGCTACCATTCCCATTTTATTTAGGTGTATCCATGTAAACTGAGGGTCCTGTTCCAATTTTTGTTTTGCTCATTCTGCAAATTCAGCGCACCGATCTGGGTCACCAACCATTCCCATTTCATTTAGGTGTATCCATATAAATGGCCCACCCTGCATATACAGTCATGGCCAAAAGTTTTGAGAATGACACCAAAATTATATTCTCACATGATCTGTTGCCCTCTGGTTTTTATTAGTGTTTGTCTGATGTTTATATCAACATACAGAAATATAATTGCAATCATATTATGAGTAACAATAGGTTATATTGACAGTTAGAATGAGTTAATGCAGCAAGTCAATATTTGCAGTGTTGACCCTTCTTCTTCAAGACCTCTGCAATTCTCCCTGGCATGCTCTCAATCAACTTCTGGACCAAATCCTGACTGATAACAGTCCATTCTTGCATAATCAATGCTTGCATTTTGCCAGAATTTGTTGGTTTTTGTTTGTCCACCCGTTTCTTGATGATTGACCACAAGTTCTCAATGGGATTAAGATCTGGGGAGTTTCCAGGCCATGGACCCAAAATCTCTGTTTTGTTCCATGAGCCATTTAGTTATCACCTTTGCTTTATGGCAAGGTGCTCCATCATGCTGGAAAAGGCATTGTTGGGTGCCAAACTGCTCTTGGATGGTTGGGAGAAGTTGCTCTTGGAAGACATTCTGGTACCATTCTTTATTCATGGCTGTGTTTTTAGGCAAGACTGTGAGTGAGCCGATTCCCTTGGCTGAGAAGCAACCCCACACATGAATGGTTTCAGGATGCTTTACAGTTGGCATGTGACAAGACTGGTGGTATCGCTCACCTCTTCTTCTCCGAATAAGCTGTTTTCCAGATGTCCCAAACAATCGAAAAGGGGATTTATCAGAGAAAATGACTTTGCCTCTGTTCTCAGCAGTCCACTCCCTGTACCTTTTGCAGAATATCAGTGGGTCCCTGATGTTTTTTCTGGAGAGAAGTGGCTTCTTTGCTGCCCTCCTTGAAACCAGGCCTTGCTCAAAGAGTCTCCGCCTCACAGTGCGTGCAGAAGCACTTACACCAGCCTGCTGCCATTCCTAAGCAAGCTCGGCACTGCTGGTAGTCCGATCCCACAGCTGAAACAGTTTTAAGATACGGTCCTGGCGCTTGCTGGTCTTTCTTGGGTGCACTGGAACCTTTTTGACAACAATGGAAGCTCTCTCCTTGAAGTTCTTGATGATGCGATAGATTGTTGACCGAGTTGCAATCTTTGTAGCTGCGATACTCTTCCCTGTTAGGCCATTTTTGTGCAGTGCAATGATGGCTGCATGTGTTTCTTTAGAGATAACCATGGTTAACTGAAGAAAAACAATGATACCAAGCACCAACCTCCTTTTAAAGTGTCCAGTGATGTCATTCTTACTTAATCATGACTGATTGATTGCCAGCCCTGTCCTCATCAACACCCACACCTGTGTTAATGGATCAATCACTAAAACGATGTTAGGCTACATACACATTTGCGTTGTGCGCCGCTGCGTCGGCGACGCAACGCACAACGCAAATGAAAACGCATCAAAACGCATGCAAAAACGCTGCGTTCTGCGACGCATGCGTCGTTTTTTGCCGAAATTTGGACGCAAGAAAAATGCAACTTGTTGCGATTTCTTGGCTCGACGCTTGCGGCAAAAAAAACGCATGCGTCGCACAACGCATCACACAAAAACGCATGCGTCCCCCATGTTAAATATAGGGGCGCATGACGCATGCGTCGCCGCTGCGTCGCCCGACGCTAACTCGATGCAAACACGCAAAACGCTAATGTGAACGTAGCCTAAGCTGCTCCTTTTAAGGCAGGACTCCAATGATGTTGAAATGTGTTTTGGGGGTTAAAGTTCATTTTCTGGGCAAATATTGACTTTGCAAGTACAGTAATTGCTGTTAAGCTGATCACTCTGACATTCAGGAGTATATGCAAATTGCCATTTGAAAAAATGAAGCAGTAGACTTTGGAAAAATTAATATTTGTCTCATTCTCAAAATTTTTGTCCATGACTGTATATAGCAACACATATATATTTTATATAGTCTCATTTATTATGTATTTTGCGATCCCTTATTACTCAGTGCCCTTGTTAAGAAAAATAACAACAATACGCTATGCAGTAGACAACACTATACTTAACAGCAAAGGAAGCTATATAATAAGGGACGGCACCATATATAACTAGACTAGATGATACATAATAAGGGATGGTATAATATATAATAAAAGAGGAAACTATGGAAATAAGGACGGGACTCTACATAATAAGTGAGTTCACTATGTACTAAGCAGTAGCGTAGCTACTGGGGGGGGGAGGGTTGGGCAGAGGGGGCCATCGCCATGGGCCCGGTCACATGAAGGGGCCCACCGGGAGCCAGGGCCACTTCTGTGACGAGGCAGAACACAGCATAGGAGGAGAGCAGTATAACATTTGCTCCTATCTGACGGAGACTCTGCAAGCTGGGGAGCACAGTGGCCGGCTGCAGTCTCCCTCCTGCAGTGAATGGTTTCGCCTGTCTGGCCTGATCATGAAGCTTTTTCCTGGCTGCAATCTTCTTCACTCTGTGCACGCTGGGATAGGCTCAGGCACGCTGGGTCCTAGTGCTCACACCTTGCATTTCACCTAGACAATTCCTGGTCCTGCCTGCAAACTTTATCAGTAAGTGGGGATGGAACATTTTAGGTTTATTAAATTCTGGTATGTCACTGTGATGTGAATGTGAGACCATTGGGGTATTGTGGGCGCTGAAAGTGGGTGAAGGGGGACCACCTGGGTCTTTTATGAGTATTAGTATACGAAGGCCCCATATAGTAACCAAGAGCTGCATCACATTTACAGCACCACTCCAGCATTTTTTTTTAATTTCACTGCTGGAGCGGTGCTGAAAATCCAAGTCCCCTGCCCCCAGTCTGATACTCACCTTCTGGCATCTTCATCTGTCTTTGTCTCTGTTCGGCTCCGTCGCCTGCAGTTAGTGACCTGTCCGCTGCCCCAGTGTTTCATGGAGCAGCGCAGAGGTCACTAATCAATGTGAGTCTATGGGAGCCTCGTTCTGGCCTCTTTCTCACTCTCAGGCTATGTGCACACATTGCAGATTTGGCTTCAGATCCACAGCGGATTGGCCACTGCGGATTCACAGCAGTTTTCCATGCGGTGTACAGTACCTAACCTATGGAAAACCAAATCCGCAGTACACATGGTGCAGAAAATACCGCGCAGAAACGCTGAGTTGGATTTTCCGCAGCATGTCAATTCTTTGTGCGGATTCTGCAGCGTTTTACACCTGCTCCTGTATAGGAATCCACAGGTGTAAAAACGCAGGCAAAAGCCTCACAAAAAACGCAGGAAATCCGCGGTAAATCCACAGGTAAAACGCAGCACGTTTTACCTGTGGATTTTGCAAAAACGGTGTGGAAAAATCCGCAACGTGTGCACATAGCCTCATAGTCTTACATTGATCGCTTCTCACTTCTCGCCAGTCAGAAGCTGCGCTCACAAGTTTGAGCCGTGGGACTGCAGCATTGCCACAAAATAGTGAATATGCCGAGGATGAGTAAATGACCAGGGACGGGGGACTTGCACTTAAAACCCCACTCCAGTGGTGAAAAAAAACCCTGCTAGAGTGGTGCTTTAATAATTTAATAATAAACAATTTATTACTATAAAATTGATAAAAGCTTGGAATAAATGTCTGCAGTCACTTTATGTGACTGCAGACTGCCAAATCATGACAGGGCGCTGGGGGCCAATCATATTGTGTATAAGGGAGTTGGGGGCCCATCATACTGTGTATAAGGGAGCTGCGGGCTCATCATATTGTGTATAAGGGAGCTGCGGGACCATCATACTGTGTATATGGGAGCTGCGGGCCCATCATACTGTGTATAAGGGAGCTGCGAGACCATCATACTGTGTATAAGGGAGCTGCGGGACCATCATACTGTGTATAAGGGAGCTGCGGGCCCATCATACTGTGTATAAGGGAGCTGCGGGCCCATCATACTGTGTATAAGGGAGTTTGGGCCCATCATACTGTGTATAAGGGATCTGCGAAACAATTTATTACTATAAAATTGATAAAGGCATGGAATAAATGTCTGCAGTCACTTTATGTGACTGCAGACTGCCAAATCATGACAGGGCGCTATGTGGGCCCATCATACTGTGTATATGGGAGCTGCGGGCCCATCATATTGTGTATAAGGGAGCTGCGGGCCCATCATACTGTGTATAAGGGAGCTGCGGGCCCATCATACTGTGTATAAGGGAGCTGCGGGCTCATCATACTGTGTATAAGGAAGCTGTGGCCCCATCATACTGTGTATAAGGAAGCTGTGGCCCCATCATACTGTGTATAAGGGAGCTGTGGCCCCCATCATACTGTGTATAAGGGAGCTGCGGGTCCATCATACTGTGTATAAGGGAGCTGTGGCCCCATCATACTGTGTATAAGGGAGCTGCGGGCCCATCATACTGTGTATAAGGAAGCTGCGGGCCCATCATACTGTGTATAAGGGAGCTGTGGCTCCATCATACTGTGTATAAGGGAGCTGTGGCCCCATCATACTGTGTATAAGGGAGCTGTGGCCCCATCATACTGTGTATAAGGAAGCTGTGGCCACATCATACTGTGTACAGGAGAACTGTGAGGGACATCATACTGTTTGACGGAAGCTGCGGGCCCATCATACTGTGTATAAGGGAGCTGTGGCCCCATCATACTGTGTATAAGGGAGCTGTGGCCCCATCATACTGTGTATAAGGGAGCTGTGGCCCCATCATACTGTGTATAAGGAAGCTGTGGCCACATCATACTGTGTACAGGAGAACTGTGAGGGACATCATACTGTTTGACGGAAGCTGCGGGCCCATCATACTGTGTATAAGGAAGCTGTGGCCACATCATACTGTGTACAGGAGAACTGTGAGGGACATCATACTGTTTGACGGAAGCTGCGGGCCCATCATACTGTTTATAAGGGAGCTGTGGATCCACCATACTGTGTATAAGGAACTGTGAAGGCATATTGTGCATATGGGAGCTGTTGGCCCATTACACTGTATATAGGGGAGCTCTGGGGGGGTATTATACTTTGTATAGTGGAGCTCTGTCAGCATTATACTGTGTAGAGGGGAGCAGTGAGATCATATGGTGTATCGGGGAGTTATAGAATCATCATACTGTGTATAGGGGAGCTGTGGGGGCCTTATACTGTGTATATTGAAGCTTTGAGCTAACCATACTGTGTATAATGTGGCACCCCTAGGGGTATTTGCCACAAAAATAGTTACTGACAGTAAACACAAATACTAAAATAGCAAAACTGCACTACCACCTCCGGCCAGAAGGGGGAGCTCCAGAGACTCCCCTTAATCCATTCTGGCCTGAGAGAAGAAATGGCAGTTGGGCTAAGGAGCTGATAGTGAGAGGTCATACAGCTGAATTTCTAACAGCCCTATGACGGTTTTCAGGCCCAAATCACCGGCCTGAGGAGAAGAGGGACAGAGAAAAGGGACATTGTGAGAACCGGGTAGCATTAATCACTACCCAGAACAGGCGCAAAGACGGATACCGGATCCGTGGCTGTATTCATTATATATAATACAGCAACCGGAAAAACGTGAGGTGATATCAGCTTCACTAGGGCCGGACGCAGCAACAGACACAGAGTTCAGCGGTACTCCCGGAGGGGGTAAGCCGATAAAAGGACTCGGGTTGCCTGTCGAACCAGGACCCGGAGGGGACAGATTGGGCCGGCAGCCAGTTCACATACAGCAGCAGGGCCACACAGAAATTGCGCACAATAAGAGGCGAAGTGTTGTGAATTCTGTGGCTGAATTCACTCCTGTGGTCACAAGGGGTACTGCAGCTTCTGAGCTTCCTCCCTCAGGTGTTCTGGTGAGCTCGTTAACTGCTTCATTACTTAACTCCGCCTGATGCTGCTATCCTTGCTCCTTGTCAATGTTTCAGTGTTGGATCTGAGCTTCTCCTGATTGTTCCTGTGACCTGCTGCTCTGTATAGCTAAGTGCCTTTTGCTTTTTGTTGCTTTTTTTCTGTCCAGCTTGTCTTTTGTTTTGCTGGAAGCTCTGAGACGCAAAGGGTGTACCGCCGTGCCGTTAGTTCGGCACGGTGGTTTTTTTTTGCCCCCCTTGCGTGGTTTTGCTTTAGGGTTTTTTGTAGACTGCAAAGTTCGCTTTACTGTCCTCGCTCTGTCCTAGAATATCGGGCCCCACTTTGCTGAATCTATTTCATCCCTACGTTTTGTCTTTTCATCTTACTCACAGTCATTATATGTGGGGGGCTGCCTTTTCCTTTGGGGAATTTCTCTGGGGCAAGTCAGGCCTATTTTTCTATCTTCAGGCTAGCTAGTTTCTTAGGCTGTGCCGAGTTGCCTAGGTAGTTGTTAGGCGCAATCCACAGCCGCTTTTAGTTGTGTTTAGGATAGGATCAGGTGTGCAGTCTACAGAGTTTCCACGTCTCAGAGCTCGTTCTTGTATTTTTGGGTATTTGTCAGATCACTGTGTGCGCTCTGATCGCTATGCACACTGTGTTTCTGGATTGCCTTCATAACACCTGTCATTAGCAAACATAACAGTACAAGGAGCCAAACTAATGATTCTCAATAGAGGGAAAGAAAAAGTTCTGACATCATTTTTTTTTTTTTTTCTGCTCTGTGTTCACTTTTTTTTTTCCCCTAGACATTTGGGTGATTCTGGACACAGGTGTGGACATGGATATTCAGGGTCTGTGCTCTTCAATGGATAATCTCGTTATAAATGTACAAAAAATTCAAGATACTATTGATCAGAAATCTATGTTAGAACCAAGAATTCCTATTCCTGATTTGTTTTTTGGAGATAGAACTAAGTTTCTAAGTTTCAAAAATAATTGTAAGCTATTTCTGGCCTTGAAACCTCATTCTTCTGGTAATCCTATTCAACAGGTTTTGATTATTATTTCTTTTTTGCGCGGCGACCCTCAAGACTGGGCATTTTCTCTTGCGCCAGGAGACCCTGCATTGAGTAGTGTCGATGAGTTTTTCCTGGCGCTCGGATTGCTGTACGATGAGCCTAATTCAGTGGATCAGGCTGAGAAAAATTTGCTGGCTTTGTGCCAGGGTCAGGATGATATAGAAGTATATTGTCAGAAATTTAGGAAATGGTCAGTACTCACTCAGTGGAATGAATCTGCGCTGGCAGCTTTGTTCAGAAAGGGTCTCTCTGAGGCTCTTAAGGATGTCATGGTGGGATTTCCTATGCCTGCTGGTTTGAATGAGTCTTTGTCTTTGGCCATTCAGATCGGTCGACGCTTGCGCGAGCGTAAATCTGTGCACCATTTGGCGGTACTGCCTGAGGTTAAACCTGAGCCTATGCAGTGCGATAGGACTATGACTAGAGTTGAACGGCAGGAATACAGACGTCTGAATGGTCTGTGTTTCTACTGTGGTGATTCCACTCATGCTATTTCTGATTGTCCTAAGCGCACTAAGCGGTCCGCTAGGTCTGCCGTCATTGGTACTGTACAGTCCAAATTCCTTCTGTCCATTACCTTGATATGCTCTTTGTCGTAGTTTTCTGTCATGGCGTTTGTGGATTCGGGCGCTGCCCTGAATCTGATGGATTTGGATTATGCTAAACGTTGTGGGTTTTTCTTGGAGCCTTTGCGGTGTCCTATTCCATTGAGAGGAATTGATGCTACACCTTTGGCCAAGAATAAACCTCAATACTGGGCCCAGCTGACCATGTGCATGGCTCCTGCACATCAGGAAGTTATTCGCTTTCTGGTGTTGCATAATCTGCATGATGTGGTCGTGTTGGGGTTGCCATGGCTACAAACCCATAATCCAGTATTGGATTGGAATTCCATGTCGGTATCCAGCTGGGGTTGTCAGGGGGTACATGGTGATGTTCTATTTTTGTCGATTTCGTCATCCACCCCTTCTGAGGTCCCAGAGTTCTTGTCTGATTATCAGGATGTATTTGAAGAGCCCAAGTCCGATGCTCTACCTCCGCATAGGGATTGTGATTGTGCTATCAATTTGATTCCTGGTAGTAAATTCCCTAAAGGTCGATTATTTAATTTATCCGTGCCCGAACACGCCGCTATGCGCAGTTATGTGAAGGAATCCCTGGAGAAGGGACATATTCGCCCATCGTCATCACCACTGGGAGCAGGGTTCTTCTTTGTAGCCAAGAAGGATGGTTCGCTGAGACCGTGTATTGATTACCGCCTTCTTAATAAGATCACTGTTAAATTTCAGTATCCCTTGCCATTGTTATCTGACTTGTTTGCTCGGATTAAGGGGGCTAGTTGGTTCACTAAGATAGATCTTCGTGGTGCGTATAATCTGGTGAGAATCAGGCAAGGAGATGAATGGAAAACTGCATTCAATACGCCCGAGGGTCATTTTGAGTATCTAGTGATGCCGTTCGGACTTGCCAATGCTCCATCTGTGTTTCAGTCTTTTATGCATGACATCTTCCGTGAGTATCTGGATAAATTCCTGATTGTTTACTTGGATGACATTTTGATCTTCTCAGATGATTGGGAGTCTCATGTGAAGCAGGTCAGAATGGTTTTTCAGGTCCTGCGTGCTAACTCTTTGTTTGTGAAGGGATCAAAGTGTCTCTTCGGTGTGCAGAAAGTTTCATTTTTAGGGTTCATCTTTACCCCTTCTACTATCGAGATGGATCCAGTTAAGGTCCAAGCCATCCAGGATTGGATTCAGCCGACATCTCTGAAAAGTCTGCAAAAGTTCCTGGGCTTTGCTAATTTTTATCGTCGCTTCATCTGTAATTTTTCTAGCATTGCCAAACCATTGACCGATTTGACCAAGAAGGGTGCTGATTTGGTTAATTGGTCTTCTGCTGCTGTGGAAGCTTTTCAGGAGTTGAAGCGTCATTTTTGTTCTGCCCCTGTGTTGTGTCAGCCAGATGTTTCTCTTCCGTTCCAGGTCGAGGTTGATGCTTCTGAGATTGGAGCAGGGGCGGTTTTGTCACAGAGAGGTTCTGATTGCTCAGTGATGAAACCATGTGCTTTCTTTTCCAGGAAGTTTTCGCCCGCTGAGCGTAATTATGATGTGGGCAATCGAGAGTTGCTGGCCATGAAGTAGGCATTCGAGGAGTGGCGTCATTGGCTTGAAGGAGCTAAGCATCGCGTGGTGGTATTGACTGATCATAAGAACTTGACTTATCTCGAGTCTGCCAAGCGCTTGAATCCTAGACAGGCCCGTTGGTCGTTATTTTTTGCCCGCTTCGACTTTGTGATTTCGTACCTTCCGGGCTCTAAAAATGTGAAGGCGGATGCTCTGTCTAGGAGTTTTGTGCCCGACTCTCCGGGTTTATCTGAGCTAGCGGGTATCCTCAAGGAAGGAGTCATTGTGTCTGCCATCTCCCCTGATTTGCGGCGGGTGCTGCAAAAATTTCAGGCGAATAAACCTGATCGTTGTCCAGCAGAGAAACTGTTCGTCCCTGATCGGTGGACTAATAAACTTATCTCTGAACTTCATTGTTCGGTGTTGGCTGGTCATCCTGGAATCTTTGGTACCAGAGAGTTAGTGGCTAGATCCTTCTGGTGGCCATCTCTGTCACGGGATGTACGTACTTTTGTGCAGTCCTGTGGGATTTGTGCTAGGGCTAAGCCCTGCTGTTCTCGTGCCAGTGGGTTGCTTTTGCCCTTGCCGGTCCCAAAGAGGCCTTGGACACATATTTCGATGGATTTCATTTCTGACCTTCCCGTTTCTCAAAAGATGTCAGTCATTTGGGTGGTCTGTGATCGCTTTTCTAAAATGGTCCATCTGGTGCCCTTGGCTAAATTGCCTTCCTCCTCTGATTTGGTACCTTTGTTCTTTCAGCATGTGGTTCGGTTGCATGGCATTCCTGAGAATATTGTTTCTGACAGAGGTTCCCAGTTTGTTTCAAGGTTTTGGCGAGCCTTTTGTGGTAGGATGGGCATTGACCTATCCTTTTCCTCGGCTTTCCATCCTCAGACTAATGGCCAGACCGAACGAACCAATCAGACCTTGGAAACATATCTGAGATGTTTTGTTTCTGCAGACCAGGATGATTGGGTGTCCTTTTTGCCGTTGGCTGAGTTCGCCCTTAATAATCGGGCCAGCTCAGCTACCTTGGTTTCTCCATTTTTTTGCAATTCTGGGTTCCATCCTCGTTTCTCTTCAGGACAGGTTGAGTCTTCGGACTGTCCTGGTGTGGATTCTGTGGTGGATAGGTTGCAGCAGATCTGGACTCAGGTAGTGGACAATTTGATCTTGTCCCAGGAGAAAGCTCAACTTTTCGCTAATCGCAGACGCCGTGTGGGTCCCCGACTTCGTGTTGGGGATCTGGTTTGGTTATCTTCTCGTCATATTCCTATGAAGGTTTCCTCTCCTAAATTTAAACCTCATTTTATTGGTCCGTATAGGATTTCTGAGGTTCTCAATCCTGTGTCTTTTCGTTTGACCCTCCCAGACTCCTTTTCCATACATAATGTATTCCATAGGTCGTTGTTGCGGAGATACGTGGCACCTATGGTTCCATCTGTTGAGCCTCCTGCCCCGGTTTTGGTGGAGGGGGAATTGGAGTATATTGTGGAGAAGATTTTGGATTCTCGTGTTTCTAGACGGAAACTCCAGTATCTGGTTAAATGGAAGGGTTATGCTCAGGAAGATAATTCCTGGGTTTTTGCCTCTGATGTTCATGCTTCCGATCTTGTTCGTGCCTTTCATGCGGCTCATCCTGGTCGGCCTGGGGGCTCTGGTGAGGGTTCGGTGACCCCTCCTCAAGGGGGGGTACTGTTGTGAATTCTGTGGCTGAATTCACTCCTGTGGTCACAAGGGGTACTGCAGCTTCTGAGCTTCCTCCCTCAGGTGTTCTGGTGAGCTCGTTAACTGCTTCATTACTTAACTCCGCCTGATGCTGCTATCCTTGCTCCTTGTCAATGTTTCAGTGTTGGATCTGAGCTTCTCCTGATTGTTCCTGTGACCTGCTGCTCTGTATAGCTAAGTGCCTTTTGCTTTTTGTTGCTTTTTTTCTGTCCAGCTTGTCTTTTGTTTTGCTGGAAGCTCTGAGACGCAAAGGGTGTACCGCCGTGCCGTTAGTTCGGCACGGTGGTTTTTTTTTGCCCCCCTTGCGTGGTTTTGCTTTAGGGTTTTTTGTAGACTGCAAAGTTCGCTTTACTGTCCTCGCTCTGTCCTAGAATATCGGGCCCCACTTTGCTGAATCTATTTCATCCCTACGTTTTGTCTTTTCATCTTACTCACAGTCATTATATGTGGGGGGCTGCCTTTTCCTTTGGGGAATTTCTCTGGGGCAAGTCAGGCCTATTTTTCTATCTTCAGGCTAGCTAGTTTCTTAGGCTGTGCCGAGTTGCCTAGGTAGTTGTTAGGCGCAATCCACAGCCGCTTTTAGTTGTGTTTAGGATAGGATCAGGTGTGCAGTCTACAGAGTTTCCACGTCTCAGAGCTCGTTCTTGTATTTTTGGGTATTTGTCAGATCACTGTGTGCGCTCTGATCGCTATGCACACTGTGTTTCTGGATTGCCTTCATAACACCTGTCATTAGCAAACATAACAGCGAAGACCCCGGCAGGTTCAAAGTAACTCAGAGTTCCCATACAGACTCCGGTGACAGGACTGGTTGTAAATCCTTTTATGTTAAAGTAAACTGGTTAAACGTTTCAGTGCCTCAGTCTTTCATTTGGACAATAGCCATCTATCCAGGATCGGGATCATCGCCGCCAGTGGCGTATCCAGGGGGGGGCAGCCGGGGCATGTGCCCCGGGCGCAGCCGACAGGGGGGCGCCAGCGGGCCGCCTGATGATGCGGCGGTCCAAGGAGGCTCGGGTGGGACTGCACTTGTCCCGCAGCTGAGCAGAGCCCCTCCACCGCAGAGAGCTGCACACCACAGCTATTGCTTGTGCAGCTCTGTGCTCACAGGACCTGTGATGAGGTCACGGGGGGGAGGAGTCAGGAGTCACATGATGAAGGGCTTCTGTGTAGTGCAGGACTCTGCTGATTGTCATGGTGCTCGGTGCTGGACGAGGGTAAAGGGTCAGGAGTGGTTTGTGTGGATGTAGCAGAGCCATGTGTGTACTAGGTGTACAGAGCGGAAGCCGTGTCTGCAAGGTGTACGGAGCGGAGCCGTGTCTGTGTACAGAGCGGAGCCGTGTGTGTACGGAGCGGAGCCGTGTGTGTGTACGGAGCGGAGTTGTGTGTGTGTGTACGGAGCGGAGCCGTGTGTGTACGGAGCGGAGCCATGTGTGTACGGAGCGGAGCCGTGTGTGTTTACGGAGCGGAGCCGTGTGTGTGTACGGAGCGGAGCCGTGTGTGTGTATGGAGCGGAGCCATGTGTGTACGGAGCGGGGCCATGTGTGTACGGAGCAGAGCTGTGTGTGTGTACGGAGCAGAGCCGTGTGTGTGTGTACGGAGCGGAGCCATGTGTGTACGGAGCGGAGCCATGTGTGTACGGAGCGGAGCCATATGTGTACGGAGCGGAGCCGTGTGTGTGTGTACGGAGCGGAGCCGTGTGTGTACAGAGCGGAGCCGTGTGTGTGTGTACGGAGCGGAGCCGTGTGTGTGTGTACGGAGCGGAGCCGTGTGTGTGTGTACGGAGCGGAGCCGTGTGTGTGTGTACGGAGCGGAGCCGTGTGTGTGTGTACGGAGCGGAGCCGTGTGTGTGTGTGTACGGAGCGGAGCCGTGTGTGTGTACGGAGCGGAGTTGTGTGTGTGTGTACGGAGCGGAGCCGTGTGTGTACGGAGCGGAGCCATGTGTGTACGGAGCGGAGCCGTGTGTACGGAGCGGAGCCGTGTGTGTGTATGGAGCGGAGCCATGTGTGTACGGAGCGGGGCCATGTGTGTACGGAGCAGAGCTGTGTGTGTGTACGGAGCAGAGCCGTGTGTGTGTGTACGGAGCGGAGCCATGTGTGTACGGAGCGGAGCCATGTGTGTACGGAGCGGAGCCATATGTGTACGGAGCAGAGCTGTGTGTGTGTACGGAGCGGAGCCGTGTGTGTGTGTACGGAGCGGAGCCGTGTGTGTACAGAGCGGAGCCGTGTGTGTGTGTACGGAGCGGAGCCGTGTGTGTGTGTACGGAGCGGAGCCGTGTGTGTGTGTACGGAGCGGAGCCGTGTGTGTGTGTACGGAGCGGAGCCGTGTGTGTGTGTACGGAGCGGAGCCGTGTGTGTGTGTGTACGGAGCGGAGCCGTGTGTGTGTGTACGGAGCGGAGCCGTGTGTGTGTGTACGAGGTGTACAGAGCTGAACTGCGTGTGTGCAAGGTGTACATAGCGGAGCCGTGTG
Organism: Ranitomeya imitator; assembly: GCF_032444005.1. Lineage (NCBI taxonomy): Eukaryota > Metazoa > Chordata > Amphibia > Anura > Dendrobatidae > Ranitomeya > Ranitomeya imitator. The sequence goes on along the minus strand of NC_091282.1, from coordinate 348,842,826 downwards.
TGTACGAGGTGTACATAGCGGAGTCGTGTGTGTACGAGGTGTACGGAGCGGAGCCGTGTGTGCAAGGTGTACGGAGCTGAGCCGTGTGTATACGAGGTGTATGGAGTGGAGCCACGTGTGTACGGAGCGGAGCCGTGTGTGCAAGGTGTACGGAGCTCAGCCACGTGTGTAGGAGTAACTAGGTGTGGCCATTACATTACTGTACTCAGTGTGTGTGTGTGTGTTTGTGCGTGCATGCGTAGCGCTGTGGGTGAATGTGCAGAGACGTAAATGGTTTTGTGTGTGTACGGAGAGGAGAGGCGAGGGCAATGATGGGACTGACGGGGAGAGGGCAATAATTGGGATGGAGGGGGAGGAGGAAATGATGGATGTGGTGGAATGGGCAATAATGAGGGGGGGAAGAAATGATGGAGGTAGTAGAATGGACAAGGATGGTGGTGGTGGAAAGCACACTGATGATATTGGAGGGGGAGAAAATGATGGAGGTGGTGGAATGGGCAAGTATGGTGATGGTGGAAAGGACAATGATGATGGTGGTGGAAAGGGCAAAGATGGAGATGGTGGGGGAAAAGAAAATGATGGATATGGTAGAAAAGGCAAAGGAGGAAATGATGGAGGTGGTGGAATGGGAAATTATGGGGTGGTGGGGGAGAAAGCAATTATAGTGGTGGTGGAGAAAGTAAAGATGGAGGTGGTGAAGAGAGCAATGATGGGGTGGGGTAGAGGAAAATAATGGGCATATATGAGGAAACAGTTCAGGAGAATGGGGGGCATATCTGAGGAAACAGTATGGGGGATGGGTGCAGACAGTATGAGGAGCGAACGGGGGAATGTATGTGGACACAGTATGAGTAGCAATGTGAAAAATGTATGTGGACAGAGTACGGGGAGTGAGGGTGATGGGATGTGTGCAGACACAATATAGGGAGTCAGGTGAGCAGGCAGTATAGAAAGCGAGGGGGTAAATATATGAGGAGACAGTTTGGTGAACAGGAGGGATGTGAGAGGAGACAGTATGAGGAGGGAAGGGAATAGTGTGAGGAGACAGTATGCGGGAGAAAAGTGAGTGGGCACAGAATAGAAACTGAGCAGTAGGGGTGTAGAATGAGGGGACAGTGTAAGGGCACAGCCAGCAGAGGACGGTATACCAAGGAGGGGGGAGTGTAATCAGAGTACAGTACAAATACTGGGCCCTATAGAGGGGGACACTGTGAGAGGACAGTGTGAAGAGGGGACCGGTATGGAAAGGAGAGGTTAGAGTGAAGAGTATGTACCATAAGAGGGACAGTGTGGGGGTCATATTTTGGGCAGACAATATAGTGAGGGGCAATTTTTTATTCAGGAGCATTATAATGACACTTGTATCTTTAAGGGCGTCATGTGGAGATTTTCTGCAAAAGAGCGGACAAGATGGAAGTCTGCAGAGACGGCTGTGGATGAGAAAACTCATCATGGGGTCTGGACAAGATGAAGAAAAGAAGTAGAACGACTCCAGAGATGACGACATCTATAAGGTACCTGGATGTAAATGTTATTTGTGTGTTGTGAATTCTGTGGCAGAGCTCCCTCCTGTGGTCACAAGTGGTACTGCGGCTTCTGAGTTTCCTTCCTCAGGTGATGTGGTGAAGTCGTAAGGTGTTGCTCTATTTAACTCCACCTAGTGCTTTGCTCCTGGCCTCCAGTCAATGTTCTAGTGTTGGTCTTGCTTCCTCCTGGATCTTTCCTGTGGCCTGTCTGCTCAGCATAAGCTAAGTCTGCTTGTGTTTATTTTGTTGCTATATTTTCTGTCCAGCTTGCTTTTTGGGTTTTGCTTGCTTGCTGGAAGCTCTGAGACGCAGAGGGAGCACCTCCGTACCGTTAGTCGGTGCGGAGGGTCTTTTTGCCCCTCTGCGTGGTTGTTTGCAGGTTTTTGTGTTGACCGCAAAGCTATCTTTCCTGTCCTCGATCTATTCAGTAAGTCGGGCCTCACTTTGCTAAACCTATTTCATCTCTGTGTTTGTATTTTCATCTTACTCACAGTCATTATATGTGGGGGGCTGCCTTTTCCTTTGGGGAATTTCTCTGAGGCAAGGTAGGCTTATTTTTCTACCTTCAGGGCTAGCTAGTTTCTCAGGCTGTGCCCGAGGCGCCTAGGTCTGTCAGGAGCGCTCCACGGCTACCTTTAGTGTGGTATTATAGGATTAGGGATTGCGGTCAGCAGAGTTCCCACGTCTCAGAGCTCGTCCTATGTTTTGTGGGTTTTGTCAGGTCACTTGTGTGCTCTGAACTTCAAGGTCCATTGTGGTTCTGAATTACCTAATCATAACATTGTGATACTGACTAACTCATGTTTTTATTTATGTTAGGAGCATTAAAGGGGTTGTCCAGGTTTGTAATGAGTCTGCAGTCATTCTTTGTGACTGCAGACTTCTGAATTCTCACAGTGCGCCCTGCACGCTGTCAGGATTCTCTCGTGCTGGTGATTTACATACATGCGGTCACGTGCTGACTAGACATGTGTGGCCTCACTCAATGAAAATGAACTGAGCGAGGCCGGCACGTCTAGTCGGAATGTGGTCAGAAGTATACTAATCACATGCTTTTGCTGACATGACCGTCCACCGGCAAGGGAGAATCCTAAAAGAATTCAGAAGCTGCGATGTCAGGATTCAGCTCTGCAGGTTCCAGTAGTCGTCACATGGACACTTCACTCATATGCGACTTTCAGACTTGTGGTCCTGTGACAACGAGCTTCTCTTCTGCTTCTCTCAGTTTTTCACTGAATATTGAGAGCATTAGGGAGAGGAGCTCGTGGGTACATGACTAAGTGTGAAAATCACATATGTCCTGGGGGGGGGCGCCGAAATGAATTCTTGCCCCGGGTGCCAGAAACCCTAGATACGCCTCTGATCGCCGCTGGGAGAACCTGCTGCTGATCAAGTAAGTGCCTGTCCCCTCACGATACCCCTTACACTGTGCATTGCCTGAGGCCACAGCACCAGGTCAAGCCACCCGTGACATCCCCCTCAAGAGACAGACCCCATTGGTCCGGTGCTGGGTATCCCGGTCTCCTGGGCGTCACAATTGGCGTCACGAACAGGATCTAGCCAGCCCGTATACCGGGTATTGTGTGCCGTGATTGGAGCCCAAAACTGTGAAAACTTGGATGAAAAATCTTGAAAATTGACTTTATTAAAGAAAAATCCATTCCCCATTGAAAACTATTGAAAGTGACTTTTCCCCATTGGTTATAATGGAGTAAAGATGGCCGCCATCCCCTGAGGTAATCACTTCATAACCGTTAGGCACGAGACTGTTAATTGAGCTACGCCATCACCTGAGCCCCAGTCTAACTGAAAAACTTCAGAATCCGCCATTACAGAGCGCGGTGGGTGGGAGCAGCAGGGGGCGTGTCATTGTGGGCGGCACCAAGCTGAGCGCTCTGACATCAGAGCAAGGGGAAAATCGATCCTGCTGCACAGCGGAACGAATCTACACTATCCCGGCGGAAGCGGAGGACCGGAAGGGTCCGGATTAACTAAGGGGGCACAGTATGTCGCAGCACGGAGACGCCGCAGCACCCGGCGGCGCTAATGCAGCTGAAAGACAGAGTGTCGATAGAGCGTCTGGTAGCGCAGCGGTGCAAGGAGTGGCGCCCATCATGCCAGTGCTGATGCCATATACCCCGGGTGGCCCATGGCTTCCAATGTATGAAGGTGAGCCTAATACCCTTGACGATTTCAGAGAAAAGATGCTGGCCCATTTTGACATGTTCCCTGTGGGTGAAGTTCAGCGTGTTAGTCTCCTGATGATGCAGTTAAGTGGCCATGCTAAGCGAGAAGTCACAGCATGGGCAGCTGATCTAAAAGGCACTGTTGAACGCATATTTGCTGGATTAAAAGCTACATTTGAAACCACTGCCAGCAGCAAAGCTAAAGTACGATTCTTTAATTGCAAACAAAAAGTTAATGAGGGCGTGAGAGACTTTGCCTTAAACCTGCAGGAAGCCCTTAAATCACTTACACTGGCTGAACCCATTTTTAACACCAGAGCGGATAAACTGCTAAGAGATCAATTTATTGAGGGACTCTACACCCCTTCTCACCGGGGGCATGTGAGCATGCTTGTTTTTAAGAACCCTGAATTGACATTTGCCCAATTAAAGGAGAGCGTTATACGTCTCCAGCTGGCAGAGGCACCTCGGGATCAGGAGCCTGCGCAACTCATGGCAGAGGCTCCTCAACAACATGGAGTACCAGTGACATCAGCTATGTCCGGGGCCATTGCTAAGCCCCTGGGGCCCAGTACTAATGAGGCTCTTCAACAAAAGCTTGACTCTTTAACTGATGTTGTTGCTTCAATGGCTAAAACCATGCAGGAGATGAGAGGACCCAAGATGGAGTTGTCAAACCGTAGAGAAGGTGTTACATGGATGAGACCCCGGAGATACCCGACATGGAGAGGACGACCCCGCGACCGCTACCAACCGGATGGACAGCCCATTTGCCGCCGTTGCCAGCAGCCAGGCCACTTTGCACGAGATTGTGATTTAAACGGGAATCCCCTGGGAATGCAGGCCGCTTCGCAGGAATGAACTTTCAAGGCCCAACACCCTGGCACGACAGGTACATCGGAGGACGACCCATTATCCCTATCGTGCTGGACGGAATGCCCCTCAACGCTTTGCTGGACACAGGTTCCCAGATTTCATCTATACCGTATATCCTTTATAAGAGGTACTGGGCTGATGCAGATATTGATAAAGGGCCCTCTGATGTTGAACTAGATATATGGGCCAGTAATGGTAAGTTGGTACCGAAACTAGGATTCAGGGAGATGACCATAAAGATTGGTAAAGTAGAATTGAAGAAACAGGGTATAATTGTTGTTGATGTTGACCGGCGGAACTGTGAAACAACTGTATTGATAGGAATGAATGTGTTAGAGAACTGCTTTTCCGAAGTCATTTCTGTCTTACAGCAAATTGCTGAAACTGCCCAATCCTGTCAGCAGAGAGTTCTCCGGAGGGAAATAAAAGTATTGATGTTAAGGCAACAGGTAGAAGTTGCAGGTGGAGAAATCGGCAGTGTGAGGGTAAGTGATTCAACGTCTATTGTAATCCCACCAAAAACAGAAATGCTGGTATGGTGTAGAGCAGCCATTGGTACTAAGGGACGAGATTATCAAGCCTTAATAGAACCAGTGTACACCGACAGCAGGCCCACTATACTCACAGCACGAGGGATAGTCGAGGTACACCGGGGACGAGTGCCGGTACGACTTTTGAACTGTGGAGAGGAAGAGGTCACTTTGCCAAGGTATGCTACAATGGCAAAGCTATATACTGTTGACAACAATGCCATCACAACCATTGAGCCCTTAGAACCAACCTGTCAGGTGGAAGGCAATGGCTCAGATGGAGAAATGGAGGATTGGTGCCAACAGCTACACGTGGGCATAAATTCAACACCTACCCATCAAAAACAAGGGGTGTATAGGCTAGTGACGGAATATGAACAAGTCTTCAGTAAACACCCATTGGACTTCGGACGGATAGAAGGGGTAGAACACACAATCCCCACAGGTGACCATCCCCCAATAAAAGAAAGATATAGACCCATACCGCCCGCTCACTATCAATGTGCAAAAGATATGCTGAGGGAAATGAAACAGGCCGGGGTAATAAGAGACAGCTGTAGCCCCTGGGCGGCCCCTCTAGTGATTGTCAAAAAAAAAAGATGGAACTATGAGAATGTGCGTAGACTACCGGCAGATTAATAACATCACCCATAAAGATGCCTACCCTTTGCCTAGGATAGAAGAGTCCTTGACTGCTTTGAAATCTGCTAATTATTTTTCCACCTTAGACTTAACAAGCGGGTATTGGCAAGTCCCTGTGGCTGAGAGAGATAAGGAAAAGACAGCATTCACCACACCAATGGGTCTAAGTGAATTTAATCGCATGCCGTTCGGACTCTGCAATGCATCCGGTACCTTCCAGCGGCTGATGGAATGCTGCCTCAGACACAAGAACTTCGAGACCGTCCTCCTGTACCTAGATGATGTGATCGTCTACTCAAAGACTTACGAACAACACTTAAAAGACTTGGCAGAAGTGTTCGAAGCCTTATCCAGGTATGGCATGAAAATCAAGCCATCCAAATGTCACCTTCTCAAGCCAAAGGTACAGTACCTGGGACACATCGTGAGTTCGGAGGGAGTAGCACCGGATCCCGAGAAAATAACCGCCATAAGGGATTGGCCGAGACCTACCAGCGCAAAAGAAGTGAGGCAATTCCTGGGACTGGTGGGTTACTATCGCAGATTTATAAAAGGATTTACCAAGTTGGCAGCACCCTTGCAAGACGCCTTGGTAGGGCAGACGAAGAAACCTTCAAACCGAAACCCTCCTTTCCAGTGGAACGACGAAAGGGAAGACTCCTTTGAACAACTAAAGAAGGCACTAACTGGAGAAGAGGTTCTGGCATACCCAGATTACCATCAACCTTTCATCCTCTACACCGATGCCAGTAATGTGGGACTAGGAGCGGTGCTGTCACAAAAGCAAGAAGGTCGGGAGAAAGTCATCGCCTTTGCAAGTAGAAAGCTCCGGCCTACTGAAAGAAATCCAGAAAATTATAGCTCCTTCAAATTGGAACTACTGGCGGTAGTTTGGGCTGTGACGGAACGTTTCAAACACTATCTGGCCGCTGCAGAATTTATTGTCTATACTGACAACAATCCATTGACCCACCTGGATACAGCCAAATTAGGTGCATTAGAACAGCGATGGATAGCCCGGTTATCTAATTACAACTTCATAATCAAGTATCGAGCAGGTCGCAAGAATGGAAATGCCGATGCCCTATCCCGGATGCCACACTTGAGAGATGTAGAAGAATAAACGGGGGAGCTTGAAGAAATTGAACTACCAGCCTTCCATCATCCCAAGGCAAAACATCATCAGTCAAGTACCTATCAGAAACAACAAGAGGTGAATTTTAATCCATTAGCACACCATAGATGGGCTGACACCCAAGACAGCAATCCGGCTGTGAAGTTGGTGAAGGAACTGTTAACTGAGCAAAGTGCATATCCCGATGAGGATGCCCCAGAAGAGACGCATCAACTCTGGAAAGAGAGAGGCAAAATGTTCCTGTATCAAGGGAAGCTCTGTAGAAGGTACACCAATCCGAAAACACATGAATTGGTTTGGCAGATTATCGTGCCTAAACAAGATGTCAAGATGGTCCTCGAAGCTTACCATAATGGTGCTGGTCACTTTGGTTGGAAAAAGTTAGAAGTACTTCTAAGAGAAAGATTTTATTGGGTCGGGATGAGAAAATCAATCGAACAGTGGTGCAGAAATTGTGGCCCGTGCAACCTCAGAAGAAACGATCAAAAGAACCAAAGAGCACCACTGCAGCCCATAATCACCAAACAACCACTTGAACTTGTAGCCATAGACCACGTGAAGTTAATACCAAGCCGGTCCGGCTATGTCTATGCCTTGACCATCGTGGACCATTATTCACGCTTCTTGGTAGTAGTACCCGTAAAAGATCTGACAGCAAAAACAGCAGCCAAAGCGTTCCAAACGTACTTTTGTAGACCCCATGGATATCCGGAACAGGTTCTCACCGACCAAGGTACAGCCTCTGAATCAGAGATCTTCAGAGAATTCTGTAATATGTATGGTTGCAAAAAGATCAGGACGACGGCCTATCATCCACAAACAAACGGCTTATGCGAGAAGATGAACCATATTGTAATAGACCTACTAAAGACTTTACCTGAGACAGAAAGGAATCAATGGCCAGAGAAATTGCCTGACTTGGTGGATCTGTATAATCATGTCCCGGTGAGCTCCACCAACTGCACCCCAGCTTATCTTATGCGTGCAAGACCCGGCCAATTACCAATCGATCTAGAAATGGGAATTCTGAAACCAGACGCAAAAGTTCAAGACTCCAATTGGGATATCATACGGCAAAAGCAGTATTGCCAAGTGCAAGAGAGTGTGGAAAGAAGCCTTCAGCAAACTAGAGAAAGACAAGAGCGAACTTTCAACCAGAATGCTCTAGCGACCCCATTAAGACCGGGTGACCAAGTGCTCAAGAGAAATCGTCGAACCAATAAACTGGACAATCAGTGGGAAGCCGTACCCTACACAGTTTTACCAACAAGAGTGGATAATCCTAAAATGTGTCTCATTAGCAAAAACGGAGGCTTAACATCTGTACTAGTGTCAAGAGACAATCTTAAATTATGTCCGGAAGCATTGAAAGAGCCAGACGTTGTCCAGCCAGAACCAGAAGTTATTCAACCCATACAGGTTCAACCAGTAAAGGAAAAAGAAGAGGAAGTGTATCACACCTGTATAGGAGACTTTCCCAAAACCCTACTAACATACCATGGTGCAGTAGTGGTTCCCATGGTGGCCTTTTATCCAACACCGAACCCAATACCAGAAGTCCCAAGACAGGAAGAGGCTGACCCCGTACTACAGGAGGTTCCAGGCCAGGAAGAACAGATTCCTGAAAAAAGTAATCCCATTCACGGTGGACTTGCCAACTCCATAGTTATGGAATTATCTTTAGCAGAGCGGGCAGATACTACATCCGCAGTAGACAGTAGTACTCCACATGAAGAGATACCGCTATTACGTAGATCACAGCGTAGTACCCAGGGTCAATTACCGGCCAGGTATGCAGATTACCAACTATAAAGCTCATAATGTGAATTGTATATATGTTATGCCGTATATAGTTAAACAGAAAATGTAGTATAGTCATTGTTATCAGTCTGCAACGTTTAAGCCCAGTACCTACAGAGACTTGTCTGTATGAACTTCTTGCATATTCTTGAATTTGTTATCAGCCCGGAGGCACTAAATCAAAGCTCTGGAAAGACTGCTTTTTGAACTTTGCTTTTTGCTTTTTTTTAACTTTCTTTAGACTTTATATTGACAACTTCGTTGGAAAAATGGAACTAAATTCCTGGACACAAAGTGCAGTGCCTTTCCTAGTACCTTCAAGGATAGGACTGTATTAATGGACGCTATTTGAAGTGACTTTTTACAGAACTCTATTTTTGTTTCCTTGAGTGGTTTTTGTAACTTTTCATTTTTAAGACTCTGTACATATTAATTGTTATTTCAAAATGTTATCGTCCCACAGTCCCGGAGTACTGTTCTTAACTAAGGGGGAATGTGGCACCCCTAGGGGTATTTGCCACAAAAATAGTTACTGACAGTAAACACAAATACTAAAATAGCAAAACTGCACTACCACCTCCGGCCAGAAGGGGGAGCTCCAGAGACTCCCCTTAATCCATTCTGGTCTGAGAGAAGAAATGGCAGTTGGGCTAAGGAGCTGAAAGTGAGAGGTCATACAGCTGAATTTCTAACAGCCCTATGACGGTTTTCAGGCCCAAATCACCGGCCTGAGGAGAAGAGGGACAGAGAAAAGGGACATTGTGAGAACCGGGTAGCATTAATCACTACCCAGAACAGGCGCAAAGACGGATACCGGATCCGTGGCTGTATTCATTATATATAATACAGCAACCGGAAAAACGTGAGGTGATATCAGCTTCACTAGGGCCGGACGCAGCAACAGACACAGAGTTCAGCGGTACTCCCGGAGGGGGTAAGCCGATAAAAGGACTCGGGTTGCCCGTCGAACCAGGACCCGGAGGGGACAGATTGGGCCGGCAGCCAGTTCACATACAGCAGCAGGGCCACACAGAAATTGCGTACAATAAGAGGCGAAGACCCCGGCAGGGTCAAAGTAACTCAGAGTTCCCATACAGACTCCGGTGACAGGACTGGTTGTAAATCCTTTTATGTTAAAGTAAACTGGTTAAACGTTTCAGTGCCTCAGTCTTTCATTTGGACAATAGCCATCTATCCAGGATCGGGATCATCGCCGCTGGGAGAACCTGCTGCTGATCAAGTAAGTGCCTGTCCCCTCACGATACCCCTTACACTGTGCATTGCCTGAGGCCACAGCACCGGGTCAAGCCACCCGTGACATCCCCCTCAAGAGACAGACCCCATTGGTCCGGTGCTGGGTATCCCGGTCTCCTGGGCGTCACAAATGCATAGCTCCCAACCGTCCCTCATTGTGCAGGATTGTCCCAGTTTTGAGCCTTTACCCTGCTGTCCAGCGCGGGACGCTCTGATCCCGCATCCGCAGACAGCAGGACCGACACGCCCCCTTGTGTTAAGCCATGCCCTGGGCCCTTACCCTTCCATATGTCTGCCTGCTTTCTGTGCACAGGACCTGTGATGAGGTCACAGGAGGGGAGGAGTCAGCGGTCACATGATTGGGACCTCCATGGATTGCAGCAGGACTCGGCTGCCTGTGCTGGTTGCCAACTTGCTGCCACATGGTGCTGCAGACGCCGGATGAGGCAAGTATGCTGCATTGTGTGGGGTCAGGAGGTGTACAGTGTGGATGTAGCAGAGCCGCGTGTGTGTGAGGTGTACGGAGTGGAGCCGCGTGTCTGCAAGGTGTACGGAGCGGAGCCATGTGTGTACGGAGCGGTGCCGTGTGTGTACGAGGTGTATGGAGCGGAGCCGTGTGTGTGCGAGGTGTACGGAGCGGAGCCGTGTGTGTGCGAGGTGTATGGAGCGGAGCCGTGTGTGTGCGAGGTGTATGGAGCGGAGCCGTGTGTGTGCGAGGTGTACGGAGCGGAGCCGTGTGTGTGTGAGGTGTACGGAGCGGAGCCGTGTGTGTGCGAGGTGTACGGTGCGGAGCCGTGTGTGTGTGTGAGGTGAACGGAGCGGAGCCGTGTGTGTGCGAGGTGTACGTAGCGGAGCCGCATGTGTGCGAGGTGTACGGAGCGGAGCTGCGTGTGTGTGTGTGTGAGGTGTACGGAGCGGAGCCGTGTGTGTGCGAGGTGTACGGAGCGGAGCCATGTGTGTGCGAGGTGTACGGAGCGGAGCCGCGTGTGTGCAAGGTGTACGGAGCGGAGCCGCGTGTGCGAGGTGTATGGAGCAGAGCCGCGTGTGTGCGACGTGTACGGAGCGGAGCCGCGTGTGTGCGACGTGTACGGAGCGGAGCCGCGTGTGTGCGAGGTGCTATGTGGCGCCATTATATGGTACGAAGTATCATGTGCGGCCAATATACAGTATGGAGCATCACGTGCGGTCATTATACAGTACTAGATGGTGGCCCGATTCTAACGCATCGGGTATTCTAGAATATGCATGTCCACGTAGTATATTGCCCAGCGACGTAGTATATTGCCCAGCCACATAGTATATTGCCCAGTCACGTAGTATATTGCCCAGTCACGTAGTATATTGCCCAGCCACGTAGTATATTGCCCAGCCACGTAGTATATTGCGCAGCCACGTAGTATATTGCCCAGTCACGTAGTATATTGCCCAGTCACGTAGTATATTGCCCAGTCACGTAGTATATTGCCCAGTCATGTAGTATATTGCCCAGTCACGTAGTATATTGCCCAGCCACATAGTATATTGCCCAGCCACGTAGTATATTGCACAGCCCACATAGTATGGTATATTGGCCAGTCACGTAGTATATTGCCCAGTCACATAGTATATTGGTCAGCACAGAGCCACGTAGTATAGACACTTAAAAAAATAAAAATAAACATATACTCAACTTCCGAAGGCCCGTTGAAGTCCTGCTATACTCACCCTCCGCCGCCTTTCCCACTCCTCTCCACGCTCCCGGGATTGCTCCATTGCAAGCGGCAGCTTCTGGTCCCAGGGCTGGTGTGAGCAGGACCTATGATGACGTCGCGGTCACATGACCATGACGTCACGGCAGGTCCTTGTCGCACACCAGCCCTGGGACGGGACCGGAAGCTGCCGCTTGCAATGGAGCGATCCCGGGAGCGTGGCGAGGAGTGGGAAAGGCGGCGGAGGGTGAGTATAGCAGGTTTTTTTTTTATTATTATTTTTAACATAACATATTTTTACTATTGATGCTGCATAGGCAGGGCAGTGAGTGCAGGGGAGTAGGGGAGGGACTAATCGGACTGTAGCCGTCGCTGATTGGTCGCAGCAGCCATGACAGGCAGCTGCCGAGACCAATCAGCAAATGAATAACCGTGACAAAAGTACAGACAGACAGACGGAAGTACCCCTTAGACAATTATGTATATAGATGGAGCATCATGTGCGGCCAATATACAGTATGGAGCATCATGTGCGGTCATTATACAGTATGGAGCATCATGTGGGGTCATTATACAGTATGGAATCATATGCGGTCATTACAGTATGGAGCATCATGTGGGGCCATTATACAGTATGGAGCATCATGTGTGGCTATTATACAGTATGGAGCATCATGTGCGGTCATTACAGTATGGAGCATCATGTGGGGCCATTATACAGTATGGAGCATGATGTGCGGTCATTATACAGTATGAAGCATCATGTGGGGCCATTATACAGTATGGAGCATCATGTGCGGTCATTATACAGTATTGAGCATCATGTGGGGTCATTATACAGTATGGAGCATCATGTGTGGTCATTATACAGTATGGAGAATCATGTGGGGCCAATATACAGTATGGAGCATCACATGCGGTCATTAAACAGTATGGAGAATCATGTGGGGTCATTATACAGTATGGAGCATCATGTGCGGTCATTATACAGTACGGAGCATCATGTGTGGCTATTATACAGTATGGAGCATCATGTGCGGTCATCATACAGTATGGAGCATCATGTGTGGCCATTATACAGTATGGAGCATCATGTGCGGTCATTATACACTATGGAGCATCATGTGTGGCCATTATACAGTATGGAGCATCATGTGCGGTCATTATACACTATGGAGCATCATGTGCGGTCATTATACAGTATGGAGCATCATGTGCGGTCATTATACAGTTTGGAGCATCATGTGCGGTCATTATACAGTATTGAGCATCATGTGCGGTCATTATACAGTATGGAGCATCATGTGCGGTCATTATACAGTACGGAGCATCATGTGTGGCTATTATACAGTATGGAGCATCATGTGCGGTCATCATACAGTATGGAGCATCATGTGTGGCCATTATACAGTATGGAGCATCATGTGCGGTCATTATACACTATGGAGCATCATGTGTGGCCATTATATACTATGGAGCATCATGTGTGGCCATTATGCAGTATGGAGCATCATGTGCGGTCATTATACAGTATGAAGCATCATGTGGGGCCATTATACAGTATGGAGCATCATGTGCGGTCATTATACAGTATTGAGCATCATGTGGGGTCATTATACAGTATGGAGCATCATGTGCGGTCATTATACAGTATGGAGCATCATGTGTGGTCATTATACAGTATGGAGAATCATGTGGGGCCAATATACAGTATGGAGCATCACGTGCGGTCATTATACAGTATGGAGAATCATGTGGGGTCATTATACAGTATGGAGCATCATGTGCGGTCATTATACAGTATTGAGCATCATGTGTGGCTATTATACAGTATGGAGCATCATGTGCGGTCATCATACAGTATGGAGCATCATGTGTGGCCATTATACAGTATGGAGCATCATGTGCGGTCATTATACACTATGGAGCATCATGTGTGGCCATTATACAGTATGGAGCATCATGTGCGGTCATTATACACTATGGAGCATCATGTGCGGTCATTATACAGTATGGAGCATCATGTGCGGTCATTATACAGTTTGGAGCATCATGTGCGGTCATTATACAGTATTGAGCATCATGTGCGGTCATTATACAGTACAGAGCATCATGTGTGGCTATTATACAGTATGGAGCATCATGTGTGGTCATCATACAGTATGGAGCATCATGTGTGGCCATTATACAGTATGGAGCACTGTGTGGACATATTTTTTTGTTTATAATTATTGTATATGAAACAGTGTGATCAGCAGTGCTAAATGGGTGTGGTTGGGACGTGGATATGGGTGTGACTAATTATGAATGGGTGTGGTCAGGGGCGTGGCTTAACATTTGCGTTGCGCGCCGCAAGCTTTGTCTCTCTTTGCTATCTTCAAAAGTTGGGAAGTATGATAATGGAGCACTACATGAGGGAACTTAGGGGACATTATTAAGTGTAAAATGGGCACTTAAGCATTACTGTATTGTTATAGGGGCACTCAGAGTATTGCGTATCATCACAATATGGCGGTAAAATCAATGTTCATTTTTGTATATAGATATATTTTCAATAACAGCGCAGTCATATTCTGAGGTTCCACTATATTCACAATTAGAGTGCACAACCGTAACTGTAATAAGGGTTAGCTGGTTAGGGGCCCACTCAGATGTTTCGCCCCCCTAAGTTGAAACCCTAGCTACGCCTCTGGTACTAAGGGACTGGGCTATACATACTAAGTGAGTACACTATATGCTAAGGGACTGTGCTATACATATATAAGGCTGCATTCCTGTATCTGTGTGTGTACAGTGTCGGTGTGCTGCCTGCTTTTAAAGACGCATTGAACATGTCCTATTCTGATCCTCAAAATAGGATCAGAACAGGACATTCTCTGACCCTTACGGATCTCATTCTCAGATACATGATTTTCAAAGATGTTTGACTGGATCTATACAACTCTACAAGTCTGAGTGCCGTCTGAAAAAAAAATCAGGCAGCGCATGGACATTTCACACAAATGTGAGAATATGGCCAAAGGGATTTTACAGATATAAAACTAGAAGTTAGGCCACCGCGCTACCTTTCTCCTAAATAATAAATATAGTGAACTAAAAAATACCCACAAAAGGATTAAAATAAAGCACTTACTTAGTGGTTGAAGTGCCAGAACTTGGACTGCGGAGACTTGGTGGAGCGCTGAGGAGGTGAAGACAGCTGCTCCTCCGTGAGTCCGAGGTGAGGAGGTCCGGACGGCAGCGTGAAGCATTTTCTTGTGGCTCCGGGTGACGTCACCCAGACCACGCCCCCCTATTCCCCGTCGCTGTGTAGCGGCGCCCCTGGCCAGGACGCCGCTTGTCTACATTCCCGGCGTGCGCGTGGCAGCCAGGCGCCAATAGGGAGGACGCTCCCCTCGGGCCTGTCGCTTCACGCTGCCGTCCGGACCTCCTCACCTCGGACTCATGGAGGAGCGGCTGTCTTCACCTCCTCAGCGCTCCACCAAGTCTCCGCAGTCCAAGTTCTGGCACTTCAACCACTAAGTAAGTGCTTTATTTTAATCCTTTTGTGGGTATTTTTTAGTTCACTATATTTATTATTTAGGAGAAAGGTAGCGCGGTGGCCTAACTTCTAGTTTTACTCTTTTGCATATATATGACAGGCTTGGCGCAGTAGCCGTCTAGGCACCAGCAGCTTCCCCCACTCCTACACCCACTATCATTTGGAGCGCCGGTGTATTTATTATGTTACTGATTTTACAGATATCATTATAACTCCATGTCACACAATGCAGTTAGGTGCAGTATAATATTTACATCCAGGCACTTACCGCTGACATCTGCTCTGTTTTGAGTCGTTTTCTGCTGTTTCTTCTCCATTTGGTCAGACCTTCATGCCAACATCTCCCAGCCACAATTCATCTTGTCATGATGATTGTCGCATACAGTACATGTCTCCCCCACACTGCACCCCTGAGTACAGATATGTACCCCTCCATTAATATACTATTAGCCATGCACCAATCAAAATATAAAGTGATAAGCATCACTGTGCCCCCCATTAACTATAATCTCCATCACCCAATAATATAAATTATTCAGTCTCTGTGACTCTCCCCAATTAATTTTAAGGCTATGTGGACACAGCAAGTAAGCAAGATTTTACAGTACAGCAAAATTAATGAGATTCCTTAAGTCTCATGCACATGTTGTTAGGGCTAGCGGAACGCACCGAGAAAATAGAGATGTTTATTATAAATGGTGCGTTCGCAGCCCGGGGTCCACCGTGCAGGAGGAACCTGCTGTTAGCGAATGGCGGCACTGTTAGGCGGTATAGGCTAGCTCTGTTACTCCACAGAGTAGCTGTGAAAGGGAAGCACTGCGCCCTGTTAGCCTCACAGGAGCACAAGCTAACTGCCGAACTGATAGCAGTCAGTGGTTATGCAACATGCAATCTCCTCACCGGAGAAGCCGGTATTCTAGGGGCTTATTTCAGCCGGGTCCCTGAACACACTCATACATAACCACACTGGCGCAAAGCACATATAGGAATTGATACTAGCGCATAGCCGTGCGGCCATGCGAACCTTAAATAGTTGCAGCACGTTTAGGACCTTTCAAAGAAGGACCAATGGAGAGCTGCAGTACCTGAGCATGTGACCCCAGATCTCCACAGAGAGATTTTGCCCTGGGCATGCTCAGAGTGCAAAGCAGGATTTAGTCCTAGCACCAACAAGGACCTTAGCTGCAGTATCTGATCATGTGACCCTCGATCTCCACTGAGAGATCTTACTCTGGGCATGCTCAGAATGTGAAAAGCAGGACTTAGCCCCAGAAGCGTCTGCTCGCCGCTGCCCAGCACTGACTTCAATGGCAGAAGCAGGAAATGCAGCAGGAAATGCAGCAGTAACTCTTAGCACAGAGTCAGACTGAGCGAGATGCTGGGATTGACATCTCCGCTGAGCAGGCTCCACTGCGGCAGGAGAAGAATGGGAGACCGCAGCGGAGAAGGCCCGAGATTCCCCCTGTGCAGAGGCAGGAACTCGACCCCTAACACATGTTGATTTTTTTTCCTTGAAGATTTGCAGCAGATTAAAATCTGCATAATGTCTTTTCTTGCAACGTGTTTCACCAATACTAATGAGTGAGAGTACAAAAGCATGGCAAAAATGTGGAAAAAAAATGTATTTTACACAGCGTTCTTCCTGCCAACACATTAGGACACGCAGCAGAATTTTCTCCTGCAAATCCTGAACGTGTGCACATAGCCATAGTCCCCGCCCTGTGTCGCTCCATTCATTATAAGTACTTGATAGTGCAGCGCCCCTAAGATCTGGTCGTTGCAGTATGACACTCTGCCACTAAGGTAAGTGATGGTACGTCTGATGGCACTGAAGGAATTCTACTGACCAGGTATCACCAGCACACATTACACTTCACACTCCGGCCACTAGGGGGAGAAAAAGGCTTTATTTATTGGGCCACTCCTCACACTGGTAAAACTAGGGGTTGGATAGGAAGTTAGTCAGAAGCTGACTGGGTTGGATTCAGGCAACATCCCGTGGCAGCGGGTGTTGCAGGGAAAAGACACAGGGGGGTCCCTGTCAGGCGTGGGAACCTGGCAGGTGCCTAGCGAACAGAGCAGAACGTTACGGAACCGCGCCTGCACACCCCGCGGCGGTATCCTAAGAAAGTGACACGAAGGGAAGGATATTGTGGAACAGTGAGAAACGAGATCAAGCACAAAGGAGAGCCAGTAGGAGTCGTGCCGTGAGACCGAGGCAACATCCTACTGAGGCGCGTAGCCGGTGGCCGGAACACAGCGGGAGTAACTGACTCTAGGCCTTACTTCGAACTCCGCAGGACAGTTAATTATAGGTTGGCTGTCTACCTTAAATTTCCTACGAAGACATAGGGGGTAACGCGTGGAGAGGGGCGTCTCTAGGGTCCCGGAAGAGCTCCGAGCCTTGCCGTCATACGGGTGCGTCCCAGCCATAACATACCTGGGGGACGAGAAACTAGTAACATCTGGAACAAGAGAGAGAATTAGAAAGAACGAACGAACGAGAACAGCAGTTGTGAGGACTATTCCGAATGCTCAGCAGGGTAGCACTACAACACACAGGCGCTAGTGGTAGCCACTGATTTCCACCTGCAAAGGGAACTCTGGATGTGCCCATCGGACCGGCCGGTCTCAGATAGCCCTGTTAAGCGTGCTCTGGATTGAGGATCCTGAAGTCTACAGTAAAGAGGTAAAGAGACTGCAACCTTGTGTCCTCGTTATTGACTGCACCTCACACCATCACCATCTACCTTACTGGGAAGCCCTGGGGACATACTTCACCTGTGGGAAGGTATACCATCCAGCTGCCATTCCATAACCCCAGCGGACCCCACAGCAGCGTCGGTCACCCTGACCGAACACTACAGGTGGCGTCACGAATCCCTGACAGACTGTACCACCTTTATTGGACGCCCCTTAGCAGGGTCGCGGACCGGGTCTAGCCACCGTGACAGCCTCAGAACCGAACCAGAGAGGCCCAGTACCGATAACTCGTGGCCCTGTGTCTGGGGGCGCTCCAATAGCATCATAATTAATTGGGGGTGGAAGAAGTCCCTGACAGCATCTTCTCCCCCTTTCAATTCATTATAAAATGTCATAAGCACCTTACCCCCTCCTCTCCGCATTACATTTTAAGCCCATGATAGTGTCATAATGAATTTAAGATGGGAAAAGATGCTAACAGGGACTTGGTACCTTTCTCCACCACTCAATTTATTTTACATCCATATCTAACATCCTCCTCCCCCTCCCCTTGCTCATAAGTCCATTATAAGCCCCCTTTATTCCCATCTCAATTGCCCACCCCACCTCATTGTCCTCTCCCACATCCCCATCATTTTTCTCTCCCCCACCCTACTCATTGTCATCTCCTACACTTCCATCTTTCTTCTCCCCCACCCCCTCATTATCCTCTCCACCACCACCCCATCATTGTTCTTCCCCACCACACCTGTGTCCTCTCCACTAGTCCCATCATTCTTCTCCCCCACAATCATCATTGTTCTCCTCCACCCTCATAATTGCTCTCCCCATCACAACTGTGTCCTTTCCACCAGCTTCATCATTCTTCTCCCACATCACACCTCAGAGTCCTCTCCAACATTCTATCATTGTTCTCCCCACCACACCTGCGTCCTTTCCACCAGCCTTATCATTATTTTCCCCCACCCTCATAATTTTTCACCCCCACCACACCTGTCCACTCCCCCACCACACCTTAGTTCCCTCCACCACACCACCTGCCCTCTCCCCAGCACACCTCAGTGTCCTCTCCACCAGCCTGATCACTGTTCTCTCCCACCCTCATCATTGTTCTCGCCTCCATCATTGTTCTCCCCCATCACACCTCAGTCTGCTTTCCACCAGCCCCATCAACCATCAACGTTCTCCCCCAGGACGCCATCATTGTTCTCCCCCACCACACCTCAGTGTCTGCTCCCCAGTGTATTGTTTAAAAAAAACAAAAAAAAAAATACACGACCACTCACCTCTCCGTCCGTTCCCCCACATCATCATCACCAGCAGCTTTCTCGCTTTGACACAGGCACGCGTTGCTTGCTGACATTATCAAAATATTTTATATAATCAGAATATTTTACATTATATCTTGATAGATCGGAGTTTTACGAATGCAGCCATACCGATATGTGTGTTGTTTATTCTTTTCAATTGTTGTTTTATTTTTAATGGGGTGATCATCCAAGCATTACCGCTATGTATACCTAAAATCTCCTATAAATGCCAGTCATGGGCTGGCTTTCAAAGAAGGATCGTAATGACAGGGATGGGGTCTTCAGCAGACTCTTGGCTGTCATAACAACCCATCGGTGTCCTGCGATCACATCACGGTCACACCATTAGGGGCATGGAATGACGCGCACCTCTGTCGGCACGTGTTAATCGCTGCTGTCAGAGAATAACAGTGGGGTTTAACAAGTAACTGCCATGTATGGAGATCCACTCAACCTGCGGCTGTTAGAGGCACATGATGAAATCAGCTGTTATGTGAGGGGAAAGATGGGGGCTCAGCAAATGAAAGTCAGGGAGCAGGCATATGACGTAAACCTACATCATATGTCGTGAAGTGATTAAAAGAGTGAATTCTGAATTACCGGCATTGTGCCACTGACAAAAAAATCAGGTTCTGACATTCTCTGGGGGTGTTTACTTATGCTCCTTTGCATTAAGATTAATCAACGTCATTCAGAAGAAAAAGTAGGTGCCCCCAGAGACAAACTAACACTCTGTTGGTTTCCTTGGTCATGTTAGCATTTAAACTTTGCAAGCTAATCTTTCTGCAATAGAGATGAGAAATTAAGACCTAAAAACTATGTTTTAGTCATCCCTGCAGCCGCTGTTGCAGGATGTGTCCAGCTTAACATGCAAAAGGACCTCTTTAAAGGGGTTGTCCACTAGTACGATAACCCCTTATTAACCCCTTTCTGCCATTGGACGTAATATCCCGTCCATGTGACCTGGGACTTAATTCCCATGGACGGGATAGTACGTCATAGGCAATCAGCCACGCTCACGGGGGGAGCTGTTGTGAATTCTGTGGCTGAATTCACTCCTGTGGTCACAAGTGGTACTGCAGCTTCTGAGCTTCCTCCCTCAGGTGTTCTGGTGAGCTCGTTAACTGCTTCATTACTTAACTCCGCCTGATGCTGCTATCCTTGCTCCTTGTCAATGTTTCAGTGTTGGATCTGAGCTTCTCCTGATTGTTCCTGTGACCTGCTGCTCTGTATAGCTAAGTGCTTTTTGCTTTTTTTGTTGCTTTTTTTCTGTCCAGCTTGTCTTTTGTTTTGCTGGAAGCTCTGAGACGCAAAGGGTGTACCGCCGTGCCGTTAGTTCGGCACGGTGGGGTTTTTTTTTGCCCCCTTTGCGTGGTTTTGCTTTAGGGTTTTTTGTAGACTGCAAAGTTCGCTTTACTGTCCTCGCTCTGTCCTAGAATATCGGGCCCCACTTTGCTGAATCTATTTCATCCCTACGTTTTGTCTTTTCATCTTACTCACAGTCATTATATGTGGGGGGCTGCCTTTTCCTTTGGGGAATTTCTCTGGGGCAAGTCAGGCCTATTTTTCTATCTTCAGGCTAGCTAGTTTCTTAGGCTGTGCCGAGTTGCCTAGGTAGTTGTTAGGCGCAATCCACAGCCGCTTTTAGTTGTGTTTAGGATAGGATCAGGTGTGCAGTCTACAGAGTTTCCACGTCTCAGAGCTCGTTCTTGTATTTTTGAGTATTTGTCAGATCACTGTGTGCGCTCTGATCGCTAAGCACACTGTGTTTCTGGATTGCCTTCATAACACCTGTCATTAGCAAACATAACAGTACAAGGAGCCTAACTAATGATTCTCAATAGAGGGAAAGAAAAAGTTCTGACATCATTTTTTTTTTTTTCTGCTCTGTGTTCACTTTTTTTTCCCCCCTAGACATTTGGGTGATTCTGGACACAGGTGTGGACATGGATATTCAGGGTCTGTGCTCTTCAATGGATAATCTCGTTATAAATGTACAAAAAATTCAAGATACTATTGATCAGAAATCTATGTTAGAACCAAGAATTCCTATTCCTGATTTGTTTTTTGGAGATAGAACTAAGTTTCTAAGTTTCAAAAATAATTGTAAGCTATTTCTGGCCTTGAAACCTCATTCTTCTGGTAATCCTATTCAACAGGTTTTGATTATTATTTCTTTTTTGCGCGGCGACCCTCAAGACTGGGCATTTTCTCTTGCGCCAGGAGACCCTGCATTGAGTAGTGTCGATGCGTTTTTCCTGGCGCTCGGATTGCTGTACGATGAGCCTAATTCAGTGGATCAGGCTGAGAAAAATTTGCTGGCTTTGTGCCAGGGTCAGGATGATATAGAAGTATATTGTCAGAAATTTAGGAAATGGTCAGTACTCACTCAGTGGAATGAATCTGCGCTGGCAGCTTTGTTCAGAAAGGGTCTCTCTGAGGCTCTTAAGGATGTCATGGTGGGATTTCCTATGCCTGCTGGTTTGAATGAGTCTTTGTCTTTGGCCATTCAGATCGGTCGACGCTTGCACGAGCGTAAATCTGTGCACCATTTGGCGGTACTGCCTGAGGTTAAACCTGAGCCTATGCAGTGCGATAGGACTATGACTAGAGTTGAACGGCAGGAATACAGACGTCTGAATGGTCTGTGTTTCTACTGTGGTGATTCCACTCATGCTATTTCTGATTGTCCTAAGCGCACTAAGCGGTCCGCTAGGTCTGCCGTCATTGGTACTGTACAGTCCAAATTCCTTCTGTCCATTACCTTGATATGCTCTTTGTCGTCGTTTTCTGTCATTGCGTTTGTGGATTCGGGCGCTGCCCTGAATCTGATGGATTTGGATTATGCTAAACGTTGTGGGTTTTTCTTGGAGCCTTTGCGGTGTCCTATTCCATTGAGAGGAATTGATGCTACACCTTTGGCCAAGAATAAACCTCAATACTGGGCCCAGCTGACCATGTGCATGGCTCCTGCACATCAGGAAGTTATTCGCTTTCTGGTGTTGCATAATCTGCATGATGTGGTCGTGTTGGGGTTGCCATGGCTACAAACCCATAATCCAGTATTGGATTGGAATTCCATGTCGGTATCCAGCTGGGGTTGTCAGGGGGTACATGGTGATGTTCCATTTTTGTCGATTTCGTCATCCACCCCTTCTGAGGTCCCAGAGTTCTTGTCTGATTATCAGGATGTATTTGAAGAGCCCAAGTCCGATGCTCTACCTCCGCATAGGGATTGTGATTGTGCTATCGATTTGATTCCTGGTAGTAAATTCCCTAAGGGTCGTTTATTTAATTTGTCCGTACCTGAACACACCGCTATGCGCAGTTATGTGAAGGAGTCCCTGGAGAAGGGACATATTCGCCCATCGTCATCACCACTGGGAGCAGGGTTCTTCTTTGTAGCCAAGAAGGATGGTTCGCTGAGACCGTGTATTGATTACCGCCTTCTTAATAAGATCACTGTTAAATTTCAGTATCCCTTGCCATTGTTATCTGACTTGTTTGCTCGGATTAAGGGGGCTAGTTGGTTCACTAAGATAGATCTTCGTGGTGCGTATAATCTGGTGAGAATCAGGCAAGGAGATGAATGGAAAACTGCATTCAATACGCCCGAGGGTCATTTTGAGTATCTAGTGATGCCGTTCGGACTTGCCAATGCTCCATCTGTGTTTCAGTCTTTTATGCATGACATCTTCCGTGAGTATCTGGATAAATTCCTGATTGTTTACTTGGATGACATTTTGATCTTCTCAGATGATTGGGAGTCTCATGTGAAGCAGGTCAGAATGGTTTTTCAGGTCCTGCGTGCTAACTCTTTGTTTGTGAAGGGATCAAAGTGTCTCTTCGGTGTGCAGAAAGTTTCATTTTTGGGGTTCATCTTTACCCCTTCTACTATCGAGATGGATCCAGTTAAGGTCCAAGCCATCCAGGATTGGATTCAGCCGACATCTCTGAAAAGTCTGCAAAAGTTCCTGGGCTTTGCTAATTTTTATCCTCGCTTCATCTGTAATTTTTCTAGCATTGCCAAACCATTGACCGATTTGACCAAGAAGGGTGCTGATTTGGTTAATTGGTCTTCTGCTGCTGTGGAAGTTTTTCAGGAGTTGAAGCGTCGTTTTTGTTCTGCCCCTGTGTTGTGTCAGCCAGATGTTTCTCTTCCGTTCCAGGTCGAGGTTGATGCTTCTGAGATTGGAGCAGGGGCGGTTTTGTCACAGAGAGGTTCTGATTGCTCAGTGATGAAACCATGTGCTTTCTTTTCCAGGAAGTTTTCGCCCGCTGAGCGTAATTATGATGTGGGCAATCGAGAGTTGCTGGCCATGAAGTGGGCATTCGAGGAGTGGCGTCATTGGCTTGAAGGAGCTAAGCATCGCGTGGTGGTATTGACTGATCATAAGAACTTGACTTATCTCGAGTCTGCCAAGCGCTTGAATCCTAGACAGGCCCGTTGGTCGTTATTTTTTGCCCGCTTCGACTTTGTGATTTCGTACCTTCCGGGCTCTAAAAATGTGAAGGCGGATGCTCTGTCTAGGAGTTTTGTGCCCGACTCTCCGGGTTTATCTGAGCCAGCGGGTATCCTCAAGGAAGGAGTCATTGTGTCTGCCATCTCCCCTGATTTGCGGCGGGTGCTGCAAAAATTTCAGGCGAATAAACCTGATCGTTGTCCAGCAGAGAAACTGTTCGTCCCTGATAGGTGGACTAATAAACTTATCTCTGAACTTCATTGTTCGGTGTTGGCTGGTCATCCTGGAATCTTTGGTACCAGAGAGTTAGTGGCTAGATCCTTCTGGTGGCCATCTCTGTCACGGGATGTACGTACTTTTGTGCAGTCCTGTGGGATTTGTGCTAGGGCTAAGCCCTGCTGTTCTCGTGCCAGTGGGTTGCTTTTGCCCTTGCCGGTCCCAAAGAGGCCTTGGACACATATTTCGATGGATTTCATTTCTGACCTTCCCGTTTCTCAAAAGATGTCAGTCATTTGGGTGGTCTGTGATCGCTTTTCTAAAATGGTCCATCTGGTGCCCTTGGCTAAATTGCCTTCCTCCTCTGATTTGGTACCTTTGTTCTTTCAGCATGTGGTTCGGTTGCATGGCATTCCTGAGAATATTGTTTCTGACAGAGGTTCCCAGTTTGTTTCGAGGTTTTGGCGAGCCTTTTGTGGTAGGATGGGCATTGACCTATCCTTTTCCTCGGCTTTCCATCCTCAGACTAATGGCCAGACCGAACGAACCAATCAGACCTTGGAAACATATCTGAGATGTTTTGTTTCTGCAGACCAGGATGATTGGGTGTCCTTTTTGCCGTTGGCTGAGTTCGCCCTTAATAATCGGGCCAGCTCGGCTACCTTGGTTTCTCCATTTTTTTGCAATTCTGGGTTCCATCCTCGTTTCTCTTCAGGACAGGTTGAGTCTTCGGACTGTCCTGGTGTGGATTCTGTGGTGGATAGGTTGCAGCAGATCTGGACTCAGGTAGTGGACAATTTGATCTTGTCCCAGGAGAAAGCTCAACTTTTCGCTAATCGCAGACGCCGTGTGGGTCCCCGACTTCGTGTTGGGGATCTGGTTTGGTTATCTTCTCGTCATATTCCTATGAAGGTTTCCTCTCCTAAATTTAAACCTCGTTTTATTGGTCCGTATAGGATTTCTGAGGTTCTCAATCCTGTGTCTTTTCGTTTGACCCTCCCAGACTCCTTTTCCATACATAATGTATTCCATAGGTCGTTGTTGCGGAGATACGTGGCACCTATGGTTCCATCTGTTGAGCCTCCTGCCCCGGTTTTGGTGGAGGGGGAATTGGAGTATATTGTGGAGAAGATTTTGGATTCTCGTGTTTCTAGACGGAAACTCCAGTATCTGGTTAAATGGAAGGGTTATGCTCAGGAAGATAATTCCTGGGTTTTTGCCTCTGATGTTCATGCTTCCGATCTTGTTCGTGCCTTTCATGCGGCTCATCCTGGTCGGCCTGGGGGCTCTGGTGAGGGTTCGGTGACCCCTCCTCAAGGGGGGGGGTACTGTTGTGAATTCTGTGGCTGAATTCACTCCTGTGGTCACAAGTGGTACTGCAGCTTCTGAGCTTCCTCCCTCAGGTGTTCTGGTGAGCTCGTTAACTGCTTCATTACTTAACTCCGCCTGATGCTGCTATCCTTGCTCCTTGTCAATGTTTCAGTGTTGGATCTGAGCTTCTCCTGATTGTTCCTGTGACCTGCTGCTCTGTATAGCTAAGTGCTTTTTGCTTTTTTTGTTGCTTTTTTTCTGTCCAGCTTGTCTTTTGTTTTGCTGGAAGCTCTGAGACGCAAAGGGTGTACCGCCGTGCCGTTAGTTCGGCACGGTGGGTTTTTTTTTTGCCCCCTTTGCAAGGTTTTGCTTTAGGGTTTTTTGTAGACTGCAAAGTTCGCTTTACTGTCCTCGCTCTGTACTAGAATATCGGGCCCCACTTTGCTGAATCTATTTCATCCCTACGTTTTGTCTTTTCATCTTACTCACAGTCATTATATGTGGGGGGCTGCCTTTTCCTTTGGGGAATTTCTCTGGGGCAAGTCAGGCCTATTTTTCTATCTTCAGGCTAGCTAGTTTCTTAGGCTGTGCCGAGTTGCCTAGGTAGTTGTTAGGCGCAATCCACAGCCGCTTTTAGTTGTGTTTAGGATAGGATCAGGTGTGCAGTCTACAGAGTTTCCACGTCTCATAGCTCGTTCTTGTATTTTTGGGTATTTGTCAGATCACTGTGTGCGCTCTGATCGCTAAGCACACTGTGTTTCTGGATTGCCTTCATAACACCTGTCATTAGCAAACATAACAGGGAGCGCGGCTGGGTGTCAGCTGATTATCACAGCTGACATCCGGCACTATGTGCCAGGAGCGGTCCGTGACCGCTCCTGGCACTTTAACCCCCGAAACACTGCGATCAAACATGATTGCAGCGTTCCAGTGGCATAGGGAAGCATCGTGCAGGGACGAGGCTCCTTGCGTGCTTCCCTGAGACCCTCAGAACAAAGTGATGTGATTGTGTTGTTCCGAGCGTCTCTTCCTGTCTCCTCCTTGCAGACCCCCGGATCCAAGATGGCCGTGGGGTCCTTCCGGGTCCTGCAGGGAGGTGGCTTGTCAGTGCCTGCTGAAAGCAGGGCCGGCAAGCCTCCAGCACTGCCTGTCAGATTGCTGATCTGACGCAGTGCTGTGCAAAGTGTCAGATCAGCGATCTGACACTACATAGTGATGTCCCACCCTGGGACAATTTAACAAAGTAAAAAAAATAAAATTAACATGTATAAAAATATTTTTTCAAAATTCCTAAATAAAGAAAAAAAAATATTTTTCTAAAAAAGTACATTTCTTTATGTAAATTAAAAAAAACAATAAAAGTACACATATTTAGTATTGACACGTCCGTAATGACTTGACCTATAAAACTGTCCCACTAAGTTAACCCCTTCAGTGAACACCATAAAAAAAGGTAAAAAACAATGCTTTATCATCTTAGGCTACGTTCACATTAGCGTTGCGCGCCGGTGCGTCGGCGACGCAACGCACGACGCACAAAAAACGCGCGCAAAACGCATGCAAAAACGCTGCGTTTTGTGACGCGTGCGTCGTTTTTTGACGAAAATCGGACGCACGAAAAATGCAACTTGTTGCATTTTCTTGCGTCCGACGCTAGCGTCGGAAACGACGCACGTGTCGAAAAACGCAACCAAAAAAACGCACGCGTCCCCTATGTTAAACATAGGGGCGCGTCGCCGACGCAACAGCGACGCACATTAGCGGAACGCTAATGTGAACGTAGCCATACCGCCGAACAAAAAGTGGAATAACATGCGATCAAAAAGACAGATGTAAATAAACATGATACCGCTGAAAACGTCATCTTGTCCTGCAAAAAATGAGCCGCCATACAGTGTCATCAGCAAAATCAAAAAAATAAAAAAGCTATAGCCCTCAGAATAAAGCAATACAAAATTAATTATTTATTATTTCTAAAATAGTTTTTAATGTATAAGAGCACCAAAACAGAAAAAAAAAAGATATAAATGAGGTATCGCTGTAATTGTACTAACCCGTAGAATAAAACTGCTTTATCAATTTTACCACACGTGGAATGGTATAAACGCCCCCCCCCCAAAGAAATTCATGAAATGCTGTTTTTTGTTCATACTGTCTCCCAAAAATAGTAATAAAAAGCGATCAAAAAATGTCATGCACCCGAAAATGGTACCAATAAAAACGTCAACTCGTCCTGCAAAAAACAAGACCTCACATTACTCTGTGGGCCAAAATATGGAAAAATTATAGCTCTCAAAATGTGGTGATGCAAAAACTATTTTTTGCAATAAAAAGCGTCTTTTATTGTGTGACAGCTGCCAAACAAAAACCCGCTATAAAACCCCGCTATAAATAGTAAATCAAACCCCCCTTCATCACCCACTTAGTTAGGGAAAAATAAGAAAATAAAAAAAATGTATTTATTTCTATTCTCCCATTAGGGTTAGGGTTAGGGCTAAAGTTAGGGTTGGGGCTACAGTTAGGGTTGGGGCTAAAGTTAGGGTTAGGGTTGGGGTTAAAGTCAGGGTTAGAGTTGGGGCTAAAGTTAGAGTTTGGATTACATTTACGGTTGAGATTAGGGTTAGGATTAGGGTTAGGAGTGTGTCAGGGTTAGGGGTGTGGTTAGGGTTATGGTTGGGATTAGGGTTAGGGGTGTGTTGGGGTTAGGGTTATGGTTAGGGTTGGGATTAGGGTTAGGGGTGTGTTCAGGTTAGGGTTGGAGTTAGAATTGGGGGGTTTCCACTGCTTAGGCACATCAGGGGCTCTCCAAACGCGACATGGTGTCTGATCTCCACTCCAGTTAATTCTGTGTTGAAAAAGTAAAACAGTGCTCCTTCCCTTCCGAGCTCTCATGTGCGCCCAAACAGGGGTTTACCCCAACATATGGGGTACCAGCATACTCAGGTCAAATTAGACAACGTTTGGGGTCCAATTTTTCTTGTTACCCTTGGGAAAATACAAATTTGGGGGCTAAAAAATAATTTTTGTGGAAAAAAAAGTTTTTTTTTTAATTTTTAAGGCTCTACATTATAAACCTTAGTGAAACACTTGGGGGTTCAAAGTTCCCACAACACATCTAGATATGTTCCTTGGGGGGTCTAGTTTCCAATATGGGGTCACTTGTGGGGAGTTTCTACTGTTTAGGTACATCAAGGGCTCTGCAATCCCAACGTGATGCCCACAGACCATTCCATCTAAGTCTGCATTCCAAACGGCGCTCTTTCCCTTCCGAGCTCTGCCATGTGCCCAAACGGTGCCCCCCCCCCCCATATGGGATGTCTGCGTACTTAGGACAAATTGGACAACAACTTTTGGGGTCAAATTTCTCCTGTAACCCTTGGTAAAATAAAACAAATTGGATCTGAAGTAATTTTTTTGTGAAAAAAGTTAAATGTTCATTTTGTTTTAAACATTCCAAAAATTCCTGTGAAACACCTGAAGAGTTAATAAACTTCTTGAATGTGGTTTTGAGTACCTTGAGGGGTGCAGTTTTTAGAATGGTGTCACTTTTGGGTATTTTCAGCCATATAGACCCCTCAAAGGGACTTCAAATGTGATGTGATCCCTAAAAAAAAATGGTGCTGTAAAAATGAGAAATTGCTGGTCAAATTTTAACCCTTATAACTCCCTAAAAAAAAAATTTGGTTCCAAAATTGTGCTGATGTAAAGTATACATGTGGGAAATGTTACTTATTAAGTATTTTGTGTGACATATATCTGCGATTTGAGGGCATGAAAATTCAAAGTTGGAAAATTGCGAAATTTTAAAAATTTTCGACAAATTTCTGTTTTTTTTTACTAATAAACGCAAGTAATGTTGAGGAAATTTTACAACTACATGAAGTACAATATGTTATGAGAAAACATTGTCAGAATCATAGGGATCCATGCAAGCATTCCAGAGTTATAACCTCATAAAGGGACAGTGGTCAGAATTGTAAAAATTGGCCAGGTCATTAACATGCAAACCACCCTTTGGGGTTAAGGGGTTAAACTAAATGTTCAGCCCAGATAAAATAATAAAGTCTATACTCACCTTCTGTGCCGGCGCCATTCCTGCAGTGTCTGCACTCGCTTTCCCTGGGGCTGTGATTCGTAGTTGTGACACGTCACACCGACGGCCAGTTAGTGCTGGCGTCCCTGTATCCGCCTTCGGACAAACTGAACATGAAGAGGAAGTCCAGGCTGCAGCTGATCCCGCACGTCTTCATGTTCAGTGTGTCCAAACGCAGAGACAGTGACGCCAGCACTGATTGGGTGCCTGGCATCATGTGTCATTCCACCGCATCCCCGCCTTGGGACCACGAGTGCAGACACAGCTGTCCATTACTGATTAGGTCTGTTCAGTCTTCTAATCACCAGAATGAGCAGGTAATTAGATGAATAAATAGAATTATACTAAATCCATTCCTATCAACTGTTATATTAATTTCCTGTCTCTCCTGCTCTAAGCATGTTGCTTGCAGACTGTGTTATTCAATGTGACAGGTTGCCTTCAAATCATTCCATGATTGTTAAAATTTGAGTATCAGAGTATCACTCCATAGTGTAAAACTGTGGATAATCGCAAAAGAGGAAAAACAATATGTTCCATGGTAGGAATTGTGAGAATACCAGGCACAATCCTGAGGGAACACATGGATTTATGGTCAAAAGGGCAGAGGCTTCACATGCTGAAGCAGACATGGTCTGATTTGTGAATAATGTTACATCATGTATTACATCATAGTGTTGTCTTAGATATCAGATATTTAAGCATATATGAAAGTCTACTGGTGCTTGTAAATGTTGACCTTTTCATAACTACTGTGATATGACACCTCAGGATATGTGTCATTATCCTGCATTTAGAGAAAGTTGGAGACCCTCCCAAAAAGGTCACAGATGATGTAGACGTTTGGGAAGGTCTCCGTGGTCACTTGGCCATAAATGAACCTGTGTGTCATTATTACACAAAATAAATGTTGTGGATTTGGAAGTGACAAAACAAAACGTTCATGCAGGTTGTGGCATCCTCCCTGCTGTTCCATAGAAATGTAGACTCCAGTCTTTGTAATTCAGTCTGTCAAAGAAAACAAGGCTAAATTCACAGATGATAAGAATCTGATGTGCACTCGGTTCTGTGGAAGAAATCTGCAGCTGACTTGTAGTTTCTGCAGGTCCGCTTGCACATTATGCACCGTTTGTGGAGAAAACGTTGCCTAATATTGTAGTTTTATCAATATCTAATTGGATCGCCCCCCCAGTAGGGCAGTGGGGTACTCAGATCCGGGCAGTTCTTCTGTACTCAGTGGGGATGTCACGGTGGCTGACCCGGTTCGTGGCCCTAGGGGAACGTCCGTTGTAAATTGGGGGAAAGGTCTTTAAAGGGATAGTGTTCATGACGCCACCTGTGGTATTCGGTCAGGGTGACCGATGCTGCTTAGGGGTCCGCTGGGGTGATGTTATGGCAGCTAGATGGTATACCTTCCCACAGGTGAAGTATATTCCCAGGGCTTCCCAGAGTGTAGATGGAGAATGGTGGATGTTGTAAGGCGCAGTGAATAACAAGGACACAAGGTTGCAGTCTCTTTACCTTTACTGAAGGCTTCAGCGTCCACAGTCCAGAGCACCAGATCACAGGGCAGGCAGAGTCCGGCCGGTCTGAAGGCAACTCCAGAGTCTCCTTATCCAAGTGGAAATCAGTAGCCTTCCTCTAGCACCTGAGTGTTGTAGTACCTCCCTGCTGAGCTTCTCGGTGAGGTTCTCACAACTGATGTCGGTGTTCTAGGTGTTCTGTCTCTTTCTCTCTCTCTGTCCCCCAGATGGTATGGATAGGACAAACCCGTATGACTGATGGCCTGAGGCTTTTTACAGGGACCCTAGAGACACCCCAGCCCCCACAAGTTGCCACCGTGCCTCCTGGGTGTAAGGTCGGGCAACTAACGTGGAATTAACTGTCCTGCCAGTCTCTGAAGTAAAGCATAGAGTTCCTTACTCCCTCGGTGTTCTGGCTACTGGCTTCTGCGCCTCAGAGGGAGGCAGCCTATTGCAGGGCTGAACTCCCTCTGGATTCCTCTCCTTATGCTATGACTTCGTTTCTCACTCTCAGCAACGCAATTCTCTTTGTGTCCTTTCTTAGGATGCTGCCGCATGTGGGGCAGGCGCAGCTTCGTAACCTTTTATCTAGGCCTCTGACAGGATCCCAACCCCTGTCAGGGACCACTCTGTCTGCAGCTATTTGATGTTCCTCCTTTCCCTGTCTGCCTGACAGGTGCTGCCTGGGTGAAGCCCAGTCAACTTCTCACTAACTTCCTATCCAGACCACCAGTTTTACCCAACTGTGAGGAGTGCCCTACTAGATAGGAGCATAGCTCCCCCTGGTGGACTGGAGTGTGAAGTGTGTTGTGTGGTTTGTGATACCTGGTAAGGTGATGTCCTTTATTGCCATCAGACGTAACATCACTCCCCCTGGTGGAAGAACGACATTACTGCAACGACCAAGACCCTGGGGTGCTGCATAATAGTTTTATCAATATTAGTAGAGTTGAGTTTTTGCTTCTTTTTGTGAGTAGCTAGAAATATTTTCTCAGTTAAAGGGAACCTGTCACCCCCAAAATGGAAGTTGAGCTAAGCCCACCGGCATCAGGGGCTTATCTACAGCATTCTGTAATGCTGTAGATAAGCCCCCGATGTATCCTGAAAGATGAGAAAAAGAGGTTATATTATACTCACCCTGGTGCGCTCCCGCTGCTGTCCGGTCCAATGGGCGTCGTGGTCCGGTCCGGGGCCTCCCATCTTCATAGGATGACGTCCTCTTCTTGTCTTCACACTGCAGCTCTGGCGCCGGCATACTTTGTCTGCCCTGTTGAGGGCAGAGCAAAGTACTGCAGTGTGCAGGCGCCGGGCCTCTCTGACTTTTCCTGGCGCCTGCGCACTGCAGTACTTTGTTCTGCCCTCAACAGGGCAGACAAAGTACGCCTGCACTGGAGCCGCAGCATGAAGACAAGAAGAGGATGTCATCGTGAGAAGATGGGAGGCCCTGGACCGGACCGCTACGCCCATCAGATCGGACCGCCCCTGGGTGAGTATAATCTAACCTCTTCTCATCTTTCAGGATACATCGGGGGCTTATCTACAGCATTCCAGAATGCAGTAGATAAGCCCCTGATGCTGGTGGGCTTAGCTCAACTTCCATTTTGGGGGTGACAGGTTCCCTTTAATACTGTTGTTATCATAAGAGCTGATTAAGTTGCACTGATGCCTTAATGGCTTGGCAATAAAGCTGCAGGTGTCAGCGCACCCCAGTTAAATGCTTAGGTCCAAATTAGTCTCCTTGATTAAACAATTTATATACCAATCAGATTCCACCTCCCATTTTTTCAGAGACTCTTTAGAGAATGAAAGAAACAATGAATTGACATGGCCAACCATTTCACTGTTTATTTGCATTCATTTTGATACATATCCCCAAAAGTTTATCATCCTGTAAAGGAAGGCGTTCTGAAGTCTGAATTACAATGCTGTAATAGCTCGTTTTACCTGTCCGCACAAGTCTACTAGGGTAGCTTAGATTGACTGTTTTTCTATGAATAACCACTGGGGGGCGGATGAAATCTAGAAAAACAGCTAAGCATTGCACACAATCAGAAAACTTCAAAGGATTTTTTAGTGACCGCTTGCCCAGTAAAGTAAGATATTCAATTCAATTTAGTAATGCTTGACCAATTTCTGCTTAAACAACAGCAACAATCAGAAATTGCTAATTTTTACACATCTCAGACACTGATAATATTCAATAGAAATGGTAAAGTTTAAATATTTATAGGATTCTACAGAGAGTTGTTATGTGTCAGTAGGGAGGTATTGTGTACATCATCACTACAACATTAACGTTATGGGGGGCTTTTGTTGTATTTTTTTTACCATGTTACATTAAAGGTAGGTGTAATGGTATTTCCATTTTACAATACTTGATGATCACATAATATGTGAAGGGTTTCGCTTCTGTCCATTTACCCCTCGCAAGTAAGTTTGAAAGGAATAATGATGGACATAATAGTTGTGCAGCCAAAATGGTAGCCACTGCCACCTTATAATGTAAATAAGATTGCTTTATACTTTATCTTAAATTACATAGAGATGGCTCTGGTAGCACCCATTATGTATGGTTTGGGACTCTCTGCCCACATTCATTGTAACTCTAAAAAAAAAGAAATGTCGCCAGACAATTGCATCGTATAAATAATGTTATGGTATACTTCCTCATTGCAAGTTAGTCCCAATTATTTTATGGGTCACTTTCTTGGCACCATGGATATCTATCTAGCACTGCTTTTTACTTTACTCCAGCATCTGATCTTCAACCTGATTGACTAGAGCATTTCACAAATATGTAGGTAATCCTCCCCTCTTCTCCATACCATAACAACTCTCTATAGCTGCTGGAGCAGTCGCCTCTTTTCAGAACTGTGTCTCAAGTGCCTCCCCCAATGTCAGCAGGGGAGTCTTCTCTATCCAACCTGTGTTTGATGCAAACTAAAGGTGTTATCCAGGAATAGTGTCAGACTAGATAACACAGGGCCCACCAGAGATAAACATTCTTGGGGCCCACGACCCAGTAATACAGAAATAAGAAAACACACAGTCTGCAACGAAAAAGGAGGATGGCGCTCTTTACCTTAAGATGAAGCACTCTTTGGACTACATTGGATTTGACGAACTATGTTGGACCAACATTGGACCTAGTTAGATAATAAATGGTGCGGAATGGTGCAGGGTAGTGTTGTTTTAATTTTAAGCAAAGTATTTTGTTTTGTTTTTTTTGTAACATTTTATCATAGCATTAGTAATGGAGGTATTTAATAGATACCTTTAAATTATCGGAAATTTGGAGAAAATTTTGAAAATGTTTCAATTTTAAAACTTTAAATTTTTATGCCCTAAAATCAGAGGGTCATGTCACACAAAATACTTAATAAACAACATTTTCCACATGTCAACTTTACATCAGCACAATTTTGGAAACAATTTTTTTTGTTAGGAAGTTATAAGGGTTAAAAGTTGACCAGCGATTTCTCATTTTTACAACATAATTTCCCAAACCATAACCATTTTTTTTAGGGGCCACCTCATATTTCAAGTGACTTTGAGGTGCCTATATGACAAAAAATACCCAATAGTGACACCATTCTAGAAACTCCACCTCGCAAGAAGCTCAAATCCATATTCAAGAAGTTTATTAACCCTTCAGGTTCTAAAAAGTAATTAACAGAATGCGGAAAGAACAAATAAACATTTTAATTTTTTTTCAAAAATTTTCTTTAGCTCAATTTATTTTACATTCACAAGGGTAACAGAAGAAAATGGACAACACAATTTGTTGTGCAATTTCTCCTGAGCATGCTGATGCCCCATATGTGGGGGAAAACTGTTTAAGTGCACGGCAGGGTTTGGAAGGGAAGGAGCGCCATTTGACTTTTTGGATGTAAAATTTGCTGGAATAATTAGCGAGTGTTTGGAGACAACCTCATAAGCCTAAACAGTGGAAACCCCCCACAAGTTAAACCATTTTGTAAATTAAACCTCTCAGGGAACTTATATAGATGTTTGGTGAGCATCTTAAAACCCCAGATGCTTCACAGACGTTTATAACGTTGAGCCGTGAAAATAAAAAAAAAATCACAATTTTCTCACAAAAATGTATTTTAGATCCAAATTTTTCATTTTCATAGGGTTAACAGGAGAAATTGAACCATGCAATTTGTTGTGCAATTTCTTCTGAGTATGCTGATACCCCAAATTTAGAGGAAAGTTACTATATGGGTGCACAGCAGGGCTTGGAAGGTAAGGAGCAACATTTGATTTTTGAATGCAAAATTTGCTGGAATCAATAGTGGACGCCATGTCACATTTGGAGATCCCCTGATGTGTCTAAAACAGTGGAAACTCCTCACAAGTGATACCATTTTGGAAACTAGACCTGTCAGGAAACTTGTCTAGATGTGAATTGAACACCTTGAACCCCCAGGTGCCTCACAGAAGTATATAACGTTTAGCCATGAAAATGAAAAAAAAATCAACTTTTTTCACACAAAAAAGTTTTTTAGCCCCAATTTTTGCATTTTCACAAGGGTAACGGGAGAAAGTGGACCCCAAAATTTGTTGTGTAATTTCTCCTGAGTACACGAATAACCCATATGTGGTTGAAAACTTTTGAGGCACAGTGCAAAGCCCAGAAGGGAAGAAACGCCATATTACAGTGCAGATTTTGCTGCCCTGATTTGAGGGTGCCATGTCACATTGGCAAATCCCCTGAGGTGCCAGAACAGCAGAGCCCCCATAACCCTCTTTTTGCAAGCTACACATCTCAATGAATTCATCTAGGAGTGCAGTGATTATATTGACACCACAGGTGTGTCACAGAAGTTTATACCATTGGTCAGTGAAGAGAATATAATTTACATGTTTACTACCAAGATTGTGTGTTAGTCACAAATTTTACATTTTCATACTGGGAAATGGGAAAAATGGCACCAAAATGTGTCCCACAATTTCTGTTGAATGTAGAAAAACCCTATATATGGCTGTACAGTACAGTACACGGTGAGACCCGGGAGGAATGGAGTGCTATTTACCTCCGGGAGCACAGATTTTCCTAGAATAGTTTGCAAACTCCATATACAGAGTCTCTAAGTGCTAGAAAAGCAGACCCTCCCCCACTCAAGTGACCCCATTTTAGAAATTATGCCCTTTAGAAATTATTCTACAGGTTTAATGGCAATTTTGACTCCATGAGTGTTTTCCAGAAACAAACAGTAGTAGATGTTGATAAGCGAAAATTGCTAACTGCCATTGTAGTGAACAGTATGTTGAAGTGACCATTATATTGCAGTGACCAGTACATTATGACCAGCATGCTTCTGGAGACACGCACCCGTAAATTAGGCACTCAACACTACAGAAATGTCAAACATATGGGCGCTAAATGTGAATTAGACACACTCTGACACAGTAGAGAGGGCATTTGGATTTGGGAGCACAGAATTTGCTGAATTTCTTTTGAGCGGCGAGGAGCCATTTTGCTTTTCCAGAGCCGTTGTACTACCTGTAATGGTTAAACCTCCTGTATTTCTATTGACAGATAATGGACCTCAGTGGGGAATCGCTTTTTTTGTGGATTGAGCCGAAGCCAGTGGCATAGCTAGGGTTTTGGTTCAGGGGGGAGCAAAGATTCTGAGGGGGCCCCTTACCAGGAAACCTTGATTACAACTCGGTGACACCCCTTATTAGTGCAGGAGAACCTCAGCAGATGACCGCGCTGTTACTGAAGAAAATTTCTATATAAAGACCCACATGGATATTACCGCCATATGGTCAGCGGTAGATACCAGCCCTACAGAACATGTAAGTGATCACAGCACAGTTACAGATAATGACTTACCGCTGACATTCTTTCTGATGGAATCATTTTTCCCGTCTTTTCCATCTGGCCCAGACTGACATGACAACTTCTTCCACCCAGGACTCGGCTGCAGAGAATACAACAAAGACACATTTCACTTCTCACATTCCAGCTATCACCATCTATTACCAACCTGCACAAACTCCTCATCCTGCCGATACCTCAATGCTGAGCCGCTGCTGCCGTATGTGTCCCTATTACTGCACCTAATACCCCAATACTGAGCCGCTGCTGCCATATGTGTCCCTATTACTGCCCTTGCTGTGTGGTTCTCTGTACTCTCTAAATTCTAAAGCACCCCTCTATAATATAGTAATGCCTGGCGCAAGTGCCCTAGAAAACACTGCCCATATTTTGCCCCCTTGAAAGTAATAATGCCCTGTGTGCCCCTTTGACAGTCACAGTCACCTGAGTTCCCCTATAACAATAAGTGTAATATAAGACAGCACTCCTATAGGCAGACCCTGTAGTATAAGACAGTAGCCCTATAGGCAGACCCTGTAGTATTAGGCAGCACCCCATAGGCAGAGCCTGTAGTATAAGACAGTACCCCCATAAGCAGACCATGTAGTATAAGGCAGCCCCCTTAAAAAAAAAAAATACTCACCTCTCTTCCTCTTTCTTCCCACGGTGCTCCCTGCTCCCGCTCATTTCCTGACAGCAGGCGCCGAGTGGTGAGATCATCGCGCCCACTGTCAGTGTCGGCGTCGGCGACGCCAGACGCTGACAGGGGGATGATGGGAGAAGGAGCATAGCGCTCCTTCACTCATCAATGTGGTGAGCTGTATTGGCTAGATGCCAATACAGCTCACCTTGTGATGACAGGCGGGGGGGCCCATTGCTGGCACTGGCCCCCCCCCCGCCTGCTCAGGGGCCCCATAGCGGCAGAGCAGGGAGATCGATTCTCCCTGCTCTGCCGCAGAATGTAACTGCACTGGCGCGCTGCTACTGTTACAGTAGCGTAGATCTGGGTGGGCCCCCTCAGAGCTCAGGGCCCAGAGCGCTCGCACCCTCTACCCTCCCCCCCGCCCCTGGTAGCTACGCTACTGGTTGAAGCTTTTATTGGGAGCATTTTATATAACCTTTAGTTATCTGGCGCTCTATGCTGAGCACTTACTTTGTGGTTTCCATCTAAATCTCCGAGTGACGTGACAGTTTAAACCCCCAAGGGATCCATTCACTATTTTGAGGCAGCAGAATCAATCTGGAGTCCGTCTGGCCTCTATTCAGCGATGTCCTTCTTTTCAGACGAACACCGCCGCCGGATCACAAGTCCTATGGCGTCCACAGTGTCTCCATCTGCCTCATTATAGGGAATCTTCCACTGGAGGTTCAGTCTGAATCATGTATTTTAGAGATTTACATGGAAACCCTGGTGTAAGCGTTCAGCATCGAGAGCAGGATACACGTGATTTGAGCCTTACTGCAATCTTTGTAAGGTAGAATAAACAAATCAACAGCAGGTGAAGAATTGGTTATATATTTATGTTTTACATGGTTCCTTTTGCAGTATAAGTGATTAGATGACTTTAGTCTTCAGGTCGGTGCAATTACAGCGATACCAGATTTATATTGGGTTTTTATGCTTGACTGCTGTCACACACTAAAAGACGCTTTTTATTGCAAACACTCGTTTTTTGCATCATCACATTTAGGCTGGTTTCACATTTGCGGTTGTGTCCGCAGCGTTTGTGCTGCAATTTTCCGCATGCGTCGTGCATTCCCATCTTTAACATTAGGGACGCAGGTGTCTGCGATTGGTTGCATTTTGCCGCGTTTGACGATGCATGCGTCGTTTCATCGTCTGCGGTTTGGCTCAGTAAACGCTACATGTAGTAATTTTGTAGGCGTCAATTTGCCACCTAGAAACGTATGCGGTTGTTAGTGGAAGGAATGTGGCAAAAAAACGCATTACGGTCCATGTGAACGCATGCATTTGCAAGCACATGCATTTGCTTGCGTTTGTGAACGCATGTGTTGCACCACAGGAAAACATGTTTAGACACTGATTAGCCACCACCCACATACAAAATGATAAAGGGAGGGAGTGGACATTGGCAGGTCACTACACAGCAGACTGATAAGCAGACCAGATGCAGGAAAGCACCTTGGAGGAAGACTCTGCACAATGTGAGTATATCAAAGCCAACATCTTTATTTTCAATTTTCTGTCTCTATATGTCCTAATTTCTGCCATTTTTTTCTTTCTGCATGCATCAGAATGTCATCTTCTTCTGAGGAGGAGCAACGGCCTGGGCCTGCACAAGGGGAAAATGTCAGTGAAGTGAGTACTCACCTCTTCAGATTGGTAAGTATTCACTGTCACATCTACACATGTGACAATTTTTTTTTTCCTTTTTTTAGAGCACTTCTTCCACTGCGGCAGAGGCTCAGCAGGAGCAGCGGGGACACGGTCGGGTGACAAGGCGGCAGCGTGTACGTGGCTGACTGTTTATTGTATCCTCAGTTTACTATTCTTGAATGTTCATTTCTTTACTTTCCTCTTTCTTTACCTTTTCCTTCTTGAATACATTTTTTTCTCGACTTTCAATATTAATGCCAGTTTTCTGTCTCTGTTTTCTTTCTTTCCCTTATGTTAATGTCTCCAACATTAATGTCTCTGAGAGGAGTTTCTCTCATCACACACAGTTGTGTGATCCCGGCCAAAAGGCCATTGTCTAACCATTCTTTTTTGTTTTTCAACAGTGCTCAAAGGCAAAACACGTTGGCGTTCGATTAAGGATCGCTTCAACAAGGACCTTCGTCGAGAGAGCCGGGTTCCTAGTAGTTCTGGAGCAAGGATCCACAAATACAAATATCACCGCATCCTTGCATTTTTGAGACTGGTCCTTGCTCAGAGAACGTAAGTATTTTTTGTGGTGTATTGGGTTGTGTTGTATTGCCTAATCTGTATTTTTCTATTCCACAGGAGTTAGCGCTTTACTTTTGTAAATGTTTGGTAATAATTTTTTTTTCTTCTTTTTTTCACAGCACATGGAGCAGCACTCTTGACCCTGGTTCTGAAGCGGTCCTTCATCAAATAGCCACGGACCCGTCCAAGCCATCCAGCAGTGCTGCAGCAAGTGGGCCAGCCACACAGACTGGACACCAGGAAGCTGGTCCATCAGGTGTTCCCCTGTCCCAGTCCTCTGTCTCTTCTTTTTTGGACTCTTCCCGGCAGCGGCAGAGGGCCTCGGGCAGGTCACTCATGCCTGAGTTTTTGCACTTGAGGCGATGGGTGACCGACTGGATAGTGCCATAAACCATATGAATACACTTATCCAGGCGGTAACCAAAAGCCTTAACCAAGCGAAAGTCAACCTCCAGGGGCCAGCACATCACTTTTTCAATCAAATAGAGAAGGGAATGTTGGAACACCTTACTCCTGATCTCCAGCTTAGTGTCATGCAGGCCTGCAATGCTGCTTACATGCAGGCTATGCAGCAGAGTCGGTATTTTCAGCAGACAGTGGCGGCATATCCAGCTGTGCCAACACTGTCACGCTTGACCTCAATGCTGAGCTCTGCTGCATACCACTGCACGGCCTCCTCCTTTCCAAGCACTGCTGGACACCACTACAGCACCAACACCATGTCGAGTGCTGTTGGACAGCCCATCACCACCACCATGAGTACTGCTGCTCCTGCTTGGACCTCCTCCACTGCCGCCACCATGCAGCAGCAGGACCCTGGCATGGCCTTCCCCACCACCATGCAGCAGCAGGACCCTGGCATGGCCTTCCGCTCCACCACCACCACGATGCAGCAGGACCCTGGCATGGACTTCCAATCTACGAGCACAATGGACTCTGGCATGGCTGCCCGCTCTACGAGCACAATGGACTCTGGCATGGCCTTCTGCTCTATGAGCACAATGGACTCTGGCATGGTCTTCCGCTCTACGAACACAAAGGACTCTGGCATGGCTGCCCGCTCTACGAGCACAATGCAGCAGCTGGACCCTGACAGCTCGCCCACCACAACCAGGCCACAACAAATGAGCCCACTAAGGCTCCCCAGACCACGTAGATCCCAAAAAGGGAAAAAAAGTAAAAAAACGCGTACTATCTGTATTCCTCCCCCTCACCTCCCAATGTGTCTGTAATGTCAGGTTTGTCTCACCCTTCCAGTGTGTCTCAGGCCTCTCATGTGTCAAGCCCCATACCCAAACTCCCAGACCCCAATACTTTAACTGCCCCTTCTCCTGCCACCCCTGCGTCATCCACACTTAGCCAGGCCTCACAGCTATATACCCCCCAGTTCTGTCACTCTACCCCAAGCAGGCGCAGTTAAATTTTTATTTTGTTAAAAAAATAAATAATGTTTTTTGCCCCCAACAATGTTTGGTGAATTGTGTATTTCGCCGCTGGCAACACACACCGTGCGCTGAATAAAACACTGCGCTGCACACTTTATTTTTTGCCAACTCATAGCTCCAGTAGTTATTAAGTAGAACACTGCACCTTTGTGTGTTTGGTATAAAGCTATGAGGTGGCAAAAAAAAAATTCTTGTATTTTCTCCATAATCTCTTCAGTCTGATTAATCTGTGTCACAGACTGAAGAGAAAATGGCTGTAATACAAAGCAGAACTATACTCATCAGGTCATGTTTCAAAAAACTAATTATTTATGACACCTGACCTGGTGAGTAGAGAACTGCCTTGTATAACCTCCATTTTTTCTTCAGTGTACATAATCTATTTCACACAAACTGAAGAGACAATGGAGGTCATACAAGGCATATCTATACTCACCTGGACAGGTGTCAGAAATAGTGAATTCATCAGGCTGTTATTTGTGCATCATGAATTCATTATTTCTGACACCTGACTTGATAAGTATAGATCTGCTTTATATTAAACCTCCTTTGTCTCTTCAGTCTGCGTCCAATAGATACTGCAGAACAGAATCAGGACATAATGACGTCAACTACCTTATCACTAGCAACCTAAGTGGTTTTTAGAGGATATACATAGGAGACTCAGTCATGATATCAAAACACGTAGTTTATTAACAAAAAATATTAGTAACATTTAAAACATAACTGGTGTAGACCCAAACCCAACAGGACATTTTACACAATATTGTCTTGCCATGCCACATGTCCAATATCAGAATCAAAAAATTCAGCAAATTGGTTCCTCATGTGGCCAACTTCAACAGTTGACCGCAGCGGGTGATGCTGGTAATCTGGCAATGGGTTTGCAACTGATTCATCCAGTTCAATGATGGGTCGCTCCTTAGCCATTATGTAATTGTGGAGAACCACACACGCTTTGACCACCTCATCGACTGTCTCCATTTTTAGATTAATGGCTGTCCCAAGAATGCGCCATTTTGAAACTAGAATCCCAAAGGAACACTCCACTGTTCTTCGGGCCCTGGTCAGTCTGTAGTTATAAATCCTTTTAGTGTGGTTCAAGTCCCGCCTGGAATATGGCTTCAGTAGGTTTTCACACATCTGAAAGGCCTCATCCCCAACCATAGCAAATGGCATCGGTGGGCCTTGAGTGTTGGGGAGAGGTCGTGGCAGGGGAAAATTAAATTTTTTGCCATACACATGTTGGCCCATATCAGAGTTCAAGTCTGTGAGTCATTGCCAAGGCCAAAAGCTCCAATGTCCACGGCGATGAAGCGACAGTCTGTATCTGCTATTGCCATGAGCACAACAGAAAAATATTTTTGTAGTTGAAGTACTCCGATCCAGTTCTGGCGGGTTTGATAATGCGTATGTGCTTTCCATCCACCGCACCTAAACAGTTGGAGAAATCACACACACTCCAGAATTTTTCTGCAATTTCCATCCACATGTCCTCCGTGGGTTGGGGTGTAAATTCATCACGGAGAATGTTCCACAAAGCCCGGCAGGTGTCCGCAACTATTCCAGACAGGGTGGAAATTCAAAGCCAATACTGAAAGTGGAGCGATG
Organism: Ranitomeya imitator; assembly: GCF_032444005.1. Lineage (NCBI taxonomy): Eukaryota > Metazoa > Chordata > Amphibia > Anura > Dendrobatidae > Ranitomeya > Ranitomeya imitator. The sequence continues at coordinate 348,800,235 of NC_091282.1, read as the reverse complement.
ATAAGCTCTCTCTGGTTGCCAGAAATCTGAAATAAAATAAAAAAAATAAAATTACAATCAATTCCATTTATGGTGGTTTTCTGCTAAATACATAAAGGAAAATACAAATAATACATGACAGACCAACAATAATTATGACTGGCATTTGTTTAGAATTATTACATACCTTAATGTAACCAGGAGACAATCCTCTGCAGGAATAGATCTACGGAGCTGGATGTCCTGTCTCCGGATGGCTCCTTGGACACGATCAAGCAAATCCCGAAAAGAGTCTTGAGACATCCTGGTATATTCCGGGAATTTGTCCGGGTTGGCATTAAGCTCGCCATACAGCGTGTGGTAGGCTACACGGCTCTCCCGAAGTTCAATAATGGGGTGTCTCCAAAAACGCCTACTCCGTGTCTTTCTCTTTCATTCTCTATTTCTTTTTTACTCCCAAGCAAACGCACAGGCAAGAAACAGCTTGATACTTAAATCCAGGTTGAAATAAAAGCTCTCCATGCGAAGATCCATCATGACACAGGATACAGTAGCACACTGTTAAGATTTTAGCAGTCCAAGGGTCTATATATATTGATATCCCATAATACACGCCCACTGTAGTCCCTTTGGCGGTGTCTGTTTATCTAGATTTTTCTCCTGTTAAATTTTCCACCATGCGCACAGAAAACGCAAATGCATGCAAAACGCATAAAAAAGCGTGAAAACGCTGTTTTTTTTAATCGCATGCGTTACCTTATGCGTCTAAAAAAAACATTGCGTTTGTACGCGATTGCGTGCGGTTTTCGTGCGTTTGAGGTTGCAGATTAAACGCTGCGGATTCTAATGCAAATGTGAAACTAGTCTTAGACAGTTTTAATTTTTACATATTTCGGCCGACAGAATCATGTGACAGCTTTGGTACCATGTTCGCGCACATGACATTTTTTGATCGCTTTCTTTTCCGATTTTTGGGAAGTAGAATTAACAAAAAAACAGCAATTCATGAATTTTTTTTTATACCATTCTGCATGTGGTAAAATTACTAAAACAGCTTTATTCTTCAGGTCAGTACAATTAGGACGATACCCCAATTACAGTGGGTACAAAAAGTATTCTGACCCATTTAAATTTTTCACTCTTTGTTTCAATGCAGCCATTTGGTAAATTCAAAAAAGTTAATTTTTTCACATTAATGTACTAAAAAACAGAAATGTAGTAATTTTTGCAAATTTAATAAAAAAGGAAAACTGAAATATCACATGGGCATAAGTATTCATATTTAAGTCACATGCTGTCCATTTCCTTGTGATCCTCTTTGAGATGGTTCTGCTCCTTCATTGGAGTCCAGCTGTGTTTAATTAAACTGATAGAACTTGATTTCGAAAGGCACACACCTGTCTATATAAGAGCTCACAGCTCACGGTGCATGTCAGACCAAATGAGAATCATGAGGTTAAAGGAAATGGCCATGGAGCTCAGAGACAGAATTGTGGCAAGGCACAAATCTGGCCAAGGTTACAACAGAATTTGTGCAGTACTCAAGGTTCCTAAGAGCACAGTGGCCTCCATAATCCTGAAACGGAAGAAGTTTGGGACCACCAGAAGTCTTCCTAGACCTGGCCGTCCAGCCAAACTGAGCAATCATGGGAGAATAGCCTTGGTGAGAGAGGTAATGAAGAACCCCAAGATCACTGTGACTGAGCTCCAGAGATGCAGTAGGGAGATTGGAGAAAGATCCACAAAGTCAACTATTACTGCAGCCCTCCACCTGTCGGGCCTTTATGGCAGAGTGGCCCGACAGAAGCCTCTCCTCACTGCAAGACATATGAAAACCCGCATAGAGTTTGCTAAAAAACACATGAAGGACTCCCAGACTATGAGAAATAAGATTCTCTGGTCTGATGAGATTCAGATAGACCTTTTTGGTGATAATTCTAAGCAGTATGTGTGGGAAAAACCAGGCAAAACTCATCACCTGCCCAATACAATCCCAACAGTGAAACATGGTGGTGGCAGCATCATGCTATGGGGTTGTTTTTCAGCTGCAGGGACAAGGCGACTAGTTGTCGTTGAAGAAAATATGAATGTGTTCAAGTACAGAGATATCCTGGATGAAAACCTCTTCCAGAGTGCTCTGGACCTTAGACTTGGCCGAAGGTTCACCTTCCAACAAGACAATGACCCTAAGGACACAGCTAAAATAACAAAGGAGTGGCTTCAGAACAACTCTGTGATCATTCATGACTGACCCAGCCAGAGCCCTGACCTAAACCAAATTGAGCATCTCCGGAGAGACATGAAAAAGGCTGTCCACCAACGTTCACCATCCAACCTGAGGGAACTGGAGAGGATCTGCAAGGAAGAATGGCAGAGGATCCCATAATCCAGGTGTGAAAAACTTGTATCATTCCCAAGAAGACTCATGGCTGTACTAGCTCAAAAGGGTGCTTTGTTATGACCTGGTGGTCAGGACAATAATGGACCTGGTGGTTAAGAGCACACGGAATGACCTGATAGTTACTGATAATATAGGACGAGCTCTGGGAGGTGGGAACTCTGCTGACCGCAATCCCTAATCCTATCAACCACACTAGAAATAGCCGTGGATTGCTCCTAACGCTCCCTATGCAACTCGGCACAGCCTAAGGAACTAGCTAGCCCTAAAGATAGAAAAATAAAGCCTACCTTGCCTCAGAGAAATTCCCCAAAGGAAAAGGCAGCCCCCCACATATAATGACTGAGTAAAGATGAAAATACAAACACAGAGATGAAATAGATTAAGCAAAGTGAGGCCCGACTTACTGAACAGACTGAGGATAGGAAAGGTAGCTTTGCGGTCAGCACAAAAACCTACAAAAAGACCACGCAGAGGGCGCAAAAAGACCCTCCGCACCGACTCACGGTGCGGAGGCGCTCCCTCTGCGTCCCAGAGCTTCCAGCAAGCAAGACAACAATCAAAATAGCAAGCTGGACAGAAAAATAGCAAACCAGAGAAAAACAAGCAGTCACTTAGCTTCTGCTTGGAAGACAGGTCACAAGAACGATCCAGGAGTGAACTAGACCAATACTGGAACATTGACAGGTGGCATGGAGCAAGATCTAAGTGGAGTTAAATAGAGCAGCCAGCTAACGAATTAACCTCGTCACCTGAGGAAGGAAACTCAGAAACACCCACAGCCACCAGAGAAAGTCCATGGACAGAACCAGCCGAAGTACCATTCATGACCACAGGAGGGAGCCCGACATCAGAATTCACAACAGTGCTTCTACTCAATACTGAGCAAAGGGTCTGAATACTTATGACCATGTGATATTTCAGTTTTTCTTTTTTAATAAACCTGCACAAATTACAAGGTGGGGTGCAGAGTGTACATGAATGAAAAAAAAATAAACTTTTTAGAATTTACCAAATGGCTGCAATGAAACAAAGAGTGAAAAATTTAAAGGGGTCTGAATACTTTCCGTACCCACTGTATATAATTTTTTTAATGTTTTGGTGCTTTTACACAATAAAAACTATTTTATAGAAAAAAATACTTAAAAGTGCTTCTCATTAAATTAGAATGTCATCAAAATGTTAATTCATTTCAGTTCTTCAATACAAAAAGTGAAACTTATATATTATATAGCGTCATTACAAACAGAGTGAACCATTCCAAGTGTTTAGTTCTATTTATGTTGATGATTATGGCTTACAGCCAATGAAAACCCAAAAGTCATTATCTCAGTAAATTAGAATACTTTATAACAAACGTTTGAATTTTTTTCTTAAATCTGAAATAGTGGCCTACTGAAATGTATGTTCAGTAAATGCACTCAATACTTGGTTGGGGCTCCATTTGCATCAACTACTGCATTATTGCGGCACGACATGGAGGCGATCAGCCTGTGGCACTGCTGAGGTATTATGGAAGCCCAGGTTGCTTTGATAGGAGCCTTCAGCTCGTCTGCATTGTTGGGTCATCTTCCTCTTGACAATACACCATAGATTCCCTATGTGGTTAAGGTCAGGCGAGTTTTTAAACCAGGTATTAGTATTTTTGGCAGTGTGAACAGGTGCCTGCTGGAGAATAAAATTTCCATCTCCAAAAAGCTTGTAGGCAGCGGGAAGAATGAAGTACTCTAAAACCATGAAGTGCTCAAAGACGGCGTCGCTGACTTTGGTCCTGATAAAACACAGTACATCTCACCAGCACATGACATGGCTCACCAAACCATCACTAATTGTGGAAGCGTCACACTAGACCTCAAGCAGCTTGGATTGTGGCCTCTCCACTCTTCCTCCAGACTCTGGGACCTTGATTTCCAAATGAAATGCAAAATTAACTTTCATCTGAAAACAACACCTTGGACCACTGAGCAACAGTCCAGTTCTTTTCCTCCTTGGCCCAGGTAAGATGCTTCTGGCGTTGTCTATTGGTCATAAATGGCTTGACAACAGGAATGCAACACTTGTAGCCCATGTCCTGGATAAGTCTGTGTGTGGTGACTCATGAAGAAATGACTCCAGCAATGACTCCCCCAAATATTTGAATGGCCTTTTCTTAACAATCCTTTCAAGGCTGTGGTTATTTCGGTTGGTTGCACACCTTTTTCTGCCACACTTTTTCATTCCACTCAACTTTCCATATGCTTGGATACAGCACTCTGTGACCAGCCAGCATCTTTAGCAACGACCTTTTGTGACTTACCCTCCTTGGGAAGTGTGAAAATGACTGCCACTTTTTGATGATATTCTAATTTAGTGAGAAACACTTGTATTTTTGCATCGCTTTTTTCTGAGAGCTGTAACTTTTTTTTGTGTGGGACAAGATGATGTTTTTAGCAGTACCATTTTTATTTACATTTGTCTTTTTGATCGCATTTTAATGAACTTTTTGTTCAGCGGTATAATAATAAATCATAGTTTTTTGCTTTGTTTTTGTTTTGTTTGTTTTTTTACGGTGTTCACTGAAGGGGTTAGCTAGTGGGACAGTTTTTTGGGTAATTCCGGACACGTCGATTTGAAATATGTGTACTTTTTTATTTTTTTTATTTTTTGCCTAAATAAATGTATTTTTAGATTAATATTTTCTCTTTTTTTTTTCTTTATTTGGGGATTTAAAAAAATATTTTTACACATTTTAATAACTTTTTTTTTACTATTTTACATTGTCCTAGGATGGGAATTCACTGTATATTGACAGATCACTTAGGCCGGGTTCACATTGCGTTAACAGTAGCCCATTCAACACATACGTTAACGGGCTGCTGTTAACTCAAGTGCCAGCATGGCAGCGCGCTAGCGCAGATAGAGCATCTGCTATCTCTCTCTACGCTAGCGGTGACGGACCCGGAAATGCTGCAGCCCGCGTCTTGGGGTCCGCCACTCTATGATGGCACATCGCTAGCGCACACCCATTGTGGGCGTGCACTAGCGATGCGTCCGACATTGGATTCAATGGTGGCGATAACGAACTGCGTTACACCGCGTTATGCCGCAGTGTAACGTAGTCCGTCTAACGGACAGGTTTAACGCAATGTGAACTCAGCCTTACTGTGCAATGCTTCTGCACTTCAGGGCATCATAGCAGCATCTGACAGGCAAAGGAGGAGGTTTCTCAGCTCCTGCTCTGACCAGGCGCCACCTTCCGTGCATGATCCTGAAGGACCCCACTGCCATCTTGCGGCCTGGGGTCACCATGGAGACCATCGACACAATGCGATCGCATCGTGTTATGCCAATGGAAGCAGAGAGTAAGCTCACTCAATGTTGCTGTCACTAATGACAGCAGCATCAAAGAGGTTAAACGTCCATGATCAGTGCTAGCTGCAGGGTGTCAGCTCTCACATAGAACTGACACCAGCATCTGATCGCGGCTGCCCTCAGCGTGAGCGCAGCGGTTTGCGGGAATGCAGCTTCTGCGGCACCGTATATGTGCGGTGCAAGTCAGGAAGGGGTTAAGGTGGCAGAGAATTTTATTAAGGTAGTACTGCAGAACTTAATGTAGATGTCAGTACAACCTTAAATGATGCTTCAGACTTCAGCCAAAGTGTCTCTCCTCCAAACATATATACGCATGGAGGAGGGCCCCCAGAATCCTCTAGTGCTCTAGTGGGCTAGTCCGACACTGTCAAGGACCATATTCATTTTTTAATTTAAGCCAAGATACTAACAGCCAGAGGGTTCCTAACTACCTGACTGTTCTATCTGGTACCTGCTCAGAGCGATCACTGACCCCTTCTGCCGGAGATTCAGCTACTCAATGTCTACAGAGCAGCTCTTCTTCTTCCCCTCTGCTCTGTCAATGGGTGAGACTGCTGGTGTTATGCTGATTGACAGCCATCCCCTCACAGTTAGGCAGTGGAGAGCTAACTGTCAGTCAGCATGGCATCAACAGTCACAAGCCATCAACATAGTAAAGGGGAAAACAAGCTGCTCCTCTGTCAATGTGACGTCAGTGGAAGCCGTAGAATTGTTGTGCAGGAAGAGATCAGCGACGGGCAGATCAGGCAGATAGTTAGCATCTACTGTCCTGTTAATTCTTAGGCTCAAAGTAAAAAATAATATAACCCTGGATAACCCCTTTAACTGCCTTATATCAGATGCCCCTTCACTCCACCCACAAGAATGTCCCCACGCCCCATTCTCTTGCTCTATGCTACAGAATCCATGTTGTACCCAGGCACACCACTTCCTGAAACCATTTAAAGCTATGAATGATTAAATTACCAGTTATAGAGAGAAAGAAAGCCAAGCCAATAATAACGTGTGTGAGAGAGAGAAATGTATTTGGCTTTGGAAGAAAACTGGTTAACACATCAGATATAACTGTGTAACATTTCCAATGGTAATATTATAATAATAATCATTTTCATTTCTATAGCGCCAACATATTCCGCAGTGCTTTACATTTTCGAGGGGACTTGTACAGACAATAAAAGACATTACAGAATATTAATTATCACATAAATCAGCAGATACTAAGGAGTGAGGGTCCTGCTCCCAAGATTACAATCTATGGTGATGCTCAATGATGAGAACTTTGCACTCAACACAAAAGTATAAGGGGACCAAGGAGCTCTTTATTATAGAATTAGGATCCGAGGCTACTTATTTCCACCCCAGTTTGGCAGATGTTTTAATACTAGAGTCCAATTCATAGGTCTGAAACTAGATTGTCATCTGAGTGGCATAGTCCAGGGTAGCCAAGAATTATAATTTTGTGCCATGGAGATACAGATTCGGCAAGAGATCACATAAAATATTTGGAAAGCGGATAATTTGTAATCTATGAAAGACATGTCTCATGATTGTTGGTCTATTTCTGGACAAGGCTTTGTGATGGGTCATTAAGCGCTTAGAGTAATTTCCCAGTTATCGGATGTAGCATGCTTCTTTCCCTCACAAAACTTGACATCAGACATGCTTAGCAGCAAGTCTACAGAAAAAAAAATTTGTGAATGATGTCAGTGCAGAGTGTCTAGAATCGCATTAACATAAACTGGCAGATTTCATAAACACATACAGTCAGGCGGTAGTGGCACGGCTGAGTCAGCTCACGTAACTATTCGGAAGTAAGTCGGCTCCTGCCAAGAATACATTCCTTCCATTGAAGAGAAACAGAGAGGGAGCAGTAAGATCGAATCGCGTGTTTTACAGTTGAGGATGTTCTTATTCAGGCTCAGTAACTGTTAACTAATTGCCGAAACATGTTGATTGGAGTGTAACGTTGGAAAAGTAAAACCATTTCTAACATTTTTCAGTCTACTAAACTTGTGCTATAAACAAATATCACCCTGTCACTTTACAAACAAAATTCATCACTTCAATAGGCTTCAGATGAAATCTGTACTTCTAGCGAATAAGCTCTTGTCGTCCTCCACAATGCTATGTGCACTCTAACAGCACATTCATCTGGGTAGTGTAAAGGACCATACACATTATTCTAACGTCGGCCAAACCCGCACGTATCAGCAGGATCAGTAATCTAACGTGTATGGAGGCCTCTACACTTCCCCCGGCTCATGATGTATAAGGACGAGAAGAAGCGCCATGTTGGAATTTCAATGACCCCAAAAGCTGCTGCCAGAGATGTCTCTCTCATAGAGAACGCAGGAGCACTCCGGCGAGCATTACTGTGTATGTGTGAGACAGCTGTTAGCTGAATGATTGCTCGTCTGACAGTCATGTTATGTGTATGGGGCCCTTAAAGGGAACCTGTCATGTCTGAAAATGCTATTAACCTGCATATATAGATTTAATCTGCAAGATAATAGCGTTATGAAGGTACACGGCCACTGTACTGAAAGTGCGGCACCCAGGAGAAAATGAATTTTATTTCTCCTGGGACCCGCCGCCTTTCTTTCACTGGTGTGCCCAGAGCAATTACAGTCACCAATCACCTCACAGTATTGAGAGTGAAGGTTGCAAGCACGCCCTTACACTGACTGACAGCTGGCTCTGCACTGATGCCATTGCACAGCCAGCTGTCATTTAGTTCCAGGGTGTTATTACAACTGATATCCTCAGTGCTGTTAGAGGTGACTATAATTGCTCTGGGTATGCCTGCATGACTGAAAGCCGGCATCTCCAGTGAGAAAGTAAAATTAATTTTTCTGCACTGTCAGTACTTGGGCCAAGCACCTTCATAACGTTATTAACCTTCAGATTAGCCTCACATTAAGGGTAAGTTCACACAGGGTGTTTTTGCTGCTTTTTTTATGCTAATTTTCAGCTGCTTTTTACAAAACCAGCAAAGCCTATGAGATTTCAGAAATCTCATGCACACACATTGTTTTTTTGTGTGATCAGTATTTTGTGCTTTGCTGTGTTTTTTTGGACTTCAGCGCTTTTGCTGCGATTTTCACCCATTGACCCAGGGATTCAAACTTGAGGAGGATAATTTGCATATTCCAGGTGCCTTCTGGGAAAAGCGAAGAGTCTCCCTCAGCAAGAAGATCGTTGGGTACAGCCGGGACCAGCTGCTTGGAAAGCATCACCAAAGCAGGGATTCAAGCTTGAGGAGGATAATTTGCATATTCCAGGTGCCTTCTGGGAAAAGCGAAGAGTCTCCCTCAGCAAGAAGATCGTTGGGTACAGCCGGGTCCAGCTGCTTGGAAAGCATCACCAAACCAGGGATTCAAGCTTGAGGAGGATAATTTGCATATTCCAGGTGCCTTCTGGGAAAAGCGAAGAGTCTCCCTCAGCAAGAAGATCGTTGTGTACAGCCGGGACCAGCTGCTTGGAAAGCATCACCAAACCAGGGATTCAAGCTTGAGGAGGATAATTTGCATATTCCAGGTGCCTTCTGGGAAAAGCGAAGAGTCTCCCTCAGCAAGAAGATCGTTGGGTACAGCCAGGACCAGCTGCTTGGAAAGCATCAAGAAACCAAGGATTCAAGCTTGAGGAGGATAATTTGCATATTCCAGGTGCCTTCTGGGAAAAGCGAAGAGTCTCCCTCAGCAAGAAGATCGTTGGGTACAGCCGGGTCCAGCTGCTTGGAAAGCATCACCAAACCAGGGATTCAAGCTTGAGGAGGATAATTTGCATATTCCAGGTGCCTTCTGGGAAAAGCGAAGAGTCTCCCTCAGCAAGAAGATCGTTGTGTACAGCCGGGACCAGCTGCTTGGAAAGCATCACCAAACCAGGGATTCAAGCTTGAGGAGGATAATTTGCATACTCCAGGTGCCTTCTGGGAAAAGCGAAGAGTCTCCCTCAGCAAGAAGATCGTTGGGTACAGCCAGGACCAGCTGCTTGGAAAGCATCAAGAAACCAAGGATTCAAGCTTGAGGAGGATAATTTGCATATTCCAGGTGCCTTCTGGGAAAAGCGAAGAGTCTCCCTCAGCAAGAAGATCATTGGGTACAGCCGGGACCAGCTGCTTTGAAAGCATCACCAGAATTTTTGCCTGTAGGACATTATTGCAAGAAAGCTTGGCTGAGTAGATTACACAAGAAGGAAAACACACAGCAAGTCAGCAGGATCTAGGAGCAACATGGCAGATGTGACAACCTACATGGTGAGCTGCAGCATGTGCTACATGTTCACAGATCGACCAGAAGAAGAATCCAATTTCACCTGTCAGAAGTGTAGACCAGTGGCCCTTTTAGAAGAAAAGGTGCGGGGTCTGGAAGAAAGAATAGCAACTTTGAAACTCATCAAAGAGAATGAAGACTTCCTAGACAGAACAGAAGCATCTCTACTGGTCACAGAAGGTGAAAAAAGTGTAAGAGAACCTCCAAAAGCAGATGAGTGGAAGCATGTGACCAAAAGAAGTAAGAAGACCATGGAGAAATCACCAACCACACAACTGAAGAACCGATTTCAAATCTTTGTAGAGGATGAAGATGGCACACCTAAGGATGAAGCAATACCAGCAAGCAAAAAAGAAAAGGGCACACAGCAACAAGTGACAGCAAAAAGTACAGCCAAGAAGCAACGAAGAGTGGTGGTGGTGGGAGACTCACTACTGAGAGGCACAGAAGCAGCCATCTGCAGACCGGACATAACCGCAAGAGAAGTATGCTGCCTTCCAGGTGCGATGATCAAGGATGTGACCGATAGGATACCAAAGCTCTTCAGCTCCAAGGACGTCCACCCATTTCTTCTGATACATGTTGGCACCAATGACTCGGCAAGGAAGGACCTACTGACAATCTGCAAGGACTTTGAAGAGTTGGGGAAGAAAGTAAAGGAACTGGATGCACAGGTAGTGTTTTCTTCTATCCTTCCAGTAGACGGGCATGGCACCAGGAGATGGAACAGGATCCTTGATGCGAAGAACTGGCTAAGACGATGGTGCAGCAACAAGGATTCGGATTCCTGGACCACGGTGTGAATTACTTGTACGATGGACTCCTCGCCAGAGACGGACTACACCTCAACAAACCTGGGAAACACACATTTGCTAGAAGACTCGCTACACTCATCAGGAGGGCGTTAAACTAGAAGAAGAGGGGACGGGAAGAAAACCATTAGACTCGAACAAAGAAGACCCAGGAAAACATACTTAGAAGGGAGGTAAGAACATTTCTAAAACAATCCACAGCAAGGAGATTGGAACAAAACAAAATCCTCTAAACTGCATGCTCGCAAACGCCAGAAGCCTGACAAACAAGATGGAAGAACTAGAAGCAGAAATATCTACAGGTAACTTTGACATAGTGGGAATAACCGAGACATGGTTAGATGAAAGCTATGACTGGGCAGTTAACTTACAGGGTTACAGTCTGTTTAGAAAGGATCGTAAAAATCAGAGAGGATGAGGGGTTTGTCTCTATGTAAAGTCTTGTCTAAAGTCCACTTCAGGGGAGGATATTAACGAAGGGAATGAGGATGTCGAGTCCATATGGGTCGAAATTCATGGAGGGAAAAATGGTAACAAAATTCTCATTGGGGTCTGTTACAAACCCCCAAATATAACAAAAAATCATGGAAAGTCTACTTCTAAAGCAGATAGATGAAGCTGCAACCCATAATGAGGTCCTGGTTATGGGGAACTTTAGCTACCCAGATATTAACTGGGAAACAGAAACCTGCGAAACCCATAAAGGCAACAGGTTTCTGCTAATAACCAAGAAAAATTATCTTTCACAATTGGTGCAGAATCCAACCAGAGGAGCAGCACTTTTAGACCTAATACTATCTAATAGACCTGACAGAATAACAAATCTGCAGGTGGTCGGGCATCTAGGAAATAGCGACCACAATATTGTACAGTTTCACCTGTCTTTCACTAGGGGGACTTGTCAGGGAGTCACAAAAACACTGAACTTTAGGAAGGCAAAGTTTGACCAGCTTAGAGATGCCCTTAATCTGGTAGACTGGGACAATATCCTCAGAAATAAGAATACAGATAATAAATGGAAAATGTTTAAGAACATCCTAAATAGGCACTGTAAGCGGTTTATACCTTGTGGGAATAAAAGGACTAGAAATAGGAAAAACCCAATGTGGCTAAACAAAGAAGTAAGACAGGCAATTAACAGTAAAAAGAAAGCATTTGCACTACTAAAGCAGGATGGCACCATTGAAGCTCTAAAAAACTATAGGGAGAAAAATACTTTATCTAAAAAACTAATTAAAGCTGCCAAAAAGGAAACAGAGAAGCACATTGCTAAGGAGAGTAAAACTAATCCCAAACTGTTCTTCAACTATATCAATAGTAAAAGAATAAAAACTGAAAATGTAGGCTCCTTAAAAAATAGTGAGGAAAGAATGGTTGTAGATGACGAGGAAAAAGCTAACATATTAAACACCTTCTTCTCCACGGTATTCACGGTGGAAAATGAAATGCTAGGTGAAATCCCAAGAAACAATGAAAACCCTATATTAAGGGTCACCAATCTAACCCAAGAAGAGGTGCGAAACTGGCTAAATAAGATTAATATAGATAAATCTCCGGGTCTGGATGGCATACACCCACGAGTACTAAGAGAATTAAGTAATGTAATAGATAAACCATTATTTCTTATTTTTAGGGACTCTATAGCGACGGGGTCTGTTCTGCAGGACTGGCGCATAGCAAATGTGGTGCCAATATTCAAAAAGGGCTCTAAAAGTGAACCTGGAAATTATAGGCCAGTAAGTCTAACCTCTATTGTTGGTAAAATATTTGAAGGGTTTCTGAGGGATGTTATTCTGGATTATCTCAATGAGAATAACTGTTTAACTCCATATCAGCATGGGTTTATGAGAAATCGCTCCTGTCAAACCAATCAGTTTTTATGAAGAGGTAAGCTATAGGCTGGACCACGGTGAGTCATTGGACGTGGTATATCTCGATTTTTCCAAAGCGTTTGATACCGTGCCTCACAAGAGGTTGGTACACAAAATGAGAATTCTTGGTCTGGGGGAAAATGTGTGTAAATGGGTTAGTAACTGGCTTAGTGATAGAAAGCAGAGGGTGGTTATAAATGGTATAGTCTCTAACTGGGTCGCTGTGACCAGTGGGGTACCGCAGGGGTCAGTATTGGGACCTGTTCTCTTCAACATATTCATTAATGATCTGGTAGAAGGTTTACACAGTAAAATATCGATATTTGCAGATGATACAAAACTATGTAAAGCAGTTAATACAAGAGAAGATAGTATTCTGCTGCAGATGGATCTGGATAAGTTGGAAACTTGGGCTGAAAGGTGGCTGATGAGGTTTAACAATGATAAATGTAAGGTTATACACATGGGAAGAAGGAATCAATATCACCATTATACACTGAACGGGAAACCACTGGGTAAATCTGACAGGGAGAAGGACTTGGGGATCCTAGTTAATGATAAACTTACCTGGAACAGCCAGTGCCAGGCAGCAGCTGCCAAGGCAAACAGGATCATGGGGTGCATTAAAAGAGGTCTGGATACACATGATGAGAGCATTATACTGCCTCTGTACAAGTCCCTAGTTAGACCGCACATGGAGTACTGTGTCCAGTTTTGGGCACCGGTGCTCAGGAAGGATATAATGGAACTAGAGAGAGTACAAAGGAGGGCAACAAAATTAATAAAGGGGATGGGAGAACTACAATACCCAGATAGATTAGCGAAATTAGGATTATTTAGTCTAGAAAAAAGACGACTGAGGGGCGATCTAATAACCATGTATAAGTATATAAGGGGACAATACAAATATCTTGCTGAGGATCTGTTTATACCAAGGAAGGTGACGGGCACAAGGGGGCATTCTTTGCGTCTGGAGGAGAGAAGGTTTTTCCACCAACATAGAAGAGGATTCTTTACTGTTAGGGCAGTGAGAATCTGGAATTGCTTGCCTGAGGAGGTGCTGATGGCGAACTCAGTCGAGGGGTTCAAGAGAGGCCTGGATGTCTTCCTGGAGCAGAACAATATTGTATCATACAATTATTAGGTTCTGTAGAAGGACGTAGATCTGGGGATTTATTATGATGGAATATAGGCTGAACTGGATGGACAAATGTCTTTTTTCAGCCTTACTAACTATGTCACTATGTTACTATGTGTAGGGATTGTACTCGCTCAGGTGCGGCGGATGACACTCTGGAGGCACGTTTCATTAAAAGTTCACAGGTTTATTGCTCCATAAACCACATAGCAACAGGAACAACAGGTAAACAGTCTTACTTCAGACAGTTGAATCCTCAATGTCCATATTAGAGCTCCGCTCTCAGACCTGTAGGCATACAGGCTGTGCCATGTCCAGCACGTAAGCTCTCCAGCCTAAATATGGTCTCTGTGTGCTGTTCAGGACGTCTGTCCCCACTTGGAACCGTCCAACACACAGGCCACTCTGCAGTGTCCAGCCAGGACACATGGAAGTCTGTCCACTCTTGCAGACTCCCAAACACACTCACAGCCATGTGCCAAACACACCTCCATTATGTAGCCTGAAACCACACCCAGGTACCTGTCACATGATTAGACATGTGGTTCTGACATCACCACAGGTCCTGAAACAAACATAGATAGACACGGTTATGCCCCTTACCCAGTGGTGAGGTACATGGGTAGCCAGACCCTCCCATCTCTCATAGCTACCCGTAACCCAGAGCCAAACATACTAAACAATTTCTTATTGCTTTATGTGCATTACAGAAAACACTCCGGGTCACATCACAGTAACAAGCCTTCTCTGTGATACATACCTCCCGTTGACTATCCAACCTTTAGCCACGCTACATATGTTACTATGTTACTTGAATGGGTTTTGCAGCAAAAACGCAGGTATCATTATTTGTTGCTGAAAATCCAAGGACATTAGCATGGACAAAGAGAAAAAAAAGCACCAAAAAAACGCACCAAAAATGCACCTAAACCTGCGTTTTTGACGCAGCTTCTTCCCTGCCAAGAAGATCAGGTTTTGCTGCAGGAAAAAAAGCAGCAAAAAGCCCTGTGTGAACTTACCCTAAAAGCTTTATTGGACCTGACATGTTCCCTTTAACTGGGCCTACATAGTTAGGACCAAGATTACGGTGGCAATACACAGGAGGGGTCCTGTCACAACTGTCAAGATCACAGAAAATCATCATAGACTCATCATACAGTGGCAGACTGGTACAGAGGGAAAAGGACCCGGCCCTTGCGGGCTTACATTGTACAGGATTATGGGGGAAGCGACAGTAGGTCGGAGGTTGCAGTAGCTCCAATGGTGTTGAGGTGGTCGTGTGGTCATTATAGGTTGTTAGCTTTTATGAAGAGCTTGGTTTTCAGGTTCCATTTGAAGGATCCAAATGTGGTGGATAACCGGACTTGTTGGGGCACAGAATTTCAGAGGATGGGGGATATTTGGGAGAAATCTTGGAGTGAGGAGTAGTGATGAGCGAGTATACTCGTTGCTCGGGTTTTCCAGCGCACGCTTGGGTGGTCTCCGAGTATTTATGACTGCTCGGAGATTTAGTTTTCATTGTGGCAGCTGAATGATTTACAACTAATAGCCTGCTTGATTACATGTGGGGACTCCTTAGCAACCAGGCAATTCCCTCGTGTACTCAACCTGGCTAGTAGCTGTAAATCATTTAACTGCCGTGATGAAAACTAAATCTCCGAGCAGTCATAAATACTCAGAGGTCACCTGAGCGTGCTCGGGAAAACCCGAGCAACGAATACACTCGCTCTTCACTAGTGAGGAGCCAATAACCGTGGAAGAGAGAAGGGGGTCTTGGGAGGACCGGAGATTACGTGAGGGATGATATTGAGAGACTAATTCAGAAATATATGGAGGAGAAAGGTTATGGATGGCTTTGTAAGTCAGTGTTAGTAGTTTAAACTGGATACGCTGGAAAAGAGCCAGTGAAGGGATTTGCAAAGAGGGGAAGCAGGAGTGTAGAGAGGAGAGAGATTAATTAGTCCGGCAGCAGAGTTAAGGACGGACTGGAGGGGTGCGAGAGTGTTAGAAAGTAGGCCACAGAGGAGGATGTTGCAGTAGTCGAGGCGGGAGATGATTAAGGCATGCACAAGCATTTTGGTAGAGTGAGGGTTGAGAAAAGGACGGATTCTGGAAATATTTTTGAGCTGGAGGTGACAAGAGCTTGGATTTGTAGATTGTGAGCCCTCGCGGGCAGGGTCCTCTCTCCTCCTGTACCAGTTGTGACTTGTATTTTTCAAGATTATTGTACTTGTTTTATTATGTATACCCCTCCTCACATGTAAAGCGCCATGGAATAAATGGCGCTATAATAATAAATAATAATAATAATAATAATAATGTGCGCTTTGAAGGACAGGGCAGAGTCGAGGGTTGCTCCGAAGTATTTCTGGGACAGGAGAAAGTGCGATTTCATTTATTTTGATAGATAGATCAGGTAGGGAAGTTATGCGAGATGGAGGAAAGATAATTATTCAGATTTGTCCACATTGAGCTTGAGGAAGTGAGTCGCTCAGCCAGGGCAGTGGGGTACTCGGTACCGGGTCTGGTTTCACGGGGGATGTCACGATGGCTGCGACCCGGTCCGTGGCCCTGGGGCTCAACGTTAAAGGGAACGTCTTTAAAGGGGAAAATGTTTACGAGTCTGTCGTGACGCCACCTGTGGTGTTCGGTCAGCAGTGGGGCCGACGCTGCATTGAAGGGGTCACCCGGGTGATGTTGTGGCAGCACGGGTGATACACTTCCCACAGGTGAAGTGGGGTCCCCAGGGGTCCTATGGTGTGTAGCCAAGATGATGGTATGTGCCGATAAATAAATGGAGGAGACAAGCTGTAAGTCTTTACCTGGTTTACTGCAGATGGTAGGCCACAGTCCAGGGCTCCGGCGAAGGGTACATTAGGAGTCCAGGCAGTCCAGAGACAAGTGGAATCCCCTTAGCAGGTCAGGTTGGGGGCTTTCCACTCCGCGCTTGCTGTGTCTGAGGTCCCTGCTGCCACTAAGTGCTCCAAACAAGGTCCTAGTTGTTTCACCGTCCTGGGACAGGTACCTGTATGATAGGCAGGTTGAGTTATCCCTTCTGGGAGTCTGCGCATGGTGACTCCAGGCTCCAGGGTGCTGCTGTACCACAGGTGCAAATGGGTAATGTCCGTGTAATCCTATGCCCTCCAGTTCTGCTCTGTGTCTTAGAATGTCCACAAAAGCCTTGGGCTCCCGGTACCCGGTTTCTGTGGACTGACTCCTTGGAGGGCCTACTTGTAGCCTCCTTGAGTCCTGTATCTACTATCTGCTCCCTTCCTGTCTGTCCTCGCTCACAGACTGTCTGTCAAACTGAACTGTCTGGTCTCCTGAGACCAACTGCCTAGCTTCTCCTCCAAACCAGGATCTTTATCCAGGGAAGCTGCCCTAAAACAGGGTTTTGAGCTCCACCTCCTGGCCTGGATTTGGAAGGTGTTGTGTGTGTGATAACTTGCCAAAAGGAATCTCACTTGTCTCCAGGCATAGCACTACCCCCCCAAGAGGAAGGACGCACAACTGTGGTACCCAAACTCCTGGGGTGCCACATCCCCCCTCCATTAAATCCAGTACTCCTGGACTGGGAAAGGAAAGATAAACAACAGGTTAGATAAGACATTTTTGCAAAAACATTTGAAACACATTAGAACAGGTTAATAACTTTTCATCCCTTACGGGAGGCATGGTTCTTGAACGTTGCAAACAAATTTATAAAAGTACATCTGGCCTTACACACACCAGGGTGTCCATGTTCATAAGTATAACAGTAACGAAGCAGGGGACCCATCATAAACCCTCAACGTAGGCTTGGGCAGGCTACAAGGCGTATCCAGACACAGGGTTTGCCACGCCAGATGGTTTTATCTTCGGGTTGGTCTGCAGAAACAAAAAAAGGCTCTACCCACGCCGGCATAGTGGGCAGAACCAGGGTGCACCTTGAGGGTGCCAAACTATTTACGAGGAAAGTTTTTGGGTAATCACTGTCCATTACCTCAATGTCCATTATAAACCTGTAACAGAATACATGCAAACATTTTAAACAGGTAACACCAATTATTTACAGTCCCTGTAACGGGCTGGGATTTGACCCTTGGTGCTGCGAATAGACCTACGTAATTCCTGGTCTAAGATGTTTGCTGTTATGTACCCACTAGTGCATGTACTATTTGTAGGCCTGCATTGTGTGGGTAAACTGGGTAATTTTCTGCGAATTCTCAGATTCACCACAGGTCTGACAGATTCCCCAATAGCAGAGGGTGGATTATCTGGTTCCACTGCTGGGGTGACATTTGCTGCTTGAACCTGCTGGTGTAAAGTCTCTTCTGGTTCAGGATGGTCTGGAATCACATTTTGTTCTGGTATTTCCAGTTGGGGAAAAGTCAAGACAGGTATCACTATAGCCTGATGTACTTGAGTCCAAGACTTGGGAAAATCCCCAATAACGGTGAGAATTCTATTTTCTTCTACCACGGGTTGAGTAGTTCCTGGATTTTTTTCTTTGTTCCTCAGTTTGTCAGGGCATACTTTGAGATGATCTCTGGATACTGCAGTTGAAGTTTCTCCTCCATCTTTACTTATAAAGCATACTTTCGTGTTGTTGAAGTTTGAGGGTAGGATAGTATACGGTTCTGCTTCCCACTGGTCGTCATGTTTGTGCATTCTCCTTTTACGTTTTAGCACTTTTTTACCTGGTGACAAGGGAATTGCAGGGGCATGTTGGTTATAGTCTCTCTCGTGTTTTTGTCTTGCCTGTGATAGACTTCTTTCGATGTACTCTTTTACTTGGCGGTACTTTTGTTGTCTCTCAGTATCCTAATGTGCATCAGGTAAGGTATTTTCTGGGGTTAGGACACCCATGTCTAGATCAACTGGTAGTTTACTAGATCTTCTTCTCATCAGGTATGCTGGAGTACAGTTGGTGGAATTCACTGGAATGTGGTTGTACAAATCTACCAAGACTGGTAACTTTTCATGTAAAGGCAAGGTCTTCAGTAAGTCAATCACTACTTGGTTCATCTTTTCACACATTCCATTGTTTTGTGGGTGGTACGGTGTGGTTCGAATCTTTTTGCATCCGTACAGGTTCAAGAGAAGAAAATGTCCAGCTTCACCGAATCCATGAAAAAAAAGTTTTCTTTATTCACAAACATGGAGGATACAAACTTCAGCACAAACCATATGGGTAAGAACTCAACGCGTTTCTGGAGACTAAGCTCCCTTAATAATGACATCCGTACAGGTTGCAGAATTCTTGAAACACTTCCGCTTCAAAGGCTGGTCCTTGGTCAGTAAGTACTTTCTCAGGACATCCATGTGGTCTACAGAAGTGCTGTTGGAAGGCTTTGTCTGCCGTCTTTGTTGTCTTGTCCTTGACAGGTACTACTACCAGGAATCTGGAGTAATGATCCACAATAGTCAAAGAATAGACATAGCCTGACCGGCTTGGAGTTAGCTTCACATGGTCTAAGGTCACCAATTCAAGTGGCTGCTTGGTGACTATGGACTGTAGTGGAGCTCTCTGGCTGTCACGGTCCTTTTCTGCACAGGCTGCATGGGCCACATTCTCGGCACCACTTTTCGATGGCTTTTCTCATGCCAATTCAGTAAAACCTTCCATGTAACAGGATATCTAACTTCTTCCATCGTGGTACGCTCCCAGAACCAATGGCGTGTCTTCTCTTGGGACTACTATCTGCCAGACTAACTCATGAGTGCGTGGGTCGTTGTTTCTCTGGCACAGCTTACCATCGTAGATAAATAATTTGCTTTTCTCCTTCCACAGTTGTTGCATCTCTTGTGGATCATGTGGACAAGGGTGTGAATCTGCTTGCGTCAGCAGCTCTTTCACCAGACAGATCGCAGGGTCACTGTCCTGTGTCTCTGCCCATCCATGGTGGGGCAATGGGTTCAGTGTGCCTTCTTGCTTGTTACTGCGCCTGTTCCTCTCATAATGAGAGTACTGAGTTGCTCCAGGGCGATGGAAAGCTGATAACTCTACCTCTTCCAGTACCTCTGGATCCTCTTCCACCTCTGGTAAGTTGGGCGTCCTGGATAACGCGTCGGCGTTGACATTCTTGTGCCCTGCACGGTATTTGATGGTGAATTCATAGTTGGACAACCAGGCCATCCAACACTGCTCCAAGGCACCTAGTATTGCCGTCTCCAGGTGAGTCAGCGGATTGTTGTCCGTGTAAACTGTGAATCTTGCTAAGGCCAGGTAGTGCTTGATCCTCTCTGTTACCGCCCAGACAATGGCGAGGAACTCCAGCTTAAAGGAACTATAATTTTCGGGGTTCCTTTCTGTAGGGCGAAGCGTTTTGCTGGAGTAAGCAATTACCCTTTCCTTGCCTTTCTGTACCTGGGACAGTACTGCTCCCAATCCCACATTGCTGGCATCCGTGTACAGCACAAACGATTGGTCATATTCTCGGTAGGCTAGTACCTCATCTCCCATGAGAGCCAACTTAAACCAAGTGAAGGATCCTTCCAGCCTGTCGTTCCAGTAAAAAGGGGTATTCCTACCCTTGGTTTTCTTATATTGGCCCACTAACAGGTCTTGCATTGGTGTGGCTATCTTGGTGAAGTCTTTAATAAATCTTCTGTAATAGCCTACCAACCAGAAGAACTGTCGTACTTCATGGATGTTACTGGGTTTCGGCCAGTTCTTGATCACGGTGACCTTGTAACGGTCTGGTGCCACTCCTTCAGAGCTCACCACATGGCCCAGGTACTGCACTTTGAGTTTCAACAGGTGACATTTAGATGGTTTTACCTTCAAGCCAAAGTTGGACAGGGTTTCAAACACCTCGGCCAGGTGCTTTAGGTGGTCCTCATAACTCTTGGAGAAGACTATGACATCGTCCAGGTACTACAAGATGGTTTTGAAGTTCTTGTGCCAGAAACAGCATTCCATCATTCTCTGAAATGTTCCTGGGGCGTTTCACAGTCCAAACGGCATGTAATTAAATTCAGCGAGACCCATTGGTGTTGTGTAGGCCGTCTTCTCTTTATCTGCCTCGGCTACGGGAACCTGCCAGTACCCACTGGTGAGATCCAAGGTGGAAAAGTAGTTAGCAGCTTTTAAGGCAGCTAATGACTATTCTATTCTAGGTAACGGGTATGCATCCTTGTGTGTAATGCGGTTTATCTGCCTATAATCTACACACATTCTCATGGTGCCATCCTTTTTCCTGATGAGGACTAATGGAGCTGTCCAGGGGCTACAACTGTCTCTGACTACCCCAGCCTCCTTCATCTCTCGCATCATACTTTTGGCACACTGGTAATGAGCTGGAGGTACAGGCCAGTACCTCTCCTTAATGGGTGGATGACTTCCCGTGGAGATATGATGTTGTACCCCTTTTACCTGCCCAAAATCTAGTGGGTGATTACTGAATAACCGTTCATACTCATGGACCACCCGGTAAGGTTCTTGTTTCAGGTGTGAAGGTGTAGAATCAGTGCCCATGTTGTGGACAAACGTACCGCCAGACGCGGAGTCCACAACATGGATCTTTAAAAGTACTCTTTTCCGCATATCACGGTTCCCTTATGCTCCACATAGATTTCACTAAGCCTGCTGACAACCGAGTACATTGCATCAGATGCACTTGTATATACGTAACTGAAGAAGGTTCGATATGAACTGAAACATTTGTGTATATGCAGAGCCCCAGAGTCCTGGTCGTTGCAGTAATGTCGCTCTGCCACTAAGGGGAGTGATGTTATGTCTGATTGCACTAAATGAGTTCACCTGACCAGGTATCACAGTCACACATTACACTTCACACTCCGGCCACCAGGGGGAGCAAAAGGCACTATGTATTAGGCCACTCCTCACACTGGTAAAACTGGGGGTTGGATAGGAAGTTAGATCAGAAAGTAGCCTGGGAGAGCTCCAGGGAGGACCTGTCAGAAGTGGGTTCCTGGCAGGGGCCTAGCAGAAAGGACAGTTTGTTGCGGAGCCGCACCTGCACTATCTTGCGGCGGTATCCAAAGAAAGGACACAAAGCGAAGTATTTTGTGGAGAAATGAGAAACGGGATCAGAGTACAAAGGAGATAGAACCAGAAGGAGTCGTGCCCCTAAGACCGCGGCAACATCATTCTGAGGCGCGTGGCCGGAGCACCGAGGAAGTAACAGACTCTACGCATTACTTCAAACAGCGGCAGGACAGTTGACTACAGGTTGGCTGTCTACCATACATCACCTAAGCAGACATCGGAGGCAATCGTGGGAGAGGGGCGTCACTAGGGTCCCAGAATAACTCCAGGCCTACCTGTCATACAGGTTCGTACTAGCCATATCATACTGGGGGACGGAGAGAGAGAAAGAACGGATACGACAGTTGTGAGGACTATCCCATGGTGCTCAGCAGGGAAGGACTACAACACACAGGCGCTAGAAGGTAGACACTGATTTCCACCTGCAAAGGGAACTCTGGATGTGCCTTCGGATCGGCCGGTCTCAGCCAGCCCTGTTAGCAGTGCTCTGGATTGTGGATCCCGAAGCCTTCAGTAAAAGGTAAAGAGACTGCAACCCTGTGTCCTTGTTATTCCTCGCGTTCTGCACCAGGCACTATCACCTTTTATTGGACGCCCCTTAGCAGGGTCACGGACCGGGTCTAGCCACCGTGACAACCCCGGACCGAGTACCCCGCGGCCCTGCGTTTGGGGGCGCTCCATATACTGCAAATTAAATTCTCCTGTTCAAGCATCCTAAGTTGAGTGCTAAGTTATATTTATAAAGTATTTGGTGTGGGAGCCTAACTTTATCACAATTCTGTAGCTGTGCTCACTGTGTTTTTTCACACTAGTTGTTTCCCCTGTCCTGGGACAAGTACCTGTATGGTAGGCAGCTTGAGTCGTCCCTTCTGGGGGTTTCCACATGGTAACTCCAGGCTTTAGGGTGCTGCTATGCCACAGGTGCATTTCCACAAAAGCCTTGGGATCCTGGTACCCAATTTCTGCGCACTGACTCATTGGTGGCCTACTCGTAGCCACCTTGAGCCCTGTATCTCCTCTCTGCTCCCTTCCTGTCTGTCCTCGCTCACAGACTGTCTGTCAAACTGAACTGTCTGGTCTCCTGGGACCAACTGCCTAGCTCCTCCTCCAAACCAGGATCTTTATCCAGGGAAGCTGCCCTAAAACAGGGTTTTGAGCTCCCCTCCAGGCCTGGATTTGGAAGGTTGTTGTGAATTCTGCTCTTGGGTTCCCTCCAGTGGTTGTAGGTGGGAATGCAGTTGTCTCTGAGTCGCAGTCCTGGCCAGGTGTATCTGCTGATTGCAGTTTTGACTGGGATATTTAGTTGTGCAGGATTCATTGGTCCTTGCCAATGTTGTGAAGTGTTGAATCACTTTCTGGTTTCTCCTGCTTAGCTGCCAATTCAGCAAAGATAAGTGTCTGTTTCTTTTTCTGTGGCACACATGCAGTGTGCTTATATTCTGTGCTATTCATTTGTTTTTCTCTTGTCCAGCTTAGACTGTGTCAGTGTTTTCTCAGTCTTGTTGGATTCTCTGGAGTTGCAGATATACGCTCCACATCTTTAGTTAGATGGTGGAGTTTTTGCATTTTCTGCTGTGGATATTTTTGGAAGGATTTTTAATACTGACCGCTTAGTATCCTGTCCTATCCTTTCCTATTTAGCTAGTGTGTGCCTCATTTGCTAAATCCTGTTTCATGCCTGCGTGTGTCTTTTCCTCTACTACTCACAGTCAATATTTGTGGGGGGCTGCCTATCCTTTGGGGTTCTGCTCTGAGGCAAGGTAGAATTCCTATTTCCATCTATAAGGGTATTTAGTCCTCCGGCTGTGTCGAGGTGTCTAGGTTTTGTTAGGCACACCCCACGGCTACTTCTAGTTGCGGTGTTAAGATCAGGGTTTGCGGTCAGTATAGTTACTACCTACTCCAGTGAAAGTTTTCATGCTGCTCCAAGGTCACCTGATCATAACAGAAGGTGTTGTGTGTGTGATAACCTGCCAAAGGGAATCTCACTTGTCTCCAGGCATAGCACTACCCTCCCCAAGAGGAAGGCAGCATGACTGTGCTACCCGAACTCCTCGGGTGCCACAGAAGAGGGGAGAAGAAGGAGGATATGGCTGATAGATACTCTGGGATTCTGGAGAGCAGAGAGGTGACATCTGGGCCAGAGAGGTAGATCTGAGTGTCATCAGCATATAGATGGTATTGGAAGCCATAGGACTTTGAGTTGTCCCAGGCCACGGGTATAGATTGAGAAGAGAAGGGGTCCTAGAACAGAGCCTTGAGGGACACCAACATTGAGGGGGTGAGATGAAGAGGTAGTATGGAAGTAGGAAACGCTAAATTTGCGGTTGGTAAGGTATGAGGAGATCCAAGATAGGGCAAGATCTTTCACACCAAAGGAAGAGAGGATCTGTAGTAGGAGGCAGTGGTCAACTGTGTCATAGGCAGAGGAAAAGTCTAGAAGGAGGAGTATAGAGAATCATCTGTTAGCTTTGGCTGTAAATAAGTCCTTAGTAATTTTGGTCATGGTAGTCTCAGTGGAATGGTGGGGATAGAAGCCAGATTGCAGGTTGTCAAAGAGAGAGTTAGATGCAAAGTGAGAGGAAAGTTCAGCATGCACGTGCTGCTCAAGGAGTTTGGAAGCAAATGAGAGAAAAGATATGGGGCGATAGCTGGGCATAGCGCTCGCGTCAAGGGATGGTGTCACGCTCATGCCCTGACTGGTGGGCGTGAGCCTGGGGGTTGTGGCCCCACCGTGCCACAAACCAGACTACCCTGGAACGTGTGTGACTAGGACAGCTGCCTTGGTTTTCACTGGAGCCTCTGATGGTGAGGTCAGGCTTGTGCGGCAGGCAGCTGCCAGGTGCCACTCCATGGTGGTATCTGGCTGTGGCTGCTGATCCCACTTGGGGAGACGGCACACTAGGACAGGTATGAATAGCAGAGGGGCTGGTGAGCATGGCTAGTACTCTGGCAGGTGGTCATGGCAGAGACACAAGCAGGCAGGCACGGCAGAGACACCATGCAGGTGGGCACGGCTGAGAAACAGGGCTGGCAGGCACGTCTTAGACACAGGGTAGGTAGGCATGGCTGAAACACAGGGCAGGCAGGCACAGCTGAGACACAGGGCAGGCAGGCATGGCTGAGACACAGAGAAATGAAGTATGAAGGAACAGGTTGGGACCTCTTCACACAGGAGGAGAACCGCAAGGCTGCGGATAAGAGCTGTAGAGCAGCAAGAGATTCTGCAGCAGCAGAATCTGAGCAAAAGCAAAGCAGAACCGCAGGAGTACAGAGCACAGGCAGAGCCGCAAGAGTACAGAGCAGGCAGAGAGACAAGGTTACAGAGCAAGCTGAACCGCAAGAGTGTGGAGCATAAGCAAAGTTGCAAGAGAGCTGAGCACAGGCAAAGTCACAAGAGTACTGAGCAGGCAGAGTCGCAAGAGTGTGGAGCATAAGCAGAACTGCAAGAGTATGGAGCACAGGCAAACAGAGAGGACACAAGGAAAGACAGCAGGGAAAGAAGCCTCAGACAAGGAGACAGGGAGACAGAGGTAGGACAGAGTTCAGACAAGGTAATGGAATGAGGCAAGGTACAAGAACAAAGACACAGGGACCAGGATATTCTGCCTCCTGGAGGGCGGACAGACAAGTACAAAGCAAGGCTAGAACAAAGACACTGAGACCAGGATATACAGCCTCCTGGAGGGCAGTCAGAGAATAACCAAGCAAAGCTAGGAGTAGAGCCTCCAGAGAAGAGGAACACAGAGCAAGACCTGGCAGATCAGTAGCAAGTCACTAACTGAGTTAACACAAAACACAGGCAAGTTCCACAGGGTGCAGCTGCCCTAAATACTAGAGGCCTCTTGGTAATTGGTCAGGGACACATTAGACAGGTGCGCCCTGATTACATAAGAACCAGAGAGTTCGGGCACCGCCCCCTTAGGCACACATCCAGGAAGCATGCAGAGAGCAGGCAGAAAGCAAAAAACAAAGAACATGGAGCCAGCAGCAGACAAAAATCACAACATGACCTGGAGCAGTGAGTAAGATGGTGTGTGAGGCATGGGACGCAATGCCGTGATGCCGGCAGAGTTGTTACAGATGGCTTTTTGAGGATAGGTGTGATTGTGGCATGGTTGAAAGCAGAGGGGAAGGTACCAGAAGTTAGTGATAGGTTGAAGAGGGTTAGGAATGGGATTAGTGTGGTGGTGAGGTTGGGGAGGAGGTGGACAAGCGCACAAGTGTTGAAGTGTGATTTGGAGAGAAGATGAGCAAGCTCTCCTTCAGTGATTTTGGAGAGGGAAGTTATGGGGTTAGGGCATTGGTCTGGTATACAAAGGGCTTGTGGTGGTTTGACAACAGAGACTTGCCTTGTTTGGTCTATCATATTTTTGAAGTTCGTGGCAAAGTTCTCGGCAGAGATTAGGGAAATCAGAAGGAGCAGTGGTGGGCGGAGGAGGGAGTTAAATGTGTTGAACAACTGTTTGGGGTTGTGGGATAAGGAAGATACAAGGGATGGAAAGTAGGCCTGTTTAGCAGAGGTGAGTGCTGATTTGAATGCGAGTGTTGCTTGTTTGAGTGCAGTGAAGTCCAACACCTTTCTGCAATTCTGGATACTTGCCAAAGCTTTTTAGTGATGTTATTGTGCCAGGGTTGTCTATTGATTCGTCGCACTCTGCCATGCATAAGAGGGGCGACCGAGTCGATGGCAGATGCAAGAGTGTCATTGTAGAAACTAGTGGCAGTGTCAGTGTCAGTGTCATGGAGTGAGGATATGGATGCCAGTGGTAGGATAGAGTCAGAGAGTGTGTGGGTGTCTAGGTGTGTGAGGTTTCTGCAGGGGTGCACATGTTGCTGGACATGGGTGTCAGGTGAGGAGTACAGGGATGAGAATGTGAGTAGATGGTGGTCAGATAGAGTGAGAGGGGCGGTTGTGAAGTTAGATAGGGAGCAGAGACGTGTGAAGACCAGGCCTAATGTATGTCCATCTGTGTGGGTGGCTGAGGAGGACCACTGAGTAATTCTAAAAGATGAAGTAAGGGACAGAAGTTTGGAGGCTGCTGACTGGTGGGTGTCAATACATAGTAACATAGTTATTAAGGTTGAAGGAAGACTTTAAGTCCATCTAGTTCAACCCATACCCTAACTTAACATGTCCTAACATGTTGATCCAGAAGAAGGCAAAAAAAAAAACCATGTGGCAAAGAGTAAACTCCACATTGGGGAAAAAAATTCCTTCCCGACTCCACATACGGCAATCAGACTAGTTCCCTGGATCAACATCCTATCAAGGAATCTAGTATATATAACCTGTAACATTATACTTTTCAAGAAAGGCATCCAATCCCCTCTTAAATTTAAGTAATGAATCACTCATTACAACATCATACGGCAGAGAGCTCCATAGTCTCACTTTTCTTACAGTAAAGAATCCGCATCTGTAATTATGCTTAAAGGGACTCTGTCACCTGAATTTGGCGGGACTGGTTTTGGGTCATATGGGCGGAGTTTTCGGGTGTTTGATTCACCCTTTCCTTACCCGCTGGCTGCATGCTGGCTGCAATATTGGATTGAAGTTCATTCTCTGTCCTCCATAGTACACGCCTGCGCAAAGCAATCTTGCCTTGTGCAGGCATGTACTATGGAGGACAGAGAATGAACTTCAATCCAATATTGCAGCCAGCATGCAGCCAGCGGGTAAGGAAAGGGTGAATCAAACACCCGAAAACTCCGCCCATATGACCCAAAACCAGTCCCGCCAAATTCAGGTGACAGGTTCCCTTTAAACCTTCTTTCCTCCAGACATAGAGGATGTCCCTTGTCCCTGTCTCAGGTCTATGATTAAAAAGATCATCAGAAAGGTCGTTGTACTGTCCCCTCATATATTTATACATTAAAATAAGATCACCCCTTAGCCTTCATTTTTCCAAACTTAATAACCCCAAGTGTAATAATGTATATTGGTGTTGCAGACCCCCCAGTCCTCTAATAACCTTGGTCACTCTACTCTGCACCCGCACTAGTTCAGCTATGTCTTTCTTATACACCAGAGACCAGAACTGTACACAGTATTCTAAGTGGTTTGTCATCCACCCATACTCCCAGGTCTTTTTCATTGACGGTTTTGCCCAGAGTTTTAGAATTAAGCACATAGTTATACAGTTAGGTCCATATATATTTGGACAGAGACAACATTTTTCTAATTTTGGTTATAGATAT
Source organism: Ranitomeya imitator (assembly GCF_032444005.1). Taxonomy (NCBI): domain Eukaryota; kingdom Metazoa; phylum Chordata; class Amphibia; order Anura; family Dendrobatidae; genus Ranitomeya; species Ranitomeya imitator. The sequence continues at coordinate 348,772,221 of NC_091282.1, read as the reverse complement.
TACCACAATGAATTTTAAACAAAACAATTCAGATGCAGTTGAAGTTCAGACTTTCAGCTTTCATTTGAGGGTATCCGCATTTAAATTGGATGAAGGGATTAGGAGTTTCAGCTCCTTAACATGTGCCACCATGTTTTTAAAGGGACCAAAAGTAATTGGACAATTGACTCCAAGGCTATTTCATGGACAGGTGTGGGCATTCCCTTCGTTATGTCATTCTCAATCATATGAAAGGCCTGGAGTTGATTTGAGTTGTGGTGCTTGCATTTGGAAGGTTTTGCTGTGAAGTAAACATCTGGTCAAAAGAGCTCTCCATGCAGGTGAAACAAGCCATCCTTAAGATGCGAAAACAGAAAAAATTCATCCGAGAAATTGCTACAATATTAGGAGTGGCAAAATCTACAGTTTGGTACATTCTGAGAAAGAAAAAAAAGCACTGGTGAACTCATTAATGCAAAAAGACCTGGGCGCCCACGGAAGACAACAGTGGTGGATGATCACAGAATAATCTCCATGGTGAAGAGAAACCCCTTCACAACAGCCAACCAAGTGAACAACACTCTCCAGGAGGTAGGCATATCAATATCCAAATCTACCATAGAGAGAAGACTGCATGAAAGTAAATACAGAGGGTTCACTGCACGGTGCAAGCCCCTAATAAGCATCAAGAATAAAAAAGGCTAAACTGGACTTTTCTAAAAACATCTAAAAAAGCCAGCACAGTTCTGGAAGAACATTCTTTGGACAGATGAAACCAAGATCAACCTCTACCAGAATGATGGAAATAGAAAAGTATGGCGAAGGAGTGGTACAGCTCATGATCCAAAGCATACCACATCATCTGTAAAACATGGCAGAGGCAGTGTGATGGCTTGGGCATGCATGGCTGCCAGTGGCACTGGGTCACTAGTGTTTATTGATGATGTGACACAGGACAGAAGCAGCCGAATGAATTCTGAGGTATTCAGAGCCATACTGTGTGCCCAGATCCAGCCAAATGCAGCCAAACTGATTGGTCGTCGTTTCATACTACAGATGGACAATGACCCAAAACATAAAGCCAAAGCAACCCAAGAGTTTATTAAAGCAAAGAAGTGGAATATTCTTGAATGGCCAAGTCAGTCACCTGATCTCAACCCAATTGAGCGTGCATTTCACTTGTTAAAGACTAAACTTCAGACAGAAAGGCCCACAAACAAACCAACTGAAAACCACCGCAGTGAAGGCCTGGCAGAGCATCAAAAAGGAGGAAACACAGCGTCTGGTGATGTCCATGAGTTCAAGACTTCAGGCAGTCATTGCCAACAAAGGGTTTTCAACCAAGTACTAAAAATGAACATTTTATTTTAAAATTATTGAATCTGTCCAATTACTTTTGGTCCGTTCAAAAACAGGGTGGCACAAGTTAGGGAGCTGAAACTCCTTAACCCTTCATCCAATTTTAATGTGGATACCTTCAAATGAAAGCTGAAAGTCTGAACTTCAACTGCATCTGAATTGTTTTGTTTAAAATTCATTGTGGTAATGACTATGACCAAAATTAGAAAAATGTTGTCTCTGTCCAAATATATATGGACCTAACTGTACATCGTATTACTGCTACCCAAGTGCATGACCTTACATTTATCCCCTTTAAAGCTCATTTGCCATTTATTAGCCCAACCTTCTAGTTTACATAAATCATCCTGTAATATAAAATTGTCCTCCTCTGTATTGATTACCCTGCAGAGTTTAGTGTCATCTGCAAATATGAAATTCTACTCTGTATGCCCCCTGCAAGGTCATTAATAAATATGTTAAAAAGAAGAGGGCCCAATACTGACCCCTGTGGTACCCCACTGCTAACCGCGACCCAGTCCGAGTGTGTTCCATTAATAACCACCCTTCCTATCCCTGAGCCAGCTCTTAACCCACTTACACATATTTTCCCCTATCCCCATTATTCTCATTTTATGTATCAACCTTTTGTGTGGCACCGTGTCAAAAACTTTTGAAAAGTCCATATACACTACGTCCACTGGGTTCCCTTGGTCCAGTCCGGAACTTACCTCTTCATAGAAATTGATCAGATTAGTCTGACATGAACGGTCCCTAGTAAACCCATGCTGATATTGGGTCATGAGGTTATTCGTCTTCAGATACTCCAGCATAGCATCCCTTAGAATGCCCTCCAGGATTTTACCCACAGTAGAAGTTAAGCTTACTGGCCTATAATTTCCGAGTTCAGTTTTTTTCGCCTTTTTGAACATTGGCACTACATTTGCTATACGCCAGTCCTGTGGTACAGACCCTGTTATTATGGAGTCTTTAAAGATTAAAAATAATGGTCTATCAATGACTGTACTTAATTCCTGCAGTACTCGGGGGTGTATCCCATCTGGGCCCGTAGATTTGTCAATTTTAGTGATTTTTAGACGCTGGCATACTTCCCGCTGGGTTAAGCAGGTGATACTTAATGGGGAATTTTTGTTATCACTGATCATATTGTCTGACATGGGATTTTCTTGTGTAGATACTGATGAAAAAAGTCATTTAGCATATTGGCTTTTTCCTCATCCTCATCCACCATTTCACCCAGACTATTTTTAAAGGGGCCAACACTATCATCATTTTTTAGTTTCTTACTATTTACGTGGTTAAAGAATATTTTGGGATTATTTTTACTCTCTCTGGCAATGAGTCTCTCTGTCTCAATCTTTGCTGCCTTGATTTGCTTTTTACAGAATTTATTTAATTTTCTGTATTTATTTAATGCCAGGCCCGAATTTAGGGGGAGCCTCCCACCAATATAGGTATAAATATCTCAAAACATGTAAAATACACGTCTCTTTGCTGTGAACTGTTTCTAATGTTAAGGAACATTTAACAAAAGAGAAACTATTAAAAGTGTAGGGACCTGGCTACGGTCCTACATCTCAGTGGCTGGAGCAGAGCGGCAGAGTCATGGCACCTGACCTGTGTCAGCTTCCACTGACCTGGCTAGCCTAGACAGACTTCCTTAGTACCCTCCCTGTACCTAATGCTTAGCTTATGGCATGCGACAGCATTCTCCGATCCCAACAGAAGCTTCTAGGCGTCAATGGGTGTGCACATGGATCCCTTGCATGGCGTTAATTGTGACAATTTCGCCATGTAACAGAGTCCGATAGCGTTAACCCATTAACGCAATGTGAACCTAGCCTTAAAAACTATGTCGGATCAAAGCGTGACTCCTTATGAGAAGCAAGGCGAAGAGCTACCTGGTCCATCTGAGTATGTTCAGACGATAACTCGACACAGGCGCCGAAACATGTGTCTCAATCCATTGGATTATGACCATACGGAAGAAGTACAACTCAGCCCTTCTGAAAAATACAGAACAGAAACTTTCTTGCCTATCATTGATCAGTTTATCGCTTCTCTTGACCAACGTCTTCAAGCATATAAAGATATATCAAGCAAATTTAATTTTTTTTTGCCATCTGAAAGAACTGTCTTCAGACGAGCTTAAGGCCACAGTAGAGCAACTCGTCTGATCTTATTCAGATGACTTCGACATTACTTTTACTGTGTCAGTTTGTAACATTTCCCAATTTATTCACAGATGAGGAGCCAAAAGATATCAGCACTGAACTTTTCATGTGAAAGCTTATCATGGAAAAGGGTGTGCAGGACACTTTCCCAAATATTGAGATAGCTTTAAGGATATATCTAATTTTGATGGTAACAAACTGCAGTGGTGATGGTGAGTGTTCCTTCTCAAAACTCAAATTAGTTGAAAACCGATTAAGGACATCCATGAAGCAGGAACGATTTGTAAATTTGGCTATCATGAGCATCGAGTCAGATATACTGCGTGAATTGGACTTTGGTGACATCATTAGTGATTTAGCAGCACGAAAATCAAGGAAAGTGCCTGCATTCTAAAAAATAAATTATTTAACCTGAATTGCTCTGCGTAAATGATTTTTGTGTGTTTGCATTTCCATATTGCAACACCTTGAAAAATGGGCCTCCCTCCAAAATGGGCCCCGGGCCACCCACCTCTTAAATCTGGCCCTGTTAATGCCTCATCACTATCTACTTCCTTTAATTCTCTAAATGCTTTCCTTTTGTCACTTATTGCGCCCCTTACAGCTCTATTTAGCCATATTGGTTTCCTCCTATTTCTAGTATGTTTATTCCCATACGGTATATACTGTGCACAGGTCCTATCCAGGATGCTAATAAACTTCTCCCATTTTCTTCGCGTATTTTTATGTCTCAGGATATCGTTCCAGTTAATTGCACCAAGATCATCTCTCATCCATTGGAAATTTGCTCTCCTGAAGTTTAGTGTAGAAGGGGAAGTGCCCCAAAACAAGTTTCATTTAGGACTGAGGGGGTGTATCTTAGTGGACACATAAAAGGCACAAGACACATGTGCTCTGCCTCTTCTTTTGCTGTGCCTGCATTGCCTGGAATGATGATGGACCCACATGGCTTAAGTATACTCTGTATCCCCTTTTCTTAATAGGCCCAGTACTATTTATTAGGGTTAGCTAGCCATAGGTGGTAGGGCTGATATTGTATGTGTGATTTGGGTGATCGAACAGTTAATTGCGGGTTTTAGATTGTGTGATATTGTTGTGATATTACTGTATACTGTATTGAAATTACTATATCAGAGTTGTGATATCCGTATTGTGTGTGTGTATATATATATATATATTTATAGTCACCAGCTTGAGTATAAATATATATGTATTTTATAGACTGCAGACTTGTGTGTGTGTAATAAATATCCTTTATTGTTAAACTGTTTTGTCTCAGTTAGTATATAGTATAAGGTAAAGATAACGTTGTGGTATTAATAAGTGGATATTAATTATTAATAACCAAAATTTGGCGTTAATAGTTGATATTGGACCTCAATAGAGGTGTAAGGAGAGTTCCCCCCTCTTGGCAACTATAAGTTTAGTAATTTGTAGAGCAAACTCTGCCCCTTTTACATGTAGTGTCCTTGTAACCCCTCTACTACACATCTTATTAAAGGATAATTGAAAACTTATAATTTTGTGATCGCTATTCCCCAAGTGATCCCCAACCCTTGTATTTGATATGTGGTCTGGCCTGTTGGTTAATATTAGGTCTAGCAGTGCCCCCCTTCTTGTTGGGTCCAGAACCAGTTGTGAAAGGTAATTGTCTCTCATAGTTGTCAAAAAACAATTACCTTTGCTGGAACTGCAGGTTTCTGTTCCCCAATCTATTTCACGGTAGTTGAAGTCGCCCATAATAATGACTTCTCCTGGAGTCGCAGCTTCATCTATTTGCTTTACGAGGATATTCTCCATTGTTTCCAATATTTTTGGAGATTTATAACAAACCCCTATCAGTAATTTATTATTTTTTCCCCTCCCCTTATCTCCACCTACAGGGACTCTACATTTTCATTTGATTCACCTATATTATCACGCCGGATGGGTTTTAAGGACGATTTTACATATAGACACACCCCTCCATCTCACTTATCCATTCGGTCATTTCTGAACAGACTATAGCCCTGTAAGTTAACAGCCCAGTCATGGCTCTCATCCAGCCACGTTTCAGATATCCCCACCATGTCATAATTATGCTCCAACAACATTAATTCTAATTCGCCCATTTTGTTGGCAAGGCTTCTGGCATTAGTATACATACACTTTATGTATCTCTCTGTACCTCTATTCTTTCTTAAATTATTAATTGTTCTAACCCCACCCCCCATGCCACCGCCACCCCCAACTTCCTTATTTGTGCCCAGGTCGCTATCTGCTCTATATTCCCCTCCTATGAAATGAATACCCTCCCCCAATCCCGAGTTTAAACACTCCTCCAACCTTCTAGCCATTTTCTCCCCAGCACAGCTGCACCTTCCCCATTGAGGTACAGCCCGTCCCTAGCGTAGAACCTGTAGCCAACTGAGAAGTCGGCCCAGTTCGGCAGGAACCCAAACCCCTCCTTCCTACACCAATTCTTGAGCCACTTATTAACCTCCCCAATCTCCCATTGCCTCTCTGGCGTGGCACAAGATACAGGCAGTATTTCGGAAAATACCACGTTGGAGGTCCTTGCTTTCAGCTTGCAGCCTAATTCCCTGAAATCATTTTTAAGGAACTTCCACCTACCTCTAACTTTGTCATTTGTGCCAATGTGCACCATGACCGCTGGGTCCTCACCAGCCCTTCCCAGTAATCTGTCAACCCGATCAGCGATGTGTCGGACTCAAGCGCCAGGTAGGCAGTACACCGTTCGACGATCCCTGTCTTTGTGACAGATTGCCCTATCTGTTCCCCTAATAATTGAGTCCCCCACTACCAGCACCTGTCTGGCCTGCCCTACTCTCCTATTTCCCTCCTTACTGTAGCAATCACTCCTCCGGCTTTCAGAGGACATGCCTAGCTGCAGCAGTGCTACCCCTGTCCTTGCACCCCCCTCATCTGCCAACTTAGAAAACTTATTGGGGTGTGCCAGATCAGGACTAGCCTCCCTGGCACTCTTCCCTCTACCCGGCCTTCTGTCACCCAGCTTGCTGCTCCACTGTCCTGCAGCTCCATCCTACCATCCTCCCCTCATCTATCCCATTGAGCATCTGCTCAGTGAGCAGAAGACTCCTTTCCATATTGTCAATGGATCTTTGTGTTGCCAGCTGTACATTTAGATTCAGAATCTGGGCTTCTAAATGCACAACGTGCTCACATCTCGCACAGCAGTATGCATCCTCGACCGGATGCTCAAGGATTGCATACATGTGGCAAGATGTGCACTGGATGGCATTAACCATAGTGGAGCACATTTCCTGATAGGGATCCCTAATAGGGATGTTGAAGTCACCCATGATGATGGTGGGAATGTCAGCAGAGAGAAAGAGAAGGAGCCAGGTGGAGAACTGCTCAACAAAGGCAGTGGTCGGGCCCGGAGGTCGGTATATGACAGCCATTTGAAGGTTGTAGGGGGAGTAGATGCAGACAGAGTGGACTTCAAAATAGGGGAGGATAAGGGAGGATAGAGGTGGGATTGGGTTAAAGTACAGTTGGAAGAATGAGAAGGCCCACTCCTCCACCATGTCTGTTGCCAGGGCGAGGAGTGTGGGTGAAGTGGAGGCTGCCGTAACATAGTGCAGCAGGGGTGGCTGTGTCAGAGGGTGTCAGCCATGTATCAGAGCCGCCCAGGAAGGAAAGATTACGATAAGTGAAGAGGTCGTAAATCATGTTGTGTTTATTGCAGGCGGATCGGCATTCCAGAGTGATCCAGAGAGAGAGAGAAGGGTGGTGGGTGTCAAGGGCACGGACTTGAGGTGGGCAAGATTTTGGTTGTTTATATTGGGTTGGGAGTGTTAGAAAGGGGTAATAATGGGAGGTATGAAATGTGGGGGTCCAGGATTGGGAGATAGGTCGCCAGCAGTGAGGAGAAGCAGAGAGAGACAGAGCAGGTGGGAAAAGGAGAGTGGCCGGCTTGTTTTGTGTTTTTTTTAGGAGAGATCTGAGGTTGAGGAGCAGGTTAGCAGAGAAGGTCAGGTGGGGGGGGGCAAGAGGGAAGGAGAAATTATTACTTGGTTCGAGGGTGCTGGGGTTTGTGGATAGTGAAGGAGAGTGAGGTTTAACCCCTCTGTGACCTTAGACGTACTATTCCGTCGAGGTGCCCTGGGCTTATCTGACCCTGGACGGGATAGTACGTCATAGCCGATCGGCGGCGCTCACGGGGGGAGCGCGGCCGATCGCGGCCGGGTGTCAGCTGCTTATCGCAGCTGACATCCGGCACTATGTGCCAGGAGCGGTCACGGACCGCCCCCGGCACATTAACCCCTGGCACACCGCGATCAAAGATGATCGCGATGTGCCGGCGGTGCAGGGAAGCACCGCGCAGGGAGGGGGCTCCCTGCGGGCTTCCCTGAGCCCCCCGCAGCAACGCGATGTGATCGCGTTGCTGCGAGGGTCTCCTCACCTCCCTCCCTGCTCGAGCCCCGGATCCAAGATGGCCGCGGATCCGGGTCCTGCAGGGAGGGAGGTGGCTTCACAGAGCCTGCTTAGAGCAGGCACTGTGAAGGCTGCAGCGCTGCATGTCAGATCAGTGATCTGACAGAGTGCTGTACAAACTGTCAGATCACTGATCTGTGATGTCCCCCCCTGGGACAAAGTAAAAAAGTAAAAAAAAAATTTTCCAAATGTGTAAAAAAAATAAAAAAAAATATTCCAAAATAATGAAAAAAAAAAAAAAATATTATTCCCATAAATACATTTCTTCATCTAAATAAAAAAAAAAACCAATAAAAGTACACATATTTAGTATCGCCGCGTCCGTAACGACCCGACCTATAAAACTGTCCCACTAGTTAACCCCTTCAGTAAACACCGTAAGAAAAAAAAAAAAAAACGAGGCAAAAAACAACGCTTTATTATCATACCGCCGAACAAAAAGTGGAATAACACGCGATCAAAAGGACAGATATAAATAACCATGGTACCGCTGAAAGCGTCATATTGTCCCGCAAAAAAAGAGCCGCCATACAGCATCATCAGCAAAAAAATAAAAAAGTTATAGTCCTGAGAATAAAGCGATGCAAAAATAATTATTTTTTCTGTAAAATAGTTTTTATCGTATAAAAGCACCAAACCATAAAAAAATGATATAAATGAGGTATCGCTGTAATCGTACTGACCCGAAGAATAAAACTGATTTATCAATTTTACCAAACGCGGAACGGTATAAACGCCTCCCCCAATAGAAATTCATGAATAGCTGGCTTTTGGTCATTCTTCCTCACAAAAATCGGAATAAAAAGCGATAAAAAAAGTCACGTGCCCAAAAATGTTTTCAATAAAAACGTCAACTCGTCCCGCAAAAAACAAGACCTCACATGACTCTGTGGACCAAAATATGGAAAAATTATAGCTCTCAAAATGTGGTATTGCAAAAAATATTTTTTGCAATAAAAAGGGTCTTTCAGTGTGTGACGGCTGCCAATCATAAAAATCCGCTAAAAAACTCGCTATAAAAGTAAATCAAACCCCCCTTCATCACCCCTTAGTTAGGGAAAAATAAAAAAAAATGTATTTATTTCCATTTTCCCATTAGGGTTAGGGCTAGGGCTAGGGTTAGGGGTAGGGTTAGGGCTAGGGTTAGGGCTAGGGCTAGGGTTAGGGCTAGGGTTAGGGCTAGGGTTAGGGCTAGGGCTAGGGTTAGGGCTAGGGTTAGGGCTAGGGTTAGGGTTAGGGCTAGGGTTAGGGCTAGGGTTAGGACTAGGGTTAGGGCTAGGGTTAGGGCTAGGGTTAGGGCTAGGGTTAGGGTTAGGGTTAGGGTTGGGGCTACAGTTAGGGTTGGGGCTAAAGTTAGGGTTAGGGTTTAGATTACATTTACAGTTGGGAATAGGGTTGGGATTAGGGTTAGGGGTGTGTCAGGGTTAGAGGTGTGGTTAGGGTTACCGTTGGAATTAGGGTTAGGGGTGTGTTTAGATTAGGGTTTCAGTTATAATTGGGGGGTTTCCACTGTTTCGGCACATCAGGGGCTCTCCAAACACGACATGGCGTCCGATCTCAATTCCAGCCAATTCTGCGTTGAAAAAGTAAAACAGTGCTCCTTCCCTTCCGAGCTCTCCTGTGTGCCCAAACAGGGGTTTACCCCAACATATGGGGTATCAGCGTACTCAGGACAAATTGGACAACAACTTTTGTGGACCAATTTCTCCTGTTACCCTTGGGAAAATACAAAACTGGGGGCTAAAAAATAATTTTTGTGGGAAAACAAAAAGATTTTTTATTTTCACGGCTCTGCGTTATAAACTGTAGTGAAACACTTGGGGGTTCAAAGTTCTCACAACACATCTAGATAAGTTCATTGAGGGGTCTAGTTTCCAATATGGGGTCACTTGTGGGGGGTTTCTACTGTTTAGGTACATTAGGGGCTCTGCAAACGCAATGTGACGCCTGCAGACCAATCCATCTAAGTCTGCATTCCAAATGATGCTCCTTCCCTTCCGAGCCCTCCCATGCGCCCAAACGGTGGTTTCCCCCCACATATCGGGTATCAGCGTACTCAGGACAAATTGGACAACAACATTTAGGGTCCAATTTCTCCTGCTAACCTTGGAAAAATACAAAACTGGGGGCTAAAATATAATTTTTGTGGAAAAAAAAATATTTTTTATTTGCATGGCTCTGCGTTATAAACTGTAGTGAAATACTTGGGGGTTCAAAGCTCTCACAACACATCAAGATGAGTTCCTTAGGGGGTCTACTTTCCAAAATGGTGTCACTTGTGGGGGGTTTCTACTGTTTAGGTACATTAGGGGCTCTGCAAACGCAATGTGACGCCTGCAGACCATTCCATCTAAGTCTGCATTCCAAATGGCGCTCCTTCCCTTCCGAACCCTCCCATGCGCCCAAACAGTGGTTTACTGCCACATATGGGGTATCAGCGTACTCGGGACAAATTGGACAACAACTTTTGGGGTCCAATTTCTCCTGTTACCCTAGGGAAAATACAAAACTGGGGGCTAAAAAATAATTTTTGTGGGAAAAAAATTTTGTTTTATTTTTATGGCTCTGCATTATAAACTTCTGTGAAGCCCTTGGTGGGTCAAAGTGCTCACCACACATCCAGATAAGTTCCTTAGGGGGTCTACTTTCCAAAATGGTGTCACTTGTGGGGGGTTTAAATGTTTAGGCACATCAGTGGCTCTCCAAACGCAACATGGCGTCCCATCTCAATTCCTGTCAATTTTGCATTGAAAAGTCAAACGGCGCTCCTTCCCTTCCGAGCTCTCCCATGCGCCCAAACAGTGGTTTACTGCCACATATGGGGTATCAGCGTACTCGGGACAAATTGGACAACAACTTTTGAGGTCCAATTTCTTCTCTTACCCTTGGAAAAATAAAAAATTGGGGGCAAAAATATAATTTTTGTGAAAAAATATGATTTTTTATTTTTACGGTTCTGCATTATAAACTTCTGTGAAGCACTTGGTGGGTCAAAGTGCTCACCACACCTCTAGATAAGTTCCTTAGGGGGTCTACTTTCCAAAATGGTGTCACTTGTGGGGGGTTTCAATGTTTAGGCACATCAGTGGCTCTCCAAACGCAACATGGCGTCCCATCTCAATTTCTGTCAATTTTGCATTGAAAAGTCAAACTGCGCTCCTTCCCTTCCGAGCTCTCCCATGCGCCCAAACAGTGGTTTACTGCCACATATGGGGTATCGGCGTACTCAGGACAAATTGGACAACAGCTTTTGAGGTCCAATTTCTTCTCTTACCCTTGGAAAAATAAAAAATTGGGGGCAAAAATATAATTTTTGTGAAAAAATATGATTTTTTATTTTTACGGTTCTGCATTTTAAACTTCTGTGAAGCACTTGGTGGGTCAAAGTGCTCACCACACATCCAGATAAGTTCCTTAGGGGGTCAACTTTCCAAAATGGTGTCACTTGTGGGGGGTTTCAATGTTTAGGCACATCAGTGGCTCTCCAAACGCAACATGGCGTCCCATCTCAATTCCTGTCAATTTTGCATTGAAAAGTCAAATAGCACTCCTTCCCTTCCGAGCTCTCCCATGCGCCCAAACAGTGGTTTACTGCCACATATGGGGTATCAGCGTACTCAGGACAAATTGGACAACAACTTTTTGGGTCCAATTTCTCCTGTTACCCTTGGTAAAATAAAACAAATTGGAGCTGAAATAAATTTTTTGTGTAAAAAAGTTAAATGTTCATTTTTATTTAAACATTCCAAAAATTCCTATTAAACACCTGAAGGGTTAATAAACTTCTTGAATGTGGTTTTGAGCACCTTGAGGGGTGCAGTTTTTAGAATGGTGTCACACTTGGGCATTTTCTATCATATAGACCCCTCAAAATGACTTCAAATGAGACGTGGTCCCTAAAAAAAAATGGTGTTGTAAAAATGAGAAATTGCTGGTCAACTTTTAACCCTTATAACTCCCTAACAAAAAAAAAAATTGGTTCCAAAATTATGCTGATGTAAAGGAGACATGTGGGAAATGTTACTTATTAAGTATTTTGTGTGACATATCTCTGTGATTTAATTGCATAAAAATTCAAAGTTTGAAAATTGCGAAATTTTCAAAATTTTCGCCAAATTTCCGTTTTTTTCACAAATAAACGCAAGTACTATCAAAGAAATTTTACCACTATCATGAAGTACAATATGTCACGAGAAAACAATGTCAGAATCACCAGGATCCGTTGAAGCGTTTCGGAGTTATAACCTCATAAAGGGACAGTGGTCAGAATTGTAAAAATTGGCCTGGTCATCAACGTGCAAACCACCCTTGGGGGTAAAGGGGTTAATGGAGCAAAAACTGTTAGAGTATATGTCAGCATGATGAGTAAGTGTGGAGGAAGAGAAAGAAGTTTAGTACATTTAATAACAGTGGTTACCTTCTGTTCACTTCTGGCTCATTTCTGGCATATTTCAGCTTTATCCTTTTAGAGCCATCCTTAAAGAGACAGACCACGGTCAAAACAGACCTGTGACTCTGAATTTATAACAAGCTAAGCGCACATGAAATAGGCCAGGTGTGATAAGGAGGGAGAAGCAGCAGGGAGACTGGTCTAAGACACAGGAGGGGATTAATTAGCAGGGAAAATGCCAAATGAAATAGATCCAAATGGACAGATAAAGCCAACAGTAATAGCAGACAGATACGGGGTGAATGGGGTCAGGAAAGATGGGTGATAGTATTGCAGCCAGTGGACATACCAGTAACAGCAGACAGATGCAGGGTGAATGGGGTCAGTGGTATATATATAATCAGTGCTTTGCATGTGTAGTTTGCTGTACTTATTTTTATCTAATAATTAAATAAACAAATTAATTAATAAACCACCATTGGGTCCCCCTTATTTTTAATAACCAGCTGAGGGAAAGCAGACACCTGTGAGCTGGTATTATTATTCTGGGAAGGGGCCAATGTCCATCGAACTTCAAAGCCTATTAATATCAGCTCACAGCTGTCTGCTTAGCCTTTGCTGGTTATTAAAAAGGAGGGAACTCCCCAATAAAAATTATGTGGGGTCCCCCTATTTTTAATAACCAGCAAAGACTAATTAGAGAGATGCGGTCTGATATTAATAGGCTGGGAAGAGCCATGGATATTGGCCCCTTCTCAGACTAATAACACCAGCTCTCATGCATCCCAGAAATGGGGAATTCATTAGATGTGACAATTCAGGCTCTTAGCCTCGGCTCTTCCCGATTGCCCTGGTGCGGTGACAATCGGGGTTGATGTCAGCTATTTAATGTCTGCTGACAACAAGCCCAAGGTTAGTAATGGAGAGATGTCTGTCAGGCACCCCATTACTAACCCCATTGTCAAAAGAAATAAACACATACACATGCAAATGTTCTTTAGTTATAAAAAGTACTCCCTGGCAATTACTCTCTTTTACCCATTTATTAGCAAAAAAAATAATCCACAGGGTCTGCTGTAATCTATAATATGGACGTCCCACAACGATCCTTGACTCTGATACATCTGGAAACTGTGATGAGCAGTGACATCAGTAACGTGACCTCTCACCACAGTCACTGGAACACACAGAGAGTAGCGTGAGAACCTGTGGCAATGTAGAGCGGTGACATTATTAAGGTTACAGCAGTTCACAGCTGGCTGGCTCACACGCTGTCCTCTGCATTGCACATGTATGTCAAATCGATGTCATATGGATGCTAGATGAGGAAAATATCGCACACTCGCATGTTGAAACATATGGATTCCACTCGTCCAACTTTTCAGAAGCAATATCAAAGCTATTTTTTTGACGCTAATGTGAGCGAACCCTTTACCAGAGAGAATGGTGAATCTGTCACCACATTTGACCAATATGAGATACGGCCACCACCTTTTAGGCCTGATATATACCATTCTATAATCTTGTATATCTGCCCCAACCCGACCTGCAAGACAAGAAAAAGAGATTTCATTATACTCACCCTTGTGGCAGTTCGGTCCGTGGGGTGTTGCTTGTTTTGGTCCAGCAAATCTCTTCTTCTTGCAGTACTGCAGTGCGCATTCGCCGGGCTCTTAGACCTTTCCCGGTGCTTGCACACTGCAGTACTTTACCCTGCTCGAGTCAGGGCAGAGGCGTATGCCTGCGCAGGAGCGCAATGCTGGGGAGATAGTGTGGATGATGTAGGGACGCGTCATCCACACGAAAAAAGAAGGAGGACAACATCGCAAGAACAAGGGAAACACCGGACCAAGACCAGCGACACCTCCTCGGACCAGACCACCCTGCAGGTGAGTATAATAAAAGCTCTTTTTTATTGTCTTGCCGGTCAGGTTGGGGGAAAAATACAGCATTAGGGTATGTCTACACTGGGTGTTTTTTTTGCAGCAAAACCTGTTTTCTTTGCAGGAAAAAGCAGCGGCAAAAACGCAGGTTTTGGTGCATTCTTTGTTGCAGTTTTGTTATGGTTGTGGTGTATTTTGTGGGCTAACTTGTGTCTCTCTATGCATGCTAATAAAGTTGAGTTGCTCTCCATGACTTTTCGGCACCAAGAAGGCTGCAAATAACGATACCTGCGCTTTATTGCATTTTTGCTGCATTTTTTCAACACCCATTCAAGCCAATGGGTGAAAAACACTGCAAAAACGCTGAAAGAAGCTCTATGTCTAAGAAAAGCAGCAAAGCACAAAATCCTGATGACAAAAAAAACGTGTGTGCATGAGATTTCTGAAATCTCATAGGCTTTGCTGGTACTGTAAAAAGCAGCTGAAAATTAGCATAAAAAACACAGCAAAAATGCCCAGTGTGAACGTACCCCTATAGGTCATATCGGTCAAGCCTGGTGACATGTTCACTTAAACCTCCATCGCATCTGGCACGACTACAGTGTGAAAATGGGTTACTATTTATTTCTGTTGCTAATATAGCAGCAACATAGTGGTTTCCCATCATAGAAAGTGATGGTATATTGCTAACATATGCCTAAGGCCGGCGTCACACTTGCGAGTTTTACGGACGTAAGAGCGCAGAAACTACGTCCGTAAAACTTGCAAAAAATACGGCACAATTATTCTCTATGCCCCTGCTCCTATCTGCCGTATTTTACTGATCAGTATTATACGGCTTTCTACGGCCGTACAAAATCGCAGCATGCTGCGTTTGTCACCGTACTGCGCAAGAAATACGCCAATGAAAGTCTATGGAAGCGTGAAAAATACGGATTACACACGGACAAGCAGTGTGACTTGCGAGAAATACGCAGCGCTGTTAGAGAGAAAAGCCGGCAATTCAGTGCGGTGTACAGTAAAATCACACTGACAGCTTACAGTCCAATAGGTAGAATAAATGTGTACACATAGAATAGGTATATATATATATATATATATATATATATATATGTCAGTGAGACACATATATGTATATATATTAATATTTATTCCAGCGCTATACAGCTTGAAAGCCGGTAATTCAATTACCGGCTTTTTCTTTCTCCTTCCTAAACCCGACATGATTTGAGACATGGTTTACATACAGTAAACCATGTCTTCTCTCCATTTTTTTTGCAGATTCCACACTACTAATGTCAGTAGTGTGTTTCTGCAAAATTTGGCCGTTCTATCTACTAAATTAAAGGGTTAAATGGCGGAAAAAATTGGCGTGGGCTCCCGCGCAATTTTCTCCGCCAGAGTAGTAAAGCCAGTGACTGAGGGCAGATATTAATAGCCTGGAGAGGGTCCATGGTTATTGGCCCCCCCTGGCTAAAAACATCTGCCCCCAGCCACCCCAGAAAAGGCACATCTGGAAGATGCGCCTATTCTGGCACTTGGCCACTCTCTTCCCATTCCCGTGTAGCGGTGGGATATGGGGTAATGAAGGGTTAATGCCACCTTGCTATTGTAAGGTGACATTAAGCCTAATTAATAATGGAGAGGCGTCAATTATGACACCTATCCATTATTAATCCAAATGAATGAAAGGGTTAAAAAAAAAACACACACACACTAATGTGTGCTTTCTAGGAAAGTTCCCACGATCTATGAACAGCCAGCAGAGGGCGCCTCACCGCAAATGAAGCTAAATATAGATCAGTGACCTATATTTAGCTTCATTCCCCGGGGTTTTGCAGCAAGGCGCAGCCTGCATTAGCGGAACTCCCTGCTGCAAAATGTTTTAACCCCTTCAGAAGGATTTACATCGTTGGACTTTACAGCGGAAGGTAAGTATATTGTTGGTTTATTATGTTTTTTCTTTCACAGAACGAGGGTCTTCAGTGATTGGATTGGGCGTTAAATAAAATATTACAACAACCTTTGGTTTTATTTCATTAAAATAATTTTTAATAATGTGTGTGTTTTTTTAACCCTTTCATTCATTTGGATTAATAATGGATAGGTGTCATAATTGACGCCTCTCCATTATTAATTAGGCTTAATGTCACCTTACAATAGCAAGGTGGCATTAACCCTTCATTACCCCATATCCCACCGCTACACGGGAATGGGAAGAGAGTGGCCAAGTGCCAGAATAGGCGCATCTTCCAGATGTGCCTTTTCTGGGGTGGCTGGGGGCAGATGTTTTTAGCCAGGGGGGGGCCAATAACCATGGACCCTCTCCAGGCTATTAATATCTGCCCTCAGTCACTGGCTTTACTACTCTGGCGGAGAAAATTGCGCGGGAGCCCACGCCAATTTTTTCCGCCATTTAACTCTTTATGTTAAGAGCTAGAACAGCCAAATTTTGCAGATACACACTACTAACATTAGTAGTGTGGATTATGCAAAATAAATGGTGATATGAGATGGTTTACTGTATGTAAACCAGGTCTCATATCATGTCGGGTTTATTATGTTTTTTCTTTCACAGAACAAGGGTCTTCAGTGATTGGATTGGGCGTTAAATAAAATATTACAACAACCTTTGGTTTTATTTCATTAAAATAATTTTTAATAATGTGTGTGTTTTTTTTTAACCCTTTCATTCATTTGGATTAATAATGGATAGGTGTCATAATTGACGCCTCTCCATTATTAATTAGGCTTAATGTCACCTTACAATAGCAAGGTGGCATTAACCCTTCATTACCCCATATCCCACCGCTACACGGGAATGGGAAGAGAGTGGCCAAGTGCCAGAATAGGCGCATCTTCCAGATGTGCCTTTTCTGGGGTGGCTGGGGGCAGATGTTTTTAGCCAGGGGGGGGCCAATAACCATGGACCCTCTCCAGGCTATTAATATCTGCCCTCAGTCACTGGCTTTACTACTCTGGCGGAGAAAATTGCGCGGGAGCCCACGCCAATTTTTTCCGCCATTTAACTCTTTATTTTAAAGGGAACCTGTCACCTGAATTTGGCGGGACTGGTTTTGGGTCATATGGGCGGAGTTTTCGGGTGTTTGATTCACCCTTTCCTTACCAGCTGGCTGCATGCTGGCTGCAATATTGGATTGAAGTTCATTCTATGTCCTCCATAGTACACGCCTGCACAAGGCAAGATTGCTTTGCGCAGGCGTGTACTATGGAGGACAGAGAATGAACTTCAATCCAATATTGCAGCCAGCATGCAGCCAGCTGGTAAGGAAAGGGTGAATCAAACACCCGAAAACTCCGCCCATATGACCCAAAACCAGTCCCGCCAAATTCAGGTGACAGAGTCCCTTTAAGAGCTAGAACGGCCAAATTTTGCAGATACACACTACTAACATTAGTAGTGTGGATTATGCAAAATAAATGGTGATATGAGATGGTTTACTGTATGTAAACCAGGTCTCATATCATGTCGGGTTTTAGGAAGGAGAAAGCAAAAGCCGGTAATTGAATTACCGGCTTTTTGCTATATCGCGGCTGTATGAAGTAATAATATATATACATATATGTGTCTACTGACATATATATATATATATATATAATATATATATATATATATATATATATATATATATATATAGACAGTATATATGTTTTTATTTTGTTTTTAAACACATGGATCCCTTGTATAGGCGTATGTCGGTTTGGCAAGCCTGCGATAAAAACACGCAGTACGGCTGCCATACGGATTACATGCGGAGGATGCCATGCGCAAAAAACGGTGACACACCCTGCCTACGGAGGAGCTACGGACCACTATTTTCGGGACTTATCAGCGTATTACGGCCGTAATATACGGACCGTATTTGCATACGCTGTGTGTGACGCCGGCCTTAAAGTTTTTGAATGGTAGGCCTTACATTGCTGGAAGTTCAGGGTTCCTGATAATTCTGCATCAGAAGGAATGCAGTAAAAGAATGTATATTGTGCAGTTTGTGGTTTTTTTTTTTTGTTTTTTTTATAATGAAAGCATATGGGGCAACATATTACAATGTATACTCATATAGATACCGCAGGCAGTGCAGCTTTCCATTTAAGGTACTATACAGTTAGAACTGTTTCTGGTGTATGTATTAATTTGGAGGACCATAACGTGATGTTAAAAGGACCATGATGCATGAAATACTCACTCTTGCTGTCAAAATACATTAAAAAGAAAGTGCAGACAATGTAAGTTTCCTTATGAAGTAAATGGAAATGTTGCTGAAGATGAAAAGAAGACAAAACATCTGACCACAGTTACAATTCCAGATAAGTGAAACCAGTGTGGACCAGTAACAAGTGAATTAGCTGCTACCAAACAACTAGATATCACACGTTGCTTAAAATGAATGGATGTTCGTTTCGATTTATTCACACTAAAAAAAGAGTTTACAGAATATATTTGAAATTTCTAAGAAAACTAAAATAATTTGAAAAGACATAGCCCATAACTCCTGTTCCTGGTATAAGCAGTGAGAGTTCAAAGCAACTGGTACTGCTGATAAGCAACTGTTTCCCGTAAGAGACGTGTGAGTGAGAGTGAAAGTTTAAAAGACAATGCCAACTTGCTGCTTATTATGGACACAAAATTAAAGGGTGCAATCACCACCACACATTTTCGCATCAGGTAGTGAGTGGTCAGTGGCATTAAGTCTACAGATACAGTGAGGGAAATAAGTATTTGATCCCTTGCTGATTTTGTAAGTTTGGCCACTGACAAAGACATGAACAGTCTATAATTTTAAAGATAGGTTAATTTTAACATTGAGAGATAGAATATCAAAAATAAAATCCATAAAATTGCATTGTATAAATTATATAAATTTATTTGCATTTTGCAGTGAGAAATAAGTATTTGATCCCCTACCAACCATTAAGAGTTCTGGCTCCTACAGAGCAGTTAGATGCTCCTAATCAACTCATTACCTGCATTAAAGACAGCTGTCTTACATAGTCACCTTTATAAAATACTCCTGTCCACAGACTCAATTAATCAGTCAGACTCTAACCCCTACAACATGGGCAAGACCAAAGAGCTTTATAAGGCAAAGAAAAACCCACAAAAAAATTGTTCGGATACAAAGAAAAACCCACAAATAACATCAGCTGAAATACAGGACACTCTGAAAGCTAGCAGTGTGGCTGTTTCAAGATGCACAGTAAGGAGGCACTTGAAGAATAATGGGCTGTATGGTCGAGTCGCCAGAATAAAGCCATTACTGCGCAAATGTCGCAAAGTATCTCACCTACAATACGCAAAACATCACAGAGATAAGCCTCAAAACTTCTGGAACAAGGTAATTTGGAGGGATGAGACCAAAAGTGAACTTTTTGGCCACAATCGTAAATGTTATATTTGGAGAGAGGTCAACAAGGCCTATGATGAAAGGAACACCATTCCTACTGTGAAGCATGGAAGTGGATCGCTATTGTTTTGGGGATGTATGAGCTACAAAGGCATAGGAAACTTGGTCAAAGTTGAAGGAAAGATGAATGCAGCATGTTATCAGCAAATACTGGAGGCAAATTTCCACTCATGAGCCTGGAAGCTGCGCATGGGACATACTTGAACGTTCCAACATGACAATGATCCAAAACACAAGGCCAAGTCGACCTGTCATTGGCTACAGCAGAACAAAGTGAAGGTTCTGAAGTGGTCATCTCAGTCTCCTGACCTCAATATCATTGACCCACTCTGGGGAGATATCAAACATGCAGTTCATGCTAGACAGTCCAGGAATTTACAGGAACTGAAGGCTTTATGCCCAGAAGAGTGGGCATCTTTACCATCTGAGAAAATAAAGAGCTATATCCACAACTACCACAAAAGACTTTAAGCTGTCATTGATGCTAGAGGGGGCAATACACGGTATTAAGAAATGGGTTATGTGAACTTTTGATCAGGGTCATTTGGATGTTCTGGGTTGTCATTATGATTTAAAAAGAGAAAACAAAGTAGTTTGACAATAAATGGCTTCATCCAACCACTAACCATGAGTGGAGAAAAAGTTTTGGTGTTATCATTCATATTCTCTGAAAAAAGACCAAGAAAGCAAAAATTCTGCCGGGGTATGTAAACAACTGTAACATTCTATTAGTTGCCGTCTATTGTTCAAGCTTACCTAGATCCTTCTGAACCCTTTCTGTCTTTTCTAGTGTTAGCTATCCCTCCTAGCTTTGCATTTAGATAATTTATAAAAATGTTGAACAACACTGGGGCCAGGACAGAGCCTTGTGGAATCCCACTTAAACACTCTTCCAGTTGGATGTGCAACCATTTATTACCACTCTTGGAGTATGATCACTCAGTAATGAATCCACCTAACCGTAGCCTTTTCAATCCCATACTTGATCATTTTTTGAATAAAAATAGTATGAGATACTTTATAAAATGCTTACTTACATAGTATATCTACTGCATTTCCCTGATCCACCCAGTCATTGATTCCATCATGGAAGGAAATTAGATTAGAGTGGCATGACTTGTTTGCTACAAACCAATGCTGACCCTGGTTAATTAGTATATTCTCATCCAAGTACTTACATACATGTTTTTTGCAAGCTAAACATTCCCAGATCCGTTAATCATTGCTCGTAGGTCATAGTTTACAGATCGCTCACCATCCTGATAGCTCTTCTCTGAACTTGCTCAAGTTTTGAACCGATTGGCTAAACAGGATCATTCTACCAACTCCATAACTTTCTTAGAGGATCCATAGTTTTGAGAAGCAGTTACATGCCAATTGATGTGTGTGTGTGTCAATACAAAAAGTAACCCATGGAAAGTTTGCGTGGGTTTCCTCTGAGTTCTCCAATTTCCTCCGACACTACAAAAACATATTGATAGGGAATCTAGATTGTGAGCCCCAATGGGAATAGTGCCAATAGTGTCTGTAAAGTGCTGTGGAATTAATGGTTATATATAAATGAGGAAATTAAATAAACAGAAAGACATGGACATTAACCATTAACTCATTCGCACAAAATTACATCTCTCATTATCAATTCCCTCACAGAGCTGTAAGACATCATGATCAGTCATACGCACCAGGTTTACACAATCAGGTTTGTGTTTGCAGCCATACTATTGCTGTAACAGCTTTATTGGTAATAACTTCAGACACCGATCGCTTAAAGTAGATTTGCCAGAAATATGCCAGGGGAGCAGTTCTGAGGAGAGAATTTGCATATTCCCAGTCCATTCTGGGTAAGTGAAGTCTCCGCGAGCTCAAAGAACACTGGATTTTGGCCATTGCAGCTGAAAGGAGGACATCGGTAAACCAGGGGTGGAGTCCTGAGGGGAGCATTTGCATATTCCCAGTCCATTCTGGGATAAGTGAAGAGTCTCACTTGCAGCTGAAAGGAGGACATCGGTAAACTTTTGAATTTTGACACTTTTTTCACCGCTTTAATATCTCTTTAACAGTAAGAACATGGAAGAGGCCAAAAACCTGAAGTGTGAAAGCAGCCAGATATATGGATAGATACATCTATGCATCTATAGATATATCTATCTATAACTATATCTATAGATAGATCTATCCATAGATATATAATAGAAAGGCCGATGTTTCTAAGGCTACTTTCACACTTGCGTTTTTAGCAATCCGTCACAATCCGTCGTTTTTGGAAAAAAATGGATCCTGCAAATGATGCGTTTTTTACCCATAGACTTGTATTAACGACGGATCGCGACAGATGGCCACACGTCGCGTCCGTCGTGCAACAGATCCGTCGTATTTTGGCGAACCTTCGGCACGAAAAAACGTTAAAGTGAAGGTTTTTTTGTCCATCGCGTCCACCATTTTCTACCGCGCATGCGCGGCCGAAACTCCGCACACCCTCCTCCCCAGACTTCAGAATGGGCAGCAGATGCGTTGAAAAACTGCATACGCTGCCCACATCGTGCACAAAATTCACAACGTGCGTCAGTACGTCGGCCCGATGCATAGCGACAGACACGTACCGACGCAAGTGTGAAAGAAGCCTTAATGAGCGTTGCATTAAAAAAAAACGGAAAAAAATGGCGTGGGCTCCCGCGCAATTTTCGTCAATAAGACGCCTATCCATTATTAATCCAATACTAGTAAAGGGTTAATAAAACACACACATTAGGGAAAAAGTATTTTAATATTCTTCATTTAACCATACTTACCATAGTTCAGTGCCTGCAAAAAACGTAAAATAAAAAACCGTATACTACCTGTCCGCCGTAGTCCAATTAATAACGAGTGTCCCACGACAATCTCCCCTATAGAACAGTGACATCGGGTGTTGTCACATGTCGCATGTAGTCGCATGTTGCATGTTGTGGCATGTCATCGCATGTTGCATGTCGCATGTTGTTGCATGTTGCATGTTGGCGCATGTAGCTGCATGTTGCACGTCACATGTTGTCGCATGTTGTCGCATGTTGTTGCATGTAGCATGTTGTTGCAAGTAGCATGTTGTTGCATGTTACATGTTGTCGTTACGTTGCATGTCGTTGCATGTCGCATGTTGTCTCATGTCGCTGCATGTTGCATGTCGTCGCATGTTGCATGCTGTCACATGTTACATGTTGCATGTTGTTGCATGCCGCATGTTGTCGCATGTTTCATTTAACATGTTGTGTTTTGCATGTCACATGTGGTTTGTTGCATGTGGTATATTGCATGTCGCATGTAGTATGTTGCATGTCACATGTGGTAGGTTGCAAGTTGTATAACGCAGGGTGTATGTAACAGGGTGTATGTTGTATATTGTAGGGTGTATGTCGCAGGGTGTATGTTGTATGTAATCTGCTCTTAGACAGATGAGATAGATAAATAGATAGAAAGAAGGAATGAGAAAGTTAGAAGGAATACCATAGATAGAATGAGATAGATAGCTGTAAAGAAATAGATAGATGTTGTTACATGTCGCATGTTGCATGCTGTTGCAAGTCGCATGGTGCATGTTGTGGAATGTCATTGCATGTTGCATGTCGCATGTTGTTGCATGTCGCATGTTGCATGTTGTCACATGTAGCTGCATGTTGCATGTCGTTGCATGTCGCATATTGTTGCAAGCCGCATGTTGTCGCATGTTACATGTTGTCATATGTTGTCGCATGTTGCATGCCGTTGCATGTCGCATGTTGTCGCATGTCGCTGCATGTTGCATGTCACATGTAGTAGCATGTTGTGGTATGTCGTCGCATGTTGCATACTGTCGCATGTTGTCGCATGTTACATGTCGCATGTTGTTGCATGTCACATGTTGTCGCATGTTTCATATAACATGTTGTGTTTTGCATGCCGCATGTGG
The DNA here is from genome assembly GCF_032444005.1 of Ranitomeya imitator. Classification (NCBI taxonomy): domain Eukaryota; kingdom Metazoa; phylum Chordata; class Amphibia; order Anura; family Dendrobatidae; genus Ranitomeya; species Ranitomeya imitator. Next base: position 348,748,627 of record NC_091282.1, on the reverse strand, counting down.
TATGTTGCATGTGGTATATTGCATGTCGCATGTAGTATGTTGCATGTCACATGTGGTAGGTTGCAAGTCGTATATCGCAGGGTGTATGTCACAGTGTGTATGTCGCAGGGTGTATGTTGTATGTTGTAGGATGTATGTCGCAGGGTGTATGTTGTAGGGTGTATGTCGCAGGGTGTATGTTGTATGTAATCTGCTCTTAGATGAGATAGATAAATAGATAGAAAGAAGGAATGAGGCCGCCGTCACACTTGCAAGTTTTACGGACGTATGAGCGCAGAAAATACGTCCGTAAAACTCGCAAAACAAACGTCCCAATGATTCTCTATGCCCCTGCTCCTATCTGCCGTATTTTACTGATCAGTATTATACGGCTTTCTACGGCCGTAGAAAATCGCAGCATGCTGCGTTTGTCACCGTATTGCGCAAATACCAATAACGTGGACCCTCTCCAAGCTATTAATATCTGCCCTCAGTCACTGGCTTTACTACTCTGTCGGAGAAAATTGCGCGGGAGCCCACGCCAATTTTTTTCCGCCATTTAACCCTTTAATTTAATAGCTAGAACAGCCAAATTTTGCACATACACACTACTAACATTAGTAGTGTGGAATATGCCAAAAAAAAGGTGATATGAGATGGTTTACTGTATGTAAACCAGGTCTCATATCATGTCGGGTTTAGGAAGGAGATAGCAAAAGCCAGCAATTGAATTACCGGCTTTAAAGCTATCTAGCGCTGTATGAAGTAATAATATATATACATATATGTGTCTACTGACATATATATATATATATATATATATATATGACAGTATATATGATTTTTTTTTTTTTTTTTTTTTACACACATGGATCCCTTGTATAGCCGTATGTTGGTTTGACAAGCCTGCGAGAAAAACACGCAGTACGGATGCCATACGGATTACATACGGAGGATGCCATGCGCAAAATATGCTGACACACCCTGCCTACGAAGGAGCTATGGACCACTATTTTGGGGACTTTTCGGCGTATTATGGCCGTAATATACGGACCATATTGTCTTACGCCAAGTGTGACGCCGGCCTGAGAAAGTTAGAAGGAATACCATAGATAGAATGAGATAGATAGCTGTAAAGAAATAGATTGATAGATGTTGTTACATGTTGCATGTCGCATGTTGTCGCATGTTGTTGCATGTCGCACGTTGCATGCTGTTGCAAGTCGCATGTTGTCGCATGTTACATGTTGTCGCATGTCGTCACATGTCGCATGTAGTCGCATGTTGCATGTTGTGGAATGTCATCGCATGTTGCATGTCCCATATTGTTGCATGTTGTCACATGTAGCTGCATGTTGCATGTCGTCGCATGCTGTCGCATGTCGTCGCATGTTGTTGCATGTCACATGTTGTTGCAAGTCGCATGTTGTCGCATGTCACGTGTTTTCGCATGTCGTTGCATGTCGCATGTCGCTGCATGCTGCATTTCGCATGTAGTAGCATGTTGTGGCATGTCGTCGCATGTTGCATGCTGTCGCATGTTGTCGCATGTTACATGTCACATGTTGTTGAATTTCGCATGTTGTCGCATGTTTCATATAACATGTTGTGTTTTGCAGGTCGCATGTGGTATGTTGCATGTGGTATATTGGTATGCTGCATGTGGTATATTGCATGTCGCATGTAGTATGTTGCATGTCACATGTGGTAGGTTGCAAGTCGTATATCGCAGGGTGTATGTCACAGTGTGTATGTTGCAGGGTGTATGTTGTATGTTGTAGGGTGTATGTCGCAGGGTTTATGTTGTATGTTGTATGGTGTAGGGTGTATGTCGCAGGGTGTATGTTGTAGGGTGTATGTCGCAGGGTGTGGCTGGAGTCACAATCAGCGTAAGACAATACGGTCCGTATATTACGGCCGTAATACGCTGAAAAGTCCCCAAAATAGTGGTCCGTAGCTCCTCCGTAGGCAGGGTGTATCTGCGTATTTTGCGCATGGCATCCTCCGTATGTAATCCGTATGGCATCCGTACTGCGTGTTTTTCTCGCAGGCTTGCAAAACCAACATACGGCTATACAAGGGATCCATGTGTTAAAAAAAAAAAAAATATATATATATATATATATATACACTGTCTATATATATATATGTCCTTAGACACATATATGTATATATATTATTACTTCATACAGCGCTAGATAGCTTTAAGCCGGTAATTCAATTACCAGCTTTTGCTATCTCCTTCCTAAACCCGACATGATTTGTGACATGGTTTACATACAGTAAACCATCTCATATCATCTTTTTTTTGCATATTCCACACTACTAATGTTAGTAGTGTGTATATGCAAAATTTGGCCGTTCTATCTACTAAATTAAAGGGTTAAATGGCGGAAAAAATTGGCGTGGGCTCCCGCGCAATTTTCTCCGCCAGAGTAGTAAAGCCAGTGACTGAGGGCAGATATTAATAGCCTGGAGAGGGTCCATGGTTATTGCCCCCCCCCCTGGCTAAAAACATCTGCCCCCAGCCACCCCAGAAAAGGCACATCTGGAAGATGCGCCTATTCTAGCACTTGGCCACTCTCTTCCCATTCCCGTGTAGCGGTGGGATATGGGGTAATGAAGGGTTAATGCCACCTTGCTATTGTAAGGTGACATTAAGCCAAATTAATAATGGAGAGGCGTCAATTATGACACCTATCCATTATTAATCCAATACTAGTAAAGGGTTAAAAAAAACACAAACACATTATTAAAAATTATTTTAATGAAATAAACACAAAGGTTGTTGTAATATTTTATTCAACGCCCAATCCAGTCACTGAAGACCCTCGTTCTGTAACAAAAAAATAAAAATAAACCAACAATATCCATACCTTCCGAAGATCTGTAATGTCCAATGATGTAAATCCATCTGAAGGGGTTAAAATATTTTGCAGCCACGAGCTTTGCTAATGCAACGTTGTTCGTGGCTGCAAAACCCCGGGGAATGAAGGTAAAGTAGGTCAATGACCTATATTTACCTTCATTTGCGGTGAGGCGCCCTCTGCTGGTTGTCCCTAGATCGTGGGAACTTTCCTAGAAAGCTCCCAGGCTCGAGTTCATAAGAGGCTCCCTCTGCTGGTCGATTAGGCCACGCCCATCGGAGCGGACCGGGGTGATTGACAGCCGAAAACGGTGAGTTTACTAAGGTATTTTGGCAGCAAAGGTGGCGAATCAAGGGATAATAAAGGCACTATTGCAAAGCACAGCTCAGGCCCTATTGAACGCTATTTTTAGCACATATTGAATAAACGGGGTGACAGGTTCCCTTTAACAAAGAGGTGCAGGAGAAAAAAAATGCAATGCCAGATTCAGAAGAATAGCGACATTTACACCATACACCAGGTAAAATATTACATATTTATGATAAGTGATAGGTCCACTTTAACTGGCACCACGAGAGGGTGACTTCTTCTGTTTTACTGGGCAGAATACTATGGCACGCTATGCTACTTTAGCTGTTTTAGTGGTGTGAGTTTTCTGTAAAAAAACAAAAACAGCCATGTTGCAGAAAAGTTGTATTCAATCTGCAGTGGCATATCACTTGTATTGAAGAAATACATCAAGTGAGTCACATGTAACGAAAAATGAAACACATTTGGAAAGATTGGTGATTCTGTGTCCAGGTAGGTTGTGACACCAAAGGAAATGTGACACTGCAGTCTCATTGTCAAGAGACACACGTGTAGCCTAGCTTACTCGGGTAGCACGGTGGCTCAGTGGTTAACACTGTAGACTTAACACCTTTACCCCAAGGGTGATTTGCACGTTAATGACCGGGCCAATTTTTACAATTCTGACCACTGTCTCTTTATGAGGTTATAACTCTGGAACGCTTCAACGGATCCCAGTGATTCTGACAATGTTTTCTCGTGACATATTGTACTTCATGGTAGTGGTAAAATTTCTTTGATATTACCTGCATTTATTTGTGAAAAAACGGAAATTTGGCAAATATTTTGAACATTTCGCAATTTTCCAACTTTGAATTTTTATGCAATTAAATCACAGAGATATGTCACACAAAATACTTAATAATTAACATTTCCCACATGTCTACTGTACATCAGCACAATTTTGGAACCAACTTTTTTTTGTTAGGGAGTTATAAGGGTTAAAAGTTGACCAGCAATTTCTCATTTTTACAACACCATTTTTTTTAGGGACCACATCTCATTTGAAGTCATTTTGAGGGGTCTATATGATAGAAAATACCCAAGTGTGATACCATTCTAAAAACTGCACCCCTCAAGGTGCTCAAAACCACATTTCAAGAAGTTTATTAACCCTTCAGGTGTTTCACAGGAATTTTTGGAATGTTTAAATAAAAATGAATATTTAACTTTTTTTCACAAAAAATTTACTTCAGCTCCAATTTGTTTTATTTTACCAAGGGTAACAGGAGAAAATGGACCCCAAAAGTTGTTGTACAATTTTTCCTGAGTACGCTGATACCCCATATGTGGGAGTAAACCACTGTTTGGGCGCATGGGAGAGCTCGGAAGGGAAGGAGCGCCGTTTGACTTTTCAATGCAAAATTGACTGGAATTGAGATGGGACGCCATGTTGCGTTTGGAGAGCCACTGATGTGCCTAAACATTGAAACCCCCCACAAGTGACACCATTTTGGAAAGTAGGCCCCCTAAGGAACTTAACTAGAGGTGTGGTGAGCACTTTGACCCACCGAGTGCTTCACAAAAGTTTATAATGCAGAACCGTAAAAATAAAAAATCATATTTTTTCACAAAAATTTTCTTTTCGCCCCCAATTTTTTATTTTCCCAAGGGTAAGGAAAGAAATTGGACACCAAAAGTTGTTGTACAATTTGTTCTGAGTACGCTGATACCCCATATGTGGGGGTAAACCACTGTTTGGGCGCATGGGAGAGCTCGGAAGGGAAAGAGCGCCATTTGACTTTTCAATGCAAAATTGACAGGAATTGAGATGGGATGTCATGTTGCATTTGGAGAGCCACTCATGTGCCTAAACATTGAAACCCCCCACAAGTGACACCATTTTGGAAAGTAAATCCCCTAAGGAACCTATCTAGATGTGTGGTGAGCACTTTGACCCACCAAGGGCTTCACACAAGCTTATAATGCAGAGCCGTAAAAATAAAACAAAAATTTCTTCCCACAAAAATTATTTTTTAGCCCCCAGTTTTGTATTTTCCCAAGGGTAAAAGGAGAAATTGGACCCCAAAAGTTGTTGTCCAATTTGTCCTGAGTACACTGATACCCCATATGTGGGGGGAACCACCGTTTGGGCACATGGGAGGGCTTGGAAGGGAAGGAGCGCCATTTGGAATGTAGACTTAGATGGAATGGTCTGCAGGCGTCACATTGCGTTTGCAGAGCCCCTAATGTACCTAAACAGTAGAAACCCCCCACAAGTGACACCATTTTGGAAAGTAGACCCCCTAAGGAACTCATCTAAATGTGTTGTGAGAGCTTTGAACCCCCAAGTGTTTCACTACAGTTTATAACGCAGAGCCGTGGAAATAAAAAAAAAAATTTCCACAAAAATTATTTTTTAGCCCCCATTTTTGTATTTTTCTAAGGGTAACAGGAAAAACTGGACCCTAAATATTGTTATCCAATTTGTCCTGAGTACGCTGATACTTGATATATGGGGGGAACCACCGTTTGACCGCATGGCAGAGCTTGGAAGGGAAGGAGCATCATTTGGAATGCAGACTTAGATGATTGGTCTGCAGGCGTCACATTGCATTTGCAGAGCCCCTAATGTACCTAAACAGTAGAAACCCCCCACAAGTGACCCCATATCGGAAAGTAGACCCCCTAAGGAACTTATCTAGATGTGTTGTTTTTCAAACGTTTTTATTGGTATTTTCAATTTTAAACAGGTAGAAATGAGAGAAAGGGGAAGGAAATAAACATAGGGTAGGGAAAAGGAAAGGAATCCCCAAGTGAAATGGGGAATGAAATATCAGGCATTAGAAAACAGACCATAAATTGGTAGCTTAAATATACTACATATATATGTCACTAACAAAGGGACGAAAATTAAATTAGTCTTGCGATGCAGTATAGTAAAAATAAGCATTAGCAGTAAAGAGAAATGTTGCTTAATAACTAGGCCCAAGAGAATAGACAAAAGTATACAAGTCAGAATTAAAGTAGCCTGTGCGATGAAGTAGAATAATAATAAGCATTTACAGTAAAGAAAAATGTTGCTTAATAGCTGGGCCTAAAAGAGAAAACAACCATATACATGTCGGATTCAAAGTAGCCTAAGTATAGAGATATACTGTATGAATATGATGCCTACTTATAAACACAATAAGTGGAATATCAGATAACGTCGCTGAAAAGTCAATATTATATGATGCTCAGTAATATTAATATACACATTTTTTATAGCCTGTGAGATAAAAGTAGATTAAAGGTCGCATAATGTGTGAAATAATGCCTGCCCAAGTCCCAGAGTGCACATGGCACCCCTAAGACCAAGTGGAGGAAAGTTCGGTTTTGATCCAAGAAACAATCAAGTAACGAAAAAAAATTAAAAAAAAACTTTTAAAGTGGAATTAAGTTGTTACAGCTAGTCAAATAACAGATCTTTGTAGATTGTTCAACCAGAACAGTTACGCTTCAAGTTGTTGGTAGGGAACTGGATGTGGCTTCAGAGGAGTTGATTCCAATGCGTTTTAAAAATTCAATACCCTCGTCCGGAGAGGCAACATGAAATAAACCTGACGGAAGTCTCACCCAGAGGGTTGATGATCTTGTCCAGGAGTAAGAGAGGCCTGCACGCAGTAGTTCTCTTGTGGTATGCGAAAAAACTCTCCTGTTTTGGAGAGTGACTTTAGACAAATCCTTATAAAAAACCAGTTGCTTGTAAGGGGAAGAGAGAAATCTCGGATTTTTTGAGATACCTAAGAGCGCGTTCCTGACCCAATTTGGGTAAAAAGTAACAATGACGTCACATGATAAATCCCTGGGAAGCGTGGGTGGTCTGCATATTCTGACAACCTTTTCTATCAGAGGGCCTTCGATAGAGTTAGGAAATAAGTTAGAGATCATTGATGATACATAACTCTCCAACTGGGAAGCCTGAATTGAATCTGGTATACCGCTGATCTTAACGTTATTCTTCCTTCTAAAATCCTCAAAGTTGTTTAAATTGGCCTTTAGAAGATCCATTTTTTTCTGAATCCCCTCCAATAATTCTGAAGGCTTAAAGATTGCTTGAGATAAGTTTTGTTCGTTTTTTTCAAGTTTGTTTTTATATGCAAATGATTCTTGAGCAAGTGAAGTTCCAGTAGCTATGCTAGGGGGGAATTGACTCAGTGACAGAGTTTACAGATTTAATTATCTCTTGGAAAAGCTTTTTTATAAAAGCTTGGGAAGCCTTTGAATTAAATGATTGTTTAGGATCAGGGATGGCATCTTTACCACAAATATTCATAGTGGTCAAAAATGATTTGAGGAGATACACCATAAAACCCTCAGTTGGATAGTCATCAGATGCTGGGATCCCTTCCAATGTTAATAAAGCAGGGGAAGAGTTTTTAAAGCTGCGCTTTTTAGGCAATTTAGATGACTCACAGGGAGCCTCACTTGATGTAGAATATCCGGAATAATTATCCGTTTCATAGTCAGAGAAATTAAAGCCCTCACTATTCACAGATGACTCGTTTGATATTGAACGCTCTGATCCCTCTAAGGATCCATTACAGCTGTTAGATATATTAGTCATTACATCTTCTACTTCTTCCCCTTCCCCCTCCTGCTTTCTTCCTGTAGCTCTGTTTCTATTAAAGTAAGTAATTAGGGACTCATAAAACTCAGAATTAAACCCAAGATCATCCATTATAATTTTTTGACTCCTAGATATTTCCCCTAGTGGTGTTTCATTGGGATTCTCTCTCTGCAGCTCTAAGATGTTATGGCAGGGGGGCTTACAACAGTAGGGCTGTGCTGTAATTGTACTTCAGTAGTGTCATGTTTCCCCTTAATGCTGGTAAACCCAGCTAAGCCCCCTGCGGTGCTATTGTAAGGAGATGACTGTTCATTTAAAATGGGGTAGTGCAGCACATTGCTTACCCACACAGAAGTCCCTTGATCCTCTCCATTCTCAAGTCTGTTTGTTTTATAATCCACTCCTGTAGTAGTAGCGCATTCTTCTTTATCCAGGTTCCCTTGGTTCAGCAACCTGTCGCTCCTTTCCATATGCAGCAGCGCTCCCTCTTGTAATTCCAGTGTGAAACTTCCCTGGGGCGATCCCGTTACTGCTTTCTCTGCATAGAGCGGCATTCCTTTCTGTGACCCCTGTTCAGCGGTCAGAGTCGCGGTCTCACTCCGGGTCCCGGCAGCTGTCAATGTCTTCGGCACAAACTCCTGTGCCCTGTGGTTTAGGCTGCTCCTCCGTGCTTGGCTGGGCAGCTGCAGCTTGCTGGGCTCCTGTAAAGGATGAGTCATCTCTTTGTTCTCATCTGCTGCTTGCTTCATCCCTGCGCCCAGTTCCACCACAGCTCCTTGCTTCTTTCTGCTGCCACTCACCAGTGACAGCATAGCTGGAAGGGGAGCTTTCTTGCTGGTCTGCACCCCGGAGATCAGCTTTACTGCAGGAGTCCTTGGTTTAGCTGGGGTCTGACAGGGTGTCGGCTTCAGCTGTGCAGATCCTCCATGCTTTCCTCCTTGCAGGGACAGCACTCCTCCAGAGCCACGGCTATATTTCTGTCCTGGAGAAGGTTTTCTCTTCACAGGACTGGGTCCATTCTTCTTGGAGTCAGTTCCAGGCATGTTGATAGAGCTTTAGGACCCAAATAATCCACTTTTTGTAGCTTTTTAGTAGCTTGGATCTGGGAAATTACAGGAGCTCCTGTAAAGTAGGTCTTCTGCTGCTCCCGTGCAAACCACGCCCCCCTATCTAGATGTGTTGTGAGAACTTTGAACCCCCAAGTGTTTCACTACAGTTTATAACGCAGAGCAGTGCAAATAAAAAAATAAAAATTTCCCCCCAAAATTATTTTTTAGCTTGCAGTTTTGTACTTTCCCAAGGGTAACAGGAGAAATTGGACCCCTGATACCCCATATGTGGGGGGGGGGGGGGGAAACCACCGTTTGGGCGCATGGCAGAGCTTGGAAGGGAAGGAGCATCATTTGGAATGCAGACTTAGATGGAATGGTCTGCAGGCGTCACATTGCATTTGCAGAGCCCCTAATGTACCTAAATAAAAAATCTTTTTTTTCCCACAAAAATTATTATTTAGCCCCCAGTTTTTTATTTTCCCAAGGGTAACAGGAGAAATTGGACCCCAAAAGTTGTTGTTCAATTTGTCCTGAGTACGCTGATACCCCATATGTTGGGGTAAACCTATGTTTGGGCACACGGAAGAGCTCGGAAGGGAAGGAGCACTGTTTTACTTTTTCAACGCAGAATTGGCTGGAATTGAGATCGGACGCCATGTCGCGTTTGGGGAGCCACTGATGTGCCTAAACAGTGGAAACCCCCAAATTATAACTGAAGCCCTAATCCAAACACACCCCTAAACCTAATCCCAATGGTAACCCTAACCACACCTCTAACCCAGACACACCCCTAACCCTAATCCCAACCCTATTCCCAACCGTAAATGTGATCCAAACCCTAACCCTAACTTTAGCCCCAACCCTAACCCTAACTTTAGCCCCAACCCTAACTGTAGCCTTAACCCTAGCCCCAACCCTAACCCTTGCCCTAACCCTAGCCCTAACCCTAGCCCTAACCCTAGCCCTAGCCCTAACCCTAGCCCTAACCCTTGCCCTAACTGTAGCCCTAACCCTAACCCTAGCCCTTTCCCTAGCCCTAACCCTAATGGGAAAATGGAAATAAATACATTTTTTTTATTTTTTAATTTTTCCCTAACTAAAGGGGTGATGAAGGGGGGTTTGATTTACTTTTATAGCGGGTTTTTTAGCAGATTTTTATGATTGGCAGCAGTCACACACTGAAAGACGGTTTTTATTGCAAAAAATATTTTTTGCGTTACCACATTTTGAAAGCTATAATTTTTCCATATTTGAGTCCACAGAGTCATGTGAGGTCTTGTTTTTTGCGGGACGAGTTGACGTTTTTATTGGTAACATTTTCGGGCACGTGACATTTTTTGATCGTTTTTTATTCCGATTTTTGTGAGGCAGAATGACCAAAAACCAGCTATTCATGAATTTCTTTTGGGGAGGCGTTTATACCGTTCCGCGTTTAGTAAAATTGATAAAGCAGTTTTATTCTTCGGGTCAGTACGATTACAGTGATACTTCATTTATATCATTTTTTTATGTTTTGGCGCTTTTATACGATAAAAACTATTTTATAGAAAAAAGAATTATTTTTGCATCGCTTTATTCTGAGGACTATAACTTTTTTATTTTTTTGCTGATGATGTTGTATTTGGCTCGTTTTGCAAGGAGTGTGTATGTTTGCGTGGGTTTCCACCAATGGGGAAAATTATGTCTGTAAAGTGCTGGAGAATAGGATTTTGTTGTATAAGCAAAGTATAATAACAGCACAAACCTGCTAAAATTGTTATTTTTACTTAAATAATAATGTGGAAACCCCTTTTTTAGACCCTGCATTATGAAGTTTTGAGTTATTCCACCTGGAACTGCATGAAGAAATTGACAACTGGGCATTATCATGTCAGTTGGTCTCTACAGTCTGACATTGCTAGCACTGATTGGTGTTAGTGTGTTTTTACAGGAGTCAAACAGCACTGTTTTTACCATGAAATGCTGTTGTTTTGTGATGCAGTTTTTGTCTATATTGTCACAAAAAGACAGTGCTGTACACTACATGTAAATGCATGCTTTAGCCAGTTTTAGATGAGTGTATGATACATACGTGTGCTGTCTGTGCTAAGTAGAGATGGTTTGCAAAACGTTCGCCAGTCTCAAATTCGGCCTGAATGTTGCACATCTGAATTCATGTTCGTATTCACGAGTATTTTCCTAAAAATTGGCAAAATTTGGCAAAAGTTCAGTAAATGATCGAGTTTCTAATAATGCTTTTGTTAGAACTTTGGCTAGGATAGTGTTTCTGTATGATGACCAAGGGGGACATGTTTGATGAGGTGAGTGGGTGGGGAGAGGTCACAGTAGCAGACTGTATTTTTTTTTACATTTTATTAACTTAATGTGTGTAGATTTCAGCAGCCAATTAGGGCACAGAAACCATCCACAACGTCCAAACACAAGGGCTTCTGTCTTTGTCTCCCGAAGTCACATGTCCCTCTTCATATAAAAAGCGGACATGTTGTTTTTATGCCATTTTGTCATTGTAACAATGCAAAGTTGCTGCTCCTGCTGCTGCAAGTAGTCAGATAGTTCAGATAGATGGGATCCTGTGTGAAATCGACCTTTTGTCTTTTGTGCTAATAGTGTGGGCAAGAGACCAGGCCACATTTCAGAATCTAAAGGTACCGTCACACTTAGCGACGCTGCAGCGATACCGACAACGATCCGGATCGCTGCAGCGTCGCTGTTTGGTCGCTGGAGAGCAGTCACACAGACCGCTCTCCAGCGACCAACGATGCCGGTAACCAGGGTAAACATCGGGTAACTAAGCGCAGGGCCGCGCTTAGTAACCCGATGTTTACCCTGGTTACCATCCTAAAAGTAAAAAAAACAAACACTACATACTTACCTACCGCTGTCTGTCCTCCAGCGCTGTGCTCTGCACTCCTCCTGTACTGGCTGTGAGCATAGCGGCCAGAAAGCAGAGCGGACGCTCACAGACAGTACAGGAGGAGTGCAGAGCACAGCGCTGGAGGACAGACAGCGGTAGGTAAGTATGTAGTGTTTGTTTTTTTTACTTTTAGGATGGTAACCAGGGTAAACATCGGGTTACTAAGCGCGGCCCTGCGCTTAGTTACCCGATGTTTACCCTGGTTACCAGTGAAGACATCGCTGAATCGGTGTCACACACGCCAATTCAGCGATGTCTGCGGGGAGTCCAGCGACGAAATAAAGTTCTGGACTTTCTTCCCCGACCAGCGACAGCACAGCAGGGGCCTGATCGCTGCTGCCTGTCACACTGGACGATATCGCTAGCCAGGACGCTGCAACGTCACGGATCGCTAGCGATATCGTCTAGTGTGACGGTACCTTAAGTCATTTATGCTAATAGTGTGGGCCATACACCAGGTCATATCTCAGAATCTAAATAGTTTGTTCTAATAGTGCGGACCAGAGACCAGGCCACATTTCAGAAGCTAAATCGTTTGTGCTAATAGTGTGGTTCTGCCAGGAGTTCACATTTTAGAATCAAAATCCTTTCTGCTAATAGTGTGGGATATACAGTATGCCAGGCCTCATTTCAGAATCTAAATCATTTTTGCTAATAGAGTGGGCCATACACCAGGCCACATTACAGAATCTAAATCATTTGTGCTAACAGTGTGGGCCAGACACCAGGCCACATTTCAGAATCTAAATCGTTTGTGCTAATAATCTGGGCCAGACACGAGGGCACATTTCAGAATCTAAATCCTTTCTGCTAATAGTGTACTTTATACACAGTATCTTAGCAAATAAATACTGATGGCCGTCGCAGTCTCTCAGTAGCAGTTGCCCAGTCGCCATTACTTCTCTAAAAAAGCTGTGTCTGCGCTACACCAGCATGTTGCAGACAACATCACCCGTTCCTTGAAAAAATCTATGTCTGTCAGGGTGCATTTCATCACTGACACCTGGATGTGCAAACAATGCCAGGTACTTTACATCTTGCTGACTGGGCCCTGGGTAACTCTGGTGACTGTGGAGGCAGGTGGGCAAGGGGCTGCTCAACACGGCTTGGAATTCCCAAGGCTTGTGGGACAAACCTCTGTATCTATTACTTCCTCCACTCTTTATGCCTCCTGCATCTCTCTAGGACCTCCACCTGCGCTCTCAACCTCTCCCTTACTTAAACAACCTCCCCCACATCTGCACTGCACAGTCAGGGCTCACCGCAATCAGGCAGTGTTTAAATTAATATGCCTTGGAGATCGCAGTCACATATTTCAAAAGTTGTGGAGTTTGAGCAATGGTTGTCTCCATTGAACCTGGAGCCAGGGAAGGCTGTATGTGATAACGGTGCAAACTTGGTGGTGGCCCTTCACCGGAGCAACCTCGCAGACATGCCTTGGTGGTACAGCAATTTCTAGGCCACTATCCCTACCTGGATGTGCTTCTGCAGAAAGCACAGGTGTTGTGCGCTAACTTCCGTTGTTCGTACCCCGCAGATCATAGATTTGCATTGCTACAGAGGTCTTTCAGCCTACCAGTTAACCGTTTGATATGTGATGTGCCAACAAGGTGGAATTCCACTCTGCACATATTGTAGCGACTGTGGCAGCAGCAAAGAGATCTAGTTCAGTATGACCTTTTGCATAGCCTGGGCCAATGCAACACGAACGAGGTGCAAATCACGCTTGCGGACTGGGCACAGATGAACGACCTCTGCACCCTTCTAAACAGTTTCAAAATAGCTACTAAGATGGTTAGCGCTGCTGATACCGCCATCAGCATCACTATTGCAGTCATCTACATACTGGAGCACACTTTAAATATTCTGCGGGAGGAGGTGGTAGTCCCAGAGGAAGAGATGGAAGCAAAGGAGGATGTGGAAGGGATAACAGTATCTCAAAATTCTGTACTGTCTTACCACAAGCGGGTGTCATGGAAGGGTGGATCACAGTGATCCAGGGGGCTTATGGTACCAGACAAACTGTTAGTGAAGGTGCAGGAGCCGAGGAACAAATGGAGGAGGATGAGGAAGAGGTAATGGGCGCACAACAGTCAAGAGATGGAGAGGATAATGATCCCCTCTCTGTTGTCCATGGTTGGCAGGAGACGATGGAGGAAGCAAGCTTGAGAGTTACCTAGCTACCAACACATCATGACTTGGATCTCATGGAAGAGCCCGACAAATGAGCGCCTTCTAGTTGCACTATCTGCAACATGATGACCATTGTTGTGAATTCTGTGGCTGAGTTCACTTCTGTGGTCACAAGTGGTATTGCAGTCTCTGGGCTTCCTCCCTCAGGTGTTTTGGTGAGCTCGTTGGCTGTCTTGCTATTTAGCTCCACCTGAGTCTGTCTTCCTTGCTCCTTGTCAATGTTCCAGTGTTGGATCTGAGCTACTGCATCTTTCCTTGGGCCTGCTGCTCTGCTAGATAAGTGCTTCTAGTTTGTTTTCTGTTTTTTCTGTCCAGCTTGCTATTAACTTTTGCTGGAAGCTCTGAGAAGCAAAGGGGTGCACCGCCGTGCTGTTAGTTCGGCACGGTGGGTCTTTTTGCCCCTTTGCGTGGTTTTCGTTTTAGGGTTTTTTGTAGACTGCATAGTTCTCTTTGCTATCCTCGCTCTGTCTAGAATATCGGGCCTCACTTTGCTGAATCTATTTCATTCCTACGTTTGTCTTTTCATCTTGCTAACAGTCATTATATGTGGGGGGCTGCCTATTCCTTTGGGGTATTTCTCTGAGGTAAGTCAGGCTTGTATTTCTATCTTCAGGCTAGTCAGCTCCTCAGGCAGTGTCGAGTTGCATAGGTAGTGATAGGCGCAATCCACTGCTGCTTATAGTTGTGTGAGGATAGATCAGGTACTGCAGTCTACAGAGATTCCACGTCTCAGAGCTCGTCCTATTGTTTTTGGTTATTGCCAGATCTCTGTATGTGCGCTGATTACTGCACGCTGTGTTGCCTGATTGCCAGCCATAACAGTACAAGGAGCCACACCAATGATTCCCAATAGAGGGAAAAAAGAAATCCTGACATCATTTTTTTTTCTTAGCTCTGTCTTCAGTCTTTTTTTTCCCCTAGACATTAGAGTGCTTCAGGACACAGCTGTGGACATGGATATTCAGGCTCTGTGCTCCTCAATGGATAATCTCGTTGTAAATGTACAAAAGATTCAAGATACTATTGATCAGAAATCGATGCTAGAACCAAGAATTCCGATTCCTGATTTGTTTTTTGGTGACAGAACTAAGTTCCTGAGCTTCAGAAATAATTGTAAGCTATTTTTGGCCTTGAAACCTCATTCTTCTGGTAATCCTATTCAACAGGTTTTGATTATTATTTCTTTTTTGCGCGGCGACCCACAGGACTGGGCGTTTTCTCTTGCACCAGGAGATTCTGCATTGAGTAATGTTGATGCATTTTTCCAGGCGCTGGGATTGCTTTACGATGAGCCTAATTCAGTGGATCAGGCTGAGAAAAATCTGCTGGCTTTATGCCAGGGTCAGGATGATGTAGAAGTATATTGTCAGAAATTTAGGAAGTGGTCAGTACTCACTCTGTGGAATGAATCTGCACTAGCGGCTTTGTTCAGAAAGGGTCTCTCTGAAGCTCTTAAGGATGTAATGGTGGGATTTCCTATGCCTGCTGGTTTGAATGAGTCTATGTCCTTGGCCATTCAGATCGGTCGTCGCTTGCGCGAGCGTAAATCTGTGCACCATCTGGCGGTATTGTCTGAGAGTAAACCTGAGCCTATGCAGTGCGACAGGACTATGACTAAAGTAGAACGGCAAGAACACAGACGTCTGAACAGACTGTGTTTCTATTGTGGTGATTCTACTCATGCTATTTCTAATTGTCCTAAACGCACTAGGCGGTTCGATAGCTCTGCCGTTATTGGTACTGTACAGTCCAAATTCCTTTTGTCCATTACCTTAATGTGCTCTTTGTCATCGTATTCTGTCATGGCGTTTGTGGATTCAGGCGCTGCCCTGAATCTGATGGATTTGGATTATGCTAAACGTTGTGGATTTTTCTTGGAGCCTTTGCGGTGTCCTATTCCGTTGAGAGGAATTGATGCTACACCTTTGGCCAAGAATAAGCCTCAGTACTGGGCCCAGCTGACCATGTGCATGGCTCCTGCACATCAGGAAGTTATTCGCTTTCTGGTACTGCATAATTTGCATGATGTGGTCGTGTTGGGGTTGCCATGGCTACAAACCCATAATCCAGTATTGGATTGGAACTCTATGTCGGTAACCAGCTGGGGTTGTCAGGGAGTACATGGTGATGTTCCATTTTTGTCTATTTCGTCATCCATTCCTTCTGACATCCCAGAGTTCTTGTCGGACTTTCAGGATGTATTTGAAGAGTCCAAGTCTGATGCCCTACCTCCGCATAGGAATTGTGATTGTGCTATCGATTTGATTCCTGGTAGTAAATTCCCTAAGGGTCGTTTATTTAATTTGTCCGTACCTGAACACACCGCTATGCGCAGTTATGTGAAGGAGTCCCTGGAGAAGGGACATATTCGCCCATCGTCGTCACCATTGGGAGCAGGGTTCTTTTTTGTAGCCAAGAAGGATGGTTCGCTAAGACCGTGTATTGATTACCGCCTTCTTAATAAGATCACTGTTAAGTTTCAGTATCCCTTGCCATTGATTTCTGACTTGTTTGCTCGGATTAAGGGGGCTAGTTGGTTTACTAAGATTGATCTTCGTGGTGCGTATAATCTGGTGAGAATCAGGCAGGGAGATGAATGGAAAACGGCATTTAATACGCCCGAGGGTCATTTTGAGTATCTGGTGATGCCGTTCGGACTTGCCAATGCTCCATCTGTTTTTCAGTCTTTTATGCATGACATTTTCCGTGAGTATCTGGATAAATTCTTGATTGTTTACTTGGATGACATTTTGATCTTCTCAGATGATTGGGAGTCTCATGTGAAGCAAGTCAGAATGGTTTTCCAGGTACTGCGTGCTAATTTCTTGTTCGTGAAGGGATCAAAGTGTCTCTTCGGTGTGCAGAAAGTTTCATTTTTGGGGTTCATCTTTTCCCCTTCTACTATCGAGATGGATCCGGTTAAGGTTCAGGCCATCCAGGATTGGACTCAGCCGACATCTCTAAAAAGTCTGCAGAAATTCCTGGGCTTTGCTAATTTTTATCGTCGCTTCATCTGTAATTTTTCTAGCATTGCCAGACCATTGACCGATTTGACCAAGAAGGGTGCTGATTTGGTTAATTGGTCTTCTGCTGCCGTGGAAGCTTTTCAGGAGTTGAAGCGTCGTTTTTGCTGTGCCCCTGTGTTGTGTCAACCTGATGTTTCTCTTCCGTTCCAGGTCGAGGTTGATGCTTCTGAGATTGGTGCAGGGGCGGTTTTGTCACAGAGAGGTTCTGGTTGCTCAGTGTTCAAACCATGTGCTTTCTTTTCCAGGAAATTTTCTGCTGCTGAGCGTAATTATGATGTGGGCAACCGAGAGTTGCTGGCCATGAAGTGGGCATTCGAGGAGTGGCGTCATTGGCTTGAGGGTGCTAAGCATCGCGTGGTGGTTTTGACTGATCATAAGAACCTTACTTATCTTGAGTCTGCCAAGCGCTTGAATCCTAGACAGGCCCGTTGGTCGTTATTTTTTGCTCGTTTTGATTTTGTGATTTCATACCTTCCGGGCTCTAAAAATGTGAAGGCGGATGCTCTGTCTAGGAGTTTTGTGCCCGACTCTCCGGGGTTATCTGAGCCGGCGAGTATCCTCAAGGAAGGAGTCATTGTGTCTGCCATCTCCCCTGATTTGCGGAGAGTGTTGCAGAAATTTCAGGCTAATAAACCTGATCGTTGTCCGGCCGAGAAACTGTTCGTCCCTGATAGGTGGACTAGTAAAGTTATCTCTGAACTTCATTGTTCGGTGCTGGCCGGTCATCCAGGAATCTTTGGTACCAGGGAGTTGGTTGCTAGATCCTTCTGGTGGCCATCTCTGTCACGGGATGTGCGTGCTTTTGTGCAGTCCTGTGGAATTTGTGCTAGGGCTAAGCCCTGCTGTTCACGTGCCAGTGGGTTGCTTTTGCCCTTGCCGGTCCCGAAGAGGCCTTGGACACATATTTCGATGGATTTCATTTCTGACCTTCCCGTTTCTCAAAAAATGTCGGTCATTTGGGTGGTCTGTGATCGCTTTTCTAAAATGGTCCATCTGGTGCCCTTGGTTAAATTGCCTTCCTCCTCTGATTTGGTGCCTTTGTTCTTCCAGCATGTGGTTCGTTTACATGGCATTCCTGAGAATATTGTTTCTGACAGAGGTTCCCAGTTTGTCTCGAGGTTCTGGCGAGCCTTTTGTGGTAGGATGGGCATTGACCTATCTTTCTCCTCGGCCTTCCATCCTCAGACTAATGGCCAGACCGAACGAACCAATCAGACCTTGGAAACATATCTGAGATGTTTTGTTTCCGCTGACCAGGATGATTGGGTGTCATTTTTGCCGTTGGCTGAGTTCGCCCTTAATAATCGGGCCAGCTCGGCTACCTTGGTCTCTCCATTTTTCTGCAATTCTGGGTTCCATCCTCGTTTCTCTTCAGGACAGGTTGAGTCTTCGGACTGTCCTGGTGTGGATTCTGTGGTGGACAGGTTGCAGCAGATCTGGACTCAGGTAGTGGACAATTTGACCTTGTCCCAGGAGAAGGCTCAGCTTTTCGCTAATCGCAGACGCCGTGTGGGACCCCGACTTCGTGTTGGGGATCTGGTTTGGTTATCTTCTCGTCATATTCCTATGAAGGTTTCCTCTCCTAAATTTAAACCTCGTTTTATTGGTCCGTATAGGATTTCTGAGATTCTCAATCCGGTGTCTTTTCGTCTGACCCTCCCAGACTCCTTTTCCATACATAATGTATTCCATAGGTCGTTGTTGAGGAGATATGTGGCACCTATGGTTCCATCTGTGGAGCCTCCTGCCCCTGTTTTGGTGGAGGGGGAATTGGAGTATATTGTGGAGAAGATTTTGGATTCTCGTGTCTCTAGACGGAAACTCCAGTATCTGGTCAAATGGAAGGGTTATGCTCAGGAAGATAATTCCTGGGTTTTTGCCTCTGATGTCCATGCCCCAGATCTTGTTCGTGCCTTTCATGTGGCTCATCCTGGTCGGCCTGGGGGTTCTGGTGAGGGTTCGGTGACCCCTCCTCAAGGGGGGGTACTGTTGTGAATTCTGTGGCTGAGTTCACTTCTGTGGTCACAAGTGGTATTGCAGTCTCTGGGCTTCCTCCCTCAGGTGTTTTGGTGAGCTCGTTGGCTGCCTTGCTATTTAGCTCCACCTGAGTCTGTCTTCCTTGCTCCTTGTCAATGTTCCAGTGTTGGATCTGAGCTACTGCATCTTTCCTTGGGCCTGCTGCTCTGCTAGATAAGTGCTTCTAGTTTGTTTTCTGTTTTTTCTGTCCAGCTTGCTATTAACTTTTGCTGGAAGCTCTGAGAAGCAAAGGGGTGCACCGCCGTGCTGTTAGTTCGGCACGGTGGGTCTTTTTGCCCCTTTGCGTGGTTTTCGTTTTAGGGTTTTTTGTAGACTGCATAGTTCTCTTTGCTATCCTCGCTCTGTCTAGAATATCGGGCCTCACTTTGCTGAATCTATTTCATTCCTACGTTTGTCTTTTCATCTTGCTAACAGTCATTATATGTGGGGGGCTGCCTATTCCTTTGGGGTATTTCTCTGAGGTAAGTCAGGCTTGTATTTCTATCTTCAGGCTAGTCAGCTCCTCAGGCAGTGTCGAGTTGCATAGGTAGTGATAGGCGCAATCCACTGCTGCTTATAGTTGTGTGAGGATAGATCAGGTACTGCAGTCTACAGAGATTCCACGTCTCAGAGCTCGTCCTATTGTTTTTGGTTATTGCCAGATCTCTGTATGTGCGCTGATTACTGCACGCTGTGTTGCCTGATTGCCAGCCATAACAGACCATATTCTTAGGGTTAGAAATAGTGTTGACTACTGGGTTCCCATTGAGTCGTCAACGCTAAAGCATTAGCAGCAGCATTGTAAGTGACAGAAGCAATTTCTGTGAGTGGTTTCACACATTTTTTCAGACCAATTCGTGCACCAGCAGAACTGAGTACAAGTCTGACACGCTGTGAATGACTGGAGAGGATGGTATAGTATCTCAAGTTTAATATCAATGCCATCAGTGGGATTTTGGACCTTTTGCATTTTGGTCTTCGAAAATAGAAGAGTGACCTCAGCTCACCTGTCACGCCATGAAGGTTTGTCATGCCCGGCAGCGAGCGTTTTCTAGGAACGTGTCTTCAGCGCTGCTGGTGGTGTCCTGATGGATAAGCGCATCCAGATGGCCCCTGAAAGTGTAAACCACTTAACTTTTATCAAGATGAACAGGTCATGGATCTCCAATTACTTTTGCACCACAGTCGCAGACTGGGCAGACTAGGCGATAGTGTCGTTTTTAGTGTGCTGCATTGATATCATGTTATTGCAGTCTGTGACATCTTTGTCGTGACTTCTGTGCCTGCTGTTGCTACTGCTGCTGATGTTACAAATCATTTTTTGAAATGTGGAGAGCCCAAATTGTGTCTCCGTCTGCTGGGTTGCTTGTAGTGGAAGGGGCGTCAGAGCCCCATTAAACTATTTCTACTTTGGGGAAATTGATGCTACTTTAGTGGTGTGTGACAATAATTTTTGGAAATGTGGAGACTCCAAGTTGAGTCACCATCTGGTGAGTTGCCTGAAATGGAAGGGGTGTAAGAGGCCCATTATACTATTTCTACTCTGGGGAAATTGATGCCACTTTAGTGATGTGTGGCAATATTTTTTGGAAATGTTTGGTCTCCATGTTGGGTCTCCTTCATGTGTGTTTTCTGTAGCAGTAGGGCTCCCAGACCAGCAGGCCTGCACTTACTTTCAGTCAACTACCTGTGTTACTATCTTTAAATGTTTCTAACAATAGTAGTAGTAGTCTGCAAAGCTGATATTTGGGCCACTTGAGTGTGGCTGAGTAGAAAAGCAGTTTGAACTGTTGCATGAGGTATCAGGGCTCCCAGCACAGCAGGCTTACACTGGTCCCTCACCTACCTCGTCTTAATTTAAACTTAAATTCAAAGCTCTAAATGCTGGTCCATACCCTGATACCTCATCAGGGCCAGCATTAGGGTCAGGCAGACCACGCAGCTGCCTGGGGCTCCCAGCTAAGCCAGCGGCACACGGCCACTGAGGGGCCCGGTGCCGCCCCCCCATTGCTGATTCAACTTATCGGCATCATAGACGCTGATACAGTTGAAAGCAATGATGGAGGAGAGAGCGTCTGCTGACGCTCCCTCTCCCATCACTCCCCCTACTTGTGACTCAGCGGGCACATGATGATGTCAATTCATCATGCGTCACACTGTGCTAGCAGTGGAGCTGATGAGACTGGAGCAGAGTCTGGAGCAGCACGGGGAACAAGGAGGAGGTGTGAGTATTGTGGGAGTGTGTGCATGCATTATTGTGTGAGAGTGAGAGAGGGTGGGACCTGAATTAGAGTGTGTGTGTGTGTGTGCACTATGCTGTGTGTTGGGAGGGAGCTGCACTGTACTATGTGTTGGGGGAGGGAGCTGCACTGTACTATGTGCTGGGGAGGGAGCTGCAGTGCACTATGTGTTGGGAGAGGGAGCTGCACTGTACTATGTGTTGGGGGATGGAACTGAACTGTACTATGTGTTGGGGAGGGAGATGCACTGTACTATGTGTTGGGGAAGGGAGCTGCACTGTACTATGTGTTGGGGGAGGGAGCTGCACTGTACTATGTGTTGGGGGAGGGAGCTGCACTGTACTATGTGTTGGGGAGGGAGCTACACTGCACTATGTGTTGGGGAGGGAGCTGCACTGTGTGTTGGGGGAGTGAGCTTCACTGCACTATGTGTTGGAGGAAGGAGCTGTGTGACCAGGTTGCGGGATGCAGTGACGGACAGGAGGCAGAGCATGGGTTAACAATTTTAATTAACACTGGATTACTCCTCGCAGGGAGATAAATGGTTAATGGGGTAGACAGTTCACAATGTGAATAGTATGCAGGGTTAAAGAACAGTGGAAAAGGTTTTTGTTGGGTCAACTCATCCTTTCAGTCGTTTCCTAGGACATGGTGGACCACAGAGCAGGTGACGGCGCCCACAACGGCTGGAGCGGCGCTTGTCCGATGCAGTCCTGAAGGCAATGGTGATCCATCTTCTGGCGGCAGCGGTTGGTCTCTGGTACCTTCCACTGAGCCCCTAGTCCATATAATGCTGTGGCAGGGGAAGCATGGGCCACTGCACTGTCTGAGCTCACCATGGTCTGACAGATACATACTGAGGAATCTGGGCACAAATGGCGGTTCTGCACCCGGTCTCTCTAAGGCGGCGCGCACACAGTATTCACGGGCCCGGAGCATTTGGCACCTAGCTTCATGGTGGCCAACGGGCACACTGCACGCCTCACCTCACAGTCTCTGTCAGCAGTGACGGCTGAAGAGGAATTACACACACCGGGCATAGCCCTACAGAAGCGGAAAAGGAAACATACACTATATATATGGGAACACTACTGACATAGCTTCATGTTACAGGGCAAACACAGAAATCACACGACATATGCAGTGCATCTTATGGTGGTACATAGCATAATATCACAACAGTACATTACGATAAGGAACGTATCATATATTTACATGAGAGGCACGGGGCTGCACAGAAGGGGAAGAGAGTGCACTTAAAAGGACATGTCACCTCCTTACACTCCCCCCCATCCCCGTCCATGGCATAACAATAATAAGAAACAGTTAATAAAGCATACACAGTTCTATATTGGCCAGCTATCCCTGTAACCTCAGTCTTTACAATGGGCCACTTTCAGCCCCAACAGCCCTTTGTAGTGTAGGGGGCCATTTGACCCTAGTCCTTCCAGGGACAGTCTACTCTCTCTCCCTTCAGTGGATCACAGACCCCTATTTGACAGCGGCGATCTGCATTTAAACATGGGACCAGTCAAGGGGCAAGAATGGGAAAAAGTTAAGGGGCTGCCACGTCCGGTGTCCACTGTCAACAACCCCCATGGGGTCCTGGTCCCATGATCCAGCAGGGGAGACACCAACAGGTGTCAACAAAACTGTGAGGGAGGAGAAAAATAAACAAATGTGGCCATCAACAGGGGGCCACTACAAACAGCATTGTCCTTAGCCGTCATGCCAGGTCCATTGTCCTTTTAGGGATGCTCCATAGAGTGCAATGGGCACCAACAACAAGTCTTAAAGAGGCCACTGATTGGCATAGTGGGCCCCATGTAGCCCTTGAGCAACCACATACACATTTAATGCAGAACCACTGGAGAAGGAGTCCCCACTATTCTTCCAGCTCTGCATTCCCTCCAGTGGTGGCCTGGCAGCTCCTTGAACTTCCACCTCTGTGAAAACATTGGCGGCTGCCTCACTGCTCCAAGGCACCTCTTGCTCCTGTGCAGCTTGGACAACTGTGGCCGCAGCAGCTGGCTGTTCCACCTGTGGGGTCCCTTGTGGTGGACCGGTTTCTCAATCAGGGGCCAGTTTGATGGCCACTGCGTAGGGCCCCCGGGGTCCTTCTTCCTTGATAAACGACACATAGTCCCCCTCCCGAAGGGTGCCATTGATCATGACGGAACCAGCATTTATGTAGACTTTGGCCCCGGTCTCCAGCTCCTGTACAAAGCCAAAGCCCCTGAGCTGATTCAGGTACCTGATGAGGCCATGGGTCATCCGGCCTGCTGCTGTTCCTCCGCCTGGGCGTTGTAGCTCCTCGCGGATGCGGCGCTCACGCCGCCTCTTCTCCTGGATCACCTCATGCTTCCACTCAGCCTCCGTCATCACGTAGGGTTCCTCCACCTCTGCATGGGGTCCCCTGACACAGTCTCCAAGGGCATCGGCCAGAGGAAGCGTTGGAAACTCCACCGCCGAAGACGATGGTTCAGGGTCACGGCACAGCTCCGTGGAGGACGGTGATGAAAGTGGTTGTTGGGGCAGCTCCGGCGCAGACAGTGGGACAACCGGAAGCAGGTGAGCCACAGGGGGGATGGTGAGATGACCGGATGGGAGATCTTTACTCACCGCTACGCCCTTCGTTAGTCCTCTGGCGTGGCCACCAAGTTTGGTAATCGCAGCCGACACAATACCTCGCTCGGCTGCCTCCATCATCTCTTTTTCTCCTGCGGCCTTGCATCGGGGGTCACTAGCTTTTCATCCCAATCATCCCCGACCTCTGTGGGTAACAGTGGCGGTTGCTGGGGTAAAGGCTGCTCCTCCGGGCCTTCAGTTCACCTGGCTTCGTATCGCAGGCCTGCCTCCACAGAGCGCTTTCAATCTTGGTGGCCTAGGCCATTGCGGTAGGACTTGTCGCTTCTTCCCAGGTCTGCCGATAATGGTGGCTCATCCTCTAGCAGAGAGTCCATGTTCCCTGGGTCCCACCAATTCGTGGGTAGGGTCAGTTCTGGTGGCTCCACCTGTTTCTCTAAGTTTGACTGCGGGGGCGGTAGCTCTGTCTGAGCCCGCACCCATTTTGGGTGGGCATCTAATGCAACAGGGTGTAGCCTATTTTCTCCTGGCACCAAATTCACTTGGTGACTCCCACGACACCCAGCCTTGCCATCTTTTTTGGCGCCAATGGCTGCCATCTTTTCGGCGGTCAGAGCCATTTTTAAGTCTATAACATCCGCCATCTTTTCCTCAGTTATAGCGGGCAGCATAACACAAGTATCAATCCCAAACTCACAAATTTCAGAGTCGCTGTCAGCCGACAGCTTCATGTCTTCCATTTTTTTGTGGAAAAAAAATGTTTTTTTATTTTCACGGCTCTGCATTATAAACTTCTGTGAAGCACTTGGGGGTTCAAAGTGCTCACCACACAACTAGATAAGGTACTTAAGGGGTCTAATTTCCAAAATTGTGTCATTTGTGGGGAGTTTCCTCTGTTTAGGCACATCAGGGGCTCTCCAAACGCGACATGGCGTCTGACCTCGATTGCAGACAATTCTGCATTGAAAAAGTCAAACGGCGCTCCTCCCTTCTGAGCTCTGCCGTGCACCCAAAGAGTGGTTTACCCCCACATGTGGGGGGTATTGGCATACTCAGGACAAATTGCAGGGGTTTAGTTTCCAAAATGGTGTCACTTGTGGGGAGTTTCCACTGGTTAGGCACATCAGGGGCTCTCCAAACGCGACATGGCGTCCAATCTCAATTCCAGTCAATTCTGCATTGAAAAAGTCAAATGGCGCTCCATCCCTTCCAAGCTCTGCCGTGCGCCCAAACAGTGGTTTACCCCCACATATGGGCTATCAACGTATTCAGGATCAATTGCACAACAAATTTTTGTGGTTCATTTTCTCTTTTTACACTTTTGAAAATAAAAATATTGATTCTGAATTAAAATGTTTGTAAAAAAAAAGTTAAATATTAATTTTTTCCTTCCACAATGCTTCAGTTCTTGTGAAGCACGTAAAGGGTTAATACACTTCTTGAATGTGGTTTTGAGCACCTTGAGGGGTGCAGTTTTTAGAATGGTGTCACTTTGGGGTATTTTCTGTCATGTACACCCCTCAAAGTGACATTAAGGTTATGTGCACATGTTGCGGATTTGGCCCTGCGGATCCGCAGCAGTTTTCCATGCGGTGTACAGTACCATGTAAGCCTATGGAAAACCAAATCCGCAGTGCACATGCTGCGGAAAATTCCGTGCAAAAACACTGAGGCTTATTTTCCGCAGCATGTCAATTTTTTGTGCGGATTCCGCAGCGTTTTACACCTATTCCCTTATTGGAATCCGCAGGTGTAAAAACGCAGGCGAAATCCACACAAAATCTGCACTAAATCTGCAGAAAACCTACAGGAAATCCTCAGGTAAAATGCAGGTTGTTTTACCTGTGTAGTCTGCAGAATCCGCATGGAAAAATTCGCAATGGAATCCGCAACGTGTGCACATACTCTAAGGCCATGTTCACACAGTGCGTTTTTTACCGCGGAACCGCGGCGGTTTTGCCGCTGCGGTTCCGCAGCTGTTTTCCATGCAGGGTACAGTACACTGTACCCTATGGAAAACAGGACACACTGTGCACATGGTCCGGAAATTGTAAAAAAAAAGACGCGCTGAATAGCTCCCGGAAAAAAGAAGGAGCATGTCAATTCTTTTTCCGGAGCCGCAGCGGTTCTGCACCCATAGACCTCCATTGTGAGGTCCAAACCGCAGTAAAACCCGCAGATCAAAAATATATCTGCGGGTTTTACTGCGGTTTGATGTGCAGAACCGCTGCAGCAGGAAGTGCGGGGAGCGGGCGGAAGTGCGTGGGCGGAGTGTGGCTGCCCCCCCCGTGTTCCAATCCCGCCCCCCCGTGCTCCGATGCCCCCCCCCAGTGCTCCGATGCCCCCCCCCAGTGCTCTGATGCCCCCCCGTGCCCTAATCTCCCCCCCTTATACTCACCCGGCGTCCCGGTGTCCGTCCGTCCGTCTTCTCCCTGGGCGCCGCCATCTTGCAAAATGGCGGGCGCATGCGCAGTGCGCCCGCCGAATCTGCCGGCCGGCAGATTCGTTCCAAAGTGCATTTTGATCACTGAGATATAACCTATCTCAGTGATCAAAATAAAAAAATAGTAAATGACACCCCCCCCCCTTTGTCACCCCCATAGGTAGGGACAATAAAAAAAATAAAGAATTTTTTTTTTTTTTTTTTCACTAAGGTTAGAATAGGGGTAGGGGTAGGGTTAGGGGTAGGGTTAGGGGTAGGGTTAGGGTTAGGGGTAGGGTTAGGGTTAGGGTTAGGGGTAGGGTTAGGGGTAGGGTTAGGGGTAGGGTTAGGGTTAGGGGTAGGGTTAGGGGTAGGGGTAGGGTTAGGGTATTTTCAGCCATTTTAACCCTAAAAAAATTCCTAGAAAACACACAGACTCTGGCTAGAAAACTGCATCAAAAAAACGCATCAAAAAACGCATCAAAAAACGCATCAAAAACGGACCAAAAAAGGACCAAAAAAAGGACCTGCGTTTTCTGCCAAGAGCTGCAGTTTTTTAAAAAACAGTCAGGAAAAAAAAAGGATGGAAATCCTGAACGTGTGAACATACCCTAAATGTGAGATCGTCCCTAAAAAAAATGGTTTAGTAAATTTTGTTGTAAAAATGAGAAATCGCTGGTCAACTTTTAACCCTTATAACTTCCTAACAAAACAAAATTGTTTCCAAAATTGTGCTGATTTAAAGTATACATGTGGGAAATGTTATTTATTAAAGGGCCACTGTCACCCCCTCCAGCCGTTATAAACTAAAACAGCCACCTTGTGCAGCAGTAATGCTGCATTCTAACAAGGTGGCTCTTTTAGTTTTTGGTGCATTTATTCCCAAAATAAAGCGTTTTATAACTTCTCCAAAATACCTGTCTTTTGACAGGGAGGCAGGTCTTAACCCCCCTGCTTGAAACGCCACACTGCCGTCACTCAAATCTTCAGGGGCGCCGGGCGCCGACCCCTCCGCACTGTTTTCCCATGAAATCCGGCGCCTGCGCTGTTTAGTACTGGCTGGTGCAGGCGCAGTGAGCTCTGGCCGTCTGACGTCACATCCAGTCTTGTAGAATGCGCCTGCACCAACCAGTACTACACAGCGCAGGTGCCGGATTTCATGGGAAAACAGCGCGGAGGGGGCGGCGCCCGGCACCCCTGAAGATTTGAGTGACGGCAGTGTGGCGTTTCAAGCAGGGGGGTTAAGACCTGCCTCCCTGTCTAAAGACAGGTATTTTGGAGAAGTTATAAAACGCTTTATTTTGGGAATACATGCACCAAAAACTAAAAGAGCCACCTTATTAGAATGCAGCATTACTGCTGCACAAGGTGGCTCTTTTAGTTTATAACGGCTGGAG
Source organism: Ranitomeya imitator (assembly GCF_032444005.1). Taxonomy (NCBI): domain Eukaryota; kingdom Metazoa; phylum Chordata; class Amphibia; order Anura; family Dendrobatidae; genus Ranitomeya; species Ranitomeya imitator. The sequence continues at coordinate 348,721,035 of NC_091282.1, read as the reverse complement.
GGGGTGACAGAGGCCCTTTTAACTATTTTGTGTGACATATCTCTCTGATTTAAGGGCATAAAAATTCAAAGTTTGAAAATTGCAAAATGTAAAAATTTTTTGCCATATTTCCATTTTTTCATAAATGAACGCAAGTCATAATCAAAGAAATTTTACCACTAACATAAATTACAATATGTCACAAAAAAACATTCTCAGAATCAGTGGGATCGGTTAAAGGGTTCCAGAGTTACAACTTCATAAAGTGACAGTGGTCAGAATTGTAAAAATTGGCCCGGTCATTAAGCTGCAAATTGGCTCTGTCACTAAGGGGTTAAAAAATGCATGTTATCTATAGAAAAACATGAAGGAGACTTAAAATAATCAAATCTATGAATTGCTATATTCAGCTCTCTTCATAGGGCCTCTATCACGTGTCTGATTTTCACAGATAGAGCATATACCATTGAAGTCTACGGAGCTGTTCACATGTCCATGATTTTTGTTTACCTTGTGTCCAAAAAAAAAAGCATGGAGGCCTGTCCGTTTTTTTTTATTATTGGTATCGTAGATGAAAGTGGCCCATACAAATCTAGTGGTCGGTAATAATCACGGAGAGCACATATGGCATCAGTGTGAAGTCAGTGTGCTGCCCATGAATAAGGCTGCCGTCACACTAGCAGTATTTGGTCAGTATTTTACCTCAGTATTTGTAAGCCAAAACCAGGAGAGGAACAATCAGAGGAAAAGTATAATAGAAACATATGCACCACTTCTGTATTTATCACCCACTCCTGGTTTTGGCTTACACATACTGATGTAAAATACTGACCAAATACTGCTAGTGTGACGGCAGCCCAACACTGTAATTAATAGGAGAAGCTGTGAAATTTATTTATTTAGCCATTTGTGAAAAAAATGACTGATGGTAAAATCTGACCGAACAAGGATGAAACTTGGATCCAAAACCCTGATAACACTCGTACCGTTTTTTTTTTTATGTACGGTATATGAAAAATCACAGATGTCTGAATGAGGACTAAAACACTAGCTAGTCTCTGCATGAACCGTGTCCAGGCATGCCTCCGTTGTGACCATTCTCACGGTATAGAAGCACAGTGAAGGCTCACTGCTCAGATGTGAATGTTGTGAAGAGGGATCTGCTTAATATAACTGCTCTGGCCTTGTATGAAGAATGCATGTCTGTGGTAGGTGTCCCCTACTTAACATTACAAGAGAATGTTTTTCATTTAATGCTACTTTTGCATGCTGCAGAACTATCTGTGTATCTAGGCAGTGTTACTTGTGAAGAGGCGATTTGCATTGTGACCTGCGGTAACTTGAACCTTATTGAACATCCATTGTATATAAGTTCGACTCAGATGTCAGACTGAGCCATATGTCTTAATCAAAACATTTTACTTCTAGAATTTTAGATTACAGTTCACTCACACTTCCTGCAAATTGACAAACTGTATATAACCAATGTGTACCATGCCTATGTCTCAATATGACGCTAGTGCTATCTCAGCAAAATCAGCTTTGTGGAACCATTTTATGGAAAGTCATAAAACAAAGCTAAACTTGATTTTTAGGCCATGTCAGTTTTATTACATTATTTTTTTGCTACTTCTGTCTTTATATTTCCCATTATTTTTTAATCTGCTTGTAGCTTTGTCTCAAAATACTGCATTAAAAACTGTACGTGTGATTACAGGATAAGAGAACGTCTCCAAATAGAGGGTTGTTGATGCTGTGCATCTTTTAGAAACCCGTAGAGACTTGCAAGCCGAAGACACTTCAGGAAAACACCTGTGTCTTTTTGGTCATTTTTGCAGCCACTTTGACTCTATTTTATTTTATACTTGTACTGTGTAGATTACCGAGTGTCTTCCAAGAGGAAGTCAACCGGAGCAAGGTTAGGTCACTTTAAATTGCTTTTCCTCAGGCTCTTTACTAATGCAAAGAGGTTAAGAGAAGCAAAAATGACTGAACATATGCATAATCAGTATTTTTTACTTTGCTATACATATGTTCAATCTTTTTTATGTTTTTGTTGCGCTTTTTCAGGTGGATTATGGAGTGTACCCACTTGACCGAGATGACATATGAATATACCCCTGGCATGAGTTCCCACAATGAGCATTTGATGCATTTTATTTGTGCGCAAAAAATGCAAAGTGAATGCAAATCTCATGGCCTCTCTGTTTTTTTTTTTTTACGCAGCATAATCTGACCTGCAAAACAATTTTGAAATATGCGCACCTCAATTTCTCTTGCGCTAAATGCATATTCTGAGCCGGAAACTCAGTAAAAATACATATAATCCGCACAAGACATTATCAATAAATTTTGATCAAAGTAAATTTCTACCTCTCCTCTACTGTCGGCAGAAATCGCACTGCACTCGGGTGGTATCGAGTGCAGTGCAATGTTTCACACTCACTCATAGACTTATATGGGTCGTGCGATCCAATTCTCAGGTGCAATAGCAGCATGCTGCAATTTTTTTCACATGCCAAAAATAAGGAGTGTTTTTCCGGTAATTTTTCTTTAAAAACTTGCTAGAGGTTTCTTCATTATTAAAAAAAAAAAGTATTATTAAAAGCATTATTCAAAAAAGTGAAAAAAGGTGTCACAAAAACCATGAGAAAGCAATCCAAAAACTGCTGCTGGCCAAAACCGCTAGAGAAACACTCAGGAAACAGCCAAAACTTGACACCAAAGAGGCTTCAGTAAAAACATTCCAGAGTTTCCTGAAGTGTCTTCTGCTTGAAGAGACGCCGTGTGCACATACTCTAAGGGTATTTGCACACGGAGAATGGTCCACTGCGGATTTTTCCGCAGCGGATTTGATAAATCCGCAGGGCAAAACCGCTGCGGTTTTTCCTGTGGATTTATCGCGTTTTCTAGTGTGGATTCCACTGTGGATTTACATCTGCAGTTTTCTATTGGAGCAGATGTAAAAACGCTGCGGATTCCGCACAAAGAATTGACATGCTGCGGAAAATAAAACGCTGCATTTCCGCATGGCTTTTTCCGCAGCATGGGCACAGCGTTTTTTGTTTCCCATAGGTTTACATTGTACTGTAAACTCATGGGAAACTGCTGCGGATCCGCAGGTGCGGAAACGCTGAGGATCCGCAGCAAAATCCGCAACGTGTGCACATAGCCTTAGGCCACATGCACACGTTGCATATTTGGTGAGTTTTTTACCTCAGTATTTGTAAACCAAAACCAGTAGTGGAACAATCAGAGGAGAAGTATAAGGGTATGTGTCCACGTTCAGGATTGCATCAGGATTTGGTCAGGATTTTATGCAGGTAAAATCCTGACCAAATCTGCACCTGAGGTCACTGGCAGGTCACCTGCGTTGTCCTTGCGTTTTTTCTGCAATGTAAGGACATGTTGCGTTCTTAAAAGATGCGCCGCATGTGCGTTTTCGCGGGTATGCCGCATGCGTCTTTTAATGCATAGTAGAGACGGGATTTCATGAAATCCCCTCCACTATGCTGTAACATCTGGAAGCTGCGTTTTTGACGCTGCGGCTCAACGCAGCGTTTCCTGAACGTGGAAACATACCCTAAGGGTATGTTTCCACGTTCAGGATTGCATCAGGATTTGGTCAGGATTTTACATCAGTATTTGTAAGCCAAAACCAGGAGTGGAACAATTAGAGGAAAAGTATAATAGAAACATATGCACCACTTCTGCATTTATCACCCACTCCTGGTTTTGGCTACAAATACTGATGTAAAATCCTGACCAAATCCTGATGCAATCCTGAACGTGGACACATACCCTAATAGAAACATGTCACCACTTCTGTATTTTAGATCTGCTCCTGGTTTTGGCTTGCAAATATTGAGGTAAAAAACTCACCAATTAATGAACGTGTGAAGGTGGCCTTAAGTTATGCTCACACTGAGTTGTCTGCCTGTCAAAATTGTCTGTCTGTGGTTTTTAGAGGAGTTTTTCATTTCATGTCTTTCAGTGGTTTTGAATAGTTTTTCAAGCGTCATTGAATATTTTTTCCTGACCTTTATTTTTTATAGCACAGCGCCTAGTTTGGAGTGTTTTCCTGCAAGAGTAATGTCAAAGAAGTTACAGGCACTTTCTTTTTTCCAGTCAGTCATTTCTAAAATCCTGAAACATATGAGCATATGAAGTCATTTTTCCATTTAAATGAAAAGTAGACTTTTTTGTTATGAATTTTTCTGGCATTTTTAGAAGCTTTGTTGATCAAAAAATATAAAAAAATACACAGTGTGAACATACCTTCAGGGGTTATGTGCACACAGAACCTTTTGAGGACTTTTTGGAGAGGGTCAGCTTAAAAAATGCCTGAAAAATCACTTCAAAAACGTTTGAACACTTGTAAAACTACTTTGCTGTTCATATGATTAGTCTTTTGGGTGTCCTTTTCCACTTCAGGTTTTGGAAAAATGAATACGTTTTAAGGGCAGTCCCATATGTCCAGATAATTCCGGTACCGGAAAAATCGGTACCGGAATTATCCGTGTCCGTGTGCCCGTGCGTTTCTGTGGCACATCAGTGTGGCACACGTGCGGCACGAGTGTGCCGCCCGTGTGCCCACTGGGTACCACACGCACCGTGCAGGAGACAGCGCTAAAGTTTAGCGCTGTCCCCTGCATCTGGTGCTGAAGCCGCCATTCATATCTTCCCTGCAGCAGCGTTTGCTGTAGATTGCCTTGCGCAGGCGTGCACTACGGAGGACATAGAATGAACTTCAATCCAATATTGCGGCCAGCATGCAGCCATCGGGTAAGGAAAGGGTGAATCAAACACCCGAAAACTCTGCCCATGTGACCGGAAACCGGTCCTGCCAAATTCAAGTGACAGGTTCCCTTTAATAAGAGAGCCCCAAGCAGCAAACTGGGCCCCAGGCAGCACACGGGGGGCAGAGACAGCGAACAGGGTCCCAGGCAGCACACGGTTCCCCAGGCAGCACACGAGGGGCAAAAACAGTGAATGGGATCCCAGGCAGCACACAGGGCCCCAGGAACCGCACAGGGCCCCAGGCAGCGCACAGAGGCCCCAGACAGCACACAGGGCAGAGACAGCTGAACGGGGTCCTAGGCAGCACATGGGGCCCCAGGCAGCGCACAGGGCTCCAGGCAGCACACAGGGACCCAAGGCAGCGCATTATACCCTGGGGTATAAATTGGCCTAGGCCAGATTATACCCCTCCAGGGCCAGAATATGCCCCAGCTGCTGTAGATCACATTTTTCACGCTTTTGAGAACAATTGAGTGATATACTTAATAATGCGGTCCCAGTCAGTGCACAGGGGCGCCAGGCAGAACACAGGGGCCCAATGCAGCGCACAGGGGCCCCAGGAAGTGCACAGGAGGGCAGAGACAGCACATGGGACCCCAGACATCGCACAGTATTGAATGATATACTCAAGAACGGGGCCCCAGACAGCGCAAAGGGGGAAAAGACAGCTCACATGGGGTCCCACACAGCGCACAGGGGGCAGAGACAGTGCACAGGGGGGCAGAGACAGTGCACAGGGGCCCTGTGCACTGTCTCTTCCCCCCTTGCGCACTGTCTCTTCCCCCTTTGCACGCTGTCTCTGCCCCCCTGTGCGCTGTCTGGGGGCCCCATATGCTGTCTCTGCCCCCCTGTGCACTGCCTGGGACCCCTGTTTGCTGCCTGGGGCTCATGTGCACTACCTGGGGCCCTGTGCGCTGCCTGGGGCCCCATGTGCTGCCTGGGGCCACATGTGCTGCCTGGGACTCCGTTCGCTGTCACTGTCACCCTGTGTGCTGCCTGGGGCTCCGTTATTGAGTATATCGCTCAATGGTTCCCAAAAACCTGAAAAACCTGATCTACAGCAGCTGGGGTATATTCTGAACCGGAGGGGTATAATCTGGCCTAGGCCAATTTATACCCCGGGGTATAGTTTGGCCTCGGCCACAATATACCCGGGGTATATTCTGGCCCAAAGGGGTATAAACTGGCCTAGGCCACTTTAACCAGGGTATATTCTGGGCTGGTGGTTAATCTGGCCTGTTACACCGGAAAAGCCGCTGACACTCGGGACCGGAGCATGCAGCTGCATGTATTTCTTTGCAGCTGAACACTCAAGTCCTGAGTGCGGTGGCAGTGCCAGATATTGATGCGAGAGACTTTAGTATTTTTCACCCACTCATGGTTTTGTCCAAATTCTGAATGTGTGAATGTGGCCTAAAGGTAAGGCTGAGACATTAATTTTTTCAATCCACTTTTTCCTTTAGGCTACATTCACTCAACTGTTTTAAAACAGACAGCACATTGACACATTACCTCCTTTGTGACCTTTGACATACCCATACGTCATGATCAGGTAGGGGTTCCCAACCTTTGACGTATGGATACATCATGGCGAATGTGTGCTGCGCAGGAGCTCGGCTTACGTGATAACCAAGCCTCAGTTGACACGGCCAAGAGTGGAGTACGCATTGCCTCCAGATGTTTAACCCCTAAGTGCTGCGATCAATATCAATCTTAGCATTTGAGAGGCTGGGAAAGGGATGGGGCAGCCATTGATGGTGACCTGCTCAGACCATGCCAGGAGCATGGTCTAAGACAGTGTTCCCCAAGTCCGGTCCTCAAGAGCCACCAACAGGTCATGCTTTCAGGATTTCCTTAGTATTTCACAGGTGATAATTCCATCACCTGTGCAATACTAAGGAAATCCTGAAAACATGACCTGTTGGTGGCTCTTGAAGACCGAAGGTGGGGAACACTGGTCTAAGAGGTCACTGTAACATTGACAGATACATTGCAATGTATTATATCAGGGATCAGACTAATAAAAGCTAAAGTCCCATTAAGGGACTAAGAAAAAAAGTTGAAAAAGAAAATTGAAAAAAAAATATATATTTTAAAATCACAGAATAAATAAAAAACATGAAAGTAATAAATAAATAGGTATATTATTTATGCAAATACAAAAATAAACAAAGAAAGAGTATACATATCTGGTATCACAGGGTCCACAATGATCCGACATATAAAACTGTCATGCTAATTAACCCCTTCAGTGAAAATCATCAAAATAATGAAATAAAAAACGTGGCAAAACTATACTTTCAATCAAAAGTAGAGTAAAACACGATCAAAAAGTCAAATGGAAATAAAAATGATATGTTGAAAACATCATCTTGTCCTACAAAAAATTTATCCAAATGCCCCCTCCCTTTTTAGCCACTTTGTGCCTAAACCACATTTAGCGTCCACATGTTTGGCATTTCTACAGTGATGAGAACCCGCTTAATTTAAAAGGAAGGTACCGCGTTTGTAGATCATTAATAAATCAATATAATGTAGTATAACATGCTGTTATAACCAAGTTTTGAATGCATTTGAAACATATTTTGTGTGTTATAGGAGTTTAAAGAAGGCACTGGGAGCTGACATCTTGCTTTGACAGTAGCAGCACGACACTATCATGTCTCTGTGGGCTGACAATTCACAGTAGTGGGAGTGTTCTGCTGCCATATTCATGGAGCCCTCGGATCTGCTAACATAAGCAGTACTGCTTCCAACAGAACAGATCCTAGATTGACGGCTGACGGGAGTAAAATGCAGGAGAAAATTACAGCCAGAATAGCAGAGACATCAAGGAGGAACAGTGTACCTTAAGCATTATTGGAACTGGAGCTGTCAGCTGCTCTGCAGGAGCTGTGATTCATCCCTTAATAAGATAAGATAAGGAGCTGCAGGTCTGCAGTGAATGGCCAGACATTTTGGAGTGGGGTGAGAGATACATGTAATCTGGGTGAGAGAGACTGATGGGAGAGAGAGACAGTAACTGCTGATGATAGCAGATCACAAGAAGCATGAGCTGGGCGCACTGTACAGTATGCACTAGGGATGAGCGAATAGCTTTGAATAAGTCCTTATCCGAATAGCTATAGCGTTTACCAATAAATAGGCTCCCCATGCATGTGATGTGACTGTCACACAGCCGCGACACATGCAGCTGCGGAGCCGAACAGCTGATTATCGGAAGCGCTCCAGGAATCCTGGTTCCCGATGCAGCTATTCGGTAAGTGCTATAGCTTTTCGGATAAGCACTTATCCGTAGCTATTCACTCATCCCTAATGGGCACTGCAATGTACTGGGCACTACAATTGCAGATTTGCAATTTTCACTCAGCAACATCTACTGCTGCTTATTTTAGACAAAAATGGAGTCAAAATCGTCACTACACCTGTAAATAAATTACCGGAAGAGTACAATTTCCAAAATGGGGTGAATTGAGGGCAGTTTCTGCTCTTCTAACACTTTGTATATGGAGTCCACAAACTATTCCACAATAAATTGTTCTCTGAGAGTCAGATAGCACTCCTTCCCTCCAGAGCCTCACCGTATGACTCAGCAGTACTGTACAAGTACATATGGGGTATTTCCAAATTCAGCAGCAATTGGGTAATAAATTTTGGTGCCATTTTTACCCATTTCTACATGTGAAAATGTAAAATCTGGGGCTAAAACAAAATTTTAATTATTTTTTTTTATTTTCACGGCTCAATGTTCAAGATGCTCACCACATGTCTAGATAAGTTCCTTGAGGGATGTAGTTTCCAAAATAGGGTCACTTGTGAGGGGGTTTCCACTATTTAGGCTCATCAGGGTCTCTCCAAATGGGACATGACGTCTGCTAATGATTCCAGCAAATTTTGCGTTCATAAAGTCAAATAACGCAACATGGCATGTGGTATCAATTCCAACCAATTATGCGCTACAATGTTGAATGTTGGTACTTCACTTCCGAGCCCTGCTGTGAGCCCAAACAGTAGTTTTCCACTACATATGGAGAATTGGCGCAGTCAGAATAAACAGCACAACATATTGTATGGTCCATTTTCTCCTCTTACCATTTTTAAAATGCCAAATTTGGAACTAAAGTAATATTTTTGTGGGAAAAAGTAAAATTTTCATATTTTTCTTCCGCATTGCTTTAATTCGGGTGAAGTCTCTAAAGGGTAAATAAACTTCTTGAATGTGGTCTTGAAGTCTTCGATGGGCGCAGTTTTTAAAATAGTATTATTTTGGGGTATTTTCTGTCACATAGGCCCCTCAAAGTCACTTCAAATTGGATGTTGTCCCAAAAAAAATTGATTTTGTAAATTTTGTTGGAAAAATGAGAAATTTCTGAAAAACTTTTAACCCTTCTAATTTCCTAGCAAAAAAATGATGTTTAAAAATTGATGCTGATGTGAAGTACACATGTGGTAAATGTTATTTATTAACCCCTTCACCACGAAGCCTGTTTTCACCTTCCTGACCAGGCCATTTTTTTCCAATTCTGACCACTGTCACTTTATGAGGTCATAACACTGGAACGCTTCAATGGATCTTAGTGATTCTGAGAATGTTTTCTCATGACATATTGTACTTTATGTTAGTGGTAAAAAATATTCAATATGACTTGTGTTTATTTGTGAAATAAATGGAAATTTGGCTAAAATTTTGAACATTTAGCAATTTTTGAACTTTGAACTCCTATGCCGTTAACTCAGACAGTTATTTCACACAAAATAGTTAATGAATAACATTTCCCACATGTCTACTTTACATTAGCTAAATTTGGGAACCAACATTTTTTTTAGTTCAGAAGCCATAAGGGTTAAAAATTGATCAGCAATTTTTCATTTTTCCAACAAAATTTACAAAACCATTTTTATATCACAGAAAATACCCCAAAGTGACACCATTTTAAAAACTGCAACCCTCAAGGTGATCAAAACTACATTCAAGAAGTTTATTAACCCTTCACTTGTTAACAGGTGTTGAAGCAATATGGAAGGAGAAAATTAACATTTAACTTTTTAGTCACAAAAGTGACCTTTTAGCCTCATTTTTTTAACAAGGGTAACAGGAGAAAATAGACAGCAAACGTTGTTGTGCAGTTACGCCGATACCACATATGTGGGGGAATACTACTGTTTGGGGGCACAGCAGGGCTTGGAAGGGAAGGAGCGCCATTTAACTTTTTGAACGCAAAATTGGCTGGAATTGAGAGCGGATACCATGTCGTGTTTGAAGAGCCCCTGATGTGTCTAAACAGTAAAATGAAAACCCCCCACAATTGACCCCATTTTGAAAACAAGACCTCCCAAGGAATTTATTTAGATATGTGGTGAGCACCGTGAACCTCCAGGTACCTCATATAAAATTATAAAGTTGAGTAGTGAAAATAAAAAAAAAACAACACATTTTTTCAACAAAAATGATCTTTTAGCCCCATTTTTTTTATTTTCACAAGGGTAACAGGAGAAAATGGACAACAAAAGTTGTTGTGCAATTTTTCGCCGAGTATTATGATACCCCATATGTGGAGGAAAGCTACTATTTGGGTGCACATCAGGGCTCGTAAGGGAAGGAGTGACATTTTCGAATGTAGAATTTGATGGAATGGTCTGTGGGCGTCATGTCGCATTTACAGAGCCCCTAATGTACCTAAACAGCGGAAATCCCCCACAAGTGACCCCATTTTGGAAACTTCAACCCTGAAGGAATTTATCTTGAGGCATAGTTTTATAGTAATGATTAGAACGCTTTTAGTTTTACTGGTGTATGAATTTATAATGTGGTGTTATGTGTAAGATTTGCAGGGTACATCAGATTTACACCTCTCATGTACCGATTGTAATCCAAGATACAATCTGGCTTTAGAACTTGTGTTGTGGTACCACGAACAATGACAAGGGAGCTGTCACGGTGTATGGTGGTTGATAAGGACATCCCTTTTGTCCTTACACTTGCCCACCAGCTTGTTGTCACTGCATTGGGCTCTGCTTTTGCCTTTTCTCAGCATTTGCTCAATTAGTGGCTTAGGGAAGTCTCACTGATTTTTTTTGCACGGTGCAACGTGCACCTGTACCTCTGACAGTGAGGGTCTTGAAGAGCGGGATGCTGGTGTAAAAGTTATCAATGTAGAGATGGTAACCCAGGAGTGGGTGCAGCAATTCCCACACAATTTTCCATACCTGGCCTTCTTACTGGGCAGGTATTGTTTGAAGATTAGCCTCCGTTTGAAATGAACCAGAGATTCATGTATAGTGATGTCCCTTTCTGAATTGTACGCCTCTGCAAATTTTCTGCTGAAGTGTTCAACCACTGGCCACATTTTATATAGACAATCAAAGTTTGGGTTGCCTCAGGGAGGACACTGCAGATTATCATTATAATGTCAAAATTTTTGGATCGCTTCAAATCATGTCCTTTTTCATGGCCATATGGAATACTGGTGGAATACTGTACAGAATATCAGTACTCCTGTATTGCCGAAGCTCTGGTTTTCTGATTATGCCCATATTGGGCACAATTCCCCAAAATGTCATCATCTCTGCTGCATTTACAGGGGTTCATCTGGCGTATGATGATGTGGGATTTCGGGTGAATAATTGATTCTGGGCCACCATAACGTTTATTATTTCCTCACTGAAAAAGAACTTGAACAGCGCAATGTCAGTGAGGTAAGTGGTGTCAAACTAGATTCCTGAGCTGCCGATGAAATCCAGAATGATGGGCTGATAATTTTCGGAGGGTGGAATCCATATGGGATTGACTGCTGCAGGAGTTTCCTGGGTCCTAGGGGGCTTTGCTGGGGTCCTTCCTCACTAGATGAAGAGGAGGAGGAATAGATGAATGTGGGATCTTGCTCACTGGCTGAATCCATGTTGGAGGCAAAGAAAGCATATACCTCTTGTCAAATGGGTAATTTTTATTTTATTGACCAGCCAATCACAGCGATCGCTGATGCTGGGGAGTGGTACAGACCCCTGGGGCGACTTGCAGCGCGTTGATCGGAAATAGCAGCGCCGTACCTATACTGTGGTTTGTGGGAATGCAGTTCCCGCAGAGCAGTATATGTACAGCGCATGTCCAGAAGGGGCTAACTATTTTCTGTGATATAACTATGTTATTTAAGGGCATAAAACTTCAAAGTTTGAAAATTGCAAACGTTTCAATTTTTTTTAACCCCTTCATGACCGGGGGATTTTTCGTTTTTCCGTGTTCGTTTTTCGCTCCCCTCCTTCCCAGAGCCATAACTTTTTTATTTTTCTGTCAATTTGGCCATGTGAGGGCTTATTTTTTGCGGGACGAGTTGTACTTTTGAACGACATCATTGGTTTTAGCATGTCGTGTACTAGAAAACGGGAAAAAAATTCCAAGTGCGGTGAAATTGCAAAAAAAGTGCAATCCCACATTGGTTTTTTGTTTGGCTTTTTTGCTAGGTTCACTAAATGCTAAAAATGACCTGCCATTATGATTCTCCAGGTCAGTACGAGTTCATAGACACCTAGGACTAGATTATTTTTTATCTAAGTGGTGAAAAAAAATTCCAAACTTTGCTAAAAAAAAAAAAAAAAAATTGCGCTATTTTCCGATACTCGTAGCGTCTCCATTTTTCATGATCTGGGGTCGGTTGAGGGCTTATTTTTTGCGTGCCGAGATGACGTTTTTAATGATAGCATTTTGGTGCAGATACGTTCTTTTGATCGCCCGTTATTGCATTTTAATGCAATGTCGCGGCGACCAAAAAAACGTAATTCTGGCGTTTCAAATTTTTTCCCCGCTACGCTGTTTAGCGATCAGGTTAATACTTTTTTTTAATTGATAGATCGGGCGATTCTGAGCGTGGCGATACCAAAAATGCGTAGATTTGATATTTTTTTTATTGATTTATTTTGATTGGGGCGAAAGGGGGGTGATTTAAACTTTTATGTTTTTTTTATTTTTTTCACATTTTTTTAAACTTTTTTTCTTAACTTTTGCCATGCTTCAATAGCCTCCATGGGAGGCTAGAAGCTGGCACAGCACGATCGGCTCTGCTACATAGCAGCGATCTGCTGATCGCTGCTATGTAGCAGAAATGGAGGTGTGCTGTGAGCGCCGACCACAGGGTGGCGCTCACAGCCACCGCTCATCAGTAACCATAGAGGTCTCTGGGACCTCTATGGCTACAATATACAAGCATCGCCGACCCCCGATCATGTGACGGGGGTCGGCGATGACGTCATTTCCGGCCGCCCGGCCGGAAGCGGTAGTTAAATGCCGCTGTGTGCGTTTGACAGCGGCATTTAACTAGTTAATAGGTGCGGGCAGATCGCGATTCTGCCCGCACCTATTGCGGGCACATGTCAGCTGTTCAAAACAGCTGACATGTCCCGGCTTTGATGCGGGCTCACCGCAGAGCCCTGCATCAAAGCAGGGGAGCCGGCATCGGACGGTATAGTACGTCCGATGCCGGTAAGGGGTTAAATTTCCCTCTAACATGATGTACAATGTGTCACGAAAAAACATTCTCAGAATTAGTGGGATCCGTTGGAGCATTTCAGAGATATTACCACACTAGATGGTGGCCCGATTTTAACGCATTGGGTATTCTAGAATATGCATGTCCTTGTAGTATATTGCCCAGCCACGTAGTATATTGCCCAGCCACGTAGTATATTGCCCAGCCACGTAGTATATTGCCGAGCCACGTAGTATATTGCCAAGTGACGTAGTATATTGCCCAGCCACGTAGAATATTGCCCAGCCACGTATTATATTGCCCAGTCACGTAGTATATTGCCCAGCCACGTAGTATATTGCCCAGCCATGCAGTATATTGCCCAGCCACGTAGTATATTGCACAGCCACGTAGTATATTGCACAGGGATGGAGTATACAGCACAGAGCCACGTAGTATACAGACTTAAAATAAAAAATAAACATATACTCATCCTCTGAAAGCCCGTTGAAGTCCTGGCCCTGTGTGCGGTGCACGTGGGAGCTTCCGGTCCCAGGGTTGGTATGGGCGCAGGACCTGTGATGACGTCGCGGTCACATAACCGTGACATCATGGCAGGTCCTTCTCGCAGGACCTGTGATGACGTCGCGGTCACATGACCATGATGTCATGGCAGGTCCTTCTCGCATACCATCCTTACCACCGGAACCTGCCGCTTGCATGGAGCGGTCACCGGAGCGTCGCGAGGAGCGGGAAAGGCGGCGGAAGGTGAGTATATAATGATTTTTTTTTTTTTAAATTATTTTTAACATTACATCTTTTTACTATTGATGCTGCATGGGCAGCATCAATAGTAAAAATTTGGTCACATAGGGTTAATAGCAGTGTTAATGGAGTGCGTTACACCGCGGCATAACGAGGTCCGTTAACGCTGTCATAAACCCTGTGTGAGCGCTGACTGGAGGGGATAATGGAGCGGGCACTGACTGCGGTGAGGAAGGAGCGGCCATTTTGGCGCCGGACTGTGGCCATCGCTGATTGGTCGTGGCTGTTTTGCCGCGACCAATCAGCGAGTTGGATTTCCGTGACAGACAGAGGCCGTGACCAATGAATATCCGGGACAGACAGACAGACGGAAGTACCCCTTAGACAATTATATAGTAGATAAAGTGATACTGGTCAGAATTGAAAATATTGGCCGGGCAAGAAGGTGAAAACAGGCTGGGGGTGAAGGGGTTAATGGAACTATTCACATATCAGGTTTTTAAAGGATTTGAGTGTATGTTGGAATTAACTTAGTCCATTTTCCTTATTCTTCCATTTTTGTGGATCAGACTCCATGATCAGGGCCGTACTGGGACTAAAATTCAGCCCTGGCATTTGAAGTTACAGGCCCACTTGTCACATGGTGACTGTATAATATCTTTGTACACTTGTAGGCAGGGCCGGTTTTAGGCAAAGTGGGGCCCTACGCCTAGGCAAAGTTTAAAATGGGGCCCCAAATGCTAACATATTGCACATCACACAAAAGCATTTCGGTTGTATTTACAAGCGCTGAGTTCAGGCCGCTAAATGAGTTTGATCAACAATACTGAAGTTGTTCAACGCTTGTTTCCCGGCCTCTTTCCACCGTCTGAGAAAGAATGATGGGACAGAACGATCACTAATAGATCACTAACAGATCACCATACAGTATCATGTTACCAGCAGCACATCTACAGTTTGCACCGGCTATGTGCTGCTGAGAACAAGGATTTTTGTTCCAGCAAAAACAATCTGAATATGCAGCATTTTACTTGTTTAGTAAAATACACCCAAGAGTCCTCCATATATTATAATGTGCACCACAGTCCTCCATATAGTATAATACACTCCCTATAGTCCTCCATATATTAAAATACACTGCTCAGTCCTCCATATAGCATAATACACTCCTCATAGTCCTCCATATAGCATAATACACTCCTCATAGTGCTCCATATAGTATAATGCACCGCCATAGTCATCCATGTAGTAAAATTCACTTCCCATAGTATAATGCACCCCATAGTTCTTCATATAGTATAACGTATTCACCATAATCCCCGATACAGTATAATGCAGCCCACATATAGTATGCAGCCACCACCCTACAGAATATAATGCAGCCACCCCAGAGTATAATGCAGCCACCCCATAGAATATAATACAGCCCACCTCCCCATAATATATAATGTAGCCCCCATAGAATATAATGCAGCCCCCCCATAGTATAACACAGCCTCCCCCATAGAATACAATATACCCCTCATAGTATATAGCACAACCCGCATAGCAGATAACACAGCCCACGTAGCAGTATACAGCACAGCCCACATAGCAGTATACAGCACAGCCCACATAGTAGTATATAGCAGAGCCCACACAGTAGTATATAGCACAGCCCACATAGTAGTATACAGCAGTATACAGCAGAGCCCACATAGTAGTATACAGCAGAGCCCTCATAATAGTGTAAGCACAGCCCACATAGCAGTATACAGCACAGCCCACACAGTAGTATACAGCACAGCCCACATAATAGTATATAGCACAGCCCACACAGTAGTATACAGCAGAGCCCACACAGTAGTATATAGCACAGCCCACACAGTAATATACAGCAGAGCCCACATAGTGGCATACAGCACAGCCCACATAGTAGTACATAGCAGAGCCCACACAGTAGTATATAGCAGAGCCCAAATAATAGTATATAGCACAGCTCACATAGTAGTATACAGCAGAGCCCACATAGAAGTGTATAGCACAGCCCACATAGCAGTATATAGCACAGCCCACACAGTAGTATATAGCACAGCCCACATAGTAGTATATAGCACAGCCCACATAGTAGTATATAGCACAGCCCACATAGTAGTATACAGCAGAGCCCACATAGCAGTGTATAGCACAGCCCACATAGCAGTATACAGCACTGCCCACACAGTAGTATACAGCACAACCCACATAGTAGTGTATAGCAGAGCCCACACAGTAGTATATAGCACAGCCCACATAGTAGTATACAGCACTGTCCACATAGTAGTATACAACAGAGCCCACATAGTAGTATATAACACAACCCACATAGTATACAGCAGAACCCACATAGTAGTATAGTAGTATATAGCACAGCCCACACAGTAGTATACAGCAGAGCCCACACAGTAGTATATAGCACAGCCCACATAGTATACAGCAGAGCCCACATCTCTCCTCCTCTCCCTAGCATCTTTGGAACCGGAACCTGCCACTTGCACTGCCGAGGACAGCACGCACGTCGGAGGGTGAGAATAACCTTTTTTTTTCATTATTATTATTTTTAACATTAGATCATTTTACTATTGATGCTGCATATGCAGCATCAATAGTAAAAAGTTGGTCACATAGGGTTAATAGCTGCATAACCGGAGTGCGTTACACCGCGCTCCGGTAACGCTGGCATTAACCCTGTGTGAGGGCTGACTGGATGACTTGAGGGGAGTATGGAGTGGGCACTAACTGCGGGGAGGAAAGAGCGGCCATATTGCCGCCTGACTGTGGCCGTCGCTGATTGGTCGTGGCAATGGTCGTGGGCGTTTTGCCACGAGCAATCAGCGACTTGGATTCCATGACAGACAGGTGGCTGCGACCAATGAATATCCGAGAAAGACGGAAGTGACCCTTAGACAATTATATAGTAGACTAGATTGTGGCCCGATTCTAACGCATCGGGTATTCTAGAATATGCATGTCCCCGTAGTATATGGACAATGATGATTCCAGAATTCGCGGCACACTGTGCCCGTCGCTGATTGGTCGAGGCAACCTTTATGACATCATCGTCGCCATGGCAACCATTATGACATCTACGTCGATACTGTGCCCGTCGCTGAATCAGAAACAAGAGATGTCTACATCCTTTATGACATCATCGTCGCTGTGCCCGTTGCTGATTGGTCGAGGCCTGGCGGCCTCGACCAATCAGAGACGCGGGATTTCTACGTCGATGCTGTGCCGCCCTCGACCAATCAGAGAGCCGGGATTTCCAGGACAGACAGACAGACGGAAAAACCCTTAGACAATTATATATATAGATATACTAGATTGTGGCCCGATTCTAACGCATCGGGTATTCTAGAATATGCATGTCCCCGTAGTATATGGACAATGATGATTCCAGAACTCGCGGCAGACTGTGCCCGTCGCTGATTGGTCGAGGCAACCTTTATGACATCATCGTCACCATGGCAACCATTATGACATCTACGTCGATACTGTGCTCGTTGCTGATTGGTCGAGGCCCGATTCTAACGCATCGGGTATTCTAGAATATGCATGTCCCTGTAATATATGGGCAATGATGATTCCAGAATTCGCGGCAGCCTGTGCCCGTTGCTGATTGGTCGAGGCAACCTTTATGACATCATCGTCGCCGTGGCAACCATTATGACATCATCGTCGCTGTGCCCGTTGCTGATTGGTCGAGGCCTGGCGGCCTCGACCAATCAGAGAGCCGGGATTTCCAGGACAGACAGACAGACAGACAGAACTGTACAACGAGGTCAACCATCAGCACTCAGACGAAGGATGCACGCTCCAAAATCCAAGGATCCAATCGGACAAAAACGTATATAAAGAAGAAAGAGCAGCATCCATACCAGGTGATGATAATCCAAAAAAGTTCTTTATTCCGCCATGATAAAAGTACAACGTTTCGGCCTGGTTGGCCTTTGTCAAGTATACACACTGTCCAAAGTAGCCATCTTAAATAGTGTGAAACCCACATGAGCTCCAATCACCATCAAGGGGCGGCCTTTATTAAATATAGATTTAATGTGCTTAAATCTCAAATACTATACATATATCTACTAAATAGCAGCTAAACAGCACCATCACTACCCATATCGTATAAAAATATATACAGGAAAAGAATATAATTCAAAATCGCATATATAAACAAACATCACATAGGTGTACGGTCCAATGATTGCATTTGTTGTCCGGTTGCCATATCGACACCTCCACCAATCGCATAATTTCCATTGGCCAATCCCCCTTCTCCTCCAATCCCTGTGGGTTAGGAGAAAAGGCGCACAAAATAAACCCCCCAATCAGAGCAGAAAGTACAAGGATGCATGCGAGCGTCATAGGACGCCGGCGCACGCGCACGGCACACCGCAGGGCCGATCACCTGACCGCCCCACAGCGATTACCAAATGCGCAAGCGCCGGACATCCCCGACGTCATAGAGCGGAGGAGCGCACGCGCAAGGCGCACCAAGAGGACGACCAACAGGCCGCCCCCCAGCACAACCAAGCGCGCACACGTCCTATGACGCTCGCATGCATCCTTGTGCTTTCTGCTCTGATTGGGGGGTTTATTTTGTGCGCCTTTTCTCCTAACCCACAGGGATTGGAGGAGAAGGGGGATTGGCCCATGGATATTATGCGATTGGTGGAGGTGTCGATATGGCAACCGGACAACAAATGCAATCATTGGACCGTACACCTATGTGATGTTTGTTTATATATGCGATTTTGAATTATATTCTTTTCCTGTATATATTTTTATACGATATGGGTAGTGATGGTGCTGTTTAGCTGCTATTTAGTAGATATATGTATAGTATTTGAGATTTAAGCACATTAAATGTATATTTAATAAAGGCCGCCCCTTGATGGTGATTGGAGCTCATGTGGGTTTCACACTATTTAAGATGGCTACTTTGGACAGTGTGTATACTTGACAAAGGCCAACCAGGCCGAAACGTTGTACTTCTATCATGGTGGAATAAAGAACTTTTTTGGATTATCATCACCTGGTATGGATGCTGCTCTTTCTTCTTTATAGACAGACAGACAGAAAGACAGACAGATAAACAGAAAGACAGACAGACGGAAAAACCCTTAGACAATTATATATATAGATATTACATAGGATCTGAGACTAAATATACATAACATAGCATACACTGAGACGGCTGTTTATACACCATTTAGGATACACTGAGAACGCTGTATAGACATCACATAGGAGACACTACAACTTCTGTATATACTGTATATTGCAGAAAAGACCCTTCTGTATACATACACACATAAGATACACTGAGATTGTTGTATACATCACATAAGTGACACTGAGACCCTGCTGACTATATTTCAAGTACGCTGAGACTGTCTATACATCACATTGGATACACTGAGCCTTCTGCATATACATCACATAGGTGACACTTAGACTGCTGTTTATACTCTGGAGATACTGCAACTGTTGTCTTTACAGTACACTGCATAGGATAGACTGTGACTGCTGCATACATCACATAGGAGACACTGAGACTGCTGTATACATCACATAGGAAACTCTGAGACTGCTGCATATATCACGTAGGAGACACAGTGAAATCTGTACATACATCATATAAAAGACATTGCAACTGTTGCATACATTCCATCATAAGCCAGAACACGGAGTGTACTAATTCCACCAACAAAGCCAGATTAAATGTAGTCAAGACCTTCCCCACCCCTGCGCTACAGGAAGAGATCCCATGATATATTTCCTGCTGTTGTGGATATTTTATAATGTTGGTACTAGGGGCCACTGCATGACCAAAGTGTTTCCGTGTGTGGTCTGGTACTAATGGAGTGACAGGGAAGTCTGTGTGCAAAAATATATGCTACAAAATGCTTCAAATGCCTCACTTTTTATTCAAGTAGAATAATATTCACTCTGTCTTCCATTTTTTTAATATTTACTCTCCCTT
The DNA here is from genome assembly GCF_032444005.1 of Ranitomeya imitator. Taxonomy (NCBI): domain Eukaryota; kingdom Metazoa; phylum Chordata; class Amphibia; order Anura; family Dendrobatidae; genus Ranitomeya; species Ranitomeya imitator. The sequence continues at coordinate 348,701,025 of NC_091282.1, read as the reverse complement.
GCACTTTTCCTATTATCAACGCTCTGTGTTTAGAATTCCTCACGATATGGACCTAAAGCGCTAAACTGAAATTAGAAAAACATGACTGTTTTCTGCCAAACACAGCACCAAACCTATCTACGAATTTACAAATTTGGTGTTACTGCAGTTTAGCCATTTCACTTTAACCTTTTCTAATTGCCAGAGATTTACTGAACATTCACCTCTAGTGATAATAATGGAGTAAGTAGATGACTTCACCACTGCATTATTTTAATAGAACAAAAAAGGTCCACCATGTGTGCAGATCAGAGAGTTCATATGCTTTGTGTTTGGTTAGGCGTGTGATACATGGAGCAAACATTTCTGGATCTCACAACCCTAGGGCAACTGAGAGGCTACATAAGGGTGGGATTACAATCACATGCTGTCATTTTTTTTCTCTTTGCTCTATTTTGAAGATCCATTTGTGTGCAGAGCGCTGCTTTAAAAGGAATTGGGCCATCTAAGAAAAGTCTGCAGTCTCTCTATGTTACTACAGACGTTTCTCTTTAGACTGTACAACCCCTTTAAAGAGTGCTGCTACTCAACTATCACAACTTTAGCAGAGGTGTGGTATAATTTACGAGGTAAAGAGCCTGCCTCTATCTGCGGTATTCAATCATTTCACCCAGGCTTGGACTGACCCACAGGAGAATCCTCTAGTGGGCCCTGTGCAGGAGTAGGCCACCACCCTCTTATATGAGGAGTACTTGGCACAACTTACCTAAATCACTATGCACAGACAGAGGCAGCATCTTATTCATTTATCAATCTACCAGCTCATTCAGGGGTGCCGCTGCCATGAGGCGAGTTGAGTGCTTTGGCTCAGGCGGCACTGCGGCCCTGAAGAGAGGGGGCGGCAGATTCTGTCAGTGTAGTAACTGGATTTGCGTCAGAGACGCAGGTTCAGTTACTATGCTATTGAGTCTATTCAGGGCTCCGTCCTGGATCCCCTCTTCCTGCCCTCCCCAACTTACGTGACATCATCACAGGTCCTGATGCTGAAGTCACTCTTCTCCATGCATCTCCTCGGGTTGCTCATAGATGGCTGCTCTGTGCACACAGGACCTGTGATGAGGTTACACGAGGGGAGGAGACAGCGGTCACATGATCAGGGTCCTCATGTATGCAGGACTCTGCTGTGCTGTTATCATGGTGCTGGATGAGGGGAAGTGCATGTGTGGGGTCAGGAGGGGTGTGCAGGGTGGATGTAGCAGAGCCATGCGTGTACGAGGTGTGCGGAGCAGATCCGGGTGTGTACGGTGCAGAGCTGTGTGTGTATGAGGTGTGCGGAGCGGAGCCATGTGTGTACAATTTGTGCGCAGCAGAGACACGTGTGTACAAGGTGTATGGAGTGGAGCCATGTGTGTACTTGGTGTATGGAGCAGAGCCATGTGTGTACTTGGTGTACAGAGTGGAGCCATGTGTGTATGAGGTGTATGGAGTGGAGCCATGTGTGTACTTGGTGTACAGAGTAGCGCCGTGTGTGTACGAGGTGTACGGAGCGGAGCTGTGTGTGTACGAGGTGTGTGGAGCGGAGCCGTGTGTGTACGAGGTGTACGGAGTGGAGCTGTGTATGTACAAGGTGTACGGAGTGGAGCTGTGTGTGTACGACTTGTGCGGAACGGAGCCGCGTGTGTGGAAGGTGTACAGAGTGGAGCAGTGTGTATACTTGGTGTATGGAGCGGAGCCATGTGTGTACGATTTGTGCGCAGCAGAGACGCGTGCGTACAAGGTGTATGGAGCGGAGCCATGTGTGTTCTTGGTGTATGAAGCGAAGCCATGTGTGTACTTGGTGTACAGAGTGGAGCAGTGTGTGTATGAGGTGTATGGAGTGGAGCCATGTGTGTACGAGGTGTACGGAGCGGAGCCGTGGCCTTGTGTGTACAAGGTGTGTGGAGTGGAGCCGTGTGTGTACAAGGTGTACGGTGTGGAGCCGTGTATGTACAAGGTGTACGGAGTGTAGCTGTATGTGTACGATTTGTGCGGAACCGAGCCACGTGTGTGCAAGGTGTACGGAGTGGAGCCGTGTGTATACTTGGTGTATGGAGCGGAGCCATGTGTGTTCTTGCTGTACGGAGTGGAGCCGTGTGTGCATGGGGTGTACGGAGCAGAGCAGCATGAGTACGAGGTGTATGGATCAGAGCCGCATGTGTACAAGGTTTGCGGAGTGGCGCCATGTGTGTAGGAGGTGTACGTAGCGTGGCCGCATGTGTACAAGGTGTACAGAGCAGAGCCGCATGTGTACAAGGCTTACGGAGTGGAGCCATGTGTGTACTGAGTGGAGCTGTGTGTGTGCACAAGGTGTACGGAGCAGAGCCGTGTGTGTAAGAGGCATACAAAGCGGAACCGTGTGTATGAGGTGTGTGGAGCCGCGCGTGTACGAGGTTGGTGTATGGTGGGGAGCAAATTTCATACCTCCCAACCGTCCCGGATCCAGCGGGACAGTCCCGATTTTGAGAGGCTGTCCCGGCCGGGAGCTTACTTTTCCTGTGGACACAGGAGTACACGGCTGAGCCTTGAGGAGCACTTTAAAATTTGCACGTGACGTTCCACTGGAAATGACGTGCTGGAAGCTGACCGGAAATGATGTAATTTCGGGAGAAGATTGTGACGGAACCATGGAGGCACTTCAGGGAATGCTTCAGATCCATCACCGTGTCCTCCTCCAACAGCGCGGACAGCGGGATCACCTTGGAATCGGGGATGCCGGCCATGTGAGTGGATCATGATATGTCCTGCAGCGGGATGCTCAGGTGGGCAATACAATGGGAGCCGGGCCGCTATAGTATCTTTATAGAATCTTTCTTTCTCTCTCTCTTTCTTTCCCTCTCTCTCTCTCTCTGTTCTATCTTTCCCTCTCTAATCTTTTTTTCTTTCTCTCTCTGTTCTTTCTTTCCCTATCTAATCTTTTTTTCTTTCTCTCTGTTCTTTCTTTCTCTCTCTGTTCTTTCTTTCTCTGTGTTCTTTATTTCCCTCTCTAATCTTTTTTTCTCTCTCCTTTTCTTTTTTCTCTGTTCTTTCTTTCTCTCTCTCTGTTCTTTCTTTCTTTCCCCTCTTATTTCTCTCCACCCACATATCGGGTATCAGCGTACTCAGGACAAATTGGACAACAATATTTAGGGTCCAAGTTCTCCTGTTACCCTTGGAAAAATACAAAACTGGGGGCTAAAAAATAATTTTTGTGGAAAAAAAAATATTTTTTATTTGTGCGGCTCTGCGTTATAAACTGTAGTGAAACACTTGGGGGTTCAAAGCTCTCACATCACATCTAGATGAGTTCCTTAGGGGGTCTACTTTCCAAAATGGTGTCACTTGTGGGGGGTTTCTACTGTTTAGGTACATTAGGGGCTCTGCAAATGCAATGTGACGCCTGCAGACCATTCCATCTAAGTCTGCATTCCAAATGGCGCTCCTTCCCTTCCGAGCCCTCCCATGTGCCCAAATGGTGGTTCCCCCCCACATATGGGGTATCAGCGCACTCAGGACAAATTGGACAACAACTTTTGGGGTCCAATTTCTCCTGTTACCCTCGGGAAAATATGAAACTGGGGGCTAAAAAATAATTTTTGTGGGAAAAAATTTTGGTTTTATTTTTACGGCTCTGCATTATAAACTTCTGTGAAGCCCTTGGTGGGTCAAAGTGCTCACCACACATCTAGATAAGTTCCTTAGGGTGTCTACTTTCCAAAATGGTGTCACTTGTGGGGGGTTTCAATGTTTAGGCACATCAGTGGCTCCCCAAACGCAACATGGCGTCCCATCTCAATTCCTGTCAATTTTGCATTGAAAAGTCAAATGGCGCTCCTTCCCTTCCGAGCTCTCCCATTTGCCCAAACAGTGGTTTACCCCCACATATGGGGTATCGGCGTACTCAAGACAAATTGTACAACAACTTTTGCGGTCCAATTTCTCCTGTTACCCTCGGGAAAATATGAAACTGGGGGCTAAAAAATAATTTTTGTGGGAAAAAATTTTGGTTTTATTTTTACGGCTCTGCATTATAAACTTCTGTGAAGCCCTTGGTGGGTCAAAGTGCTCACCACACATCTAGATAAGTTCCTTAGGGGGTCTACTTTCCAAAATGGTGTCACTTGTGGGGGGTTTCAATGTTTAGGCACATCAGTGGCTCTCCAAACGCAACATGGCGTCCCATCTGAATTCCTGTCAATTTTGCATTGAAAAGTCAAACGGAGCTCCTTCACCTCTGAGCTCTCCCATGCGCCAAAACAGTGGTTTACTCCCACATATGGGGTATCGGCGTACTCAGGACAAATTGTACAATAACGTTTAGGGTCCATTTTCTCCTGTTACCCTTGGTAAAATAAAACAAATAGTAGCTGAAGTAAATTTTTTGTGAAAAAAAGTTAAATGTTCATTTTTATTTAAACATTCCAAAAATTCCTGTGAAACACCTGAAGGATTAATAAACTTCTTGAATGTGGTTTTGAGCACCTTGAGGGGTGCAGTTTTTAGAATGGTGTCACACTTGGGTATTTTCTATCATATAGACCCCTCAAAATGACTTCAAATGAGATGTGGTCCCTAAAAAAATGGTGTTGTAAAAATGAGAAATTGCTGGTCAACTTTTAACCCTTATAACTCCCTAACAAAAAAAATTTTGGTTCCAAAATTGTGCTGATGTAAAGTAGACATGTGGGAAATGGTACTTATTAAGTATTTTGTGTGAAATATCTCTGTGATTTAATTGCATAAAAATTCAAAGTTGGAAAATTGCAAAATTTTCCAAATTTTTGCCAAATTTCCATTTTTTCACAAATAAACGCAGGTAATATCAAAGAAATTTTACCACTATCATGAAGTACAATATGTCACGAGAAAACAATGTCAGAATCACCGGGATCCGTTGAAGCGTTCCAGAGTTATAACCTCATAAAGGGACAGTGGTCAGAATTGTAAAAATTGGCCCGGTCCATAACGTGCAAACTACCTTTGGGGGTAAAGGGGTTAGTATTAGTCCAGTGGGCATCTGCTTTCCCATTCTAGACTGGCCTCAGTTGCTAAAATCACACCCACTTGGGCATAATTGAAATTTTCTGCGCTGCCCATTATATCTTCAGTCCTGTGAGGCTCTTGCATGCATGAACCTTCTGTGCTGTTTCGGCAGGCACACTGAAGCTGGGTGTACTGTCATCTGCTTCATGTTTGCATGACAAGGCCCTAATAGAAGATACTGTGGGCAGCCCTGGGGAGCATAAATGCACCAACTGTGGTTGGAATAGTCTGGAGTATATGCATGTGTACATTTAAGGACATCAAGAACAATATATTAATTCAAAAATATATCTTAAAATCATTATGGTGGCAGTTTAAGGCTGTGTGCACACGATGCAGATTTGGTGCAGAATTTTCTGCACAAAATCTGCACTAAATCTGCATCTCCTGGCAGAATCTGCAGGTGCGTTTTTTGTGCGTTTTTATGTGTTTTTTTCAGTGCAGTTTTGGTGCAGTTTTGAAGTGCGTTTTTTGTGCGTTTTTTGATGCAGTTTTGTAAGCGTTTTTTAAAGCTAAATTAATAAAGTTAAAAAAAATTTTTTGTCCATGTCATGATGTCATTCCCTAGCCCTAGCCCTAACCCTAGTCCTAATCCTAACCCTAACCCTAGCCCTAGCCCTAACCCTAGCCCTAACCCTAGCCCTAGCCCTAACCCAAACCCTAACCCTATTCTAACCTTAGTGGGAAAAAAAAAATTCTTTATTTGTTTTATTGTCCCTACCTATGGGGGTGACAAAGGGGGGGGGGGGGTATTTACTATTTTTTTTATTTTGATCACTGAGATATAACCTATCTCAGTGATCAAAATGCACTTTGGAACGAATCTGCCGGCCGGCAGATTCGGCGGGCGCACTGCGCATGCGCCCACCATTTTGGAAGATGGCGGCGCCCAGGGAGAAGACGGACGGACCCTGGGAGGAACGGTAAGTATGATGGGCTGGGGGGAGCACGGGGGGGATCGGAGCATGGGGGGTGGATCAGAGCGCGGGGGGGTGGATCGGGCACGGGGGGTGGATCGGAGCACGGGGGGGTGGATCGGAGCACGGGGGTGGATCGGAGCACGGGGGGGGTGGATCGGAGCACGGGGGGTGGATCGGAGTGCAGGGGGGTTGGATCAGAGCATGGGGGGTGATTGGAGCATGGGGGTGAGCGGACAAGAGCACGGGGGGAGCGGAGCACAGGACGGAGGGGAGCCGGAGCAGTGTACCGGACAAATCGGTGGCTTGGGGGGGGGATCGGTGGGGTGGGGGCACATGTTATATGTTGTATGTAATGTATGTTTTATGTGTGTTTGTGTTTTTAACCCATTGTAGTCAGTCGCCTGACAATGGGACAACTCTCCCATCATCACATTTCGATGGGAGAAGTAGTCCCACCCGACGAATGACTACAATGACTCACTACTGACAGAGAGTCAGACACACAGACCGACACACACACACAGACCGACACACACAGACACTACATACCATTTCCACCATGCGCTTCACATCGATCCCCATCCATTTTCACTACACTCCGCCCACACACTTCCTCCACATCACTGACGTCACTTCCGTCTGCTGCAGTTTTGACACCCAAATCCGCATAAAATCTGCAGATGGTTTTTACATCTGCAGTTTTTATGCGGATTTGACCCACAAATTGGGAGCCTATGGGTGCAGAAACGCTGCAGAACTGCACAAAAGAAGTGACATGCACTTCTTTGAAATTTGCAGCGTTTCTGCACGGATTTTTTTGCACCATGTGCACAGCTTTTTTTTTTTCCTATTGATTTTCATTGAATTGTAACTCACAGTGCAGTTCTGCAGTGTTTCTGCTGCAGAAAAAAACGCTGCAGAACTGCACTAAATCTGCATCGTGTGCACATACCCTTAAAGTTTTGGGGGGCTAGACATGTGCCCTATAACCCCTTAGTGACCAGGCCAAATTTGTAAAATATGACCAGTGTCCATTTATGAAATAATAACTCTGGAACGCTTTAATAAATCTCAATGATTTTGACATTGTTTTTTCATGGCACATCATAATTTCTGATAATGGTTAATTTAGGTCAATATTTTCTGTGTTTATTTCTAAAAAAAAATCAGAAATTTGACAAAAAATTTTAAAAAATAGAAATTTTCAAACTTGGAATGATTATCCCTTTAATCCAGATAGTCATACAACACAAAAACATTAACCCCTTCAAGACCCAGCCTATTTTGACCTTAAAGACCTTGCCGTTTTTTGCAATTCTGACCAGTGTCCCTTTATGAGGTAATAACTCAGGAACGCTTCAACGGATCCTAGCGGTTCTGAGATTGTTTTTTCGTGACATATTGGGCTTCATGTTAGTGGTAAATTTAGGTCAATAAATTCTGCATTTATTTGTGATAAACACGGAAATTTGGCGAAAATTTTGAAAATTTCGCAATTTTCACATTTTGAATTTTTATTCTGTTAAACCAGAGAGATATGTGACACAAAATAGTTAATAAATAACATTTCCCACATGTTTACTTTACATCAGCACAATTTTGGAAACAAAATTTTTTTTTGTTAGGAAGTTATAAGGGTTAAAATTTGACCAGCGATTTGTCATTTTTACAACGAAATTTACAAAACCATTTTTTTTAGGGACCACCTCACATTTGAAGTCAGTTTGAGGGGTCTATATGGCTGAAAATACCCAAAAGTGACACCATTCTAAAAACTGCACCCCTCAAGGTACTCAAAACCACATTCAAGAAGTTTATTAACCCTTCAGGTGCTTCACAGCAGCAGAAGCAACATGGAAGGAAAAAATGAACATTTAACTTTTTAGTCACAAAAATTATATTTTAGCAACAATTTTTTTATTTTCCCAATGGTAAAAGGAGAAACTGAACCACGAAAGTTGTTGTCCAATTTGTCCTGAGTACGCTGATACCTCATATGTGGGGGTAAACCACTGTTTGGGCGCACGGCAGGGCTTGGAAGGGAAGGAGCGCCATTTGACTTTTTGAATCAAAAATTGGCTCTACTCTTTAGCGGACACCATGTCACGTTTGGAGAGCCCCCGTGTGCCTAAAAATTGGAGCTCCCCCACAAGTGACCCCATTTTGGAAACTAGACGCCCCAAGGAACTTATCTAGATGCATAGTGAGCACTTTGAACCCCCAGGTGCTTCACAAATTGATCCGTAAAAATGAAAAAGTACTTTTTTTTCACAAAAAAATTCTTTTAGCCTCAATTTTTTCATTTTCACATGGGCAACAGGATAAAATGGATCCTAAAATGTGTTGGGCAATTTCTCCTGAGTACACCAATACCTCACATGTGGGGGTAAACCACTGTTTGGGCACATGGTAAGGCTCGGAAGGGAAGGAGCGCCATTTGACTTTTTGAATGAAAAATTATTTCCATCGTTAGCGGACACCATGTCGCGTTTGGATAGCTCCTGTGTGCCTAAACATTGGCGCTCCCCCACAAGTGACCCCATTTTGGAAACTAGACCCCCCAAGGAACTTATTTAGATGCCTAGTGAGCACTTTAAACCCTCAGGTGCTTCACAAATTGATCTGTAAAAATGAAAAAGTACTTTTTTTTCACAAAAAAATTATTTTCGCCTCAATTTTTTCATTTTCACATGGGCAGTAGGATAAAATGGATCATAAAATTTGTTGGGCAATTTCTCCCGAGTACGCCGATACCTCATATGTGGGGGTAAACCACTGTTTGGGCACACGGCAGGGCTCGGAAGGGAAGGCGCGCCATTTGACTTTTTGAATGGAAAATTAGCTCCAATTGTTAGCGGACACCATGTCGCGTTTGGAGAGCCCCCTGTGTGCCTAAACATTGGAGCTCCCCCACAAGTGACCCCATTTTGGAAACTAGACCCCCCAAGGAACTTATCTAGATGCATATTGAGCACTTTAAACCCCCAGGTGCTTCACAGAAGTTTATAACGCAGAGCCATGAAAATAAAAAATAATTTGTCTTTCCTCAAAAATGATTTTTTAGCCTGGAATTTCCTATTTTGCCAAGGATAATGGGAGAAATTGGACCCCAAATATTGTTGTCCAGTTTGTCCTGAGTACGCTGATACCCCATATGTGGGGGTAAACCACTGTTTGGGCGCACGGCAGGGCTCGGAAGGGATGGCACGCCATTTGGCTTTTTAAATGGAAAATTAGCTCCAATCATTAGCGGACACCATGTCACGTTTGGAGAGCCCCTGTGTGCTTAAACATTGGAGATCCCCCAGAAATGACACCATTTTGGAAACTAGACCCCCAAAGGAACTAATCTAGATGTGTGGTGAGGACTTTGAACCCCCAAGTGCTTCACAGAAGTTTATAACGCAGAGCCATGAAAATAAAAAAAAAAATTATTTTCTCAAAAATGATCTTTTAGCCTGCAATTTTTTATTTTCCCAAGGGTAACAGGAGAAATTTGACCCCAAAAGTTGTTGTCCAGTTTCTCCTGAGTACGCTGATACCCCATATGTGGGGGTAAATCACTGTTTGGGCACATGCCGGGGCTCGGAAGTGAAGTAGTGACGTTTTGAAATGCAGACTTTGATGGAATGCTCTGTGGGCGTCACGTTGCGTTTGCAGAGCCCCTGATGTGGCTTAACAGTAGAAACCCCCCACAAGTGACCCCATTTTGGAAACTAGACCCCCAAAGGAACTTATCTAGATGTGTGGTGAGCACTTTGAACCCCCAAGTGCTTCATAGAAGTTTATAATGCAGAGCCGTGAAAATAATAAATACGTTTTCTTTCCTCAAAAATAATTATTTAGCCCAGAATTTTTTAATTTTCCCAAGGGTAACAGGAGAAATTTGACCCCAAAAGTTGTTGTCCAGTTTCTCCTGAGTACGGTGATACCCCATATGTGGGGGTAAACTACTGTTTGGGCACATGCCGGGGCTTGGAATTGAAGTAGTGACGTTTTGAAATGCAGACTTTGATGGAATGCTCTGCGGGCGTCACGTTGCGTTTGAAGAGCCCCTGATGTGCCTAAACAGTAGAAACCCCCCACAAGTGACCCCATTTTGGAAACTAGACCCTGAAAGGAACTTATCTAGATGTGTGGTGAGCACTTTGAACCCCCAAGTGCTTCATAGAAGTTTATAATGCAGAGCCGTGAAAATAATAAATACGTTTTCTTTCCTCAAAAATAATTATTTAGCCCAGAATTTTTTATTTTCCCAAGGGTTACAGGAGAAATTGGACCCCAAAAGTTGTTGTCCAGTTTCTCCTGAGTACGCTGATACCCCATATGTGGGGGTAAACCACTGTTTGGGCACACGTCGGGGCTCAGAAGGGAAGTAGTGACTTTTGAAATGCAGACTTTGATGGAATGGTCTGCGGGTGTCACGTTGCGTTTGCAGAGCCCCTGGTGTGCCTAAACAGTAGAGACCCCCCACAAGTGACCCCATTTTAGAAACTAGACCCCCCAAGGAACTTATCTAGATATGTGGTGAGCACTTTGAACCCCCAAGTGCTTCACAGACGTTTACAACGCAGAGCCGTGAAAATAAAAAATCATTTTTCTTTCCTCAAAAATTATGTTTTAGCAAGCATTTTTTTAGATTCACAAGGGTAACAGGAGAAATTGGACCCCAGTAATTGTTGCGCAGTTTGTCCTGAGTATGCTGGTACCCCATATGTGGGGGTAAACCACTGTTTGGGCACACGTCAGGGCTCGGAAGTGAGGGAGCACCATTTGACTTTTTGAATACGAGATTGGCTGGAATCAATGGTGGCGCCATGTTGCGTTTGGAGACCCCTGATGTGCCTAAACAGTGGTAACCCCTCAATTCTAACTCCAACACTAACCCCAACACACCCCTAACCCTAATCCCAACTGTAGCCATAATCCTAATCACAACCCTAACCCCAACACACCCCTAACCACAACACTAACCCCAACACACCCCTAACCCTAACCACAACCCTAATTCCAACCCTAACCCTAAGGCTATGTGCCCACGTTGCGGATTCGTGTGAGATATTTCCGCACCATTTTTGAAAAATCTGCGGGTAAAAGGCACTGTGTTTTACCTGCGGATTTTCCGCGGATTTCCAGTGTTTTTTGTGCGGATTTCACCTGCGGATTCCTATTGAGGAACAGGTGTAAAACGCTGCGGAATCCGCACAAAGAATTGACATGCTGCGGAAAATACAACGCAGCGTTCCCGCGCGGTATTTTCCGCACCATGGGCACAGCGGATTTGGTTTTTCATATGTTTACATGGTACTGTAAACCTGATGGAACACTGCTGCGAATCCGCAGCCAAATCCGCACCGTGTGCACATAGCCTAATTCTAAAGGTATGTGCACACGCTGCGGATCCGCAGCAGTTTCCCATGAGTGTACAGTTCAATGTAAACCTATGGGAAACAAAAATCGCTGTACACATGCTGCGGAAAAACTGCACGGAAACGCAGCGGTTTACATTCCGCAGCATGTCACTTCTTTGTGCGGATTCCGCAGCGGTTTTACAACTGCTCCAATAGAAAATCGCAATTGTAAAACCGCAGTGAAATGCGCAGAAAAAAACGCGGTAAATCCGCCATAAATCCGCAGCGGTTTAGCACTGCGGATTTATCAAATCCGCAGCGGAAAAATCCGCAGAGGACCAGAATACGTGTGCACATTCCTAACCCTAACCCTAGCCCTAACCCTAGCCCTAACCCTAACCCTACCCCTAACCCTACCCCTAACCCTAACCCTAACCCTACCCCTACCCCTACCCCTAGCCCTAACCTTAACCCTAACCCTACCCCTAACCCTAACCCTACCCCTAACCCTAACCCTATTCTAACATTAGTGGAAAAAAAAAAAATCTTTATTTTTTTATTGTCCCTACCTATGGGGGTGACAAAAGGGGGGGGGGGGGTTATTTATTATTTTTTTTATTTTGATCACTGAGATAGATTATATCTCAGTGATCAAAATGCACTTTGGAACGAATCTGCCGGCCGGCAGATTCGACGGGCGCACTGCGCATGCGCCCGCCATTTTGGAAGATGGCGGCGCCCGGGAGAAGACGGATGGGACCACGGCTGGATCGGTAAGTATGATAGGGTGGGGGGGGACCACGGGGGGGGGGATCGGAGCACGGGGGGGGGAATCGGAGCGCGGGAGGGGTGGAACGGAGCGCGGGGGGCGTGGAACGGAGCACGGGGGGGCTGGAATGGAGCACGGGGGGGTGGAACGGAGCACGGGGGGGGTGGATCGGAGTGCGGGGGGGGTGGATCGGAGTGCAGGGGGGGTGATTGGAGCACGGGGGGGTGATTGGAGCACGGGGGGGTGATTGGAGCACGGGGGGAGCGGACACGAGCACGGGGGGGAGCGGAGCACTGGACGGAGGGGAGCCGGAGCAGTGTACCGGCCAGATCGGGGGGGTGGGGGGGCGATCGGAGGGGTGGGTTGGGGGCACACTAGTATTTCCAGCCATGGCCGATGATATTTCAGCATCGGCCATGGCTGGATTGTAATATTTCACCCGTTATAATGGGTGAAATATTACAAATCGCTCTGATTGGCAGTTTCACTTTCAACAGCCAATCAGAGCGATCGTAGCCACGAGGGGGTGAAGCCACCCCCCCTGGGCTAAACTACCACTCCCCCTGTCCCTGCAGATCGGGTGAAATGGGAGTTAACCCTTTCACCCGATCTGCAGGGACGCGATCTTTCCATGACGCCGCATAGGCGTCATGGGTCGGAATGGCACCGACTTTCATGACGCCTACGTGGCGTCAAAGGTCGGGAAGGGGTTAATAAACACATTTCCCACATGTCTACCTTACATCAGCACAATGTGTAAAATGTTGTTTTATTTTGTTAGCCTTTTAGGAGGTTTAAAAATGTAGCAGTCATTTTTCATTTTTTCAAGGAAATTTACAAAATTTATATTTTTGAAGGACCTATTCAAGTTTGAAGTGACGTTGGCGGTCCTATATATTGGAAAACCCCCAATACTGATACTGTTTTTAAAACAACACCCCCGACATATTGAAAAGCTGTGTCAGGTAGTTTATTAACCCTTCAGGTGCTGTTCAGGAATTAATGCAAAGTGACATGACAGAAATCAAAAGTGTATTTTTAGCACCTAAATGTCGCTAACTTCTGAACAGACAGGTCACTATAGGCGGCAGACTCTAAGGCCGTTATTTGACCGTGAATTGCCATCACAAACATCAGGACCACACAATCATGATCTCTGGGTGCCGATGGGGATAAAGAAAAAAACCCTTTGTCATCTGTATGGGGATGCTATTCCCTTATATCTTAGCTTAGTAAAAAGACGTATTGGCGGTCATTAAGGGGTTTAATTGGCCACTTGGTGAAACACTAATTTGGCTGACAGCTAATCCTCCAATATACATGCATTGTCTGTTTGGCTGGTTATAGAGGTGAGAGGTGAGAAGCCAACTGTCAGAAACTAAAATGCATCATGCTCAATCACTTTTTTCCCACTGTATTCACCTATCCCAATCAGTCACATATACAATGAATGAAAAAATAGCATGCATGTGCCACCACTGCTCCATTCAAAAAGGGGGCACGGGACCCTAATTCTTGTCTTAACAGTACCAGCGATCTGACACCTATCACCTATCTTGTGGATGGCCGATAAGTTGGAATTGTGGAACAACACCTTAAAAGACCAGGAGCCGATTTCACACACATACTGGCTAAAACTTTATTTCCTAATTTTTTTAAATAATTTTATTTACTAAAAAAGGAAAGAAAATTGCACATCATATGGGGCATTATTTTTAAGTTTTCAAGGACTGATGCATTTTATGTTTGTTACATCAGACAAGAATATCTGAGGCTTACACGTCTGTCACATTTCCCACAAATGGTTTGGTTGCTACTTTTAATATTCAATTTTTATATTGTTACGTCTTCGTTACTCCAGTTTTCCAGGATTGGACAGGAAGAGGTTACATTTTATTTTAGCTGTGTCAGTTGTTCTGTGGTTCTCTTTTGTCTGAAAAGCTGCAGCCTACAATAAAATTCCTCTCCAGTCAGTTATCAGAGCAGAGGAGTTTTCTTACTGTCACTGTAGTTAATGTTAAATTTGGCAGCAGCGTTCATGGAATAATAATTGTAGTTCAGGTATCCAAGCAATATATGATCACTAGAACAATGTCTGATCTATTATTATAGCCTATAAACATAAGGATGGTATTTGCCCCTCATCAGTGTGGAGTAGGAAACTGGCTATTAGGAGCAGTGCCTAGTAAAAGGACTATAAACATAAGGATGAATGACCTTGGGTGGGGAGATCAAAACATCCAACACCGCGGGGACACCATCACGTGTTTCTCAACGCAGTGATCCAGTTTCCTACTCTACACTGATGAGGGGCAAATACCCCGAAACAGCTGTCTGTGGATGTTTTGGCATAGGTGGTTTTCCTTTTGGATGCTGCCCTTCCCGTGGTTGTTCCTTCCCGGTGAAAGACCTGGCTATTTATTGCTTGCGTTGAGAAACACGTGTTGGTGTCTCCCCGGCTTTTCTACATGTATTATTATAGCCAGCATACAGTATTCAGCAGCACTTTATAATACAATTAGTATTGAAATTAGAGACATTGTATTCAATAAACTTCTCTAGGGGCTATTAAACAGCAGACCTTATAAGACAAGAAGAACAAAAGTTGTTAAGCTCTGTTTTCAGCAGAGGGACCCCATTGATTATTGATTATTATTATTATGGAGTTCTCCTGTTAGATCGTCAGAAAAAGTTCTGCATTCAGGTCTTTTTCTTCCTCTCTAAAAAACGCACACCACCTGGACCCTTTATTATTATTATTATCACCGTATTTTCCAGCATATAAGATGACTTTTTAACCCCCGAAAATCTTCTCAAAAGTCAGGGGTCGTCTTATACGCCGGATACGGAGCTCTGAAGTCGCCGCATATGGTGCAGGGAGCGGTCCCGGATGGTTCCCAGGCAGAGGCGTAGCTAGATCTTTTGCCGCCCGGGTCTGTTCCCGAGTTTGGCGCCCCCCCTCCCCCCCTCGGCTCAATACACACAAAGGTTACCAAAAATGGTTTTCCTGTTTTGTAGAACTTAAACTGGGTCTAATGGTGTCACCCCCACATGCCAAACCTGTGACTTAATACCACCACACCATGACCAGACCACATAGTGACCGAATAATACTACATACAAGGGACAAATACCACAACACCATTTCCAGACCACATATTACCACTACATAGTGACTGAATACTACAATACTGATCAGTAATAAAAAAAACCCACAATACTATCACCATAAGTGCCAGTATTCACAGGAGATCTGTACTTAGTATGCAGTGTCTGTGTAGAGGTAATACAGAGATCACTGGTGGTATTATACACAGGAGCTCTGTATATAATGTATAGATAATACAGTGATCACTGGTGACATTGTACACAGGACCTCTGTATATAGTATACAGTGTATAGTGTCAGTGTATAGGTAAAACTGACTCACCAGTGACGTCTCTAGGTGAAGTCCTTCATCTTTCATCCAGCACAGACTGCCATCATTCCTTCCAGCCAGGACTCGTTTCTGCAGGAAATAACACAGTTATCTCGAGCTCCGCTTGCAGAAGACATTACTTAATTTTTCACAACTTCTACATTACAACACGAAGAAAAAGGCGATATAGTGTCACTCTGCACAGTAACAGGACCGCCCCCCCATTTAAAACAGTATACTCAAAAAATAAAATAAATACATCACTGCAGTAATAATATCCCTTAATTAGCCCCTATGGTAATAATATTGGCCCTGTTTATCTCATTCCTGGCTCCAGCTATATGTTCTCGCATCCTGCCCTCATGAGTATCCATTCTACCCCATATGATCTCCCCATCCTGCCCCACCAGCCTCCATCGTATCCGTCCTGCCCCATGATCCAATCCTGCCCCATGATCCAATCCTGCCCCGTGTCTCCAATCATGCCCCGTATCTACATTCTGCCCATGCCTCAAGTCCTGCCCCCAGTGTGTCCAGCAATCTGCCCCAGTGTGTCCAGCATATTACCCCCAGTGTGTCCAGCAATCTGCCCCAGTGTGTCCAGCATATTACCCCCAGTGTGTCCAGCAATCTGCCCCAGTGTGTCCAGTATATTACCCCCAGTGTGTCCAGCAATCTGCCCCAGTATGTCCAGCACTGCCCCCAGTGTGTCCAGCAATCTGCCCCAGTGTCCAGCATTGGCCCAGTGTGTCCAGAAATCTGCCCCAGGGTCTCCAGCATTGGCCCCAGTGTGCACAGCAATCTGCCCCAGTGTGCACAGCAATCTGCCCCAGTGTGCACAGCAATCTGCCCCAGTGTGCACAGCAATCTGCCCCAGTGTGCACAGCAATCTGCCCCAGTGTCCACAGCAATCTGCCCCAGTGTCCAGCATTGCCCCAGCGTGTCCAGCAATCTGCCCCAGTGTCCAGAAATCTGCCCCAGGGTCTCCAGCATTGCCCCAGTATATCCAGAAATCTGCCCCAGTGTGTCCAGAAATCTGCCCCAGAGTCTCCAGCATTGCCTCAATGTGTCCAGAAATCTGCCCCAGGGTCTCCAGTATTGCCCCAGTGTGTCCAGCAATCTGCCCCAGTGTCCAGCATTGCCCCAGTGTGTCCAGCAATCTGCCCCAGTGTCCAGCATTGCCCCAGTGTGTCCAGAAATCTGCCCCAAGGTCTCCAGCATTGCCCCAGTGTGCACAGCAATCTGCCCCAGTGTGCACAGCAATCTGCCCCAGTGTGCACAGCAATCTGCCCCAGTGTGCACAGCATTGCCCCAGTGTGTCCAGCAATCTGCCCCGGTGTCCAGCATTGCCCCAGTGTCCAGAAATCTGCCCCAGGGTCTCCAGCATTGCCCCAGTATGTCCAGAAATCTGCCCCAGTGTGTCCAGAAGTCTGCCCCAGGGTCTCCAGTATTGCCTCAATGTGTCCAGAAATCTGCCCCAGGGTCTCCAGTATTGCCCCAGTGTGTCCAGCAATCTGCCCCAGTGTCCAGCATTGCCCCAGTGTGTCCAGCATTCTGCCCCATGATCTCCAGTACTGCCCCAGTGTGTCCAGCATTCTGCCCCATGGTCTCCAGTATTGCCCCAGTGTGTCCATCAATCTGCCCCATGGTCTCCAGTATTGCCCCAGTGTGTCCAGCAATCTGCCCTATGGTCTCCAGTATTGCCCCAGTGTGTCCAGCATTGCCCCCAGACAGAGTCAGACATAAAGTAAAAAAAAACGTAAAATCCTCACCTCTCCCGTTCCCAGCGAAGGTCCGGTGCACTCGGCGTCCCTCCGGCATCTGCAACGCTCAGGACAGAGAGGCTGAGCGGCGCGCACAGTGATGACGTCATCGCGCCCTCTGCCCTGAGACGTCGCAGTCAGAGGGCGCTGAAGACGCTGCAGCTGCCGCAGGAACCAGGAGAGGTATTAGAGCGGGGGCCGGGGGACAAGGGGTGGGGGGAGCCTGGTCGTGGCGGCGGACGGCGCCGCCCGAAGATTTAAAGGGCCCGCGTCTTTTTTTTTTTTTCCCTTTCTCCTCCTGCAGCGCCGGCCGCCCCCCGCATTGTGCCGCCCCCCCCCGCACCCCTCTTCCTACGCCACTGTTCCCAGGGCCTGGAGGAGAGGAGACTCTCCTTCAGGCCCTGGGATCCATATTCATGTAAAAAGAAGAATAAAAATATAAAATATGGATATACTTAAGGTCCTTCGCGGCGCGCAATGCATCCTTGGCAATGGAAGCCGCCACATGCATCGCGGAGAGCCGGGAGAACTCCGGGAGCCGTCGGAAGGTAAGTATATCCATATTTTTTATTTTTATTTTACACGACTATGGAACCCAGGGCCTGAAGGAGAGTCTCCTCTCCTCCAGACCCTGGGAACCATCCGGGTTCCGTTTGTCTGTTCCTAAGATTACACAGACAAGCGGAATGTCCAAACGGACATGTGAAAAGAGCCTTACATAGTAGAGAGAAGTATTCCTTTTGTCCAGTGAGCTGCCACAGGGAATGATCAAGAAGCTAAGTTTTGTTAAAACAGCCAGGTACCTAGCTGTTCCAAGGGTAAAGGACTCTGAGAAGAGGCGCATGGTTTAAATGAGGGCAGGGCGTGCAGAAGAGTATTTGTTTTCAAGCACAACAAAGGCTTTACAATTGTAAGGGTTGGAGGAGAAAAAGAAACAAAAGTAACCATTGTTAAAAGGTGTATTGATAGAATTAAAAATAAACCTGAAGTGAAGAGCAAAAGAGTGAAGTTTTTCTTCCATTAAGGCCAGATTCACGCCTCTTTACGCCTATGATGATGTACAGGTGCTTCTCACAAAATTGGAATATCATCAAAAAGTTAATTTATTTCAGTTCTTCAATACAAAAAGTGAAATTCATATATTATATAGAGTCATTACAAACAGAGTGATCTATTTCAAGTGTTTATTTCTGTTAATATTGATGATTATGGCTTACAGCCAATGAAAACCCAAAAGTCATTATCTCAGTAAATTAGAATACTTTATAACACCAGCTTAAAGAATGATTTTAAAATCTAAAATGTTGGCCTACTGAGATGTGTGTTCAGTAAATGCACTCAATACTTGGTCGGGGCTCCTTTTGCATCAATTAATGCATCATTGCGGCGTGGCATGGAGGTGATCAGCCTGTGGCACTGCTGAGGTGTTATGGAAGCCCAGGTTGCTTTGACAGCAGCCTTCAGCTCGTCTGCATTGTTGGGTCTTGTGTCTCTCATCTTCCTCTTCAAAATACCTCATAAATTCTCTATGGGGTTGTCAGGCGAGTTTGCTGGCCAATCAAGCACAGTGATACTTTTGTTTTTATACCAGGTATTGGTACTTTTGGCAGTGTGGACAGGTGCCAAGTCCTGCTGGAGAATGAAATTTCCATCTCCAAAATTCTTGCCAGCAGAGGGACGCATGAAGTGCTTTAAAATTTGCTGGTAGACGGGTGCACTGACTTTGGTCTTGATAAAACACCGTGGACCTACACCAGCAGATGACATGGCTCCCCAAACTATCACTGAGTGTGGATACTTCACACTAGACTTCAAGCAGCTAGGATTGTGGCCTCTCCACTCTTCCTCCAGACTCTGGGACCTTGATTTCCAAATGAAATGCAAAATTTACTTTCATCTGAAAACAACACATTGAACCACTGAGCAAAAGTCCAGTTCTTTTTCTCCTTGGTCCAGGTAAGACGCTTTTGGCTTTGTCTATTGGTCATGAGTGGCTTGACACAAGGAATGCGACACTTGCAGCCCATGTCCTGGATACGTCTGTGTGTGGTGGCTCTTGAAGCAATGACTCCTGCAGCAGTCCATTCCTTGGGAATCTCCCCCAAATTTTTGAATGGCCTTAACAATCATTTCAAGGCTACGGTATTTCGGTTGCTTGTGCTCCTTTTTCTTTCACTCAACTTTCCATTAATATGCTTGGATACAGCACTCTGTGAACAGTCAGCTTCTTTAGCAATGACCTTTAGTGGCTTACCGTCCTTGTGGAGTGTGTCAATGACTGCCTTCTGGACATCTGTCAAGCCAGCCGTCTTCCCCATGATTGTGAAACCTACTCAAACAGACTAAGGGGCCTTTTTAAATGCTTAGGAAGCCTTTGCAGGTGTTTTTTGTTAATTATTACAATTTACTGAGATAATGACTTTTGGATTTTAATTGGCAGTAAGCCATAATCATCAACATTAACAGAAATAAACGCTTGAAATAGATCACTCTGTTTGTAATGACTATATACTATACTATATTTGAGTTTCACTTTTTTACAGAAGAACTGAAATAAATTAACTTTTTGATAATATTCTAATTTTGTGAGAAGCACCTGTACATCTCCAATATTCACATTGATAAGTTATTTTGTGGGGCATAACTGCTTCAAGAGAACATCTGTGAGGCTAGCTATAATGCTATGAACATAATTTTAGGAATTACATACATTTTTAGTATACAATGTGCCATGTGTTAAGTCACTTTTTCATATAGAGTGCATTATTTATATACACTATCTGAGCAGTCTATGACAGAGACTACAATTATTATAGTATTGTCTCCAGTAATTTTTTTTAAGTGTTTTTAATTGTCTATGTTATTCTCATTTATGATATAATAACAATTTGTACTTGTGATTTTCACCTTTTATCTGCTGTGGCTTGCGCTATCTTCAGTGTGTTGCTTTGTTTTTTTGATACACACACTATCAAGGGCTGCCAAAAACTAATGATTACAAAGTGAAGGTTTCGGAGAAACACGAATTACATATTTATAATTAATTTCTGTTTTTAAGGTTTTATGTTCCTATATCATTGTTATCTCTTGCAAGTGGAAGAATGTAGGGAATTCAACAGAATAATAAGTGAAGAGATTAAACCCTCCAATTCCTCACTTTCAGTAGCTAATGTGTGTTGTCCCATAAACAGAGTATAAACTGCCATTTATTGTATATGCATTCTGTTGATGGCTCTACAGGGCAACAATGGGGAGTTTTAATTCTCTGCTGCTGCTTTGCTCGATGCTTGTGTTGCATCCTTTTGTATGTATTCTTTACAAAGAATCCATCAGGGGGTTAATGCAACCCTTTCTAAAGGCAGCATATGATTGAGGGAAATGACTATGCATCATCATAAACAGATTTACAGGATCTGAAGCAGGTTTTCGGAGTAAAAGGGTACGTTCTGTGTACAGACAGCAAACCGACCAATGAAAGGTAGAGATTTTCCATGGGCATGGATGCTGTCACTTTGCGGATTGCAAACATTGTCTGAACGGAGCCAAAAGCAGAGAAAACCCTTGAAGGATTCACAGCCTTTTCTGTACACACTTAGTACAGGGAAAGTTGTGATGGGGTATTCAGTTTTTCTTTGTAGAAAATCACATAAACTCATAGATCAAGGATATTAGCTTATAACCCTACATCATATGTTCTCCGGGCACCATAACTCACCTGATGGGTTTTCTTTTAACAACATGTATTATTATTGGTACCAGTGAGGTTTTTCCTAGAGTATTGCACATGCCTTTGTATACTAGTATCATAGACATCATATTTCTTGTAAGTTGTAAAGGTTGTCCCTGTTACCGTCCATAATGGACCTTTACCGAGATGTCCCTGGAAGTTCTCTGAAGACGCACTAAGTTATCACCATGAATAGTTTTTTTTTTAGCACAGGCAACAATCTCATGTTATTAGGGCTATCTAAAGCTTTTCCACTCACACGTAACATTCTTCTGGGTTTTTTTTTTAATCACAACTTTTTTCCATAAGCCACCTCTGCACTTTCTGAAATTAATCAGTGAAAGGAATAGACTAAATCACAGCCAAAGTGTCTGACTGCGGACGTGAATTAGGGAATTCCCAGATTATTATGAAACATGATGAAAATGAGTGTGCATTAGTAAACTGGAGCATGTTGGAGTAATGTTCAAAAGGAAAAAAAATGAATGAATGTCACTTCCTGAACATACTGCTAGTTGATTGGTTCAGTGGGATGGGACGGCTATATAAGTCATGCCTTTGTAAAAATGTTAGTAAGAAACGCTACAGAAACCAGCTATTCCGCAGTCTGCCCAGGGGGGGCTTGAGAGTAGAATGCAGCTTGTGGCAGGTAACTTTCATTCCCCACACTCATATTCATCCTTACTCTGCTTCTTTAAGAAAATGACATACTAAACTTTATAAAATATGTAATCAGCAGGAGCTAGGGCGTTTTAAGGCTGTTAACAGCAGTTCAGCATGTTAGCAGGGTGTTCTTTCTTCAACTGTAAATTTAACAAGTTCTCGTAGACACGTCCGGGCACATGTTCGCAGCACATACTTGCCTAGCTGTGATCTAGCACAGTGGTTTAGTGGTTAAATCACTGGAGACAGAATTTGGAAATGTGGTACTCATTCATATCTTCGACCTCTGACAAGGTTTTGTTTTCCTTTTCTTTTTTTTTAAACAATTGGAGAGTGAAAAAATAAGATAAAGATTTTTTTTAATACATTACCACTAAAAGCAACTACGACACGAGATGCATTTTCTGACATACTGTTTTTATGTTTTGTACTTACTGAAAAAGTATATTTAACCCCATAATTGAACATGAAAAACTGTTCCGATACGTCAACCCTTAAACAGCCCTCACCACAAATGTTATAAGGAGTTTTTATGGCTACTTTGTATGTTCTCTCGTTATAGCATAGAGAAGTTGCATGTCTCGTCTGTCACTGGGATGAAAGCAGACTTCTCAACAGAATAATGTGAAACATATGGTTTTTTTCCTTTTTTTTCTTCTGAACAGGGATTGTGCAACTACTGATCTTCCAACACTTGGCGCTGTTAATGGCAAGGGCAAAGCCATTAAATGATGTATCCTCCCTCTACGCATATGCTAGCAAATGTAATGGCAGCATAACCTCCATCATGTCACAGATCCACTCGCTGATAATGAATATGCACTTGAAAGCCAAGGAACGCTTTGATATTTATGTAAGTATAGAAAAATTATAAAATGTTTAGCTGTCCTAGAGAAAACTGCCAGCAAGTAAGAATGATTAAAGGCGATATGTCACATTCCTGCAGAGTTATGTATATTGCATCACCAGGCATCATTCATGGAGCATTTCCTGCTCTCTGACAATAGGTTGGGTGATATCTTAAGACATTTTGACAGCCTATCAAATAGTTGACAGTAACTTTCGTGGAGATAGCAGATATACTAGAAAGATTTCTAAGAAATAAAAGCTGATATCTTTGTACCAGAAAGAGGAAGACGTTGATAACGTAATAGATCTTAGAAGATGGGCAGTGTTAAGGGAAAATGCATTATTTAATACGTGAAGAAAGTATTGGCTAGAATGTTTTTAACCCCTGATAATGAATGGTGTGACAAAAACAAACGAATAGATAAATCGATATTACAGAATGACATCAACTGTAAATGTTGACACTCTACAAGAAGTATAACAAGTAACTATGAAGGATAAAAACAACACTGGGGGCGTTTTTTTCTACATAATCACATGAGTTACAGGCTGAAAAGCATTTTTACAATAGAGTTTCTTTAAAAATGTTGGACCTGTTTAGCCTTTACAGCCTCTATGTATTGTAATACACTGCAGACTGCAGGATATGTTAAAGGGGTTAGCCTGGACTTTGCGTGTGGGGCTAAGAACTTACAAGCAGGTAGTTTCTAATTATTTTTGCCTGTTCTGCCCGGTGATGAATTCTGCCAGCTCTATAGTGGTCACGGACTGCACCTGCCAGCGATTCTCCTGCTACTGGTGATGTCAAGTTGACAGAGCAGTTTCTTCTGTTCCACTCTGCTCTGTCAAAGGGACCTTATGGCCGATGTAATGATGATTGGCAGCCAGCTTCCTGCTGCGTAACTGTGGAGATCCAGCTGTCAATCAGCATGATGTCGGCAGTGATGTCAAACAAGAGCCTAAAAGAACTGCTCTGTTGAAGTGAGGTCAGAGGATGCAGGAGAATCGCCGCTTGAACCTGAAGAGATCTTGGCCGGGCAGAACAGGCAGATAGTTAGCAACTACCTACCGAAAAAATCTGAAAAATAACCAAAGTCCCGGTTAACTCCTTTTACAATCAAATCCAAAAGTGAGATGATTTGACAGCAAGGTGTGTAATGCTTATCTCTCTTCTCCTGAAAGATCTTCTAAACTGATTTATGACTAGTTTAAAATTCAACTTCGATGCAGTCATACATCAGCCTACAAGGTCGTTTTGCTATATACCAAATAAACCAAATGGTACCATTTTTTTTTTAATGAAACCAACTGCAAAATGTGTTTTAGCCAGTTCTCTAAGATCTATCAATGCCATTAACATCCACCACATCCTGTCCACATATACGGTACTTTATTTTTTACTGCCCTCCAAAAGCATATTTGCTCTTCATTTATATAGATATCACAAAATGTTTATAATAGTAAAAACAAAAAAATATGTCAACAAAGGCAGCATATAAAATGTTGAGAAAAAAATAACAATCATATATATGACTTTGCTTTTTTCCAGGCCCATAGTCAAAATTTCCATTCTGTGGACGTTAGCACCGTGTGCCATGCACATCACAATGAATTTTTTCTATTCAGTGCAAATAGCACTAGCAGTGAAGAGGATAAACTGAGCGAACTGTACAAGACCTTTCATTACATGAACACAGCAATGGGAAATATTACTCAGGACCAAATGAATCTGAATCCCAGAAATAGTATTTTGCACAAAGAACTAAATACGAGCAAAACAGAGATTGCAGCTGTTATTTCAAACTTATCTTGTGTCCTAAGCAAAAGGTATAACGTACCTAAATTAGACATGTACTACAGCATAAACGCTAAAGAAAGAACAATGGAAAAAAAGAAAAAGGGATGCAAAGTACTTAGGAAATATAAGCACTTTTTGACACAAGCAGCAGAAATCACAAGTGGCTGGGAGGTAAAGGTAGAGAACACTCAGGACCCTTCTTCCGATTGACAAACATTGAATCCCAGGTAAAAGGGGCCATTGTCGAGCCACAGATTGAATGCTGTCTATTGGCAGAGCAGAATCAAACACGCTCACCAAGTCTTCCTACGGTCACCATTGGAGGATCGTGGATTATTGTCGCGTATTTGCTTTAGGCTTTGGGAACAAAACTACTTGAACTCTTTGCTTAACATATAACTCCAAGTATGGGAAATGGCTTTGAATACAGTGTGCCTGTCACTGTTATATGATATGACCTTGAAAACTGGAATATGCCGCGAACCAGATGGGACTGACTTAAGCATATGACCAATTGTGTTTAATCACAAAAGAAATGAAGATAATGAACTATGTTTGAAATCCTTAAAGTAAAAGAAAACTTTAAGGAACGGTTGAAATTGAGTTAAAAATGTTTATTTATATATTTATTATTTAACATTACTTTTGATATTTATAAAAAAATAACTCCAAAAGGTGAGTTTTTGTTCTCTTTTCAACTTGAAAAGTGTTGTCTTCTGTAAAGGAAATGTTATTTAACTCTCAATATTTATTTATTTATAAACATCTATTTATTTTCTATGGATCTTTTTGTTTAAATTGTGTCAAATGATATTTCAGCTTCTTAATAATGATGAAAGACTGTGGTCTTCAAATTGTGCCAGTGGTCTTCAACTAGTGGACCATTATGCTGGCGAGCTACAGTTTGGAGACTACTGCTGTAAAGGCCTTAACATTTCAGTAATAATATTTGATCAATTGAATATGTTTATACACCTTACTGTTGTATCATACAAGTCTAGATTTACCAGAGATGCATCCTGTCCTGTGGCGCTTCACAAAATCAGGTTTGGCAGCATCAATGCAAGTCAATGATGTATTGCTGTATCCTCTGGAAATATTTCACCTGCCAAAAAGGTTTCATGTTTACAGTGGACATATCTTAAGTAACTGATATAGTATATAGGACCAAAACTGTACTTTAAACTTTTTGTACCATTTACGTTTCACAAAAAAATATTTATATATTTAATATGTTTTGTATTTTTATAATAAATATTTATTTTAAATTCTTTGTGATATCTCTGTCTATACAGATGTCAATTGTGCAAGTTAAGGTATTACAAACTACACTAAAATGTTTAAATAATAATGAACAACTCCCATGTATAGCATATAGTGTTGTAGATTTTACTTTAGGAGGATTTTTCTTGGATTTTCCTGGATTTTTTTTAAATTTAAACTTCCTCCAGCACCTCTGATTGCAGAACAGTTAGACTATGTGCACATGTTGCGGATTCGTGTGCCGATTTTTCTGCGCAGATTTTGAAAAATCCACAGGTAAAACGCACTGGCTGGGAGGGAAGGGGCAATGCCAACGGGACTATCACCAGACCAGGATCGTGGTAGCTTCGAGGGCCCCACCAAGTGTCTTTAATTATTAATAAAATTGGTTGCTGTGGTGATTATTATCCAAAAAGACTATTGGTTGTGGCTTGTTTTATTCAAGGGGGGTGAAAGTGACCAGGAGTCGACCTTGCCCGGGTCCATTGTGTACTCCGGTTTCATCCCACACTAAATACATACTAATAAGGAATTTAAATAGTAAGTCCCAATGGGAAAGCACTGTGGAAATTAATGACACTATATAAGCAAGTGAAATAAAAAAAAAAAAGTCTTATTCAGTGGCTATTGTTATGTTTATGACGCGCCCAAAGGGCAGTGGGGTACTCGATACCGGGTCCGGTCGCAAAGAAGGAGTCACGGTGGCTGCGACCCGGTCCATGGCCCTGGTCGTGACGCCACCTGTGGAGTTCGGTCAATAGGGGGACCTGCATTTGAGGGGTCCCCTGGGGGATATTGCGGTAGCCCAGATGCTACACTTCCCACAGGTGAAGCGGGGTCCTATGGTGTGTGGCTTAGATGGTAAAGCCGGTGAATAAATGGAGGAGACAGGTTGCAAGTCTTTACCTGGTTTACTTGTGGGTGACAGGCCACAGTCCAGGGCACCGGCAACAGGTGAATTAGAAGTCCGGGTAGTCCAGAGACAAGTGGAATCCCATTGGCAGGTCAGGTACGAGCCTTCCACTCTGCACTTATTGTCTCTGAGGTTCCTGCTTCCACTAAGTGCCTAAAGGTACCGTCACACATAACGATATCGTTAACGATATCGTTGCTTTTTGTGACGTAGCAACGATATCGTTAAGGAAATCGTTATGTGTGACAGCGACCAACGATCAGGCCCCTGCTGGGAGATCGTTGGTCGCTGAAGAAAGTCCAGAACTTTATTTCGTCGCTGGATCTCCCGTGGACATCGCTGGATCGGCGTGTGTGACACCGATCCAGCGATGTCTTCACTGGTAACCAGGGTAAACATCGGGTTACTAAGCGCAGGGCCGCGCTTAGTAACCCGATGTTTACCCTGGTTACCAGCGTAAACGTAAAAAAACCAAACAGCACATACTTACCTACCGCTGTCTGTCCCCGGCGCTGTGCTTCTCTGCACTCCTCCTGCACTGGCTGTGAGCACAGCGGCCGGAAAGCAGAGCGGTGACGTCACCGCTCTGCTTTCCGGCCGCTGTGCTCACAGTCCGTGCAGAGGAGTGCAGAGAAGAACAGCGCCGGGGACAGACAGCGGTAGGTTTTTTTACGTTTACGCTGGTAACCAGGGTAAACATCGGGTTACTAAGCGCGGCCCTGCGCTTAGTAACTCGATGTTTACCCTGGTTACCCGGGGACTTCGGGATCGTTGGTCGCTGGAGAGCTCTCTGTGTGTCAGCTCTCCAGCGACCAAACAGCGACGCTGCAGCGATCGGCATCGTTGTCGGTATCGCTGCAGCGTCGCTAAGTGTGACGGTACCCTAATCAAAGTCCTTATTTGTTCTCCTGTCTAGGGACAGGTACCTGTATGGCAGGCAGCTTGAGCCGTGCCTACTGGGGTCCTTTCACGGTGACTCCAGGCTCCAAGGTGCTGCTGTGCCACAGGTAGATATGGGCAAAGTCCATGTAATTCAATGCCCTCCGGTTCTGCTCTGTGTCTTATAGTCCACAAAAGCCTTGGGCTCCCGGTACCTGGCTACTGCACTCTGACTCCCTTAAGGCCTTTCTAGTCCCCTCCTGGAGTCCTGTATTTCCACTGTGCTCCGTCCCTGTCTGTCCTCGCACACAGACTGTCTGTACTAACTGAACTAACTCTGCCTCCAAACCAGGATCTTTATCCAGGGAAGCTGCCCTAAAACAGGGTTTTGAGCTCCCGCTCCTGGCCTGGATTTGGAAGGTGTTGTGTGTGTCAAAACCTACCAAAGGGAATCTCACTTGTCTCCAGACATAGCACTACCCTTGCCGACAGGAAGGCAGCACTACTGTGGTACCCGAACTCCTGGGGTGCCACATTTACATGTGCGGTGGGTACTCTGAAGCCTCTTGCAGATTCCGCTGGAAATATTGGAGAGAATAATTTAGCATATTGTGCTATTTTGTCCAGTAACATGACTAAAATCATAACTGAAACTCGATGGAAACCATTATAGTTAATAAGTTCCATAAGGCTTCAATTATGCCTGGCATACAAGTTGTCTAGCACTGCTGTAAACTTATTAGATTTTCTTATGATCAATCAGAATGAAATAACGTAGTTAAATATATAGTCTGTCTATTTTTCACTGCACAGCATAAATCATTGTATATACAGTAGTATACATCAGCACACTGTGCCTAGTGAATTTGTGAACTTCAATATCACTATTAGTGATGAGTGACCATGCTCGGGTATCTTGGGTGTACTCATATATTATGTTCGAGTCCCTGCGGCTGCATGTTTTTCAGCTGTTGGA
Organism: Ranitomeya imitator; assembly: GCF_032444005.1. Lineage (NCBI taxonomy): Eukaryota > Metazoa > Chordata > Amphibia > Anura > Dendrobatidae > Ranitomeya > Ranitomeya imitator. The sequence goes on along the minus strand of NC_091282.1, from coordinate 348,672,699 downwards.
CAGCCTCAGCACATGTGCCTGTTTGTTAGGGAATTCCCGCATGTGCTGAGGCTGTCTAACAGCTGCAAATAAAGCAGCCAGAGGGACTTGAATATACGAGCACTCCCAATATACTCGGATAACACCCGAGCATGCTCAGATAAGATGCTATCCGAGCATGTTCACTCATCACTATCTGCTGTATATGTTAAAAACGTAAGCTGTTTAGTTAACTTTTTTTATTTGAAAAGCCATACAATCACACTTAAATGTGTACCTAAATATGGATGGCCCATATCAGTAATGTCTTACCACTCTATGTGCAAAACCAGGTCTCATCTCAACTGGGGAAGTGAAAGGAAACCAGGAGTAACTCATAATAAAAACCTTGCTTAGGAAAGATAGGTGGATAAGGATGCTCAGACCTGGATGGGGCCAGCACCTACAATGTATACTACAATCCATTTGTTCCACAAAGAGGCCAACTCAGCTACATCTGGATTGCATGGCTGAGCCGTGACATGATGCGACTGCTCAACAGTGAATCTAGCAGACACTGATCTGAGCCTCAGAACAGTTGCCTGTGACCAGTGGTAACCTCAATCATGTCACCGCAGGTCACTGAAACTGTGCTCTCAGGCTCAGCTCAGTGTCTCCTGGAGTCACGGCTGAGCAGTTGCATCATTTCACCGCTCAGCCATGCAATCTAGATGCAGCTGAGTGGGAAGGAGCCATGGATATTGGCCCTATCCAACTAAAAAATAGATTGCCAATTCTAGCAGTTTGCCCAGCTTTTCCTACTTGCCTTGGTATGGTGGCAAGTGGGGTATTGTTGGCTGACATCAAACAAAGGGGTTAGTAATGGAGAGGCATCTATAAGACACCCCCATTATTAACCCTGTTGTGAAAATTAAATAATGACACACACATGAAAAGTCCTTAAATTGAACAAAACACAGATAAAAAATCCTTTATTTGAAATAAACACTCCCCACCCTATTTTACCCATTTATTACTGTAAAATTAAAAATAATAAAACACCATACTCCTCAACTGTCCAATGACAATCCATTTGTCCCACGAAGTGGCCAACTCTGCTTCATTTGGATTGCATGGCTGAGCGGTGAATCCAGGAGACACTGTGCTGAGCTTAAGAACTCACCTACACGAAGGACATGCAGCAACATATTCCTGGATATCTTTGCCCATGGTGGGCCACCAGTAGTAACGGGAGATGAGTTGCAGAGTCTTTTTCTGACCAATTTGGCCAGCCAATTTGGAAGAATGACCCCACCAGAGGACACGGCTCAGATCCGAAGTAGATACAAGAGTTTTACCTGGGGGAAGTCGAGCAAGAATAAATGCGGCTACAGACACAAACATCGACGGTTCAATGATGTGTTGCAGTTCTTCCTCAAAATCGGGAGGCAGGAATGCTCTAGAGCAGGGGTGCCAAACTGCATTCCTCGAGGGCTGCAAACAGGTCATGTTTTCAGGATTTCCTCGTACTGCACAGGTGATAATTTAATCACCTACACAAATAATGAGTTGGTGATTAAATTATCACCTGTGCGGTACAAGGAAATCCTGAAAACATGACCTGTTTGCAGCCCTCGAGGAATGCAGTTTGACACCCCTGCTCTTGAGAATGCATCGGCTTTAACATTCCTATCAGCCGGACATAAATTAAATCGGGCAAAAAACAAGGCCCAGCAGGCCTGACGGGGATTCAGTCTTTGTGCGGATTGGAGATAAGCGAGGTTCTTATGATCAGTGAAGATGACAATCTAATGGACTGCTCCCTCGAGGAGATGTCGCCACTCTTGCAGGGCTAACTTGATTGCTAATAATTCTTTATCTCCCACAGAATAGTTCCTTTCTGAGGTAGAAAAGACCTTCGAGAAGAAACCACAGGTGATCATCCGACTGGAGGACGACTTCTGGGTGAGAACCGCACTAGCACCTATTGAAGAAGCATCTACCTCTAGCAAGAATTGTTTATCTGAATCCAGTCGATGAAGAATGGGTGCGGAGGAGATGGCCTGTTTTAGAGAAACAAAAGCCTCCTCTGCTTCAGGAGTCCAATCCTTGGCATTTGCGCCTTTCTGGGTCAAGGCCGAGATGGGTGCCACTCGGGTGGAAAAGTGTGGAATAAACGGTAATAGTTGACGAACCCCAGGAACCGTTGAATGGCTTTCAGATAGGCAATGCCACTTAAGAATGGCAGATACCTTCTCCGGATCCATCTTTAATTCTGTGGACGAGACTATATAACCAAAGAAAGGCAGAGAGGATTGTTCAAAGAGACATTTTTCAAATTTAGCATAAAATCTGTTCTCCCTGAGTCTTTGTAATAGCAGACGTACTTGTCTCTGGTGGGAGAGTTAATCTGCAGAGAAGATCAGGATGTTGTCCAGGTAAACAACAGCACACGAATAGAGAAGATCTCTAAAAATATCATTTACGAATTCCTGAAAAACTGCAGGTGCATTACTTAGACCAAATGGCATAACCAGGTATTCATAGTATCCGTCCCGAGTGTTAAAAGCGGTTTTCCACTCGTCTCCTTTATGAATACGTATTAGGTTGTAGGCCCCTCTGAGGTCCAGTTTGGTGAAGATTTTAGAACCCCTAAGATGATCAAACAACTCTGAGATAAGCAGCAACTGATACCTGTTCTTTACCGTAATCTGGTTCAGTCCCCTGTAATCGATACAGGGCCGAAGAGATCCATCTTTTTCTTCACGAAGAAGAATCCTGCTCCAGCTGGCGAGGATGACTTCTGGATAAATCCTCTGGCCAGGTTCTCCTGAATGTAGTCCAACATGGACTGGGTCTCTGTTTGAGAAAGAGGATAGATTCGCCCCCGAGGGGGAGATCTTCCGGGGAGCAGATCAATTGGGCAATCATACGACCAGTGTGGAGCTAATTTCTCTGCCTTCTTTTTCCCGAAGACGTCAGCAAAGACCCAGTAAGAGGAGGGTAGACCCAGCAGGGGAGTGGGCTGAGCTGGAGGAAGAACAGGTGGAACTGGGATGATGCATCTATCCAAGCAGGAGTCTTCCCAGCGCAGAACCTCTCCTGTCTTCCAATTTAAGACTGGTTCATGCATCCGGAGCCAGGGTAGACCTAAAAGCAAGGGGTGAGAGTAGCAAGGCAACACATAAAAGTGAACTCTTTCTGAATGCGTTAAACATACCCAGAGTTCCACTGGCTCAGTCTGGAACCAAATGGACTTGGACAGGGATTTGCCATCCGCGCATGTCACGTGCAATGGTTCTGGAAGGCATTGGACTGGTATCTGATAACGATCCATGACCGCCTGCTGAATGAGATTCCCAGCAGCTCCAGAATCCAAGTGACAGAGTTCTGAAAACTTCACCTTGCCAAAGACCACATAGACTGTTATTTGTAGTGGTGGAGAGAGATGATCCTTACCTAGGGATGCCTCTCCTACAGACCCTAGACACTGGAGTTTCCTGACTTCTTTGGAACCGCAAAAACAGCTCCACTTCTGGCAATGCGCCTCCTGGCAGCGGTTACCCAAGCTTACCCGATTAACTTCCATAGCCATCGGTGAAGAGAATGAAGTCGGGGAAGTTGCTGATTTTGGAGTGCTAGCAACCGGGTGGTAGGGACCTTTTTCACGCTCAATCTCCTTGGATCATTCTTGAAACCGTAGGTCAATCCGGACTGCCAGGGAAATCAGATCATCCAGAGTTGTAGGCACGACCCATCCCACCAGCTCATCCTTAATTCTTCCTGAAAGACCTACCCCGAAGATAGCCACCAAGGCCTCATTGTTCCAGGATAATTCAGATGAAAGGGTACAGAACTGCACTGCATACTGAGCCACAATAAGAGCCTCCTTGCATAATCGAAGAAGAGCTGAAGCTGTCGACGTAGCACGACTAGGTTCGTCAGAGATTCTGCGAAATGCCTCGAGAAAAGACTGAAGATTAGTAACCAGAGGATCTATTCTCTCCCACAGAGGATTCAGCCAGGTGAGAGCCTCCATCAAGGTGAGACATAATGAAACCCACCTTTGCCCGATCAGAAACAAACATATGCCCCAGGAGTTCAAAGTGCAGCGTGCACTGGATAGTGAACCCCCAACACTGAACGGGGTCGCCACGGAAGCGGGTGGGAGCCGCCAGGCGAGGACCTTTACTTGCTGTGCAGATAGGTACCTGGATGCCAGTGGCAGAGTCAGGTGCAGGCGAAGAGACCAGGGTTTCCATGCGAGTACACAAGTTGTGCAGAAAAGTCGTGATCTTGTCCTGTTGACTCCTCAGACGGGTAACCTCTTGACATAGCTCCACGGCCGGAGGTGCCTGGGATCCAGCGGGTTCCATGGCCAGAGCAATCTGTAACGAATGGAAATGGAGGCACAGGTGGTGAAGTTCACATTTGTTTTTATTGTAATTAAACGTGGAACCTCTGGACCACGGTCCGGGGGCTCCGAAGGGCGCGTGACTACGTAAGCCTCAGACACCCGTGGTAAGACCCCTCGAACAGGGTCAGAATGGGATACCTGGGGGACACGGGTGCTACCTCCAGTTAGACCCCGGACTCGTGGTAGCTGACCCAGTGGGACAGACGGATAAGCAGGGTTAGCGGGTGACATAGAGCTACCCGGTGGGTACCTGGGGTACGGGTAGAAGCTGGTTCCAGCGGTACTGACATCCTGAGGTTCAGGTGACTGAATGGTGGGATGAGACGGAACTGGAGTAAGGAGATTGGCGATCGTCCAGGAAAGCCAGGTAACGGGTGGCAGATAGTCCGTGGAGACAAACAGTGTAAGCGAAACACTGACAGAGACTTCAGAAACAGAAGCACATGCTAGCAGGAACTGGAAGATAGCAACTGAGGATACTTGTTGCTCTGGCACCCTCCGTATGGTGGAGGGGCTAAAAATAGTAATCATTAACACGCCATTGGTCAGAAGCACCTTTTGGAAAATGTGCGCTGTTTCTTTAAGAGACCGGGAGCAAGTGCGCGTGCGACCTAAGCACACAGCCCGAGGACCTGCTGGCTGCATGCCAGGAAGCAGAGGAGGGAGAGGAAACAGAGGCCCTGTCCGGACAGCGTGGAGCCGGCACAGAGCGGGAGTCCCGACGGGGACCCCGCGAAGGTACAGGAACCGGACCGGGTGTAAGACAATTAGGAGCACAGACATCAAAATGTGACCGGAGTTCATCAAACTTACCATCGATCAGAGCCTGTGTTTCTCACGCTGTCAGATAACAGCATGGAAAATACCGGATGTTTGGGCCCCCATTAAATTGAATGGGGTACCCAAACCAAACTTTTTAAAAATGTTTGCTGAACCCGACAAACCTGAACATCCATGGTTCTGCCTATCTCTAATTGTTACTCACATTTCTAGTCAGGACTCAGAAGACAAGCTATAAGAAAAAGTAAACTACCGTATATACTCGAGTATAAGCTGAGATTTTAAGCCCAAATTTTTGGGCTGAAAGTGCCCCTCTCGGCTTATACTCGAGTCAAGGTGGGCGGCAGGGTCAGCGGGTGAGGGGGTGAGGGCGCTGAGGCATACTTACCTGCTTCCAGCGATCCTGGTGCTTCCCCTGCCGTCCCACAGTCTTCTGTGCTGCAGCTCTTCCCCTCTTCAGCGGTCACGTGGGACCGCTCATTAGAGAAATGAATAGGCGGCTCCACCTCCCATAGGGGTGGAGCCGCCTATTCATTTCTCTAATCAGCGGTGCCGGTGACCGCTGATAGAGGAAGAGGCTGCGGCACCGAAGACCAGCTGTGCGGGGGAAGGAGCTGGACGCCGGGACCAGGTAAGTATCGCATATTTACCTGTCCCCGTTCCAGCCGCCGGGCGCCGCTCCATCTTCCCGGCGTCGCTCCGCTCTGACTGTTCAGGTCAGAGGGCGCAATGACGCATATAGTGTGCGCGGCGCCCTCTGCCTGATCAGTCAGTGCAGAGCGACGCCGCGACCGGACGCTGGGAGCTGCAAGCAAGAAAGGTGAGTATGGGATTTTTTTTTATTGCAGCGGCAGCAGCGGCAGCAGCGGCACAGATTTATGTGGAGCATCTATGGGACAGGAATGAACGGCGCAGAGCACTATATGGCACAGCTATGGGGCAGTATGAACGGTGCAGAGCACTATATGGGGCACAGCTATGGGGCAGTATGAACGATGCAGAGCACTATATGGGGCACAGCTATGGGGCAGTATGAACGGTGCAGAGCACTATATGGCACAGCTATGGGGCAGTATGAACGGTGCAGAGCACTATATGGGGCACAGCTATGGGGCAGTATGAACGATGCAGAGCACTATATGGGGCACAGCTATGGGGCAGTATGAACGGTGCAGAGCACTATATGGCACAGCTATGGGGCAGTATGAACTAAGCAGAGCACTATATGGCACAGCTATGGGGCAGTATGAACGGTGCAGAGCACTATATGGCACAGCTATGGGGCAGTATGAACAATGCAGAGCACTATATGGCACAGCTATGGGGCAGTATGAACGGTGCAGAGCATTATATGGTACAGCTATGGGGCAGTATGAACGATGCAGAGCACTATATGACACAGCTATGGGGAAATAATGAACGGTGCAGAGCACTATATGACACAGCTATGGGGAAATAATGAACGGTGCAGAGCACTATATGGCACAGCTATGGGGCAGTATGAACGGTGCAGAGCATTATATGGTACAGCTATGGGGCAGTATGAACGGTGCAGAGCACTATATGGCACAGCTATGGGGAAATAATGAACGGTGCAGAGCACTATATGACACAGCTATGGGGAAATAATGAACGGTGCAGAGCACTATATGGCACAGCTATGGGGCAGTATGAACGGTGCAGAGCACTATATGGCACAGCTATGGGGCAGTATGAACGGTGCAGAGCACTATATGGCACAGCTATGGGGCAGTATGAACGGTGCAGAGCACTATATGGCACAGCTATGGGGCAATATGAACGATGCAGAGCACTATATGGCACAGCTATGGGGCAGTATGAACGGTGAAGAGCACTATATGGCACAGCTATGGGGCAGTATGAACGATGCAGAGCACTATATGGCACAGCTATGGGGCAGTATGAACGGTGCAGAGCACTATATGGCACAGCTATGGGACAGTATGAACGGTGCAGAGCACTATGTGGCACAGCTATGGGACAGTATGAACGGTGCAGAGCAGTATATGGCACAGCTATGGGGCAGTATGAACGGTGCAGAGCACTATATGGCACAGCTATGGGACAGTATGAACGGTGCAGAGCACTATATGGCACAGCTATGGGGCAGTATGAACGGTGCAGAGCACTATATGGCACAGCTATGGGGAAGTATGAACGGTGCAGAGCACTATATGGCACAGCTATGGGGCAGTATGAACGGTGCTGAGCACTATATGGCACAGCTATGGGGCAGTATGAACGGTGCAGAGCACTATATGGCACAGCTATGGGACAGTATGAACACTGCAGAGCACTATATGACACAGCTATGGGGCAGTATGAACGGTGCAGAGCACTATATGGCACAGCTATGGGACAGTATGAACGGTGCAGAGCACTATATGGCACAGCTATGGGGCAGTATGAACGGTGCAGAGCACTATATGGTACAGCTATGGGGCAGTATGAAGGGGTGCAGAGCACTATATGGCACAGCTATGGGGAAATAATGAACGGTGCAGAGCACTATATGGCACAGCTATGGGGCAGTATGAACGGTGCAGAGCACTATATGGCACAGCTATGGGGCAGTATGAACGGTGCAGAGCACTATATGGCACAGATATGTGGCAGTATGAACGGTGCTGAGCACTATATGGCACAGCTATGGGGCAGTATGAACGGTGCAGAGCACTATATGGCACAGCTATGGGACAGTATGAACACTGCAGAGCACTATATGACACAGCTATGGGGCAGTATGAACGGTGCAGAGCACTATATGGCACAGCTATGGGACAGTATGAACGGTGCAGAGCACTATATGGCACAGCTATGGGGCAGTATGAACGGTGCAGAGCACTATATGGTACAGCTATGGGGCAGTATGAACGGTGCAGAGCACTATATGGCACAGCTATGGGGAAATAATGAACGGTGCAGAGCACTATATGGCACAGCTATGGGGAAATAATGAACGGTGCAGAGCACTATATGGCACAGCTATGGGGAAATAATGATCTATTTTTATTTTTGAAATTCACCGGTAAATGCTGCATTTCCACCCTAGGCTTATACTCGAGTCAATAAGTTTTCCCAGTTTTTTGTGGCAAAATTAGGGGTGTCGGCTTATACTCGGGTAGGCTTATACTCGGGTATATACGGTAATTGTTTTATTTATATATTCTTATGAAATTACAAATTTATGAGTGATCTTTATAGTATCACTAGATTGTGTTTTCTGGCTCTGTTGATATTTATGGTGCTTTGTTCTTATGCAGATAGAGCTACCCATGTCTCTTCATGCTAAATGTTAGATAGGACAGAAGAACATCTGGCAGGCGTGTTTCACAATGGTTTTTTTTGCCATTGCAGTTTTTATAGTGCAGCTTTTTATGTCAAAGTTGATCAACGAAGGATAAATCATAGAATTTTCTTAATATTTCTCATTCCTTTAGGATTCACTCATGGCTTTAAGTAAAAATAAAATTGCCTCCAAAACTACTTTGTCCAAAAATGCTGTCTGTGAACCCACCCTTAGGCTGAAATCACACAGACAGAATGAAATGTAAAGACTCATACATATACTCTCTTATGTATCCACTTCTATGTTTGACTGCCACAGAAAACTGCATGAGTGATTAGGCTATGTGCACACGTTCAGGATTTCTTGCAGAAATTTCCTGAGAAAAACCTGAAATTTTCTGCAAGAAATCTGCATGCGGTTTTTGCGGATTTTTGGTGCGGTTTTTGTGCGTTTTTTTTGCGGATTTTTCCGGACATTTCCCAATGCATTATATAGTGGGAAATCCGCAAAAAATCCGTAATATTAATGAACATGCTGCGTTTTTTTTACCGCGATGTGTTTTTTTCGCGGAAAAAAATGCATCATGTGCACAAAAATTGCGGAATTCATTCTAAATGATGGGATGCATAATGTATGCTGTTTTTTTGCGGTTTCATAGCATTTTTATAGCGAAAAAACGCAAAAAAAAAAACGTGTGCACGCAGCCTTACAGCTTGACTCATTAAAAAAGTCAGTTTTCTCTATAAACTGGGGAGATTTTCATATTATTTTCTAAACCAATTAAACATAATACTGGCAAGCTAAATACTGATTTCTAGTACGAAAAGAATGTTGACAGACATAAACTCTGCTAAGCTATTTAAAGTTGATACAAATGTTTCATAATAGTGACTGTGAGGTTATGTTCACAATTTTTGCTGCTTTTTTATGTAAATTTTAAGCTGCGTTTTACAGTACCAACAAAAGTTATGAGATTTAAGAAAACTCATGCACACACATTGTTTTTTTCTGACTGATTTGGAAAACTGCTGTGTCTTTCAATGTTTTTTTCAATGGGTAAGTGAAAAAGCGCAGCAAAAAAACGCAGGTATCAGATTTTGCTGCGTTTTGGTGTAAAAACCTAAAGAAGGTGCATCATGCTTTTTTATGGGCACTAAACTTTATCAACATGCGCAAGAGACAATAAAAACACAGCAAAAAATTGCAGCAAAAAACACATCAAAAGTGCAACAAAAACTCAACAAAACCTACTTTTTGTAAGCAGCGACCAACAACTACAGACTGAGAGCAAATAATGCTTGATGATATGGGATATTACTGAATGTTTACTTTAATGTTGGTTATCGTTACATATCAACCTGCTATCGCTTGTTTTCATTACGATGCATTAGTTTTTCTTTTGTGCATCTCAAATTTGTTAATGTGTTTAACATTCGATTCAGGCATCTTACATATGTTTCCTGACTGCTGTCGCTCTGATGATTGCTATTTGCATTTCATATTTGCCTGTATTAACTTTTTGAAACCAATAAAAAGAACATTGAAAAGAAAAGAAAAAGAGGGTAGGTTTTGCATACTGAAAATCGCAGCAAAAACACAACATGTAAACTTAGCCTAAAAGTCTATCATTAGTTCACCTGGAGGTTATATTGCATCCATATAGCCTTATCCATATTTGCTTACTCATATGTTTATGGAAAAATAAAAAAAAATATGTTTGAAAATTAAACTGTACTCAATAAGTGACTGGAATGGATCGTTGAATAAAAATTTGATGGAAAATAAGAACATAAATAAAGTATTTATTCATCTTTCAGGGTTCATATATTACATTATGAATGACAAATTTAAGAGACTTAAAATGTAAGCAATGAAGGTCTAAGCAGAAGTAATGCCATATGTAATAATAGAAAACATTTACTGAACCTGGTAAACATGAAGGGTCGAATTCATGAGTTGCATATTTTTAGGCTAATATCCCACCAACAGTATTTGGTGAGTTTTTCATGTTGGAATTTTTTTTCAGCATTTCTGCACCTATTATGTAAATTAGGTTACTCTTGTGTTTTCATGAAGATTTATTGCACTTTTAACACCGATATTTTTCCTTTTTTTTGGCATATCATGTTTTAAACAAAGCTGCTTTGTTTTTAACACTTCCTAGTATTTAAAATTGACAAAATTTATTAGCACAGTAAAGCTGGTTTAAGATTTGCATTGGGCAGAGCTGCGGAGGGCTGCGTACTTCTTCCGTGAAGCCCCACCTACTGCCTCACCTCTTCCATTCAGCTACACCTACGTCTGCATGAGTCCTGCGTACCTATCTTTAATAGGGTTGAGCGACCTTGACTTTTTTAGAGTCGAGTCGGGTTTCGCAAAACCCGACTATCTCAAAAGTCGGGTCGAGTGAAATTGGCCGATTATGTCGAAAAGTCGGGATCGACCGAAACACGAAACCCAATGCAAGTCAATGGGGCAGCATAGTCGGCAGTGAGTGGGGGCCAGGAAAACACCTAGAGTGCCCATTTTAATGCCAAAACCATCCATTCTTCTTAATGAAGCTTGTCAATCTTAATTTCCCATATAATAATAGTTAGGCATTGGAAATTGGGGGTCATTTGGCTAAAGTTGTGGGGGGTAGGGCTGGTTCAAGTATTTAGTGGGCCCAGGTAATCTGGACCACCTCAGGGCAGTGGAGCAGGGAGAGGTAAGTATTTAAACTTTGCAAGTGCTGTGATCCTGAGCAAGCAGGGGGGGCCCACTCGTTGGCATTGGCACTGGCACAGGGCCCCTCAAAGTAAGGCAGTGTGTTTGCACGGCGGGGGCGCCTCCCACCGGCAGCGACACTTTTGCGTACTATGAGGGGCCCTGTGCCAGTGACGTCGCCAATGAGTATTCCCCTTCCACACCTGATGAAGGAACCTGCACTTTCATCTGCACCTTCCTCTTTGTAAGGTGGTATGGTATGCTGGAAGGGGAACCTGACTTTCAGCAGGGTCACATTCTGGCTGTGTAGCGTGCACGGGGAATGTAGCGTTCTGGCTCAATGTACCAGCAGACTCATCTATCACTGGCTGGGCAATGGGCAGGATGAGGAGGAAACACAGATATAGGCCCAAAGAATAAAGTGGGTTAAATGCAGTTCAAAATTGGTAACAGGACTAACCAGGGGGCATTGCTTTGTTCAGTGGAGGACAACTGTAATGAGAGGCTGACACAGAGAGTAGGCCCAAATCAGTAAGTAGTCTAAATGCAGTTCAAAATTGGCAACAGTAGTAAACAGGCGGCACAGCTTTGTTCAGTGGAGGAGAACAGCAAGGAGCGGCAGACACCGATAGTAGGCCCCAACCCAACTAGTAGGCCAAATGCAGTCTAACATTAACAACTACTTAACGAGAGCCTGAAAATGGAATTTCAGGACAGGAAACCAGGAGAACAGCAAGGAGCGGCAGACACTGTTAGTAGGCCCCAACCCAACTAGTAGTCCAAATGCAGTTGTTCCATTTAACAACTATTTAACAAGAGCCTGAAGATAGAAGCTCAGGAAAGGCAACCTGGAGAACACCTTGGAGCGGCAGACACCGTCTCTACAACCCAGACTCAACTTGTAGGCCTAATGCAGTGTTGTTTCAACAACTACTTAACACGAGCATGAAAATAAAAGCTATGGAGAGGCAACCTGGAGAACACCTTGGAGCAGCAGACACCGTCTCTACAACCCAGACCCAACTTGTAGGCCTAATGCAGTGTTGTTTCAACAACTACTTAACACGAGCATGAAGATTGAAGCTATGGAGAGGCAACCTGGAGAACACCTTGGAGCGGCAGACACCGTCTCTACAACCCAGACCCAACTTGTAGGCCTAATGCAGTGTTGTTTCAACAACTACTTAACACGAGCATGAAGATTGAAGCTATGGAGAGGCAACCTGGAGAAAACCTTGGAGCGGCAGACACCGTCTCTACAACCCAGACCCAACTTGTAGGCCTAATGCAGTGTTGTTTTCAACAACTACTAAACGAGAGCTAGAAGCTCGAAGCTATGGAAAGGAAACCTGGGGAACACCTTGGAGCGGAAGACACCGTCTCTACAACCCAGACTCAACTTGTAGGCCTAATGCAGTGTTGTTTCAACAACTACTTAACACGAGCATGAAGATTGAAGCTATGGAGAGGCAACCTGGAGAACACCTTGGAGCAGCAGACACCGTCTCTACAACCCAGACTCAACTTGTAGGCCTAATGCAGTGTTGTTTCAGCAACTACTTAACACGAGCATGAAGATTGAAGCTATGGAGAGGCAACCTGGAGAACACCTTGGAGCAGCAGACACCGTCTCTACAACCCAGACTCAACTTGTAGGCCTAATGCAGTATTGTTTCAACAACTACTTAACACGAGCATGAAGATTGAAGCTATGGAGAGGCAACCTGGAGAACACCTTGGAGCGGCAGTCACCGTCTCTACAACCCAGACCCAACTTGTAGGCCTAATGCAGTGTTGTTTCAACAACTACTTAACACGAGCATGAAGATTGAAGCTATGGAGAAGCAACCTGGAGAACACCTTGGAGCGGCAGACACCGTCTCTACAACCCAGACCCAACTTGTAGGCCTATTGCAGTGTTTTTTTCAACAACTACTTAACACGAGCATGAAGATTGAAGCTATGGAGAGGCAACCTGGAGAAAACCTTGGAGCGGCAGACACCGTCTCTACAACCCAGACCCAACTTGTAGGCCTAATGCAGTGTTGTTTTCAACAACTACTAAACGAGAGCTAGAAGCTCGAAGCTATGGAAAGGAAACCTGGGGAACACCTTGGAGCGGAAGACACCGTCTCTACAACCCAGACTCAACTTGTAGGCCTAATGCAGTGTTGTTTCAACAACTACTTAACACGAGCATGAAGATTGAAGCTATGGAGAGGCAACCTGGAGAACACCTTGGAGCGGCAGACACCGTCTCTACAACCCAGACCCAACTTGTAGGCCTAATGCAGTGTTGTTTCAGCAACTACTTAACACGAGCATGAAGATTGAAGCTATGGAGAGGCAACCTGGAGAACACCTTGGAGCAGCAGACACCGTCTCTACAACCCAGACTCAACTTGTAGGCCTAATGCAGTGTTGTTTCAACAACTACTTAACACGAGCATGAAGATTGAAGCTATGGAGAGGCAACCTGGAGAACACCTTGGAGCGGCAGTCACCGTCTCTACAACCCAGACCCAACTTGTAGGCCTAATGCAGTGTTGTTTCAACAACTACTTAACACGAGCATGAAGATTGAAGCTATGGAGAAGCAACCTGGAGAACACCTTGGAGCGGCAGACACCGTCTCTACAACCCAGACCCAACTTGTAGGCCTATTGCAGTGTTTTTTTCAACAACTACTAAACGAGAGCTAGAAGCTCGAAGCTATGGAGAGGAAACCTGGGGAACACCTTGGAGCAGCAGACACCGTCTCTACAACCCAGACCCAACTTGTAGGCCTAATGCAGTGTTGTTTTCAACAACTACTAAACGAGAGCTAGAAGCTCGAAGCTATGGAGAGGAAACCTGGGGAACACCTTGGAGCGGAAGACACCGTCTCTACAACCCAGACCCAACTTGTAAGCCTAATGCAGTGTTGTTTTCAACAACTACTAAACGAGAGCTAGAAGCTCGAAGCTATGGAGAGGAAACCTGGGGAACACCTTGGAGCGGAAGACACCGTCTCTACAACCCAGACCCAACTTGTAGGCCTAATGCAGTGTTGTTTTCAACAACTGCTAAACGAGAGCTAGAAGCTCGAAGCTATGGAGAGGAAACCTGGGGAACACCTTGGAGCGGAAGACACCGTCTCTACAACCCAGACCCAACTTGTAGGCCTAATGCAGTGTTGTTTCAACAACTACTTAACACGAGCATGAAGATTGAAGCTATGGAGAGGCAACCTGGAGAACACCTTGGAGCAGCAGACACCGTCTCTAAAACCCAGACCCAACTTGTAGGCCTAATGCAGTGTTGTTTCAGCAACTACTTTACACGAGCATGAAGATTGAAGCTATGGAGAGGCAACCTGGAGAACACCTTGGAGCGGCAGACACCGTCTCTACAACCCAGACTCAACTTGTAGGCCTAATGCAGTGTTGTTTCAACAACTACTTAACACGAGCATGAAGATTGAAGCTATGGAGAGGCAACCTGGAGAACACCTTGGAGCGGCAGTCACCGTCTCTACAACCCAGACCCAACTTATAGGCCTAATGCAGTGTTGTTTCAACAACTACTTAACACGAGCATGAAGATTGAAGCTATGGAGAGGCAACCTGGAGAACACCTTGGAGCGGCAGACACCGTCTCTACAACCCAGACCCAACTTGTAGGCCTAATGCAGTGTTGTTTTCAACAACTACTAAACGAGAGCTAGAAGCTCGAAGCTATGGAGAGGAAACCTGGGGAACACCTTGGAGCGGCAGACACCGTCTCTACAACCCAGACCCAACTTGTAGGCCTAATGCAGTGTTGTTTTCAACAACTACTAAACGAGAGCTAGAAGCTCGAAGCTATGGAGAGGAAACCTGGGGAACACTTTGGAGCGGAAGACACCGTCTCTACAACCTAGACCCAACTTGTAGGCCTAATGCAGTGTTGTTTCAACAACTACTAGATGAGAGCTAGAAGCTCGATGCTATGGAGAGGAAACCTGGGGAACTCCTTAGAGCGGAAGACACCTTCTCTACAACCCAGACCCAACTTGTAGGTCTAATGCAGTGTTGTTTTCAACAACTACTAAACGAGAGCTAGAAGCTCGAAGCTATGGAGAGGAAACCTGGGGAACACCTTGGAGCGGAAGACACCGTCTCTACAACCCAGACCCAACTTGTAGGCCTAATGCAGTGTTGTTTTCAACAACTACTAAACGAGAGCAAGAAGCTCGAACCTATGGAGAGGAAACCTGGGGAACACCTTGGAGCGGAAGACACCGTCTCTACAACCCAGACCCAACTTGTAGGCCTAATGCAGTGTTGTTTTCAACAACTACTAAACGAGAGCTAGAAGCTCGAAGCTATGGAGAGGCAACCTGGGGAACACCTTGGAGCGGAAGACACCGTCTCTACAACCCAGACCCAACTTGTAGGCCTAATGCAGTGTTGTTTTCAACAACTACTAAACGAGAGCAAGAAGCTCGAAGCTATGGAGAGGAAACCTGGGGAACACCTTGGAGCGGAAGACACCGTCTCTACAACCCAGACCCAACTTGTAGGCCTAATGCAGTGTTGTTTTCAACAACTACTAAACGAGAGCTAGAAGCTCGAAGCTATGGAGAGGAAACCTGGGGAACACCTTGGAGCGGAAGACACCGTCTCTACAACCCAGACCCAACTTGTAGGCCTAATGCAGTGTTGTTTTCAACAACTACTTAAGACGAGCATGAAGATTGAAGCAATGGAGAGGAAACCTGGGGAACACCTTGGAGCGGAAGACACCGTCTCTACAACCCAGACCCAACTTGTAGGCCTAATGCAGTGTTGTTTTCAACAACTACTAAACGAGAGCTAGAAGCTCGAAGCTATGGAGAGGAAACCTGGGGAACACCTTGGAGCGGCAGACACCGTCTCTACAACCCAGACCCAACTTGTAGGCCTAATGCAGTGTTGTTTTCAACAACTACTAAATGAGAGCTAGAAGCTCGAAGCTATGGAGAGGAAACCTTGGGAACACCTTGGAGCGGAAGACACTGTCTCTACAACCCAGACCCAACTTGTAGGCCTAATGCAGTGTTGTTTTCAACAACTACTTAAGACGAGCATGAAGATTGAAGCAATGGAGAGGAAACCTGGGGAACACCTTGGAGCGGAAGACACCGTCTCTACAACCCAGACCCAACTTGTAGGCCTAATGCAGTGTTGTTTTCAACAACTACTAAACGAGAGCAAGAAGCTCGAAGCTATGGAGAGGAAACCTGGGGAACACCTTGGAGCGGAAGACACCGTCTCTACAACCCAGACCCAACTTGTAGGCCTAATGCAGTGTTGTTTTCAACAACTACTTAAGACGAGCATGAAGATTGAAGCAATGGAGAGGAAACCTGGGGAACACCTTGGAGCGGAAGACACCGTCTCTACAACCCAGACCCAACTTGTAGGCCTAATGCAGTGTTGTTTTCAACAACTACTAAACGAGAGCTAGAAGCTCGAAGCTATGGAGAGGAAACCTGGGGAACACCTTGGAGCGGAAGACACCGTCTCTACAACCCAGACCCAACTTGTAGGCCTAATGCAGTGTTGTTTTCAACAACTACTTAAGACCAGCATGAAGATTGAAGCAATGGAGAGGAAACCTGGGGAACACCTTGGAGCGGAAGACACCATCTCTACAACCCAGACCCAACTTGTAGGCCTAATGCAGTGTTGTTTTCAACAACTACTAAACGAGAGCTAGAAGCTTGAAGCTATGGAGAGGAAACCTGGGGAACACCTTGGAGCGGAAGACACCGTCTCTACAACCCAGACCCAACTTGTAGGCCTAATGCAGTGTTGTTTTCAACAACTACTAAACGAGAGCTAGAAGATCGAATCTATGGAGAGGAAACCTGGGGAACACCTTGGAGTGGAAGACACCGTCTCTACAACCCAGACCCAACTTGTAGGCCTAATGCAGTGTTGTTTTCAACAACTACTTAAGACGAGCATGAAGATTGAAGCAATGGAGAGGAAACCTGGGGAACACCTTGGAGCGGAAGACACCGTCTCTACAACCCAGACCCAACTTGTAGGCCTAATGCAGTGTTGTTTTCAACAACTACTAAACGAGAGCTAGAAGCTCGAAGCTATGGAGAGGAAACCTGGGGAACACCTTGGAGCGGAAGACACCGTCTCTACAACCCAGACCCAACTTGTAGGCCTAATGCAGTGTTGTTTTCAACAACTACTAAATGAGAGCTAGAAGCTCGAAGCTATGGAGAGGAAACCTTGGGAACACCTTGGAGCGGAAGACACTGTCTCTACAACCCAGACCCAACTTGTAGGCCTAATGCAGTGTTGTTTTCAACAACTACTTAAGACGAGCATGAAGATTGAAGCAATGGAGAGGAAACCTGGGGAACACCTTGGAGCGGAAGACACCGTCTCTACAACCCAGACCCAACTTGTAGGCCTAATGCAGTGTTGTTTTCAACAACTACTAAACGAGAGCAAGAAGCTCGAAGCTATGGAGAGGAAACCTGGGGAACACCTTGGAGCGGAAGACACCGTCTCTACAACCCAGACCCAACTTGTAGGCCTAATGCAGTGTTGTTTTCAACAACTACTTAAGACGAGCATGAAGATTGAAGCAATGGAGAGGAAACCTGGGGAACACCTTGGAGCGGAAGACACCGTCTCTACAACCCAGACCCAACTTGTAGGCCTAATGCAGTGTTGTTTTCAACAACTACTAAACGAGAGCTAGAAGCTCGAAGCTATGGAGAGGAAACCTGGGGAACACCTTGGAGCGGAAGACACCGTCTCTACAACCCAGACCCAACTTGTAGGCCTAATGCAGTGTTGTTTTCAACAACTACTTAAGACCAGCATGAAGATTGAAGCAATGGAGAGGAAACCTGGGGAACACCTTGGAGCGGAAGACACCATCTCTACAACCCAGACCCAACTTGTAGGCCTAATGCAGTGTTGTTTTCAACAACTACTAAACGAGAGCTAGAAGCTTGAAGCTATGGAGAGGAAACCTGGGGAACACCTTGGAGCGGAAGACACCGTCTCTACAACCCAGACCCAACTTGTAGGCCTAATGCAGTGTTGTTTTCAACAACTACTAAACGAGAGCTAGAAGATCGAATCTATGGAGAGGAAACCTGGGGAACACCTTGGAGCGGAAGACACCGTCTCTACAACCCAGACCCAACTTGTAGGCCTAATGCAGTGTTGTTTTCAACAACTACTTAAGACGAGCATGAAGATTGAAGCAATGGAGAGGAAACCTGGGGAACACCTTGGAGCGGAAGACACCGTCTCTACAACCCAGACCCAACTTGTAGGCCTAATGCAGTGTTGTTTTCAACAACTACTAAACGAGAGCTAGAAGCTCGAAGCTATGGAGAGGAAACCTGGGGAACACCTTGGAGCGGAAGACACCGTCTCTACAACCCAGACCCAACTTGTAGGCCTAATGCAGTGTTGTTTTCAACAACTACTAAATGAGAGCTAGAAGCTCGAAGCTCAGGAAAGACAACCAGGAGAACACCTTGGAGCAGCAGACACTGGTAGTAGGCCCCAACCCAAATACTAGCCCCACTGCAGTTTGATTAAAAAAATGTTTAACAAGAGCCTGAAGATCGAAGCTCAGGAAAGGCAACCAGGAGAACACCTTGGAGCGGCAGACACTGATAGTAGGCCCCAACCCAAGTACTAGCCCCACTGCAGTTTGATTAAAAAACTGTTTAACAAGAGCCTGAAGATCGAAGCTCAGCAAAGGCAACCTGGAGAACACCTTGGAGCGGCAGACACTGGTAGTAGGCCTTTAACAAAAAATTTGGCTCAATGCAGTTTATAAAATGTTCCAGGGGTACACAGGCAGCATTGGTGTGGTAAGCGGAGGACAATTTCAATTAGGGACTGCAGACAGACTTAGTAGGCTGTCCCCTGTGGACCATGCATCCACCACATTAACCCAGTGCGCCGTAATGGACATGTAACCTTCCGTGGACATGCCTACTGGTCCATGCATCTGTTATCAGGTGCACCTTTCTACTATTAGATTGCCTGAGAGCATGGACAATGCGGATTTTTACATGATGATGGAGGGCTGGGATGGCTTTTCTCGCAAAAGAAGTGACGACTGGGTAGCTCGTACCATGGTACAGCGTAGTCCATCTGGGCTTTATAATTATAAAATAAAGAAAAAAAGTAGGCTGTAGGCACTTTAAAATAGGTTCCAGGGGTACACGGTCAGCAGTAGTCTGGTCAGTGGAGGACAAGTGGAAGGAGGGACCGCAGACAGGCTTAGTAGGCCTAACATAACAAAATTAGGCTGTAGGCACTTTAAAATAGCTTCCAGGGGTACACGGGCATCAGTGGTCTGGTCAGTGGAGGACTACTGGAAGGAGGGACCGCAGACAGGCTTAGTAGGCCTAACATAACAAAATTAGGCTGTAGGCACTTTAAAAAAGGTTCCAGGGGTACACGGGCAGCAGTGGTCTGGTCAGTGGAGGACTAGTGGAAGGAGGGACCGCAGACAGACTTAGTAGGCCTAACATAACAAAAGTGGGCTGTAGGCACTTTAAAAAAGGTTCCAGGGGTACACGGGCAGCAGTGGTCTGGTCAGTGGAGGACTAGTGGAAGGAGGGACCGCAGACAGGCTTAGTAGGCCTAACATAACAAAATTAGGCTGTAGGCACTTTAAAATAGGTTCCAGGGGTACACAGGCAGCAGTGGTCTGGTCAGTGGAGGACTAGTGGAAGGAGGGACTGCAGACAGGCTTACTAGGCCTAACATAACAAAAGTGGGCTGTAGGCACTTTAAAATAGGTTCCAGGGGTACACGGGCAGCAGTGGTCTGGTCAGTGGAGGACAAGTGGAAGGAGGGACCGCAGACAAGCTTAGTAGGCCTAACATAACAAAATTAGGCTGTAGGCACTTTAAAATAGGTTCCAGGAGTACACGGCCAGCAGTGGTCTGGTCAGTGGAGGACAAGTAGAAGGAGGGACCGCAGACAGGCTTAGTAGGCCTAACATAACAAAAGTGGGCTGTAGGCACTTTAAAATAGCTTCCAGGGGTACACGGGCAGCAGTGGTCTGGTCAGTGGAGGACTAGTGAAAGGAGGGACCGCAGACAGGCTTAGTAGGCCTAACATAACAAAATTAGGCTGTAGGCACTTTAAAATAGGTTCCAGGGGTACACGGGCAGCAGTGGTCTGGTCAGTGGAGGACTAGTGGAAGGAGGGACCGCAGACAGGCTTAGTAGGCCTAACATAACAAAATTAGGCTGTAGGCACTTTAAAAAAGGTTCCAGGGGTACACGGGCAGCAGTGGTCTGGTCAGTGGAGGACTAGTGGAAGGTGGGACCGCAGACAGGCTTAGTAGGCCTAACTGTTATGGACCTGGTGGTTAGGAGCACCCGGGACGACCTGATGGTTAAACTAACACAGGACAAGCTCTGGGAAGTGGGAGCTCTGCTGACCGCAACCCCTAATTCTATCACACACACTAGAAATAGCCGTGGAGCGTACCTAACTCTGCCTAGACGCCTCTTCACAGCCTAAGAGCTAACTAGCCCTAGAGATAGAAAATAAAGCCTACCTTGCCTCAGAGAAATTCCCCAAAGGAAAAGGCAGCCCCCCACAAATATTGACTGTGAGTTAAGATGAAAGTCACAAACACAGAAATGAAACAGGTTTCAGCAAAGGAGGCCAGACTTACTAAACAGACTGATGATAGGAAAGGTATCTTTGCGGTCAGCACAAAAACTGCAAAAAGACCATGCAGAGTGTGCAAAAAGACCCCGGCACCGACTCACGGTGCGGAGGTGCCACTCTGCATCCCAGAGTTTCCAGCTAGCAAGGCAAAATCATGATAGCAAGCTGGACAAGAAAACAATGAACAAATAATTAACTAGCAGGGACTTAGCTTCTGCTGGAGTAGACAGGTCACCAGAAAGATCCAAGAGCGAACTGAACCAGTACAAGAACATTGACAGCTGGCATGGAGTAACGATCTGAGTGGAGTTAAATAGAGCAGCCAGCCAAAGAATAAACTAAGTCACCTGTGGAAGGAACCTCAGAACCAGCAGCTCCACTCACAGCCACCAGAGGGAGTCCATGGACAGAACTCGCCGAAGTACCATTCATGACCACAGGAGGGAGTTCGATAACAGAATTCATAACAGTACCCCCCCTTGAGGAGGGGTCACCGAACCCTCACCAGAGCCCCCAGGCCGATCAGGACGAGCCAAATGAAAGGCACGAACTAGATCGGCAGCATGAACATCAGAGGCAAAAACCCAGGAATTATCTTCCTGACCATAACCCTTCCACTTGACCAGGTACTGGAGTTTCCGTCTCGAAATACGAGAATCTAAAATCTTCTCCGCCACATACTCCAACTCCCCCTCGACCAACACCGGGGCAGGAGGATCAACGGAGGGAACCATAGGCGCCACGTATCTCCGCAATAACGACCTATGGAACACATTATGGATGGCAAAAGAAGCTGGAAGGGCCAAACGAAATGACACAGGATTGAGAACTTCAGAAATCTTATACGGACCAATGAAACGAGGCTTAAACTTAGGAGAGGAAACCTTCATAGGAACATAACGAGACGACAACCAAACCAAATCCCCAACACGAAGTCGGGGACCAACACAGCGCCGGCGGTTAGCGAAACGTTGAGCCTTCTCCTGGGACAATGTCAAATTGTCCACCACATGAGTCCAAATCTGCTGCAACCTGTCCACCACAGAATCCACACCAGGACAGTCCGAAGGGTCAACCTGCCCTGAAGAGAAACGAGGATGGAACCCAGAATTGCAGAAAAAAGGCGAAACCAAAGTAGCCGAGCTGGCCCGATTATTAAGGGCGAACTCAGCCAAAGGCAAGAAGGACACCCAATCATCCTGATCAGCAGAAACAAAGCATCTCAGATATGTTTCCAAAGTCTGATTAGTTCGTTCGGTTTGGCCATTAGTCTGAGGATGGAAAGCCAAAGAAAAAGACAAATCAATGCCCATCTTAGCACAAAAGGACCGCCAAAACCTCGAAACAAACTGGGAACCTCTGTCCGAGACGATGTTCTCCGGAATGCCATGCAAACGAACCACATGCTGGAAAAATAATGGCACCAAATCAGAGGAGGAAGGCAATTTAGACAAGGGTACCAAATGGACCATCTTAGAGAAGTGATCACAAACCACCCAAATGACCGACATCCTTTGAGAGACAGGGAGATCTGAAATAAAATCCATGGAAATATGCGTCCAGGGCCTCTTCGGGACCGGCAAGGGCAAAAGCAACCCACTGGCATGAGAACAGCAGGGCTTAGCCCGAGCACAAGTCCCACAGGACTGCACAAAAGAACGCACATCCCGTGACAAAGAAGGCCACCGAAAGGATCTAGCCACCAAATCTCAGGTACCAAAGATTCCAGGATGACCAGCCAACACCGAACAATGAACCTCAGAGATAACTCTACTAGTCCATCTATCAGCGACAAACAGTTTCTCCGCTGGACAACGGTCAGGTCTATCAGCCTGAAACTTCTGCAGCACCCGCCGCAAATCAGGGGAGATGTGTTGTGAATTCTGTGGCAGAGTTCACTCCTGTGGTCACAAGTGGTACTTCGGCTGATTCTCTCTGGGAGCTTCCGTTTGTGGAGGAAAGTGGTACTGCAGCTTCTGAGTTTCCTCCCTCAGGTGATCTGGTGAGGTCGTTAGCTGCTTCTCTACTTAACTCCACCCGATGCTTTGATCCATGCTTCCTGTCAATGTTCCAGTGTTGGACTTGTGTTTCTCTGGATCATTCCTGTGGCCTGCTGCTCTGCATAGCTAAGTGCTTCTTTGCTATTTGTTGCTATTTTTTCTGTCCAGCTTGTCTATTTGTTTTGCTGGAAGCTCTGGGACGCAAAGGGTGTACCTCCGTGCCGTTAGTTCGGTACGGAGGGTCTTTTTGCCCCCTTTGCGTGGTTTTCTTTAGGGTTTTGTGTAGACCGCAAAGTTATCTTTCCTATCCTCGTTCTGTCTAGAATAGCGGGCCTCACTTTGCTGAATCTATTTCATCCCTACGTTTGTCTTTTCATCTTACTCACAGTCATTATATGTGGGGGGCTGCCTTTTCCTTTGGGGTATTTCTCTGAGGCAAGGTAGGCTTATTTTTCTATCTTCAGGCTAGTTAGTTTCTCAGGCTGTGCCGAGTTGCATAGGGAGCGTTAGGTGCAATCCACAGCTGCCTCTAGTTGTGTTTGGAGAGGATCAGGAATTGCGGTCTACGGAGTTTCCACATCTCAGAGCTCGTTCTATTATTTTGGGTTATTGTCAGATCACTGTATGTGCTCTGATCTCTATGTACATTGTGTTACTGAATTGCCTATCATAACAGTACAGGAAGCCAAAAGTTAATGATTCTCAATAGAGGGAAAAAAGAAGTTCTGAGACCATTTTTTTTCCTTTGCACTGTGATTTGTCTTTTTTTTTCCCCTAGACATTTGGGTGGTTCAGGACACAGGTGTTACAATGGACATTAAAGGTCTGTCTTCATGTGTAGATCAGCTCACGGCAAGAGTTCAAGATATTCAAAATTTTGTGGTTCAGAATTCTTTGTTAGAACCGAGAATTCCTATTCCAGATTTGTTTTTTGGAGATAGAACTAAATTTCTGAGTTTCAAGAATAATTGTAAACTGTTTCTGGCTTTGAAACCTCGCTCCTCTGGTGACCCAGCGCAACAGGTTAGGATCGTCATTTCTTTTTTGCGTGGCGACCCTCAGGACTGGGCATTTTCTCTTGCGTCAGGAGATCCTGCATTGAGTGATATCGATGCGTTTTTCCTGGCGCTTGGATTGCTGTACGATGAGCCTAATTCAGTAGATCAGGCAGAAAAAAAATTGCTGGCTCTTTGTCAGGCTCAGGATGAGATAGAGCTATATTGCCAGAAATTTAGAAAATGGTCCGTGCTCACTCAATGGAATGAATCTGCGCTTGCAGCCATTTCCAGAGGGGGTCTCTCTGAAGCCATTGGGGATGTCATGGTGGGATTTCCTATGCCCGCTGGTTTGAGTGAGTCTATGTCTTTGGCCATTCGGATCGGTCGACGCTTGCGTGAGCGTAAATCTGTGTACCATTTGGCGGTATTACCTGAGATTAAACCTGAGCCTATGCAGTGCGATAGGACTATGACCAGAGTTGAACGGCAAGAACACAGACGTCTGAATGGGCTGTGTTTCTACTGTGGTGATTCCACTCATGCTATCTCTGATTGTCCTAAGCGCACTAAGCGGTTCGCTAGGTCTGCCGCCATTGGTACTGTACAGTCAAAATTTCTTCTGTCCATTACCTTGATATGCTCCTTGTCGTCGTATTCTGTCATGGCGTTTGTGAATTCGGGCGCTGCCCTGAATTTGATAGACTTGGATTATGCTAAATATTGTGGGTTTTTATTGGAGCCCTTGCAGTGTCCTATTCCATTGAGAGGAATTGATGCTACACCTTTGGCCAAGAATAAGCCTCAATACTGGACCCAGCTGACCATGTGCATGGCTCTTGCACATCAGGAGGTTATTCGCTTTCTGGTGTTGCATAATCTGCATGATGTGGTCGTGTTGGGGTTGCCATAGCTACAAGCCCATAATCCAGTATTGGATTGGAATTCCATGTTGGTGTCCAGTTGGGGTTGTCAGGGGGTACATGGTGATGTTCCATTTCTGTCAATTTCGTTATCCACCCCTTCTGAGGTTCCAGAGTTCTTGTCTGATTACAGGGATGTATTTGATGAGCCCAAGTCCGATGCCCTGCCTCCGCATAGGGATTGTGATTGTGCTATTAATTTGATTCCTGGTAGTAAATTCCCAAAAGGTCGACTGTTTAATTTATCCGTGCCTGAGCACACCGCTATGCGCAGTTATGTGAAGGAATCGCTGGAGAAGGGGCATATTCGCCTGTCATCGTCGCCATTAGGAGCAGGATTCTTTTTTGTAGCCAAGAAGGATGGTTCGCTGAGACCTTGTATAGATTACCGCCTTCTTAATAAGATCACTGTTAAATTTCAGTACCCCTTGCCATTGTTATCTGATTTGTTTGCTCGGATTAAGGGGGCTAGTTGGTTCACCAAGATTGATCTTCGTGGTGCGTATAATCTGGGGAGAATCAGGCAAGGCGATGAATGGAAAACTGCATTTAATACGCCCGAGGGTCATTTTGAGTATCTAGTGATGCCGTTCGGACTTGCCAATGCTCCATCAGTGTTTCAATCCTTTATGCATGACATCTTCTGTGAGTACCTGGATAAATTCCTGATTGTGTACTTGGATGACATTTTGATCTTCTCGGATGATTGGGAGTCTCATGTGAAGCAGGTCAGAACGGTTTTTCAGGTCCTGCGTGCTAATTCTTTGTTTGTGAAGGGATCAAAGTGTCTCTTTGGTGTGCAGAAGGTTTCATTTTTGGGGTTCATCTTTTCCCCTTCTACTATCGAGATGGATCCGGTTAAGGTCCAAGCCATCCATGATTGGACTCAGCCGACATATCTGAAAAGTCTGCAAAAGTTCCTGGGCTTTGCTAATTTTTATCGTCGCTTCATCTGCAATTTTTCTAGTGTTGCCAAACCATTGACCGATTTGACCAAGAAGGGTGCTGATTTGGTCAATTGGTCTTCTGCTGCTGTGGAAGCTTTTCAAGAGTTGAAGCGTCGTTTTTCTTCTGCCCCTGTGTTGTGTCAACCAGATGTTTCTCTTCCGTTCCAGGTCGAGGTTGATGCTTCTGAGATTGGAGCAGGGGCTGTTTTGTCACAGAGAGGTTCTGGTTGCTCAGTGATGAAACCATGCGCTTTCTTTTCCAGGAAGTTTTCGCCTGCTGAGCGAAATTATGATGTGGGCAACCGAGAGTTGCTGGCCATGAAGTGGGCATTCGAGGAGTGGCGTCATTGGCTTGAAGGAGCTAAGCATCGCGTGGTGGTATTGACTGATCATAAGAACTTGACTTATCTCGAGTCTGCCAAGCGCTTGAATCCTAGACAAGCTCGTTGGTCGTTGTTTTTTGCCCGTTTTGACTTTGTGATTTCGTACCTTCCGGGCTCTAAAAATGTGAAGGCGGATGCTCTGTCTAGGAGTTTTGTGCCCGACTCTCCGGGTTTATCTGAGCCGGCGGGTATCCTCAAGGAAGGAGTAATTGTGTCTGCCATCTCCCCTTATTTGCGGCGGGTGCTGCAAAAATTTCAGGCTAATAAACCTGATCGTTGCCCAGCGGAGAAACTGTTTGTCCCTGATAGGTGGACGAATAGAGTTATCTCTGAACTTCATTGTTCGGTGTTGGCTGGTCATCCTGGAATCTTTGGTACCAGAGAGTTAGTGGCTAGATCCTTTTGGTGGCCCTCTCTGTCGCGGGATGTGCGTTCTTTTGTGCAGTCCTGTGGGATTTGTGCTCGGGCTAAGCCCTGCTGTTCTCGTGCCAGTGGGTTGCTTTTGCCCTTGCCGGTCCCGAAGAGGCCTTGGACACATATCTCTATGGATTTTATTTCTGACCTTCCCGTTTCTCAAAAGATGTCAGTCATTTGGGTGGTCTGTGATCGCTTTTCTAAGATGGTCCATCTGGTACCCTTGTCTAAATTGCCTTCCTCCTCTGATTTGGTGCCTTTGTTCTTCCACCATGTGGTTCGTTTGCATGGCATTCCAGAGAATATTGTTTCTGACAGAGGTTCCCAGTTTGTTTCGAGGTTTTGGCGAGCCTTTTGTGGTAGGATGGGCATTGACTTGTCTTTTTCCTCGGCTTTCCATCCTCAGACTAATGGCCAGACCGAACGAACCAATCAGACCTTGGAAACATATCTGAGATGCTTTGTTTCTGCTGATCAGGATGACTGGGTGTCCTTTTTGCCTTTGGCTGAGTTCGCCCTTAATAATCGGGCCAGCTCGGCTACCTTGGTTTCGCCGTTTTTCTGCAATTCTGGGTTCCATCCTCGTTTCTCTTCAGGACAGGTTGAGTCTTCGGACTGTCCTGGTGTGGATACTGTGGTGGACAGGTTGCCGCAGATTTGGACTCAGGTAGTGGACAATTTGACCTTGTCCCAGGAGAAGGCTCAACTTTTCGCTAATTGCAGACGCCGTGTGGGTCCCCGACTTCGTGTTGGGGATCTGGTTTGGTTATCTTCTCGTCATATTCCTATGAAGGTTTCCTCTCCTAAGTTTAAACCTCGTTTTATTGGTCCGTATAGGATTTCTGAGGTTCTTAATCCTGTGTCTTTTCGTCTGACCCTTCCAGATTCTTTTTCCATACATAACGTATTCCATAGGTCATTGTTGCGGAGATACGTGGCACCTATGGTCCCATCTGTTGAGCCTCCTGCCCCGGTTTTGGTAGAGGGGGAATTGGAGAATATTGTGGAGAAGATTTTGGATTCTCGTGTTTCAAGACGGAAACTCCAGTATCTGGTTAAATGGAAGGGTTATGCTCAGGAAGATAATTCCTGGGTTTTTGCCTCTGATGTCCATGCTCCCGATCTTGTTCATGCCTTTCATGTGGCTCATCCTGGTCGGCCTGGGGGCTCTGGTGAGGGTTCGGTGACCCCTCCTCAAGGGGGGGTACTGTTGTGAATTCTGTGGCAGAGTTCACTCCTGTGGTCACAAGTGGTACTTCGGCTGATTCTCTCTGGGAGCTTCCGTTTGTGGAGGAAAGTGGTACTGCAGATTCTGAGTTTCCTCCCTCAGGTGATCTGGTGAGGTCGTTAGCTGCTTCTCTACTTAACTCCACCTGATGCTTTGATCCATGCTTCCTGTCAGTGTTCCAGTGTTGGACTTGTATTTCTCTGGATCATTCCTGTGGCCTGCTGCTCTGCATAGCTAAGTGCTTCTTTGCTATTTGTTGCTATTTTTTCTGTCCAGCTTGTCTATTTGTTTTGCTGGAAGCTCTGGGACGCAAAGGGTGTACCTCCGTGCCGTTAGTTCGGTACGGAGGGTCTTTTTGCCCCCTTTGCGTGGTTTTCTTTAGGGTTTTGTGTAGACCGCAAAGTTATCTTTCCTATCCTCGTTCTGTCTAGAATATCGGGCCTCACTTTGCTGAATCTATTTCATCCCTACGTTTGTCTTTTCATCTTACTCACAGTCATTATATGTGGGGGGCTGCCTTTTCCTTTGGGGTATTTCTCTGAGGCAAGGTAGGCTTATTTTTCTATCTTCAGGCTAGTTAGTTTCTCAGGCTGTGCCGAGTTGCATAGGGAGCGTTAGGCGCAATCCACAGCTGCCTCTAGTTGTGTTTGGAGAGGATCAGGAATTGCGGTCTACAGAGTTTCCACGTCTCAGAGCTCGTTCTATTATTTTGGGTTATTGTCAGATCACTGTATGTGCTCTGATCGCTATGTACATTGTGTTACTGAATTGCCTATCATAACAGAGATGGCAGACAAAATTACCCCCTCTTTGAGAATACCCGCCGTCTCAGGAACACCCGGAGAGTCAGGCACAAAACTCCTTGAAAGGGCATCAGCCTTCACATTCTTAGAGCCCGGAAGGTACGAAACCACAAAATCAAAACGGGAGAAAAACAGCGACCATCGAGCCTGTCTAGGATTCAACCGTTTGGCAGACTCGAGATAAGTCAAATTCTTGTGATCCGTCAAGACCACCACGCGATGCTTGGCTCCTTCAAGCCAATGTCGCCACTCCTCGAATGCCCACTTCATGGCCAACAACTCTCGATTGCCAACATCATAATTGCGCTCAGCAGGCGAGAACTTTCTAGAAAAGAAGGCACATGGTTTCATCACCGAGCCATCAGAACTTCTTTGAGACAAAACAGCCCCTGCTCCAATCTCAGAAGCATCAACCTCGACCTGAAACGGGAGCGAAACATCTGGCTGGCACAACACAGGGGCAGAAGAAAACGACGCTTCAACTCCTGAAAAGCCTCTACGGCTGCAGAGGACCAATTGACCACATCAGCACCTTTCTTTGTCAAATCAGTCAACGGTTTAGCAACACTAGAAAAATTAGCGATGAAGCGACGGTAAAAATTAGCAAAGCCCAGGAACTTCTGCAGGCTCTTCACAGATGTCGGCTGAGTCCAATCATAAATGGCCTGAACTTTAACAGGGTCCATCTCGATAGTAGAAGGGGAAAAAATGAAACTCAAAAATGAAACCTTCTGAACTCCAAAGAGACATTTTGACCCCTTCACAAACAAGGAATTCGCACGAAGGACCTGGAACACCATTCTGACCTGCTTCACATGATACTCCCAATCATCCGAAAAGACCAAAATATCATCCAAATATACAATCATGAATCTATCCAGGTACTTTCGGAAGATGTCATGCATAAAGGACTGAAACACAGATGGAGCATTAGAAAGCCCGAATGGCATCACTGTTGTGAATTCTGTGGCAGAGCTCCCTCCTGTGGTCACAAGTGGTACTTCGGCTGATTCTCTCTGGGAGCTTCCGTTTGTGGAGGAAAGTGGTACTGCGGCTTCTGAGTTTCCTCCCTCAGGTGATCTGGTGAGGTCGTTAGGTGCTTCTCTACTTAACTCCACCTAATGCTTTGATCCATGCTTCCTGTCAATGTTCCAGTGTTGGACTTGTTTTTCCCTGGATCATTCCTGTGGCCTGCTGCTCTGCATAGCTAAGTTCTTCTTTGCTATTTGTTTGCTATTTTTTCTGTCCAGCTTGTCTAATTGTTTTGCTGGAAGCTCTGGGACGCAAAGGGTGTACCTCTGTGCCGTTAGTTCGGTACGGAGGGTCTTTTTGCCCCCTTTGCGTGGTTTTCTTTAGGGTTTTGTGCAGACCGCAAAGTTATCTTTCCTATCCTCGCTCTGTTAAGAAAGTCGGGCCTCACTTTGCTGAATCTATTTCATCCCTACGTTTGTCTTTTCATCTTAACTCACAGTCATTATATGTGGGGGGCTGCCTTTTCCTTTGGGGTATTTCTCTGAGGCAAGGTAGGCTTATTTTCTATCTTCAGGCTAGTTAGTTTCTCAGGCTGTGCCGAGTTGCACAGGCAGAGTTAGGCGCAATCCACGGCTGCCTCTAGTGTTGTTTGGAGAGGATTAGGGATTGCGGTCTGCAGAGTTCCCACGTCTCAGAGCTCGTTCTAATATTTTGGGTTATTGTCAGATCACTGTATGTGCTCTGACCGCTATGTCCATTGTGATACTGAATTACCTATCACAACACATCACCAGGTACTCAAATTGGCCCTCGGGCGTATTAAATGCTGTTTTCCATTCATCGCCCTGTTTTATACGCACAAGATTATACGCCCCTCGAAGATCTATCTTGGTGAACCAACTAGCCCCCTTAATCCGAGCAAACAAATCAGACAGTAGCGGCAAAGGGTACTGAAATTTGACCGTGATCTTATTAAGAAGGCGGTAATCAATACAAGGTCTCAAAGAACCATCCTACTTGGCCACAAAAAAGAACCCTGCTCCCAACGGTGATGACGACGGATGAATATGCCCTTTCTCCAAGGATTCCTTTACATAACTCCGCATAGGGGCGTGCTCTGTCACAGATAAATTGAACAGTCGGCCCCTAGGAAACTTACTACCAGGAATCAAATTAATAGCACAATCGCAATCCCTATGAGGAGGTAGGGCACTGGATTTGGGCTCATCAAATACATCCCGGTAATCCAACAAAAACTCAGGGACTTCAGAAGGAGTGGAAGACGAAATTGACAGCAATGGAACATCACCATGTACCCCTTGACAACCCCAGCTGGACACAGACATTGATTTCCAATCCAATACTGGATTATGGACCTGTAGCCATGGCAATCCCAAAACGACCACATCATGCAGATTATGCAACACCAAAAAGCGAATATCCTCCTGATGTGCAGGAGTCATGCACATGGTCAATTGAGTCCAGTACTGAGGCTTATTCTTGGCCAAAGGCGTAGCATCAATTCCTCTCAATGGAATAGGATACTGCAAGGGCTCCAAGAAGAAACCACAGCGCCTGGCAAACTGCAAGTCCATCAAATTCAGGGCAGCGCCTGAATCCACAAATGCCATAACAGAATAGGACGACAAAGAGCAAATCAGAGTAACGGACAAAAGAAATTTAGGCT
The DNA here is from genome assembly GCF_032444005.1 of Ranitomeya imitator. NCBI lineage: Eukaryota > Metazoa > Chordata > Amphibia > Anura > Dendrobatidae > Ranitomeya > Ranitomeya imitator. The sequence continues at coordinate 348,641,487 of NC_091282.1, read as the reverse complement.
GTACCGTACCAATGGTGGCAGACCTAGGGAACCGCTTAGTGCGCTTAGGACAATCGGAGATAGCATGAGTGGAATCACCAAAGTAAAAACACAGCCCATTCCGACGTCTGTGTTCTTGCCGTTCAGCTCTGGTCAAAGTCCTATCACATTGCATAGGCTCAGGCCTATGCTCAGAGAATACCGCCAAATGGTGCACAGCTTTGCGCTCACGCAAGCGCCGATCGATCTGAATGGCCAAGGACATAGACTCATTCAGACCAGCAGGCATGGGAAATCTCACCATGACATCCTTAAGGGCTTCAGAAAGACCCTTTCTGAAAATTGCCGCCAGGGCACACTCATTCCACTGAGTAAGCACAGACCACTTTCTAAACTTCTGACAATATACCTCCGCTTCATCCTGACCCTGACACAAAGCCAGCAAGATTTTCTCTGCCTGATCCACTGAATTTGGTTCATCATAAAGCAATCCAAGCGCCAGAAAAAACGCATCTACATCACGCAATGCAGGATCTCCTGGCGCAAGGGAAAATGCCCAGTCTTGAGGGTCGCCACGCAACAAAGAAATTATGATTTTTACTTGTTGAACGGGGTCACCAGAGGAGCGGGGTTTCAAATCAAGAAACAGTTTACAATTATTTTTGAAATTCAGGAACTTAGATCTATCCCCAGAAAACAAATCAGGAATTGGAATTCTAGGCTCTAACATCGGATTCTGAACCACAAAATCTTGAATGTTTTGTACCCTTGCAGTGAGATGATCCACACAAGAGGACAGACCTTGAATGTCCATATCTACACCTGTGTCCTGAACCACCCAGAGGTTAAGGGGAAAAGAAAGACAAAACACACTGCAGAGAAAAAAAAATTGTCTCAGAACTTCTCTTATCCCTCTATTGAGATGCATTAACACTTTGGGCCAGCTGTACTGTTATGGACCTGGTGGTTAGGAGCACCCGGAACGACCTGATGGTTAAACTAACACAGGACAAGCTCTGGGAAGTGGGAGCTCTGCTGACCGCAACCCCTAATCCTATCACACACACTAGAAATAGCCGTGGAGCGTACCTAAAGGTACCGTCACACTAGACGATATCGCTAGCGATCCGTGACGTTGCAGCGTCCTGGCTAGCGATATCGTCCAGTGTGACACGCAGCAGCGATCAGAATCCTGCTGTGATATCGCTGGTCGGGGAAGAAAGTCCAGAACTTTGTTTCGTCGCTGGATCTCCCGCTGACATCGCTGAATCGGCGTGTGTGACTCCGATTCAGCGATGTCTTCGCTGGTAACCAGGGTAAACATCGGGTTACCATCGTTAAAGTAAAAAAAACAACCACTACATACTTACCTACCGCTGTCTGTCCCCGGCGCTCTGCTTCTCTGCTCTGGCTGTGAGCACAGCGGCCGGAAAGCAGAGCGGTGACGTCACCGCTCTGCTTTCCGGCTGCCCGGCGCTCACAGCCAGTGCAGGAGGAGTGCAGAGAAACAGAGCGCCGGGGACAGACAGCGGTAGGTAAGTATGTAGTGGTTGTTTTTTTTACTTTAACGATGGTAACCAGGGTAAACATCGGGTTACTAAGCGCGGCCCTGCACTTAGTAACCCGATGTTTACCCTGGTTACCGGCATCGTTGGTCGCTGGAGAGCTGTCTGTGTGACAGCTCTCCAGCGACCAAACAGCGACGCTGCAGCGATCCGGATCGTTGTCGGTATAGCTGCAGCGTCGCTTAGTGTGACGGTACCTTAACTCTGCGTAGACGCCTCTTCACAGCCTAAGAGCTAACTAGCCCTACAGATAGAAAATAAAGCCTACCTTGCCTCAGAGAAATTCCCCAAAGGAAAAGGCAGCCCCCCACAAATATTGACTGTGAGTTAAGATGAAAGTCACAAACACAGAAATGAAACAGGTTACAGCAAAGGAGGCCAGACTTACTAAACAGACTGAGGATAGGAAAGGTATCTTTGCGGTCAGCATAAAAACTACAAAAAGACCACGCAGAGTGTGCAAAAAGACCCCGGCACCGACTCACGGTGCGGAGGTGCCACTCTGCATCCCAGAGCTTCCAGCTAGCAAGGCAAAATCATGATAGCAAGCTGGACAAGAAAACAATGAACAAATAATTAACTAGCAGGGACTTAGCTTCTGCTGGAGTAGACAGGTCACCAGAAAGATCCAAGAGCGAACTGAACCAGTACAAGAACATTGACAGCTGGCATGGAGTAACGATCTGAGTGGAGTTAAATAGAGCAGCCAGCCAAAGAATAAACTAAGTCACCTGTGGAAGGAACCTCAGAACCAGCAGCTCCACTCACAGCCGTCAGAGGGAGTCCATGGACAGAACTCGCCAAAGTACCATTCATGACCACAGGAGGGAGTTCGATAACAGAATTCACAACACCTAACATAACAAAAGTGGGCTGTAGGCACTTTAAAATAGGTTCCAGGGGTACACGGCCAGCAGTGGTATGGTCAGTGGAGGACAAGTGGAAGGAGGGACCGCAGACAGGCTTAGTAGGCCTAACATAACAAAATTAGGTTGTAGGCACTTTAAAATAGGTTCCAGGGGTACACGGGCAGCAGTGGTCTGGTCAGTGGAGGACTAGTGGAAGGAGGGACCGCAGACAGGCTTAGTAGGCCTAACATAACAAAATTAGGCTGTAGGCTCTTTAAAGAAGGTTCCAGGGGTACACGGGCAGCAGTGGTCTGGTCAGTGGAGGACTAGTGGAAGGTGGGACCGCAGACAGGCTTAGTAGGCCTAACATAACAAAAGTGGGCTGTAGGCACTTTGAAATAGCTTCCAGGGGTACAAGGGCAGCAGTGGTCTGGTCAGTGGAGGACTAGTGGAAGGAGGGACCGCAGACAGGCTTAGTAGGCCTAACATAATAAAATTAGGCTGTAGGCACTTTAAAATAGGTTCCAGGGGTACACGGGCAGCAGTGGTCTGGTCAGTGGAGGACTAGTGGAAGGAGGGACCGCAGACAGGCTTAGTAGGCCTAACATAACAAAAGTGGGCTGTAGGCACTTCAAAATAGGTTCCAGGGGTACACGGGCAGCAGTGGTCTGGTCAGTGGAGGACTAGTGGAAGGAGGGACCGCAGACAGGCTTAGTAGGCCTAACATAACAAAATTAGGCTGTAGGCACTTTAAAGAAGGTTCCAAGGGTACACGGGCAGCAGTGGTCTGGTCAGTGGAGGACTAGTGGAAGGAGGGACCGCAGACAGGCTTAGCAGGCCTAACATAACAAATTTAGGCTGTAGGCACTTTAAAAAAGGTTCCAGGGGTACACGGGCAGCAGTGATCTGGTCAGTGGAGGACTAGTGGAAGGTGGGACCGCAGACAGGCTTAGTAGGCCTAACATAACAAAAGTGGGCTGTAGGCACTTTAAAATAGGTTCCAGGGGTACACGGCCAGCAGTGGTCTGGTCAGTGGAGGACAAGTGGAAGGAGGGACCGCAGACAGGCTTAGTAGGCCTAACATAACAAAAGTGGGCTGTAGGCACTTTAAAATAGCTTTCAGGGGTACACGGGCAGCAGTGGTCTGGTCAGTGGAGGACTAGTGGAAGGAGGGACCGCAGACAGGCTTAGTAGGCCTAACATAACAAAATTAGGCTGTAGGCACTTTAAAATAGGTTCCAGGGGTACACGGGCAGCAGTGGTCTGGTCAGTGGAGGACTAGTGGAAGGAGGGACCGCAGACAGGCTTAGTAGGCCTAACATAACAAAAGTGGGCTGTAGGCACTTCAAAATAGGTTCCAGGGGTACACGGGCAGCAGTGGTCTGGTCAGTGGAGGACTAGTGGAAGGAGGGACCGCAGACAGGCTTAGTAGCCCTAACATAACAAAATTAGGCTGTAGGCACTTTAAAATAGGTTCCAGGGGTACACGGGCAGCAGTGGTCTGGTCAGTGGAGGACTAGTGGAAGGAGGGACCGCAGACAGACTCAGTACTAGGCCTAACATAACAAAATTAGGCTGTAGCCACTTTAAACTAGGTTCCATGGGTACACGGGCAGCAGTGGTCTGGTCAGTGGAGGACTAGTGGAAGGAGGGACCGCAGACAGGCTTACTAGGCCTAACATAACAAAAGTGGGCTGTAGACACTTCGAATTATCTTGCAGGAGTACACAGGCAGCATTGGTGTTGTCAGCGGAGGCCGATTGTAATGAGTGTCTGACAGTTAGTACTCACAAAAAATAAATAGATGTTAATGTCTCGCAATACAACAAAACGAAAACACAAAAGGGTGGAATAATTAGGTACAGGGGTGGGCTACTCTGCTGAGTTTCAGACCTAGTAATTTGGCGCTAAGTATTTACTGGTGTAAATATAGGACACTGCCCCTGACTATTTAAAGTACCATCATACATGTCAACACATTGGTATTGTCAGTGCCAGGCATTGAAGGATGTCAGCGCATAGACTAAACATTGGTGGAACTGTGAGAGATAATTTTGCAAGCGGTAGAGCACTGTTTGAGCTGGGGGGGGGAACTCTCTTGTGGCCGGCGGTACAGGCCCAGGGCCCCTCATGTTACAACGGTGTGTCTGACGTTGGGTGCGCACCACCACCGCCAGAGACACTTTATTGTACTATGAGGGACCCAGTGGCAGTGCCGTCGACCAAAAGCGTGCACACCCACCTCTTCAGACAAACGGCACTCTCACGAGTGCTTCCGCCAAGTGGCGAGACCACGGCCCCGTGGGGGGAGTTTGGCCATTTAGGGAGGTGTAAACATGTCATATGCTGGACAAACAGCTGCTGCAAATTACGAGATTGGAAAAGTCAGTCAGAGCAGTCCACAAGCAAGACCTTTTCATAGGAAAGCTAGGTGTCATCCGGGCAAGGTGGGGCAAAAGAATTCGAAATCCAGTTGTGGTTCATTTTAATGAAGGTTAGATCATCAACATTTTGGGTAGCCAGACGAGTCCTTTTTTCGGTTAATATTGAACCTGCAGCACTGAATACTCTTTCTGATAGGACACTAGCTGCTGGGCAAGCAAGCTCCTGCAATGCATATTCTGCCAATTCTGGCCAGGTGTCTAATTTGGATGCCCAGTAATCAAATGGGAATGACGGTTGAGGGAGAACGTCTATAAGGGATGAAAAATAGTTAGTAACCATACTGGACAAATGTTGTCTCCTGTCACTTTGAATCGATGCTGCAGTACCTGTCCTGTCTGCGGTCATAGCAAAATCACTCCACAACCTGGTCAGAAAACCCCTCTGTCCAACGCCACTTGTGATTTGTGCACCTCTAACACCTGTGGCCTGCTGCCCCCTGCAGCTCGTGTGATAACGATCACCGCTGCTGTGTGCTGGGAATGCCTGAATCAAACGGTCAACAAGAGTTGATTGTTTGGTTGCTAATATTTGTTCCAGGTTTTCATGTGGCATAATATTTTGCAATTTGCCTTTATAGCGAGGATCAAGGAGGCAGGCCAACCAGTAATCGTCATCGGCCATCATTTTACAAATACGTGTGTCCCTTTTGAGGATACGTAAGGCATAATCCGCCATGTGGGCCAAAGTTCCAGTTGTCAAATCTGCGGTTGTGCTGGGTTGAGGGGCAGTTTCAGGCACATCTAAGTCACTTGTCTCCCTAAATAAACCTGACTCCGGCCTTGCAACACCACCAGTTGCTATTGGCCCCGGAGAAGCTTCCTCATTACAAAAATAATCATCCCCATCATCCTCCTCGTCCTCCTCCTCCTCCTCCTGTTCGCCCGCTACCTCGTCCTGTACACTGCCCTGACCAGACAATGGCTGACTGTCATCAAGGCTTTCCTCTTCCTCTGCTGCAGACGCCTGCTCCTTTATGTGCGTCAAACTTTGCATCAGCAGACGCATTAGGGGGATGCTCATGCTTATTATGGCGTTGTCTGCACTAACCAGCCGTGTGCATTCCTCAAAACACTGAAGGACTTGACATATGTCTTGTATCTTCGACCACTGCACACCTGACAACTCCATGTCTGCCATTCTACTGCCTGCCCGTGTATGTGTATCCTCCCACAAATACATAACAGCACGCCTCTTTTCGCACAGTCTCTGAAGCATGTGCAGTGTTGAGTTCCTCCTTGTTGCAACGTCGATGATTAGGCGATGCTGGGGAAGGTTCAAAGACCGCTGATAGGTCTGCATACGGCTGGAGTCTACGGGCGAACGGCGGATATGTGAGCAAAGTCCGCGCACTTTGAGGAGCAGGTCGGATAACCCCGGATAACTTTTCAGGAAGCACTGCACCACCAGGTTTAAGGTGTGAGCCAGGCAAGGAATGTGTTTCAGTTGGGAAAGGGAGATGGCAGCCATGAAATTCCTTCCGTTATCACTCACTACCTTGCCTGCCTCAAGATCTACAGTGCCCAGCCACGACTGCGTTTCTTTCTGCAAGAACTCGGACAGAACTTCTGCGGTGTGTCTGTTGTCACCCAAACACTTCATAGCCAATACAGCCTGCTGACGCTTGGTAGTAGCTGCCCCATAATGGGACACCTGGTGTGCAACAGTGGCAGCTGCGGATGGAGTGGTTGTGCGACTGCGGTCTGTGGACGAGCTCTCGCTTCTGCAGGAGGACGAGGAGGAGGAGGAGGGGGTGCGAACAGCTACAGCCAACTGTTTCCTAGACCGTGGGCTAGGAAGAGCTGTCCCAAAATTGCTGTCCCCTGTGGACCCTGCATCCACCACATTCACCCAGTGTGCCGTGATGGACACGTAACGTCCCTGGCCATGCCTACTGGTCCATGCATCAGTTGTCAGGTGCACCTTTGTACTCACAGACTGCCTGAGTGCATGGACGATGCGCTCTTTAACATGCTGGTGGAGGGCTGGGATGGCTTTTCTGGAAAAGAAGTGTCGACTGGGTAGCTCGTAGCGTGGTACAGCGTAGTCCATCAGGGCTTTGAAAGCTTCGCTTTCAACTAACCGGTAGGGCATCATCTCTAACGAGATTAGTCTAGCTATGTGGGCGTTCAAACCCTGTGTACGCGGATGCGAGGCTAAGTACTTCCGTTTTCTAACGAGAGTCTCATGTAGGGTGAGCTGGACTGGAGAGTTGGAGATCGTGGAACTAGCGGGGGTGCCGGTGGACATGGCAGACTGAGAGACGGTTGGAGACGGTATTGTTGCCGCTGGTGCCCTAGATGCAGTGTTTCCTACTACGAAACTGGTGATTCCCTGACCCTGACTGCTTTGGCCTGGCAACGAAACCTGCACAGATACTGCAGGTGGTGCGGAAAATGGTGGCCTTACAGTGACGGAAGGGATGTTGCGTTGCTGACTAGCTTCATTGGCCGAGGATGCTACAACCTTAAGGGACGTTTGGTAGTTCGTCCAGGCTTGCAAATGCATTGTGGTTAAATGTCTATGCATGCAACTTGTATTTAGACTTTTCAGATTCTGATCTCTGCTTAAGGTAGTTGAACATTTTTGACAGATGACTTTGCGCTGATCAATTGGATGTTGTTTAAAAAAAATGCCAGACTGCACTCTTTCTAGCATCGGATACCTTTTCAGGCATTGCAGACTGAGCTTTAACCGGATGGCCATGCTGTCCTCCAACAGGTTTTGGCTTTGCCACGCATTTTGGGCCAGATACGGGCCCGGCAGATGGAACCTGTTGCGATGTTGATGCCTGCTGTGGCCCCTCCTCCTCCGCGTCAGAACTACTGCCGCCTGCACCCTGTTCCCCCAATGGCTGCCAATCGGGGTCAACAACTGGGTCATCTATAACCTCCTCTTCTATCTCGTTTGCAACTTCGTCTGTTTCACCGTGTAAGTCGGTGGTATAGCGTTCGAGACGGGGAACCATAGTCTCATCAGGGTCTGATTCTGGATCAGTACACTGCGAGGGCAGTGTTGTGGTCTGAGTAAAAGGAACAGCATAGTAATCTGGCTGTGGCTGTGCATCAGTGCACTCCATGTCCGATTCAACTTGTAATAGGCATGGCCTGTTAACTGTTTCACTTTCTAAGTCAGGGACGGTATGTGTAAAGAGCTACATGGAGTAACCCGTTGTGTCGCCTGCCGCATCCTTCTCTGTTGTTGTTTTTGATGAAGAGGACAAGGAAGCGACTTGTCCCTGACCGTGAACATCCACTAACGACGCGCTGCTTTTACATTTACCAGTTTCAGAAGAGGAGGCAAAAGAGCTAGAGGCTGAGTCAGCAAGGTAAGCCAAAACTTGCTCTTGCTGCTCCGGCTTTAAAAGCGGTTTTCCTACTCCCAGAATAGGGAGCGTTCAAGGCCTTGTGTAGCCATATGACGAACCTGGCTCCACAGCTCGAGACTTAGGTGCTATATTGTTTTTCCCACGACCACCTGATGCTCCACCACCACTACCATCATTACCAGCTGGCAATGAACGCCCACGGCCACGACCTCTTCCACCAGACTTCCTCATTGTTTTAAAAACGTAACCAAAGTAACGGTATTTGTTACTGTAAAACAACTTACAAGGCGAACTCAAACTTCTGTAGGATTCAGATATGCCTTTATAGGTGGGTGAGACTGCAAGGAAAATCAGGAACAATGTTACACACTCGGTTTTCTGTGGCACCAAATGAGAGAGATGCCACACACGCAGGACTGTCACTCAAGCACAAAGGCCAATATTAATCTCCCACTGTTTTTTTTTTTCAGGGAGAATTTAAAAACCAAAATAAAAAAAAAATAAAAAACAGACACTAGGCTTTCTGTGGCCCAATATTTGAGAGATGGCACACAGGACTGGCACACAAGCACAAAGGCCAATATTAATCTCCCACTGTTTATTTTTTTTTTCAGGGAGAATTTTAAAACCAAAATAAAAAAATAAAAAAAACAGACACTAGGCTTTCTGTGGCCCAATATTTGAGAGATGGCACACAGGACTGGCACACAAGCACAAAGGCCAATATTAATCTCCCACTGTTTATTTTTTTTCAGGGAGATTTTTAAAACTAAAATAAAAAAAACAAACAAAAAACAGACACTAGGCTTTCTGTGGCCCAATATTTGAGAGATGGCACACAGGACTGGCACACAAGCACAAAGGCCAATATTAATCTCCCACTGTTTTTTTTTTTTTTTTTCAGGGAGAATTTTAAAACCAAAAATCAGACACTAGGCTTTCTGTGGCCCAATATTTGAGAGATGGCACACAGGACTGGCACACAAGCACAAAGGTCAATATTAATCTCCCACTGTTTTTTTTTCAGGGAGAATTTTAAAACCAAAAAGAACAGACACTAGGCTTTCTGTGGCCCAATATTTGAGAGATGGCACACAGGACTGGCACACAAGCACAAAGGCCAATATTAATCTCCCACTGTTTATTTTTTTTTCAGGGAGAATTTTAAAACCAAAATAAAAAAAAACAAAAACAGACACTAGGCTTTCTGTGGCCCAATATTTGAGAGATGGCACACAGGACTGGCACACAAGCACAAAGGCCAATATTAATCTCCCACTGTTTATTTTTTTTTCAGGGAGAATTTTAAAACCAAAATAAAAAAATAGAAAAAACAGACACTAGGCTTTCTGTGGCCCAATATTTGAGAGATGACACACAGGACTGGCACACAAGCACAAAGGCCAATATTAATCTCCCACTGTTTATTTTTTTTTTTCAGGGAGAATTTTAAAACCAAAATAAATAAAAAAAAACAGACACTAGGGTTTCTGTGGCCCAATATTTGAGAGATGGCACACAGGACTGGCACACAAGCACAAAGGCCAATATTAATCTCCCACTGTTGATTTTATTTTTTTCAGGGAGAATTTTAAAAACAAAATAAAAAAAAAAAAAAAACAGACACTAGGCTTTCTGTGGCCCAATATTTGAGAGATGGCACACAGGACTGGCACACAAGCACAAAGGACAATATTAATCTCCCACTGTTTATTTTTTTTCAGGGAGATTTTTAAAACTAAAATAAAAAAAACAAACAAAAAACAGACACTAGGCTTTCTGTGGCCCAATATTTGAGAGATGGCACACAAGCACAAAGGCCAATATTAATCTCCCACTGTTTATTTTTTTTTTCAGGGAGAATTTTAAAACCAAAAATCAGACACTAGGCTTTCTGTGGCCCAATATTTGAGAGATGGCACACAGGACTGGCACACAAGCACAAAGGCCAATATTAATCTCCCACTGTTTTTTTTTTCAGGGAGAATTTTAAAACCAAAATAAAAAACAAAACAAAAACAGACACTAGGCTTTATGTGGCCCAATATTTGAGAGATGGCACACAGGACTGGCACACAAGCACAAAGGCCAATATTAATCTCCCACTGTTTTTTTTTTCAGGGAGAATTTTAAAACCAAAATAAAAAAATAAAAAAACAGACACTAGGCTTTCTGTGGCCCAATATTTGAGAGATGGCACACAGGACTGGCACACAAGCACAAAGGCCAATATTAATCTCCCACTGTTTTTTTTTTTTTTTCAGGGAGAATTAAAAAAAAAAAAAAAAAACAGGGACTGTCCTACAATTACTATCTCCCTGCAGTAATCTCAGCCAGGTATGGCAGGCAGCAATAACAAGGAGTGGACTGCTGCACAAATTAAATCAAAAGTGTGGACAAACAAAAAAGATAGCTGTGCAGAAAGGAAGGAACAACAGGATTTGTGCTTTAAAAAAAGCAGTTGGTTTGCACAGCGGCGTACACACAGCAATGCAGCTATCAGGGAGCCTTCTAGGGCAGCCCAATGAGCTACAGCGCTGAGGAAAAAAAATGTAGCTTCCACTGTCCCTGCAAACAAAAGGTGGTGTTGGACAGTGGAAATCGCTACAGCACAAGCTGTTTGGGGGTTAATGGACCCTGCCTAACGCCATCCCTGCTTCTGACGAAGCGGCAGCAACCTCTCCCTATGCTCAGATCAGCAGCAGTAACATGGCGGTCGGCGGGAACGCCCCTTTATAGCCCCTGTGACGCCGCAGACAGCAAGCCAATCACTGCAATGCCCTTCTCTAAGATGGTGGGGACCAGGACCTATGTCATCACGCTGCCCACACTCTGCGTCCACCTTCATTGGCTGAGAAATGGTGCTTTTCGCGTCATTGAAACGCGACTTTGGCGCGAAAGTCGCGTACCGCATAGCCGACCCCACACAGTGATCGGTTCGGGTTTCATGAAACCCGACTGTGGCAAAAGTCGGTGACTTTTGAAAATGAACGATCCATTTCGCTCAACCCTAATCTTTAACATTGGGTACATAGGCCATGTGGATGTATGCAGGTGTGTCTGCATGCGTCGTTTTGACCCAGCGCCGACCACAACAAAACAACACATGCGGACACATCCGCATACATCTGCAAGGCCTGTGTACCCAATGTTAAAGATAGGTACGCAGGACGCATGCAGACATAGGTGGAGCTGATTGGAAGAGGTGCGGCAGTGGGCGGAGCTTCATGGAAGAAGTACGCAGTCCTCCGCAGCTCAGCCCAACGCAAATGTGAAACCAGCCTTATGTGCAATTTACAATCATTTTTGGTGTATTTCTGCAGTTGGAAATAAACTAAAAATTCACATGCATTTTTTTTACCTGTGGATTTTCCACATCTATTGCAATTCTATGTTGAAAATCTGCGCATAAAACTTGGTGTACCTATTATTGGCATACTGTGGACTTCGAAAAGGCACCAAAGGTCAATTTACGTAGCGATAAAAAAATAAAAAATGAGTGGGCATGAGATTTCTATAAATACTATGCACCTTGTTGGAAATTTAAGATACTAAGTCTTTTGAGTAGTGAAAATATGCAACATCAACAACTCATCAAAAACTCATTATGGGAGCTTGAAGGAGTGGTCCAGAACACAAATTAATGTTCATTTTATATCTGTTTAATACCGTAATCTAATCTACTTTCTAATATACTTTATGACAGGGGACGCACCGCTGCTGCCTCTAATCGTCAGGACAATTACGTAATAGACTAACGAGTGATGGACGAGGTTGCAGCTGTTCTCCCTACTACATCAGTTATTGGGGAACTCACAGTGAGCGTATGATATGTATCCTTCTGATGTGAGACTATATGTAGTTGCAGTGGGTCCTGGGTTCCTTCTGATTCATGACAATGCTAGATCCCCAGACCTGAATCCAATCGAGCACATCTGGAACATCATGTCTCATTTCATCCACCAACCCCATGTTGCACCACAGACTGTCCAGGAGTTTGATTGATGCTTTAATCCATGTCTGGGAGGAGATTACTCAGGTGAATATCTGCCACCTCATCAGGAGCATTGCCAAGCATTGTATGGAAGTCATACAGTCGTGTGGAGGCCATACACACCACTAAGCATCATTTCCTTGTCTTAAGGCATTTCCTGTTATGACCTGGTGGTTAAGAGGCCACACTGAGATGACCTGGTGGCTAAAACGCAACATGGAGCGAGCTCTGAGAAGGTGGTATCTCTACTGACCGCAGTCCCTAATCCTAACAACAACACTAGAAATAGCCGTGGGATGTTCCTGACTCTCCCTAGACACCTCTTCACAGCCTAAGAAATAGCTACCCCTAAAGAAGGAAATAGAAAGCCATCTTGCCTCAGAGAAAACCCCCAAAAGGAAAGATAGCCCCCCACAAATATTGACTGTGAATGGAGAGGGAAATGACGAACATAGAAATGAAATCAGAATTCAGCAAAGGAGGCCAAAACTAAACTAGATAGACAGAGAGAAAAGGATACTGTGCGGTCAGTATAAAAACTACAAAATCCACGCAGAGATTACAAAAATGAACTCCACACCGACTCACGGTGTGGAGGGGCAAATCTGCTTTCCCAGAGCTTCCAGCTAGCCTGAATAAGACATAGTGACAAGCTGGACAAAAAGAAACATATTTGCAAAACAATAGAGTCCAAACGAATGGACAAACAAAAACATGCAAAAACTTATCTTTTGCAGACAAGGACTGGCCATATGAAAATTCCAAGGAGAGAATGAAATCCAACCAAGAACATTGACAGCAGGCATGGACTAAAGCCCAGAGCAGGTTTAAATAACAAACCCAGGCAAGGCGATTAGTGAAGGCAGCTGCTACAGCTATCTAAAGGAGCAGCAGTTCCACTCGAAACCACCAGAGGGAGCTCAAGGGCAGAACTCACAAAAATACCATTAGCAACCACAAGAGGGAGCTCCAGAACGGAATTCACAACAGTACCCTCCTTGAGGAGGGGTCACCGAACCCTCACCAGAGATCCCAGGCCGATCAGGACGAGCCAAATGGAAAGCACGAAACAAATCGGCAGCATGAACATCGGAGGCAACAACCCAAGAATTATCCTCCTGGCCATAACCCTTCCACTTGACCAGATACTGAAGCTTCCGCCTCGAAAAACGAGAATCCAAAATCTTCTCCACCACATATTCCAATTCCCCCTCAACCAACACCGGAGCAGGAGGATCAACGGAGGGAACCATAGGTACCACATATCTCCGCAACTAGGATCTATGGAACACATTATGAATGGAAAAGGAAGCTGGAAGGGCCAAACAAAAAGACACTGGATTGATAATTTCAGAAATCTTATAAGGCCCAATAAAGCGGGGCTTGAACTTAGGGGAAGAAACGTTCATAGAAACATGACGAGAAGACAACCAGACCAAATCACCAACACGAAGCCGGGGACCAACACACCGACGACGGTTAGCAAAACGCTGAGCCTTTTCCTGAGACAACGTCAAATTGTCCACCACATGAGTCCAAATTTGCTGCAACCTGTCCACCACGGAATCCACACCAGGACAGTCAGAAGGCTCAAGCTGCCCTGAAGAAAAACGAGGATGAAAACCAAAGTTACAAAAGAAAGGCGAAACCAAGGTAGCAGAACTAGCCCGATTATTAAGGGCGAACTCGGCCAATGGCAAAAAGGTCACCCAATCATCCTGATCAGCAGACACGAAGCATCTCAAATAGGTTTCCAAGGTCTGATTGGTTCGTTCCGTTTGGCCATTTGTCTGAGGATGGAAAGCTAAAGAAAAAGACAAATCAATGCCCATTCTAGCACAAAAGGACCGCCAAAACCTAGAAACGAACTGGGAACCTCTGTCAGACACAATATTCTCCGGAATACCATGCAAACTAACCACATGCTGAAAAAATAATGGAACCAAATCAGAGGAGAAAGGCAACTTAGGCAACGGCACCAAATGGACCATCTTAGAAAACCGGTCACAAACCACCCAGATGACAGACATCTTCTGAGAGACAGAAATAAAATCAAAGGAAATATGCGTCCAGGGCCTCTCAGGAATAGGCAAAGGCAAAAGCAACCCGCTGGCACGGGAACAGCAAGGCTTAGCCCGAGCACAGGTCCCACAGGACTGCACAAACGAACGCACATCCCGCGACAAGGAAGGCCACCAAAAGGACCTAGCCACCAAATCTCTGGTACCGAAAATCCCAGGGTGACCAGCCAACACCGAACAATGAACCTCAGAATTTACCCTACTAGTCCATCTATCAGGAACAAACAATTTCTCCACAGGACAGCGGTCAGGTTTATCAGCCTGAAACTCCTGAAGTACCCGCCGCAAATCAGGGGAGATGGCAGAAAGAATCACCCCCTCCTTGAGGATCCCAGGCGGCTCAAGAACTCCCGGGGAATCAGGCAAAAAACTCCTAGAAAGGGCATCAGCCTTCACATTCTTAGAACCCGGAATATACGAGACAACAAAATCAAAACGTGAGAAAAACAGAGACCACCGAGCCTGTCTAGGATTCAACCGCTTAGCAGACTCGAGGTAAATCAGATTCTTGTGATCAGTCAAGACCACCACGCGATGCTTGGCTCCCTCAAGCCAATGTCGCAACTCCTCAAATGCCCACGTCATAGCCAACAACTCCCGATTGCCGACATCATAATTACGCTCAGCAGGCGAAAACTTTCTGGAGAAGAAAGCACACGGTTTCATCAAAGAGCCATCAGAATTTCTCTGAGACAAAACGGCCCCTGCCCCAATCTCAGAAGTGTCAACCTCAACCTGAAAAGGGAGAGAAACATCTGGCTGACGCAACACAGGGGCAGAAGTAAAACGACGTTTAAGCTCCTGAAAGGCCTCAACAGCCGCAGAGGACCAATTCACCACATCAGCGCCCTTCCTCGTCAAATCAGTCAGAGGCTTCACCACACTAGAAAAATTAGCAATAAAGCGGCGATAAAAATTGGCAAAGCCCAAAAATTTCTGAAGGCTCTTTACAGATGTAGGTTGAGTCCAATCATGAATGGCCTGAACTTTAACAGGGTCCATTTCAATAGCCGAGGGGGAAAAAATGAAACCCAAAAAAGAAACCTTCTGAACTCCAAAGAGGCACTTAGACCCCTTCACAAACAACGCATTAGCACGAAGGACCTGAAATACCATCCTACCCTGCTTTACATGAGACTCCCAATCATCGGAGAAAACCAAAATATCATCCAAATACACAATCATGAATTTATCCAGATAATTCCGGAAGATATCATGCATAAAGGACTGAAATACCGATGGAGCATTAGAGAGCCCGAATGGCATCACAAGATATTCAAAATGGCCTTCGGGCGTATTAAATGCTGTTTTCCATTCATCACCTTGTTTAATACGCACGAGATTATACGCCCCTCGAAGGTCGATTTTAGTAAACCAACTGGCACCCTTAATCCGAGCAAACAAATCAGAAAGTAAAGGTAAAGGGTACTGGAATTTGACAGTGATCTTATTGAGAAGGCGATAATCAATACAGGGTCTCAAGGAGCCATCCTTCTTGGCAACAAAAAAAAATCCCGCTCCCAACGGTGACGAAGACGGGCGAATATGCCCCTTCTCCAAGGACTCCTTTACATAACTCTGCATAGCGGCATGCTCTGACACAGACAGATTAAAAAGTCGGCCCTTAGGGAACTTACAGCCAGGAATCAAATTACTGGCACAATCGCAGTCCCTATGAGGAGGCAGAGAACTGGACTTGGGCTCATCAAATACATCCTGGAAATCCGACAAAAACTCAGGAACTTCAGAAGAAGGGGACGAGGAAATGGACATCAAAGGAATGTCACTATGTATTCCCTGACAACCCCAACCAGTTACAGACATAGATCTCCAATCCAGCACTGGGTTATGTACCTGTAACCATGGAAAACCCAGCACAACAACATCATGCAAATTACGCAACACCAAAAAGCGAATATTTTCCTGATGTGCTGGAGCCATGTACATGGTTAACTGAGTCCAATACTGAGGTTTATTCTTGGCCAATGGCGTAGCATCAATCCCCCTTAAGGGAATAGGACTCTGCAAAGGCTCCAAGGAAAAACCACAGTGCTTGGCAAATTCTAAGTCCATTAAGTTCAGGGCAGCGCCAGAATCCACAAATGCCGTAACAGAGAAGGACGACAATGAGCAAATCAGGGTAACAGACAAGAGAAATTTAGGCTGTACAGTACTAATGGTAACAGACCCAGGAACCCTCCTAGTACGCTTAGGGAAATCAGAAATAGCATGAGCAGAATCACCACAGTAAAAACACAGGCCATTCTGACGTCTGAATTTCTGTCTTTCTGCTCTAGTCAAAGTCCTATCACATTGCATAAGCTCAGGACTTTGCTCAGAGGATACTGCCATATGGTGCACCACCTTGCGCTCACGCAAGCGCCGATCAATCTGAATGGCTAGAGACATAGATTCGCTCAAACCGGTAGGCGTAGGAAAGCCCACCATAACATCTTTAAGGGTTTCAGAAAGACCTTTTCTGAAAATAGCAGCCTGAGCCTCTTCATTCCACTTAGTGAGCACAGACCATTTTCTAAATTTCTGGCAGTATAACTCTGCCGCTTCTTGACCCTGACACAGGGCCAACAGTGTTTTCTCAGCATGCTCCACTGAGTTAGGTTCGTCATACAACAATCCGAGCGCTTGAAAAAATGCATCCACACTCAACAATGCCGGATCCCCTGTTTCAAGAGCAAAAGCCCAGTCTTGAGGATCACCACGCAGTAAGGATATGATGATTTTTACTTGCTGAATGGGATCACCAGAAGAACGGGGTTTCAAAGCAAAAAACAATTTGCAGCTATTTTTAAAGTTCAAAAACTTGGATCTGTCCCCTAAAAACAAATCAGGAGTAGGAATTCTAGGCTCCAGAGCCGGAGTCTGGACAATATAATCTTGGATACTCTGGACTCTTGCAGCAAGTTGATCCACACGAGAAAACAAACTCTGAACCTCCATACCAGAGCATATATCCAGCACCACCCAGATATCAAGAGGAAAAAAAAGACAGAACAGAGCACAGAAAAAAAAATCAAAGAGAAAAAAAAACTCCAAGTAAATGTGGCGCTAAGCACCTACGGATTTTTTGAATTCATCCACTTCAAGTGAAAAATGTTAAAAAATTCATTTATTTTCTCAAAATAAAAAAATTAAATATATTTGTAAATTTTTTTTAAAAACAGTACAACGCGTTCGGCTGCTATTTTTACAGTGCAGCCTTCATCAGGTTGTAAAAAAACAATACAATAAGCACTATACTGCACTATAGTGCTTATTGTATTGTTTGTTCTTTTTGTTTTTTTACTACCTGATGAAGGCTGCACTGTAAAAATAGCAGCCGAAACGCGTTGTACTGTTTTTAAAAAAAATTTACAAATATATTTTATTTTTTTATTTTGAGAAAATAAATGAATTTTTTAACATTTTTCACTTGAAGTGGATGAATTCAAAAAATCCGTAGGTGCTTAGCGCCACATTTACTTGGAGTTTTTTTTTTTTTCTCTTTGAAATCGCCACCTATGTGGATCTGAAGCAGGATCAACACATAGTTCTCCAAAGTGAGCTGCACACCTTATTGGATTATACAACATACGAAGAAGAGTTGCCTAAAGAATTGATTCCTTGAGAATCTCAACGTGCATTTCTTACCGATAGAAGGTGAGCATAACTACAAATAAAAGAAATGTTTTTAACTTGTTGGTAAAAACGTATTACGCTCAGAGGAAGCGCCGCACTTGTCTCTTTTTTTTCCCCCTCTTTCCCTAAACCAGGGTATTTCTAAAGACAGAAAAAAAAATGGTTCAGAACTTTCTTTTCCTTCTGTTGAGATGCATTTAATTCATTTCTGGCCTGCTGTACTGTTATGACCTGGTGGTTAAGAGGCCACACTGAGATGACCTGGTGGCTAAAACGCAACATGGAGCGAGCTCTGAGAAGGTGGTATCTCTACTGACCGCAGTCCCTAATCCTAACAGCAACACTAGAAATAGCCGTGGGATGTTCCTGACTCTCCCTAGACACCTCTTCACAACCTAAGAAATAGCTATCCCTAAAGAAGGAAATAGAAAGCCATCTTGCCTCAGAGAAAACCCCCAAAAGGAAAGATAGCCCCCCACAAATATTGACTGTGAATGGAGAGGGAAATGACGAACATAGAAATGAAATCAGAATTCAGCAAAGGAGGCCAAAACTAAACTAGATAGAGAGAAAAGGATACTGTGCGGTCAGTATAAAAACTACAAAATCCACGCAGAGATTACAAAAATGAACTCCACACCGACTCACGGTGTGGAGGGGCAAATCTGCTTTCCCAGAGCTTCCAGCTAGCCTGAATAAGACATAGTAACAAGCTGGACAAAAAGAAACATATTTGCAAAGCAATAGAGTCCAAACGAATGGACAAACAAAAACAAGCAAAAACTTATGTTTTGCAGACAAGGACTGGCCATATGAAAATTCCAAGGAGAGAACGAAATCAAACCAAGAACATTGACAGCAGGCATGGACTAAAGCCCAGAGCAGGTTTAAATAACAAACCCAGGCAAGGCGATTAGTGAAGGCCGCTGCTACAGCTATCTAAAGGAGCAGCAGTTCCACTCGAAACCACCAGAGGGAGCCCAAGGGCAGAACTCACAAAAATACCATTAGCAACCACAGGAGGGAGCTCCAGAACGGAATTCACAACAATTTCCACTGAAGTTGGATCAGCCTGTAATTTGATTTTCCACTTTGATTTTGGGTATCATTCCAAATTAAAACCTCTGTGGGATTTTATTGTGAATTACAATGATCATTTTTATGTTTTATTGTTCTCAACACATTCCACTATGTAATGAATAAAGATTTGCAGCTGGAATATTTCATTGAGTGATATCTAGAATGTGGTATGTTAGTTTCCTTTATTTTTTTAGCAGTGTATATATATATATATATATATATATATATATATATATATATATTATTTATATACCCTGGTACGGTCCCTGTCAATTCCACAATAACAAATGGAACTAGCTGCCACTACCAATCGTTTATACAGGCTTATTGGACACCCATTATAAGTTAGCGTGAAGGCTTCAGGGGTGCGGTTTACAAGACAAGGGGAACGGAGTTATTACATTTTATATATTTAATCCAGAAAGGTAGACAGTGTATAAAATAAGTATACAAAGATGTTACAAAATGGGAACAAAACAGTTCATCATATACAATTATATAGCATAAGAGGGATAACAAAAGAAAAGTACTAAACCTGTGTCACAAAAAGGTCTCAGAGCTTAGCAGAGGAAGGCACTGCAAAGGAAAACGACAGAACCAAACTCTGAATTTTGTTATATCAAGGTTATGCCCACATACAGTGGGGGAAATAAGTATTTGATCCCTTGCTGATTTTGTAAGTTGACAATAACATGAGCAGTCTACAATGTTAAGGGTAGGTTAATTTTAACATTGAGAGATAGATTATTAAAAATAATATTCAGAAAATCACATTGGATAAATTATATATATTTATTTGCATTTTGCAGTGAGAAATAAGTGTTTGATCCCCTTGGCAAACAAAACATAATACTTGGTGACAAAACCCTTGTTGGCGAGCACAGCAGTCAAACTGTCATGATTAGGACATGGTTAATGTCCTGTTCTCTCAGGCATAACTTTGTTGGCCTCTCTTTCAATCTGGAGGGGTATTTATTCTCATTCCAGCCTTCGTTTTGCTGTCATCTAAACGTTCTGTTTTGGTCTGTGTGTCTGACCCCTGGAGTGTGTGCCCAGTTTGCAAAGTGTTTCCTTTGCTCTCCGTGCGTTACTCTGTTTGTTCTTCTGGATTTCTGACCTCTGGCTTCACTTCTGACAATCCCTGTCTCTCCCTCTTTGTACTTCGTTATCGCCTGGCTCCGATCTTAGTTTGTTTGAAAAATTTCGTGTGTTTATCCCTTCTCTGCACCTCGGCGTCTGTCTCCGCCCCTGACCACCTCCCATTCTGTCACATGAGCCAGGTCCTGTTTGCAACCTGGTTAGTAACCCAGTGTTTTGTTCAGCTCCCTTGCTGCTGTGTACAGCGTTTCCCACAGCAGTATTACCCGGAAGTCGCGACACAGATGTTTTTTGTAGTTGATGATGAGGTTTGCGCACATGTCAGGAGGAATTTTGGTCCACTCCTCTTTGCAGATCATCTCTAAATCATTAAGATTTTGAGGTTGTCACTTGGTAACTCCCTTCATAAATTTTCTATTGGATTAAGCTCTGCAGACTGGCTAGGCCACTCCATTACCTTAATATGCTTCTTTTTGAGCCACTCCTTTGTTGCCTTGGCTGTATGTTTTGGATCATTGTTTTGCTGGAAGACCCAGCCACGACCCACGACGGAGGGAAGAAGGTTGTCACTCAGGATTTTACGGTACGCGGCTCCATCCATTCTCCCATTGATGCGGTGAAATAGTCCTGTGTCCTTAGCAGAAAAACACCCCCAAAAAATAATGTTTGCATGCCCATGCTTGACAGTGGGGACGGTGTTCTTTGGATCATAGGCAGCATTTTTCTTCTCTTCTTTTGTCAGTGGGCAAACTAACAAAATTAGCAAGGGATCAAATACTTATTTCCCCCACTGTACCTCCCCTTGGTGAATTCATAAGGCGGGCTGGTCATGGGATTTGCTAGGTCATTAGAAGATTATGAGATCTCTAACTTTCAGGAATTTTTTATTCCTGCAGATCCTGTCATGTGTCAGGGTTCAAACCCTTGACCCTGTGCTTTGTGGTCGGCTTCTCTGTCCACTGAGCCAGAGGAGATACACCTTTTCTCCTCGTGTTTAGTTTCTGTTATCCTTGCTTCAGTCTTTTTAGGGCAACAGGTGTTTTCATTTACTCATTTGTCTGCCCTATCACATTTTGGGTGCAGCTTTATATACTTTCCCTGTGCTGGTATTTCCTGCTGGTGATAGTCTCATTTGGATGTCCAGTCATAGTGCTGTAGTTTAAGCTAGTCAATAAAAGACCATCTAGAGTTTATCTCTCTGGTGTTTATGCTCTTTATCCTGCACCTATCTTCTGTTTCTTTTTAGGAAGTAGGAGGCATATTCTCTAACAGTATGTACTTTATCCTTTATTTTGTATTTCGTGGTTTGCTTTACTCACTCTGGGATCTCTTTCTGGTTCAGCACTCTAACCCTTCTTTAGAAAATTCACACTTTGGTCTGCCCTTCAGTTGTTTAGGAGGAACATAAAGCACTTAACAGACTTTCAGGCACCATAGGTCCGAGTTGCCATTATATAGTCAGTGGTTAGGGCTATCTCAGCTCATGCAGGAACCACTAGGAACTGCATGGTCAGGATCTTTAGTCTGTACAAGGAGCAACAGTGTTATGGGGGTGTCATGTCCACCTTGGAGACTTGGAGTTAGACAGTTACGTCGGGTAATGAATCACATTCTTTTTTAGAGATGGTGTGATTTATGTCCTATTTTAAATTGATTGCCTTTTCTTTGATGCTGACTCTTTACATGCTGGCTGAGACCATACAGCCTGGTTGTTCTCGGCTGCAACTGCTTATCTTTTACTCCCTCTTCATATACTGCTCTGGACATTTTGTCTCTGCCGGTGAAAGATTCGTCTTCCTGTGTTAAGTGGTAAAGCTAAGTGGTTGGAGTGGAGTTGTTGTAGTAGTTATCAGTAGTTTGCTATGTGATGCAGTGACCCCTGTTTCAGGTAGGGAGCACTGCATGGTCTCTCCAGAATACGCATGGAGGCGTATTGCGGCCATAGGGATGCATGGCAGTCGCAGGCATAACTATGGTGATGAGGCAAAGTCCGGCATTACTGTGAATGGCCGGTATGTGAGTCCCAGAGGAAGATACTCTGTGCTGTCAGCCTGAAGTAAGTGTGTAAGATGTATGTAAGAAGTATGTAAGTATGTCTCTAAGTATGGACCTGAATGGTTCTGTGCTGGAAAGTCCTGGAAGCCTATGTGTTGGGAGTGCTAACTTCCTGAATAGCACGTGGTGGGGCTTTGGGACCCGGTGGCCTTTGTGTTGGACGGTCCCAAGTGGGGACGGACGTCCTGAACAGCACACTGTAGAGGCCTTGATGTTAAGAGGTTCAGAGTGAGGACTGGAATCCCTGAAGAGCACCTGGTGGGGCCAAGGACCTGCAGAGCCGGTGATGGCTGCTATGTGGAGAAGCTACCGTCCTCTAGGGGGTCTGGACTGACTGATATGTGCCTGCCAGGCAAGTTGGTGAACCCCGTAAGGCAGTTTCCCCAGGAGAGAGGACTGACAAGGAGTCAGCAGGTGGAGCAGGAGCTCCCATAAGGTACCTATACAGACTGTTGGTGCTTGTTATGAACTAATGAACTGAGTGGTATACCCACAGCAACTGGTCAGAAGAGGACCCGTGTGTTTAGTTACTGCAAACTAATGATGTGAAGCCTGATACAAAAACATTTTCACCTTTTGTTGGTTTGGTGGTTTATGCTGTATAAATTAAACTGCATGGACTGTTTAAATGAAAAACCGTGCATGCCTGAGTGTATCCCATTGCCAAGCGAGTGTTCGCCAACACATGCGGTGAGCGCTATCTCACATTATATATTTATATATTGTGATGCAGTGACCCCTGCTGCGGCTAGGGGGCGCTGTGTGTGCTCCTCAGGATATGTGGTTATAATGGTGATAATGAGTGACTGGCAGGATTGTAAATGACTGGTATGTGTCGCAGAGGGAGTCTGCACTGTAAGCCAGAAGTAATGTTGTTGTTCTGGTACCTGTAGTGCCACAAGTGTTTGTATAGTTGTGAAGGGAGGCTTGCAGTGCTAGTTTGAGAGCTGGGTGGGTCGAACTAGCCACACACACCTCCCATCTATGGGAGTGGTTACAACTACATAATGTGACCATGGTGTGCTCACATGGTCCCTGTAATGGAAGTGTTAGATCCTGGACGGCTTGTGTGGTGGGAGATCCTGACCGTGGACCGGATCCCTGAAAAGCACACTGAGAGGCCGTGGATCTGAAGACCTGTGTGTTGGGAGATCCTGGGAGAAGGATCGGATTCTTGAATAGCGCACTGAGAGGCCGTGGATCTGAAGACCTGTGTGTTGGGAGATCCTGGGAGTAGGATCAGATCCCTTAATAGTGCACTAAGAGACTGGTGTGTTGGACGGTCCCAGGTGTGGACAGACGTCCTGAAGAGTGCATGGAAAGTGTTGTGAATTCTGTGGCAGAGCTCCCTCCTGTGGTCACAAGTGGTACTTGGGTCTTTGCCTCTGATGTCCATGCTCCCGATCTTGTTCGTG
The DNA here is from genome assembly GCF_032444005.1 of Ranitomeya imitator. Taxonomy (NCBI): domain Eukaryota; kingdom Metazoa; phylum Chordata; class Amphibia; order Anura; family Dendrobatidae; genus Ranitomeya; species Ranitomeya imitator. The sequence continues at coordinate 348,617,966 of NC_091282.1, read as the reverse complement.
CCTTTCATATGGCTCATCCTGGTCGTCCTGGGGGCTCTGGTGAGGGTTCGGTGACCCCTCCTCAAGGGGGGGTACTGTTGTGAATTCTGTGGCAGAGCTCCCTCCTGTGTTCACAAGTGGTACTTTGGCTGATTTTCTCTGTGAGCTTCCGTTGGTGGAGGAAAGTGGTACTGCGGCTTCTGAGTTTCCTTCCTCAGGTGATGTGGTGAAGTCGTTAGGTGCTGCTCTATTTAACTCCACCTAGTGCTTTGATCCTGGCCTCCAGTCAATGTTCTAGTATTGGACCTGTTTCCTCCTGGATCGTTCCTGTGGCCTGCTGGTCTGCATAGCTAAGTTCTGCTTTGCTATTTTGTTTGCTGTTTTTTTTCTGTCCAGCTTGTCTTTTGTTTTTTCCTGCTTGCTGGAAGCTCTGGGACGCAGAGGGTGTACCTCCGTGCCGTTAGTTCGGTACGGAGGGTCTTTTTGCCCCCTTTGCGTGGTTTTTGTAGGGTTTTGTGTTGGCCGCAAAGTTACCTTTCCTATCCTCGCTCTGTTCAGAAAGTCGGGCCTCACTTTGCTAAATCTATTTCATCTCTACGTTTGTCTTTTCATCTTAACTCACAGTCATTGTATGTGGGGGCTGCCTTTTCCTTTGGGGTATTTCTCTGAGGCAAGGTAGGCTTATTTTCTATCTTCAGGCTAGCTAGTTTCTCAGGCTGTGCCGAGTTGCATAGGGAGCGTTAGGCGCAATCCACGGCTGCCTCTAGTGTGGTTGGAGAGGATTAGGGATTGCGGTCAGCAGAGTTCCCACGTCTCAGAGCTCGTTCAATGTTTTTGGGTTATTGTCAGGTCACTGTATGTGCTCTGACCTCTATGTCCATTGTGGTACTGAATTACCTTATCATAACAGTACTGGAGGCCAAAAGTACTAATGATTCTCAATAGAGGGAAAAAAGAAGTTCTGAGACCATTTTTTTTTCTCTGCACTGTGTTTTGCCTTTTTTTTCCCCTAGACATTTGGGTGGTTCAGGACACAGGTGTAGCGATGAACATTAAAGGTCTGTCTTCATGTGTGGATCAGCTCACGGCAAGAGTACAAAATATTCAAGACTTTGTGGTTCAGAATTCTATGTTAGAACCGAGAATTCCTATTCCTGATTTGTTTTTTGGAGATAGAACTAAATTTCTGAGTTTCAAAAATAATTGTAAACTATTTCCAGCTTTGAAACCTCGCTCCTCTGGTGACCCAGTTCAACAAGTTAGGATCATTATTTCTTTTTTACGTGGCGACCCTCAGGACTGGGCATTTTCTCTTGCGTCAGGAGATCCTGCATTAAGTAATATCGATGCGTTTTTCCTGGCTCTCGGATTGCTGTACGATGAACCTAATTCAGTGGATCAGGCAGAGAAAAATTTGCTGGCTCTGTGTCAGGGTCAGGATGAGATAGAGGTATATTGTCAGAAATTTAGAAAGTGGTCCGTACTCACTCAATGGAATGAAGGTGCGCTCGCAGCTATTTTCAGAAAGGGTCTCTCTGAAGCCCTTAAGGAAGTCATGGTGGGATTTCCTATGCCTGCTGGTCTGAATGAGTCTATGTCTTTGGCCATTCAGATCGGTCGACGCTTGCGTGAGCGTAAATCTGTGCACCATTTGGCGGTATTACCTGAGCCTATGCAGTGCGATAGGACTTTGACCAGAGTTGAACGGCAAGAACACAGACGTCTGAATGGGCTGTGTTTCTACTGTGGTGATTCCACTCATGCTATCTCTGATTGTCCTAAGCGCACTAAGCGGTTCGCTAAGTCTGCCACCATTGGTACGGTACAGTCAAAATTTCTTCTGTCCGTTCCCTTGATCTGCTCTTTGTCATCGTATTCTGTCATGGCATTTGTGGATTCAGGCGCTGCCCTGAATTTGATGGACTTGGAGTATGCTAGGCGTTGTGGGTTTTTCTTGGAGCCCTTGCAGTGTCCTATTCCATTGAGAGGAATTGATGCTACGCCTTTGGCCAAGAATAAGCCTCAGTACTGGACCCAGCTGACCATGTGCATGGCTCCTGCACATCAGGAGGTTATTCGCTTTCTGGTGTTGCATAATCTGCATGATGTGATCGTGTTGGGGTTGCCATGGCTACAAGTCCATAATCCAGTATTAGATTGGAAATCCATGTCTGTGTCCAGCTGGGGTTGTCAGGGGGTACATGGTGATGTCCCATTTCTGACTATTTCGTCATCCACCCCTTCTGAGGTTCCAGAGTTCTTGTCTGATTACCAGGATGTATTTGATGAGCCCAAGTCCGATGCCCTACCTCCGCATAGGGATTGTGATTGTGCTATCGATTTGATTCCTGGTAGTAAATTCCCAAAAGGTCGACTGTTTAATTTATCTGTGCCTGAGCACGCCGCTATGTGGAGTTATGTGAAGGAGTCCTTGGAGAAGGGGCATATTCGCCCGTCATCGTCGCCATTAGGAGCAGGGTTCTTTTTTGTAGCCAAGAAGGATGGTTCGCTGAGACCTTGTATAGATTACCGCCTTCTAAATAAGATCACGGTTAAATTTCAGTACCCCTTGCCGTTGTTATCTGATTTGTTTGCTCGGATTAAGGGGGCTAGTTGGTTCACCAAGATAGATCTTCGTGGTGCGTATAATCTTGTGCGTATTAAGCGAGGCGATGAATGGAAAACTGCATTTAATACGCCCGAGGGCCATTTTGAGTATCTAGTAATGCCATTCGGACTTGCCAATGCTCCATCAGTGTTTCAGTCCTTTATGCATGACATCTTCCGAGAGTACCTGGATAAATTCCTGATTGTGTACTTGGATGACATTTTGATCTTCTCGGATGATTGGGAGTCTCATGTGAAGCAGGTCAGAACGGTGTTTCAGGTCCTGCGTGCTAATTCTTTGTTTGTGAAGGGATCAAAGTGTCTCTTTGGTGTTCAGAAGGTTTCATTTTTGTGGTTCATCTTTTCCCCTTCTACTATCGAGATGGACCCTGTTAAGGTCCAAGCCATCCATGATTGGACTCAGCTGACATCTCTGAAAAGTCTGCAAAAGTTCTTAGGCTTTGCTAATTTTTATCGTCGCTTCATCTGCAATTTTTCTAGTATTGCTAAACCATTGACCGATTGGACCAAGAAGGGTGCTGATGTGGTCAATTGGTCTTCTGCTGCTGTGGAAGCTTTTCAAGAGTTGAAGCGTCGTTTTTCTTCTGCCCCTGTGTTGTGTCAACCAGATGTTTCGCTTCCATTCCAGGTCGAGGTTGATGCTTCTGAGATTGGAGCAGGGGCTGTTTTGTCGCAGAGAAGTTCTGATTGCTCGGTGATGAAACCATGCGCCTTCTTTTCCAGGAAGTTTTCGCCTGCTGAGCGAAATTATGATGTGGGCAATCGAGAGTTGCTGGCCATGAAGTGGGCATTCGAGGAGTGGCGTCATTGGCTGGAAGGAGCTAAGCATCGCGTGGTGGTCTTGACTGATCATAAGAACTTGACTTATCTCGAGTCTGCCACGCGGTTGAATCCTAGACAGGCTCGTTGGTCGCTGTTTTTTGCCCGTTTTGACTTTGTGATTTCGTACCTTCCGGGCTCTAAAAATGTGAAGGCGGATGCTCTGTCTAGGAGTTTTGTGCCCGACTCTCCGGGTTTATCTGAGCTGGCGGGTATCCTCAAAGAGGGAGTAATTGTGTCTGCCAGCTCCCCTGATTTGCGGCGGGTGCTGCAAAAATTTCAGGCTAATAAACCTGATCGTTGCCCAGTGGAGAAACTGTTTGTCCCTGATAGGTGGACGAATAAAGTTATCTCTGAGGTTCATTGTTCGGTGTTGGCTGGTCATCCTGGAATCTTTGGTACCACAGAGTTAGTGGCTAGATCCTTTTGGTGGCCATCTCTGTCGCGGGATGTGCGTTCTTTTGTGCAGTCCTGTGGGATTTGTGCTCGGGCTAAGCCCTGCTGTTCTCATGCCAGTGGGTTGCTTTTGCCCTTGCCGGTCCCGAAGAGGCCTTGGACACATATCTCTATGGATTTTATTTCAGATCTTCCCGTCTCTCAAAAGATGTCAGTCATTTGGGTGGTCTGTGATCGCTTCTCTAAGATGGTCCATTTGGTACCCTTGTCTAAATTACCTTCCTCCTCTGATTTGGTGCCATTGTTCTTCCAGCATGTGGTTAGTTTACATGGCATTCCAGAGAATATCGTTTCTGACAGAGGTTCCCAGTTTGTTTTGAGGTTTTGGCGAGCCTTTTGTGGTAGGATGGGCATTGACTTGTCTTTTTCCTCGGCTTTCCATCCTCAGACTAATGGCCAGACCGAACGAACCAATCAGACCTTGGAAACATATCTGAGATGCTTTGTTTCTGCTGATCAGGATGACTGGGTGTCCTTTTTGCCTTTGGCTGAGTTCGCCCTTAATAATCGGGCCAGCTCGGCTACCTTGGTTTCGCCGTTTTTCTGCAACTCTGGGTTCCATCCTCGTTTCTCTTCAGGGCAGGTTGAGTCTTCGGACTGTCCTGGTGTGGATACTGTGGTGGACAGGTTGCAGCAGATTTGGACTCATGTAGTGGACAATTTGACCTTGTCCCAGGAGAAGGCTCAACGTTTCGCTAATCGCAGACGCTGTGTGGGTCCCCGACTTCGTGTTGGGGATTTGGTTTGGTTATCTTCTCGTCATATTCCTATGAAGGTTTCCTCTCCTAAGGTTAAACCTCGTTTCATTGGTCCGTATAGGATTTCTGAGGTTCTTAATCCTGTGTCTTTTCGTCTGACCCTTCCAGATTCTTTTTCCATACATAACGTATTCCATAGGTCATTGTTGCGGAGATACGTGGCACCTATGGTTCCATCTGTTGATCCTCCTGCCCCGGTTTTGGTGGAGGGGGAGTTGGAGTATATTGTGGAGAAGATTTTGGATTCTCGTGTTTCAAGACGGAGACTCCAGTATCTGGTTAAGTGGAAGGGTTATGCTCAGGAGGATAATTCCTGGGTCTTTGCCTCTGATGTCCATGCTCCCGATCTTGTTCGTGCCTTTCATTTGGCTCATCCTGGTCGTCCTGGGGGCTCTGGTGAGGGTTCGGTGACCCCTCCTCAAGGGGGGGTACTGTTGTGAATTCTGTGGCAGAGCTCCCTCCTGTGGTCACAAGTGGTACTTTGGCTGATTCTCTCTGTGAGCTTCCGTTGGTGGAGGAAAGTGGTACTGCGGCTTCTGAGTTTCCTTCCTCAGGTGATGTGGTGAAGTCGTTAGGTGCTGCTCTATTTAACTCCCCCTAGTGCTTTGATCCTGGCCTCCAGTCAATGTTCTAGTATTGGACCTGTTTCCTCCTGGATCGTTCCTGTGGCCTGCTGCTCTGCATAGCTAAGTTCTGCTTTGCTATTTTGTTTGCTGTTTTTTTTCTGTCCAGCTTGTCTTTTGTTTTTTCCTGCTTGCTGGAAGCTCTGGGACGCAGAGGGTGTACCTCCGTGCCGTTAGTTCGGTACGGAGGGTCTTTTTGCCCCCTTTGAGTGGTTTTTGTAGGGTTTTGTGTTGACCGCAAAGTTACCTTTCCTATCCTCGCTCTGTACAGAAAGTCGGGCCTCACTTTGCTAAATCTATTTCATCTCTACGTTTGTCTTTTCATCTTAACTCACAGTCATTATATGTCGGGGCTGCCTTTTCCTTTGGGGTATTTCTCTGAGGCAAGGTAGGCTTATTTTCTATCTTCAGGCTAGCTAGTTTCTCAGGCTGTGCCGAGTTGCATAGGGAGCGTTAGGCGCAATCCACGGCTGCCTCTAGTGTGGTTGGAGAGGATTAGGGATTGCGGTCAGCAGAGTTCCCACGTCTCAGAGCTCGTTCAATGTTTTTGGGTTATTGTCAGGTCACTGTATGTGCTCTGACCTCTATGTCCATTGTGGTACTGAATTACCTTATCATAACAGGAAAGGCCAAATGTATGCAGAGTCTGCAACGGCACTGCATTGGGGAGCTACAGCCCGTCTGACGATCTGGACTGACTGATGTGTGACTGCCAGGCAAGTTGATGATCCCAGTTCAGCAGTTTCCCTGGAGTAGAGAGGACTGACAGGAGGTCAGCATGTGGAGCAGGAGCTCCAGAAAGATAACACCCAGGAAGAGGGCTATCATAACGGCAGAGAAGTATCTGCCAGTGGAACAGACTGTCGGTGCTTGTTATGTTCCATGGACATTGATGAACTGTGTGTGCACTGACAGTGGGTCAGTTAAAGAACTGTGCGGTCACCCATAGTAACTGAACAGAGGAAGGTGCAGCATGTTTAGAGACTGCAACTTAATGTTATCTGTAGGTGCCTATTGTGTTCTATGAAGTATATAATGAACTGTGCATAACCCAGTTTATGACTGCATAATAAACCGCATGGACTGTTTTTGTGAGAAAAACGTGCCTGTGTAACTGAGTCCCGTTGCTAAGTGAGTTTCCCCCAACACATGCAGTAAGCGATATCTCACATAATATAAATAAATATATATATACTGTTATTCTGAACAGTTAAGCAAGTTGAAGAAGAAACATTTTTTAAAGGGCTAAAGTTAACGATGACACATTTACTTTGAATATTAGGCCGAAGAATATATATTATCATTTTGTGAGCCGGCCAGCTGTGAATAGCAGTAACCTGACATCACTGCTTATCAGTAGTATAGCTACCGGGGGGGGGCAGGGGGGTGGTCGCCCAGGGCCCCGCGCTCTGAGAGGGCCCACCCAGAGCTACACTACTGTAACCGTATCGGCGCATGCAGCGTGCCAATACAGTTACATTCTGCGGCAAAGCAGGGAGAATCGATCTCCCTGCTCTGTCGCCCAGCCGCTTTGGGGCCTCTGAGCCGGCAGGGGGACCTCGGTGCCAGCAGTAGGCCCCCCACCCATCATCACAAGGTCAGCTGTACCGGCATTTAGCTGATACAGCTGATCGCATTCATGGGAGAAGGAGCGCTTAGCTCCTTCTCCCATCATCCCCTGTCAGCGTCTGGCATCACCGACGCCGACACTGACAGCGGGTGCGATGACGTCACTAACCGGCGCCCGCTGTCAGGAGATGAGCGGGCGCTCAGAGCTGCGGAGGAATCTGGAAGAAGAGGGGTGAGTATTTATTTTTATGGGGGCTGCCATATACTACAGGGTCTGCCTATAGGGGTGCTGCCTTATACTACAGGGTCTGCCTATAGGGGTGTTGCTTTATACTACAGGGTCTGCCTATGGGGTGCTGCCTTATACTACAGGGTCTGCCTATAGTGGTGCTGCCTTATACTACAGGGTCTGCCTATAGGGGTGCTGCTTTATACTACAGGGTCTGCCTATGGGGTGCTGCTTTATATAACAGGGTCTGCCTATAGGGGTGCTGCCTTATACTACAGGGTCTGCCTATAGGGGTGTTTCTTTATACTACAGGGTCTGCCTATGGGGTTCTGCCTTATACTACCGGGTCTGTCTATAGGGGTGCTGCCTTATACTACAGGGTCTGCCTATGGTGGTGTTGCCTTATACTACAGGGTCTGCCTATAGGGGTGCTGCCTTATACAAGAGGGTCTGCCTATGGGGTGCTGCCTTATACTACATGGTCTGCCTATGGGGTGCTGCCTTATATTACAGGGTCTGCCTATGGGGGTGCTGCCTTATACTACAGAGTCTGCCTATGGGGTGCTGCCTTATACTACAGGGTCTGCCTATGGGGTGCTGCCTTATACTACAGAGTCTGCCTATGGGTGCTGCCATGTGCTATAGAGTTTGCCTATGGGTGCTGCCTTGTGCTATAGTGTCTGCCTATGGGGGTTGCATTATACAATATAGAATTTGCCTATGGGGGCTGCCTTGTGCTATAGAGTCTGCCTATGGGGGTGCACTATACAATATTGAATAGGCTTATGGGGAGTGCATTACACTATATGGAGGCTTATGAGGAGTGCATTATTTTACATTTAGGACGATGTGGTGCATTATACTATATGGAGGCTATCTAGGGGGCATCATACAGTGTGGAGATTACAGTGAGGAGGCCATCGTACAGTGTGGGGATTACAGTGAAGGGGCCATCATACAGTGTTGGAGCCATCAAACAATTTGTGGGATACTAAGGGGTCAGTATACTGTGTGGGTGGTACTATACAGCGAGGGGGCATTATACTGTGTATAGGGGAGCTGCACAGGGGGCAGACTCGGGACATTAATAAATGTAAAGTGGGCACTTATTGTTATAGGGGAAATCAGGTTACTGTGACTATCAAAGGGGCACTCAGGGCATTATTACTTTCTTGGGAGCAAAATGTGGGCACTGTTTTCTAGGGCACTTGCACCCGGAATTACTATATTCTAGAGGGTTGCTTTAGAACTTAGAGGGTACAGAGAACCACACAGCAGGTGCAGTAATAGGGTCACATACAGCAGCGGCTCAGTATTGGGGTATCAGCAGGATGAGGAGTTTGTGCAGGTTGGGAATAGATGGTGATAGCTGGAATATGAGAAGTGAAACGTGACTTTTGTTGCATTCTCTGCAGCCGATTCGTGGCTGGAAGACGTTGTGTCTGTCTGGGCCAGATGGAAAAGATGGGAAAAGTGAACGATTCCATCAGAAAGATCGTCAGCAGTAAGTCGTTATCTGTAACTGCTGTGATCTCTTATATGTTCTTTAGGACTGGTATCTATCACAGAGCATATGGTGGTAATATCCATGTTGGTCTTTATATAGAGATTATCTTCAGTAACAGCGCAGTCATCTGCTGAGGTTCTCCCACTCTATTAAAGGGAACCTGTCACTCCCAAAATCGAAGCCCATTAGCATCAGGGGCTTATCGATAGCATTCTGGAATGCTGTAGATAAGCCCCCGAAGTATCCTGAAAGTCCCGCTGCGATGAGCGTCGCAGTCCGGGCCAGGGCCTCCCATCTTCTTATGATGACATCCTCCTCTTGTATTCACGCTACGGCTCCGGCGCAGGTGTACTTTGTTTGCCCTGTTGACGGCAGAGCAAAGTACTGTTGTGCGGAGGCGCCGGGCCTCTCTGACCTTTCCCGACACCTGCGCACTGCAGTACTTTGCTCTGCCCTCAACAGGGCAGACAAAGTACACCTGCGCCGGAGCCGCAGCGTGAGTACAAGAAGAAGACGTCATCGTAAGAAGATGGGAGGCCCCGGACCGGACCGCGATGCCCATCAGACCGTACCTCAGTGGGACCGCCTCTGGGTGAGTATAATATAACCTCTTTTTCTCATCTCTCAGGATACATTGGGGCTTATCTACAGCATTACAGAATGCTGTAGATAAGCCCCTGATGCTGGTGGGCTTAGCTCATCTTCGATTTTGGGGATGACAGGTTCCCTTAAAGGTGCACCACCCAGTTGTAATCAAGGTTACCTGGTTAGGGGCCCACTCAGTAGCTTCGCCCCCCATGAACCAAAACCCTAGCTACGCCTCTGCTGCTCATCACTGCCACTTGTTCTCACGATACTCTCAGTTTGTTTTTGAGGCTGTGGTGAGCAGTAATGTTACTGATGTCACAGCTCATCACAGCCTCCAGATGTAGCAGAATTGGGGATTTTCGTGGGACATCGATGTGGATTACAGCGGACCTGTACTGTACACATTGCGGTTTTTCCGCAAGCATCTGTTGTGGAAAATATGTGGTGTCTTAGGCTGGTTTCACATTTGCGTTTTTTTTTTTTTTGCGTTTTTGCGGTAAAAAACGTGAAAAAACGCGTGCAAACGCCGCGTTTTTTAGACGCATGCCTTTTTGCATGTGGTGAAAAAAACACGGTGTTTTAACGTGTTTACATGCGTTTTTTCATGCGTTTGCATTTTTAAAAGCATGCAGATAAATGTGTGACAGCTGCCAATCATCAAAATAAAGTAAAAAACCCACTATAAACAGAAAGAGCTAGGGTTAGGGTTAGGGTTAGGGGTAGGGATCCTAACCCTAACCCTAAAGGGATCCTAACCCTAACCCTAACCCTAAAGGGAGCCTAACCCTAACCCTAACCCTAAAGGGATGCTAACCCTAAAGGGATCCTAACCCTAACCCTACCCCTAACCCTACCCTTAAAGGGATTAGGGTTAGGGGTAGGGTTAGGATCCCTTTAGAGTTAGGGTTAGGGGTAGGGTTAGGGGTAGGGTTAGGGGTAGGATCCCTTTATCAATTTTATGGTGTGGGGTGGTTTATGAGTGTTGTTTTTTTTTTTTAATAAAAACGCATGCGTTTTTAACGCATGCAAACACATGTGGTTATAAAAACGCATGCGTTTACATAGACAACAATGCATTTTTTTGCCGCAAAAAACGCATGCGTTTATTTGTGGCAAAAAATCCACTGTTAAATATACTACATGTTGCATTTCTGCAACACAACGCATGCATAAAAAAGACGCATGCGGTGGCAAAACGCGGCAAAACGCATGCAAAAAAACACATGCGTTTTTAATGATAAGTATAGGGGGAAAAACGCATGCGTTTTTTTGCGTTTTTTACCGCAAAAATACAAAAAAAACGCAAATGTGAAACCAGCCTTACACTTCAAGCAAAGTGAATGAGATTTCTGAATAATCATACACACACTGCTTATTTTTTCATTGCAGATTTGAAGCAGATTGAAACATGTGTAATGTCAATTGTTGCAGCATATTTCACCCGTTCTAATGAAATGGGGAAAATACGTAACAAAAACACGTGTAAAAACAAACACGGCAAAAACACGTACAGTATTTTATGCATCGTTTTTCCTGTCAAAACATTAGGGCTTTCAACAGTTTTTTCTTGAATTCCTGACAGTGTGCACATGGCCCAAGTAACGGTCCTGTGTCTTCTCCACCACCCACATTCACTATATGTCCCTGGTAGCGTCATTATGATTTAGGGGGTGGGACAAGATGTTGTCATGGTCTTATAATGAAATGGGGGGGTGAGGATGCTATGTCCCCCATCCAGTTTTAATGTGCCCCAGCCTGGTTCCCTTCCTGGGTTAAATTGCCCCATCCTGGTCCCCTTCGTCGGTTAATGTGCCCCATCCTAGTCCCCTTCATGGGTTAATGTGCCCCACCCTAGTTCCCTTCTTGGGTTAATGTGCCCCATTCCGGTCCCCTTCATCGGTTAATGTGCCCCATCCTAGTCCCCTTCATGGGTTAATGTGCCCCACCCTTGTTCCCTTCATGAGTTAATGTGTCCCATCCCGGTCTCCTTCGTAGACTAATGTGCCTCATCTCAGTCCCCTTCATAGGGTAAATGTGCCCCATCCCGGTCCCCTTCTTGGGTTAATAAACCCCATCCTTGTCCCTTTAATGGGTTAATGTGTTTCATCCTGGTGCCCTTCATGGGTTAATGTGCCCCATTCCTAGTTCCCTTCATAACTTAATGTGTCCTATCCTGGTCTCCTTCATGGACTAAAGTGCCTCATCCCATTCCAATTTATGGGTTAATTTGTCCCATCCTGGTCCCTTTCATGGGTTAATGAGCCCTATTTTAGTCCCCTTCATGGGTTAATGTGCCCTATTTTAATACCCTTCATGGGTTAATGTGCACCATCCTAGTTCCCTTCTTTTAAATGCCTGAAGCTGTTAAAAGAAGTAACAAAATACAGAACCTATGCACATTTGTTCATTCTTTTTAATGTTTATTGAACACTTTTTCAGAGGAGCTACAGGCGGAATCTGTTTAAAAAAATGTGTGCACAAAACGACAAAAAAAAAAAAAGAAACAAGCTGGTCAAGTATGTTATATATGTTGCCACAGCAGAGAGAGGAGCAACCTGTGTCTAGTGTGCAGGGCTGCCACTAGAAATTTTGGGGCCCCATACTGGCAAAATTTTCGGGGCCCCCTTGAGACTCCTCCCAGGCTCCACCCCAGCCCCGCCTCCACGCTCCACCTCTCGAACTGTCCACAGTCCCACTGCTCTCTCTTGGAAAATCTCCACTTCTCACCTATCACACATTGACTGTTCCCACCAAAAGATTTTTTAAGCCACCAAAAGGGCAAGGTAGACAGTTTTGGCCGGGCCCTACTCTACTGTAACCTATTAAATATTTGTTAAAATATGCAATACAATTTAGGTATATTTTTATTTATTTTTCAATTTTTAAAATGACGTATAATACCACATACAAGGAACAAATACCACAGCACTATGACCAGATGACATATTACCACCACAGTGATCGAATAATATCAAATACAAGGAACAAATACCACCGCATCATGACCAGACCACATATTACCACCACATAGTGACTGAATACTACAATACTGATCAGTAATAAAAAAAAAACCCACAATACTATCACCGTCAGTGCCATTATACACAGGAGCAGGGCTGCCACTAGGAATTTCAGGACCCCATACTGGCAAAATTTTCAGGGCCCCCTTAAGACTCCGCCCAGGCTCCACCCCAGCCCCGCCTCCACCCCTCTAACTGTCCACAGCCCCACCACTGTCTCTTGGCAAAACTCCACTTCTCACAATCACACATTAAAGGGAACCTGTCACCCCGAAAATCGCGGGTGAGGTAAGCCCACCGACATCAGGGGCTTATCTACAGCATTCTGTAATGCTGTAGATAAGCCCCCGATGTAACCTGAAAGAGGAGAAAAAGACGTTAGATTATACTTACCATGGGGAGGTCCCGCTGCTGGTCAGGTCGGATGGGCGTCTCTGGTCCGCTGCGGCGCCTCCCATCTTGTTTCCATGACGTCCTCTTCTGATCTTCAGCCACGGCTCCGGCGCAGGCGTACTTTGTCTGCCCTGTTGAGGGCAGAGCAAAGTACTGCAGTGCACAGGCGCCGGGCCTCTCTGATCTTTCCGGCGCCTGCGCAATGCAGTACTTTGTTGTGCCCTCAACAGGGCAGACAAAGTACGCCTGCGCCGGAGCCGTGGCTGAAGATCAGAAGAGGACGTCATGGAAAGAAGATGGGAGGTGCTGCAGCGGACCAGAGACGCCCATCTGACCTGACCAGCTGCGGGACCGCCCCTGAGTGAGTATAAACTAACGTCTTTTTCTCCACTTTCAGGTTACATCGGGGGCTTATCTACAGCATTACAGAATGCTGTAGATAAGCCCCTGATGCCGGTGGGCTTACCTCACCCGCGATTTTCGGGGTGACAGGTTCCCTTTAACAGTTCCCATCACCAGATTAAACACATAGCCAGCAGCTTTTGTTTTGGCCAAAAGGTTTTTTTTAATCTGAGACGACAACAAGGTAGACTCTTTTGGCCGGGCCCTACTCTACTCTAACCTATTAAACATTTGTTAAAATATGCAATACAATTTAGGTGTATTTTTATTTATTTTTCAATTTTTCAAATGACCAATAATACCACATACAAGGGACAAATACCACCACACGATGACCAGACACCATATTATCACCACATAGTGACCTATAATACTATCTACAAGGAACAAATACCACCACACCATGTGCAGACCACTAATTACCACCACAGTGACTGAACAATATCACATACAAGGGACAAATACCACCGCAGCATGTCCAGACCACATATTACCATCACATGGTGACCAACTACATACAAGGAACAAATACCAACACAACATGAACAGACCACATATTACCACCACACAGTGACCGAATAATAGCACATACAAGGAACAAATACCGCTACACCATGGCCGGACAACATATTACCACGACATTGTGACTGAATAGTACAATACTGATCATTAATTTAAAAAAATACTATCACCATAAGTGCCATTATACACAGGAGATCTGTACTTAGTATGCAGTGTGTGTACAGGTAATACTGTGGTCACCGATGCCATTATACACAGGAGCTCTGTATATAGGGTACAGTGTACATGTAATACAGCGATCACTAGTGACATTATACACAGGAGCTCTGTATATAGTGTATAGTGTACAGATAATATAGTGATCACCAGTGACATTATACACAGGAGCTCTGTATACAGTATACAGTGTATGGTGTCAGTGTACAGGTAACATACTCACCAGTGACGTCTCTAGCTAAAGTCCTTCATCTTTGCGTTTCTTTTTAATCCAGCGCAGACCGCTATCACTTCTTTCTGCCAGGACTCGTCTCTGCATAAAATAACACAGTTATCTAGAGCACCGCTTCCAGAGCACATTCCCCATTTTTTCCCTTTCTTCTACACTACACATCTGACTACAGACGTTCACCCACCATTAATATATAATTGGTTATTATGCAACCCACCATTCCAAATATAAATTATAAGCCGCCACTGTGCCCCCACTATCTGTATATAGCCACTTTCCCCATTTAATATATAAATGAATTAGCACCTGTATTCTTTCTCCCAATTTATTACCAGTCACTTTATCCTCAACGACCCCACTATTTACCTCCCGCTCTAACGCTTACCCCAATTCATTATAGTTACATGCCCCTTCTGCCTCAATTCATTGCCATGTCTTCTCTCTCTCCCACCCTCTATTCATTATCAATTGCTCTTCCCCACCCTCAAAATTCATTATTTGCTCTTCCCACCCCCACCTTCAATTCAATTGCTGTCCACGTCCCTCACACTCACTTCATGTGCAGTCCCCATCACCCCACTTCATCATTTAGTCCCCTATCATCATTTAGTCCCCTATCCCCCCGTCACTTCAACTGCAGTCCCCCTTACTTCATCATTTGCAGCCCTCTATCATATCATCATGTGCAGAACCCCCTCAAACACACTTCATCATCTGCAGTCCCTATCACTCCCACATCATTTCCTGTCCCCATCACCCCCACATCATCATTTGCAGTCCACATCACCCCCACATCATCATTTGCAGTCCCCATCACCCCCACATCATCATTTGCAGTCCCCATCACCCCCACATCATCATTTGCAGTCCCCATCACCCCCACATCATCATTTGCAGTCCCCATCACCCCCACATCATTTGCATTCCCATCACCCCCACATCATCATTTGCAGTCCCCCCACATTATTTGCAGTCCCCATCACCCCACATCATTTGCAGTCCCCATCACCCCCACATCATCATTTGCAGTCCCCCCACATCATTTGCCGTCCCCATCACCCCCAAATCATCATTTGAAGTCCCCATCACCCCCACATCATTTGCAGTCCCCATCATCCCCACATCATTTGCAGTCCCCATCACCCCGACATCAGCATTTGCAGTCCCCCCACATCATTTGCAGTCCCCATCACCCCCACATCATTTGCAGTCCCCATCACCCCCACATCATTTGCATTCCCCATCACCCCCACATCATCATTTGCAGTCCCCCCACATCATTTGCAGTCCCCATCACCCCACATCATTTGCCGTCCCCATCACCCCCACATCATCATTTGCAGTCCCCATCACCCCCACATCATTTGCAGTCCCCATCATCCCCACATCATTTGCAGTCCACATCACCCCCACATCAGTTGCAGTCCCCATCACCCCCACATCATCATTTGCAGTCCCCCCACATCATTTGCAGTCCCCATCACCCCCACATCATCATTTGCAGTCCCCATCACCCCCACATTATTTGCAGTCCCCATCACCCCCACATCAGCATTTGCAGTCCCCCCACATCATTTGCAGTCCCCATCACCCCCACATCATCATTTGCAGTCCCCATCACCCCCACATCATTTGCAGTCCCCATCACCCCCACATCATTTGCATTCCCCATCACCCCCACATCATCATTTGCAGTCCCCATCACCCCCACATCATCATTTGCAGTCCCCATCAACCCACATCATTTGCAGTCCCCATCACCCCCACATCATTTGCAGTCCACATCACCCCCACATCAGTTGCAGTCCCCATCACCCCCACATCATCATTTGCAGTCCCCCCACATCATTTGCAGTCCCCATCACCCCCACATCATCATTTGGAGTCCCCATCACCCCCACATCATTTGCAGTCCCCATCACCCCCACATCATCATTTGCAGTCCCCCCACATCATTTGCAGTCCCCATCACCCCCACATCATCATTTGCAGTCCCCATCACCCCCACATCATTTGCAGTCCCCATCACCCCCACATCATTTGCATTCCCCATCACCCCCACATCATCATTTGCAGTCCCCATCACCCCACATCATCATTTGCAGTCCCCATCACCCCCACATCATTTGCAGTCCCCATCACCCCCACATCATTTGCATTCCCCATCACCCCCACATCATCATTTGCAGTCCCCATCACCCCCACATCATCATTTGCAGTCCCCATCAACCCACATCATTTGCAGTCCCCATCACCCCCACATCATTTGCAGTCCACATCACCCCCACATCAGTTGCAGTCCCCATCACCCCCACATCATCATTTGCAGTCCCCCCACATCATTTGCAGTCCCCATCACCCCCACATCATCATTTGGAGTCCCCATCACCCCCACATCATTTGCAGTCCCCATCACCCCCACATCATCATTTGCAGTCCCCCCACATCATTTGCAGTCCCCATCACCCCCACATCATCATTTGGAGTCCCCATCACCCCCACATCATTTGCATTCCCCATCACCCCCACATCATCATTTGCAGTCCCCATCACCCCCACATCATCATTTGCAGTCCCCCCACATCATTTGCCGTCCCCATCACCCCCACATCATCATTTGCAGTCCCCATCACCCCCACATCATTTGCAGTCCCCATCATCCCCACATCATTTGCAGTCCACATCACCCCCACATCAGTTGCAGTCCCCATCACCCCCACATCATCATTTGCAGTCCCCCCACATCATTTGCAGTCCCCATCACCCCCACATCATCATTTGCAGTCCCCCCACATCATTTGCAGTCCCCATCACCCCCACATCATCATTTGCAGTCCCCATCACGCCCACATCATTTGCAGTCCCCATCACCCCCACATCATCATTTGCAGTCCCCATCACCCCCACATCAGTTGCAGTCCCCATCACCCCCACATCAGCATTTGCAGTTCCTACACATCATTTGCAGTCCCCCCACATCATTTGCAGTCCCCATCACCTCCACATCATCATTTGCAGACCACATCACTCCCACATCATTTGCAGTCCAATATCCCCCTTCTCTTCATCTGCAGTCCCCCTTACTTCATCATTTGCAGCCCCCTATCATTTCATGTGCAGTACCCCCTCAAATACACTTCATCCTTTGCAGCCCCCTATTATTTCATCATGTGCAGTACTCCCTAAAACATCATCCGCAGTCTCACTTCCCCCCACCTCACCTATTTAAAATAACAAAAATGTTTTTTATACTTACCTCAGTCGTTCCCGGGGCGTCTAGGGTTTCCAGCAGTGAAGCAGCAGCTAGAATGTATGGGCTGCTGAGAGGACCTGACAGGAGCCCCTACATTCTAGCACATTCACTACTGAGACGGCTAGAATGTATGGGCTTTAGTCAGGACCTGCAGGGAGCCCATACATTCTAGCTACAGCCGAGCAGGAGCTGCGCAGCTGACTAGGTGAGACGGCCGTGCACAGCTCCAAAACGGCTCCCGGGCCCCAGCACTGATGTGTGTGCCGAAGTGCACAGTATTTTAGTGCATGATGGGGCCCGATCAGTAGAAGCACAACAGTGGGGCCCCGGATCTGCGGGCCCCTCTGTGTACTGCTGCTGACCGGGCCCCATACAGCTGTAATGGCTGCAATGCCCTGATGGCGGCCCTGCACAGGAGATCTGTAATTAGTAAGCAGTGTACAGGTAATACAGTGATCACCAGTGACATTATACACAGGAGCTCTGTATATAATGTATAGGTAATACAGTGATCACTGGTGACATTGTACACAGGACCTCTGTATATAGTATACAGTGTATAGGTAACACTGACTCACCAGTGACGTCTCTAGGTGAAGTCCTTCATCTTTCATCCAGC
The DNA here is from genome assembly GCF_032444005.1 of Ranitomeya imitator. Taxonomy (NCBI): domain Eukaryota; kingdom Metazoa; phylum Chordata; class Amphibia; order Anura; family Dendrobatidae; genus Ranitomeya; species Ranitomeya imitator. Next base: position 348,600,153 of record NC_091282.1, on the reverse strand, counting down.
ACAGACCGCCATCTGTTATGATCAGGCGGCCTTGGAACAACATGAAAAAACCTTCGCTGGAGTAGTGGTAGCTATATAGACCGCTAACCCTGAACTTATCACAGACACTAGAAGTAGACGTGGGGTGTGTCTATCCAGACCTAGACACCTCGACACAGCCGGAGGACTAATTATCCCTAAAGATAGAAAATAGGAAAACTGACTTGCCTCAGAGTAGACCCCCAAAGTATAGGCAGCCCTCCCACAAATAATGAAGGTGAGTAGGAGAGGAAAAGACACACGCAGGCGGAAAACAGATTTAGCAAAGGAGGCCACTTCTGCCTAGATAGGAAAGTATAGTACAGGATACTGAGCGGTCAGCACAAAATCTACAAAATATCCACAGCAGAAAAATACAAAAACTCCACCACCTAACTAAAGGTGTGGAGAGTATATCTGCAGCTCCAGCGAATCCAACCAGACTGAGAAAACAACAGGACAGTCGAAGCTGGAACGAAATAGAAACTATGAACAGGACTGAAAAATAGACACACAGCCTGTGAGCCTAAGAAACAGAAAAATACACTTATCTTTAGGTGAAATGGCAGCAGGCAAGAGAGGCCAGGCAGAGAACCATTACTGGCAATAGGACATTGACAACTGGCAGGGACTAATGAGTCCTGCAAAGCTAAATACCCCAGTCAGCTTTGCAATTAGCAGATACACCTGTTCAATCCTGCAGTCCAGGCACAACTGCATTACCATCTACAACCACCGGAGGGAGCCCAAAAGCAGAATTCACAACAGTACCCCCCCCTTGAGGAGGGGTCACCGAACCCTCACCAGAGCCCCCAGGCCGATCAGGATGAGCCCGATGATAGGTACGAACCAAATCAGCGGCATGGACATCAGAGGCAGAAACCCAAGAATTATCCTCCTGGCCATAACCCTTCTATTTGACAAGGCTTCCGCCTCGAAAAACGAGAATCCAAAATCTTCTCAACAACATATTCCAACTCCCCATCGACCAACACAGGGGCCGGAGGATCAACAGAGGGAACAACGGGCTCCGCATATTTCCGCAACAAAGATCTATGGAAGACATTATGAATAGCAAAAGATGCCGGAAGCGCCAGGCGAAAGGACACCGGATTAATAATCTCATAAATCCTATAGGGACCAATAAACCGAGGCTTAAACTTAGGGGAAGAAACCTTCATAGGAACATGACGGGAAGATAACCAAACCAGATCCCCAACCCGAAGCCGGGAACCAACACACCGACGACGGTTAGCAAAACATTGAGCCTCCTCCTGAGACAGCACCAAATTGTCCACCACATGAGCCCAAATCTGCTGCAACCTGTCGACCACAGAATCCACACCAGGAAGGTCAGAAGGCTCAACCTGCCCAGAAGAAAAACGAGGATGAAAACCAAAATTACAAAAAAAAGGCGAAACCAAAGTAGCCGAACTAGCCCGATTATTAAGGGCAAACTCGGCCAATGGCAAAAAAGCCACCCAATCATCCTGATCAGCAAACACAAAGCATCTCAAATAGGTCTCCAAGGTCTGATTAGTTCGCTCAGTCTGGCCATTTGTCTGAGGATGAAATGCAGAAGAAAAAGACAAATCAATGCCCAGCTTGGCACAAAAGGCCCGCCAAAACCTAGAAACAAACTGGGAACCTCTGTCGGACACAATATTCTCCGGAATACCATGCAAACGGACCACATGCTGAAAAAACAACGGAACCAAATCATAAGAAGAAGGCAATTTAGGCAAAGGCACCAAATGAACCATCTTAGAGAATCGGTCACAAACAACCCAGATAACCGACATCCTTTGGGAAACAGGAAGATCGGAAATAAAATCCATAGAAATATGCGTCCAGGGCCTCTCAGGGACTGGCAATGGCAAAAGCAACCCACTAGCACGGGAGTAACAAGGCTTGGCCTGCGCACAAGTCCCACAGGACTGCACAAAAGACCGCACATCACGCGACAAAGAAGGACACCAAAAGGACCAAAAATACCAGGATGACCAGCCAACACAGAACAATGAACCTCAGAAATCACTCTACTAGTCCATCTGTCAGGAACAAACAGTTTCCCCACAGGACAACGGTCAGGTTTGTCAGCTTGAAATTTCTGCAGAACCCGTCATAAATCAGGAGAAATGGCAGAAAGGACCACCCCTTCCTTCAAAATACCGACTGGTTCCAAGACCTCAGGAGAATCAGGCAAAAAACTCCTAGAGAGGGCATCAGCCTTAACATTCTTAGTACCAGGAAGGTACGAGACCAAAAAATCAAAACGAGAAAAAAACAAAGGACCATCGAGCCTGTCTAGGATTCAACCGTTTGGCAGACTTGAGGTAAATCAAATTCTTATGGTCGGTCAAGACCACAATACGGTGCTTAGCTCCCTCAAGCCAATGTCGCCACTCCTCAAACGCCCACTTCATAGCCAACAACTCCCGATTGCCGACGTCATAATTGCGTTCCGCAGGCGAAAATTTACGGGAAAAGAAGGCACACGGTTTCATCAAGAAACCAACAGGATCCCTCTGAGACAAAACGGCCCCTGCCCCAATCTCAGAAGCGTCAACCTCAACCTGAAATGGAAGAGAAACATCCGGCTGGCGCAACACTGGAGCAGAAGAAAAACGACGTTTACGTTTTTGAAAGGCAGAGACAGCCGCAGAGGGCCAATTCGCCACATCAGCGCCCTTCTTCAAATCAGTCAAGGGTTTAACCACGCTGGAAAAATTAGCAATGAAATGGCGATAAAAATTAGCGAAACCTAAAAATTTCTGAAGGCTCTTCACGGATGTGGGCTGAATCCAATCATGAATGGCCTGAACCTTAACCGGATCCATCTCTATAGATGAGGGAGAAAAAATAAAGCCTAAAAAGGAAACCTTCTGCACCCCAAAAAGACACTTAGACCCCTTCACAAACAAAGCATTGTCACGAAGGATCTGAAATACCATCCTGACCTGCTGCACATGAGACTCCCAATCATCGGAAAAAATCAAAATATCGTCCAAATATAAGATCAAGAATTTATCAAGATAACTCCGGAAGATATCATGCATGAAGGACTGAAAAACAGATGGAGCATTAGAGAGTCCGAATGGCATCACAAGGTATTCAAAATGGCCTTCGGGTGTGTTAAACGCAGTTTTCCATTCATCACCCTGCTTTATACGAGCAAGATTATAAGCCCCCCGAAGGTCAATCTTAGTAAACCAACTAGCTCCCTTAATCCTAGCAAACAAATCAGAAAGCAAAGGCAAGGGGTATTGAAACTTGACCGTGATCTTATTTAAGAGGCGATAATCAATACAGGGTCTCAAAGAACCATCTTTTTTAGCAACAAAAAAGAACCCTGCTCCCAACGGTGATGAAGATGGACGAATATGCCCCTTCTCCAAAGACTCCTTAATATAACTCCGCATGGCGGTATGTTCAGGTACAGAAAGGTTGAATAGTCAACCCTTAGGAAACTTACAGCCTGGAATCAAAGCAATAGCACAATCACAGTCCCTATGCGGTGGAAGGAAACTGGACTTAGGCTCATCGAATACATACTGAAAATCAGACAAAACTCCGGAATTTCAGAAGAGAAAGAAGGGGCGATTGACATCAGAGGAACATCATTATGAACACCCTGACAACCCCAACTAGTTACAGACATGGACTTCCAATCCAAAACAAGATTATGGAACTGCAACCACGGGAAACCCAGCACGACAGCATCATGCAAATTATGCAACACCAGATATCGACAATCTTCCTGGTGGGCTGGCGCCATGCGCATGGTCACCTGTGTTATGGTCTGGTGATTAAGGAGCAACATGCGTCTAGCTCTGAGCAGGTGGCAACTATACTGACCGCAGTCCCTAAGCTCAACACAACACTAGAAGCAGCCGTGGAATGCTCCTAACTCTACCTGGGCATCTCGTCACAGCCTAAGAGCTAACTACCCCTAAAGATAGAAGCAGGAAAACTATCTTGCCTCAGAGAAAATCCCCAAAGGATAGATTAGCGCCCCACAAATAATGACTGTGAGAGGAGAAGGAAATGACATACGTAGTATGAAACAAGATTTAGCACAGGAGGCCACTTCTAGCTAGATAGAAAAAGTACAGGACAGAGCGCTGTGCGGTCAGTAATAAAAACTAGAAAAAGTCCACCGCAGAGAAATGCAAAAATCTCCACACCTGACTAAAGGTGTGGAGGGCAAACTCTGCTGCCCAGAGCTTCCAGCCTAGCTGAATAGATCCATACTGATAAGCTGGACAAATGAACAAAACATAGAAAGTGCTGAACAACAAGTCAACAACAAGAGAACTGCAAAAGGACAAGCAAGGACTTAGCTTTTGCTGAATTGGTCAGAGTGTCAGGAAAATCCAAAGAGCAAAGACTCCAGGCAGGAACAATGACAACTGGCATTGAATGAGGGAAAAGGCCAGACTAATATAGCCGAGCCAGAAAGAAGATCAGTGAAAACAGCTGCTGAAGCTAAATCCAAGAAGCAGCCATACCACTCAAAACCACAGGAGGGAGCCCAAGAGCAGAACTCACAAAAATGCTACTTACAACCACCGGAGGGAGCCCAAGAACGGAATTCACAACAGTACCACCCCCTTGAGGAGGGGTCACCGAACCCTCACCAGAGCCCCCAGGCCGATCAGGACGAGCCAAATGAAAAGCACGAACCAAATCGGCGGCATGAACATCGGAGGCAACAACCCAAGAATTATCTTCCTGGCCATAACCCTTCCACTTGACAAGATACTGAAGCTTCCGCCTCGAAAAATGAGAATCCAAAATTTTCTCAACCACATATTCCAACTCCCCCTCAACCAACACCGGAGCAGGAGGATCAACAGATGGAACAACGGGCACCACATATCTCTGCAACAAAGATCTATGGAAAATATTGTGGATGGCAAAAGAGGCTGGAAGGGCCAAACGAAAAGACACAGGATTGATAATCTCAGAATAAGGACCAATAAACCGAGGCTTGAACTTAGGGGAAGAAACCTTCATAGGAACATGACGAGAGGACAACCAGACCAAATCCCCCACACAAAGCCGAGGACCAACACACCTACGGCGGTTAGCAAAACGCTGAGCCTTTTCCTAGGACAACGTCAAATTGTCCACCACATGAGTCCAAATCTGCTGTATCCTGTCCATCACAGAATCTACACCAGGACAATCACAAGGCTCAACCTGCCGTGAAGAAAAACGAGGATGGAAACCAAAATTACAAAAGAAAGGTGAAACCAAAGTAGCCGAACTGGCCCGATTATTAAGGGCAAACTCGGCCAACGGCAAGTAGGTCACCCAATCATCCTGATCAGCAGACACAAAGCATCTCAAATAGGTCTCCAAGGTTTGATTAGTTCGCTCAGTTTGACCATTTGTCTGAGGATGGAACGCCGAAGAAAAAGGCAAATCAATACCTATCCTAGCACAAAAGGTCCGCCAAAACCTGGAAACAAACTGGGAACCTCTGTCAGACACAATATTCTCCGGAATGCCATGCAAACGAACCACATGTTGAAAAAACAATGGAACCAAATCAGAGGAGGAAGGCAATTTAGGCAAAGGTACCAAATGGACCATTTTAGAGAACTGGTCACAAACCACCCAGATAACAGACATCCTCTGGGACACAGGAAGATCCGAAATAAAATCCATGGAAATATGCGTCCAAGGCCTCTCCGGGACGGGCAAAGGCAAAAGCAACCCACTAGCGCGGGAACAGCAAGGCTTAGCCCGGGCACTAGTCCCACAGGACTGCACAAAAGAACGCACATCCCGCGACAAGGAAGGCCACCAAAAGGACCTAGCAACCAAATCTCTGGTACCAAAAATCTCAGGATGACCGGCCAACACAGAACAATGGACCTCAGAAATTACCTTACTTGTCCATCTATCAGGAACAAACAGCTTCCCCACAGGACAGCGGTCAGGTTTATCAGCCTGAAACTCCCGAAGCGCCCGCCGCAAATCAGGGGAGATGGCAGACAGAATCACCTTTTCCCTAAGAATGCCAACCGGCTCAAGGACTCCAGGAGAATCCGGCAAAAAACTCCTAGAGAGGGCATCCGCTTTAACATTCTTAGATCCTGGAAGATATGAGACCACAAAATCAAAACGGGAGAAAAACAGGGACCACCTAGCCTGTCTAGGGTTCAGCCGCTTGGCCGACTCAAGGTAAATCAGATTCTTATGATCGGTCAAGACCACAATGCAGTGCTTGGCTCCCTCAAGCCAATGTCGCCACTCCTCAAATGCCCACTTCATAGCCAACAACTCCCGATTGCCAACATCATAATTGCGTTCCGCAGGCGAAAACTTTCGGGAAAAGAAGGCATATGGCTTCATCAAGGAACCATCAGAATTCCTCTGTGACAAAACGGCCCCTGCCCCAATCTCAGAAGCGTCAACCTCAACCTGAAAGGGAAGAGAAACATCCGGCTGACGCAAGACAGGGGCAGAAGTAAATCGGCGTTTAAGCTCCTGAAAGGCCTCAACAGCCTCCGAGGACCAATTAGTCACATCAGCGCCTTTCTTCGTCAAATCGGTCAGGGGTTTAACCACACTAGAGAAGTTGGCAATGAAACGGCGATAAAAATTAGCAAAGCCCAAAAACTTCTGAAGACACTTCACAGATGTGGGTTGAATCCAGTCATGAATGGCTTGGACCTTAACAGGATCCATTTCTATAGACGAAGGGGAAAAAATAAACCCTAAAAAAGAGACCTTCTGAACTCCAAATAGGCACTTAGACCCCTTCACAAATAGAGCATTATCATGAAGGATCTGGAATACCATCCTGACCTGCTTCACATGAGACTCCCAATCATTGGAAAAAATCAAAATATCATCCAAATACACAATCAAGAATTTGTCAAGATAATTGCGGAAAATATCATGCATAAAGGACTGAAATACAGAAGGAGCATTAGAAAGCCCGAAAGGCATCACCAGGTATTCAAAATGGCCTTCGGGCGTATTAAATGCAGTTTTCCATTCGTCACCCTGCTTGATACGAATAAGATTATATGCCCCTCGAAGGTCAATCTTGGTAAACCAACTATCCCCCTTAATCCTAGCAAACAAATCAGAGAGCAGAGGTAAAGGGTATTGGAACTTGACCGTGATCTTATTAAGAAGGCGATAATCAATACAGGGTCTTAAGGAGCCATCCTTCTTGGCAACAAAAAAGAATCCCGCTCCCAATGGTGACGAAGACGGCCGAATATGCCCCTTCTCTAAAGACTCCTTAACATAGCTCCGCATGGCGGCATGCTCTGGCACAGACAGATTGAAAAGTCGGCCTTTAGGGAACTTACAGCCAGGAATCAAGTCAATAGCACAATCACAGTCCCTATGTGGAGGAAGGGAACTGGACTTGGGCTCATCGAATACATCCTGGAAATCTGACAAAAATTCAGGAACATCAGAAGAGGGGGAAGAGGAAATTGACATTAAAGGAACGTCACTATGTACCCCTTGACAACCCCAACTAGTCACAGACATTGATTTCCAATCCAGCACTGGATTGTGTACTTGTAACCATGGGAAACCTAGTACAACAACATCATGTAAATTATGCAACACCAAAAAACAAAAATCTTCCTGATGTGCAGGAGTCATGCACATAGTCAGCTGAGTCCAATACTGACGTTTATTCTTGGCCAATGGTGTAGCATCAATACCCCTCAAGGGTATGGGACTCTGCAAAGGCTGTAAAGAAAAACCACAGTGCCTAGCGAATTCTAAGTCCATTAAGTTCAGAGCAGCGCCCGAATCCACAAATGCCATGACGGAAAAAGATGACAATGAGCAAATCAGGGTCACAGACAGGAGAAACTTAGGCTGCACAGTACTAATGGTAACAGATCTAGCGACCCTCTTAATACGCTTAGGGCAATCAGAAATAGCATGAGTAGAATCACCACAGTAAAAACACAGCCCATTCTGACGTCTGTATCCCCTCTGTTCCGCTCTAGTCAAAATCCTATCATATTGCATGGCCTCAGGACTCTGCTCAGAGGATACTGCCATATGGTGCACCACTTTGCGTTCGCGCAGGCGCCGATCAATCTGAATGGCCAGAGACATAGATTCGCTCAAACGAACAGGCGTGGGAAACCCCACCATAACATATTTAAGGGCTTCAGAAAGACCCTTTCTGAAAATTGCTGCCAGAGCGTCCTCATTCCATTTAGTGAGCACAGACCATTTTCTAAATTTCTAGCAGTATAATTCTGCCGCTTCCTGACCCTGACACAAGGCCAACAGTGTTTTCTCAGCATGCTCTACAGAGTTAGGTTCGGACTGTCCTGGTGTGGATACTGTGGTGGACAGGTTGCAGCAGATTTGGACTCATGTAGTGGACAATTTGACCTTGTCCCAGGAGAAGGCTCAACGTTTCGCTAATCGCAGACGCCGTGTGGGTCCCCGACTTCGTGTTGGGGATCTGGTTTGGTTATCTTCTCGTCATATTCCTATGAAGGTTTCAGAATTGGTCAGAGTGTCAGGAAAATCCAAAGAGCAAAGACTCCAGGCAGGAACAATGACAACTGGCATTGAATGAGGGAAAAGGCCAGACTAATATAGCCGAGCCAGAAAGAAGATCAGTGAAAACAGCTGCTGAAGCTAAAACCAAGAAGCAGCCATACCACTCAAAACCACAGGAGGGAGCCCAAGAGCAGAACTCACAAAAATGCTACTTACAACCACCGGAGGGAGCCCAAGAACGGAATTCACAACACACCTGTATCCAAAACTGGGGCTTATTTTTAGCCAAGGGTGTAGCATCAATGCACCTTAAAGGAATAGGATTCTGCAAAGGCTGCAAGGGAAAACCACAACGCCTAGCAAAGTCAAAGTCCATCAAATTCAAGGCGGCGCCTGAATCCACAAACGCCATGACAGAAAATGACGACAATGAGCAGATCAAGGACACAGATAACAGAAATTTAGGTTGTACAGTACTGATGGTAAATGAACTGGCGATCCTTTTTGTCCACTTAGGGCAGACAGAAATGACATGAGAAGCGTCGCCACAATAAAAACACAACCTGTTGAGATGTCTGAAACCTTGTCTTTCCGTTTTAGACAGAATCCTATCACACTGCATAGGTTCAGGAATTTGCTGTGAGGATAACGCCATAGCGTGCACAGTTCTGCGTTCCCGCAAGCGCCGGTCAATCTGAATGGCCAAAGACATAGAATCACTCAGATTGGAGGGTGTGGGAAAACCCCACCATAACATCCTTAACGGTTTCAGAAAGACCCTTTCTGAAAATTGCCGCCAAAGCATCATCAGTCTAATGAGTCCTGCAAAGCTAAATACCCCAGTCAGCTTTGCAATTAGCAGATACACCTGTCCAATCCCGCAGTCCAGGCACAACTGCATTACCATCTACAACCACCGGAGGGAGCCCAAAAGCAGAATTCACAACAGCCATCACTTCATCCAGCCAGGACTCGTCTCTGCAGGAAATAACACAGTTATCTCAAGTTCTGCTTGTAGAACACATTACTTAATTTCCCCAGCCTCTACATTACACCACATGAAGAAGGCGACATAGTATCACTCTACACAGTAACAGGACCACCCCGCCATTTAAAACAGTATACTCAAAAATAAAATAAATACATCACTGCAATAATAATATCCCTTAATTAGCCCCTATGGTAATATTCGCCATCCTAGCCCCCGTGTGTCTCATTCCTGGCGTCAGCGATATGTTCTCCCATCCTGCCCTCATGAGTATCCATTCTGCCCTATATGATCTCCCCATCCTGCCCCATCTGTCTCCATCGTATCCATCCTGCCCCATGATCCTGCCCCATCTGTCTCCAATCCTGCCCCCAGTGTCTCCAATCATGCCCGTATCTCCAATCATGCCCCCATGTCTGCAATCATGCCCCCTGTGTCTCCATTCTGCCCCATCTGTTTCCAATCCTGCCCCATCTGTCTCCAGTCATGCCACCATGTCTTTCATCCTGCCCCCTGTGTCTCCAATCATGCACCGTATCTCCATTCTGCTCCTGTGTCCAGCTTTCTGCCCGTGTCCAGCTTTGTGCCCCTGTGTCCAGCTTCCTGCCCCTGTGTCCAGCATTCTGCCTGTATCCAGCTTTCTGCCCCTGTATCCAGCATTCTGCCCCTGTGTCCAGCATTCTGCCCCTGTGTCCAGCATTCTGCCCCTGTGTCCAGCGTTTTGCCCGTGTGTCCAGCTTTCTGCCCCTGTGTCCAGCTTTCTGCCCCTGTGTCCAGCTTTCTGCCCCTTTGTCCAGCATTCTGCCCCTTTGTCCAGCTTTCTGCCCCTGTGTCCAGCGTTTTGCCCGTGTCCAGCGTTCTGCCCTGGGCCCCCCGAATCGCCAATCTCAATAAAAAAAAAATCAAGTTCTTCTCACCTGGCCGTGCTCCTGCGGCGGGCAAAGTTCTCTGTCTTCACACAGCTGCAACGTGCACTCGCCGGCGACTGACAATGATGTCAGATGCCGGCGACATGCACGCACGCTGCGGCTGACATCAGCTGCCAGCCTCAGATTGGCTGGCGGCTGTTAACTATTGACGTGCAGGCCCGCGCCCGCACGTCAATAGCTTTAAACAGCTGCCCCTGTGTCCAGCATTCTGCCTCTGTGTCCAGCATTTTGCCCAAGTGTCCAGCTTTCTGCCCCAGTGTCCAGCATTCTGCCCCAGTGTCCAGCATTCTGCCCCTTTGTCCAGCTTTGTGCCCCTGTGTCCAGCTTTCTGCCCGTGTCCAGCATTCTGCCTGTGTCCAGCTTTCTGACCCTGTATCCAGCATTCTGCCCCTGTGTCCAGCTTTCTGCCCCTGTGTCCAGCTTTCTGTCCCTGTGTCCAGCTTTCTGCCCCTGTGTCCAGCGTTCTGCCCCTGTGTCCAGCGTTTTGCCTGTGTGTCCAGCTTTCTGCCCCTGTGTCCAGCTTTCTGCCCCTTTGTCCAGCATTCTGCCCCTGTGTCCAGCTTTCTGCCCCTGTGTCCAGCTTTCTGCCCCTGTGTCCAGCGTTTTGCCATGTCCAGTGTTCTGCCCTGGGTACCCCGGATTGCCGCTCTCAATAAAAAAAGAAAAAAACAAGTTCTTCTCACCTGGCTGTGCTCCTGCGGCAGGCGAAGTTCTCTGTCTCCACGCAGCTGCAGCGTGCACTCACCGGCGACTGACAATGATGTCAGACGCCGGCGACATGTACGCATGCTGCGGCTGACATCAGCTGCCAGCCTCAGATTGGCTGGCGGCTGTTAACTGGCCCGCACGTCAATAGTTTTAAACAGCTGCAGCGTCGGCGCTAAGGGCCCGGTTAGCCTGCGGCTGCTGGTAAGGCCCGGTGAGCAGATGAGACGGGGCCCGATGCGGGCCCCCTCTGCCGACCGGGCCTCATACGCCAGTCACGGCCGTAATGCCATGATGGCGGCCCTGCTAGTGGGCAGCCAGTTCTTACACCTCTTGCACTGAAATGCAGACTTTTGAGAGGTGATACTGGATGTTACAGTGCTGTTGCCTTGTAGCCAGGGCCGGCTCCAGGTTTTCGTGGGCCCCGGACGAAAGAATCTCAGTGGACCCATTTAACACATACCACAATTCATAATGCACAGTTATAGCAGAGAAATATAGGTAATAGTACAATTCCAAAGATTTGCATTACATGAGTGATATCTATTGTAAATTCTTCAATAGGTCAGAAACAGGAAAGTATAGTCCTCCATACAGTATTATGGGCATCACGTAATGCTAAAATTGACAAATCTCCGGGCCCGGATGGGATACACCCCCGAGTACTGCAGGAATTAAGTACAGTCATTGATAGACCATTATTTTTAATCTTTAAAGACTCCATAATAACAGGGTCTGTACCACAGGACTGGCGTATAGCAAATGTGGTGCCAATATTAAAAAAGGGGACAAAAACTGAACTCAGAAATTATAAGCCAGTAAGCTTAACCTCTACTGTGGATAAAATCCTTTAGGGCATTCTAAGGGATGCTATACTGGAGTATCTGAAGAGGAATAACCTCATGACCCAGTATCAGCACGGGTTTACTAGGGACCGTTCATGTCAGACTAATTTGATCAGCTTCTATGAAGAGGTAAGTTCCGGACTGGACCAAGGGAACCCAGTGGACATAGTGTATATGGACATTTCAAAAGCTTTTGATACGGTGCCACACAAAAGGTTGATACATAAAATGAGAATAATGGGGATAGGGGAAAATATGTGTAAGTGGGTTGAGAGCTGGCTCAGGGATAGGAAACAAAGGGTGGTTATTAATGGAGCACACTTGGACTGGGTAGCGGTTAGCAGTGGGGTACCACAGGGGTCAGTATTGGGCCCTCTTCTTTTTAACATATTTATTAATGACCTTGTAGGGGGCATACAGAGTAGAATTTCAATATTTGCAGATGACACTAAACTCTGCAGGGTAATCAATACAGATGAGGAAAATTTTATATTACAGCAGGATTTATGTAAACTAGAAGCTTGGGCTGATAAATGGCAAATGAGCTTTAATGGGGATAAATGTAAGGTCATTCACTTGGGTAGAAGTAATAAGATGTATAATTATGTGCTTAATTGTAAAACACTGGGCAAAACCGTCAATGAAAAAGACCTGGGTGTATGGGTGGATGACAAACTCACATTTAGTGGCCAGTGTCAGGCAGCTGCTACAAAGGCAAATAAAATAATGGGATGCATTAAAAGAGGCATAGATGCTCATGAGGAGAACATAATTTTACCTCTATACAAGTCACTTGTTCGACCACACTTAGAATACTGTGCACAGTTCTGGTCTCCGGTGTATAAGAAAGACATAGCTGAACTAGAGCGGGGCACAGATGAGCGACCAATGTTATTAGAGGACTGGGGGTCTGCAATACCAAGATAGGTTATTACACTTGGGGCTATTTAGTTTGGAAAAACGAAGGCTAAAGGTACCTACACACTCAGCGACGCTGCAGCGATACCGACAACGATGTCGATCGCTGCAGCGTCGCTGTTTGGTCGCTGGAGAGCTGTCACACAGACAGCTCTCCAGCGACCAACGATGCCGGTAAACAGGGTAAACATCGGGTTACTAAGGCAGGGCCGCACTTAGTAACCCGATGTTTACCCTGGTTACCATTGTAAAAGTAAAAAAAACAAACACTACATACTTACCATCCGCTGTCTATCCTCCGGCGTTCTGCTTTCCTGCACTGACTGTGAGCACAGCGGCCGGAAAGCAGAGCGGTGACGTCACCGCTGTGCTTTCCGGCTCGCCGACGCTCACAGCCAGTGCAGAGAAGCACAGCGCCGGGGACAGACATAGTTACATAGTTACATAGTTATTAAGGTTGAAGGAAGACTTTATGTCCATCTAGTTCAACCCATAGCCTAAACTAACTTGCCCTAACATGTTGATCCAGAGGAAGGCAAAAAAAACCCATGTGGCAAAGAGTAAGCTCCACCTTGGGGAAAAAAATTCCTTCCCGACTCCACATACGGCAATCAGACTAGTTCCCAGGATCAACGCCCTATCAAGGAATCTAGTGTATATACCCTGTAACATTATACTTTTCCAGAAATGTATCCAGTCCCCTCTTAAATTTAAGTAATGAATCACTCATTACAACATCATACGGCATAGAGTTCCATAGTCTCACTGCTCTTACAGTAAAGAATCCGCATCTGTTATTATGCGTAAACCTTTTTTCCTCCAAACGTAGAGGATGCCCCCTTGTCCCTGTTTCAGGTCTATGATTAACCCCTCTGTGACCTTAGACGTACTATCCCGTCGAGGTGCCCTGGGCTTATCTGACCCTGGACGGGATAGTACGTCATAGCCGATCGGCCGCGCTCACGGGGGGAGCGCGGCCGATCGCGGCCGGGTGTCAGCTGCTTATCGCAGCTGACATCCGGCACTATGTGCCAGGAGCGGTCACGGACCGCCCCCGGCACATTAACCCCTGGCACACCGCGATCAAAGATGATCGCGATGTGCCGGCGGTGCAGGGAAGCACCGCGCAGGGAGGGGGCTCCCTGCGGGCTTCCCTGAGACCCCCGGAGCAACGCGATGTGATCGCGTTGCTGCGAGGGTCTCACCTCCCTCCCTGCTCCCTCCAGCCCCTGATCCAAGATGGCTGCGGATCCGGGTCCTGCAGGGAGGGAGGTGGCTTCACAGAGCCTGCTTAGAGCAGGCACTGTGAAGGCTGCAGCGCTGCATGTCAGATCAGTGATCTGACAGAGTGCTGTGCAAACTGTCAGATCACTGATCTGTGATGTCCCCCCCTGGGACAAAGTAAAAAAGTAAAAAAAAAAATTTTCCAAATGTGTAAAAAAAATAAAAAAAAATATTCCAAAATAATGAAAAAAAAAAAAAAATATTATTCCCATAAATACATTTCTTCATCTAAATAAAAAAAAAAAACCAATAAAAGTACACATATTTAGTATCGCCACGTCCGTAACGACCCAACCTATAAAACTGTCCCACTAGTTAACCCCTTCAGTAAACACCGTAAGAAAAAAAAAAAAAAAACGAGGCAAAAAACAACGCTTTATTATCATACCGCCGAACAAAAAGTGGAATAACACGCGATCAAAAGGACAGATATAAATAACCATGGTACCGCTGAAAGCGTCATATTGTCCCGCAAAAAAAGAGCCGCCATACAGCATCATCAGCAAAAAAATAAAAAAGTTATAGTCATGAGAATAAAGCGATGCAAAAATAATTATTTTTTCTGTAAAATAGTTTTTATCGTATAAAAGCACCAAACCATAAAAAAATGATATGAATGAGGTGTCGCTGTAATCGTACTGACCCGAAGAATAAAACTGATTTATCAATTTTACCAAACGCGGAACGGTATAAACGCCTCCCCCAATAGAAATTCATGAATAGCTGGCTTTTGGTCATTCTTCCTCACAAAAATCGGAATAAAAAGCGATAAAAAAATGTCACGTGCCCAAAAATGTTTTCAATAAAAACGTCAACTCGTCCCGCAAAAAACAAGACCTCACATGACTCTGTGGACCAAAATATGGAAAAATTATAGCTCTCAAAATGTGGTATTGCAAAAAATATTTTTTGCAATAAAAAGGGTCTTTCAGTGTGTGACGGCTGCCAATCATAAAAATCCGCTAAAAAACTCGCTATAAAAGTAAATCAAACCCCCCTTCATCACCCCCTTAGTTAGGGAAAAATAAAAAAAAATGTATTTATTTCCATTTTCCCATTAGGGCTAGGGTTAGGGCTAGGGTTAGGGCTAGGGCTAGGGTTAGGGCTAGGGTTAGGGCTAGGGTTAGGGCTAGGGTTAGGGCTAGGGCTAGGGTTAGGGTTAGGGCTAGGGTTAGGGTTAGGGTTAGGGCTAGGGTTAGGGCTAGGGTTAGGGCTAGGGTTAGGGCTAGGGTTAGGGTTAGGGCTAGGGTTAGGGCTAGGGTTAGGGCTAGGGTTAGGGTTAGGGTTGGGGCTACAGTTAGGGTTGGGGCTAAAGTTAGGGTTAGGGTTTAGATTACATTTACAGTTGGGAATAGGGTTGGGATTAGGGTTAGGGGTGTGTCAGGGTTAGAGGTGTGGTTAGGGTTACCGTTGGAATTAGGGTTAGGGGTGTGTTTAGATTAGGGTTTCAGTTATAATTGGGGGGTTTCCACTGTTTCGGCACATCAGGGGCTCTCCAAACACGACATGGCGTCCGATCTCAATTCCAGCCAATTCTGCGTTGAAAAAGTAAAACAGTGCTCCTTCCCTTCCGAGCTCTCCTGTGTGCCCAAACAGGGGTTTACCCCAACATATGGGGTATCAGCGTACTCAGGACAAATTGGACAACAACTTTTGTGGACCAATTTCTCCTGTTACCCTTGGGAAAATACAAAACTGGGGGCTAAAAAATAATTTTTGTGGGAAAACAAAAAGATTTTTTATTTTCACGGCTCTGCGTTATAAACTGTAGTGAAACACTTGGGGGTTCAAAGTTCTCACAACACATCTAGATAAGTTCATTGAGGGGTCTAGTTTCCAATATGGGGTCACTTGTGGGGGGTTTCTACTGTTTAGGTACATTAGGGGCTCTGCAAACGCAATGTGACGCCTGCAGACCAATCCATCTAAGTCTGCATTCCAAATGATGCTCCTTCCCTTCCGAGCCCTCCCATGCGCCCAAACGGTGGTTCCCCCCCACATATCGGGTATCAGCGTACTCAGGACAAATTGGACAACAACATTTAGGGTCCAATTTCTCCTGCTAACCTTGGAAAAATACAAAACTGGGGGCTAAAATATAATTTTTGTGGAAAAAAAAAATTTTTTATTTGCATGGCTCTGCGTTATAAACTGTAGTGAAATACTTGGGGGTTCAAAGCTCTCACAACACATCAAGATGAGTTCCTTAGGGGGTCTACTTTCCAAAACGGTGTCACTTGTGGGGGGTTTCTACTGTTTAGGTACATTAGGGGCTCTGCAAACGCAATGTGACGCCTGCAGACCATTCCATCTAAGTCTGCATTCCAAATGGCGCTCCTTCCCTTCCGAACCCTCCCATGCGCCCAAACGGTGGTTCCCCCCCACATATGGGGTATCAGCGTACTCAGGACAAATTGGACAACAACTTTTGGGGTCCAATTTCTCCTGTTACCCTAGGGAAAATACAAAACTGGGGGCTAAAAAATAATTTTTGTGGGAAAAAAATTTTGTTTTATTTTTATGGCTCTGCATTATAAACTTCTGTGAAGCCCTTGGTGGGTCAAAGTGCTCACCACACATCCAGATAAGTTCCTTAGGGGGTCTACTTTCCAAAATGGTGTCACTTGTGGGGGGTTTCAATGTTTAGGCACATCAGTGGCTCTCCAAACGCAACATGGCGTCCCATCTCAATTCCTGTCAATTTTGCATTGAAAAGTCAAACGGCGCTCCTTCCCTTCGGAGCTCTCCCATGCGCCCAAACAGTGGTTTACTGCCACATATGGGGTATCAGCGTACTCGGGACAAATTGGACAACAACTTTTGAGGTCCAATTTCTTCTCTTACCCTTGGAAAAATAAAAAATTGGGGGCAAAAATATAATTTTTGTGAAAAAATATGATTTTTTATTTTTACGGTTCTGCATTATAAACTTCTGTGAAGCACTTGGTGGGTCAAAGTGCTCACCACACCTCTAGATAAGTTCCTTAGGGGGTCTACTTTCCAAAATGGTGTCACTTGTGGGGGGTTTCAATGTTTAGGCACATCAGTGGCTCTCCAAACGCAACATGGCGTCCCATCTCAATTTCTGTCAATTTTGCATTGAAAAGTCAAACTGCGCTCCTTCCCTTCCGAGCTCTCCCATGCGCCCAAACAGTGGTTTACTGCCACATATGGGGTATCAGCGTACTCAGGACAAATTGGACAACAACTTTTGAGGTCCAATTTCTTCTCTTACCCTTGGAAAAATAAAAAATTGGGGGCAAAAATATAATTTTTGTGAAAAAATATGATTTTTTATTTTTACGCTTCTGCATTATAAACTTCTGTGAAGCACTTGGTGGGTCAAAGTGCTCACCACACATCCAGATAAGTTCCTTAGGGGGTCTACTTTCCAAAATGGTGTCACTTGTGGGGGGTTTCAATGTTTAGGCACATCAGTGGCTCTCCAAACGCAACATGGCGTCCCATCTCAATTCCTGTCAATTTTGCATTGAAAAGTCAAATAGCGCTCCTTCCCTTCCGAGCTCTCCCATGCGCCCAAACAGTGGTTTACTGTCACATATGGGGTATCAGCGTACTCAGGACAAATTGGACAACAACTTTTTGGGTCCAATTTCTCCTGTTACCCTTGGTAAAATAAAACAAATTGGAGCTGAAGTAAATTTTTTGTGTAAAAAAGTTAAATGTTCATTTTTATTTAAACATTCCAAAAATTCCTATTAAACACCTGAAGGGTTAATAAACTTCTTGAATGTGGTTTTGAGCACCTTGAGGGGTGCAGTTTTTAGAATGGTGTCACACTTGGGCATTTTCTATCATATAGACCCCTCAAAATGACTTCAAATGAGACGTGGTCCCTAAAAAAAAATGGTGTTGTAAAAATGAGAAATTGCTGGTCGACTTTTAACCCTTATAACTCCCTAACAAAAAAAAAATTGGTTCCAAAATTATGCTGATGTAAAGGAGACATGTGGGAAATGTTACTTATTAAGTATTTTGTGTGACATATCTCTGTGATTTAATTGCATAAAAATTCAAAGTTTGAAAATTGCAAAATTTTCAAAATTTTCGCCAAATTTCCGTTTTTTTCACAAATAAACGCAGGTACTATCAAAGAAATTTTACCACTATCATGAAGTACAATATGTCACGAGAAAACAATGTCAGAATCACCAGGATCCGTTGAAGCGTTTCGGAGTTATAACCTCATAAAGGGACAGTGGTCAGAATTGTAAAAATTGGCCCGGTCATTAACGTGCAAACCACCCTTGGGGGTAAAGGGGTTAAAAAGATCATCAGAAAGGTCTTTGTACTGTCCCCTCATATATTTATACATTAAAATAAGATCACCCCTTAGTCTTCGTTTTTCCAAACTAAATAGCCCCAAGTGTAATAACCTATCTTGGTATTGCAGACCCCCCAGTCCTCTAATAACCTTGGTCGCTCTTCTCTGCACCCGCTCCAGTTCAGCTATGTCTTTCTTATACACCGGAGACCAGAACTGTGCACAGTATTCTAAGTGTGGTCGAACAAGTGACTTGTATAGAGGTAAAATTATGTTCTCCTCATGAGCATCTATGCCTCTTTTAATGCATCCCATTATTTTATTTGCCTTTGTAGCAGCTGCCTGACACTGGCCACTGAATGAGTTTGTCATCCACCCATACACCCAGGTCTTTTTCATTGACGGTTTTGCCCAGAGTTTTAGAATTAAGCACATAATTATACATCTTATTACTTCTACCCAAGTGCATGACCTTACATTTATCCCCATTAAAGCTCATTTGCCATTTATCAGCCCAAGCTTCTAGTTTACATAAATCATCCTGTAATATAAAATTGTCCTCCTCTGTATTGATTACCCTGCAGAGTTTAGTGTCATCTGCAAATATTGAAATTCTACTCTGAATGCCGTCTACAAGGTCATTAATAAATATGTTAAAAAGAAGAGGGCCCAATACTGACCTCTGTGGTACCCCACTGCTAACCGCTACCCAGTCCGAGTGTGCTCCATTAATAACCACCCTTTGTTTCCTATCCCTGAGCCAGCTCTCAACCCACTTACACATATTTTCCCCTATCCCCATTATTCTCATTTTATGTATCAACCTTTTGTGTGGCACCGTATCAAAAGCTTTTGAAAAGTCCATATACACTACATCTACTGGGTTCCTTTGGTCCAGTCCGGAACTTACCTCTTCATAGAAACTGATCAAATTAGTCTGACATGAACGGTCCCTAGTAAACCCGTGCTGATACTGGGTCATGAGGTTATTTCTCTTCAGATACTCCAGTATAGCATCCCTTAGAATGCCCTCCAGGATTTTACCCACAGTAGAGGTTAAGCTTACTGGCCTATAATTTCCGAGTTCAGTTTTTGTCCCCTTTTTGAATATTGGCACCTCATTTGCTATACGCCAGTCCTGTGGTACAGACCCTGTTATTATGGAGTCTTTAAAGATTAAAAATAATGGTCTATCAATAACTGTACTCGGGGGTGGATCCCATCCGGGCCCGGAGATTTGTCAATTTTAGTGATTTTTAGACGCCGCCGCACTTCCTGCTGGGTTAAGCAGGTGACATTTAATGGGGAATTTTTATCACTAGTCATTTTGTCTGCCATGGGATTTTCTTGTGTAAATACTGATGAAAAAAAGTCATTTAGCATATTGGCTTTTTCCTCATCCTCATCCACCATTTCACACAGACTATTTTTAAGGGGGCCAACACTATCATTTTTTAGTTTCTTACTATTTATGTAGTTAAAGAATATTTTGGGATTATTTTTACTCTCTCTGGCAATGAGTCTCTCTGTCTCAATCTTTGCTGCCTTGATTTGCTTTTTACAGAATTTATTTAATTTTCTGTATTTATTTAATGCCTCCTCACTACCTACTTCCTTTAATACTCTAAATGCTTTCTTTTTGTCACTTATTGCGCCCCTTACAGCTCTATTTAGCCATATTGGTTTCCTCCTATTTCTAGTATGTTTATTCCCATACGGTATATACTGTGCACAGGTCCTATCCAGGATGTTAATAAATGTCTCCCATTGTCTTTGTGTATTTTTGTGTCTCAGGATATCGTCCCAGTTAATTGCACCAAGATCATCTCTCATCCGTTGGAAATTTGCCCTCTTGAAGTTTAGTGTCCTTGTAACCCCTCTACTACACATCTTTTTAAAGGATACATGAAAACTTATTATTTTGTGATCGCTATTTCCCAAGTAACCCCCAACCCTTATATTTGCTATGCGGTCTGGCCTGTTTGTTAATATTAGGTCTAGCAGTGCCCCCCTTCTTGTTGGGTCCTGAACCAGTTGTGAAAGGTAATTGTCTCTCATAGTTGTCAAAAACCGATTACCTTTACTGGAACTGCAGGTTTCTGTTCCCCAATCTATTTCAGGGTAGTTGAAGTCCCCATAATAATGACTTCTCCTTGAGTCGCAGCTTCATCTATTTGCTTTACGAGGATATTCTCCATTGCTTCCATTATTTTTGGAGATTTATAACAAACCCCTATCAGTAATTTATTATTTTTTCCCCCTCCCCTTATCTCCACCCACAGGGATTCTACATTTTCAGCGGAAGGTAAGTATGTAGTGTTTGTTTTTTTTACTTTTACGATGGTAACCAGGGTAAACATCGGGTTACTAAGCGCGGCCCTGCGCTTAGTAACCCGATGTTTACCCTGGTTACCAGTGAAGACATCGCTGAATCGGCGTCACACACGCCGATTCAGCGATGTCAGCAGGAAGTCCAGCGACGAAATAAAGTGCTGGACTTTCTGCAGCGACCAACGACATCACAGCAGGATCCTGATCGCTGCTGCGTGTCAAACTGAACGATATCGCTAGCAAGAACGCTGCAACGTCACGGATCGCTAGCGATATCATTCAGTGTGAAGGTACCTTAAGGGGTGATCTTATTTTCATGTATAAATATATGAGGGGACAGTACAAAGACCTTTCTGATGATCTTTTTAATCATAGACCTGAGACAGGGACAAGGGGGCATCCTCTGTTTGGAGGAAAGAAGGTTTAAGCATAATAACATGTTAGGGCATGTTAGGTTAGGCTATGGGTTGAACTAGATGGACTTAAAGTCTTCCTTCAATCTTAATAACTATGTTACAGAACAATATTGTATCATACAATTATTAGGTTCTGTAGAAGGACGTAAATCTGGGGATTTATTATGATGGAATATAGGCTGAACTGGATGGACAAATGTCTTTTTTCGGCCTTACTAACTATGTTACTATGTTACTATGTAATGAGCCCCATATATTGCACCATACAGTATAATGAGCCCCAAATAAAGGTCCATATAGTATAATAAGCCTAATATAATGCTCCATACAGTAAATGATGGGCCCCATATAATGCTCCATATAGAATAGTTCCCATATAATGCTCCATATATAATGGGCCCAAAATGTAATGCTCCAGTGTATGATGAGCCCATATCATGCTCCATATGTAATTGGCCCCATATATGATGCTCCAGAGTATGATGGGCTCCATATATGATGCTCCTGTGTATAATGAGCCCCATACATGATGAGCCCCATATATGATGCTCCAGTGTATGATGGCCCCCATATATAATGCTCCAAACATAAAAAAAATTAAATACTCACCTCTCATCGCTGGCTGCTCTTCTGCTCCGGACTCCTCAGCATCATCATCTTCCAGCTCTCTGAACTGTGAATGATCAGGCAGAGGGCGCACAGTCTTGACGTCATCGCGCCCTCTGACCTGAACGTCACAGTCATCAAATGCCGCAGCAGTGGACCTGGGAGATGTAAGTATCACAAGTGCCAGGACCCTCATCAGGCAGAGGGGCCCACTCACGGGTGTCTGACTTAGCACACACACCGGATACCCATAGTGCGCAGGTTTCTCTAACTGCGAGTGGGCCCCCCCGCCTCCTCAGGGCCCTGGTACTTGCCCGGGTAGGCCGGGTGCTGATGCCGGCCCTGCCAGTAGCAATATAAATTTAAGCTACAGATATTTTTTAGAGTGTGTATAACATTTCTTAACATCTAATGCACAATTCTAGTATTGTAAATTACTGCAGTTTCTCCATCCACAATCCGCTGCACTAACGCTATGTGCGAACATACCATGTGTGTTGGTACAGCATTCAATCTCTTGCGACTGCAGGTGTCATGAAAATCTCTCTTTTCATACTTACAACAAAAGGTTTAATCTGGTAATGGAAGTGGATAGGGAAACAAACAAAAAATTCCCAGATTACACAGTAATGGTTTCTTAATGGCTTCATCAGCAATACATAAATAGTTGTTGCATCAATCCTACTTAGAAGAATGAATGCTTGCTCTTTCCTGTTAAAAAAAATCTTGTATCAACACAGTGGATCACCTGAACCTGCACTACCTTAATCCGAAATGGAATTTCACTAATTATTCATTACAGCAGCCAAACATTTAAAGTTAAAAGTACTTAACTGTAACTTCCTGCTTTGCTTTTAGGATTGTGAGCTGACTAGCTGACTTAATATTTCTGATTTCTCAATGGCTCATAGGATTTGTTTGCTGCCTAATTCATATTTGTGCATATTGTATCATCATTTATATTCCAAAAACACTAGAAATCTTAATTTCCTTTATGTTTTTGACCCGCTCGTCATTTTGACTTTCAAATACTGATAAAATATGCATAAATGAGGAAAATCAATGCTATTCATGACATTGTTTCCAATTAAAGGGAGTCTGTCAGTAGGATCAATCCTCCTATGCCATCTTTATGGGCATGTAGGTCATAGAAAATTGAATAAAATAACACCTTGATATCAGCAGTCTTATTCCAGATAAACCCATGTTTTTCTTAATATGTAAATAAGCTGTTACAATCTGTGAGACGGACAAAGATCTCATTGAGAATCTGCCTCCAGAGCTTATTTTAACCCCTTTCTGTAATCAGACGCAATAGTATGCACGATGGCAGAACCCCCGCTTTGATGCAGGCTCCAGCGGTGAGCCCGCATCAAAGCCGGGGCAATTCAGCTGTTTTATCCGCCCACGCCTGTTAACTGGTTAAATGCCGCTGTCAAACTCTGACAGCGGCATTTAACGTGCGCTTCCGGCCATCGGGCTGAAAATACGCGCACCACTGACCCCGTCACGTGATCGGGTGTCAGCAGTGCGTTGGCATGACAACCAGAGGTCTCCTGCAGACCTCTACAGTTGTTAATGCCAGATTACTGTGAGCGCCACCCTGTGGTCGGTGCTGATAGCAATGCCGTGATTCTCCTACATAGAGGTGATGTGATCATCGCTGCTATGTAGCAGGCCCGATCAGGCATGCCAGCTTCTAGCCTTCCATGGAGGCTATTGAAGCATGGCAAAAGTAAAATAAAAATGTTTTTAAAAATATAAAAAAAATAAAAAAATATAAAAGTTCAAATCAACCCCAGTTCGCCCCATTCAAAATAAAACAATAAAAAAAATCAAACATACACATATTTGGTATCACCATGTTCAGAATCTCCCGATCTATCAATAAAAAAAAGGATTAACCTGATCGCTAAACGGCGTAGCAAAAAAAAAAATCAAAACGCCCGAATTACGTTTTCTTGGTCGCCGTGACATTGCATGAAAATGCAATAACGGGCAATCAAAAGAACGTATCTTCACCAAAGTGGTATCATTAAAAACATCAGCTTGGCACGCAAAAAATAAGCCCTCACCCGAACCGAGATCAGGAAAAATGGAGACGCTACGGGTTTCGGAAAATTGCACAATTTTTTTTTTTTTGCAAAGTTTGGAATTTTTTTTCACCACTTAGATAAAAAAGAACCTAGACATGTTTGGTGTCTATGAACTCATAATGACCTGGAGAATCATAATGGCAGGTCAGTTTTAGCATTTAGTGAACCGAGCAAAAAAGCCAAACCAAAAAATTGTAGGATAGCACTTTTTTTGCAATTTCACCGCACTTGGAATCTTTTTCCTGTTTTCTAGTACAAGACTTGGTAAAACCAATGGGGTCGTTCAAAAGTACAACTCGTCCCACAAAAATAAGCCTTTAAATGGCCATATTTATGTAAAAATAAAAAAGTTATGGCTCTGGGAAGGAGGGGAACCAAAAATGAAAACGCAAAACTGAAAAAAGCTCCTGGGGTTAAGGGGTTAAATGTAAGCGTGTGTTCAGAAGAGCAGACTGTCAGTCATTGCAAGTCTCACACTGATAACACCCACTGTCATTTAAATTAAGCTCTAGAGGCAGTTTCTTAGGCCGGTGACAGTTTCCTCACGTACCGGAGACACTGACTCACGTAGACACATTAAAATCAATGTGTCTCTGCACATGTCAGCGTGTTTTCACGGACCGTGTGTCCGTTTGGAAAACACGGAGACATGTCAGTGTTCGTGGAAGCGCACGGATCACACAGACCCATTAAAGTCAATGGGTCCATGTAAAACACATACCGCACACGGATGCTGTCCGTGTGCAGTCCGTGTGCCGTGCAGGAGACAGCGCTACTGTAAGTGCTGTCCCCCCAGCTTGTGGTGCTGAAGCCCCATTCATTTCTTCTCTCCAGCAGCGTTTGCTGGAAAGAAGGAATGAAAAATCATTTTTTTTATTTTTTTTGTTTTTAAAATAAAGTTGCCGGTAATCTGCCCCCTCCCACCCCCTGTGCGCCTGCCCGCTGGCATGAAAATACTTACCCAGCTCCCTCGGCGCTTCCATCCTCTCAGCGTCGCTGCTGCACATTACAGTGATGAATATGCGGCTCCACCTCCCATAGGGGTGGAGCTGCATATTCATTACTGTAATAAGCGGCACCACGTGACCGCTCATACAGAAAGAGCTGCGATGCTGAGAGGATGGAAGCGCCGAGGGAGCTGGGTAAGTATTTTAATGCCAGCGGGCGGGCGCACAGGGGGTGGAAGGGGGCAGATTACCGGCAACTTTATTTTAAAAACAAACAAAAAAAAAAGATTTTTCATTCCTTCTTTCCAGCGAACACTGCTGGGAAGAAGGGATGAATACCGGCTTCAGCACCACACGCAGGGGACAGCGCTTAACTGTAGCGCTGTCTCCTGCACGGTCCGTGTGGTCCTCAGTCGGCACACAGGCGGCACACGGCTGCCGCACGTGTGCCACACTGATGTGCTACGTGAGCACACGGACACGGATAATTCCGGTACCGATTTTTCCGGTACTGGAATTATCTGGACGTGTGGGATAGGCCTTAGGAAGATTTATGTCTCGCCCATTGATTTTAACAGCTCATTTACTTATTAAGGAACGTGAATTTCTCTGGAATAAGACATCAGATCACAGATATCAATGTATCATTTTATTCAACTTAAGTTTTCATCTTAGGTAGCTGAAAAAATACAATCGTCCCTGTCCACATGGACTGTCCACGGGTTTCCTTACCCAAACCTTGGAGCCTCCTAAATTGTTCAAGATGGCAGACACACGGCTGATCCATTCACTATGGACCGTGACATAAGGCTACTCTCACACCAGTATTTTATACAGTATGTCTACTGTTTGTCATGTTCGGTCAAGACTAAAGACATTTCAGTTCAGGGATTATTTGGCCTACAAATAAAGAAAAGGATGGGATCTGTCCATGTAAAGTCACAGTAAGCAATGGGACTAGAAGACATAGTCAGTGGCAACTAAAGTGAAGTAATTAATTACATGTGCCTACTAATAAAAATTGATCAGAAAAATCAAGGAAAACTTTAAAATTACTACATATTGTAAATATGCAAATTGCCTCTTCTGAGAAAAAGAGGACTTAAACTCTATAGCCCCACCTATTGGAAGTAGCGATCCTACAAGTCACAATCAACTCTTTAACAAGTCGTGCAATATGACTTAGGATTAAAGCCAAATCAGTATCTCAATTCGCAGACACGGTGTTTCGGGCTGTTGGCCCTCGTCAGTGCGAAGCATGAGAACTGATTTGGCTAGGTGAGAGGCTCTGGACTGGGGTCTAAGGGGTATCGTTTCTCCTTGTGGAGAGTGACATACCATCTCTGGCTTGTCAAGGTAAGGAGGCTTATTCGCCATGCAACGCTCCTCTGGGAAATTAAATATGCAAATTGCCTCTTCTGAGAAAAAGAGGACTTAAACTCTATAGCGCCACCTATTGGAAGTAGCGATCCTACAAGTCACAATCAACTCTTGATACCCCTTAGACCCCAGTCCAGAGCCTCTCACCTAGCCAAATCAGTTCTCATGCTTCGCACTGACGAGGGCCAACAGCCCGAAACACCGTGTCTGCGAATTGAGATACTGATTTGGCTTTAATCTTAAGTCATATTGCACGACTTGTTAAAGAGTTGATTGTGACTTGTAGGATCGCTACTTCCAATAGGTGGCGCTATAGAGTTTAAGTCCTCTTTTTCTCAGAAGAGGCAATTTGCATATTTAATTTCCCAGAGGAGCGTTGCATGGCGAATAAGCCTCCTTACCTTGACAAGACAGAGATGGTATGTCACTCTCCACAAGGAGAAACGATACATATTGTAAAGATATTAATATTATTTTAGTCTAATATTTCAGATGATGTGCTGTAAACAAGCCGTATAAATTAATTGTCATCACTTCAAAAGTGTTTCTCCTAAACAACAACATAAACAAAAGACTGGGTCAGGATTTTTAAGCATACTCTGTATTTTTATGCTAGCCTGAAATGTAAGACAATTAAAATGTATGACCAGAACAGGATGAGCAGAGTCACTGTACCTTCTGTTTTAGTTATATGGATGTGTAATTGCTGCATCCAATCGCTGGTCAAAGCAGTGACCAGTTCATCACCACTGCAGCGGTCACATTTATGTATTTGCTAGAAGATGAAAAAAGAAGACAGGTGAAGGATAATGGCACCTATAAGGCGAGAGTCACACTCAGCGTAGGGGAATACGGTCCGTATTTTACATGCGTAATACGCAGAAACGATCCCAAAACAGTGATCCGTATGTCATCCGTAGGCAGGGAGTGTCTGCGCATTTTACGCTTGTTAACCTCCGTATGTAATCTGTATGGCATCCGTAATGCGTTTTTTTTTTCGCAACCAGACAAAATGGACATTTAATGGTTTTGAGACCTGAAATTAATTTAAATCATCATCATAATCCTATTTAATGCCTCTACAACAAGTGGAACCCTCCCATATGGCCATTTTGTTGCTGTACTTGTGTAGGTGTTTTGGTGGTACTTGGGCAACATGTGTGACCTCCTGCAATTCACACCAACTCAGCAGGTGTTATTTAATTGGGTCTTGTCATGCCACTTTGCCCACCCATACCCCGTGATAGTTGATCCGTGAAGGAGGAGACAGAATGTCCTGGAATCACATATCAGGATACAAAGATGCGCAAATGCATATCTGAAGAGGAGCGTCTTCTACTTACATTACGGTATGTATTCACCATACTCACACACTGTATGTAGATGATGTTTTAGTTACTATTTTTCTTTTCATACCATCTGATTTAAATATCATTACATTTTTAAGAAAGCATATCTAAATATGTAGTAAATGTTAAATGTTAGTATCCATTGTAAATTTATTAAGGTACACTCGTCTCCTGCCTTTTGTTTTCCTCATAATACTTTTGTCTACTAGAGTTTTAGAAAAGCATTGTTACTTAGCTAATTTTTGTTTTTTGTGTGCTTTCAGATTCCTGTCAACTGGATTATCTTATGCGGGACTACATCTTGAATTTCTCATAGCACTTTCCACTATTTCAGGCATAGTGCGGAATACATGTGCGCAAATATGGGACAAACTACATGAACTTGTGATGCCTGAGCCCAAAATGGAGGATTGGCTGAAAATAGCCTGTGGTTTTTCTGATGGTTGTCAATTTCTGCACTATATTGGAGCCATGGATGGGAAACATATCAAGGTGCGTAAGCCGCCAAACTCAGGCACCCAATTCTATAATTATAAGCAGTTTTTCTCTGTAGTTCTGTTAGCTGTAGTTGACAGTAACTACAGGTTTATAATTGTAGATATTGGGGCTTATGGGTGAACTGGAGACTCTAGAGTCTTCAATGCGTCTATTATGGGTTGGCGGCTACGTGAAAACCTGTTGGACCTCCCACCACCACGACAACTCCCAGGCTCCAATGCTGAAGCAGTCCCATATGTTCTTGTGGCAGATGAGGCCTTCCAATTGAGCAGGAATGTCATGATTAGAGATGAGCGGTGTTCGAGTCGAACTGTTCGCCAATTTCAAATTCAAGCTGTTTTGGGCGGTGTTCGAGTTGTTCGACAAACCCGGACAATTTGCTTAAAATTTGGCTGTTTGAGTTTCTTTTCGATAACTGTTCGTTCACCAAAAGCCTAGCTTGATTTGCACATTAAAACTGTTTATCATTGTTAATAGACTGTTTCAGTGTATAGTGGGTGGGGGGGAGTCGGGGGATAGATCTGTGCTGAAATAATGCCGATCTCCATTTTTTTTTCTTTCCCGCATTTACAGTGGGGTGGTGCAGTCTCTCAGCCTATCAGCAATGCACACACACAGCAATGTGCATGTGATGCACACAAGCAAGGTCATGTGTCATTGGCTGTGTATGTCACATGTCCTTGCCCTATAAGAACCAGCCATTTGCCCCGTCGCCACCATTTCCTCACTGCTGCAACTTAGTGTTAGACGGCACCGCTGCTGCTGTGGGCGCTATACAGACTAAGAGTGTTTTTTTGGAGTGAATTGTCAGAGAGATAGGTTTAGGGAGTCGGGAGGAGTCGGGACTAGTTGTAATATCAGCCCTTTTCAGGGTGGGTTACAGCAGTTCATAGCACTGTTTGCCAGGCAGGTCTGTGCCAGTGCTGTGCAAGTGTTTGTCACAGCATTTGGTGTAATCTAGCTCAGCCAATCCCTTTGGACTAGTAGCATTGTCTGATAGTCATCGGAGTAGCCCGCCTGTGAAGCTAGCTACACTGCCTGTGTATCTCAATTTTTACTGCATCTAACCCAGTTAATAGTTTTGGGCCTAGGAGCAGTGTCTGCACGTCAGCAGAGTAGCCCGCCTGTGAAACTAACTACACCGCCTGTGTATCTCAATTTTTACGGCATCTAATCCAGTTGATAGTTTAGGGCCTAGGAGCATTGACTGCACGTCAGCAGAGTAGCCCGCCTGTGAAACTAACTACACCGCTTGTGTATCTCAATTTTCACTGCATCTAATCCAGTTAATAGTTTTGGGCCTAGTACCACAGTTTGGCCACTCAGTTCTGCTCAGTTTTCATCCATCGGTTGTTGTGCCAACAACTACAGACGCAGAGTTGCCAATTAGTTAAGCACTAAAATGAATGGCAAAAGGCCTGCTGCTGGTGGAAAGGGGAATAAGCGTGTTGGAAAGGGAAAAAAAAGTTGCGTCCGTGGGGTAGGTGGTAAAGCAACAGTAACATCTGCAGAAGAAAGACCATCTTCCAGCCAAAGGAAAATGTCTACTTCTTTTCGTGGACAATCTGATATGATCCCTTTCTTACGACCATCGCTACAAGCATCGCCAAAAATTCCAGATGAGGCACAAAAACAGCAGGTGCTTGAACGGATATCAAGTGCTCGTTCAAATGGGCTCTCCTCCATGTCAACTTCAACATCACAACTACTCCAGTCCTCAGAGTTGTCACCCCAATCGCACTTGCTTCCTCACAGCTCCCGAGTCTCCAGCTGCCTGTCTGAGCATGGATTAACACACATGGTTATGCAATGCAGACCCGTTGAAGCGCAAGGACCGCACGAAACGGCCGTCGTCTCCCCTGCTCGCACGAGCTCCTTTTCTTCTCCCCCGGCCATGAAGTTTTAATTGTGAAGACTCAATAAAATTTGCTACTTTGAAGATTGGTGAGTGCATACTGCTTTTTTCTTTTGCTACCTGGGACACACATGGTTAAGTCTGTAGAGCTGTTTACGCATACTATAGCCTGGGAATCAGAGGTCTGCTCCAGAGCTTCTGTGAATCCAGACGAGGAAATGATCTGCACTGATGCCCAGAATCCCAAACTGTAATTTTTGTTGGTGGAGACAATGAGGAAGATGTTGATGAGACTGAGATACCTGATTGGAACGAAAACGTGACTTTTCGGTCGGGGCAGGAAGAGGTTTGGTCTGAGGACGACGTGCGTGAGAACACACAGGATGATGATGACGAGGTTGTAGACCTCACTTACTGTCAACCCCTAGTACGCCAGTCCATGAGGTCAGCAGAGGAGGTGGAGGAGGATGCTAGTGACAAGTCTGACGATGAGGTAACGGTGCGCCTTCCTGGACAGAGAAGGAGTACTGGAAGCACATCAACAACTGCATCCTCAACCCCAACTGTGTCTCAGACCAGAAGTCGTGGTGGGGTGGCTCTTCAGGTCATACGGGCTCTAAGCCTTGCATAGCCTGGACATTTTTTGACATCGCAAAGGATGACCCAACTCATGTTGTCTGTAAGATTTTTCAACAAAATCTCAGTAGATGCCAAAAAATCACTAGCTTGAGTACTTCATGCATGAACCGTCACATGGATATGAGGCATAAGATGCAGTGGGAAGCTCACTGTGCTACAATGCGGCCTAGTGGGCGGGTCAACCACCATCTGCCCCATCAAGTGCATCCACATCCTCTTCATCCTCTGTGACTGTGAGGACAGCAGTCGCACATGGTTTTGGATGCAGACCTTCCACCTCTTTACCTGCAACAGCCAGTGTGATTGGCAGGTTGTCAGGAGATTTGCAAGTGGAAACACCTGCTGGTGTTGAGCGCTCTCTGACATTGACACCACATTTTGATCAAGGCAACATAACATCTCCGCCTGCACCTTCCTCACAGACCAGCAGTTTGCCGGGGACACCGTACTCAACTCCGTCTAAGCACGGCAGCCAGCCCTCAGTCCCTCAGATGTGGACAAGTAAAAGACCATTTCCTCCTAGCCATGACAAAGCTAAGAGGTTGAATTTCTTCATCTGCAAGCTGTTGGCTACTGAAATGCTGCCTTTCCGCCTGGTGGACACAGAGGATTTTCGAGACCTTATGTCTGTCGCAGTGCCCCAGTACCAGATGCCCAGTCGCCACTACTTCTCAAAGAAAGCTGTGCCTGTGCAACACCAGCATGTCGCACACAACATCACCGCTTCCTTGAGAAACTCTGTGTGTGACAGGGGGCATTTCACCACAGACACTTGGACGAGTAGACATGGACAGGGGCGTTACATGTCGGTGACTGGGCACTGGGTAACTACGGCGGCATCAGGAGAAGGGGCTGCTGTCCAAGTCTTGCCGTCCCCACGAGTTGCTCGTCGATGCTCTGTATCTAGAAGTTCCTCCACTGCTTCTGCCTTCTCAACCTCCTCTTGGTCCTCTACCTGCACCCAAAGCCTGGCTGGTAATGCCACCAGCGTTGTAACTGGCCAGAAGGAATCCTGCACACCTCCTCACTATGCTGTCACCAGGGCTCAATGGCATCAGGCAGTGTTTACATTGAAATGTCTGGGAAATGTGAGTCACACAGCTGAGGAGTTGTGGTCAGCTTTGGAGACCAAGTTCCATCAATGGTTGTCTCCACTCAACCTGCAGCCAGGGAAGGCTGTGTGCAACAATGCTGCAAAACTGGGTGCGGCCCTTTGCCGGGGCAATGTCACCCACGTGCCTTGTATGGCTCACGTTTTGAACCTGGTTGTCCAGCAATTTTTATCCCACTATCCCGGACAAGATGGGCTTCTGCAGAGGGCACGGTCGCTGTGTGCTCACTTCCGCCGATTGCATCCCGCAGCTTGATGACATCTCTGCAGAAGTCGTTGGGCCTGCCAGTTAACCGGCTGAAATGCGATGTGCCCACACGGTGGAATTCAACTCTGCACATGTTGCAGCGACTGTGGCAGCCCCTACGAGCCCTGGTGCAATATGTTTTGACGTATAGCCTGGACCAACGAGATCCAGAGGTGGGGCAAATCACGCTGCAGGAGTGGTCTCAGATCAGGGACCTATGCACCCTTCTGCACAGTTTTGAAATAGCGACGAAGATGTTTAGTGCTGACGATGCCATTATCAGCATGACCATTCCGGTGATTTACATGCTGGAGCACACCTTACACAGTGTTCGGAGACTGGTGGTGGAACAAGAGGAGGAGGAGGAGGAACAGGAAGAGTCGTATGCGGAAGGGATCATATCTCCAAGGTCAAGAAGTTTGGCAGCACCAAGGCGGCTGGCATTGGAGGCTGGGGGAGAGAGATTACCGAGGGCGCATGGTAGCAGCCAAACTGTTGGGGAAGGTGCAGGAGGCGAGGAAGAAGTGGAGGACGAACTGGCGCTGTGCATGGAAGACTCATCAGATGAGGGAGACCTTAATCAAATTTCTGTTGTGCGAGGTTGGGGGGAGAAGGCAGACGAAGCAAGCATGATTCTCACCTTGTCACCACCAAGACAACAAGAACTTGGTCCTCCTGGATGCACAAGACACATGAGTGCCTTCTCGCTGCACTACCTGCAACATGACCCTCGGATTGTCAGAATCTGAAATAATGCCGACTACTGGGTTGCCACACTCTTACATCCCCGGTACAAAAGCAAATTTGGCGAAATAATTCCTGCCATAGAAAGGGATTCACGCATGCATGAGTATCAGTAGAGACTGTTACAGAATCTAATATCTGCTTTTCCACAAAACACCAGTGGTGCACGTAGTGAACCTCTGAGTTCTAACTTGCCAACCATGGGACTATCGAGTCATCACTCAAACCATAACAGTAACATCCTAACTGGTGGCAACAGCAATTTTTTCCAATCGTTTCAAGATTTTTTTAGACCATCCTTTGCAAGGGCACAGGAGACAAGAAGTCTGACGCACAGCCAATGCCTAGAGAGGATGGTACAAGAGTATCTCCAAGTTAACATCGATGCCATGACTATGGAACTGGACCCTTGCTCATTTTGGGCTTCCAATCTTGAAAAATGGCCTGAGCTCGCCACTCACGCCTTGGAGATCTTGTCGTGCCCCGCAGTCAGCGTTCTCTCTGAACGTGGTGTGTTCAGCGCTGCTGGTGGTGTGCTGACAGATAAGCGCACGCGGCTGTCCAGTGACAATGTAGACAGACTAACGTTCATCAAGATGAACAAATCCTGGATCCACAAGGACTTTTCTACCCCTGTGTCATCTTGGGGAGACTAAAAGCTTGATGATTTTTGAAAATCACCTCACCAACTGTTTTAAAAAAACTCTGGCGAAATAGATGCCACTTAAGTGGTGTCTGTGGCCGAATTTTTGGAAAAAATGGAGACTCTTTATTTAGTCCCCTTGCTGAGTTTTACATGACGTTGCCATCGTCAATTCCAGGTAGGTGGGGTTGTCTGCAGAGTTGTTTACTCATACTATGGCCTGGGATTCAGAGGTCTGCTCCAAAGCTTCAGTGCCTGCTAGTCAACAGAGTAGCCCAGCCACCCACCGCCTGTTTACCTAAGTACTATTTTTAATGGCATCTGGCCCAGGAAATCCTTTTGGGCCTAGTAGAATTTAGTGACGCTCAGCAGCGTACCCCACCCATGAAGCAATCTACACCGCCTGTTTACCTAAGTACTATTTTGTAACGGCATCTAGCCCAGGAAATCCTTTTGGGCCTAGTAGAATTTGGTGCAACTCAGCAGCGTACCCCACCCATGAAGCAAGCTACACCGCCTGTTTACCTAAGTACTATTTTGTAACGGCATCTAGACCAGGAAATCATTTTGGGCCTAGTAGAATTTGGTGCTACTCAGCAGCATACCCCACCCATGAAGCAAGCTACACCACCTGTTTACCTCAGTACTCTTTTTTAACAGCATTTGGCCCAGGAAATCCTTTGGGGCTTAGTAGAATTTAGTGCTACTCAGCAGCGTACCCCACCCATGAAGCAAGCTACACCGCCTGTTTACCTAAGTACTATTTTTTAATGGCATCTAGCCCAGGAAATCCTTTTGGGCCTAGTAGAATTTGGTGCTACTCAGCAGCGTACCCCACCCATGAAGCAAGCTACACCGCCTGTTTACCTATCTACTATTTTGTAAGGGCATCTAGCCCAGGAAATCCTTTTGGGCCTAGTAGAATTTGGTGCAAATCAGCAGCGTACCCCACCCATGAAGCAAGCTACACCGCCTGTTTACCTAAGTACTATTTTTAACGGCATTTGGCCCAGGAAATCCTTTTGGGCCTAGTAGAATTTGGTGCTACTCAACAGTGTACCCCACCCATGAAGCAAGCTACACCGCCTGTTTACCTAAGTACTATTTTTAACGGCATCTAGCCCAGGAAATCCTTTTGGGCCTAGTAGAATGTTGTGCTACTCAGCAGCGTACCACACCCATGAAGCAAGCTACACCGCTTGTTGATCTAATTACTAATTTTTAACTGCATCTAGCCCAGGAAATCGTTTTGGGCCTAGTAGAATTTGGTGCTACTCAGCAGCATACTTCACCCATGAAGCAAGCTACACCGCCTGTTTACCTAACTACTATTTTGTAACGGCATCTAGCCCAGGAAATCCTTTTGGGCCTAGTAGAATTTAGTGCTACTCAGCAGCGTACCCCACCCATGAAGCAAGCTACACCGCCTGTTTACCTAAGTACTATTTTGTAACGGCATCTAGCCCAGGAAATCCTTTTGGGCCTAGTAGAATTTGGTGCAACTCAGCAGTGTACCCCACCCATGAAGCAACTACACCGCCTGCTTACCTAAGTACTATTTTTTAACGGCATCTAGCCCAGGAAATCCTTTTGGGCCTAGTAGAATTTAGTGCTAATCAGAAGCGTACCCCACCCATGAAGCAAGCTACACTGCCTGTTTACCTATGTACTATTTTTTAACGGCATTTGGCCCAGGAACTCCTTTTGGGCCTAGTAGCAATTTCTGCTACTCAGCAGAGTACCCCACCTATGAAGCAAGCTACACCACCTTCTTTCTTTCTCAATCTAACCCCTCGGCTCTGGGGTGTCCACTCTCCCTCCAGCTCTCTCCTTCTCACAGGTGGACTATCGCGTGTTTTCACACTGTGGCGAATCTTTTGGGCCC
Source organism: Ranitomeya imitator (assembly GCF_032444005.1). Classification (NCBI taxonomy): domain Eukaryota; kingdom Metazoa; phylum Chordata; class Amphibia; order Anura; family Dendrobatidae; genus Ranitomeya; species Ranitomeya imitator. Next base: position 348,564,926 of record NC_091282.1, on the reverse strand, counting down.
AGGCATAAGAAGTCGTCGAGGTAATGGATAATATGTGCCGCCTTACAAACGTCCATGACGACACATTCGAGGAAGCAATTAAACGCCTCAAATAGTGAGCAGGATATGGAGCACCCCATGGGCGATCTATGTAGTATGCTCCTTCACAGAAGCAGCCCAATGGGAGGACACTATTCGGAGGCACAGGTATTAACCCGAACGCCCCCTCAATGTCTGTTTTGGCCAATAGGGTGCCCCTTACCAACTTCTTGACCCGCCTGATTGCCTCGTCAAAGGAGGTAGAGTACATAGTACTGTCCTTGGTTCCGCTTCGATGTTGTCGTTTACTGACCTGCCCCTTGGATATGACAAATGGTGGATTAGTCTGAATTAGAGTTGAGCGACCTTGACCTTTTTAGAGTCGAGCCGGGTTTCGCGAAACCCGACTATCTCAAAAGTCGGGTCGAGTGAAATCGGCCGATTATGACGTAAAGTCGGGATCGACCGAAACACGAAACCCAATGCAAGTCAATGGGGCAGCATAGTCGGCAGTGAGTGGGGGCCAGGAAAACACCTAGAGTGCCCATTTTAATGTCAAAACCATCCATTCTTCTTAATGAAGCTTGTCAAGCGTAATTTACCTTATAATAATTGGAAGGCATTTGAAATTGGGGGTCATTTGGCTAAAGTTGTGGTGGGTAGGGCTGGTTCAAGTAATTAGTGGGCCCAGGAAATCTGGACCACGTCACGGCAGTGGAGCAGGGAGAGCTAAGTATTTCAACTTTGCAAGTGCTGTGAACCTGAGCAAGCAGGGGGGGCCCACTCGTTGGCATTGGCACTGGCACAGGGCCCCTCAAAGTACAGCGGTGTGTTTGCACGGCGGGGGCGCCTCCCACCGGCAGCAACACTTTTGCGTACCATGAGAGGCCCTGTGCCAGTGACGTCGCCAACTAGTATTCCTCCCCCCACCTGATGAAGGAACCTGCACTTTCATCTGCACCTTCCTGTTTGTCCCCGTGTAAGGTGGTATGGTATGCGGGAAGGGGGACCTGACTTTCAGCAGGGTCACAATCTTGCAGTGTAGCGTGCACGGGAAATGTTGCGTTATGGGTCAATGTACCAGCAGACTCATCTATCACTGGCTGGGCAATGGGCAGGATGAGGAGGAAACACAGATATAGGCCCAAAGAATAAAGTGGGCTAAATGCAGTTCAAAATTGGTAACACAGGACTAATCAGGGGGCATTGCAGTGGAGGACAACTGGAATAAGAGGCTGACACAGAGAGTAGGCCCAAATCAGTAAGTAGTCGAAATGCAGTTCAAAATTGGCAACAGTAGTAAACAGGCGGCACAGCTTTGTTCAGTGGAGGAGAACAGCAAGGAGTGGCAGACACCGATAGTAGGCCCCAACCCAACTAGTAGGCCAAATGCAGTCTAACATTAACAACTACTTAACGAGCGCCTGAAAACGGAATTTCAGGACAGGAAACCAGGAGAACAGCAAGGAGCGGCAGACACCGATAGTAGGCCCCAAACCAACTAGTACGCCAAATGCAGTTGTTCCGTTTAACCACAATTTAATGAGAGCCTGAAGATAGAAGTTCAGGAAAGGCAACCTGGAGAACACCTTGGAGTGGAACACACCATCTCTCTACACCCCATACCCAATTTGTAGGTCTAATGCAGCGTAGTTTCCAACAACTACTAAACGAGAGCATGATGATCGAAGCATTGGCGAGGAAACCTGGGGAACACCTTGGAGTGGAACACACCATCTCTCTACAGTGGAACACACCATCTCTCTACACCCCATACCCAATTTGTAGGCCTAATGCAGCGTAGTTTCCAACAACTACTAAACGAGAGCCGGAAGATCAAAGCAATGGAGAGGAAACCTGGGGAACACCTTGGAGTGTAACACACCATCTCTCTACACCCCATACCCAATTTGTAGGCCTAATGCAGCGTAGTTTCCAACAACTACTAAACGAGAGCCGGAAGATCGAAGCAATGGAGAGGAAACCTGGGGAACACCTTGGAGTGTAACACACCATCTCTCTACACCCCATACCCAATTTGTAGGCCTAATGCAGCGTAGTTTCCAACAACTACTAAACGAGAGCCGGAAGATCGAAGCAATGGAGAGGAAACCTGGGGAACACCTTGGAGTGTAACACACCATCTCTCTACACCCCATACCCAATTTGTAGGCCTAATGCAGCGTAGTTTCCAACAACTACTAAACGAGAGCCGGAAGATCGAAGCAATGGAGAGGAAACCTGGGGAACACTTTGGAGTGTAACACACTATCTCTCTACACCCCATACCCAATTTGTAGGCCTAATGCAGCGTAGTTTCCAACAACTACTAAACGAGAGCCGGAAGATCGAAGCTCAGGAAAGGCAACCTGGGGAACACCTTGGAGTGTAACAAACCCTCTCTCTACACCACGGAAGGGCTGATTCTTAGGAAGGAAGGCTGTCGGAAAGAAGCAGGGCGCGTCCGAGGGTGATTATATTCTTATTAGGTATATACTCACCCTCGGACGCGCCCTGCTTCTTTATTTGTAATGAATGTTTATTTGCAATGTGGTTTTGACTTACTCTATTTTTTTGGTAAATAATGATTTTATTATTTTCATTGTTTTGCATCTTCTTGGCAATAATATAAAGAAGACGCGACAGGACAACACTCGGTGGATGCCATATCTGTGTTTAAAATTGAAAAAACCTTTCAGTTAACTACTTGCAGGAGAAAGTTATTGTAGCTGGTGGCCATTTTTAGTACTGTACCAGATTTTTGTTGTATGTGTTTGTTTTTAATGTTAAAATGTCTGCATTTGATATCTCTCCAGTATTTTCTTTTTTATAAGCAAAATACTTATTTTTATATTTTCTGATGTTGGTTCCAGGGGTACACGGGCAGCAGTGGTGTGGTCAGTGGAGGCCTAGTGGAAGGAGTCACCGCAGACAGGCATCGAAGGCCTAAAATAATAACACATGGCTGTAGGCAATTTTAAATTGGTTCCAGGGGTACACGGGCAGCAGTGGTGTGGTCAGTGGAGGCCTAGTGGAAGGAGTGACCGCAGACAGGCATCGAAGGCCTAAAATAATAACACATGGCTGTAGGCAATTTTAAATTGGTTCCAGGGGTACACGGGCAGCAGTGGTGTGGTCAGTGGAGGCCTAGTGGAAGGAGTCACCGCAGACAGGCATCGAAGGCCTAAAATAATAACACATGGCTGTAGGCAATTTTAAATTGGTTCCAGGGGTACACGGGCAGCAGTGGTGTGGTCAGTGGAGGCCTAGTGGAAGGAGTGACCGCAGACAGGCATCGAAGGCCTAAAATAATAACACATGGCTGTAGGCAATTTTAAATTGGTTCCAGGGGTACACGGGCAGCAGTGGTGTGGTCAGTGGAGGCCTAGTGGAAGGAGTGACCGCAGACAGGCATCGAAGGCCTAAAATAATAACACATGGCTGTAGGCAATTTTAAATTGGTTCCAGGGGTACACGGGCAGCAGTGGTGTGGTCAGTGGAGGCCTAGTGGAAGGAGTGACCGCAGACAGGCATCGAAGGCCTAAAATAATAACACATGGCTGTGAGCAATTTTAAATTGGTTACAGGGGTACACGGGCAGCAGTGGTGTGGTCAGTGGAGGCCTAGTGGAAGGAGTGACCACAGACAGGCATCGAAGGCCTAACATAACAAAAATGTCAATACAATGGTATTGTCAGTGGCAGGCATTGAAGGATGTCAGCGCATAGACTAAACATTGGTGGAGCTGTGAGATAATTTTGCAAGTGGTAGAGCACTGTTTGAGCTGGGGTGGGGGGAAACTGTCTTGTGGCCGGCGGTACAGGCCCAGGGCCCCTCATATTACAACGGTGTGTCTGACGTTGGGTGCGCACCACCACCGCCAGAGACACTTTATTGTACTAGGAGGGACCCAGTGGCAGTGCCGTCGACCAAAAGCGGGCTCACCCACCTCTTCAGACAAACTGCACTCTCACGGGTGCTGTCGCCAAGTGTCGATACCACGGCCCCGTGTGGGGAGTTTGGCCATTTAGTGAGGTGTAAACATGTCGTATGCTGGACAATCAGGTGCAGAAAATTACGAGATTGGAAAAGGCATTCAGAATAGTCCACAGGCAAGACCTTTTCATAGGAAAGCTAGGTGTCAGCCGGGCAAGGTGGGGCAAAAGATTTCGAAATCCAGTTGTGGTTCATTTTAATGAAGGTTAGATCATCTACATTTTGGCTAGCCAGACGAGTCCTTTTTTCTGTTAGTATTGAACCTGCAGCACTGAATACTCTTTCTGATAGGACACTAGCTGCCGGGCAAGCAAGCTCCTGCAATGCATATTCTGCCAATTCTGGCCAGGTGTCTAATTTTGATGCCCAGTAATCAAATGGGAATGACGGTTGAGGGAGAACATCGATAAGGGATGAAAAATAGTTTGTAACCATACTGGACAAATGTTGTCTCCTGTCACTTTGAATTGATGCTGCAGTACCTGTCCTGTCTGCGGTCATAGCAAAATCACTCCACAACCTGGTCAGAAAACCCCTCTGGCCAACGCCACTTCTGATTTCTGCCCCTCTAACTCCTCTGGTCTGCTGGCCCCTGCAGCTCGTGTGAGAACGATCACGGGCGCTGTGTGCAGGGAATGCCAGAAGCAAACGGTCAACAAGAGTTGATTGTTTGGTTGCTAATATTAGTTCCAAGTTCTCATGTGGCATTATATTTTGCAATTTGCCTTTATAGCGAGGATCAAGGAGGCAGGCCAACCAGTAATCGTCATCATTCATCATTTTAGTTATGCGTGTGTCCCTTTTGAGGATACGTAAGGCATAATCCGCCATGTGGGCCAAAGTTCCAGTTCTCAAATCTGCGGTTGTGCTTGGTTGAGGGGCAGTTTCAGGCAAATCCACGTCACTTGTGTCCCTCAAAAAACCAGAACCCGGCCTTGCCGCGCCACCAATTTCCAGTGGCCCCGGAAAAGCTTCCTCATTAAAAATATAATCATCCCCATCATCCTCCTCGTCCTCCTCCTCCTCTTTGCCCGCTACCTCGTCCTGTACACTGCCCTGGCCAGACAATGGCTGACTGTCATCAAGGCTTTCCTCTTCCTCAGCTGCAGACGCCTGATCCTTTATGTGCGTCAAACTTTGCATCAGCAGACGCATTAGGGGGATGCTCATGCTTATTATGGCGTTGTCTGCACTAACCAGCCGTGTGCATTCCTCAAAACACTGAAGGACTTGGCACATGTCTTGAATCTTCGACCACTGCACACCTGACAACTCCATGTCTGCCATCCTACTGCCTGCCCGTGTATGTGTATCCTCCCACAAAAACATAACAGCCCGCCTCTGTTCACACAGTCTCTGAAGCATGTGCAGTGTTGAGTTCCACCTTGTTGCAACGTCTATGATTAGGCGATGCTGGGGAAGGTTCAAAGAACGCTGATAGGTCTGCATACGGCTGGAGTGTACGGGCGAACGGCGGATATGTGAGCAAAGTCCACGCACTTTGAGGAGCAGGTCGGAAACCCCGGATAACTTTTCAGGAAGCACTGCACCACCAGGTTTAAGGTGTGAGCCAGGCAAGGAATGTGTTTCAGTTGGGAAAGGGAGATGGCAGCCATGAAATTCCTTCCGTTATCACTCACTACCTTGCCTGCCTCAAGATCTACAGTGCCCAGCCACGACTGCGTTTCTTTCTGCAAGAACTCGGACAGAACTTCCGCGGTGTGTCTGTTGTCGCCCAAACACTTCATAGCCAATACAGCCTGCTGACGTTTGCCAGTAGCTGCCCCATAATGGGAGACCTGGTGTGCAACAGTGGCAGCTGCGGATGGAGTGGTTGTGCGACTGCGGTCTGTGGACGAGCTCTCGCTTCTGCAGGAGGACGAAGAGGAGGAGGAGGGGGTGCGAACGGCTTCAGCCAATTGTTTCCTAGACCGTGGGCTAGGCAGAACTGTCCCAAACTTGCTGTCCCCTGTGGACCCTGCATCCACCACATTTACCCAGTGTGCCGTGATGGACACGTAACGTCCCTGGCCATGCCTACTGGTCCATGCATCTGTTGTCAGGTGCACCTTTGTGCTCACAGATTGCCTGAGTGCATGGACGATGCGCTCTTTTAACATGCTGGTGGAGGGCTGGGATGGCTTTTCTCGAAAAAAAGTGTCGACTGGGTAGCTCGTAGCGTGGTACTGCGTAGTCCATCAGGGCTTTGAAAGCTTCGCTTTCAACTAACCGGTAGGGCATCATCTCTAACGAGATTAGTCTAGCTATGTGTGCGTTCAAACCCTGTGTACGCGGATGCGAGGCTAAGTACTTCCTTTTTCTAACCATAGTTTCATGTAGGGTGAGCTGGACTGGAGAGCTGGAGACCGTGGAACTAGCGGGGGTGCCGGTGGACATGGCAGACTGAGAGACGGTGGGAGATGGTATTGTTGCCACCGGTGCCCTAGATGCAGTGTTTCCTACTACGAAACTGGTGATTCCCTGACCCTGACTGCTTTGGCCTGGCAAAGAAACCTGCACAGATACTGCAGGTGGTGCGGAAAATGGTGGCCCTACACTGCCGGAAGGGATGTTGCGTTGCTGACTAGCTTCATTGGCCGAGGGTGCTACAACCTTAAGGGACGTTTGGTAGTTAGTCCAGGCTTGCAAATGCATGGTGGTTAAATGTCTATGCATGCAACTTGTATTGAGACTTTTCAGATTCTGTCCTCTGCTTAAGGTAGTTGAACATTTTTGACAGATGACTTTGCGCTGATCAATTGGATGTTGTTTAAAAAAATGCCAGACTGCACTCTTTCTAGCATCGGATACCTTTTCAGGCATTGCAGACTGAGCTTTAACCGGATGGCCACGCTGTCCTCCAACAGGTTTTGGCTTTGCCACGCGTTTTGGGCAAGATACGGGCCCGGCAGATGGAACCTGTTGCGATGTTGATGCCTGCTGCGGCCCCTCCTCCTCCGCTTCAGAACTGCTGCCGCCTGCACCCTGTTCCCCCAATGGCTGCCAATCGGGGTCAAGAACTGGGTCATCTATTACCTCTTCTTGTAGCTCGTGTGCAACTTCGTCTGTGTCACCGTGTCGGTCGGTGGTATAGCGTTCGTGATGGGGCAACATAGTCTCATCAGGGTCTGATTCTTGATCAGCACCCTGCGAGGGCAATGTTGTGGTCTGAGTCAAAGGACCAGCATAGTAGTCTGGCTGTGGCTGTGCATCAGTGCACTCCATGTCAGATTCAACTTGTAATGGGCATGGACTGTTAACTGCTTCACTTTCTAAGCCAGGGACGGTATATGTAAAGAGCTCCATGGAGTAACCCGTTGTGTCGCCTGCTGCATTCTTCTCTGTTGTTGTTTTTGCTGAAGAGGACAAGGAAGCGACTTGTCCCTGACCGTGAACATCCACTAACGACGCGCTGCTTTGACATTTACCAGTTTCACGAGAGGAGGCAAAAGAGCTAGAGGCTGAGTCAGCAAGATAAGCCAAAACTTGCTCTTGCTGCTCCGGCTTTAATAGCGGTTTTCCTACTCCCAGAAAAGGGAGCGTTCGAGGCCTTGTGTAGCCAGACGACGAACCTGGCTCCACAGCTCCAGACTTAGGTGCAATATTTTTTTTCCCACGACCAGCTGATGCTCCACCACTACCACTACCCTCATTACCAGCTGACAATGAACGCCCCCGGCCACGACCTCTTCCACCATACTTCCTCATTGTTTTAAAAACGTAAACAAACTAACGGTATTTGTTGCTGTCACACAAATTACACGGTGAGCTATAACTTCAGTATGATTTAGCTACCCCTTTACAGGTGAGTGAGACCACAACGAAAATCAGGCACAATGTTACACACTCTGTTGTTGGTGGCAACAAATGAGAGAGATGCCACACACGCAGGACTGTCACTGAAGCACAAATGTAAATATTAATCTCCCACTGATTTGATTTTTTTTTTTTTTTTAAGGGAGACTTTAGGAAAAAAAAATAATAGAATAAAATGATTTTTTCAGGAAGAATTTAGAAACCAAATAAAATGATTTTTTCAGGGAGAATTTAGAAAACAAATAAAACAAAAAAAGGCTTTCTATGGCCCACTGAGTGAGAGATGACGCACACAGGAGTCAGGAGTGGCACACAAGCCCAGAGGCCAATATTTATCTCCCACTGATTGATGTAGTGATTTTTTCAGGTAGATTTTGGAACCCAAATCAAGCTAAAAAAAATAATAGGCTTTCTATGGCCCACAATTGGAGAGAGAGAGAGAGATGGCACACCCAGGAGTCAAGACTGGCACACAAGCAGAAAGGGCAATATTAATCTCCCACTGATTTGTTTTTTTTTTTTTTTTTTTCAGGGAGACTTTAGGAGAAAAAAAAAATAGAATAAAATGATTTTTTCAGGAAGAATTTAGAAACCAAATAAAATAAAATGATTTTTTCAGGGAGAATTTAGAAAACAAATAAAACAAAAAAAGGCTTTCTATGGCCCACTGAGTGAGAGATGACGCACACAGGAGTCAGGAGTGGCACACAAGCCCAGAGGCCAATATTTATCTCCCACTGATTGATGTACTGATTTTTTCAGGTAGATTTTGGAACCCAAATCAAGCTAAAAAAATAATAGGCTTTCTATGGCCCACAATTGGAGAGAGAGAGAGAGATGGCACACCCAGGAGTCAAGACTGGCACACAAGCAGAAAGGGCAATATTAATCTCCCACTGATTTGGTTTTTTTTGTTTTTTTTTTCAGGGAGACTTTAGGAAAAAAAAAAATAGAATAAAATGATTTTTTCAGGAAGAATTTAGAAACCAAAGAAAATAAAATGATTTTTTCAGGGAGAATTTAGAAAACAAATAAAACAAAAAAAGGCTTTCTATGGCCCACTGAGTGAGAGATGACGCACACAGGAGTCAGGAGTGGCACACAAGCCCAGAGGCCAATATTTATCTCCCACTTTTTTTTTTTTGTTCCAGGGAAAATTTATAAACCCAATAAAAAAAATAATAAATAGGCTTTCTATGGCCCACTATCTGAGAGACAGAGAGAGATGGCACGCTTAGGACTGGCACACAAGCCCAAAGGCCAATATTAATCTCCCTTTTTTTTTAAGGGAGAATTTATAAAACCAAAAAAAATAAAATAAATAGGCTTTCTATGGCCCACTATTTGTGAGAGAGATGGCACGCTCAGGACTGGCACACAAGCCCAGAGGCCAATATTAATCTCCCACTTTTTTTTTTTTTTCCAGGGAAAATTTATAAACCCATTTAAAAAAAAAAAAAAATAAATAGGCTTTCTATGGCCCACTATCTGAGAGAGAGAGATGGCACGCTTAGGACTGGCACACAAGCCCAAAGGCCAATATTAATCTCCCTTTTTTTTTAAGGGAGAATTTATAAAACCAAAAAAAAATAAATAAATAGGCTTTCTATGGCCCACTATTTGTGAGAGAGATGGCACGCTCAGGACTGGCACACAAGCCCAAAGGCCAATATTAATCTCCCACTGATTGATTTATTGATTTTTTCAGGTAGAATTTAGAACCCAAATCAAGCAAAAAAATAAATAGGCTTTCTATGGCCCACTGAGTGAGAGATGACACAGACAGGGATGGCACTCTAGCAGAAATGTCAATCTTAATCTCCCACAAAAAAAACAAAAAAAACACGGAGTGTCCTTCAATTACTATCTCCCTGCAGTAATCTCAGCCAGGTATGGCAGGCAGCAATAAGGAGTGGACTGATGCACAAATTAAATAAAAAGTGTGTACAAACCAAAAAGATAGCTGTGCAGAAAGGAAGGAACAAGAGGATTTGTGCTTTGAAAAAAGCAGTTGGTTTGCACAGCGGCGTACACACAGCAATGCAGCTATCAGGGAGCCTTCTAGGGCAGCCCAATGAGCTACAGCGCTGAGGGAAAAAAAAAAAAAAATGTAGCTTCCACTGTCCCTGCACACCGAAGGTGGTGTTGGGCAGTGGAAATCGCTACAGCACAAGCGGTTTGGTGGTTAATGGACCCTGCCTAACGCTATCCCTGCTTCTGACGAAGCGGCAGCAACCTCTCCCTAAGCTCAGATCAGCAGCAGTAACATGGCGGTCGGCGGGAACGCCCCTTTATAGCCCCTGTGACGCCGCAGACAGCAAGCCAATCACTGCAATGCCCTTCTCTAAGATGGTGGGGACCAGGACCTATGTCATCACGCTGCCCACACTCTGCGTTTACCTTCATTGGCTGAGAAATGGCGCTTTTCGCATCATTGAAACGCGACTTTGGCGCGAAAGTCGCGTACCGCATGGCCGACCCCGCACAGGGGTCGGATCGGGTTTCATGAAACCCGACTTTGCCAAAAGTCGGCGACTTTTGAAAATGAACGACCCGTTTCGCTCAACCCTAGTCTGAATGTATTGGGTTCATTTTTTGGCACAACTCCCAACGGGGGTACCACTACGTCTTCTAAGGAAAGTGTTCTGAATGGAATCGCCGCCATTCTACCTAAAGATATTTATTTTTTATTTTTTTTGTCAAGACGTCTTGGGTGTTGGTAGAGTGAGTTTAGATTTTTACTCCAGCCTTTCTTGATTTTAGAAGGGCATGACATGCCTATATCTGTGTCTCCTCCTCCTTTTACTCCTCCAACTCTTTTCTTTTCGCATGACAAGTCAACAACAACATAAATATTGTAACCTCCAACAGCACAATATGATATAATGTAAAATACATAGATTTTCCTGCCATAAGGACAAATATGAACGGAACCCCTTTCTCATGTCCAGAACCATGTAATTAATGGTGCTATATAAATAAATTAGATTAATCTTAATTTAAAGAACATTATGACCACATTCCTGTTGGTAATGCAGTTTGCAATATTATTCAGAGTGTGAGAAACATGAGTGTACTTACTTATCTGCCTCTGGACCTCATGTGGCCGCTGCTCATATTCTGGGAAAAGGATCTCACATATGCTCCTCCATGCCACCTCTTTTCTGGCCCGGTTGGAGTAATGGGCATCTCTCTGATCTCAAATTTCAGGCCTCTCTTGCACCAGGACCAGCAGCATTTCCACATTTATAATATTGGCCATGATGCTGAAGACTCCGTGGAGGCGTGCAGCAGACTTCCGGGATGGATGTCTGTCTGGGTTTTTCAGCTAATTAGCATGTGTGAGCTTCCTGATTGAGGGCTTGGAAGATTTCCTGTCACCTGCTGTACTCTTGCATATTTTACGCTAGTCACACTGTTTGTCCGTGTGTAATCCCTATTTTTCTCACCCCCATAGACTTTCATTGGTGTATTTTTTGCGCAATACGCTGACAAACGCAGCATGCAGCATGTACGGCCGTAAAATACAATTGCGTAATATACGCCAGATAGGAGCTGCCCCATAGAGAATCATTGGTCCGTGTGCAATGCGTTGTTTTTGCGCCTGTCATACGTCCGAAAAACTCTCTAGTGTGACCCCAGCCTTAGAGAGCAACAGGGTGGAATCCATAGATGAGCCTTCCTTAATTTTTTTAATATGGTGTGCCACTTTTAAAACTGATAAAGGGGTGCACAACACCTTTTATACATTTATTAACGTTATCTGCCAGATAGTGCAAAACTGGAGCTATACTTTAAGAAAGAGTGGTCAATATTGTGTTTGATCACACAAAAGATGTCAAAAACAGGATGTGGTCATGGCTTAACCTGATTACTATGTCCATTTCACCACCACGTAGGATGCTTCTCAGTAAATCACTTTCACTAGAGAAATGAAGCACACTTTATTTCCCAGCAAAGTTAGCACCTTAAATTCACCACAAATGGTATCAAAGCCACAGAATTTCCCTTAACTGTACTTTTTTCCAAATTACATTCCTATCATAATACAAAAGCCAAATTCCAAACATAAGGGGACTGTGTCTAAAATGTAAAGAAAGCATGAATGTAATCTTTTGATATTAGGTACTGTAGATGGTGGGATATTCAAAGTCTTTGCACATTTACATTGAGGAACATTTTTCTGAAATTGTTCCACAATTTTAGTCACAGTTGTTCACAAATTGATAAATCTCTGACCATCTTTGCCTCTCAGAGACTCTGCCTCTTGCTTTTTTTATACAGTCATGTGACTTAGTTGAAAATCGACCCCGAGGCTATGTGCACTTGTTAAGTAAAATTTCGGCACCATTTCTGCAGCTCTTGGAAGGAAAACTGCAGCTGCAAAAGAAGTGTGTTTTTGCCACATTTTTGGTTCTTTTTTTCTTTTTTATTGAATGATTTGGCTGAAGTCAGTGGTGAGAAATGCAGGGCGAAAACACACAGAGAACTGACAGACTGCAGATTTTTTTCTGCACCAAAACTTAAGTAAAAAATACTCAACGTGTATGAAACTTCAGGTTTATCATTCACTTTACTGGCATCAGGATTGCTTCAGGTTTTGTTAACAAATCTGTAATAAAAAGACGTAGCAAAAAGGCAACGTTTGCACACAGCCTTAAGCTGTTTTTCATTAGTACCACTTACTTTTCCAACTTTTTGTTAACCTAGTCCCAACTTTTTTGAGATGTGTTGCTGTCATCAATTTGTACATGAGATAATTATGTCAAATCAAGTAGAAAAACATATTTCACCTTCTGATCTGTGTTCTGTTGTGACTATAAGATTTCCAAATCATTGCATTCTTGTTTCCTTTACATTTTACACAGTGTACAAACTTTTTTGGAATTGGGGCTAAATAATACCAACTACTAGGGCCAAACTAGGACTGAAATTCATCCCTAACATTTTAAAGCACCCTATGATGCTTCCCCTACCTTAGATTGAAGTCTCTTTTCCAAATATTACCATGCCTAGAGAAAATCTTGATTTACTACAAGACCAATATTACCAATAACACTGCTATATTAGATTAAATAATAACATAGCGCCATGACTACATAATACCACCACATAGTGACAGAATGATGCCATCATACTGATATTAAAGGTGTTGTACACTCGTGAGTAAATCTTCAGCAAACCCTGAAGACTGTCGAATCCTAGTAGTGTGTGATATACACACCATTAGGATTTGGCTTTGCTTGCCAGTCCAGCAATTGTTAGATCATCGCAATAATGTGATTTTCATGCTTGTAGTCATGTGCCGACTAGAGTCTCAGGGGCTTCACTCAATGTTCTACTGAGAGAAGCGGCTGAGACTCTAGTCGGCACGCATGCAAATGGCATAATTGTGATTGCTGAAACTGGGTAGCGAAGCTTAATCCTATAAGGCTGCCGTCACACTAGCAGTATTTGGTCAGTATTTTACCTCAGTATTTGTAAGCCAAAACCAGGAGTGGGTGATAAATGCAGTAGTGGTGCATATGTTTCTATTATACTTTTCCTCTATTTGTTCCACTCCTGGTATTGGCTTACAAATACTGATGTAAAATACTGACCAAATACTGATAGTGTGACGGCAGCCTAATAGTGTGTAGATTACACACGATTATGAAGTGGCAAGCTGCATGCTTGCTGAAATTTATTCAGTAGTGTACAACCATTTTATCAAACATCTAATGACCACATAACTCCTTATAATAGAAAAACGCCCCCAGTGCATGCATATAATAATAATGCCCCCTGTGCGTCACCATCATGATCCAATATTGTATCTACCTATAATACTGCCACTTATTGTGCCTCCTTGTTATACTGCCCCCCAGCACCGCTTTATAGCAATATTACTCTATTATGTACCCTAATACTGTAATTTTGTAATTTTGCCTCCTTACTATACTGCCCCACCATTCTGTCTCTTAATAGCAATAATAACCCCCTTGTGCCTAGCAAACAATAAAAATAAACTAATAACAGGTGGAACATTGCTCGGTTCTTAAAGTATATATCTCCCCATATGCCCCACTGACACTATTGCCAGTATAGAAGGCTGAAAAAAGCACCACTACACAATGACCACTAAGAGAACCACTGCAGAGTGAATACATACAGTCATACCATACTGCTACTAGTGACCACCAATGCGTCTTTTTACTGACAAGAGATACAAGAGAATAGCATCTCCTGGTGGGTTAAAATAGGTCAGATGTCAGCTGTACAGTATAGCTGACACACTGCTGTATCAACCATGATCAGTTTTGGCACTAACCATGGCTGTTTAACCCCTGAGATGCTGTTGTTAGTAGTGACATCAGCATCTAAATGGTTAACAGAGAATGGGGGCTCCCTCTTTAACCCCATCGGCACTTTGAAATAGCGATTGTGTGATCCTGATAGGTTACATCAAAGGGGCTATCCCAACTGGATGCTAAATGAAGCTTCCATGATAGTTCACCAAAAAAAGTGAAGAGTTACAGGTAATAAGCACAGAAATTTATGTAGACGTGGAACAGTTGCTAGCGAACCTTTCATTGGGTTACAATACAGTCCACAGTTCTATAATATTAGGAATATAATCAGAAAATTCTTACCCATACTTAGTAGGGAGAATATATTGAACAATGGATATAATTTTCAAAGCATGTCATGATTAAGGGAGCTTAGTCTCCAGAAAAGCGTTTAGATTCTTACCCATATGGTTCGTGCTGAAGTCTGTATCATCTATGTTTAAAGTTTGTGAATAAAGAAAACTCTTTTTTACGGATTCGGTGGACATTCTCTTATTTTTTTAGAAAAAAATCACAGCATGCTGCGAGTCTCGGACGAGACTCGCCAATGCAAGTCAATGGGTGCGAGAAAAAAAATGGACGGAATACAGACCATCCGTTTTCCGTCCGTTTTTTACAGATACCTTACCATTCTGTGGCATGGAACACTGTAAATGGTCCTGTAAATGATTTTACAAAAATAGTTGCAGAGAAAACTAATGCATTGCATATGGATGTCATACTGATGTTAAATGGATGGTGCGATTAAAAATCGCATTGAACTCGCATGACAATCGCATGACAATCGCATAGTTTGCATCCAATCTTTTTGGTCCAGATTACGGACCCTTTTTTTCCTCGCAAGTGAGTATGAGCCCTTACTCGTAAGGTCTTTTGGATTTACATATTGTTAATTAGATTCCCTGATGGTCTGAATAGACGGAATGAAATCATGTTCCATTAAATGTATAATATTTGTGTAGTTGTCTACTAAATTACAGTTAGGGCCAGAAATATTTGGACAGTGACACAAGTTTTGTTATTTTAGCTGTTTACAAAAACATGTTCAGAAATAAAATTATATATGTAATATGGGCTGAAAGTGCACACTCCCAGCTGCAATATGATAGTTTCCACATCCAAATCGGAGAAAGGGTTTAGGAATCATAGCTCTGTAATGCATAGCGTCCTCTTTTTCAAGGGACCAAAAGTAATTGGACAATGGACTCTAAGGGCTGCAATTAACTCTGAAGGCGTCTCCCTCGTTAACCTGTAATCAATGAAGTAGTTAAAAGGTCAGGGGTGGATTCCAGGTGTGTGGTTTTGCATTTGGAAGCTGTTGCTGTGAGCAGACAACATGCGGTCAAAGGAACTCTGAATTGAGGTGAAGCAGAACATCCTGAGGCTGAAAAAAAAGGAAAAATCCATCAGAGAGATAGCAGACATGCTTGGAGTAGCAAAATCAACAGTTGGGTACATTCTGAGAAAAAAGGAATTGACTGGTGAGCTTGGGAACTCAAAAAGGCCTGGGCGTCCACGGATGACAACAGTGGTGGATGATCGCCGCATACTTAATTTGGTGAAGAAGAACCCGTTCACAACATCAACTGAAGTCCAGAACACTCTCAGTGAAGTAGGTGTATCTGTCTCTAAGTCAACAATAAAGAGAAAACTCCATGACAGTAAATACAAAGGGTTCACATCTAGATGCAAACCATTCATCAATACCAAAAATAGACAGGCCAGAGTTAAATTTGCAGAAAAACACCTCAAGAAGCCAGCTCAGTTCTGGAAAAGTATTCTATGGACAGATGAGACAAAGATCAACCTGTACCAGAATGATGGGAAGAAAAAAGTTTGGAGAAGAAAGGGAACGGCACATGATCCAAGGCACACCACATCCTCTGTAAAACATGGTGGAGGCAACGTGATGGCATGGGCATGCATGGCTTTCAATGGCACTGGGTCACTTGTGTTTATTGATGACATAAGAGCAGACAAGAGTAGCGGATGAATTCTGAAGTGTACCGGGATATACTTTCAGCCCAGATTCAGCCAAATGCTGCAAAGTTGATTGGACGGCGCTCCATAGTACAGATGGACAATGACCCCAAGCATACAGCCAAAGCTACCCAGGAGTTCATGAGTGCCAAAAAGTGGAACATTCTGCAATGGCCAAGTCAATCTCCAGATCTAAACCCAATTGAGCATGCATTTCACTTGCTCAAATCCAGACTTAAGACGGAAAGACCCACAAACAAGCAAGACCTGAAGGCTGCGGCTGTAAAGGCCTGGCAAAGCATTAAGAAGGAGGAAACCCAGCGTTTGGTGATGTCCATGGGTTCCAAACTTAAGGCAGTGATTGCCTCCAAAGGATTTGCAACAAAATATTGAAAATAAAAATATTTTGTTTGGGTTATATTTATTTGTCCAATTACTTTTGACCTCCTAAAATGTGGAGTGTTTGTAAAGAAATGTGTACAATTCCTACATTTTCTATCAGATATTTTTGTTCAACCCTTCAAATTAAACGTTACAATCTGCACTTGAATTCTGTTGTAGAGGTTTCATTTCAAATCCAATGTGGTGGAATGCAGAGCCCAACTCGCGAAAATTGTGTCACTGTCCAAATATTTCTGGCCCTAACTGTATATATTGTCTTTGATCTGAAAACAAATTAACCCTCTTTTTTCATTGTTATTATTTTTAAATGCGTCTTTGTTTTCGAGGACCTGATTTTTGCTTGTCATGTGAAAGTCAGAGTTTGTCGTCATTGGTTCACCTGTGTATATACATAGCTATGTGTATTGTGAGTCTAGCTTGGATAAAGACCGAGATAGCGGTTGAAACGCATTGCTCCTTCTTTAGTTTTTAAAGGGAATCTATCACCTCATTTTGGCCCTATAAACTGCGGCCACTGCCATCAGGGGCTTATCTACAGCATTCTGTAATGCTGTAGATAAGCCCCTGATGTAACCTGAAAGATAAGAAAAACAAGTTAGATTATACTCACCCGGGGCGGTCCGGTGCGGTGCGGTCCGGTCCAATGGGCGTCACAGGTTCGGGTCTGGCGCCTCCCATCTTCATGCAATGACATCCTCTTCTTTGCTTCCTGTTGCTGCTCCTGCGCTGGCGTACTTAATCTGCCCTGTTGAGGGCAGAGCAAAGTACTGCAGGGTGCAGGCACCAGGGAAGGTCAGAGAGGGCCGGCGCCTGCGCACTGCAGTACTTTACGCTGCCTTTAACAGGACAAATCAGTATGCCTGTGCAGGAGAGGCAACAGTAGCAAGGAGGATGATGACATCATATGAAGATGGGAGGTGCCGGACCGGACCTGTGACGCCCAAAGGACCCGAACTGAACCGGGACCGCCCCTGGGTGAGTATAATCTAACTTGTTTTTCTTATCTTTCAGGTTACTGTTGTGAATTCTGTGGCAGTGTTCACTCCTGTGGTCACAAGTGGTACTTCGGCTGATTCTCTCTGGGAGCTTCCGTTTGTGGAGGAAAGTGGTACTGCAGCTTCTGAGTTTCCTCCCTCAGGTGATCTGGTGAGGTCGTTAGCTGCTTCTCTACTTAACTCCACCTGATGCTTTGATCCATGCTTCCTGTCAATGTTCCAGTGTTGGACTTGTGTTTCTCTGGATCATTCCTGTGGCCTGCTGCTCTGCATAGCTAAGTGCTTCTTTGCTATTTGTTGCTATTTTTTCTGTCCAGCTTGTCTATTTGTTTTGCTGGAAGCTCTGGGACGCAAAGGGTGTACCTCCGTGCCGTTAGTTCGGTACGGAGGGGCTTTTTGCCCCCTTTGCGTGGTTTTCTTTAGGGTTTTGTGTAGACCGCAAAGTTATCTTTCCTATCCTCGTTCTGTCTAGAATAGCGGGCCTCACTTTGCTGAATCTATTTCATCCCTACGTTTGTCTTTTCATCTTACTCACAGTCATTATATGTGGGGGGCTGCCTTTTCCTTTGGGGTATTTCTCTGAGGCAAGGTAGGCTTATTTTTCTATCTTCAGGCTAGTTAGTTTCTCAGGCTGTGCCGAGTTGCATAGGGAGCGTTAGGCGCAATCCACAGCTGCCTCTAGTTGTGTTTGGAGAGGATCAGGAATTGCGGTCTACAGAGTTTCCACGTCTCAGAGCTCGTTCTATTATTTTGGGTTATTGTCAGATCACTGTATGTGCTCTGATCGCTATGTACATTGTGTTACTGAATTGCCTATCATAACAGGTTACATCGAGGGCTTATCTACAGCATTACAGAATGCTGTAGATAAGCCCCTAATAGAGGTGGCCACAGTTTATAGCGGCAAAATGAGGTGACAGATTCCCTTTAAATACTGGAGCTGGAACTATTTTTCTTTCTATTATTGTTCTGATCGTTGACAGACAAGTATCTGCCTTAGATTCTGCCAGTCAGCCAGTGGCCTATTCAGATTTTAGCAACTTTTTAGGGGTAAAAGTAAAATTTTCATTACAATTTTTATGATTCCCGGAAAGCAACTGAAGAGTTAATAAACTACCTGATAGCAGTTTTGAATATGCTGAGAGGTGATGTTTTTAAAATGGTCAGACGATTTACATCCATATACATGATATATACAAGGATATGATTTATATCCATTTACACCTTTGGCCTGGGACAGCTCATAGAATCTCATGGCTTTCAGTATCATCTCTATGCTGATGACACACAGATCTACATCTCTGGACCAGATATCACCTCCCTACTAACAAGAATCCCTCAATGTCTGTCCACTATTTTATCCTTCTTCTCCGCTAGATTTCTGAAACTTAACATGGACAAAACAGAATTCATCATCTTTCCCCCATCTCACGTGACCCCCCAACGAACCTTTCCATTACAGTAAATGGCTGCCCACTCTCCCCAGTCCCACAAGCACACTGCCTCGGGGTAATCCTTGACGCTGATCTCTCCTTTAAACCACATATCCAAACCCTTTCCACTTCCTGCCGACTTCAACTCAAAAATATTTCACGAATCCATTAATTCCTCAACCGAATCTGCAAAAACCCTAGCCCATGCCCTCATCATCTCTTGACTTGACTATTGCAACATCCTGCTCTCTATTCTAAACTCTGCTGCCTGACTAATCCACCTGCCCCCCACTATTCCCCAGCTTCTTCCCTCTGTCAATCCCTTCACTGGCTCCCCGTTGCCCAGAGACTCCAGTACAAAGCCCTAACCATGACGTACAAAGCCATCCACAACCTGTCTCCTCCATACATCTGTGACCTCGTCTCCCGGTACTTACCTACACGCAACCTCCGATCCTCACAAGACCTCCTTCTCTACTCCCCTCTTATCTCCTCTTCCCACAATCGTATATAAGATTTCTCTCACGTATCACCCCTACTCTGGAACCCTCTACCACAACACACCTCTTACGATAAGCCTATAATCTGATGTAACCACCGATCAACCAAACCGCTGCATGACCAGCTCTACTCTTGCCTACTGTATCCTCACCCATCCCTTGTAGATTGTGAGCCCTCGCGGGCAGGGTCCTCTCTCCTCCTGTACCAGTTATGACTTGTATTGTTTAAGATTATTGTACTTGTTTTTATTATGTATACCCCTCCTTACATGTAAAGCGCCATGGAATAAATGGCGCCATAACAATAAATGATAATAATAATAATAATGATGTTTTTAAAATCATAGTTTTTCAATACATAGATCCCCAAGTCACTTCAAAAGTGAATTGGTCCTTAAAGAAGAAGTTTTATAAATTTCCTTGAAAAAAATTAATAATTGCTGCTAAACTTTAAAGACTTCTAAAACAATAACAATATAAAATTACATTTCACAAATGGTGCTGATGTAAGGCTGAAATAAGGTAAAATCTATTAATTAACTACCGCATATATTCAAGTATAAGCCGACCCGAGTATAAGCCGAGGCACCTAATTTTGCCATGAAATACTGGGTAAGCTTATTGACTCGAGTATAAGCCGGGTATGCATTATCCCTTCATCCCCATCTTCATCCCCATCTGGTATGTACGGTTCCCCGTCCCTGTCATTGTATGCATGGCTCCACCGTCCCTGTCATTGTATGCATGGTTCCACCGTCCCTATCATTGTATCATGGCTCCCCGGTCCCTGTTGTTGTGTGCATGGCTTCCCAGGCCCTGTCATATGAATGGCTCCCTGGTCTCTGACGTTGTATGCATGGCTCCCCTATCCTTGTATGCATGTTTAATATTAAAAAAACAAACATCCTACTCACCTTCATGGGGGCCATGTGATCGCTCAGCACAGGAATAGCTGCTAGCGACGGAATGGAGGAGATGCAGTCCCATCGAGGGCGCGCCTGTTATGATAGGCAATTCAGTAACACAATGTACATAGCGATCAGAGCACATACAGTGATCTGACAATAACCCAAAATAATAGAACGAGCTCTGAGACGTGGAAACTCTGTAGACCGCAATTCCTGATCCTCTCCAAACACAACTAGAGGCAGCTGTGGATTGCGCCTAACGCTCCCTATGCAACTCGGCACAGCCTGAGAAACTAACTAGCCTGAAGATAGAAAAATAAGCCTACCTTGCCTCATAGAAATACCCCAAAGGAAAAGGCAGCCCCCCACATATAATGACTGTGAGTAAGATGAAAAGACAAACGTAGGGATGAAATAGATTCAGCAAAGTGAGGCCCGATATTCTAGACAGAACGAGGATAGGAAAGATAACTTTGCGGTCTACACAAAACCCTAAAGAAAACCACGCAAAGGGGGCAAAAAGCCCCTCCGTACCGAACTAACAGCACGGAGGTACACCCTTTGCGTCCCAGAGCTTCCAGCAAAACAAATAGACAAGCTGGACAGAAAAAATAGCAACAAATAGCAAAGAAGCACTTAGCTATGCAGAGCAGCAGGCCACAGGAATGATCCAGAGAAACACAAGTCCAACACTGGAACATTGACAGGAAGCATGGATCAAAGCATCAGGTGGAGTTAAGTAGAGAAGCAGCTAACGACCTCACCAGATCACCTGAGGGAGGAAACTCAGAAGCTGCAGTACCACTTTCCTCCACAAACGGAAGCTCCCAGAGAGAACCAGCCGAAGTACCACTTGTGACCACAGGAGTGAACTCTGCCACAGAATTCACAACACGCACCGGAGTATGATGTGTGCTGGAAGCCGGCGGCTGCAGCTGGCACTGTGCACTATTACAGCAGCGGCACAGGCTTTAGCCACAGCTGCCAGGTCTTGCCTCTGTCACCCGCAGCTCCCACTCCCCCACCAGCTTCTGGGACAATTGACTCGTGTATAAGCCGAGAGGGGCATTTTCAGCACAAACAATGTGCTGAAAAACTCGGCTTATACACGAGTATATACGGTATTTTGTGTGTTATGACTATTTCAATTAAATGTATAATCATTCAAAGTTTGAAATTTGCTAATGTCTTTGACATTTTTGTCAAATGTCTGGTATTTTTATAAATAAATTGTAACAACCCTGCCGGCATCACTGCATGGCCTTCCATTCCCCACCTGCCTGTTACATCAACTCACTCACCCAGTGCCATGCTGTGAGGTCTGTCTGCTGCCGGCTCCATGCCATGTGCTTCATGGCGGCTTGCTCTGTGTACACTTCCTGGCTGTGTGCATAGGGGGCGGCGCCATCCACTCCAGATTCTTATTGAGACTGTGTGCACCTCCCTAAGGTGCTTCTGGCCAATAGCCTTGTGTGCCTCTTATACTTAAGGCATCCTCACCCATTGGAGGATGCCTGAGCAAACTATTCCCCTCAGTTAGCACTTACTACTGAGCTGCCAGGTCGTGTCTATTTCCTGTTTCAGAGGGCTGCAATACTGCAGGCCTTCATCTGTATTCTGTTTGTGTATCCGTGTCCGTTCCTGTCTGAACTCTGGTCTAAGTCTGGTCTTTGCTCCGCCTCCAGCATATCCGCTCTTGGCTCCGCCTCCAGCATGTCCGCTCTTGGCTCCGCCTCCAGCGTCTCCGCTCTTGGCTCCGCCTCCAGTGTCTCCGCTCTTGGCTCCGCCTCCAGCATCTCTGCTCTTGGCTCCGCCTCCTGCGTCTCTGCTCTTGGCTCCGCCTCCTGTGTCTCTGCTCTTGGCTCCCCCTCTAGCGTCTCCGCTCTTGGCTCTGCCCCCCGCGGCTCCGTCCTTGGCTCTGCCTTCTCCTTCTCTGCTCATAGCTCTGCCTTCTCCTTCTCTTCTCTTCGCTCCACCTCCTACTCTTACTCCGCCTCCTGTGATTCAGCTTTGCTTCCACTCTTGCTCTATCTTCACTCTGCAACTTCCATACTGGTCTCTACCTATTTCTTTATATTCTCCAGTCTGAACAGGTTCTTACCTGTTTCCATACATCCATCTGAATACCAGTTCCTACCAGAGTATCAGTTCTGTCTGCCTGAGTGCCAGCCGCGCCTGTCTGCCTGCCTGTATCTACGTCAAGCCAGTCCGCCCATCAGGGCCTCTGCCATACCCGTCTGTCAGCCAGTGTCACAGCCGTGCCTGCCTGCCCGTGTCTTGTCCCCGGGGGGGTCAGCATCCACAGTCCGACTCCACCCTGGAGTGGTACCTGGTAGCTTCCTATTGCACAAGTCTGACCTCACCATCAGAGGCTCCAGCGAACACCTAGGAAGCTACTTAGTTACGCCCCTTCCAGGGAACTTCGGTCTGTGGTCCAGTGGGGCCACACCCCCAGGCGCCCGCATCAACCAGTCTCGGCGCGAGCGTTACATAAATGTAAAACATATCAGCCTAAATTTCACACTTCTACAGTATAATATGTTAAATCTAAATAGTGCCAAAATAACTGGAATATGTTTAAATATTCCATAGTTATTGCCACATAAATTTTATAAATTTGGCTTGGTCACTATGGGGAAAGGTCTATGGGACTGTAACCAACCTCCCTGTACATGGCTGCAAGCGGAAAACTGATGACAAATGGAAGACAGGGATAACGCAAATGGCAACCAAAGCCCAAAACAACTTTAAAAGAGATTAGTGGTGAATTCCAAGGTCAAGATACATCAGTGTTAGATCACACCATCTGTCACTGTCTTGGCCACGACTGAGGAGGAAACCACTATTGAAATAAAATCAAGAAAAACAAAACTGGATTTTGCCAAAATGCATCTTGGCAAGTCACAAAGCTTCTGGAAGAATTTCATCTAAACAGATGAGACAAAACTGAAGCATTTTGGCAAGTCATATCAGCTCTGTGTTCACAGATGCAAAATTGAAGCATAGAAAGAAAAAAACATTGCACCTACTGTGAAACATGGAGGAGGCTAGGTTATATTTTGGAGCTGCTTTGCTGCATCTGGCACAGAGTGGCTTAAATCTGTGCGGGATACAAAGAAATCTCAAGACTATCAAGATGTTCTTGAATGAAATGTGCTGCCCAGTATCTGAAAGCTTGGTCTGAGTCACAGGTCATGAGTCCTTCAACAGCATAAGGACAGGTGTGTGC
The DNA here is from genome assembly GCF_032444005.1 of Ranitomeya imitator. Classification (NCBI taxonomy): domain Eukaryota; kingdom Metazoa; phylum Chordata; class Amphibia; order Anura; family Dendrobatidae; genus Ranitomeya; species Ranitomeya imitator. Next base: position 348,541,320 of record NC_091282.1, on the reverse strand, counting down.
CTTTACAAATCATGTCCTATCAGTTTAATTAAACACAGCTTGACTCTAATGAAGGAGTAGAACCATCTCAAGGAGGCATTTTACTTAAATATGAGTGTCTGAGCAAACGGTCTGAATACTTATGACCATGTGATATTTCAGTTTTTCTTTTGTAATAAATTTGCAAAAATGTCTATATTTCTGTTTTTTTCAATCAAGATGGGGTGCAGAGTGTACATTAATGAGAAAAAAATGAACTTTTTTGAATTTACCAAATTGATGCAATGAAACAAAGAGTGAAAAACTTAAAGAGGTCTAAATACTTTCTGTACCCACTGTATATATATATATGTAATTGTTTGTTTTTTGTATTTAACTACAATTCAAAAGCAATGTCTGTTAGGCATCGAGATCCCGCCGCTGCACAGGGGGAATCTTGAGCTATGTCCACTGTGGTCTCCTATTCTTCTTCAGCTGCAGAGATCCTGCTCAGCAGAGACATCAGTCCCAGCGTCTTGCTCAGGCTAATGCTGTGCGTTTGGTTGCTGCTGCCGTCTGAGGTTCAGTGATAGCAACCAGCATTAGTCAGCAGCGAGCAGACGCTCCTGGGACTAAGTCCTGCTTTTCTCCATCTGAGCATGCCTGTGAGATGACCGCTCATTGGTGGTCAGAGGTCACATGCTCAGGTCCTCAAGCAGCTCGGATTGCGCCGTCAGCAAGGTCCCGGAAGGCTGCGGCTGTAAAAGGATCGCACGGCCGTGCGCTAATATATTCCAAAATCATGTGTGAGTACAAGCATGCATGTTTCTGGTGAAAGCTCCCCTACCCTCATGTTGTGTTTGAGTCTGGGTGTTTGGAGAAAAGATACAGCACCTAGTTGTGGGATTGCCAGCACAAAGCACGTTGGTCAGCGTCTGTTAGAAGCATATGCCTGTGCGATGCCGCTCTCACTCCGTGCACTAAATTCCCTAGACAGGGTTAGTGGTGTTCGCCAGGTTGACGCTTCATGCACTCAGTGTGATAAATCTTTAGTTAGTGGTTTCTGAGGCATCGCAAAGGCGATGCCGTATGCATAGTGGATCTAGAAGGACTCTAACCCCTTCCTTGGGGCAGAATCCTGAGACCGAATACTAGCGCTTATTCTGCTGTGCTCTGTGAGGTTTAACAGGGTACGGCGTTTGTATTCTGCGGTACTGCGGCTCTGTGAAGTAACAGAGTTTGCCACAAGTACACACCAGCTATCTGTTAACCCACATGTGTCCAGTGCGATAGCGCCATTTAGTGTCTACCATTACTGAACAGCGGTTACCATCTCTGCACGGTGGACCCCGGGCTGTGAACGCACCTTATTGTTATTAATATATTTATTTGCTGTGTTCCGCCAGCCCTAACATTATACTAACGCCAGGGTCTGGCTAGTAATGGCGGACGAACAGCGACTACAGAGGTACATCCAGCAGCTGGAGAGCAGGTTGTCGGCTCTCGAGCTTACAACCTCAGCTGTGGATGTAACTGCAGTAGCTGTTCAGGCTGCTAATGAAGCTGCAGCCGGTATGTCTGCTGCCACGCTTGTCCTGATCTTATCCCGCCTCCTGCTGCCTGAAACTTACTCATGTGATAGCAAGTCATGTAGGGAATTCGTGAACCTGTGTGCGATACACTTTGAGCTGTTGGCTGCACGTTTTCCCACAGAGCATGCTAAAGTGGGATTTATCATCTCCATTTTGTCGGACAGGGCGATGGAGTGGGCTATGCCGCTGTGGGAGCGTGACAATCATGTGGTGCAGAGAGCTCTGTGGTTTAAGAGCACTCTGAAGCAATTCTTCTTGGTACCGGGAGTCACCCATGACACAGGGCTCATCCATAGTCTGTCACTTTGCCATCCACTTCCAGACTTTAGCATCTGAGCTGGCGTGGCTGGATTAAGTCCTCATCCCAGTTTTTTGGAGGGGGCTGGCTGGCCATGGGAAGGATGCTCTGGCAACTAGGGAGACTTCAGACACACTGGAGGAGCTCATATCACTCTCCACTCACATCGACCTTCGGTTCGAGTGAAAGTTGGAGAGAGCCCAGTGTCGGCAGAGGTTTTGGTAGGCTCCTAACTTTGTCGAGCCTCTGGAATCTCTGGTCCAGGCGTCCGAGCCTCAGGAGGCCATGGAGGTGTCATGTGCGGGATCTAAGTCTTGGCTTGCTCGTGCAGTCAGGACATTTTGCCTCCAGATGTCCTCAGCGGTTGGGAAGCGTCCACGTCTAGTGGCTGTGGGAGGAGGTTCACTAGACACAGCGGCGTTTTCCTCCAAATTGTCCTTCAAGGGGATACTTACAATAGGTCCATCCACTCATGCAGTAGAGATTTGTGTGGATTCCGGGGAGGAGGGCAATTTCATGTCTTCTGCCTTCGCCCAACGGCACGCAATACCTCCGGTGATGCTCTCCAAGCCAATGACCATCCGAGTGGTGAATGGGTCGACACTGCCCTCACAGATCACACACCAGACCATCCCACTCACTCTCACCAGTGTAGGTGTGTACTATGGAGGACAGAGAATGAACTTCAATCCAATATTGCAGCCAGCATGCAGCCAGCGGGTAAGGAAAGGGTGGATCAAACACCCGAAAACCCCGCCTCTGTGGCTGAAGATTGTTCCCTCCAAATTCAGGTGACAGTATCCCTTTTACAGGGTATGGCATTCGGATTCTGCGGTACTGTGGCTCTGTGAGGTAACAGAGTTTGCCGCAAGTACACCGGTTATCCCTGTTAACCCACTTGTGTCCAGTGCGATACGGCCATTTAGTGTCCGCCATTACCGAGCAGCAGTTACCATCTCTGCACGGTGGACCCCGTTCTGTGAACGCACCTTATTGTTATTAATATATTTATTTGGTGCGTTCCGCCAGCCCTAACAATGTCTGATTTTTATTAGTTGATAATCGGTGAATTTAAATTGAAACTTACTTTTGCCAGTTTCAAGTTATTTCAGTGATCATTGTGGTTGTTTCCTACTTTAACAGAAGTGTAGCAACAATTTTGTCCTTGTGTGTATGTGCCCAACCCTCTCAAAGAATGCAACAAGCCAGAATGCCAGATAGAGAATGTCTCTAAGGCCAGTCTCACACGTCAGTGTCTCCGGTACGTGAGGTGACAGTTTCCTCACGTACCGGAGACACTGACACACATAGACACATAAAAATCAATGCATCTTTTCAGATGTCATAGATTTTTTGCGGACCGTTTCTCCGTGTGCCAAACACGGAGACATGTCAGTGTTCGTGGGAGCGCACGGATTACACGGACCCATTAAAGTCAATGGGTCCGTGTAAAACACGTACCGCACACGGACGTTGTCCGTGTGCAGTCCGTGTGCCGTGCAGGAGACAGCGCTACATTAAGCGCTGTCCCCCCCACTGGTGCTGAAGCCGCGATTCATATGTTCCTTGCAGCAGCGTTTGCTGCAGAGAACATATGAATATTAGTGTTTAAAATGCAGCTCCAAAGGGGCGGAGCCGCATATTCAGTACTGTAATCGGCAGCCCCACGTGACTGCATACAGGAGAGGCTGCGGTCAGGAGAGGACGCTACAGCGAGGGATCCGGAAGCTAGGTGAGTATTTTAATCACAGCGGGGGGGGGGGGGGGAGGGCGCGCACGGGGGGGGGGGGGGGGGGGAGGGGGGGCACCTGGATCTGCATTTTAAACACTAATATTCATATGTTCCCTGCAGCAAACGCTGCTGCAGGGAACATATGAATCGCAGCTTCAGCACCAGATGCTGGTACGTGTGGTACCCAGCACCGTGCGTGTGGTACCCAGTGGGCACACGGGCGGCACACGTGTGCCACACTGATGTACCACAGAAACGTAGGGCACACGGACACGGATAATTCCGGTACCGATTTTTTCCGGTACCGGAATTATCTGGACATGTGGGACTGCCCTAAGGAAATGCTCACATGTTCAGTATTTGGTCAGTATTTAACATCAGTATTTGTAAGCCAAAAGCAGTAGTGGGTGAAAAATGCAGAAGTGGTGCACATGTCTCTATTATACTGTACTTTTACTCTCAATGTTTCTCTTCTGATTTTGGCTTACAAATACTGATGCAAAATACTGACCAAATACTGAGCGTGTGAATGTGGACTACAAATAATAGTGTCCCATAGAAGGTTATAATGCTCTCACTTTTCTCCTTATGAAGTAATAATCCTCGCACGCACATTATTAACCCTACTGTTTTGTTCGCATTTACTATACACTTGTAGTGTTCCGGGTCACTATGACTCGGCTTATTAACCCCTTCAAGACCCAGCCTATTTTGACCTTAAAGACCTTGCCGTTTTTTGCAATTCTGACCAGTGTCCCTTTATGAGGTAATAACTCAGGAACGCTTCAACGGATCCTAGCGGTTCTGAGATTGTTTTTTCGTGACATATTGGGCTTCATGTTAGTGGTAAATTTAGGTCAATAAATTCTGCATTTATTTGTGATAAACACGGAAATTTGGCGAAAATTTTGAAAATTTCGCAATTTTCACATTTTGAATTTTTATTCTGTTAAACCAGAGAGATATGTGACACAAAATAGTTAATAAATAACATTTCCCACATGTTTACTTTACATCAGCACAATTTTGGAAACAAAATTTTTTTTTGTTAGGAAGTTATAAGGGTTAAAATTCGACCAGCGATTTGTCATTTTTACAACGAAATTTACAAAACCATTTTTTTAGGGACCACCTCACATTTGAAGTCAGTTTGAGGGGTCTATATGGCTGAAAATACCCAAAAGTGACACCATTCTAAAAACTGCACCCCTCAAGGTACTCAAAACCACATTCAAGAAGTTTATTAACCCTTCAGGTGCTTCACAGCAGCAGAAGCAACATGGAAGGAAAAAATGAACATTTAACTTTTTAGTCACAAAAATTATCTTTTAGCAACAATTTTTTTATTTTCCCAATGGTAAAAGGAGAAACTGAACCACGAAAGTTGTTGTCCAATTTGTCCTGAGTACGCTGATACCTCATATGTGGGGGTAAACCACTGTTTTGGCGCACGGCAGGGCTTGGAAGGGAAGGAGCGCCATTTGACTTTTTGAATCAAAAATTGGCTCCACTCTTTAGCGGACACCATGTCACGTTTGGAGAGCCCCCGTGTGCCTAAAAATTGGAGCTCCCCCACAAGTGACCCCATTTTGGAAACTAGACGCCCCAAGGAACTTATCTAGATGCATAGTGAGCACTTTGAACCCCCAGGTGCTTCACAAATTGATCCGTAAAAATGAAAAAGTACTTTTTTTTCACAAAAAAATTCTTTTAGCCTCAATTTTTTCATTTTCACATGGGCAACAGGATAAAATGGATCCTAAAATGTGTTGGGCAATTTCTCCTGAGTACACCAATACCTCACATGTGGAGGTAAACCACTGTTTGGGCACATGGTAAGGCTCGGAAGGGAAGGAGCGCCATTTGACTTTTTGAATGAAAAATTATTTCCATCGTTAGCGGACACCATGTCGCGTTTGGATAGCTCCTGTGTGCCTAAACATTGGCGCTCCCCCACAAGTGACCCCATTTTGGAAACTAGACCCCCCAAGGAACTAATTTAGATGCCTAGTGAGCACTTTAAACCCTCAGGTGCTTCACAAATTGATCTGTAAAAATGAAAAAGTACTTTTTTTTCACAAAAAAATTCTTTTTGCCTCAATTTTTTCATTTTCACATGGGCAGTAGGATAAAATGGATCATAAAATTTGTTGGGCAATTTCTCCCGAGTACGCCGATACCTCATATGTGGGGGTAAACCACTGTTTGGGCACTCGGCAGGGCTCGGAAGAGAAGGCGCGCCATTTGACTTTTTGAATGGAAAATTAGCTCCAATTGTTAGCGGACACCATGTCGCGTTTGGAGAGCCCCTGTGTGCCTAAACATTGGAGCTCCCGCACAAGTGACCCCATTTTGGAAACTAGACCCCCCAAGGAACTTATCTAGATGCATATTGAGCACTTTAAACCCCCAGGTGCTTCACAGAAGTTTATAACGCAGAGCCATGAAAATAAAAAATAATTTTTCTTTCCTCAACAATGATTTTTTAGCCTGGAATTTCCTATTTTGCCAAGGATAATAGGAGAAATTGGACTCCAAATATTGTTGTCCAGTTTGTCCTGAGTACGCTGATACCCCATATGTGGGGGTAAACCACTGTTTGGGCGCACGGCAGGGCTCGGAAGGGATGGCACGCCATTTGGCTTTTTAAATGGAAAATTAGCTCCAATCATTAGCGGACACCATGTCACGTTTGGAGAGCCCCTGTGTGCCTAAACATTGGAGATCCCCCAGAAATGACACCATTTTAGAAACTAGACCCCCAAAGGAACTAATCTAGATGTGTGGTGAGGACTTTGAACCCCCAAGTGCTTCACAGAAGTTTATAACGCAGAGCCATGAAAAAAAAAAAAAAAATTATTTTCTCAAAAATGATCTTTTAGCCTGCAATTTTTTATTTTCCCAAGGGTAACAGGAGAAATTTGACCCCAAAAGTTGTTGTCCAGTTTCTCCTGAGTACGCTGATACCCCATATGTGGGGGTAAATCACTGTTTGGGCACATGCCGGGGCTCGGAAGTGAAGTAGTGACGTTTTGAAATGCAGACTTTGATGGAATGCTCTGTGGGCGTCACGTTGCGTTTGCAGAGCCCCTGATGTGGCTTAACAGTAGAAACCCCCCACAAGTGACCCCATTTTGGAAACTAGACCCCCAAAGGAACTTATCTAGATGTGTGGTGAGCACTTTGAACCCCCAAGTGCTTCATAGAAGTTTATAATGCAGAGCCGTGAAAATAATAAATACGTTTTCTTTCCTCAAAAATAATTATTTAGCCCAGAGTTTTTTAATTTTCCCAAGGGTAACAGGAGAAATTTGACCCCAATATTTGTTGTCCAGTTTCTCCTGAGTACGGTGATACCCCATATGTGGGGGTAAACTACTGTTTGGGCACATGCCGGGGCTTGGAATTGAAGTAGTGACGTTTTGAAATGCAGACTTTGATGGAATGCTCTGCGGGCGTCACGTTGCGTTTGCAGAGCCCCTGATGTGCCTAAACAGTAGAAACCCCCCACAAGTGACCCCATTTTGGAAACTAGACCCTGAAAGGAACTTATCTAGATGTGTGGTGAGCACTTTGAACCCCCAAGTGCTTCATAGAAGTTTATAATGCAGAGCCGTGAAAATAATAAATACGTTTTCTTTCCTCAAAAATAATTATTTAGCCCAGAATTTTTTATTTTCCCAAGGGTTACAGGAGAAATTGGACCCCAAAAGTTGTTGTCCAGTTTCTCCTGAGTACGCTGATACCCCATATGTGGGGGTAAACCACTGTTTGGGCACACGTCGGGGCTCAGAAGGGAAGTAGTGACTTTTGAAATGCAGACTTTGATGGAATGGTCTGCGGGTGTCACGTTGCGTTTGCAGAGCCCCTGGTGTGCCTAAACAGTAGAAACCCCCCACAAGTGACCCCATTTTAGAAACTAGACCCCCCAAGGAACTTATCTAGATATGTGGTGAGCACTTTGAACCCCCAAGTGCTTCACAGACGTTTACAACACAGAGCCGTGAAAATAAAAAATCATTTTTCTTTCCTCAAAAATTATGTTTTAGCAAGCATTTTTTTAGATTCACAAGGGTAACAGGAGAAATTGGACCCCAGTAATTGTTGCGCAGTTTGTCCTGAGTATGCTGGTACCCCATATGTGGGGGTAAACCACTGTTTGGGCACACGTCAGGGCTCGGAAGTGAGGGAGCACCATTTGACTTTTTGAATACGAGATTGGCTGGAATCAATGGTGGCGCCATGTTGCGTTTGGAGACCCCTGATGTGCCTAAACAGTGGTAACCCCTCAATTCTAACTCCAACACTAACCCCAACACACCCCTAACCCTAATCCCAACTGTAGCCATAATCCTAATCACAACCCTAACCCCAACACACCCCTAACCACAACACTAATTCCAACCCTAACCCTAAGGCTATGTGCCCACGTTGCGGATTCGTGTGAGATATTTCCGCACCATTTTTGAAAAATCTGCGGGTAAAAGGCACTGTGTTTTACCTGCGGATTTTCCGCGGATTTCCAGTGTTTTTTGTGCGGATTTCACCTGCGGATTCCTATTGAGGAACAGGTGTAAAACGCTGCGGAATCCGCACAAAGAATTCACATGCTGCGGAAAATACAACGCAGCGTTCCCGCGCGGTATTTTCCGCATCACGGGCACAGCGGATTTGGTTTTTCATATGTTTACATGGTACTGTAAACCTGATGGAACACTGCTGCGAATCCGCAGCCAAATCCGCACCGTGTGCACATAGCCTAATTCTAAAGGTATGTGCACACGCTGCGGAAAACGCTGCGGATCCGCAGCAGTTTCCCATGAGTGTACAGTTCAATGTAAACCTATGGGAAACAAAAATCGCTGTACACATGCTGCGGAAAAACTGCACGGAAACGCAGCGGTTTACATTCCGCAGCATGTCACTTCTTTGTGCGGATTCCGCAGCGGTTTTACAACTGCTCCAATAGAAAATCGCAATTGTAAAACCGCAGTGAAATGCGCAGAAAAAAACGCGGTAAATCCGCCATAAATCCGCAGCGGTTTAGCACTGCGGATTTATCAAATCCGCAGCGGAAAAATCCGCAGAGGACCAGAATACGTGTGCACATTCCTAACCCTAACCCTAGCCCTAACCCTAGCCCTAACCCTAACCCTACCCCTAACCCTACCCCTACCCCTAACCCTAACCCTACCCCTAACCCTACCCCTACCCCTAACCCTAACCCTACCCCTAACCCTACCCCTAACCCTAACCCTACCCCTAACCCTAACCCTATTCTAACATTAGTGGAAAAAAAAAAATTTCTTTATTTTTTTATTGTCCCTACCTATGGGGGTGACAAAGGGGGGGGGTCATTTATTATTTTTTTTATTTTGATCACTGAGATATAATCTATCTCAGTGATCAAAATGCACTTTGGAACGAATCTGCCGGCCGGCAGATTCGGCGGGCGCACTGCACATGCGCCCGCCATTTTGGAAGATGGCGGCGCCCGGGAGAAGACGGACGGGACCACGGCTGGATCGGTAAGTATGATAGGGTGGGGGGGGACCACGGGGGGGGGGATCGGAGCACGGGGGGGGGAATCGGAGCGCGGGAGGGGTGGAACGGAGCGCGGGGGGCGTGGAACGGAGCACGGGGGGGCTGGAATGGAGCACGGGGGGGTGGAACGGAGCACGGGGGGGGGTGGATCGGAGTGCAGGGGGGGTGATTGGAGCACGGGGGGGTGATTGGAGCACGGGGGGAGCGGACACGAGCACGGGGGGGAGCGGAGCACAGGGCGGAGGGGAGCCGGAGCAGTGTACCGGCCAGATCGGGGGGGTGGGGGGGCGATCGGAGGGGTGGGGTGGGGGCACACTAGTATTTCCAGCCATGGCCGATGATATTTCAGCATCGGCCATGGCTGGATTGTAATATTTCACCCGTTATAATGGGTATTCATATCATAAAACTATAAGAGTGACACCAAAAGAAACTGGAAAATTATTTATTAAAGTGACAGTGCATATACGTACATTGGTATGTAAATGTGAAGACACCAACCTACCACTAATAAAGTGCATTAATAAAGTTATAATAAGACCTACATTCAATACTGAACAATATAAAGCGCAAGTGCACAAAATACCATAAAAAATAGTGTAGGCAACATAAAAGTGCACAGTTATCCTATCCTAATAGTTAACCACGGACCCATCTATATATATATAATTGTCTAAGGGTTTTTCCGTCTGTCTGTCTGTCCTGGAAATCCCGCGTTTCTGATTGGTCGAGGCCTGGCAGCCTCGACCAATCAGCGACGGGCACAGCGACGATGATGTCATAAAGGACGTAGACATCCCGCGTCTGATTTGTCGAGGCCGATGATGTCATAAAGGTTGCCTCGACCAATCAGCGACGGGCACAGCCTGCCGCGAATTCTGGAATCATCATTGTCCATATACTACGGGGACATGCATATTCTAGAATGGCGGCCTCGACCAATCAGCGACGGGCACAGCGACGATGATGTCATAAAGGATGTAGACATCCCGCGTCTGATTTGTCGAGGCCTGGCTCGACGTTTCTGATTCAGCGACGGGCACAGTATCGACGTAGATGTCATAATGGTTGCCATGGCAACGATGATGTCATAAAGGTTGCCTCGACCAATCAGCGACGGGCACAGTATGCCGCAAATTCTGGAATCATCATTGTCCATATATTACGGGGACATGCATATTCTAGAATACCCGATGCGTTAGAATCGGGCCACAATCTAGTTATGACATAATCATAACATAATCATTCCAGAATTTGCGGCAGACTGTGCCCGTCACTGATTGGTCGAGGCAACCTTTATGACATCATCGTCGCCATGTCGACCATTATGACATCTACGTCGATACTGTGCCCGTCGCTGATTGGTCGAGGCGAATTCGCGGCAGACTGTGCCCGTCGCTGATTGGTCGAGGCAACCTTTATGACATCATCGTTGCCATGCTGGCGGCCTCGACCAATCAGAGACGCGGGATTTCCAGGACAGACAGACAGAGACAGAAAAACCCTTAGACCATTATATATATATATATATATATATATATATATATATATATATATAGACTAGATTGTGGTCCGATTCTAACGCATCGGGTATTCTAGAATATGCATGTCCCCGTAGTATATGGACAATGATGATTCCAGAATTCGCGGCAGATTGTGCCCGTCGTTCATTGGTCGAGGCAACCTTTATGACATCATCGTCGCCATGGCAACCATTATGACATCTACGTCGATACTGTGCCCATCGCTGAATCAGAAACGTGGGATTTCTACTGTTGTGAATTCTGTTGTCAAGCTCCCTCCTGTGGTCATGAATGGTACTTCGGCTGGTTCTGTCCATGGGCTTCCTCTGGTGGTTGTGAGTGGAGCTGCGGCTTCTGAGTTTCCTTCTACAGGTGACGAGGTTAATTCGTTAGCTGGCTGCTCTATTTAACTCCACTTAGATCTTTGCTCCATGCCACCTGTCAATGTTCCAGTATTGGTCTAGCTCTCTCCTGGATCGTTCTTGTGACCTGTCTTCCCAGCTGAAGCTAAGTTACTGCTTGTTTTTCTCTGGTTTGCTATTTTTCTGTCCAGCTTGCTATTTTGATTTTTGTCTTGCTTGCTGGAAGCTCTGGGACGCAGAGGGAGCGCCTCCGCACCGTGAGTCGGTGCGGAGGTTCTTTTTGCGCCCTCTGCGTGGTCTTTTTGTAGGTTTTTGTGCTGACCGCAAAGTTACCTTTCCTATCCTCTGTCTGTTCAGTAAGTCGGGCCTCACTGTGCTAAATCTATTTCATCTCTGTGTTTGTAATTTTCATCTTTACTCACAGTCATTATATGTGGGGGGCTGCCTTTTCCTTTGGGGAATTTCTCTGAGGCAAGGTAGGCTTTATTTTTCGATCTCTAGGGCTAGCTAGTTTCTTAGGCTGTGTCGAGTTGCATAGGGAGCGTTAGGAGCAATCCACGGCTATTTCAAGTGTGTGTGATAGGATTAGGGATTGCGGTCAGCAGAGTTTCCACGTCTCAGAGCTCGTCCTATATTATTAGTAACTATCAGGTCATTCCGTGTGCTCTTACCCACTAGGTCCATTATTGTCCTTACCACCAGGTCATAACAGTACAGGTGGCCCAAAGTATTAATGCATCTCAATAGAGAGATAAGAGAAGTTCTGAGACCATTTTTTTTTCTTTGCAGTGTGTTTTGTCTCTCTTTTCCCCTTTAGCTCTGGGTGGTTCAGGATACAGGTGTAGATATGGACATTCAAGGTCTGTCCTCTTGTATGAATAATCTCACTGCAAGGGTACAAAACATCCAAGATTTTGTGGTTCAGAATCCGATGTTAGAGCCTAGGATTCCAATTCCGGATTTGTTTTTTGGGGATAGATCTAAGTTTCTGAATTTCAAAAATAATTGTAAATTGTTTCTTGCTTTGAAACCTCGCTCCTCAGGTGACCCTGTTCAACAAGTGAAGATCATTATTTCTTTGTTACGTGGCGACCCTCAAGACTGGGCATTTTCCCTTGCGTCAGGAGATCCGGCATTGCGTGATGTTGATGCGTTTTTTCTGGCGCTCGGATTGCTTTATGATGAACCTAATTCAGTGGATCCACGTCTCAGAGCTCGTCCTATATTATTAGTAACTATCAGGTCATTCCGTGTGCTCTTACCCACTAGGTCCATTATTGTCCTTACCACCAGGTCATAACATTCTACGTCCTTTATGACATCATTATGACATCATCGTCGCTGTGCCCGTCGCTGATTGGGCGAGGCCTGGCGGCTTCGACCAATCAGAGACGCGGGATTTCCAGGACAGACAGACAGACAGACAGAAAGACAGACAGACGGAAAAACCCTTAGGCAATTATATATATAGATTGATTGCCATGGTGATGATGATGTCATAGTAGGTTGCTATGGCGACGAATATGTCAGAATGGTTGCCATAGTGACAATGACATCGTAGCCGGTTGCCATGGTGACGATGATGTCATAGCGGTTGCCATGGTGATGATGTCATAGTAGGCTGCCATGGCGACAATGATGTCAGAATGGTTGCCATGGCGAAGATGATGTCGTGATGCGTATATAGCCACGGAACTATGGGATGGAGGATGTGTGATGGGTATATGGGCTTAGGATTATGGGATGAAGAATATGTATGATTGGAATATGGGCACGGGACTATGGGATGGAGGATGTGTATGATGTGTATATGGGCACTGGACTATGGGATGGAGGTTATGTATGCTGGGTATATGGGCATGGGACTATGGAATGGAGGATATGTATGATGGGTATATGGGTATGGGACTATGGAATGGAGGATGTGTATGATGGGTATATGGGCATGGGACTATGGGATGGAGGATATGTAATGGGTATATGGGCACGGGACTATGGGATGGGGGATAATCATTATAATTTATTATAACTAACTACAGTTAGTTACTATGCCTGGGTATGTATATATGTTTGTATGTATACTGTATGTATGTACGTATATATGAATGTATGTATTGTAGGGATTTCACTCACTCAGGTGCGACGGCTGATACTCAGAAGGCACGTTCCTTTAAAAGTTCACAGGGTTTATTGCTTCATAAACCACATGGCAGAAAATAACAGAAAACAAATAGCCTTTGGCTCAGGAAAGAAAAGCAAGTGTCCAGTCCCTCAGGCTCAGTCCCAGAGCCTCAACACACTCAGAAGGGCTTCACCTCCACACATATCTGCTGTGTAAAGCATTAGCCTGTCTTATATAGAGCTATCCACACCCAGTATCCCATCACATGATTATAGACATGTGGTCTGACATCACCACAGGTCCTGAAACACATATATACATGGTTATGTGAAATAAAGAAAACACTCCGGGCTACATAACAGCAACACGCCACCTATGTGACACATACCTCCCATCGACTACACACCCTTTAGCCATGCTACATACCTTCCCCCTCTGCCTAAAGCCGTGAGGCTTGGTACTTTCTCCCACTAAACAAGGGATTCTTGATAGGGCATCCTCATTACCATGCAGCGTTCCGGCCCTATGTTCCACATGGAAACTGAAGTCCTGCAGGGCTAAAAACCAACGGGTGACCCTAGCATTTCTACCTTTTGTTTCCCTCATCCACTTAAGTGGGGCATGGTCAGATATTAGTCTGAATTTACATCCCAGCAGATAGTACCGTAACGTGTCCACCGCCCTGTGGAGGCCTGTGGAACTTCACGAATGGAAAACATCAGATATGGTAAGAGACAATCCCAGTCTCTACCGTCTTTCTCTATAGCTTTTCTCAGCATGCTCTTCAGTGTCTTGTTAAATCTCTCAACAAGGCCATCTGACTGGGAATGGTACACCGAGGTCCTCAACTGGGAGATTTTCAGGACTTTGCATAACTCCCTCATCACCTTGCTCATGAAAGGTGTCCCCTGGTCAGTCAGGATCTCCTTCGGCAAACCTGTCCGGGAAAACACATGGACCAACTCGCGGGCTATACTCTTCGAGGACGAATTTCTCAAGGGAATTGCCTCAGGATAGCGTGTGGCATAGTCCAGGATGACTAATATATACTTATGGCCCCGGGCTGATTTAACTAAGGGAGCGACCTAGTCCATGGCAATTCTCTCGAACGGCACCTCAATAATGGGCAATGGCACAAGGGGGTTCCGGAAATGAGGAGTGGGGGCAGTTAGCTGACATGTCGGGCAGGACCTGCAATAGTTCACTGATTCCCAGTGACACCCAGGCCAATAGAACCTCTGCACAACCCGTTCCTGCGTTTTTTCCACCCCTAGGTGTCCACCCAAGATGTGTGAATGGGCCATGTCCAACACCTTCCGTCTATATGGACCCGGCACTACCAACTGCTCTACCAACTCCTGCCTTATTTTCATGACCCGGTACAACAACTCCCCACTCATCAGAAAATGGGGAAATCTTGTGTCTGCCCCCGTCTCCTGTACCACCCCGTTAATAACTGTGACATTATTAAAGGCTTCCCTCAAGGTGGGATCCCTATGTTGGGCAGTCCCAAAATTTTCACCGGTTACCTCGAACTCCAGAATGTCAGATGTAGGGTACACTTCCTCCTCATCCCCAACCAGAACACAAAAAGGAAACCTGTCTGTCTCTGGGTGTGGCGGCACCCTTCCAGGGTTCATTGGTTCCCTACTCTTGCTAGGGAGCTCAGAACCTTTTCCCCACAAATCCCAAAACAAACAGAAATCCCGGCCAATAATTATAGGGTGCAACAAGTCCTGAACGATGCCAAATATATGGGACTCAGTGCCACATGCCATTTCAATGTCCATCCTGGTCATAGGATAGTTCTTTGCATCACCATGTATGCATCGCACTCCGACCTTCTTTCCTGGGAGCAGGTGAAGAGGAAAAGTGGCGCTCACCAGGGTCACTAAGCTCCCCGAGTCTAACAGCGCCATTACCGCTCGACCGTTCACCTTTATGGGACACACGTGAGGTCCCTCGTTGGACGGAGAGTTCACACTGCAGACTGGATATGCATAGTATGAACTACGGCGTCCCATGCTGCAGTCCATCTGCTCAGTGGTCTGGGAACAACGAGCAGCTATATGTCCTGGCTTGTGGCACCTCCAGCAAATAATATCACCCGTAGGGACCTTGGGCACCACCTCCCCCGCCCTTGGTGACCTTGGATGCCCCACCCCTTTTTGGGACTCAATTCCCTTCTGGGACCCCCAGTACGGCACGGGTTGCCTCCTGGAAGAGCCTTCCAACCCTTGGTATCTCTCAACCAGTCCGATCAGCTCGTCGGCATTCTGGGGATCACCCTGGGCAACCCAAGACTGTATAGGCCTCGGGAGGGAATGGACAAACCGATCCATCATCACCCGTTCTGCCATCTGTGCAGGTGTAGATGACTCTGGCTGCAGCCATTTCTGGACCAGGTGCAACAGATCAAACATTTGGGAGCGAGGTGGTTTGTCCAGGTGATAGGCCCAGCAGTGAACTCGCTGTGCCCTGACAGTCAACGTCACCCCAAACGTGCGAGAATCTCGGCTTTCAATTTGTGATACTCCTTGGCATCCTGTAAGGTCAAGTTATAGTACGCCTTCTGGGGTTCTCCCGTCAGGTATGGCGCCAGTACCTCTGCCCACTGCTCTGGTGGAAGTTTTTCCCTCTCAGCGACCCTCTCAAACACCGACAGGAAGGCCTCAACATCATCCCCGGGGGTCATTTTCTGCAATGCGCGTCTTACCGTCTTCCGGACGTGGGTGTCATCAGCCAGACCTGGGGTTGGGGCGCTCGTCTTGCCCTGGATGGCGGTTGCCAGAAGCTGTATCTGCTGCTGGCTCTGTTGTAGCACCTGCCATTGCTCCTGCTGGCTCTGCCGTTGCTCCTGCTGGCTCTGTTGTATCTACTGCTGGCTCTGTTGTATCTTCTGCATCAACAGCTTGTTGGTCTCTTGCTGCATCTGGACCACATGTTTCAGCAGGTCCTCCCTTTTCCCCGGCAATGCTTGCTGGCTTGCAACAGACTTGACCCAGGACATTCAATAATAGTTTTATATCTCCGCTGGGAACGCTGCCCGCATGTCAACCACCAATTGTAGGGATTTCACTCACTCAGGTGCGACGGCTGATACTCAGAAGGCACGTTCCTTTAAAAGTTCAGAGTTTATTGCTTCATAAACCACATGGCAGAAAATAACAGAAAACAAATAGCCTTTGGCTCAGGAAAGAAAAGCAAGTGTCCAGTCCCTCAGGCTCAGTCCCGGAGCCTCAACACACTCAGGAGGGCTTTACCTCCACACATATCTGCTGTGTAAAGCATTAGCCTGTCTTATATAGAGCTATCCACACCCAGTATCCCATCACATGATTAGACATGTGGTCTGACATCACCACAGGTCCTGAAACACATATATACATGGTTATGTGAAATAAAGAAAACACTCCGGGCTACATAACAGCGACACGCCACCTATGTGACACATACCTCCCATCGACTACACACCCTTTAGCCATGCTACAGTATATATATATATATACTAGATTGTGGCCCGATTCTAACGCATCGGGTATTCTAGAATATGCATGTCCCCGTAGTAAATGGACAATGATGATTCCAGAATTCACGGCAGATTGTGCCCGTCGCTGATTGGTCGAGGCAACCTTTATGACATCATCGTCGCCATGGCAACCATTGTGACATCTACGTCGATTCTGTGCCCGTCGCTGAATCAGAAACGTGGGATTTCTACGTCCTTTATGACATCATCGTCGCTGTGCCCATTGCTGATTGGTCGAGGCCTGGCGGCCTCGACCAATCAGACGTGGGATTTCCAGGACAGACAGACAGACAGACGGAAAAACCCTTAGACAATTATATATATAGACTAGGTTGTGGCCCGATTCTAACGCATCGGGTATTCTAGAATATGCATGTCCCCGTAGTATATGGACAATGATGATTCCAGAATTCGCGGCAGACTGTACCCGTCGCTGATTGGTCGAGGCAACCTTTATGACATCTACGTCGATACTGTGCCCGTCGCTGATTGGTCAATGCGAATTCGCGGCAGACTGTGCCCGTCGCTGATTGGTCGAGGCAACCTTTATGACATCATCGTCGCCATGGCAACCATTATGACATCATCGTCGCTGTGCCCGTCGCTGATTGGTCGAGGCAACCTTTATGACATCATCGTCGCCATGGCAACCATTATGACATCATCGTCGCTGTGCCCGTCGCTGATTGGTCGAGGCCTGGCGGCCTCGACCAATCAGAAACGCGGGATTTCCAGGACAGACAGACAGACAGAAAGACAGAGACAGACAGACAGACAGACGGAAAAACCCTTAGGCAATTATATATATATATATATATATAGATGAAAATGAGTGTATGTGTGTATCGCTGATGATGTCATAATAGTTGCCATGGCGACGACGATGATGTCATAATGATTGCCATGGCGATGATGCCATAATAGGTTGCAATGGTGACAGTTATGTCAAAATGGTTGCCATGGTGACAATGATGTCATAATAGGTTGCCATGGTGATGATGATGTCAGAATGGTTGCCATGGCAAAGATGATGTCATAATGAGTATACGGGCACGGAACTATAGGATCGAGGATGGGTGATGGGTATATGGGCACGGGACTATGGGATGGGGGATATGTATGATGGGTATCCAGGCAAGGGACTATGGGAGGGAGGATGTGTATCATGGGTATATGGGCATGGGACTATGGGATGGAGGATGTGTATGATGGGTATATGGGCACAGGACTATGGGATGGAGGATGTCTGATGGGTATATGGGCAAGGGACTATGGGATGGAGGATGTGTATGATGGGTATATGGGCTTGGGACTATGGGATAGAGGTTACGTATGATGGGTATATGGGCACGGGACAATGGAATGGAGGATAATTATTCTAATTTATTATTATGGGACTTGTTCCCATGCTTGCGGCTGCAAAATTTTCCTCGGATTCTCTTCATAGGACAGATGTGCGGTAGCACCACTGAGTATCGGCTAAAGTGGAATTCCCTTGTTTTCTGCCTACCACAGCTACATGAAGGACAGATGTTTCTTGAAAAAGGCTAATAAGCCGAAACATTGAATTTATAAGTCTGTCACTGAAGTTACAAATTTCTGTCCTGTGGAACCCCACCACCTTGTTGGAATAAAATCAAATAAAATAATAGATAATCTCATAACATCTGTAGTGTGCCGGAGTTCACTTATTTTTATACTGTATATATATGCTATCACCTATATTACTTATATACAATATATTTTTCTTCTCTGCACAATACATGAAGATTTTTCTATATTTTATTTAATTTTTATTTATTTTTTATTTTTATTTTCTTCATTTTTATTTTCTTCATTTTTATTATTTTTTATGAACGTCGCTTTAAATCCTCATGGATATTAAAATATATTTTAAAAAAATATATATATATTATTATTTATTTCCTGATCTGCTAAATGCAAATTGGTCTTTTTTATATACAATATTATAAGAATTTTTCATATATTTTTTATACATTTTTATAATCCTCCATATATCTTGTATTTTGATACGTGCACAATTATATGTTGTTCTATTGTCAAAACAATTATAAATAAAGATATATATTTTTTATTACATATCCTCTGCCTTGGTGGTCTCTGGCCTTTACCCTGTTCTTGAGCACAGCTAAGTTCCCTCCCAGGAGCCAAAAGGATTGATAAAATATTTACTAGAAAAGGAGAAAAAGAGAAAAATGTTAATTTTCATACATGGTCACACTCGGGCTCGGGCTCTGCAGCAGCACCGCTTAGGTAACCATTATTCTAATATTCACATGTCTTTGATTAACTGATTAATGTCTATTTAATAGCCACTGCAGCACTTACTTTGGGACATATGTACTTTGGATATATTTTTTGCTAGGTGATACGTCTTTACCTAGTCTGCCTCTTAGGCTTCTTTCACACTTCCGTCAGTACAGGGCCGTCACAAAGCATCGGCGCAACGTACCGACGGACAGTGGTGATTTTTTGCACAACGTGGGCAGCGGACGCAGTGTTTCAAAGCGTCCGCTGCCCATTGTGAAGTCCCAGGGAGGAGGCGGTGGAGTTCCGGATGCGCCTGCGCAGTTCAAAAGGCAGGACCCGATGTATGAAAAAACGTTCCCTTGAACGTTTTTTTCGCAACGGCGATCCGCCAAATACCGACGCATCCAGTGCACGACGTATGGTACGTGTATCCATACGTTGCGATGCGTCGGTAATACAAGTCTATGGAGAAAAAATGCATCCTGCGGGCAACTTTGCAGGATGCGTTTTTTCTCCAAAACGACACATTGCGACGGAGGCCAAATGACGCAAGTGTGAAAGTAGCCTTAGCTATTACTGTTATAAAACTTTGGCAGTGGGGTGGTCTATAGTCTATTCCTCCTCTCCCATTTTTTAATTGTTTGCCCTCTCTTACATGCCCAGTGTTCCCTAATGGTACTTTTTTTTTGCTATCTATATCTAGTGTTTTTTTACTTCTTGTTTTATAGAAATTATTGCAATAAAAATCATAATTTAACTTCACCCTTGGATCTCTTCCTTCTTTTCCCATTTTTTACATCTTAATGGGTCTGATGGTATTAAAAAGGGGTGGTAATAGCATCTATATGCTCCGGTTGAAAGAGAGGTTGTTGACGCTCAGCTGGATGCCTCTGCTGCCTGTCCACTAGGTAAACTGTTTGTTCCTGTTAATCTACGTCTAAGGGTACCGTCACACTATACGATTTACCTACGATCACGACCAGCGATATGACCTGGCCGTGATCGTAGGTAAATCGTAGTGTGGTCGCTGGGGAGCTGTCACACAGACAGCTCTCCAGCGACCAATAGGGTTGAGCGAAACGGGTCGTTCATTTTCAAAAGTCGCCGACTTTTGGCAAAGTCGGGTTTCATGAAACCCGATCCGACCCCTGTGCGGGGTCGGCCATGCGGTACGCGACTTTCGCGCCAAAGTCGCGTTTCAATGACGCGAAAAGCGCCATTTCTCAGCCAATGAAGGTAAACGCAGAGTGTGGGCAGCGTGATGACATAGGTCCTGGTCCCCACCATCTTAGAGAAGGGCATTGCAGTGATTGACTTGCTGTCTGCGGCGTCACAGGGGCTATAAAGGGGAGTTCCCGCCGACCGCCATGTTACTGCTGCTGATCTGAGCCTAGGGAGAGGTTGCTGCCACTTCGTCAGAAGCAGGGATAGCGTTAGGCAGGGTCCATTAACCACCAAACCGCTTGTGCTGTAGCGATTTCCACTGCCCAACACCACCTTCGGTGTGCAGGGACAGTGGAAGCTACATTTTTTTTTTTTCCCCCTCAGCGCTGTAGCTCATTGGGCTGCCCTAGAAGGCTCCCTGATAGCTGCATTGCTGTGTGTACGCCGCTGTGCAAACCAACTGCTTTTTTCAAAGCACAAATCCTCTTGTTCCTTCCTTTCTGCACAGCTATCTTTTTGGTTTGTACACACTTTTTATTTAATTTGTGCATCAGTCCACTCCTTATTGCTGCCTGCCATACCTGGCTGAGATTACTGCAGGGAGATAGTAATTGAAGGACACTCCCTGTTTTTTTTTTTTTTTTTTGTGGGAGATTAAGATTGACATTTCTGCTAGAGTGCCATCCCTGTCTGTGTCATCTCTCACTCAGTGGGCCATAGAAAGCCTATTTATTTTTTTGCTTGATTTGGGTTATAAAATCTACCTGAAAAAATCACTACATCAATCAGTGGGAGAAAAATATTGGCCTCAGGGCTTGTGTGCCACTCTTGACTCCTGTGTGCATCATCACTCACTCAGTGGGCCATAGAAAGCCTATTTATTTTCTTGCTTGATTTTGGTTCTAAAATCTACCTGAAAAAATCACTACATCAATCAGTGGGAGAAAAATATTGGCCTCAGGGCTTGTGTGCCACTCCTGACTCCTGTGTGCATCATCACTCACTCAGTGGGCAATAGAAAGCCCATTTTTTTTTTTTTTTTGCTTTATTTGGGTTCTAAATTCTACCTGAAAAAATCAATAAATCAATCAGTGGGAGATTAATATTGGCCTTTGGGCTTGTGTGCCAGTCCTAAGCGTGCCATCTCTCTCTCTCAGATAGTGGGCCATAGAAAGCCTATTTATTTTTATTTTTTTTTATTGGGTTTATAAATTTTCCCTGGAAAAAAAAAAAAAGTGGGAGATTAATATTGGCCTCTGGGCTTGTGTGCCAGTCCTGAGCGTGCCATCTCTCTCACAAATAGTGGGCCATAGAAAGCCTATTTATTTATTTTTTTTTGGTTTTATAAATTCTCCCTTACAAAAAAAAAGGGAGATTAATATTGGCCTTTGGGCTTGTGTGCCAGTCCTAAGCGTGCCATCTCTCTCTGTCTCTCAGATAGTGGGCCATAGAAAGCCTATTTATTATTTTTTTTATTGGGTTTATAAATTTTCCCTGGAACAAAAAAAAAAAAGTGGGAGATAAATATTGGCCTCTGGGCTTGTGTGCCACTCCTGACTCCTGTGTGCGTCATCTCTCACTCAGTGAGCCATAGAAAGCCTTTTTTTGTTTTATTTGTTTTCTAAATTCTCCCTGAAAAAATCATTTTATTTTCTTTGGTTTCTAAATTCTTCCTGAAAAAATCATTTTATTCTATTTTTTTTTTTCCTAAAGTCTCCCTGAAAAAAAAAACAAAAAAAAACAAATCAGTGGGAGATTAATATTGCCCTTTCTGCTTGTGTGCCAGTCTTGACTCCTGGGTGTGCCATCTCTCTCTCTCTCTCTCCAATTGTGGGCCATAGAAAGCCTATTATTTTTTTAGCTTGATTTGGGTTCCAAAATCTACCTGAAAAAATCACTACATCAATCAGTGGGAGATAAATATTGGCCTCTGGGCTTGTGTGCCACTCCTGACTCCTGTGTGCGTCATCTCTCACTCAGTGGGCCATAGAAAGCCTTTTTTTGTTTTATTTGTTTTCTAAATTCTCCCTGAAAAAATCATTTTATTTTCTTTGGTTTCTAAATTCTTCCTGAAAAAATCATTTTATTCTATTTTTTTTTTTTCCTAAAGTCTCCCTTAAAAAAAAAAAAAAATCAAATCAGTGGGAGATTAATATTTACATTTGTGCTTCAGTGACAGTCCTGCGTGTGTGGCATCTCTCTCATTTGTTGCCACCAACAACAGAGTGTGTAACATTGTGCCTGATTTTCGTTGTGGTCTCACTCACCTGTAAAGGGGTAGCTAAATCATACTGAAGTTATAGCTCACCGTGTAATTTGTGTGACAGCAACAAATACCGTTAGTTTGTTTACGTTTTTAAAACAATGAGGAAGTATGGTGGAAGAGGTCGTGGCCGGGGGCGTTCATTGTCAGCTGGTAATGAGGGTAGTGGTAGTGGTGGAGCATCAGCTGGTCGTGGGAAAAAAAATATTGCACCTAAGTCTGGAGCTGTGGAGCCAGGTTCGTCGTCTGGCTACACAAGGCCTCGAACGCTCCCTTTTCTGGGAGTAGAAAAACCGCTTTTAAAGCCGGAGCAGCAAGAGCAAGTTTTGGCTTATCTTGCTGACTCAGCCTCTAGCTCTTTTGCCTCCTCTCGTGAAACTGGTAAATGTCAAAGCAGCGCGTCGTTAGTGGATGTTCACGGTCAGGGACAAGTCGCTTCCTTGTCCTCTTCAGCAAAAACAACAACAGAGAAGAATGCAGCAGGCGACACAACGGGTTACTCCATGGAGCTCTTTACACATACCGTCCCTGGCTTAGAAAGTGAAGCAGTTAACAGTCCATGCCCATTACAAGTTGAATCTGACATGGAGTGCACTGATGCACAGCCACAGCCAGACTACTATGCTGGTCCTTTGACTCAGACCACAACATTGCCCTCGCAGGGTGCTGATCAAAAATCAGACCCTGATGAGACTATGTTGCCCCATCACGAACGCTATACCACCGACCGACACGGTGACACAGACGAAGTTGCACACGAGTGTTGTGAATTCTGTGGCTGAATTCACTCCTGTGGTCACAAGTGGTACTGCAGCTTCTGAGCTTCCTCCCTCAGGTGTTCTGGTGAGCTCGTTAACTGCTTCATTACTTAACTCCGCCTGATGCTGCTATCCTTGCTCCTTGTCAATGTTTCAGTGTTGGATCTGAGCTTCTCCTGATTGTTCCTGTGACCTGCTGCTCTGTATAGCTAAGTGCTTTTTGCTTTTTTGTTGCTTTTTTTCTGTCCAGCTTGTCTTTTGTTTT
Organism: Ranitomeya imitator; assembly: GCF_032444005.1. Lineage (NCBI taxonomy): Eukaryota > Metazoa > Chordata > Amphibia > Anura > Dendrobatidae > Ranitomeya > Ranitomeya imitator. Next base: position 348,517,939 of record NC_091282.1, on the reverse strand, counting down.
GCTGGAAGCTCTGAGACGCAAAGGGTGTACCGCCGTGCCGTTAGTTCGGCACGGTGGGTTTTTTTTTGCCCCCTTTGCGTGGTTTTGCTTTAGGGTTTTTTGTAGACTGCAAAGTTCGCTTTACTGTCCTCGCTCTGTCCTAGAATATCGGGCCCCACTTTGCTGAATCTATTTCATCCCTACGTTTTGTCTTTTCATCTTACTCACAGTCATTATATGTGGGGGGCTGCCCTTTCCTTTGGGGAATTTCTCTGGGGCAAGTCAGGCCTATTTTTCTATCTTCAGGCTAGCTAGTTTCTTAGGCTGTGCCGAGTTGCCTAGGTAGTTGTTAGGCGCAATCCACAGCCGCTTTTAGTTGTGTTTAGGATAGGATCAGGTGTGCAGTCTACAGAGTTTCCACGTCTCAGAGCTCGTTCTTGTATTTTTGGGTATTTGTCAGATCACTGTGTGCGCTCTGATCGCTAAGCACACTGTGTTTCTGGATTGCCTTCATAACACCTGTCATTAGCAAACATAACACACGAGCTACAAGAAGAGGTAATAGATGACCCAGTTCTTGACCCCGATTGGCAGCCATTGGGGGAACAGGGTGCAGGCGGCAGCAGTTCTGAAGCGGAGGAGGAGGGGCCGCAGCAGGCATCAACATCGCAACAGGTTCCATCTGCCGGGCCCGTATCTTGCCCAAAACGCGTGGCAAAGCTAAAACCTGTTGGAGGACAGCGTGGCCATCCGGTTAAAGCTCAGTCTGCAATGCCTGAAAAGGTATCCGATGCTAGAAAGAGTGCAGTCTGGCATTTTTTTAAACAACATCCAATTGATCAGCGCAAAGTCATCTGTCAAAAATGTTCAACTACCTTAAGCAGAGGACAGAATCTGAAAAGTCTCAATACAAGTTGCATGCATAGACATTTAACCACCATGCATTTGCAAGCCTGGACTAACTACCAAACGTCCCTTAAGGTTGTAGCACCCTCGACCAATGAAGCTAGTCAGCAACGCAACATCCCTTCCGGCAGTGTAGGGCCACCATTTTCCGCACCACCTGCAGTATCTGTGCAGGTTTCTTTGCCAGGCCAAAGCCGTCAGGGTCAGGGAATCACCAGTTTCGTAGTAGGAAACACTGCATCTAGGGCACCGGTGGCAACAATACCATCTCCCACCGTCTCTCAGTCTGCCATGTCCACCGGCACCCCCGCTAGTTCCACGATCTCCAGCTCTCCAGTCCAGCTCACCCTACATGAGACTATGGTTAGAAAAAGGAAGTACTTAGCCTCGCATCCGCGTACACAGGGTTTGAACGCACACATAGCTAGACTAATCTTGTTAGAGATGATGCCCTACCGGTTAGTTGAAAGCGAAGCTTTCAAAGCCCTGATGGACTACGCTGTACCACGCTACGAGCTACCCAGTCGACACTTTTTTTTCCAGAAAAGCCATCCCAGCCCTCCACCAGCATGTTAAAGAGCGCATCGTCCATGCACTCAGGCAATCTGTGAGCACAAAGGTGCACCTGACAACAGATGCATGGACCAGTAGGCATGGCCAGGGACGTTACGTGTCCATCACGGCACACTGGGTAAATGTGGTGGATGCAGGGTCCACAGGGGACAGCAAGTTTGGGACAGTTCTGCCTAGCCCACGGTCTAGGAAACAATTGGCTGTAGCCGTTCGCACCCCCTCCTCCTCCTCTTTGTCCTCCTGCAGAAGCGAGAGCTCGTCCACAGACCGCAGTCGCACAACCACTCCATCCGCAGCTGCCACTGTTGCACACCAGGTCTCCCATTATGGGGCAGCTACTGGCAAACGTCAGCAGGCTGTATTGGCTATGAAGTGTTTGGGCGACAACAGACACACCGCGGAAGTTCTGTCCGAGTTCTTGCAGAAAGAAACGCAGTCGTGGCTGGGCACTGTAGATCTTGAGGCAGGCAAGGTAGTGAGTGATAACGGAAGGAATTTCATGGCTGCCATCTCCCTTTCCCAACTGAAACACATTCCTTGCCTGGCTCACACCTTAAACCTGGTGGTGCAGTGCTTCCTGAAAAGTTATCCGGGGTTATCCGACCTGCTCCTCAAAGTGCGTGGACTTTGCTCACATATCCGCCGTTCGCCCGTACACTCCAGCCGTATGCAGACCTATCAGCGTTCTTTGAACCTTCCCCAGCATCGCCTAATCATAGACGTTGCAACAAGGTGGAACTCAACACTGCACATGCTTCAGAGACTGTGTGAACAGAGGCGGGCTGTTATGTTTTTGTGGGAGGATACACATACACGGGCAGGCAGTAGGATGGCAGACATGGAGTTGTCAGGTGTGCAGTGGTCGAAGATTCAAGACATGTGTCAAGTCCTTCAGTGTTTTGAGGAATGCACACGGCTGGTTAGTGCAGAAAACGCCATAATAAGCATGAGCATCCCCCTAATGCGTCTGCTGATGCAAAGTTTGACGCACATAAAGGATCAGGCGTCTGCAGCTGAGGAAGAGGAAAGCCTTGATGACAGTCAGCCATTGTCTGGCCAGGGCAGTGTACAGGACGAGGTAGCGGGCGAAGAGGAGGAGGAGGACGAGGAGGATGATGGGGATGATTATATTTTTAATGAGGAAGCTTTTCCGGGGCCACTGGAAATTGGTGGCGCGGCAAGGCCGGGTTCTGGTTTTTTGAGGGACACAAGTGACGTTGATTTGCCTGAAACTGCCCCTCAACCAAGCACAACCGCAGATTTGAGAACTGGAACTTTGGCCCACATGGCGGATTATGCCTTACGTATCCTCAAAAGGGACACACGCATAACTAAAATGATGAATGATGACGATTACTGGTTGGCCTGCCTCCTTGATCCTCGCTATAAAGGCAAATTGCAAAATATAATGCCACATGAGAACTTGGAACTAATATTAGCAACCAAACAATCAACTCTTGTTGACAGTTTGCTTCTGGCATTCCCTGCACACAGCGCCCGTGATCGTTCTCACACGAGCTGCAGGGGCCAGCAGACCAGAGGAGTTAGAGGGGCAGAAATCAGAAGTGGCGTTGGCCAGAGGGGTTTTCTGACCAGGTTGTGGAGTGATTTTGCTATGACCGCAGACAGGACAGGTACTGCAGCATCAATTCAAAGTGACAGGAGACAACATTTGTCCAGTATGGTTACAAACTATTTTTCATCCCTTATCGATGTTCTCCCTCAACCGTCATTCCCATTTGATTACTGGGCATCAAAATTAGACACCTGGCCAGAATTGGCAGAATATGCATTGCAGGAGCTTGCTTGCCCGGCAGCTAGTGTCCTATCAGAAAGAGTATTCAGTGCTGCAGGTTCAATACTAACAGAAAAAAGGACTCGTCTGGCTACCCAAAATGTAGATGATCTAACCTTCATTAAAATGAACCACAACTGGATTTCGAAATCTTTTGCCCCACCTTGCCCGGCTGACACCTAGCTATCCTATGAAAAGGTCTTGCCTGTGGACTATTCTGAATGCCTTTTCCAATCTCGTAATTTTCTGCACCTGATTGTCCAGCATACGACATGTTTACACCTCACTAAATGGCCAAACTCCCCACACGGGGCCGTGGTATCGACACTTGGCGACAGCACCCGTGAGAGTGCAGTTTGTCTGAAGAGGTGGGTGAGCCCGCTTTTGGTCGACGGCACTGCCACTGGGTCCCTCCTAGTACAATAAAGTGTCTCTGGCGGTGGTGGTGCGCACCCAACGTCAGACACACCGTTGTAATATGAGGGGCCCTGGGCCTGTACCGCCGGCCACAAGACAGTTTCCCCCCACCCCAGCTCAAACAGTGCTCTACCACTTGCAAAATTATCTCACAGCTCCACCAATGTTTAGTCTATGCGCTGACATCCTTCAATGCCTGCCACTGACAATACCATTGTATTGACATTTTTGTTATGTTAGGCCTTCGATGCCTGTCTGTGGTCACTCCTTCCACTAGGCCTCCACTGACCACACCACTGCTGCCCGTGTACCCCTGGAACCATTTTGAAATTGCCTACAGCCATGTGTTATTATTTTAGGCCTTCGATGCCTGTCTGCGGTCACTCCTTCCACTAGGCCTCCACTGACCACACCACTGCTGCCCGTGTACCCCTGTAACCAATTTAGAATTGCCTACAGCCATGTGTTATTATTTTAGGCCTTCGATGCCTGTCTGCGGTCACTCCTTCCACTAGGCCTCCACTGACCACACCACTGCTGCTGCCCGTGTACCCCTGGAACCAATTTAAAATTGCCTACAGCCATGTGTTATTATTTTAGGCCTTCGATGTCTGTCTGCGGTCACTCCTTCCACTAGGCCTCCACTGACCACACCACTGCTGCCCGTGTACCCCTGGAACCAATTTAAAATTGCCTACAGCCATGTGTTATTATTTTAGGCCTTCGATGCCTGTCTGCGGTCACTCCTTCCACTAGGCCCCCACTGACCACACCACTGCTGCCCGTGTACCCCTGGAACCAATTTAAAATTGCCTACAGCCAGCCCAATTTTTTTATTTTAGGCCTTCGATGCCTGTCTGCGGTCCATTCTTTCAACTACTACTACACTGACCAGGGCACTGCTGCCCGTGTACCCCTGTAACCAATTTAGAATTGCCTACAGCCATGTGTTATTATTTTAGGCCTTCGATGCCTGTCTGCGGTCACTCCTTCCACTAGGCCTCCACTGACCACACCACTGCTGCCCGTGTACCCCTGGAACCAATTTAAAATTGCCTACAGCCATGTGTTATTATTTTAGGCCTTCGATGCCTGTCTGCGGTCACTCCTTCCACTAGGCCTCCACTGACCACACCACTGCTGCCCGTGTACCCCTGGAACCAACATCAGAAAATATAAAAATAAGTATTTTGCTTATAAAAAAGAAAATACTGGAGAGATATCAAATGCAGACATTTTAACATTAAAAACAAACACATACAACAAAAATCTGGTACAGTACTAAAAATGGCCACCAGCTACAATAACTTTCTCCTGCAAGTAGTTAACTGAAAGGTTTTTTCAATTTTAACCCCTTCCCGACCTGTGACACAGCGTATGCGTCATGAAAGTCGGTGCCAATCCGACCTGTGACGCATATGCTGTGTCACAGAAAGATCGCGTCCCTGCAGATCGGGTGAAAGGGTTAACTCCCATTTCACCCGATCTGCAGGGACAGGGGGAGTGGTAGTTTAGCCCAGGGGGGGTGGCTTCACCCCTCCATGGCTACGATCGCTCTGATTGGCTGTTGAAAGTGAAACTGCCAATCAGAGCGATTTGTAATATTTCACCTAAAAAAATGGTGAAATATTACAATCCAGCCATGGCCGATGCTGCAATATCATCGGCCATGGCTGGAAATACTAATGTGCCCCCACCCCACCCCTCCGATCGCCCCCCCAGCCCCGCGATCTGTGGCCCGCTCCCCTCCGTCCTGTGCTCCGCTCCCCCATCCTCCTGTCCGCTCCCCCCGTGCTCCAATCACACCCCCCGTGCTCCAATCACACCCCCCGTGCTCCAATCACACCCCCCGTGCTCCAATCAAACCCCCCCGCACTCCGATCCCCCCCCGTGCTCCGATCCACCCCCCCTGCACACCGATCCACCCCCCCTGCACACCGATCCACCCGCCCGCACACCGATCACTCTCCCCCATGCTCCGATCCCTCCCCCCCCCGTGCCCTGATCTCCCCCCCCTGTGCCCTGATCTCCCCCCCTTATACTTACCGATCCTGGCGGGGTCCGTCCGTCTTCTTCCCCGAGCGCCGCAATGTTCCAAAATGGCGGGCGCATGCGCAGTGCGCCCGCCGAATCTGCCGGCCGGCAGATTCGTTCCAATGTGAATTTTGATCACTGTGATATAATCTATCACAGTGGTCAAAATAAAAAAACAGTAAATGACTTCCCCCATTTGTCCCCCATAGATAGGGACAATAATAAAATAAAGAATTTTTTTTTTTTTCCACTAAGGTTGGAGTTAGAACTAGGGTTAGGGTTAGGGGTAGGGTTAGGGGTAGGGGTAGGGTTAGGGGTAGGGGTAGGGTTAGGGGTAGGGTTAGGGGTAGGGTTAGGGGTAGGGTTAGGGGTAGGGTTAGGGGTAGGGTTAGGGGTAGGGGTAGGGTTAGGGTTTCGATATGTGCACACGTATTCTGGTCCTCTGCGGATTTTTCCGCAGCGGATTTGATAAATCCGCAGTGCTAAACCGCTGCGGATTTATGGCAGATTTACCGCGGTTTTTCTGCGCATTTCACTGCGGTTTTACAACTGCGATTTTCTATTGGAGCAGTTGTAAAACCGCTGTGGAATCCGCAGAAAGAAGTGACATGCTGCGGAATGTAAACCGCTGCGTTTCCGTGCAGTTTTTCCGCAGCATGTGTACAGCGATTTTTGTTTCCCGTAGGTTCACATTGAACTGTAAACTCATGGGAAACTGCTGCGGATCCGCAGCGTTTTCCGCAGCGTGTGCACATACCTTTAGAATTAGGCTATGTGCACACGGTGCGGATTTGGCTGCGGATCCGCAGCGGATTGGCCGCTGCGGATCCGCAGCAGTGTTCCATCAGGTTTACAGTACCATGTAAACCTATGGAAAACCAAATCCGCTGTGCCCATGGTGCGGAAAATACCGCACGAAAACGCTGCGTTGTATTTTCCGCAGCATGTCAATTCTTTGTGCGGATTCCGCAGCGTTTTACACCTATTCCTCAATAGGAATCCGCAGGTGAAATCCGCAGTAAATCCGCAGGTAAAACGCAGTGCCTTTTACCCGCGGATTTTTCAAAAATGGTGCGGAAAAATCTCACACGAATCCGCAACGTGGGTACATAGCCTTAGGGTTAGGGTTGGGTTGGAATTAGGGTTGTGGTTAGGGTTAGGGGTGTGTTGGGGTTAGGGTTGTGGTTAGGGTTACGGCTACAGTTGGGATAAGGGTTAGGGGTGTGTTGGCGTTAGAATTGAGGGGTTTCCACTGTTTAGGCACATCAGGGGGTCTCCAAACGCAACATGGCGCCACCATTGATTCCAGCCAATCTTTTATTCAAAAAGTCAAATGGTGCTCCTTCCCTTCCGAGCCCCGACGTGTGCCCAAACAGTGGTTTACCCCCACATATGGGGTATCAGTGTACTCAGGACAAACTGGGCAACAATTACTGGGGTCCAATTTCTCCTGTTACCCTTGAGAAAATAAAAAATTGCTTGCTAAAACATCATTTTTGAGGAAAGAAAAATGATTTTTTATTTTCACGGCTCTGCGTTGTAAACGTCTGTGAAGCACTTGGGGGTTCAAAGTGCTCACCACATATCTAGATAAGTTCCTTGGGGGGTCTAGTTTCCAAAATGGGGTCACTTGTGGGGGGTTTCTACTGTTTAGGCACACCAGGGGCTCTGCAAACGCAACGTGACGCCCGCAGACCATTCCATCAAAGTCTGCATTTCAAAAGTCACTACTTCCCTTCTGAGCCCCGACGTGTGCCCAAACAGTGGTTTACCCCCACATATGGGGTATCAGCGTACTCAGGAGAAACTGGACAACAACTTTTGGGGTCCAATTTCTCCTGTAACCCTTGGGAAAATAAAAAATTCTGGGCTAAAAAATTTTTTTTGAGGAAAGAAAACGTATTTATTATTTTCACTGCTCTGTGTTATAAACTTCTGTGAAGCACTTGGGGGTTCAAAGTGCTCACCTCACATCTAGATAAGTTCCTTTCGGGGTCTAGTTTCCAAAATGGGGTCACTTGTGGGGGGTTTCTACTGTTTAGGCACACCAGGGGCTCTGCAAACGCAACGTGACGCCCGCAGACCATTCCATCAAAGTCTGCATTTCAAAATGTCACTACTTGACTTCCGAGCCCCGACATGTGCCCAAACTGTGGTTTACCCCCACATATGGGGTATCAGCGTACTCAGGAGAAACTGTACAACAACTTTTGGGGTCAAATTTCTCCTGTTACCCTTGGGAAAATAATAAATTGCAGGCTAAAAAATCATTTTAGAGAAAATAAAATTTTTATTTTATTTTCATGGCTCTGCGTTATAAACTTCTGTGAAGCACTTGGAAGTTCAAAGTCCTCACCACACATCTAGATTAGTTCCTTTGGGGGTCTAGTTTCCAAAATGGGGTCATATGTGGGGGATCTCCAATGTTTAGGCACACAGGGGCTCTCCAAACGTGACATGGTGTCCGCTAATGATTGGAGCTAATTTTCCATTTAAAAAGCCAATTGGCGTGCCTTCCCTTCCGAGCCCTGCCGTGCGCCCAAACAGTGGTTTACCCCCACATATGGGGTATCAGCGTACTCAGGACAAACTGGACAACAACATTTGCGGTCCAATTTCTCCTATTACCCTTGGCAAAATAGGAAATTCCAGGCTAAAAATCATTTTTGAGGAAAGAAAAATTATTTTTTATTTTCATGGCTCTGCATTATAAACTTCTGTGAAGCACCTGGGGGTTTAAAGTGCTCAATATGCATCTAGATAAGTTCCTTGGGGGGTCTAGTTTCCAAAATGGGGTCACTTGTGGGGGAGCTCCAATGCATAGGCACACAGGGGCTCTCCAAACGCGACATGGTGTCCGCTAACAATTGGAGCTAATTTTCCATTCAAAAAGTCAAATGGCGCGCCTTCCCTTCCGAGCCCTGCCGTGTGCCCAAACAGTGGTTTACCCCCACATATGAGGTATCGGCGTACTCGGGAGAAATTGCCCAACAAATTTTAGGATTCATTTTATCCTATTGCCCATGTGAAAATGAAAAACTGAGGCGAAAATAATTTTTTTGTGAAAAAAAAAGTACTTTTTCATTTTTACAGATCAATTTGTGAAGCACCTGAGGGTTTAAAGTGCTCAATATGCATCTAGATAAGTTCCTTGGGGGGTCTAGTTTCCAAAATGGGGTCATTTGTGGGGGAGCTCCAATGTTTAGGCACACGGGGGCTCTCCAAACACGACATGGTGTCCGCTAACGATGGAGATAATTTTTCATTCAAAAAGTCAAATGGCGCTCCTTCCCTTCCGAACCTTACCATGTGCCCAAACAGTGGTTTACCCCGACATGTGAGGTATCGGTGTACTCATGAGAAATTGCCCAACAAATTTTAGGATCCATTTTATCCTGTTGCCCATGTGAAAATGAAAAAAATTGAGGCTAAAAGAATTTTTTTGTGAAAAAAAAGTACTTTTTCATTTTTACGGATCAATTTGTGAAGCCCCCGGGGGTTCAAAGTTCTCACTATGCATCTAGATAAGTTCCTTGGGGCGTCTAGTTTCCAAAATGGGGTCACGTGTGGGGGAGCTCCAATTTTTAGGCACACGGGGGCTCTCCAAACGTGACATGGTGTCCGCTAAAGAGTGGAGCCAATTTTTCATTCAAAAAGTCAAATGGCGCTCCTTCCCTTCCAAGCCCTGCCGTGCGCCCAAACAGTGGTTTACCCCCACATATGAGGTATCAGCGTACTCAGGACAAATTGGACAACAACTTTCGTGGTTCAGTTTCTCCTTGTACCATTGGGAAAATAAAAAAAATGTTGCTAAAAGATAATTTTTGTGACTAAAAAGTTAAATGTTCATTTTTTCCTTCCATGTTGCTTCTGCTGCTGTGAAGCACCTGAAGGGTTAAAAAACTTCTTGAATGTGGTTTTGAGCACCTTGAGGGGTGCATTTTTTAGAATGGTGTCACTTTTGGGTATTTTCAGCCATATAGACCCCTCAAACTGACTTCAAATGTGAGGTGGTCCCTAAAAAAAATGGTTTTGTAAATTTCGTTGTAAAAATGAGAAATCGCTGGTCAAATTTTAACTCTTATAACTTCCTAGCAAAAAAAAATTTTGTTTCCAAAATTGTGCTGGTGTAAAGTAGACATGTGGGAAATGTTATTTATTAACTATTTTGTGTCACATAACTCTCTGGTTTAACAGAATAAAAATTCAAAATGTGAAAATTGCGAAATTTTCAAAATTTTCGCCAAATTTCCGTTTTTATCACAAATAAACGCAGAATTTATTGACCTAAATTTACTACTAACATGAAGCCCAATATGTCACGAAAAAACAATCTCAGAACCGCTAGGATCCGTTGAAGCGTTCCTGAGTTATTACCTCATAAAGGGACACTGGTCAGAATTGCAAAAAACGGCCAGGTCATTAAGGTCAAAATAGGCTGGGTCATGAAGGGGTTAAACACAGATATGGCATCCACCGAGTGTTGTCCTGTCGCGTCTTCTTTATATTATTGCCAAAAAGATGCAAAACAATGAAAATAATAAAATCATTATTTACCAAAAAAATAGAGTAAGTCAAAACCACATTGCAAATAAACATTCATTACAAATAAAGAAGCAGGGCGCGTCCGAGGGTGAGTATATACAGTGGGGCAAAAAAGTATTTAGTCAGTCAGCAATAGTGCAAGTTCCACCACTTAAAAAGATGAGAGGCGTCTGTAATTTACATCATAGGTAGACCTCAACTATGGGAGACAAACTGAGAAAAAAAAATCCAGAAAATCACATTGTCTGTTTTTTTATCATTTTTTTGCATATTATGGTGGAAAATAAGTATTTGGTCAGAAACAAACAATCAAGATTTCTGGCTCTCACAGACCTGTAACTTCTTCTTTAAGAGTCTCCTCTTTCCTCCACTCATTACCTGTAGTAATGGCACCTGTTTAAACTTGTTATCAGTATAAAAAGACACCCGTGCACACCCTCAAACAGTCTGACTCCAAACTCCACTGTGGTGAAGACCAAAGAGCTGTCAAAGGACACCAGAAACAAAATTGTAGCCCTGCACCAGGCTGGGAAGACTGAATCTGCAATAGCCAACCAGCTTGGAGTGAAGAAATCAACAGTGGGAGCAATGATTAGAAAATGGAAGACATACAAGACCACTGATAATCTCCCTCGATCTGGGGCTCCACGCAAAATCCCACCCCGTGGGGTCAGAATGATCACAAGAACGGTGAGCAAAAATCCCAGAACCACGCGGGGGGACCTAGTGAATGAACTGCAGAGAGCTGGGACCAATGTAACAAGGCCTACCATAAGTAACACACTACGCCACCATGGACTCAGATCCTGCAGTGCCAGACGTGTCCCACTGCTTAAGCCAGTACATGTCCGGGCCCGTCTGAAGTTTGCTAGAGAGCATTTGGATGATCCAGAGGAGTTTTGGGAGAATGTCCTATGGTCTGATGAAACCGAACTGGAACTGTTTGGTAGAAACACAACTTGTCGTGTTTGGAGGAAAAAGAATACTGAGTTGCATCCATCAAACACCATACCTACTGTAAAGCATGGTGGTGGAAACATCATGCTTTGGGGCTGTTTCTCTGCAAAGGGGCCAGGACGACTGATCCGGGTACATGAAAGAATGAATGGGGCCATGTATCGTGAGATTTTGAGTGCAAACCTCCTTCCATCAGCAAGGGCATTGAAGATGAAACGTGGCTGGGTCTTTCAACATGACAATGATCCAAAGCACACCGCCAGGGCAACGAAGGAGTGGCTTCGTAAGAAGCATTTCAAGGTCCTGGAGTGGCCTAGCCAGTCTCCAGATCTCAACCCTATAGAAAACCTTTGGAGGGAGTTGAAAGTCCGTGTTGCCAAGCGAAAAGCCAAGAACATCACTGCTCTAGAGGAGATCTGCATGGAGGAATGGGCCAACATACCAACAACAGTGTGTGGCAACCTTGTGAAGACTTACAGAAAACGTTTGACCTCTGTCATTGCCAACAAAGGATATATTACAAAGTATTGAGATGAAATTTTGTTTCTGACCAAATACTTATTTTCCACCATAATATGCAAATAAAATGTTAAAAAAACAGACAATGTGATTTTCTGGATTTTTTTTTCTCAGTTTGTCTCCCATAGTTGAGGTCTACCTATGATGTAAATTACAGACGCCTCTCATCTTTTTAAGTGGTGGAACTTGCACTATTGCTGACTGACTAAATACTTTTTTGCCCCACTGTACCTAATAAGAATATAATCACCCTCGGACGCGCCCTGCTTCTTTCCGACAGCCTTCCTCCCTAAGAATCAGCCCTTCCGTGGTGTAGAGAGAGGGTTTGTTACACTCCAAGGTGTTCCCCAGGTTGCCTTTCCTGAGCTTCGATCTTCCGGCTCTCGTTTAGTAGTTGTTGGAAACTACGCTGCATTGGGCCTACAAATTGGGTATGGGGTGTAGAGAGATGGTGTGTTCCACTCTAAGGTGTTCCCCAGGTTGCCTTTCCTGAGCTTTGATCTTCCGGCTCTCGTTTAGTAGTTGTTGGAAACTACGCTGCATTAGGCCTACAAATTGGGTATGGGGTGTAGAGAGATGGTGTGTTCCACTGTAGAGAGATGGTGTGTTCCACTCCAAGGTGTTCCCCAGGTTTCCTCGCCAATGCTTCGATCATCATGCTCTCGTTTAGTAGTTGTTGGAAACTATGCTGCATTAGGCCTACAAATTGGGTATGGGGTGTAGAGAGATGGTGTGTTCCACTCCAAGGTGTTTTCCAGGTTGCCTTTCCTGAGCTTCGATCTTCCGGCTCTCGTTTAGTAGTTCTTGGAAACTACACTGCATTAGGCCTACAAATTGGGTATGGGGTGTAGAGAGATGGTGTGTTCCACTCCAAGGTGTTCCCCAGGTTTCCTCGCCAATGCTTCGATCTTCATGCTCTCGTTTAGTAGTTGTTGGAAACTACACTGCATTAGGCCTACAAATTGGGTATGGGGTGTAGAGAGATGGTGTGTTCCACTCCAAGGTGTTCTCCAGGTTGCCTTTCCTGAGCTTCGATCTTCCGGCTCTCGTTTAGTAGTTCTTGGAAACTACACTGCATTAGGCCTACAAATTGGGTATGGGGTGTAGAGAGATGGTGTGTTCCACTCCAAGGTGTTCTCCAGGTTGCCTTTCCTGAACTTCTATCTTCAGGCTCTCATTAAATTGTGGTTAAACGGAACAACTGCATTTGGCGTACTAGTTGGTTTGGGGCCTACTATCGGTGTCTGCCACTCCTTGCTGTTCTCCTGGTTTCCTGTCCTGAAATTCCGTTTTCAGGCGCTCGTTAAGTAGTTGTTAATGTTAGACTGCATTTTGCCTACTAGTTGGGTTGGGGCCTACTATCGGTGTCTGCCACTCCTTGCTGTTCTCCTCCACTGAACAAAGCTGTGCCGCCTGTTTACTACGGTTGCCAATTTTGAACTGCATTTCGACTACTTACTGATTTGGGCCTACTCTCTGTGTCAGCCTCTCATTCCAGTTGTCCTCCACTGCAATGCCCCCTGGTTATTCCTGTGTTACCAATTTTGAACTGCATTTAGCCAACTTTATTCTTTGGGCCTATATCTGTGTTTCCTCCTCATCCTGCCCATTGCCCAGCCAGTGATAGATGAGTCTGCTGGTACATTGACTAATAACGCAACATTCCCCGTGCACGCTACACAACAACATTGTGACCCTGCTGAAAGTCAGGTTGCTCTTCCCGCATACCATACCACCTTACACGGGGACAAAGAGGAAGGTGCAGATGAAAGTGCAGGTTCCTTCATCAGGTGGGGGGGAGGAATACTAGTTGGCGACGTCACTGGCACAGGGCCTCTCATAGTACGCAAAAGTGTTGCTGCCGGTGGGAGGCGCCCCCGCCGTGCAAACACACCGCTGTACTTTGAGGGGCCCTGTGCCAGTGCCAATGCCAACGAGTGGGCCCCCCCTGCTTGCTCAGGTTCACAGCACTTGCAAAGTTGAAATACTTAGCTCTCCCTGCTCCACTGCCGTGACGTGGTCCAGATTTCCTGGGCCCACTAATTACTTGAACCAGCCCTACCCACCACAACTTTAGCCAAATGACCCCCAATTTCAAATGCCTTCCAATTATTATAAGGTAAATTACACTTGACAAGCTTCATTAAGAAGAATGGATGGTTTTGACATTAAAATGGGCACTCTAGGTGTTTTCCTGGCCCCCACTCACTGCCGACTATGCTGCCCCATTGACTTGCATTGGGTTTCGTGTTTCGGTCGATCCCGACTTTACGTCATAATCGGCCGATTTCACTCGACCTGACTTTTGAGATAGTCGGGTTTCGCGAAACCCGGCTCGACTCTAAAAAGGTCAAGGTCGCTCAACTCTAGCGACCAACGATCCCGAGGTCCCCGGGTAACCATCGGGTTACTAAGCCCAGGATCACGCTTAGTAACCCGATGTTTACCCTGGTTACCAGCGTAAAAAAAAACAAACAGCACATACTTACATTCCGGTGTCCGTCAGGTCCCTTGCCGTCTGCTTCCCGCACTCACTGACTGCCGGCCGTAAAGTGAAAGTGAAAGCACAGCACAGCGGTGACGTCACCGCTGTGCTCTGCTTTCACTTTACGGCCGGCAGTCACTGAGTGCGGGAAGCAGACGGCAAGGGACCTGACGGACACCAGAATGTAAGTATGTGCTGTTTTTTTTTTTTAGTTTTATGCTTGTAACCAGGGTAAACATCGGGTTGCTAAACGCGGCCCTGCGCTTAGTAACCCGATGTTTACCCTGGTTACAAGCGAACGCATCGCTAGATCGGTGTCACACACACCGATCTAGCGATGACAGCGGGAGATCCAGCAACGAAAGAAAGTTCTAAACGATCTGCTACGACGTACGATTCTCAGTAGGATCCCTGATCGCTGCTGCGTGTCAGACACAGCGATATCGTAACGATATCGCTGGAACGTCACGAATCGTACCGTCGTAGCGATCGAAATGGCAGTGTGTGACGGTACCCTAAGAGTCCTTAGTAAACGTCATGATTTGGTCTTGGCCTTAAATCCTAGTTATAAAGCCACCACTAATCTTCAAACTCAGCGTTTTTGGTGGCCAAAGGTTCATCAGGATGTCCGGGAGTATGTAGCCGCCTGCAGTGTCTGTGCGCATTCTAAGACGGAGGAGGAGGAGACACAGATATAGGCATGTCATGCCCTTCTAAAATCAAGAAAGGCTGGAGTAAAAATCTAAAATCAGCCTACCAACACCCAGACGTCATGACAAAATAAAAAAGAAAAAGAAATATCTTTAGGTAGAATGGCGGGTCCATTCAGAACACTTTCCTTAGAAGACGTAGTGGTATCCCCGTTGGGAGTTGTGCCATAAAAGGAAGTCAATACATTCAGACTAATCCACCATTTGTCATATCCAAGGGGCAGGTAAGTAAACGACAACATTGACGCGGAACCAAGTACAGTACTATATACTGTACCTCCTTTGACGAGGCAATCAGGCAGGTCAAGAAGTTGAGAAGGGGCACCCTAATGGCCAAAACAGACATTGAGGAAGCGTTCCGGTAACTACCTGTGCCTCCGAATAGTGTCCACCTATTGGGCTGCTTCTGTAAAGGAGCATACTACATAGATCGCTGTTTGCCCATGGGGTGCTCCATATCCTGCTCACTATTTGAGGCGTTTAGTTGCTTCCTTGAATGGGTCATCATGGACATTTCTAAGGGGGCACATATCCATTACCTTGACGATTCCTTATGCCTGGGCCAAAAAGATTCACCACAGTGTGAGTACACGCGGTAGTCCACCTGTGAGAAGGAGAGTGCTGGAGGGAGAGCGGACACCCCAGAGCCGAGGGGTTAGATTGAGAAAGGAAGAAGGCGGTGTAGCTTACTTCATGGGTGGGGTACTCTGCTGAGTAGCAGACACTGCTACTAGGCCCAAAGTATTGCCTGGGCTAGATGCAGTTAAAAATTAGTATTTAGATAAACAGGCGGTGTAGCTTGCTTCATGGGTGGGGTACACTGCTGAGTAGCAGACACTGCTACTAAGCCCAAAGTATTGCCTGGGCTAGATGCAGTTAAAAATTAGTAATTAGATAAACGGGTGGTGCAGCTTGCATCATGGGTGGGGTACTCTGCTGAGTGGCAGACACTGCTACTAGGCCCAAAGTATTGCCTGGGCTAGATGCAGTTAAAAATTAGTAATTAGATAAACAGGTGGTGCAGCTTGCATCATGGGTGGGGTACTCTGCTGAGTGGCAGACACTGCTACTAGGCCCAAAGTATTGCCTGGGCTAGATGCAGTTAAAAATTAGTATTTAGATAAACAGGCGGTGTAGCTTGCTTCATGGGTGGGGTACACTGCTGAGTAGCAGACACTGCTACTAAGCCCAAAGTATTGCCTGGGCTAGATGCAGTTAAAAATTAGTAATTAGATAAACAGGTGATGTAGCTTGCTTCATGGGTGGGGTACTCTGCTGAGTAGCAGACACTGCTACTAGGCCCCAAAGGATTTCCTGGGCTAGATGCAGTTAAAAATTAGTAATTAGATCTACAGGTGATGTAGCTTGCTTCATGGGTGGGGTATTCTGCTGAGTAGCAGACACTGCTACTAGGCCCCAAAGGATTTCCTGGGCTAGATGCAGTTAAAAATTAGTAATTAGATCTACAGACGGTGTCGGTTGCTTTTTGGGTGGGCTACTCTGTTGAGTAGCAGACACTGCTACTAGGCCTCAAAGTATTGCCTGGGCTAGATGCAGTTAAAAATTAGTACTTAGATAAACAGGCGGTGTAGCTTGCTTCATGGGTGGGCTACTCTGCTGAGTAGCAGACACTGCTACTAGGCCCAAAGTATTATAGACACAGAAGAAAAAAAACCCATTGCATATTTAATATGCCAAAAGTGGGGATACTTAGTAGTATCAACCCACATTCACAATATTTTATTGACTCCGTAATGTAACTATATATATATATATATATATATATATAGGAGAAAAACTGGAGTAACCAATAAATAAGTAAGAAAGTACAAAATTTATTTCAAAAAATCAAAGAAAAACACATATAATAAAATTGTCAATCAGGACAAGGACACGGAAGTACATACAGTAGTGAGCAGGGGTGGATTAAGGGTAGCCAGGGCCCCGGGCTGTTCAGACACTGTGGGCCCCCCGGATCATGTGACGGGGGTCATGTGACGGGGGTCATGTGACGGGGCCCGGGGGTCATGTGACGGGGGTCATGTGACATACCCGAGCCAGATTATTCCAGAAAAATGGCCGGGTCCTACTCTACTGTAACCTATTAAATATTTGTTAAAATCTGCAATACAATTTAGGTATATTTTGACCAATAATATCACATACAAGGAACAAATAGCACCGCACCATGACCAGACCACAAATTACAACCCCAGTGATCGAATAATATCACATACAAGGAACAAATAGCACCGCACCATGACCAGACACCATATTACAACCACAGTGATCAAATTATATCACACACAAGGAACAAATGCCAGACCACATATTACCACCAGTGACCGAATAATATCACATACAAGGAACAAATACCGCTACACCATGTCAAGAGCACATATTACCACCACTTGGTGACCAAATAGCACACACAAGGGACAAATACCACAACACCATTTCCAGACCACATATTACCACCACATAGTGACTGAATACTACAATCCTGACAGTAATAAATAAATAAAAAAACAAAATACTGTCACCATAAGTGCCAGTATTCACAGGAGATCTGTAATTGGTATGCAGTGTCTGTGTAGAGGTTATACAGCGATCACTGGCGACATTATACACAGGAGCTCTGTATATGGTTTACAGCAGAGGTGTCAAACTGCATTCCTCGAGGGCCGCAAACAGGTCATGTTTTCAGGATTTCCTTGTATTGCACAGGTGATAATTTAATCACCTGCACAGAATGATCCCAGCGCCTTGTGTAACGCAAAGGAAATCTTGAAAACACGCACGGTCTGAGCTGAGGCCCTCGACGAATGCAGTTTGACACCCCTGGTTTACAGTGTATAGTGTCAGTGTATAGATAACACTGACTCACCAGTGACGTCTCTAGCGGTGAAGTCCTTCATCTGTCATGAAGCACAGACTGCCATCATTTATTCCAGCCAGGGCTTGTTTGTTGTTTCTGCAGGAAATAACACAGTTATCTCGAGCTCCGCTTGCAGAACACATTACTTAAATTTTCACAATTTCAACATTACACCACATGAAGAAAAAAAGGCGATATAGTGTCACTCTGCACAGTAACAGGACCGCCCCCCCATTTAAAAAAAGTATACGCAAAAAATAAAATAAATACATCACTGCAGTAATAATATCCCTTAATTAGCCCCTACGGAAATAATATTTCCCACCCTGGCCCCGTTTATCTCATTCCTGGCTCCTGCAATATATTCTCGCATCCTGCACTCATGAGTATCCATCCTGCCCCATATGATTTACCCATCCTGCCCCATCTGTCTCCATCCTGTCCCATGACAGTATGTTCAACAATCTGCCCCAGTGTGGCCAGCATATTACCCCCAGTGTGTCCAGCATATTACCTCCACACAGTGTATCCAGCAATCTGCCCCAGTATGTCCAGCATTGCCCCCAGTGTGTCCTGTCCAGCAATATGCCCCAGTATGTCCAGCAATCATCTGCCCCAGCCAGACTGTGTCCTCAGGCTCCAGCATTGCCCCAGTCAGTGTCTCCAGCAATCATCTGCCCCAGACTGTGTCCTCCTCCAGCATTGCCCCAGTATGTCCAGCAATCATCTGCCCAGCCAGTCCCCAGACTGTGTCCTCCAGCATTTCCCCCCCAGTGTCTCCTGCATTGCCCCCCCCCCCAGTGTCCAGCAATAGCAATGCAATCATTTGAGGCCCCCAGTCCCGACTGTGTCCTCCTCCTCCAGCATCATTGCACCAGTATGTCCAGCAATCATCTGCCCAGCCAGTCCCCAGACTGTGTCCTTCAGCATTTCCCCCCCAGTGTCTCCTGCATTGCCCCCCACCAGGCCCCAGTGTCCAGAAATAGCAATCATTTGAGGCCCCCCCAGTCCCGACTGTGTTCCCTCCTCCTCCAGCATCATTGCCCCCCCAGACCCAGTGTGTCCAGATATCAGACTGCCCCAGTCCCAGACTGTGTCCTCCTGCTCCCAGCATTCTGCACCTGCCACCCCCCCCAATCACACACCCCCATCACCCCCACTCCCGACTTCTCCACCGTTATATTTATTATATCTCCACTCAGATTATTAAAAAAAAAAAAATTCTCCAGTCCTCACCTTACCAACGATCCAGGCGGTGAGCTCCCTCCCCTCCAGCAGCGCGCACTCGCCGGCGACTGACAATGACGTCAGACGCCGGCGACGTGTGCGCTGCGCCTGCGGCCGACGTTAACTATTGCCGTGCGGGCGCGCCCGCACGGCAATAGGAAACTAACCGACGCAGGCAGCGCCGCTAGGGGCCCAGTGAGCAGATGAGACGGGGCCCGATGCGGGCCCCCTCTCTCTGCCCACCGGGTCCGGGGGGGCTCCCGGCACGGCATGGGCAGTGTCCTCAGTGATCGAGAGTGACGGCACGGCAGGGGCACGGCGGCCGGCCGCACGGGCCCGGCACTCGCGCCGGCGGCGGCAACACATACAAACAAACCAGTCTTCTGACAGGGGCAGCAGGCGGGCGGCTGGGTGGGTGGGTCACGGCCGGGGGTGCCACTGCACTGTGTCAGTGAGACAGTGACTCACTGTGTGCACTGTGCTGAGTCACTGTCATATGATGATGAGACTTGCTGCGAGTGCCCTGATGATGGCGGCGGCCAGCGGGCAATCTGTGTGCGGTAGCCCAGCCAGGGCCCCCCCACACCACTGGGCCCTGGGCTACCGCCCAGATTGACCCTCTTATAATCCGCCCCTGGTAGTGAGGTGCATATGGGAGTTCAGAGGTAGTACATCTATCTGATTTAGATTTGAATGCTTGTCCATGTGCTAGGTAAGTAGAGCCAAAAATAAGGCACAATAAATAAAGCCCAAGTATTGTATAACAATGTGGGGATCCACAGCAGCAGTGGGAGCTCTATAGCAAGGTTTAAAGCCAAATGTAAGGCAAAAAAAAAAAAGTCAGGGTAAATCAACATAGATCAAGCCCAGCTGGAGATCCGCAGAGTAAAGGGACTGTATCATAAATTAAGGGCAAAACTTACCAGGCCGAGTGCACAACACTACTCAGATGGTAATGAGCCCCAAATGATGGCGGGTGACCCCGACGTACGTTTCGTGTCTATACCAGACACTTCCTCACGGGGTGTGATGTAAGTGTGAATAGAAGGACCTTATATTGCCATGACAATGGGTCACAGGGTGTATCACATGGTTGTGATCACCCTATGAGAAGCGGCGCTGTCGGCGCCTGTGCAGTGCGTCCCCGCAGGTCCTAGCATCCAGACAGAGCGTCAGGTAAAGACGCCCGACTGAATGCTGGAAGCGGGGGACAACAGCGCACACGCGCACGGCTGCATATAAACAAAGGGGAGGTATCTGAACTTACAAAATGTGCCAGAATATCAAATCATGTTGGTACACATAAAATCCATACATATTATCAATATAATAAGGTCGCATACAAATTCTGATATAAAGAGAGAACAGTATACTATATAAATATAATAAAATGATGGCACAATATATTTCTCCGCTTGTTTTTCAGTGATGGGTTGCACGGCAGAATGTTCATAATAGGGTCCAAAAAAGAGACGAATAACCACATAAAAATATAACTAAAAATAAAGAGAATACATAGAAAGAGTTAAAACAATAAAAATAAAACCACACACAAAAGAACCATCAATGGGTGAATGATGAGAGAGGATCTTGGTGCAATTAACTGGGACGATATCCTGAGACACAAAAATACACAGAGAAAATGGGAGACGTTTATTAGCATCCTGGATAGGACCTGTGCACAGTATATACCGTATGGGAATAAACATACTAGAAATAGGAGGAAACCAATATGGCTAAATAGAGCTGTAAGGGGTGCAATAAGTGACAAAAAGAAAGCATTTAGAGAATTAAAGGAAGTAGGTAGTGAGGAGGCATTAAATAAATACAGAAAATTAAATAAATTCTGTAAAAAGCAAATCAAGGCAGCAAAGATTGAGACAGAGAGACTCATTGCCAGAGAGAGTAAAAATAATCCTAAAATATTCTTTAACTACATAAATAGTAAGAAACTAAAAAATGATAGTGTTGGCCCCCTTAAAAATAGTCTGGGTGAGATGGTGGATGAGGATGAGGAAAAAGCCAATATGCTAAATGACTTTTTTTCATCAGTATTTACACAAGAAAATCCCATGGCAGACAAAATGTCTAGTGATAAAAATTCCCAATTAAATGTCACCTGCTTAACCCAGCAGGAAGTGCGGCGGCGTCTAAAAATCACTAAAATTGACAAATCTCCGGGCCCGGATGGGATACACCCTCGAGTACTGCAGGAATTAAGTACAGTCATTGATAGACCATTATTTTTAATCTTTAAAGACTCCATAATAACAGGGTTTGTGCCACAGGACTGGCGTATAGCAAATGTGGTGCCAATATTCAAAAAGGGAACAAAAACTGAACTCGGAAACTATAGGCCAGTAAGCTTAACCTCTACTGTGGGTAAAATCCTGGAGGGCATTCTAAGGGACGCTATACTGGAGTATCTGAAGAGGAATAACCTCACGACCCAGTATCAGCACGGGTTTACTAGGGACCGTTCATGTCAGACTAATTTGATCAGTTTCTATGAAGAGGTAAGTTCCGGATTGGACCAAGGGAACCCAGTGGATGTAGTGTATATGGACTTTTCAAAAGCTTTTGATACGGTGCCACACAAAAGGTTGATACATAAAATGAGAATAATGGGGATAGGGGAAAATATGTGCAAGTGGGTTGAGAGCTGGCTCAGGGATAGGAAACAAAGGGTGGTTATTAATGGAGCACACTCGGACTGGGTAGCGGTTAGCAGTGGGGTACCACAGGGGTCAGTATTGGGCCCTCTTCTTTTTAACATATTTATTAATGACCTTGTAGGGGGCATTCAGAGTAGAATTTCAATATTTGCAGATGACACTAAACTCTGCAGGGTAATCAATACAGAGGAGGACAATTTTATATTACAGGATGATTTATGTAAACTAGAAGCTTGGGCTGATAAATGGCAAATGAGCTTTAATGGGGATAAATGTAAGGTCATGCACTTGGGTAGAAGTAATAAGATGTATAATTATGTGCTTAATTCTAAAACTCTGGGCAAAACCGTCAATGAAAAAGACCTGGGTGTATGGGTGGATGACAAACTTAAATTCAGTGGCCAGTGTCAGGCAGCTGCTACAAAGGCAAATAAAATAATGGGATGCATTAAAAGAGGCATAGATGCTCATGAGGAGAATATAATTTTACCTCTATACAAGTCACTAGTTCGACCACACTTAGAATACTGTGCACAGTTCTGGTCTCCGGTGTATAAGAAAGACATAGCTGAACTGGAGCGGGTGCAGAGAAGAGCGACCAAGGTTATTAGAGGACTGGGGGGTCTGCAATACCAAGATAGGTTATTACACTTGGGGCTATTTAGTTTGGAAAAACGAAGACTAAGGGGTGATCTCATTTTAATGTATAAATATATGAGGGGACAGTACAAAGACCTTTCTGATGATCTTTTTAATCATAGACCTGAAACAGGGACAAGGGGGCATCCTCTGCAGTTGGAGGAAAAAAGGTTTAAGCATAATAACAGACACGGATTCTTTACTGTAAGAGCAGTGAGACTATGGAACTCTCTGCCATGTGATGTTGTAATGAGTGATTCATTACTTAAATTTAAGAGGGGACTGGATACCTTTCTGGAAAAGTATAATGTTACAGGGTATATACACTAGATTCCTTGATAGGGCGTTGATCCAGGGAACTAGTCTGATTGCCGTATGTGGAGTCGGGAAGGAATTTTTTTCCCCAATGTGGAGCTTACTCTTTGCACATGGGTTTTTTTTGCCTTCCTCTGGATCAACATGTTAGGGCATGTTAGGTTAGGCTATGGGTTGAACTAGATGGACATATAGTCTTCCTTCAACCTTAATAACTATGTATAATATATGAGCATAAATCAGGAAAAGAAGAGAGACTAATTATTCATAGAAATGAAGCAAAGCTCAAAGACTCATTAAGGCCCTTGGGGGCCACAGTATCCAGCTTAACAATCCACTTTGCCTCTCTTTGGGCCAGGATTTTCTTGTAATTACCCCCTCTAATACCTAGATGAATAATGTCTATCTCCCTGATTTTCAACGTTTTGGCATCACAATTGTGATATGCCCTAAAGTGGCGGGGGATAGTTTTTAATTGGAGGGGGTCGACCACTGTCTTGGCCGCGCAAATGTCCCGCACGTGCTCACGTACGCGGATGCGTAATTCTCTGGAGGTCAAACCTATATATATTTTAGAACATCCGCAAGTAGCGTAGTATATAACATTACTGCTGCCGCAGGATATTCGTTGTCTTATCTGAAATTGTTGTGACCCATCTGAAGATTGAAAAGAAGAGCAGCGCAGGACATTTGCGCAGGCAAGACAGTGGCCACAGGGAAAGCAGCCCGGAATAGGCCGTATTTAGAGTTTCTGCTGCCCTAGGCACTTTTAGTGCTGCCTCCCCCATTGGTGAGTACGACACTATCCGCAGTGACTTTGGCAAGAATCGCTGATGTGAAAGTAGCCTTTTGCAGCAGATCGGGCAGTTTTTCTGCATCTGCCGCGTAACGGATCACTTACGGCAACACTGCATTTGGTTTCATTCATTCCCTATGGGATTTGCGGTACTTGCTGTGATCTGGGAAATGCGGTACTATACCCCCCAACTTTTGAAGAAGGGAAAAAGGTGTAAAGGTTGCGGCGCACGTAGTGCGCCGCGGCAAATTTTGGGCCACGCCTCTGACCACACCCATTTCACAACTAATCACACCCATATCCAAGTCCCAACCACACCCATTCAGCACTGCTGATCACACTGTTTCATATACAATAATTAAAACCAAAAAAATATGGCCACGCAGTGCTCCATACTGTATAATGGCTACGCAGTGCTCCACATACTGTATAATGGCCCTACATGATGCTCCATACTGTATAATGACCTCACATTATGCTCAATACTGTATAATGACCACACATGATGCTCAATACTGTATAATGGCCACACATGATGCTCAATACTGTATAATGACTGCACATGATGCTCCATACTGTATAATGGCCATACATGATGCTCCATACTGTATAATGACCGCACATGATGCTCCATACTGTATAATGGCCCCACATGATGCTCAATACTGTATAATGACCGCACATGATGCTCCATACTGTATAATGACCCCACATGATGTTCCATACTGTATAATGGCCGCACATGATGCTCAATACTGTATAATGACCACACATGATGCTCCATACTGTATAATGGCCGCACATGATGCTCAATACTGTATAATGACCGCACATGATGCTCCATACTGTATAATGGCCATACATGATGCTCCATACTTTATAATGGCCCCACATGATGCTCAATACTGTATAATGGCCGCACATGATGCTCCATACTGTATAATGACCGCACATGATGCTCAATACTGTATAATGACCACACATGATGCTCCATACTGTATAATGGCCGCACATGATGCTCAATACTGTATAATGACCACACATGATGCTCCATACTGTATAATGGCCGCACATGATGCTCAATACTGTATAATGACCGCACATGATGCTCCATACTGTATAATGGCCATACATGATGCTCCATACTTTATAATGGCCCCACATGATGCTCAATACTGTATAATGGCCGCACATGATGCTCCATACTGTATAATGACCGCTCATGATGCTCAATACTGTATAATGACCACACATGATGCTCCATACTGTATAATGGCCGCACATGATGCTCCATACTGTATAATGACCGCACATGTTGCTCCATACTGTATAATGACCCCACATGATGCTCCATACTGTATAATGGCCACACATGATGATCCATACTGTATAATGACCGCACATGATGCTCCATACTGTATAATGACCGCACATGATGCTCAATACTGTATAATGACCACACATGATGCTCCATACTGTATAATGGCCGCACATGATGCTCAATACTGTATAATGACCGCATATGATGCTCCATACTGTATAATGACCGCACATGATGCTCCATACTGTATAATGACCGCACATGATGCTCCATACTGTATAATGGCCCCACATGATGCTCAATACTGTATAATGACCCCACATGATGCTCCATATTGTATAATGGCCATGGCTCATATCCCCCTCCCCTCCTCCTGTATGCATGGCTCATAATTCCCCCCCCCCTCCCTATGCATGGCTGATGGCTCATAATTCCCCCCCCCTCCCTATGCATGGCTGATGGCTCATAATTCCCCCCCACTCCCTCCCTATGCATGGCTGATGGCTCAAAATTCCCCCCTCCCCCCCTCTGCATGGCTGATGGCTCATAATTCCCCCCCATATGCATGGCTGATGGCTCATAATTCCCCCCCTCCCTCCCTATGCATGGCTGATGGCGCTCATAATTCCCCCCCTCCCTTCCCTATGCATGGCTGATGGCGCTCATAATTCCCCCTCCCTCTCCCTATGCATGGCTGATGGCGCTCATAATTCCCACCTCCCCTCCCTATGCATGGCTGATGGCGCTCATAATTCCCCCCCCTATGCATGGCTGATGGCGCTCATAATTCCCCCCCTCCCTATGCATGGCTGATGGCGCTCATAATTCCCCCCCCCTCCCTATGCATGGCTGATGGCGCTCATAATTCCCCCCCTCCCATGCATGGCTGATGGCGCTCATAATTCCCCCCCCTCCCCTCCCTATGCATGGCTGATGGCGCTCATAATTCCCCCTCCCTCTCCCTATGCATGGCTGATGGCGCTCATAATTCCCCCCTCCCCTCCCTATGCATGGCTGATGGCGCTCATAATTCCCCCCCCCATGCATGGCTGATGGCGCTCATAATTCCCCCTCCCCTCCCTATGCATGGCTGATGGCGCTCATAATTCCCCCCCCCTATGCATGGCTGATGGCGCTCATAATTCACCCCCCCTATGCATGGCTGATGGCGCTCATAATTCCCCCTCCCTCTCCCTATGCATGGCTGATGGCGCTCATAATTCCCCCCCTCCCCTCCCTATGCATGGCTGATGGCGCTCATAATTCCCCCTCCCCCCTCCCTATGCATGGCTCATCTCTCCACGCCCTCCCCGCTCCTTCTCCCGGGCCATCTTGAATGGCGCGGGTGGCTTCCCATCCTCCCCCCGCCCCCCGTCCCTCATACTCACCTGTCAGCTGCCGGTCTGTCCCACACGCCGCGCCGACATCCCTCCGGCTCCGGCTCTGTCCCGCGGCGCCGCAGCGCCTTCGTCCTGAGTGAGTGGTCATGTGGTACCGCTAATTAAGGTCATGAATATGCGCCGTCGGGCGCGTTTTTGACCTGGGCAGGGACTTATTAAAAAAAAAAAAAAAACACACCTTGCTCAGATGCCGCCCCCCCGCAATGTCGCCGCCCTAGGCACGTGCCCTCGCGTGCCTAGTGGCAAATACGGCCCAGCCCTTAGTACCAAAAGGATTAGCCATTTTAGGTACATAATGGCTATTAACGAGGAGATCATTCAAATTTTTAGATCTCCTTGATGTCATCAGTGGAAAGTCGCCAATGGCGGGACCCAGGGAGGACTCAGCACCAAGAACAGCCCAATGTTTGACTAGAATGTCTCTCATTTTATACCATTCGTGGTTAAATGTAGAGATAAAATGAATTTTCTGCAAGTCACTGCCAGTTAATGTTTCCTTTTTACGTGGATATAACAAATCATCACGGGGGAGTCTTCCTTGCTCTGTCATATCCTTTCTTTATACACCTGTTAAGGCCCCGTCACACTTAGCGACGCTACAGCGATCCCGACAACGATACGACCTGTCAGGGATCGTTGCTGCGTCGCTATGTGGTCGCTGGTGAGATGTCAAACTGTGAGATCTCCCCAACGACGCAGCAGCGATGCGGCGACCTGTAGCGACCTGTACAGCGATGTCACATGGCAGCTATTTCATGACGATTAACAGACCTCAATGAGGGACGTCCTGTCATGAGGTCGTTGGTAAGGTGTCAAACACAGCGATGTGTGCTACCCTGCGGGACCTCAACGATCAAAAAAAGGTCCAGGCCATTCCGACACGACCAGCGATCTCACAGCAGGGGCCTGGTCGCTGCTACGTGTCACACATAGCGAGATCGCTACTGAGGTCGCTGTTGCGTCACAAAACTTGTGACTCAGCATCGATCTCGCTAGCGATCTCGCTTTGTGTGACGGGGGCTTTACTGTACCCTCTATCTTGAAAGCGAGTTTTCAAGTCGAGGGCTTGTTTCTCAAATCGGTCATTGGTGGAGCAGATCCGCCTCATCCTCAGAAACTGTCCGACTGGGACAGCCCGAATAGTAGCAGGCTTATGTGATGAGTCGGCATGTATAAGAGAGTTTACTGATGTTGGCTTTCTGTAGACATCTGTCTGAACCGATCGATTGGTATCGATCAGAAGAGAGATGTCCAGAAAGTCAATAGTAGCCGAACTATATTTATAACTTAATTTAATATTAAGTGTATTGTTGTTCAAAGATGTCATATATTCCACGAGCTGATCCACCGTCCCGTCCCACAACAACAGTACATCATCTATGAATCGTAGCCAGCACAGCACATGGGAGGCGGCCTGCGCGCCTTCGCCGCCAAATAAAGATTTCCCCCAGGCTCTCAGGAAGAGATTAGCATACGAAGGTGCACAGGCCGCGCCCATGGCTGTGCCACGCCTCTGTAGATATTAGTTGTCCTTAACCCCTTCCCGACCTGTGACACAGCGTATGCGTCATGAAAGTCGGTGCTGTGTCACAGAAAGATCGCGTCCCTGCAGATCGGGTGAAAGGGTTAACTTAAGTTAAGGAGTTGTACTTTAGCCCAGGGGGGGTGGCTTCACCCCCCGATGGCTACGATCGCTCTGATTGGCTGTTGAAAGTGAAACTGCCAATCAGAGCGATTTGTAATATTTCACCTAAAAAACTGGTGAAATATTACAATCCAGCCATGGCCGATGCTGCAATATCATCGGCCATGGCTGGAAACACTTATGTGCCCCCACCCCACCGATCTCCCCCCCAGCCCTCCGATCGGTGGTCCGCTCCCCCCGTCCTGTGCTCCGCTCCCCCGTCCTCCTGTCCGCTCCCCCCGTGCTCCAATCCCACCCCCCGTGCTCCAATCCCACCCCCCGCACTCCGATCCCCCCGCACAGCGACCCCCCCATGGTCCGATCCACCCCCCCGCACAGCGATCCCCCACCCCGTGCTCCAATCCACCCCCCGTGTTCCGATCCACCCCCCCATGCTCCGATCCACCCCCCGTGCTCCGATGCCCCCCCGTGCTCTGATCTCCCCCCCCCTTATACTTACCTAGCCTCCCGGGGTCCGTCCGTCTTCTTTCCTGGGCGCCGCCATCTTCCAAAATGGCGGGCGCATACGCAGTGCGCCCGCCGAATCTGCCGGCCGGCAGATTCGTTCCAAAGTAAATTTTGATCACTGTGATAAAACCTATCACAGTGATCAAAATAAAAAAAAACAGTAAATAACCCCCCCCCTTTGTCACCCCCATAGGTAGGGACAATAATAAAATAAATAATTTGTTTTTTTTTTTCCACTAAGGTTGGGGTAACAACTAGGGTTAGGGGTAGGGTTAGGGGTAGGGTTAGGGTTAGGGGTAGGGGTAGGGTTAGGGGTAGGGTTTCGGTATGTGCACACGTATTCTGGTCCTCTGCGGATTTTTCCGCAGCGGATTTGATAAATCCGCAGTGCTAAACCGCTGTGGATTTATCGTGGATTTACCACGGTTTTTCTGCGCATTTCACTGTGGTTTTACAACTGCGATTTTCTATTGGAGCAGTTGTAAAACCGCTGCGGAATCCGCAGAAAGAAGTGACATGCTGCGGAATGTAAACCGCTCCGTTTCCGTGCAGTTTTTCTGCAGCATGTGTACAGCGATTTTTGTTTCCCATAGGTTTACATTGAACTGTAAACTCATGGGAAACTGCTGCGGATCCGCAGCGTTTTCTGCAGCGTGTGCACATACCTTTAGAATTAGGCTATGTGCACACGGTGCGGATTTGGCTGCGGATCCGCAGCAGTGTTCCATCAGGTTTACAGTACCATGTAAACATATGGAAAACCAAATCCGCTGTGCCCATGGTGCGGAAAATACCACGCGGAAACGCAGCGTTGTATTTTCCGCAGCATGTCAATTCTTTGTGCGGATTCCGCAGCGTTTTACACCTGTTCCTCAATAGGAATCCGCAGGTGAAATCCGCACAAAAAACACTGGCAATCCGCGGTAAATCCGCAGGTAAAACGCAGTGCCTTTTACCCGCGGATTTTTCAAAAATGGTGCTGAAAAATCTCATACGAAGTCACAACGTTGGCACATAGCCTTAGGGTTAGGGTTGAGTTGGAATTAGGGTTGTGGTTAGGGTTAGGGGTGTGTTGGGGTTAGGGTTGTGGTTAGAGGTGTGTTGGGGTTAGGGTTGTGATTAGGGTTACGGCTACAGTTGGGATAAGGGTTAGGGGTGTGTTGGAGTTAGAATTGCGGGGTTTCCACTGTTTAGGCACATCAGGGGGTCTCCAAACGCAACATGGCGCCACCATTGATTCCAGCCAATCTTGTATTCAAAAAGTCAAATGGTGCTCCCTCACTTCCGAGCCCTGACGTGTGCCCAAACAGTGGTTTACTCCCACATATGGGGTACCAGCACACTCAGGACAAACTGCGCAACAATTACTGGGGTCCAATTGCTCCTGTTACCCTTGAGAAAATAAAAAATTGCTTGCTAAAACATAATTTTTGAGGAAAGAAAAATGATTTTTTATTTTCACGGCTCTGCGTTGTAAACGTCTGTGAAGCACTTGGGGGTTCAAAGTGCTCACCACATATCTAGATAAGTTCCTTGGGGGGTCTAGTTTACAAAATGGGGTCACTTGTGGGGGGTTTCTACTGTTTAGGCACACCAGGGGCTCTGCAAACGCAACGTGACGTCCGCAGACCATTCCATCAAAGTCTGCATTTCAAAAGTCACTACTTCCCTTCTGAGCCCCGACGTGTGCCCAAACAGTGGTTTACCCCCACACATGGGGTATCAGCGTACTCAGGAGAAACTGGACAACAACTTTTGGGGTCCAATTTCTCCTGTAACCCTTGGGAAAATAAAAAATTCTGGGCTAAAAAATTATTTTTGAGGAAAGAAAACGTATTTATTATTTTCACGGCTCTGCGTTATAAACTTCTGTAAAGCACTTGGGGGTTGAAAGTGCTCACCACATATCTTGATAAGTTCCTTTGGGGGTCTAGTTTCCAAAATGGGGTCACTTGTGGTGGGTTTCTACTGTTTAGGCACACCAGGGGCTCTGCAAACGCAACGTGATGCCCGTAGAGCATTCCATCAAAGTCTGCATTTCAAAACGTCACTACTTCACTTCCGAGCCCCGGCATGTGCCCAAACAGTAGTTTACCCCCACATATGGGGTATCACCGTACTCAGGAGAAATTGGAAAACAAATATTGGGGTCAAATTTCTCCTGTTACCCTTGGGAAAATAAAAAATTGCGGGCTAAAAAATCATTTTTGAGAGAAGAAATTTTTTTTTTATTTTCATGGCTCTGCGTTATAAACTTCTGTGAAGCACTTGAGGGTTCAAAGTGCTCACCACACATCTAGATTAGTTCCTTTGGGGGTCTAGTTTCCAAAATGGGGTCATTTGTGGGGGATCTCCAATGTTTAGGCACACAGGGGCTCTCCAAACGCGACATGGTGTCCGCTAATGATTGGAGCTAATTTTCCATTTAAAAAGCCAAATGGCGTGCCTTCCCTTCCGAGCCCTGCCATGTGCCCAAACAGTGGTTTACCCCAACATATGAGGTATCGGCGTACTCGGGAGAAATTGCTCAACAAATTTTAGGATCCATTTTATCCTATTGCCCATGTGAAAATGAAAAAATTGAGGCGAAAAGAAATTTTTTGTGAAAAAAAAGTACTTTTTCATTTTTACGGATCAATTTGTGAAGCACCTGAGGGTTTAAAGTGCTCACTAGGCATCTAGATAAGTTCCTTGGGGGGTCCAGTTTCCAAAATGGGGTCACTTGTGGGGGAGCTCCAATGTTTAGGCACACAGGGTCTTTCCAAACACGACATGGTGTCCGCTAACGATGGAGATAATTTTTCATTCAAAAAGTCAAATGGCGCTCCTTCCCTTCCAAGCCCTGCCGTGTGCCCAAACAGTGGTTTACCCCCACATATGAGGTATCAGCATACTCAGGACAAATTGGACAACAACTTTCGTGGTTCAGTTTCTCCTTTTACCATTGGGAAAATAAAAAAATTGTTGCTAAAAGATCATTTTTGTGACTAAAAAGTTAAATGTTCATTTTTTCCTTCCATGTTGCTTCTGCTGCTGTGAAACACCTGAAGGGTTAATAAACTTCTGGAATGTGGTTTTGTGCACCTTGAGGGGTGCAGTTTTTAGAATGGTGTCACTTTTGGGTATTTTCAGCCATATAGACCCCTCAAACTGACTTCAAATGTGAGGTGGTCCCTAAAAAAAATGGTTTTGTAAATTTCGTTGTAAAAATGAGAAATCGCTGGTCAAATTTTAACCCTTATAACTTCCTAGCAAAAAAAAATTTTGTTTCCAAAATTGTGCTGATGTAAAGTAGACGTGCGGAAAATGTTATTTATTAACTATTTTGTGTCACATAACTCTCTGGTTTAACAGAATAAAAATTCAAAATGTGAAAATTGCGAAATTTTCAAAATTTTCGCCAAATTTCCGTTTTTATCACAAATAAAAACAGAATTTATTGACCTAAATTTACCACTAACATGAAGCCCAATATGTCACGAAAAAACAATCTCAGAACCGCTAGGATCCATTGAAGCGTTCCTGAGTTATTACCTCATAAAGGACTCTCAATTCTAAATATTTTTCTACCTCATAAAGGGACACTGGTCAGAATTGCAAAAAACGGCAAGGTCTTTAAGGTCAAAATAGGCTGGGTCATGAAGGGGTTAAATACGAAGAAGTTGTGGGTAAGGACAAAGGGCATCAGCTCGAGGATCAAGTTGCACATCGGGCCGTCCAGGTCGGAGGTCCCACTGCTGCTGTGGATCCCCGCATTGTTATACAATACTTGGGCTTTATTTATTGTGCCTTATTTTTGGCTCTACTTACCTAGCACATGGACAAGCATTCAAATCTAAATCAGATAGATGTACTACCTCTGAACTCCCATGTGCACCTCACTACTGTATGTACTTCCGTGTCCTTGTCCTGACAATTTTATTATATGTGTTTTTCTTTGATTTTTTGAAATAAATTTTGTACTTTCTTACTTATTTATTGGTTACTCCAGTTTTTCTCCTATTTATATAGTTACATTACGGAGTCAATAAAATATTGTGAATGTGGGTTGATACTACTTAGTATCCCCACTTTTGGCATATTAAATATGCAATGGGGTTTTTTCCTTCTGTGTCTATTTAACTATTCTATATTTTTTACATTTTACCCCAGTCCATACATGGCAGGCCGCCTCCCATGTGCTGTGCTGGCTACAATTCATAGATGATGTACTGTTGTTGTGGGACGGGACGGTGGATCAGCTCGAGGAGTATATGACATCTTTGAACAACAATACACTTAATATTAACCCCTTAGTGACAGAGCCAATTTGGTACTTAATGACCGAGCCAATTTTTGCAATTCTGACCACTGTCAATTTATGAGGTTATAACTCTGGAACGCTTCAATGAATCCCGCTGATTCTGAGACTGTTTTTTCGTGACATATTGTACTTCATGTTAGTGGTAACATTTCTTTGATATTACTTGCGATTATTTATGAAAAAAATGGAAATATGGCGAAAATTTTTAAAATTTAGCAATTTTCAAACTTTCTATTTTTATGCCCTTAAATCAGAGAGATATGTCACGAAAAATAGTTAATAAATAACATTTCCCACATGTCTACTTTACATCAGCACAATTTTGGAAACAAAATTTTTTTTTGTTAGGGAGTTATAAGGGTTAAAATTTGACCAGCAATTTCTCATTTTTATAACACCTTTTTTTTTTAGGGACCACATCACATTTGAAGTCATTTTGAGGGGTCTATATGATAGAAAATAACAAAGTGTGACACCATTCTAAAAACTACACCCCTCAAGGTTCTCAAAACCACATTCAAGAAGTTTATTAAACCTTTACGTGCTTCACAGGAACTGAAACAATGTGGAAGGAAAAAATGAACATTTAACTTTTTTTTGCAAACATTTTAATTCAGAACCATTTTTTTTATTTTCACAAGTGTAAAAACAGAAATGTAACCATAAATTTTGTTATGCAATTTCTACTGAATACGCCAATACCCCATATATGGGGGTAAACCACTGTTTGGGCGCACCGCAGAGCTTGGAAGAGAAGGAGTGCCGTTTTACTTTTTCAATGTAGAATTGGCAGGAATTGAGATCGGATGCCATGTCTCGTTTGGAGAGCCCCTGATGTGCCTAAACAGTAGAAACCCCCCACAATTGACACCATTTTGGAAACTAGACCCCTTAAGGAACTTATCTAGATGTGTGGTGAGCACTTTGAACCCCCATGTGCTTCACAAAAGTTTATAACGTTGAGCCGTGAAAATAAAAAATCGCATTTTTTCTACAAAAATGATCTTTTTGCCCCCAAATTTTTATTTTCAGAAGGGTAACAGGAGAAATTAGACCACAAAAGTTGTAGTGCAATTTCTCCTGAGTACGTCGATACCCAATATGTGGGGGTAAACCACTGTTTGGGCGCACCGCAGAGCTTGGAAGAGAAGGAGTGCCATTTTACTTTTTCAATGTAGAATTGTCTGGAATTGAGATCGGACGCCATGTCGCGTTTGGAGAGCCCCTGATGTGCCTAAACAGTGGAAACCCCCCACAAGTGACCCCATTTTGGAAACTAGACCCCCCATGAAACTTATCTAGACATGTGGTGAGAACTTTGAGTGCCCAAGTGCTTCACAGAAGTTTAGAATGCAGAGTCGTGAAAATAAAAAATATTTTTTTTTCCACAAAAAAGATATTTTAGCCCCCAAGTTTTTATTTTCACAAGGGTAACAAGAAAAATCGGACCCCAAAAGTTGTTGTCCAATTTGTCCTGAGTATGCTGGTACCCCATATGTGGGGGTAAACTACTGTTTGGGCGCACGGCAGAGCTCGGAAGGAAGGAGCGCCGTTTTGGAATGCAGACTTTGATAGAATGGTCTGCGGGCATTATGTTGCGTTTACAGAGCCCCTGATGTACCTAAACAGTAGAAACCCTCCACAAGTGACCCCATTTTGGAAACTAGACCCCCCAAGGAACTTAACTAGATGTGTGGTGAGAACTTTGAATGCCCAAGTGCTTCACAGAAGTTTAGAATGCAGAGTCGTGAAAATAAAAAATATTTTTTTTTTCCACAAAAAAGATATTGTAGCCCCCAAGTTTTTATTTTCACAAGGGTAACAGGAGAAATTGGACCACAATTGTTGTTGTCCAATTTATCCCGAGTACACTGATGTGCCATATGTGGGGGTAAACCACTGTTTGGATGCACGGCAGAGCTCGGAAGGGAAGGAGCGCCGTTTTGGAATGCAGACTTTGATAGAATGGTCTGTGGGCGTTATGTTGCGATTGCAGAGCCCCTGATGTACCTAAACAGTAGTAACCCCCCACAAGTGACTCCATTTTGGAAACCAGACCCCCCAAGGAACTTATCTAGATGTGTGGTGAGAACTTTGAATGCCAAAGTGCTTCACAGAAGTTTAGAATGCAGAGTCGTGAAAATAAAAAAATATTTTTTTTCCACAAAAAAGATTTTGTAGCCCCCAAGTTTTTATTTTCACAAGGGTAACAGGAGAAATTGGACCCCAATAGTTGTTGTCCAATTTATCCCGAGTACGCTGATGCCCCATATGTGGGGGTAACCCACTGTTTGGGCGCACGGCAGAGCTCAGAAGGGAGGGAGCACCATTTGACTTTTTGAGAGCAAAATTGGCTGTCGTGTTTGGAGACCCCCTGATGTACCTAAACAGTGGAAACCCCCCAATTCTAGCTCCAACCCTAACCCCAACACACCCCTAACCCTAATCCCAACCCGATCCATAATCCTAATCACTAACCCTAACGATAATCACAACCCTTACCCCAAAACAACCCTAATGTCAACCCTAACCATAACCCTAATCAAAACCCTAAATCCAACACACCCCTAATCCTAATCTCAACCCTAACCTCAAACCTAACCCTAATCCCAATACACCCCTAATCACAACCCTAACCTTAACCCTAATCCCAAGCGTAACCCTAATGCCAACCCTAACCCTAATACCAACCCTAAGCCAAACCCTAACCCTAATCCCAACTCTAACCCTAACTTTAGCCCCAACCCTAGCCCTAACTTTAGCCCCAACCCTAGCCCTAGGGCTACTTTCACACTTGTGTCGTTTGCCATCCGTCACAATCCGTCGTTTTGGACAAAAAACGGATCCTGCAAATGTGCCCGCAGGATGCGTTTTTTGCCCATAGACTTGTATTGCTGATGGATCGTGACGGATGGCCACACATCGCGTCCGTCGTGCACTGGATCAGTTGTGTTTTGGCGGACCATCGGCACAAAAA
This sequence comes from Ranitomeya imitator, assembly GCF_032444005.1. Lineage (NCBI taxonomy): Eukaryota > Metazoa > Chordata > Amphibia > Anura > Dendrobatidae > Ranitomeya > Ranitomeya imitator. The sequence goes on along the minus strand of NC_091282.1, from coordinate 348,482,336 downwards.
ACGTTCAATGTAACGTTTTTTTGTACGTCGTGTCCGCCATTTCTGACCGCGTATGCGTGGCCGTAACTCCGCCCCCTCCTCCCCAGGACATACATTCGCCAGCGGATGCGTTGAAAAACTACATCCGCTGCCCACGTTGTGCACAATTTTCACAACGTGCGTCGGTATGTCGGGCCGACGCATTGCGACGGCCCCGTACCGTTAGTGTAAAAGCCTAACCCTAAATTTAGCCCCAACCCTAACCCTAAATTTAGCCCCAACCCTAGCCCTGAATTTAGTCCTAAACCTAGCCCTAACCCTAGCCCTAACCCTAGCCCTAACCCTAACCCTAATTTTAGCCCCAACTGCTCTTCTCCTGCCGGCCAGCAGATGGCGACAGATGGCGGGCGCACTGCACATGCGCCCGCCATTTTCTTTTGCCAAGAAGACGCCGGCGGCCAGGAGGAGCAGCAGGAGGACCCAGGGACACCGGTAAGTATAATAGGGTCCCCGAATCCCCCTATTTCTCTGTCCTCTGATGTGCGATCACATCAGAGGACAGAGAATTACACTTTGCTTTTTTTTTTTTTTTTGAGGTTGCTGGTAAACAGTTAATTACCGGCGATAGCAAAACAGGGGTCGGTAAAACCGACCCCGATCATGTTCTTTGGGGTCTCGGCTACCCCCGGCAGCCGAGACCCCAAAGATTCTCCCGGTGCCGGCCGGCGGGCGCACTGCGCATGCGCCCGCCATTTTGAAGATGGCGGCGCCCATCGGGAGCCACGAGGAGCACCGGGGGAGACAGGTAAGTATTGGGGGGTACCTGGGACCCCATTTCTCTGTCCTCTGATGTGCGATCACATCAGAGGACAGAGAAATTAAAAAGAAATCGCGTTTTGGTTTTTTTTGCGATCGCCGGTAAACGGTTAATTACCGGCTATCGCAAATGCGGGGTCGGTAAAAAAAAACCCGAATCATGTTCTCTGGGGTCTCAGCTACCCCCGGCAGCCGAGACGACGGAGAAAATGTGACTCTGGGGGGCGCTATTTACGGTACTTTTTCCACAGCGCCGTTAATTAACGGCGCTGTGGTTTAAGTACCCTTAGCGGCCGCCTTTAAAAGGCGTATCGGCGGTCTTTAAGGGGTTAAATTAAGTTATAAATATAGTTCGGCTACTATTGACTTTCTGGACATCTCTCTACTGATCGATACCAATCGATCGGTTCAGACAGATGTCTACAGAAAGCCAACATCAGTAAACTCTCTTATACATGCCGACTCATCACATAAGCCTGCTACTATTCGGGCTGTCCCAGTCGGACAGTTTCTGAGGATGAGGCGGATCTGATCCACCAATGACCGATTTGAGAAACAAGCCCTCGACTTGAAAACTCGCTTTCAAGATAGAGGGTACAGTAACAGGTGTATAAAGAAAGGATACGACAGAGCAAGGAAGACCCCCCGTGATGATTTGTTATATCCACGTAAAAAGGAAACATTAACTGGCAGTGACTGTCAGAAAATTCGTTTTATCTCTACATTTAACCACGAATGGTATAAAATGAGAGACATTCTAGCCAAACATTGGGCTGTTCTTGGTGCTGAGTCCTCCCTGGGTCCCGCCATTGGCGACTTCCCACTGATGACATCAAGGAGATCTAAAAATTTGAATGATCTCCTCGTTAATAGCCATTATGTACCTAAAATGGCTTATCCTTTTGGTACTAAGGGCCCTATTCCGGGCTGCTTTCCCTGCGGCCACTGTCTTGCCTGCGCAAATGTCCTGCGCTGCTCTTCTTTTCAATCTTCAGATGGGTCACAACAATTTCAGATAAGACAACGAATATCCTGCGGTAGCAGTAATGTTATATACTACGCTACTTGCGGATGTTCTAAAATATATATAGGTTTGACCTCCAGAGAATTACGCATCCGCGTACGTGAGCACGTGCGGGACATTTGCGCGGCCAAGACAGTGGTCGACCCCCTCCAATTAAAAACTATCCCCCGCTACTTTAGGGCATATCACAATTGTGATGCCAAAACATTGAAAATCAGGGGAATAGACGTTACTCATCTAGGTATTAGAGGGGGTAATTACAAGAAAATCCTGGCCCAAAGAGAGGCAAAGTGGATTGTTAAGCTGGATACTGTGGCCCCCAAGGGCCTTAATGAGTCTTTGTGCTTTGCTTCATTTCTATGAATAATTAGTCTCTCTTCTTTTCCTGATTTATGCTCATATATTCACCCATTGATGGTTCTTTTGTGTGTGGTTTAATTTTTATTGTTTTAACTCTTTCTATGTATTCTCTTTATTTTTAGTTATATTTTTATGTGGTTATTCGTCTCTTTTTTGGACCCTATTATGAACATTCTGCCGTGCAACCCATCACTGAAAAACAAGCAGAGAAATATATTGTGCCATCATTTTATTATATTTATATAGTATGCTGTTCTCTCTTTATATCAGAATTTGTATGCCACCTTATTATATTGATAATATGTATGGATTTTATGTGTACCAACATGATTTGATATTCTGGCACATTTTGTAAGTTCAGATACCTCCACTTTGTTTATATGTGGCCGTGCGCGTGTGCGCTGTTGTCCCCCGCTTCCGGCATTCAGTCGGGCATCTTTACCTGACGCTCTGTCTGGATGCTAGGACCTGTGGGGACGCACTGCACACGCGCCGACAGCGCCGCTTCTCATAGGGTGATCACAACCATGTGATATACCCTGTGACCCATTGTCATGGCAATATAAGGTCCTTCTATTCACACTTACATCACACCCCCTGAGGAAGTGTCTGGTATAGACACGAAACGTACGTCGGGGTCACCCGCCATCATTTGGGGCTCATTACCATCTGAGTAGTGTTGTGCACTGGGCCTGGTAAGTTTTGCCCTTAATTTATGATACAGTCCCTTTACTCTGCGGATCTCCAGCTGGGCTTGATCTATGTTGATTTACCCTGACTTTTTTTTTTTTGCCTTACATTTGGCTTTAAACCTTGCTATAGAGCTCCCACTGCTGCTGTGGATCCCCGCATTGTTATACAGAATTTATTATGGGCTTTATTTATTGTGCCTTATTTTTGGCTCTACTTACCTAGCACATGGACAAGCATTCAAATGTAAATCAGATAGATGTACTACCTCTGAACTCCCATGTGCACCTCACTACTGTATGTACTTCCGTGTCCTTGTCCTGATTGACAATTTTATTACATGTGTTTTTCTTTGATTTTTTTTAAAATAAATTTTGTACTTTCTTACTTATTTATTGGTTACTCCAGTTTTTCTCCTATTTATATAGGCCCAAAGTATTGCCTGGGCTAGATGCAGTTAAAAATTAGTAATTAGATAAACAGGCGGTGTAGCTTGCTTCATGGGAGGGGTACTCGGCTGAGTATCAAAAACTGCTGCTAGGCCCAAAAGGATTTCCTGGGCTAGATGCAGTTAAAAATTAGTAATTAGATCTACAGGCGATGTAGCTTGCTTTATTGGTGGGGTACTCTACTGAGTAGCAGACACTGCTACTAAGCCCAAAGTATTGCCTGGGCTAGATGCAGTTAAAAATTAGTAATTAGATCTACAGGCGGTGTAGCTTGCTTCATGGGTGGGGTACTCTGTTGAGTATCAGACACTGCTACTAGGCCCAAAGTATTGCCTGGACTAGATGCAGTTAAAAATTAGTACTTAGATAAACAGGCGCTGTATGTTTATGCATCCTTAGGAACAGAGGCCACCGCTTGCACCGCTGAGAACCGGAGGCCGTTGGAGGGTAAGTATATCCATATTTTTTATTTTTATTCTTTTTTTTACATGAATATGGATCCCAGGGCCTGAAGGAGAGTCTCCTCTCCTCCAGACCCTGGGAACCATCTGGACTGCACACGCCGTATAAGACGACTGGGCGTATAAGATGACCCCCATCTTATACGGTGAGTATATCCCAAACTCCATACTTTATATGGAAAAGTTGGGGGTCGTCTTGTATGCCCAGTCGTCTTATACACCAGAAAATACAGTAATTGGATAAACAGGCGGTGTAACTTGCTTCATGCGTGAGGTACTCTGCTGAGTAGCAGACACTGCTACTAGGCCCAAAGTATTGTCTGAGCTACATGCAGTTACAAATTAGTAATTAGATAAACAGGCGGTGTAGCTTGCTTCATGGGTGGGCTACTCTGCTGACTAGCATTGGGCCACAGACACCACTTAAGTGGCATCAATTTCCCCAGAGTTTCTTAAAATGGTTGGTGAGGTGATTTTCAAAAATCATCAAGCTTTTAGTCTCCCCAGGATGACACAGGGGTAGAAAAGTCCTTGTGGATCCAGGATTTGTTCATCTTGATGAACGTTAGTCTGTATACATTCTCACTGGACAGCCGCGTGCGCTTATCTGTCAGCACACCACCAGCAGCGCTGAACACACGTTCAGAGAGAACGCTGGCTGCGTGGCACGACAAGATTCAAGGAGTGAGTGGCGAGCTCAGGCCATTTTTCCAGATTGGAAGCCCAAAATGAGCAAGGGTCCAGTTCCACAGTCATGGCATCGATGTTAACTTGGAGATACTCCTGTACCATCATCTCTAGGCATTGGCTATGCGTCAGACTTCTTGTCTCCTGTGGCTTTGCAAAGGATGATCTAAAAAATTCTTGAAACGATTGGAAAAAATTGCTGTTACCACCAGATACGATGTTACTGTTACGGTTTGAGTGATGACTCGACAGTCCCATGATTGGCAAGTTAGAACTCAGAGATTCACTACGTGCACCACTGGTGTTTTGTGGAAAAGCATATGTAAGATTCTGTAACAGTCTCTGCTGACACTCCTGCATGCGTGAATCCCTTTCTATGGCAGGAATTATTTCGCCAAATTTACTTTTGTACCGGGGATCTAAGAGCATGGCAACCCAGCAGTCGGCATTACTTCAGATTCTGACAATCTGAGGGTCATGTGGCAGGTAGTGCAGCAAGAAGGCACTCCTGTGTCTTGCGCATCCAGGAGGACCAAGTCCTTGTTGTCTTGGTGGCGTCGAGGTGAGAATCATGCTTCCTTCCTCTGCCCTGTTCCCCCAACCTCGCACAACAGTAATTTGATCAAGGTCTCCCTCAGCTGATGAGTCTTCCATGCCCAGCGCCAGTTCGTCCTCCACTTCTTCCTCGGCTCTTGCACCTTCCTCAACAGTTTGGCTGCTACCATGCGCCCTTGTTAATCCCTCTCCCCCACCCTCCAATGCCAGCCGCCTTGGTGCTGCTGACCGTCTGGACCTTGGAGATATTATCCCTTCTGCATAGGACTCCTCCTGTTCCTCCTCCTCTTGTCCCACCACCTGACTCCGAATACTGTTTAAGGTGTGCTCCAGCATGTAAATGACCAGAATAGTCATGCTGATAATGGCATAGTCAGCAGTAAACATCTTCGTCGCTATTTCAAAACTGTGCAGAAGGGTGCATAGGTCCCTGATCTGAGACCCCTCCTGCAGCGTGATTTGCCCCACCTCTGGATCTCGTTGGCCCAGGCTATATGTCAAAACATATTGCACCAGGGCTCGTCGGTGCTGCCACAGTCGCTGCAACATGTGCAGAGTTGAATTCCACCGTGTGGTCACATCGCATTTCAGCCGGTGAACTGGCAGGCCCAACGACTTCTGTAGAGATGCAAGTCGTCGAGCTGCGGGATGCCAACGACGGAAGTGAGCACACAGCGACCGTGCCCTTTGCAGAAGCCCATCTAGTTCGGGATAGTGAGATAAAAATTGCAGGACAACCAGGTTCAAAACGTGAGCCATACAAGGCACGTGTGTGACATTGCCCCGGCGAAGGGCCGCACCCAGGATTGCAACATTGTCGCACACGGCCTTCCCTGGTTTCAGGTTCAGTGGAGACAACCATTGATGGAACTTGGTCTCCAGAGCTCACCACAACTCCTCAGCTATGTAACTCACATTTCCCAGACATTTCAAGGTAAATACCACCTGATGCCATTGAGCCCTGGTGACAGCATAGTAAGGAGGTGTGCAGGATTCCTTCTGCGTAGTAAGAACATGGGTGGCATTACCAGACAGGCTTTGGGGGCAGGTGGAGGACCGAGAGGAGGTTGAGGAGGCAGAAGCAGTGGAGGAACTTATAGATACAGAGGATCGACACGCAAATTGTGGGGACGGACTTGGACAGCAGCCCCTTCTCCTGCTGTCACCAGAGTTACCCAGTGCCCAGTCACCGACATGTAACGCCCCTGTCCATGTCTACTTGTCCAAGTGTCTGTGGTGAAATGCACCCTGTCACACACAGAGTTTCTCAAGGAAGTGGTGATGTTGTGTGCGACATGCTGGTGTAGCGCAGGCAGAGCTTTCTTTGAGAAGTAGTGGCGACTGGGCATCTGGTACTGGGGCACTGCGACGGACATAAGGTCTTGAAAATCCTCTGTGTCCACCAGGCGGAAAGGCAGCATTTCTGTAGCCAACAGTTTGCAGATGGTGAAATTCAACCTCTTAGCTTTGTCATGGCTAGGAGGAAATGGTCTTTTACTTGTCCACATCTGAGGGACTGAGGGCTGGCTGCCGTGCTTAGACGGGGTTGAGTAGGGTGTCCCCGGCAAACTGCTGGTCTCTGAGGAAGGTGCAGGCGGAGATATTATGCTGCCTTGATCAAAATGTGGTGGTCTTGATGTCGGAGAGCGCTCAACACGAGCATGTGTTTCCACTTGCAAATGTACTGACGACCTGCCAATCACACTGGCTGTTGCGGGTAAAGAGGTGGAAGGTCTGCGTCCAAAACCATGTGCGACTGCTGTCCTCAGTCACAGAGGATGAAGGGGCTGCGGATACACTTGATGGGGCAGACGGTGGTTGGCCTGGCCCACTAGGCCGCATTGTAGCACAGTGAGCTTCCCATTGCAACGTATGCCTCATATCCATGTGACGGTTCATGCATGAAGTACTCAAACTGTTCATTTTTTGGCCTCCACTGAGATTTTGGCGACAAATCTTACAGATAACATGAGTTGGGTCATCCTTTGCGATCTCAAAAAATGCCCAGGTTATGCAAGGCTTAGAGCCCATATGACCTGAAGAGCCACCACGACTTGTGCTCAGAGGCACAGTTGTGGTTGAGGATTATTATTATTATACATTTTTATAGCGCCATTTATTCCATGGCGCTTTACATGTTGTAGCGTGGCTAAAGGATGTCTAATCGATGGGAGATATGTGTCTTATAGATGGCTTGTTGCTGTGATGTAACCATGGCTACCTATATGTGTTTCAGGACCTGTGGTGATGTCACAACCACATGTCTGGTCATGTGATGGGTTCTGGGTGTGGTTAGACATATAAAAGAAAGCCTAATGCTTAACACAGGTAGGTATGTGTGGAGGTGAAATCCTCCTGAGTGTGTTACGGCTTCAGGACTGAGCCGGATGAACTGGACACTTGTTTTTCTTTACCTGAACCAAAGGCTATTTGTTTTCTGTTGTTTGCCACATGGTTTATGAAGCAATAAACCCAGTGAACTTTAAAGGAACACGTCTCCTGAGTGTCAGCCGTCGCAGCTGAGTGAGTGAAATCCCTACAATTGGTGGTAGACGTGCGAGCAGCGTTCCCAGCGGAGACGTGAGTTTATTTTGAATGTCCTGGGTCAAGGCTGTTGCAAGCCAGCAAGCATTGCCGGAGAAAATGGAGGACCTGCTGAAACAATTGGTCCAGATGCAGTCACAGCAGGAGAAAAGGCAGCAAGAGACCAACAGGCTGTTGATGCAGCAGATACAACAGAGCCAGCAGGAGCAACGGCAGCAGATGCAACAAAGCCAGCAGGAGCAACGGCAGCAGTTACAACAGAGCCAGCAGCAGATGCAGCAGAGCCAGCAGGAGCAACGGCAGCAGATGCAGCAGAGCCAGCAGGAGCATCAGCAGCAGATGCAGCTTCTGGCAACCGCCATCCAGGGCAAGGCGAGCGCCCCAACCCCAGGTTTGGCTGATGACACCCACGTCCGGAAAACGGTAAGACGCGCATTGCAGAAAATGACTCCCGGGGATGATGTTGAGGCCTTCCTGACGGTGTTTGAGAGGGTCGCTGAGAGGGAAAAACTTCCGCCAGAGCAGTGGGCAGAGGTACTTGCGCCATACCTGACGGGAGAACCCCAGAAGGCGTACTATGATTTGACCTTGCAGGATGCCAAAGAGTATCACAAATTGAAAGCCGAGATTCTCGCACGTTTGGGGGTGACACTGACTGTCAGGGCACAGCGAGTTCACTCCTGGGGCTATCACCGGGACAAACCACCTCGTTCCCAAATGTTTGATCTGTTGCACCTGGTCCAGAAATGGCTGCAGCCAGAGTCCTCTGCGCCTGCACAGATGGTAGAACGGGTGATGATGGATCGGTTTGTCCATTCCCTCCCGAGGCCTATACAGTCTTGGGTTGCCCAGGGTGATCCCCAGAATGCCGACGAGCTGATCGGACTGGTTGAGAGGTACCAAGGGTTGGAAGGCTCCTTCGGGAGGCAGCCCATGCCGTACTGGGGATCCCAGAAGGCAGCTGAGTCCCAAAAAGGGGTGGTGCGTCCAAGGTCACAAAGGGCGGGGGAGGTGGTGCCCAAGGTCCCCACGGGTGATATTATTTGTTGGAGGTGCCACAAGCCAGGACATATAGCTGCCCGTTGTTCCCAAACCACTGAGCAGATGGACTGCAGCATGGGACGCCGTTGTTCATACTATGCGTATCCAGCTTGCAGTGTGAACTCTCCGCCCAACGAGGGACCTCAAGCATGTCCCGTGAAGGTGAACGGTCAAGCAGTAACGGCACTGTTAGACTCGGGGAGCCTAGTGACCCTGGTGAGGGCCACTTTTCCTCTCCACCTGCTCCCGGGAAAGAAGGTCGGAGTGCGGTGCATACATGGTGATGCAAAGGACTACCCTGTGGCCAGTGTGAACATTGAAACGACATGTGGCACGGAGTCCCACATAGTCGGCGTCGTTCAGGACTTGTTGCACCCTATAATTATTGGCCGGGATTTCTGTTTGTTTTGGGATTTGTGGGGGAAAGGTTCTGAGCTCCCTAGCAAGAGTAGGGAACCAGTGAACCCGGGAAGGGTGGTGCCACACCCCGAGTCAGACAGATTTCCTTTTTGTGTCCTGGCTGGAGATGAGGAGGAAGTGTCCCCTGCATCTGACATTCTGGAGTTAGAGGTATCCGGTGAAAATATTGGGACTGCCCAACATAGGGACCCCACTCTGAGGGAAGCCTTTAATAATGTCACAGTTATTGACGGGGTGGTACAGGAGCCGGGGGCAGACACAAGATTTCCCCATTTTCTAATGAGCAGGGAGTTGTTGTACCGGGTCGCGAAAATAAGGGAGGAGTTGGTACAGCAGTTGGTAGTGCCGGGTCCATATAGACGGAAGGTGTTGGACATGGCCCATTCACACATCTTGGGTGGACACCTAGGGGTGGAAAAAACGCAGGAACGGGTTGTGCAGAGGTTCTATTGGCCTGGGTGCCACCGGGAAATAGTGAACTATTGCAGGTCCTGCCCTACATGTCAGCTAACTGCTCCCACTCCTCATTTCCGGAACCCCCTTGTGCCACTGCCCATTATTGAGGTGCCATTCGAGAGAATTGCCATGGACTTGGTCGGTCCCTTAGTTAAATCAGCCCGGGGCCATCAGTATATATTAGTCATCCTGGACTACGCCACACGCTATCCTGAGGCAATTCCCTTGAGAAATTCTTCTTCAAAGAGTATAGCTCGCGAGTTGGTCCATGTCTTTTCCCGGACAGGTCTGCCGAAGGAGATCCTGACTGACCAGGGGACACCTTTCATGAGCAAGGTGATGAGGGAACTATGCAAAGCCCTGAAAATCTCCCAGTTGAGGACCTCGGTGTACCATCCCCAGTCAGATGGCCTTGTTGAGAGATTTAACAAGACACTGAAGAGCATGCTGAGAAAAGCTATAGAGAAAGACTGTAGAGACTGGGATTGTCTCTTACCCTCTTTGATGTTTTCCATTCGTGAAGTTCCACAGGCCTCCACAGGTTTCTCACCGTTTGAGCTTCTGTATGGCCGACATCCACGAGGACTCCTGGATATAGCCAAGGAAACCTGGGAAGCCGAAGTCACGCCCCACAGAAGCGTCATTGAGCATGTGGCCCTGATGCAGCAGAGGATTGCAAAGGTGATGCCTATCGTGAAAGAACACCTTCTCCAAGCACAAGAAGCTCAGGCCAGGGTCTACAACCGGTCTGCAAGAGTGAGGCAATTCAGTCCGGGAGACCGAGTTCTTGTGTTAGTTCCGACAGTGGAAAGCAAGTTCTTGGCCAAATGGCAAGGGCCATATGAGGTTGTCGAGAAACTTGGTGAAGTAAACTATAAAATTCACCAACCAGGAAGACGGAAACCATTCCAAGTATACCATGTCAACCTTATCAAGCCGTGGCAAGATAGAGAGCCGACAGTAACTCCATCGTTGTTAAGCAACCCAGAAGATGAGGTTGGAGCAGTTACTATAGCGGAGACGCTATCGGAGTCCCAGAAACAGCAATGCCGGGAGTTACTCCAGAAAAACAGGGACCTGTTTTCCGAGTTGCCTGGGTACACGAAGGTCATAGAGCATGAGGTCCTGACAGAGCCCCATGTGCGCGTGAACGTGAAGCCCTATAGAATTCCTGAGGCCCGTCGAGAAATAGTCTCCAAGGAAGTGGAGCGTATGTTGAAGCTTGGAGTCATTGAGGAATCCAAGAGCGGTTGGTCGAGCCCAATTGTCCTGGTCCCAAAACCTGATGGGGAGTGGAGATTTTGCAACGACTATAGGAAGTTGAATGAGGTCTCCAAGTTCGACGCATATCCCATGCCCCGAGTTGATGAGCTCATCGAAAGGCTTGGGCCCGCCAGGTACATAACCACCTTGGATTTGACGAAGGGGTATTGGCAGATCCCCATGGCACAGGAAGCCAAGGAGAAGACGGTGTTTTCTACACCAGATGGATGCTTCCAGTATGTCCGGATGCCATTTGGCCTACAGGGAGCTCCGGCCACCTTCCAAAGGGCTATGGATAGAGTCCTTGCACCCCACAAGGCATACGCTGCTGCGTACCTAGATGATATCGTCATCTTTAGCCCGGACTGGGAGAGTCATCTGGAGAAAGTCCAAGCGGTGTTTGATGCTATAAGAGAGGCCGGATTTACAATAAACCCGAAGAAGTGTGCATTGGGTAAAGAAGAAGCTAAGTACCTTGGATACATAGTGGGTCATGGAGAAATAAAACCCCAAATCAGTAAAGTGGAGGCAATTCAAACATGGCCAAAACCAGTTTCCAAGAAGCAAGTTAAAGCCTTCCTGGGAATCGTGGGATATTACAGGAGGTTCATCCCAAACTTCGCCACAATGGCGGCGCCTCTGACTGACCTGCTAAAAGGGACAAAATCAGTAATGGTTAAGTGGTCCGAAGAAACAGATTCAGCCTTCCAAGAAATGAAAGAGGCTTTATGTAAGCAACCCGTTCTGATGGCCCCAAACTTCAAGAAAGAGTTTATTCTTCAGACAGATGCCTCAGATGTTGGGGTGGGAGCAGTCCTTTCCCAAGAACTACATGGAGAAGAGCATCCTGTTCTCTATCTGAGTAGGAAGCTGTCCTCGTCTGAAAAGAACTACTCAGTCGTTGAAAAGGAGTGCTTGGCCATAAAATGGGCAGTCGACACATTACAGTACTATTTGCTGGGACGTAAATTTAGACTGATATCCGACCATGCCCCACTTAGGTGGATGAGGGAAACGAAGGGTAGAAATGCTAGGGTCACCCGTTGGTTCTTAGCCCTGCAGGACTTCTGTTTCCATGTGGAACATAGGGCCGGAAAGCTGCACGGTAATGCTGATGCCCTGTCAAGAATCCCTTGTCTAGTGGGAGAAAGTGCCAAGCCCCACGGCTTTAGGCAGAGGGGGAGGTATGTAGCGTGGCTAAAGGATGTCTAATCGATGGGAGATATGTGTCTTATAGATGGCTTGTTGCTGTGATGTAACCATGGCTACCTATATGTGTTTCAGGACCTGTGGTGATGTCACAACCACATGTCTGGTCATGTGATGGGTTCTGGGTGTGGTTAGACATATAAAAGAAAGCCTAATGCTTAACACAGGTAGGTATGTGTGGAGGTGAAATCCTCCTGAGTGTGTTACGGCTTCAGGACTGAGCCGGATGAACTGGACACTTGTTTTTCTTTACCTGAACCAAAGGCTATTTGTTTTCTGTTGTTTGCCACATGGTTTATGAAGCAATAAACCCAGTGAACTTTAAAGGAACACGTCTCCTGAGTGTCAGCCGTCGCAGCTGAGTGAGTGAAATCCCTACAATGTGAATACGGGGCAAAATGTTGGATGCAGTTGTTGACGTGCTTCCAGTACTCCGTCTGTGTCCAGGAAGGCCCAACCTAACCTCGTCGTCACTAGCATCCTCCTCCACAACTCCTCTGCTGACCTCATGGACTGGCAGACTGTGGGATGACAGTAAGTGGGGTCTTCAACCTCGTCATCATCACCCTGTGTGTTCTCATACCCGTCGTCCTCAGAGCCAACCTCTTCCTGCCCTGACCGAAAAGTCAAGTTTTCATTCCAATCAGGTATCTCAGTCTCATCATCATCTTCCTCATTGTCTCCACCAACAGGAGTTACAGTTTGGGAACGAGGGCCTACATTAAGCTCAGAACCTTCTTCATCTGGGCCTGGATCTGACTCACAAAGATTCTGGGCATCAGTGCAGATCATTTACTCGTCTGAATTCACAGAAGCTCTGGAGCAGACCTCTGATTCCCAGGCTATAGTATGCGTAAACAGCTCTACAGACTCAACCATGTGTGTTACCCCATGCTCAGACGGGCAGCTGGAGACTTGGGAGCTGTGAGGAAGCAAGTGCGATTGGGGTGACAACTCTGAGGACTGGAGTATTTGTAATGTTGAAGTTGAGGTGGATCAGAGCCCAGTTGAAGGAGCACTTGATATCCGTTCAAGCACCTGCTCTTTTTGTGCCTCATCTGGAATTTGTAGCGATGTTTGTAGCGATGGTCGTTAGAAAGGGATCATATCAGATTGTCCACGAAAAGAAGTAGACATCTTACTTTGGCTGGAAGATGGTCTTTCTTCTGCAGATGTCACTGTTGCTTTACCACCTACCCCACGGACACAACCTTTTTTTCCCTTTCCAACACTCCTATTCCCCTTTCCACTAGCAGCAGGCCTTTTGCCACTCATTTTGGTGCTTAATTAATTGGCAACTCTGTAGTTGTTGGCACAAAAAACGATGGATGGAAACCGAGCAGAGCTGAGTGGCCAAACTGTGGTTCTAACCCAAAACGATTTACTGACTTAGATGCAGTAAAAAATTATTATATACGCAGGCGGTGTAGTTAGCTTCACAGGCGGGCTACTCCGCTGACGTGCAGACACTGCTACTAAGCCCAAAACGATTTACTGGGTTAGATGCAGTAAAAAAAATTTAGATACACAGGCGGTGTAGCTAGCTTCACAGCCAGGCTACTCCGCTGACGTGCAGACACTGCTACTAAGCTCAAAATGATTTACTGGGTTAGATGCAGTAAAAATTTAGATACACAGGTGGTGTAGCTAGCTTTACAGGCGGGCTACTCAGATGACTACCACAAAGTGCTACTAGCCCAATAGGATTGGGTGAGCTAGATTACACCAAATGCTGTGACAAACACTTGCATAGCACTGGCACAGACCTGCCTGGCAAAAAGTGCTATGAACTGCTGTAAACCTACCCTGAAAAGGGCTGATATTACAACTAGTCCCAACTCCCTAAACCTATCTCTCTATCTAACTGCAAATTCGCTCGCAATTTACACTCTTAGGCTGGAGTCACACTACGGCGAGATACGGCCGAGTCTCGTAGGTTAAAAACAAGCTTTGGGACCGGCACTCCGGAGCGGAGCGTGCAGCTCCATGTATTGCTATGTGGCCGCACGCTCCGATCCGGAGTGCCGGTGCCAAAGCTTGGTTTTAACCTGCGAGACTCAGCCGTATCTCGCTGTGTGTGATCCCGGCCTTATACTGTATAGCGCCCACAGCAGCAGCATTGCTGTCTAACACTTAAGGTACCGTCTCACAGTGGCACTTTGGTCACTACGACGGCACGATCCGTGATGCTCCAGCATCGCTCCAATATCGCTCCAGCGTCGTAGACTGCGGTCACACTTCGCAATGCACGACGCTGGAGCGATAACTTCACAACGTATTTGCGATGTAGAAGCTGTTGGTTACTATGCGCACATCGTACACAATATCGTGCACACCTTTGTTACACCATGCGATCATGCCGCCACAGCGGGACACTAGACGACGAAAGAAAGTTTCAAACGATCTGCTACGATGTACGATTCTCAGCGGGGTCCCTGATCGCAGGAGCGTGTCAGATACAGCGAGATCGTAAGTATATCGCTGGAACGTCACGAATCGTGCCGTCGTAGCGATCAAAATGCAACTGTGTGACGGTACCCTAAGCTGCAGCAGTGAGGAAATGGTGGCGACGGGGAAAATGGCTGGTTCTTATAGGGCAAGGACATGTGGCATACATAGCCAATGACACATGCCCTTGCTTGTGTGCATCACATGCACTTTGCTGTGTGTGTGTGTGCACTGCTGATAGGCTGAGAGACTGCACCGCCCCACTGTAAATGCGGTCAAGAAAAAAAAAATGGAGATCGGCATTATTTCAGCACAGATCTATCCCCCGCCCTGCCCTCACGCACATTATACACTGAAACAGTCTATTAACATTGATAGACAGTTGTAATGTGAAAATCAAGTTAGGCTTTTGGTGAACGAACAGTTATCGAACAGAAACTCAAACAGCCGAATTTTAAGCAAATTCTACAAGTTCGTCGAACGACTCGAACACAAAACAGCTCGAATTTGAAATTGGCGAACAGTTCGACTCGAACACCGCTAATCTCTACTGGTAAGTCCCCGTTTTTGACTTTTTGGGTTCCATCCTTAGTTTAGTTAATTTAATAAATATCGTCCTTCTACATTACCTGAAGAGGAACGGTTTTCATCATCTATTACATCCGTATGGCAGGGGGTTACTAATTATTAGAGGAAGATGGGATCCAAATATAAGTGTGTGGCTGATTGGAGACGTTTGGTGGGTCTGGACCTGTGTGTTGCTGACTTGGTGTGGCTGTCCTCTAGGAACATTAAGTTGAAGGTTCCATCTTGGAAACTGGATCCCAGGTTTATCGATCCTTAGAAGATGGTAGCCATCGTCAATCCAGTAGCATTCCACCTTTCTTTGCCGCCCACCTTTAGGATTCATAATGTAATTCATCAATCTCTCCTCAAAAAATGCTACATCTTCGATACCATGACCACTACGACCATATCCTGTCATTGTCAATGGAAACATGGAGTTACAGATTGCAAAAATCTTGAATTCTTGTTTAATTCGTTGGTCGCTTAAGTATGTGGTACATTGGAGGGGTACAGTCCTGAGCAGAGGATGTTGGTACCAGCGTCTGACATCCATGCAGCCAGACTGATCGAGTCTTTTCACGTAGCACACCCCAAAAAACCCAGTCCTGAGGTTCCAGAGGTCCCTCGTAAAAGACGGGGTACTGTCATGGGGTTACTGCAACAGAGAGGAACCAGAAGATCGCAGTGTCTGATTACTCCTAATCCTGAGCTGAAAAGAAGCACTTCTTCTTTTTAACCCCTTTCTGACATCGCATGTAATATTCAGTCCATGTGCCCTGGGCCTATTTGACCTGGAACGGAATATTACATCATCGAGATCGCCCACACACACAAAGTAAAAAGTTTGAAAAAAGTAAAAAAAATTTTTAAAATACTTGTAAAAATATTTAAAAAAAATCAAAAATAATAAAAAAATCTAAATATATTCTATCTCTAAATAAATATTTGAATGAAAAATAATATATGCAATAAAAGTACACATATTTGATATTGCCGCGTCCGCAACAACTTAACCTATAAAACTATCCCACTAGTTAACCCCTTTAGTGAACAGCATAATAAAACAAGGCAAAAAACAATGCTTTTTTATCATAGCGCCGAACAAAAAGTGCAATAATATGCAATCAAAAATAAATATAGTACCACTGAAAATGTCATCTTGTCCCGCAAAAAACAAGCTGCCATACAGCTCCATCAGCAGGAAAATAAAAAAATTATAGCTCTCAGAGTAAAGCGATGCAAAGATAATTATTTCTTCTATAAAATAGTTATATTGTATAAAAGCGCCAAAGCATAAAAAACTAAATAAATTGTGTATCGCTATAATCGTACTGACCCGAAGAATAAAACTGCCTTATCAATTTTATCACACCTAGAACGGCATAAACCCGCCACCCGCCCCAAAGAAGAAATTCCTGAATTGCTGTTTTTTGTTCATTCCGCCTCCCAAAAATCAGAATAGAAAGCGATCAAAAAATGTCATGTGCCCAAAAATGGTACCAATGAAAACATCAACTTTTCCTGCAAAAAACAAGATGACACATAACTCTGTAGGCCAAAATATGGAAAAATTATAGCTCTCAAAATGTGAGTTAAATTTAAGTGATTAAATAGACAGCATGAGGCGGCTGATGGGACTATTACTCCCATCAGCCTATCCCTGCTGCCGCTAATAACAGTGACATCAGGAGCAGCTGATGGGAGTATTCATCAGCCGCCTCCTGTGCTTTAAATAAGTAAATAAATGAAAAAACAACATAGGTTCCTCCTGTATTTTCTACAACCAGGCAAAACTCATAGCTGGGGGCTACATATTTTGAGGTTGATGTTATAAGATACTTATCCATTACTGAGGTTCCATTCCCAGCCGAGCTGAACTGTGGTGACCTTGGTGAGATCCCGCTAGTTCACGGTGCTAGCGGGAATCTCACTGAGGTCACCGGATCTCAACGTAATCACCACAGTTCAGCTCGGCTGGGAATTGAGCCTCAGTGACCGGAAGTAACGTCGACGACATCACCGCCGATCACTGACGCTGAGCTCGCAGCAGCTCAGTCACCAGTGGTTCTCAGCCTGGACGGTCGCATCTTGGCAATGTCCAGGTTGAAAGCTATTTCTCCCCCAGACATGGATTACGGCGTGGGACAGAAAGACCAACAGGTGAGGGATATTGTTGATTTTTATTTTTGTTTTATTACAGGAGAACGAGGGCTTCGGTGGAATTAGGTGTTAGGTGAGTATTACTGTGTTTGTTATTTTTAACTAAAAATGGAAAAGTGTGTTTTGTTTTATTTCTAATAAAATAACTTTGTTCTCACTGTGTCTTTATTTACCATGCAACTATAGGATTAGTAATTGATAGGTGTCTTGTAGCCACCTCTCCATTACTAAGCTG
Organism: Ranitomeya imitator; assembly: GCF_032444005.1. Taxonomy (NCBI): domain Eukaryota; kingdom Metazoa; phylum Chordata; class Amphibia; order Anura; family Dendrobatidae; genus Ranitomeya; species Ranitomeya imitator. The sequence goes on along the minus strand of NC_091282.1, from coordinate 348,464,972 downwards.
TGGGCTTGATGTCACCTGACAATACAAAGGTGACATCAACACAACAAATATGAACCCCACCTGCCACCACTACAGGGCAAGTGGGAAGAGCCTGGCAAAGTGCCTGAATTGGTGCATCTAATAGATGTGCCTTTTCTGGGCAGCTGCAGGTTGCTATTTTTAGGCTGGGGGGGTCAATATCCATAGCCCCTTACCAGTCTGAGAATACCAGTCCACAGATGTGAGCTTTAGCAAGGCTGGTTGTCAAAAATGGAGGGGACCCCACACTATATCTTAAAATTACTTATTTATTTATATCATTTTAAAAAACAGCATGGGGACCCCTCTTTTCTTGATAACTAATCTTGCTGTAACTGACAGCTGAGGGCTGCAGCCACAAGCTGTGAATTTTGCCTTGCTGGTTATAGAAAATACAGGGGAACCCACATAGTTTTTTTCATTTATTTATTTATAGCGCAGGCGGTGGCTGATGAATATCCACATCAGCCGTTCCTGCTGTCACTGTTATTAGTGGCAGCAAGGGTAGGCTGATGGGACTAATAGTCCCATCAGCCACAGCCTGCTGTCTCTTTTATCACTTAAATATAACTCTCATCATTCTCCCCTGCTCGCTCCGATCGCCGGCAGTGTAGGGGAGAATGATGAAAGCCATGAGCAGCACCTGGCACTGGGGAACAGCACTTACTGTAACGCTTCTTCCCCGGCGCCAATGCGTGTCACATGGATGACATCCATGTGTTATCTGTGTGCACGTGTGGGATATTTTATGTCCCAAAATGGACATGTCAGTGTGTTTTGCCCCCGGACACATGATCCGTGGAAACACACTGACATGTGCACAGACCCATTCACTTGAATGGGTCTACTTGTGTACCTGTCTCTGGTACATGTGAAAACTATCACCACACTTAAAAAAAGCTTCAACTCAATTCACAAAAAAAGCAAGCCCTCACTCAGTTCCGCCATTGGTTAATGGAAATATAGGGGGTTTCTACATTACTGGTAGCTCTGGAAAAGCAAAATCGCTACTCACCCGCCAAAATAAATTCAGCTAATTCTCCGTTCCCAAATCCAAATGACCCCCTCCCTTCTGAGCCCCACAGTGTACCTAAACCACATATTGCGTCCACGATTGGCATTTTTGAAGCGATGGGAGCCCACCTAACTTATGAGTGCATGCCTCAAGAAGCACAGGTTGGGCATAACATACTGGTCACTAGAGCGTACTGCTCACTACAATGGTAGTTTGGAATTTTCACTCGGCAACATTCATTGCTGCTTGTTTCTGGAAAATACCCATGGAGTCAAAATCGTCATCTGGTCTAGAAAAATTTGCACCCCAGGAGGCAAATAGTGCTTCATTCCTCTCGAGTCTCTCTGTAAGGCTAAGTAGCACTGTACAGCCACTTATGGGGTATTGCCACGTTCAGTAGAAATTGTGGGACAAATTTTGGAGCCATTTTTACCCACTTCTTGTGTGAAAATGCAAAATCTTTAGCTAAAACAACATTTTGGTAGTAAAAATGTAGTTATTTTGTCTTCACTGCCCAATGGTATAAAATTCTGTGACACACCCATGGTGTCAATATGATCACTTTACCCCTAGAAGAATTAATTGAGAGGTGTAATTCAGGTGTAAGGCTACGTTCACATTTGTGGTGTGCGCCGCAGCGTAGTCGCCGCAACGCACAACGCAATGAAAACGCATGCAAAACGCATGGTTTTGTATCGCATGCATTCAACGCATGCGTCTCAAAACGCTGCGTTTTTTAAAAAAACATTTGCATTTTGACAAAAAAACGCAGCGTTTTCAGATGCATGCGTTTTCCTTAATTGATGTCATTCTTAAAAAAAAAAAAAAAAAAAAATTGTGTCTAGACACTAGATAAAGACTACCAATGGATAGAAGAGGGTGGGTGTAATGTAATTGTGTATATATACCCTGGCAGAGATGAATTCGTCCCATTTTGCTTGTGTTTACAGCATCATGATGGAGCGTCCCATGGAGAGTATCTACATGGATATGGAGGTGGATTTTGCCTTGGCTAATGCCTATGCTATCGCCTGTTATCATCAAAGGAAAAGGGATAAACGGAGAAGGAGTCATCGTCGCTTTTGGCTACACCCTATTGTGGAAGTCCGGGAGAGCCGTGGAGCGTACCATTGCTTGTTTGGCGAGCTTAATGACAACCTGGAAAAATATTTTGAATATACCAGGATGTCTCAAGACAGCTTCCGCTATCTTCTGCGTCTTGTGGAAGGAGCCATTACCAGGCAGGACACGCAGCTCCGGAGATCAATTTCCGCAGAGGAACGGCTGCTGGTTACTCTACGGTACGTAGCTCTTTGAATGACTGTGATATGTTCTTCCTTTTTTTTTTCTCCTTTTTTTGGAATTTGTTTTGGGTTTAGTATGGTCAATGTAATTTTTAAAATACAATGTACTTTAATGTAATTTCTTTGTTTTTCTTCTTGGCAGTTTCCTGGCTACTGGAGAGACCTTGAGATCCCTGCATTTTCAATTCAGGATTGGAGTCTCGACTCTTTCTGGAATTATTTCCGACACATGCCGTGCTTTGTGGGACAATCTCCGTGCTGAATTTTTACCCGTCCCTACAAGTGAAATATGGGAGGCCAACGCCAATAAATTTGAGCAAGTGTGTTCTTTCCCTAACTGTATAGGAGCTGTTGATGGGAAGCACATTCGGATTACAAAGCCTGCAAGAAGTGGATCTCTCTTTTTTAATTATAAAAAATACTTCTCCACCGTGCTCATGGCAATTGCAGGTGCGGACTGCAGGTTTCTCGCCGTGGACATTGGAGCATTTGGCCGTGCAAATGACTCACGAACATTTAAGGAGTCTGATATGGGCCAAAGATTATATGGGAACAATTTTAATTTCCCCCAGCCACGACCTCTTCCCAACACCGAAGGCCCGGCAATGCCATTTGTTGTGGTTGGGGATGAGGCATTTCAAATGTGTGCCAACCTACTGAAACCCTACTCCAGTCGGGGCTTGGACCACACAAAGTATTTTCAATTACAGACTGTCCAGAGCCAGAAGAACTGTGGAGTGCGCCTTTGGCATCCTTGTCTCCAAATGGCGTATATTAGGATCCGCCATTAATCTGAAAATTGAGACAGTGGATGAGGTGGTGAAGGTTTGTGTGGTTCTCCACAATTATATTATGGCCAAAGAGAGACTGAAAGTGGAACTCGATGAACCCATACCAAACCCATTGCCCGATTACCAAGATCATCCTCTGAGGACAAGTGTTGAAATTGCGCAGATGAGGGATCGATTTGCTTCCTATTTTGTTTCAGATGTTGGCCGTGTAGCATGGCAAGATACAATGGTGTAGTGTTTATGTTTTACTGTTGTACTTTTTTCTGGTTTTAACTACAACAATATATACCTTTACTGTAACTGTGCTAAAAATATAATATAATGATAATAAAATATTTATACAGTATTATGTGCAATAAATGTCATCAGTGTAGGTGGGTAATGTAATTTCCAATTTGACATCTACCTATACTTCATAAATGTTTGTGTTTTGACTAAACTTGCTACCCTTTTTTTAAAAAGTTGTTGTTTAATAAAAAATATTTTTAATTTTTCAACACTTCTCCAAAGTACATTTTTCTACCAACTGCGCTAAACGGTGTACTGCACAAAATGTACTCTGGTGATCACCAGCTCCCAAATGGTCTGCAAAACCCCCACACTTTTGTTTTGTTTGGCCGTGTGTTCAATAGTTGAGCGAACATGATCGGCTCCCTCCTTGACAAACTGTCAGGATTCCAGAATAGTTTAATGTGGAACATGGCTTCATTGAGTGCGCTGGCTGATCATACATTTTCACCCGCCACAGCTGCATGTGCCGCGGCAATGTGACTGGCACCACACCATGGCGAGGCCAACAAATGGGTTTCGGTTGTGCATGGGTTGTGCCACTCACACAGCCTTGGAACATGCTGCTGCAGTGCCGGAAAAAAGCAGATCATCAACCGCACACCAGGAAGACGGGTGAAGATGCAAGTATTTGGAAAGTGTCCAGCTTGCCAACGAGGGAGCCGATCTTGTTCACTCCACTCTTGCGAGTCAAAAGTATTGAAGTTAGGATGCAGAAAAACATCCTGATTCAAATAGTGTCAACACTTTGCCATGTGACCATTGCAACCACCGGAGCACTGACCTTATTCTATATATACAATCTAACGGCAGTCTCACACGTCCACATAATTCCGGGACCGGAAACAATCGGTACCGGAATTATCCGTGTGCCCCTATGTTTCTGTGGCACATCAGTGTGGCACACGTGGGGCACACGTGTGCCGCCCGTGTGCCCACTGGGTACCACACGCACCGTGCTGGGTACCACACGTACCAGCATCTGGTGCTGAAGCCGCAATTCATATCTTCCCTGCAGCAGCGTTTGCTGCAGAGAAGATATGAATAATAGTGTTTTAAATAAAGATCTATGTTCCCCCCGCCCTCCCACCACCTGTGCGCCCCCCCCCCCCCCCCGCTGTTCTGAAAATACTCACCCGGGTCCCTTATTGGCTATCGCTGCTTCCTGTCCTGGGCGCACCTTCTACTGTATGCGGTCACGTGGGGCCGCTTATTTACAGTCATGAATAGGCGGGTCCACCCGTATGGGAGGTGGAGCCGCCTATTCATGACTCTAATCGGCGGCCCCACGTGTTCGCATACAGTAGAAGGTGCTCCCAGGACAGGACACTGCGAGGGAGGCGGGTGAGTATTTTCAGAACAGCAGGGGGGGTGCACAGGGGGTGGGAGGGCACACAGGGGGTGGGAGGGCATTTTGACAGATCTTTCTTTTAAACACTATTATTCATATCTTCTATGCAGCAAACGCTGCTGCAGGGAAGATATGAATGGCGGCTTCAGCACCATGTGGGGGGGACAGCGCTTACTGTAGCGCTGTCTACTGCACGCACACAGACTGCAGACGGACAACGTCCGTGTGCGGTATGTGTTTTACACGGAACCATTGACTTTAATGGGTCCGTGTAATACGTGCGCTCCCACGAACACTGACATGTCTCCGTGTTTGGAAAACGGAGACACGGTCCGCAAAAAATCAATGACATCTGAACAGATGCATTGATTTGGTCTACGTGTGTCAGTGTCTCCGGTATGTGAGGAAACTGTCACCTCACGTACTGGAGACACTGACGTATGAAACAGGCCTAATAAAGTGTTTGTAAACACCTCATACAGCAATGAGAGACACCCAAAAAAAGGCAAATGTAAAATTGATAAAATTGTGTCTGACATTGCATATATATGAGGTGTTTTGAAACACAAGATATGTGTAGACGGCGCACGGTGTGAATTGCCGAGAAGTATACTGCCCAATAAAAACACATATTGTTTGAAATCTAAAAGTTTTATTTGGGGAAACAGGAAAAAAGGTGGGAAATAAAACTATGGGGTATCAACCTCAGCTATCATGGGTGAGTGGTAAGTCTCTGCTTGGGAGTGGGGAGAGGAAGAGGAGGAGGATGTGGAGCCATATTCCAATAGGCTAGAGGGCAATTCAAAGCCCTCAATGTATGCTGGCGACGAGACAGCAACCTCTGTAGGGGAGGGAGGAGGCAAAACAAGTCTCCCACTTGTTCTCGACTGGCTCTGGTAATGTTGTCTGTGGTGGCGTCCCTCCGCACGCGGACCTCGGTGGGATGGCTGGAGCGGCTCTGCAGCAGGAGTCAGAGTCATGCTAGCCAGCGATGGTACTACGGGCATTGTAGTCGCTGACTGCATTCTCTGACCCTGCTGCAGAGCCCTCACATAGGCAGTGTTGCAGGCCTGCATCACCGAAATCTGGAGTTCCGGCGTAAGGTGTTCCACCATGCCCTTAGCAATGGCACTAAAAAAATGTTTTGCCGGCCTCGAGAGCTCGGATTCCATTGTTTCAAGGCGCCGGTCGATATTGGACAGAGCAGTGTCCATTCTATCGCCCAGCGCCTTGAAACAATTCTGGAACACCGTGCTCAAATGCAAAAATTCGGGCATTAGCGGCCTGTCCGAGGCCCGCTGACGCTGACGGGAATACCCGAAAAAAGGAGCGCCAGAGGCCTCGGGCAGGGGAACACCTGATGGACTGGCTGCCGGTTCACCAGAAAGTGGTACAAGCCTGCTCGCGCTGTGGGATGGCTGTGACGGGTCAGATGGCGATTCATGACGGACCGCCCCAGATGGGCAAACAGGCTCGAGGGTGCTGCTGTGTGTTCTGTGAAAAGAAAAGGGCAACATTAGTCTTCAAATAATAACCTCTCACATACGCCAAATCCTGTAATAATAAAGTTTAAATTACGTCACACAACAATAGATTACAATCCTCTGTCTCTCAGTCTTTGCGGAATTCCAATACCGAGTTCCGATACTTTTGTGATATTGGGAATCGGTATCGGGATCGATATTAAAATAAAAAATCAAAATAAAAAATATTGATATACTCTCCTCTCCGACGCAGCCTGGACCTTACCGATGTAACCGGCAGCTTCCGTTCCTTTGAATGAGCGCTTGAAATACCTTAGATGACGTCGCGGCTTGTGATTGGTTGCGTGTCGGTCACGTGACCGCTCACGCAACCAATCACAAGCCGCAACGTCATCTAAGGTCTTTCAAGCGCTCATTCAAAGGAACGGAAGCTGCCGGTTACAACCAGGGCGCGTCAGAGGGTGAGTATATCAATATTTTAAATTTTTATTCTTTATTTTACACATTTATATGGATCCCAGGGCCTGAAGGAGAGTTTCCTCTCCTTCAGACCCTGGGAACCATACAGGATAGCTTCCGATACTTGGTGTCCCATTGACTTGTATTGCTATTGGGTATCGGTATCGGCGATATCCGATACTTTTCGGGTATCGGTCGATACTATCCGATACCGATACTTTCAAGTATCGGAAGGTATCGCTCAACACTAGCAATATACCATCCCACTAAGGAAAAAGTGGATGCCCAATATGCTACGCTGACTACGTGGATGGCCAATACACTGTGTGCCTGTAAAATATACTATGTGGATACGTGGCTAGAACATGTACTATGTGGCTGCGATATAGTGGCCTGGCAATATACTATGTGGATGCGCAATGTACGTGGCTGGGCAATGTACGATGTGGCTGTGCAATATGCTATGTGGCTGGGCAATATGGTATGTGGAAATGCATATTGTGCAGTAACAGAAATACTTACTGTCGGCGGCCAAGGACCGGTCTCAGGAACTGTAACGCCCTGTTGTATTTGTAGGGCACAGACCTGGCCGCAGCAGCACCACTGCGAGTTGGCTTCTCCTCATTACGGAGGCCCTTATTGAAACGGTCCTTCATGGATCGCCATCTGGTCTTCAACTTTTTGACTGTGAATGTAAACAACAAAAATGGTTACATATTTAACATTTAAAAATGATAACACAACCGTGTGTGATGCAAAGTTGAAGGCGTTGATCACATCACACACGGTTGTTTTTATCCTGGCCTGATGGGTCATAGCGGCGTATCAGCAATACTCACCAAAGTTGCCTTTGTCCTTGGCTGAAGCGCTGTCAAAGCCATCCCACAGCGCTTTTGCCACCTCAACCCACATCCGCCTCAACACCACCTGGTCCGCGTGTCGGGGGTCACGGCTGTCCCACAACGGGCCATGCTCCTGTATACTTGTAATTAGGAGGTCAACATCAATACTCTCATCGTGTCCCCGTTGTGAAACCTAGAATAATCGGAAAACAGTAAGGTTAAATATTTGAAAATATTAACAACAACCACCAGCACCTGTCATGATATGTACTTTTGCCCTGTCCTGTATTTGAAGTATATGCCATCTGATGTATGTAACTGTTCTCTGGTTTCTATGTATTTATGTTTGTTCTTGTGCTGGGAGTTCACCTAAAATGTCTCCTTCCCCCAATACTTGCAGCCCTAAGCTTTGTCAACATCACAAGTGAAAGAATAGCCATCCTTCCTCACAGCAGGATGTTAGTAAAGAAAAGAAATTAAAAAAAAAACAAAAAAAAAAAAAAACCTTACTTGCCCGCTTGACGCCACACCATGGCCCCGAGCTCGCTGCTCCTGCTGGGTCCCTTCCTCCTCACTTGAAGAAGCCTGTAAAAATTGTTTTAAAATTAGTGCCAAGGCTAAAAATGACAGCGAATAGTAAGCAACTGGACATAATTACTCACCGAACTCCTGTGCCGATTGGCTAGCTGGTGACTCCGACGCCATTCTTGCAAGTTAGTCTGCAAGGAAAAAAAGAAAAAAAAAAAAAACAAATTAAAAGCAAACACTGCCACATACAATAACATAGCAAAAAATTAAACAAAAAAAACATTACTACCACAATGGAATGTTCACTCATAGGACAATGCAAACTCAACAAGCCATACCACAACGCCATACATTGCAATTGAATACAATAGCAGATACAACACAATGCAGAGTAAAGCAAAAAGTGTCATCCAGAATGGGGAATTAGGCGCATCGACGACGCAAACACGACGCATGCGTTTTTTAAAAAGTAGGCGACGCCGAAAAAATGCTACATGTTGCGTTTGCCGCGCCCTGCCAGGTGCGGCAAGACGACGCATGCGTTGCAAAATGCAACACAACGCATGACAACGCATGTCCATGCGGCCCCAATGTTAAAGATAGGGCCGCACGATGCATGCGTTGTCTTGCGGCGACGACGCTGCGGCGCACACCGCAAATGTGAACGTAGCCTAATTCATTAAACGGGGTCACTTATGGGAGGTTCTGCCATTCTGGCACCTAACGGGTTTTCCCCGTGGGTCATGGCACCTGCAAACCACAACAGTAAAATCTGGCACTTCTTGCTTCTGAGCTTTGCACTGTGCCTGGAAAATATTTCCAAATTACATGTAGGGTAATAGCTTACTCAGGAGAAAATGGACCTCTGTTTGTTGTAAAAAATTTCTATTAGCCCTTAGAAAAATTAAAAACTTGGGGCTAAAACATTTTAGTAGTAAAAATGTAATTTATTCTTTCTTCACCGCTCAGGGTTATAAAATTCTGTGAGGCACATGTGGTGTCAATATGATCACTGCACCCCTAGATGAATTCATTGGGGAGTTTAGTTTGTAAAATGAGTTCACATATCGGAAGTTTCTGTTCTTCTGGCACCTTAGAGGCTCTGCCAATGTGACATAGCACCCTCAAACCATTCCAGCAAAATCTGAACTCCAATATGGCGCCTCTTCCCTTCTGAGCTTTTCACTGTGCCCCAAAAGCAGTATTCCCCTACACGGGGTATCAGCATACTCAAGAGAAATTGCACAACAAATTGAATGGTGCAATTTTTCTTGTTACCCTTATGAAAATGCAAAATTTGGGGCTAAAATAACATTTTTGTGAGGAAAATGTGATTTTATTATTTTCATGGCTCTACGTTATAAACTTCTGTGAAGCACCTGGGGGTTTAAGGTGCTCACCATGCATCTAAATACATTCCTTGGGAGATCTAGTTTCAAAAATGGTGTCACTTGTGGTGGTTTCCACTGTTTAGGCACATCAGGGGCTCTCCAAACGCGACATGGTGTCCGATCTCAATTCCAGCCAATTTTGCGCTGAAAAAGTCAAATGGCGTTCCTTCCCTTCCAAGCTCTGCCATGCGCCCAAACAGTGGTTTATCCATAAATATGGGGTATTATCATACTCAGGACAAATTGAACAATGATTTTTGGGGTCTTATTTCTCCTGTTGCCTTGAGAAAATAAAAAAATGGGGGCAAAAAGAATTTTTGTGGAAAAAATATGATTTTTTATTTTCAAGACTCTACGTTATAAACTTCTGTGAAGCACTTGGGGGTTCAAAGTGCTCACTATACATCTAGATAAGTTCCTTGGGGGGCCTAGTTTCCAAAATGGGGTCACTTGTGGGGGGACTTCCACTGTTTAGGCACATTGGGGGCTCTCCAAATGTGACATGATGTCCGATCTCAATTCCAGCCAATTTTGCGTTGAAAAAGTCAAATGGCACTCCTTCCCTTCCAAGCTTTGCCATATGCCCAAACAGTGGTTTACCCTGACATTTGCGGTATCAGCATTCTCAGGACAAATTGCACAACAACCTTTGGGATCCAATTCCTCCTGTTGCCCTTGAGAAAATAAAAAATGGGGACAAAAAGATCATTTTTGTGGAAAAAATATGATTTTTTATTTTCAAGGCTCTACGTTATAAACTTCTGTGAAGCACTTGGGGGTTCAAAGTGCTCACTATACATCTAGATAAGTTCCTGGGTGGGTATAGTTTCCAAAATGGGGTCACTTGTGGGACGTTTCCACTGTTTAGGCACATCAGGGGCTCTCCAAATGTGACATGGTGTCTGATCTCAATTCCAGCCAATTCCGAGCTTTGCCATATGCCCAAACAGTGGTTTACCTTGACATATGGTGGATCGGCTTTTGGGGTCCAATTTCTCCTGTTACTCTTGGGAAAATAAAAAATTGGGGTCAAAAAGATCATTTTTGTGGAAAAAATATGATTTTTTATTTTTACGGCTCTACATTATAAACTTCTGTGGCGCACTTGGGGGTTCAAAGTGCTCAACATGCATCTAGATAAGTTTCTTGGTGGGTCTTGTTTCCAAAATGGGGTGACGTCTGGGAAATTTCCACTGTTTAGGCACATCAGGGGCTCTCCAAATGCGACATGGTGTCTGATCTCAATTCCAGCCAATATTGTGTTTAAAAAGTCAAAAGGCTCTCATTCCCTTCCAACCTCTGCCAATGCGCCCAAACAGTGATTTACCCCCACGTATGGGATATAAGCGTACTCAGTACAAATTGCACAATGATTTTTGGGGTCCAATTTCTCCTGTTACCCTTGGGAAAAAAAATTGGGGGCAAAAATTAATCTTTATGGAAAAAATATGATTTTTTTTTATTTTCAGGGCTCTACAATATAAATTTCGGTGAAAAATTTGGAGGTTCGAAGTGCTCAACACACATCTAGATAAGTTCCTTTGGGGGCCTAGTTTCCAAAATGGGGTCACTTGTGGGGAATTTCCACTGTTTAGGGGCTCTCCAAATGTGACATGGTGTCTGATCTCAATTCCAGCCAATTCCGAGCTTGCCATATGCCCAAACAGTGGTTTACCCTGACATATGGGGTATCAGCATACTCAGGACAACCTACAAAACAACTTATGGGGTCCAATTTTTCCTGTTACTCTTGGCAAAATAAAAAATATTGGATCTGTAGTCAATTTTTTATGAAAAAAAGTTAAATGTTCATTTTTTAAAAAACATTCCAAAAATTCCTGTAAAGCACCTGGAGGGATAATAAGCTTCTTGAATGTGGTTTTGCGCAACTTGAGGGGTGCAGTTTTTAGAATGGTGTCACTTTTGGGTATCTTCTATCATATAGACCCCTCAAAGTGACTTCAAATGTGATGTGGTCCCTAAAAAATGGTGCATAAAAATAAAAAATTGCTGGTAAACTTTTAGCCCTTATAACTTCCTAACAAAAAAAATGTTGGTTCCAAAATTGTGCTGATGTAAATTAGACATGTAGGAAATGTTACTAATTAAGTATTTGTGTAACATATTTCTGTGATTTAAGGGCATGATAATTCATAGTTGGAAAATTGCAAAATTTTCAACATTTTCACAAAATGTTTGTTTTTTCCATAAATAAAGCAAATCATATCAAAGAAATGTTACCACTATCATGAAGTACAATATGTCATGAGAAAATATTTTTTCGCATTTTTTCGCTATAAAAACGCGATAAACCCGCATTAGAAACTGCAGACATATGTATCCTATCATTTAGAATGCATTCTGCAATTTTTGTGCACATGATGCGTTTTTTTCCGTGAAAAAAACCGCATCACAGTAAAAAAAAGCAGCATGTTCATTAATTTTGCATTTTTTTGTTTTTCCCGCTATTCTATGCATTTGCAAAAAACACAAGAAAAAAACGCATCAAAAACGCGCAAAAAAAAGCCAGAAATCCTGACGTGTGCACATTCCCTCATCCCTCCTCTTACTTTGGTTATTCCTCCACTCCCCAGTACATTCCTCTGTTATATGTGAGTGAATATTTGTATGCTTGGTATTTCAGTTTTTCTCTTGTTTGTGTTGCCTTGTTTGTCGGGATGGTGTACTGTGGTGCACAGTATGGCCCCTTTTCCCTGGGTGGGGGAAGAGAACAGACAAAGGGCTGATTCAGGAGATAAGGCAAGTGTGGCTGAAGCAGCATGTTCACCTTCAGGAGTATCCCAGGGGAATAGGGCGAGCTAGGGCTCCTCCTAGTGGTAGAGACAGGGAAGGAGCCCCTGGTCCCGGGTCACCCGACAGCTGAGTCGTGACAATCTAGAGGTAAAGATGACACATTTCCTTTGTATTTTAAAAATTACACAAAGGAAAATGGCCTGATGCAAACATTTTGGCACCCTGTATAATTAGTACCTAGTATCACACTTTTTTCAAAGTTTTACAGCTTGTAATTGCTTTTTGTTACCTGCCTAGTGTCTTTCAGTTCTTGTTTGAGGGACTTTCATCCATTCTTCCTTGGAAAATTCTTCTGGTTCTGTGAGATTCCTGGATCATCTTGTATGAATTGCTAACCACAAATTTTCAGTGATGTTCAGATCAGGGGACTGTGAGGGCTATTATAAAACCTTCAGATTGCTCCTTTTGACTTAGTCTATTGTGGATTTTGAATTCATTCTTCCCTCTACCCTTGAAGTGTTCCCCTTGCCATTGGCTGCAACACAACCCCAAAGCATGATTGATGCTTAATGGTTGGTGAGATGTTGTTTTCCTGAAATTGTTTTTTCTTCACACATACCTTTGATCATTGTGGCCAAATAGTTCTATTTTAATCTCATTGGACCACAGGACTTGTTTCCAAAATGCATCAGGCTTGTTTAGATATTATTTTGTATACTTCTGATCCTGAATTGTATGGTGAGGACACAGGAGAGGTTTTCTTCCGATGACTCTACCATGAAGGCCTTATTTGTGCAGCTGTCTCTGGACAGTAGAACAATGTACCACAACTCCAGAGTCTCCTAAATCTTTCTGAAGGTCTATTGCAGTCAAGTGAGGGTTCTGGTTTGCCTCTCTCGCAGCCCTATGAGCAGCTTTCACTGAAATTTTGATTGGTCTTCCAGACCTTATCTTGATTTCCACTGTTCTTGTTAACTACCATTTCTTAATTACATTTCAAGGGCAACATGAAAACGCTTTGCTATCTTCATCTAGCCTTCTCCTGCTTTGTGGGCCTCCACCATTTTCATTTTCAGAGTGATAATAAGCTGCTTAGAAGAACCCATGGCTGCTGTTTTTGGCACAAGGTTAAAGGAGGCTGGGTTTTTATAAGGTTGAGAAATTTGCATTACCTGGCCTTTCCTAATAATGATAGTGAACAAACCATAACCCTAACAGGATAATTAACGTCCTAAACCTTGGTCAGTTATCTAAGCACACAATTCTTCAAGGGTGCCCAAAGTTCCAAAGTTTTGCCACAGCTCATTTTCCTCATTTGTGATTTTTGAAATAGAAATATATAGTATGTATATATATATATATATATATATATATATATATATATATATATATATATATATATATATATATATATATACTGCCCTAAAAATATAAAGGGAACACTAAAATCCCACATCCTAGATATCCCTGAATGAAATATTCCAGTTGTAAATCTTTATTCATTACGTAGTGGAATGTGTTGAGAACAATAAAACATAAACATGATCAAGGTAAATCACAACTAATATCCCACAGAGGTCTGGAGTTGCATTGATGCTCAAAATCAAAGTGGAAAATTACCGTATATACTCGAGTATAAGCCGACCCGAGTATAAGCCGACCCCGCTAATTTTGCCACAAAAAACTGGGAAAACTTATTGACTCGAGTATAAGCCTAGGGTGGAAATGCAGCATTTACCGGTGAATTTCAATAATAAAAATAGATCATTATTTCCCCATAGCTGTGCCATATAGTGCTCTGCGCCGTTCATTATTGCCCTATAGCTGTGCCCCATATAGTGCTCTGCGCCGTTCATTATTGCCCTATAGCTCTGCCCCATATAGTGCTCTGCGCCGTTCATTATTGCCCTATAGCTGTGCCCCATATAGTGCTCTGCACCGTTCATTATTGCCCTATAGCTGTGCCCCATATAGTGCTCTGCACCGTTCATTATTGCCCTATAGCTCTGCCCCATATAGTGCTCTTGTACCGTTCATTATTGCCCTATAGCTGTGCCCCATATAGTGCTCTGCACCGTTCATTATTGCCCTATAGCTGTGCCCCATATAGTGCTCTGCGCCGTTCATTATTGCCCTAAAGCTGTGCCCCATATAGTGCTCTGCACCGTTCATTATTGCCCTATAGCTCTGCCCCATATAGTGCTCTTGCACCGTTCATATTGCCTCATAGAAAGCTCTGCCCCATATAGTGCTCTTGCACCGTTCATATTGCCCCATAGAAAGCTCTGCCATTGTCGCTGCTGCTGCTGCAGTAAAAAAAAAAAAAAAAACATACTCACCTCTCTTGCTTGCAGCTCCCGACGTCTCGTTCCGGCGTCTCGTCCCGGCGTCTCCGCTCTGACTGATCAGGCAGAGGGCGCCGCGCACACTATATGCGTCATCGCGCCCTCTGACCTGAACAGTCAGAGCGCAGAGACGCCGGGAAGATGGAGCGACGCCGGGAAGATGGAGCGGCGCCCGGCGGCTGGAACGCGGACAGGTGAATATTACATACTTACTTGGTCCTGGCGTCCGGCTCCTTCTCCCGGACAGCTGTCTTCGGTGCCGCAGCTTCTTCCTCTATCAGCGGTCACCGTTACCGCTGATTAGAGAAATAAATAGGCGGCTCCACCCCTATGGGAGGTGGAGCCGCTTAATCATTTCTCTAATGAGCGGTCCCACGTGACCGCTGATAGAGGAAGAACTGCAGCACCGAAGACCGTGGGACGGCAGGGGGAGCGCCAGGATCGCTGGGACTAGGTAAGTATGCCTCAGCGCCCTCTCCCCCTCACCCGCCGACCCCACCGCCGACCGTGACTCGAGTATAAGCCGAGAGGGGCACTTTCAGCCCAAAAATTTGGGCTGAAAATCTCGGCTTATACTCGAGTATATATGGTAAGTTACAGGCTGATCCAACTTCAGTGGAAATGCCTCAAGACAAGGAAATCATGCTAGGTAATGTGTGGCCTCCCTAGAACCCCTGGGCATGCTCCTGATGAGGCGGCGGATGGTCTCCTGAGGGATCTCCTCCCAGACCTGGACTAAAGTATCTGCCAACTCCTGGACAGTCTGTGGTGCAACGTGACATTGGTGGATGGTGCGAGACATGATGTCACAGATGTGTTCAATCGGATTCAGGTCTGGGAATGGGCGGGCCAGTCCATAGCTTCAATGCCTTCATCTTGCAGGAAATGCTGACACACTCCAGCTGCATGAGATCTGGCATTGTCCTGCATTAGGAGAAACCCAGGGCCAACTACACCAGCATATGGTCTCACAAGGGGTCTGAGGATCTCATCTCGGTACCTAATGGCAGTCAGGCTACCTCTGGCGAGCCCATGGAGGGCTGTGCAGCCCTTCAAAGAAATGCCACCCCACACCATTACTGACCCTGTTATGACCTGGTGGTTAGGAGCACCAGGAATGACCTGATGGTTAAACTCACAGGACAAGCTCTGGGAAGTGGGAACTTTGCTGACCGCAATCCCTAATCCTATCACACACACTAGAAATAGCCGTGGAGCATACCTAACAGGCCCAGACGCCTCGGCACAGCCTAAGAACTAGCTAGCCCTAGAGATAGAAAATAAAGCCTACCTTGCCTCAGAGAAATTTCCCCAAAGGAAAAGGCACACAAATATTAACTGTGAGTAAAGATGAAAGTCACAAACACAGAAATGAAACAGGTTATAGCAAAGGGAGGCCAGACTAACTAAATAGACAGAGGATAGGAAAGGTATCTTTGCGGTCAGCACAAAAACTACAAAAGACCACGCAGAGTGTGCAAAAAGACCCCCGCACCGACTCACGGTGCGGAGGCGCCACCCTGCATCCCAGAGCTTCCAGCTAGCAAGACAAAATCAAGAAAGCAAGCTGGACTCGAAAACCGTGAACAGAAAATAACAAACGGGGACTTAGCTTCTTGCAGGAAGAGACAGGTCTCCAGAGAGATCCAAGAGCGAACTGAACCAGCACAGGAACATTGACAGCTGGCATGGAGTAACGATCTGAGTGGAGTTAAATAGAGCAGCCAACCAAAGGATAAACCACGTCACCTGTGTAAGGAACCTCAGAAGCAGCAGCTTCACTCACAGCCACCAGAGGGAGTCCATGGACAGAACTCGCCGAAGTACCATTCACGACCACAGGAGGGAGTTCAACAACAGAATTCACAACATGACCCACTGCCAAACCGGTCATGCTGAAGTATGTTGCAGGCAGCAGATAGCTCTCCATGGCATCTCCAGACTCTGTCACGTCTGTCACATGTGCTCAGTGTGAACCTGCTTTCATCTGTGAAGAGCACAGGGCGCCAGTGGCGAATTTGCCAATCCTGGTGTTCTGTGGCAAATGCCAAGTGACCTGCACGGTGTTGAGCTGTGAGCACAAGCCCATCTGTGGACGTTGGGCCCTTAGACCATCCTCATGGAGTCGGTTTCTAACCTTTTGTGCAGACACATGCACATTTGTCGCCTGCTGGAGGTCACTTTGCAGGGCTCTGTCAGCGCTTCTCCTGTTCCTCCTTGCACAAATGCTGAGGTAGCGGTCCTGCTGCTGGTTTGTTGGCCTCCTACAGCCCCCTCCACGTCTCCTGGTGTACTGGCCTGTCTCCTGGTACTGCCTCCAGCCTCTGGACACTACGCTGACAGACACAGAAATCCTTCTAGCCACAGCTCACATTGATGTGCCATCTTGGATGATCTACCTGAGCCACTTGTGTGGGTTGTATAGTCCGTCTCAAGCTACCACGAGTGTGAAAGCACAACCAATATTCAAAAGTGACCAAAACATCAGCCAGAAAGCATTGGTACTGAGATGTGGTCTGTGGTCCCCACCTGGAGAACTACTCCTTTATTGAGTGTGTCTTGATATTTGCCAATAATTTCCATCTGTTGTCTATTCCATTTGCACAACAGCATGTGAAATTGATTGTCAATCAGTGTTGCTTCCTAAGTGGACAGTATGATTTCACTGAAGTTTGATTTACTTGGAGTTATATTCTGTTGTTTAAGTGTTCCCTTTATTTTTTGGAGCAGTGTATATATATATATACTAGCTGAAGAGCCCGGCGTTGCCTGGGCATAGTAAATATCTGTGATTAGTTATAGCACCTCACTTGTTTTATTTTCCCATCACGCCTCTCATTTTCCCAATCACATCTTTCATTTTCCCCCTCACACCTCTCATTTTCTCCCTCACTCCTCTCATTCCCCCCTAACACTTGTCATTTCAACCTCACATCTGTCATTTTCTGATCACTCCACTATTTTTCCTCACTCCTCTCAATTTGCACTCACACCTTTTCATTTTCACCTCACACCTCTCATTTTCACCTGATCACCTCAGTATATACGTTTGTCATCTCCCTTATATATAGTATACACCGGTATGTCATCTCCTGTAGATAGTATATACCTGTATGTCATCTCCCCTGTATATAGTATATACCTGCTGTGTGTCATCTCCCCTATATATAGTATATACCTGTATGTCATCTCCTCCTGTATATAGTATATACCTGTGTGTCATCTCCCCTGTATATAGTATATATCTGTGTGTCATCTCCTCCTGTATATAGTATATACCTGTAGGTCATCTGCTCCTGTATATAGTATATACCTGTGTGTCATCTCCTCCTGTATATAGTATGTACCTGTATGTCATCTCCTCCTCTATATAGTATATACCTGTGTGTCATCTCTCCTGTATATAGTATATACCTGTGTGTCATCTCCTCCTGTATTAGACCTCGTTCACACATTATTTGCTCAGTATTTTTACCTCAGTATTTGTAAGCTAAATTGGCAGCCTGATAAATCCCCAGCCAACAGGAAGCCCTCCCCCTGGCAGTATATATTAGCTCACACATACACATAATAGACAGGTCATGTGACTGACAGCTGCTGTATTTCCTATATGGTACATTTGTTGTAGTTTGTCTGCTTATTAATCAGATTTTTATTTTTGAAGGATAATACCAGACTTGTGTGTGTTTTAGGGCGAGTTTCGTTTGCCAAGTTGTGTGTGTTGAGTTGCGTGTGGCGACATGCATGTAGCGACTTTTGTGAGATGAGTTTTGTGTGGCAACATGCATGTAGCAACTTTTTGTGTGTTGAGTTGCATGTGACAGGTTAGTGTAGCAAGTTGTGTGCAGCAAGTTTTGCGCATGGCGAGTTTTATGTGTGGTGCCTTTTGAGTATGTGAAAGTTTTGTGTGAGGCAACTTTTGCATGTGTTGCAACGTTTGTGCATGTGGCAATTTTTCCGCATGTGCAAGTTTTGCGTGTGGCGAGTTTTCCATGAGGTGAGTTTTGCACTTGTGGCGAGTTTTGCAAGAGCCTAGTTTTTGCATGTCGCGAGTTCTGCGCGTGTCGAGTTTTGAGTGGCGACTTTTGTGTTTCGACTTTTATGTGGCGAGGTTGGTGTATTTGTGGTGAAATGTGTGCTGAGGGTAATATGTGTTCAAGCATGTGGTAGTGTGTGGCGCATTTTGTGTGTGTGTTTATATCCTTGTGTGTGGTGAGTATCCCATGTCGGGGCCCCACCTTAGCAACTGTACGGTATGTACTCTTTGGCGCCATCGCTCTCATTCTTTAAGTCCCCCTTGTTCACATCTGGCAGCTGTCAATTTGCCTCCTACACTTTTCCTTTCATTTTTTCGCATTATGTAGATAGGAGCAAAATTTTTTGGTGAATTGGAAAGCGTGGGGTTAAAATTTCACCTCGCAACATAGCCTATGACGCTCTCGGGGTCCAAACGTGTGACTGTGCAAAATTTTGTGGCTGTTGCTGCGACGCCTCCAACACTTTTCCTTTCACTTTTTCCCCATTATGTAGATAGGGGCAAAATTGTTTGGTGAATTGGAAAGCACGGGGTTAAAATTTCACCTCACAACATAGCCTATGACGCTCTCAGGGTCCAGACGTGTGACTGTGCAAAATTTTGTAGCTGTAGCTGCGACGCCTCCAACACTTTTCCTTTCACTTGGAACGATTTGGAACGATTTTTCCAAAGCGTTTGATACCGTGCCGCACAAGAGGTTGGTACACAAAATGAGAATGCTTGGTCTGGGGGAAAATGTGTATAAATGGGTTAGTAACTGGCTTAGTGATAGAAAGCAGAGGGTGGTTATAAATGGTATAGTCTCTAACTGGGTCGCTGTGACCAGTGGGGTACCGCAGGGGTCAGTATTGGGACCTGTTCTCTTCAACATATTCATTAATGATCTGGTAGAAGGTTTACACAGTAAAATATCGATATTTGTAGATGATACAAAACTATGTAAAGCAGTTAATACAAGAGAAGATAGTATTCTGCTACAGATGGATCTGGATAAGTTGGAAACTTGGGCTGAAAGGTGGCAGATGAGGTTTAACAATGATAAATGTAAGGTTATACACATGGGAAGAGGGAATCAATATCACCATTACACACTGAACGGGAAACCACTGGGTAAATCTGACAGGGAGAAGGACTTGGGGATCCTAGTTAATGATAAACTTACCTGGAGCAGCCAGTGCCAGGCAGCAGCTGCCAAGGCAAACAGGATCATGGGGTGCATTAAAAGAGGTCTGGATACACATGATGAGAGCATTATACTGCCTCTGTACAAATCCCTAGTTAGACCGCACATGGAGTACTGTGTCCAGTTTTGGGCACCGGTGCTCAGGAAGGATATAATGGAACTAGAGAGAGTACAAAGGAGGGCAACAAAATTAATAAAGGGGATGGGAGAACTACAATACCCAGATAGATTAGCGAAATTAGGATTATTTAGTCTAGAAAAAAGACGACTGAGGGGCGATCTAATAACCATGTATAAGTATATAAGGGGACAATACAAATATCTAGCTGAGGATCTGTTTATACCAAGGAAGGTGACGGGCACAAGGGGGCATTCTTTGCGTCTGGAGGAGAGAAGGTTTTTCCACCAACATAGAAGAGGATTCTTTACTGTTAGGGCAGTGAGAATCTGGAATTGCTTGCCTGAGGAGGTGGTGATGGCGAACTCAGTCGAGGGGTTCAAGAGAGGCCTGGATGTCTTCCTGGAGCAGAACAATATTGTATCATACAATTATTAGGTTCTGTAGAAGGACGTAGATCTGGGGATTTATTATGATGGAATATAGGCTGAACTGGATGGACAAATGTCTTTTTTCGGCCTTACTAACTATGTTACTATGTTACTATGTTACTTTTTTCCCAATTATGTAGATAGGGGCAAAATTGTTTGGTGAATTGGAACGCGCGGGGTTAAAATTTCGCCTCACAACATAGCCTATGACGCTCTCGGGGTCCAGACGTGTGACTGTGCAAAATTTTTTGGCTGTAGCTGCGACGGTGCAGATGCCAATCCCGGACATACACACATACACTGGCCTACGCCTCAATGCATTAACCTAACGATCCCTGTGTGGCCTATTTATAAAAAAAACAATCAGGTTCCTCGCATCATGTTCTCATTCACTTTATGCAGTTATTAGCCCTCTGTGTCTGTACTGCTACATACTTAGGCAGTTAACTGGTTCATGCAGCTTTACATGAACACCTGAGCCTTACACTATGGCTGGTCCGAATAACTAAAGCAATTGTTATCATCCACCTCTCGTGTCTCCCCTTTTCCTCATAGTTTGTAAGCTTGCGAGCAGGGCCCTCATTCCTCCTGGTATCTGTTTTGAACTGTATTTCTGTTATGCTGTAATGTCTATTGTCTGTACACGTCCCCTCTATAATTTGTAAAGCGCTGCGGAATATGTTGGCGCTATATAAATAAAAATTATTATTATTATTATACATACACACACACACACATACACACACACAGGTTAGTGTAGCAAGTTGTGTGCAGCAAGTTTTGCGCATGGCGAGTATTATGTGTGGTGCCTTTTGAGTATGTGCAAGTTTTGTGTGAGGCAACTTTTGCATGTGTTGCAACTTTTGTGCATGTGGCAATTTTTCCGCGTGTGCAAGTTTTGCGTGTGGCGAGTTTTCCATGAGGTGAGTTTTGCACTTGTGGCGAGTTTTGCAAGAGCCTAGTTTTTGCATGTGGCGAGTTCTGCGCGTGGCGAGTTTTGAGTGGCGACTTTTGTGTTTCGACTTTTATGTGGCGAGGTTGGTGTATTTGTGGTGAAATGTGTGCTGAGGGTAATATGTGTTCAAGCACATGGTAGTGTGTGGCGCATTTTGTGTGTGTGTTCATATCCCCGTGTGTGGTGAGTATCCCATGTCGGGGCCCCACCTTAGCAACTGTACGGTATATACTCTTTGGCGCCATCGCTCTCATTCTTAAAGTCCCCCTTGTTCACATCTGGCAGCTGTCAATTTGCCTCCAACACTTTTCCTATCATTTTTTCCCATTATGTAGATATGGTGGCAAAATTGTTTGGTGAATTGGAAAGCACGGGGTTAAAATTTCACCTCACAACATAGCCTATGATGCTCTCAGGGTCCAGATGTGTGACTGTGCAAAATTTTGTGGCTGTAGCTGCGACGCCTCCAACACTTTTCCTTTCACTTTTTTCCCCATTATGTAGATAGGGGCAAAATGGTTTGGTGAATTGGAATGCGCGGGGTTAAAATTTTGCCTCACAACATAGCCTATGACGCTCTTGGGGTCCAGACGTGTGACTGTGCAAAATTTTGTGGCTGTAGCTGCGACGGTGCAGATGCCAATCCCGGACATACACACATACACACACACATACACACATTCAGCTTTATATATTAGACTAGCTGAAGAGCCCGGCGTTGCCTGGGCATAGTAAATAACTGTGGATAGTTATAGCACCTCACTTGTCTTATTTTCCCATCACGCCTCTCATTTTCCCAATCACATCTTTAACCCCTTACCGGCATCGGACGTACTATACCGTCCGATGCCGGCTCCCCTGCTTTGATGCAGGGCTCCGCGGTGAGCCCGCACCAAAGCCGGGACATGTCAGCTGTTTTGAACAGCTGACATGTGCCCGTAATAGGCGCGGGCAGAATCGCGATCTGCCCGCACCTATTAACTAGTTAAATGCCGCTGTCAAACGCAGACAGCGGCATTTAACTACCGCTTCCGGCCGGGCGGCCGGAAATGACGTCATCGCCGACCCTCGTCACATGATCGGGGTCGGCGATGCTTGTGAATGGTAACCATAGAGGTCCTTGAGACCTCTATGGTTACTGATTGCCCGTCGCTGTGAGCGCCACCCTGTGGTCGGCGCTCACAGCACACGTGCAATTCTGCTACATAGCAGCGATCAGCAGATCGCTGCTATGTAGCAGAGCCGATCGTGCTATGCCTGCTTCTAGCCTCTCATGGAGGCTATTGAAGCATGGCAAAAGTTAAAAAAAAAAGTTTAAAAAAATGTGAAAAAAATAAAAAAAACATAAAAGTTTAAATCACCCCCCTTTCGCCCCAATCAAAATAAATCAATAAAAAAAATATCAAATCTACGCATATTTGGTATCGCCGCCCTCAGAATCGCCTGATCTATCAACTAAAAAAAAGTATTAACCTGATCGGTAAACAGCGTAGCGGGAAAAAAATTCGAAACGCCAGAATTACGTTTTTTTGGTCGCCGCGACATGGCATTAAAATGCAATAATGGGCGATCAAAAGAACGTATCTGCACCGAAATGCTATCATTAAAAACGTCATCTCGGCACGCAAAAAATAAGCCCTCAACCGACCCCAGATGATGAAAAATGGAGACGCTACGAGTATCGGAAAATGGCGCAATTTTTTTTTTTTTTTTTTTTAGCAAAGTTTGGAATTTTTTTTCACCACTTAGATAAAAAATAACCTAGTCATGTTTGGTGTCTATGAACTCGTAATGACCTGAAGAATCATAATGGCAGGTCAGTTTTAGCATTTAGTGAACCTAGCAAAAAAGCCAAACAAAAAACCAATGTGGGATTGCACTTTTTTTGCAATTTCACCGCACTTGGAATTTTTTTCCCGTTTTCTAGTACACGACATGCTAAAACCAATGATGTCGTTCAAAAGTACAACTCGTCCCACAAAAAATAAGCCCTCACATGGCCAAATTGACAGAAAAATAAAAAAGTTATGGCTCTGGGAAGAGGGGAGCGAAAAACGAACACGGAAAAACGAAAAATCCCCCGGTCATGAAGGGGTTAATTTTCCCCCTCACATCTCTCATTTTCTCCCTCCTAACACTTGTCATTTCGACCTCACATCTGTCATTTTCCGATCACTACACTATTTTCTCTCACTCCTCTCATTTTGCACTCACACCTTTTCATTTTCACCTCGCACCTCTCATTTTCACCTCAGTATATACATGTTTGTCATCTCCCTTATATATAGTATACACCTGTATGTCATCTCCTGTATATAGTATATACCTGTATGTCATCTCCCCTGTATATAGTATATACCTGCTGTGTGTCATCTCCCCTGTATATAGTATATACCTGTATGTCATCTCCTCCTATATATAGTATATACCTGTATGTCATCTCCTCCTATATATAGTATATACCTGTGTGTCATCTCCTCCTATATATTGTATATACCTGTATGTCATCTCCTTCTATATATAGTATATACCTGTATGTCATCTCCTCCTGTATATAGTATATACCTGTGTGTCATCTCCCCTGTATATAGTATATATCTGTGTGTCATCTCCTCCTGTATATAGTATATACCTGTATGTCATCTTCTATATATAGCATATACCTGTATGTCATCTCCTCCTGTATATAGTATATACCTGTAGGTAATCTGCTCCTGTATATAGTATATACCTGTGTGTCATCTCCTCCTGTATATAGTATATACCTGTATGTCATCTCCTCCTGTATATAGTATGTACCTGTATGTCATCTCCTCCTCTATATAGTATATACCTGTGTGTCATCTCTCCTGTATATAGTATATATCTGTGTGTCATCTCCCCTGTATATAGTATATACCTGTGTGATCTCCTGTATTAGACCTCGTTAACACGTTATCTGCTCAGTATTTTTACCTCAGTATTTGTAAGATAAATTGGCAGCCTGATAAATCCCCAGCCAACAGGAAGCCCTCCCCCTGGCAGTATATATTAGCTCACACATACACATAATAGACAGGTCATGTGACTGACAGCTGCTGTATTTCCTATATGGTACATTTGTTGCTCTTGTAGTTTGTCTGCTTATGAATCAGATTTTTATTTTTGAAGGCTAATACCAGACTTGTGTGTGTTTTAGGGCGAGTTTCGTCTGTCAAGTTGTGTGTGTTGAGTTGTGTGTGGCGACATGCATGTAGCGACTTTTGTGAGATGAGTTTTGTGTGGCAACATGCGTGTAGCAACTTTTTGTGTGTCGAGTTGCATGTGACAGGTTAGTGTAGCAAGTTGTGTGCAGCAAGTTTTGCGCATGGCGAGTTTTGCGCGTGGTGAGTTTTATGTCTGGTGCCTTTTGAGTATGTGCAAGTTTTGTGTGAGGCAACTTTTGCATGTGTTGCAACTTTTGTGCATGTGGCAATTTTTCCGCGTGTGCAAGTTTTGCGTGTGGCGAGTTTTCTATGAGGTGAGTTTTGCACTTGTGGCGAGTTTTGCGTGAGCATAGTTTTTGCATGTGGCGAGTTTTGCGCGTGGTGAGTTTTGAGCGGCAACTTTTGTGTTTCGACTTTTATGTGGCGAGGTTGGTGTATGTGTGGTGAAATGTGTGCTGAGGGTGGTATATGTGTTTAAGCACGTGGTAGTGTGTGGCGCATTTTGTGTGTGTGTTCATATCCCCATGTGTGGTGAGTATCTCATGTCAGGCCCCACCTTAGCAACTGATCGGTATATACTCTTTGGCGCCATCGCTCTCATTCTTTAAGTCCCCCTTGTTCACATCTGGCAGCTGTCAATTTGCCTCCAACACTTTTCCTTTCACTTTTCCCCATTATGTAGATAGGGGAAAAATAGTTTGGTGAATTGGAAAGCGCGGGGTTAAAATTTCACCTCACATCATAGCCTATGACGCTCTCAGGGTCCAGACGTGTGACTGTGCAAAATTTTGTGGCTGTAGCTGCAACGCCTCCAACACTTTTCATTTCACTTTTTCCCCATTATGTAGATAGGGGCAAAATTGTTTGGTGAATTGGAAAGCGCGGGGTTAAAATTTCACCTCACAACGTAGCCTATGACGCTCTCAGGGTCCAGACGTGTGACTGTGCAAAATTTTGTTTCTGTAGCTGCGACGCCTCCAACAATTTTCCTTTCACTTTTTTCCCCATTATGTAGATAGGGGCAAAATTGTTTGGTGAATTGGAACGCGCGGGGTTAAAATTTCACCTCACAACGTAGCCTATGACGCTCTCAGGGTCCAGACATGTGACTGTGCAAAATTTTGTTGCTGTAGCTGCGACGCTTCCAACACTTTTCCTTTCACTTTTTTCCCCATTATGTAGATGGGGGCAAAATTGTTTGGTGAATTGGAACGCGCGGGGTTAAATTTTCGCCTCACAATATAGCCTATGACGCTCTCGGGTTCCAGACGTGTGACTGTGCAAAATTTTGTGGCTTTAGCTGCGACGGTGCAGATGCCAATCCCGGACATACACACACACACACATACACACACACACACACACACACACACACACATACACACATTCAGCTTTATATAGTAGATATATATATATATATATATATATATATATATAGATAGATAGATAGATAGATAGATATATATATACACAGTATCTATATATATATATATATATATATATATATATATATATATATATGTATATATACATATATATATACATATATATATTATATATATATAAAACGGAGTGTGTGTGCATGTGTGTATCAACGATGATGTTATAATGGTTGCCATGGCAACGATATCATACAGATTGCCATTGCTAAGATGATGTCATAACGGTTGCCATGGCGACGATGATGTCATAATAGTTTGCAATGGTAATGGTGATATCATAATAAGTTGTCATGGTAATGGTTATGTCATAATGGTTGCCATGGTGATGATGATGTCATAATAAGTTTCCATGGCCACAATGGTGTCAGAATGGATGCCATGGTGAAGATGTCAGAATGGGTATATGGGCACGGAACTAAGGGATGGAGGATGTGTGACGGGTATATGGGCACAGAAATAAGGGATGGAGGATGTGCATGATGTGTATTGTTATGACCTGATGGTAAGGACAATAATGGACCTAGTGGTTAAGAGCACACGGAATGACCTGATAGTTACTAATAATATAGGACGAGCTCTGAGACGTGGGAACTCTGCTGACCGCAATCCCTAATCCTATCACACACACTAGAAATAGCCGTGGATTGCTCCTAACGCTCCCTATGCAACTCGACACAGCCTAAGAAACTAGCTAGCCCTAGAGACAGAAGAATAAAGCCTACCTTGCCTCAGAGAAATTCCCCAAAGGAAAAGGCAGCCCCCACATATAATGACTGTGAGTAAAGATGAAAATTACAAACACAGAGATGAAATAGATTTAGCAAAGTGAGGCCCGACTTACTGAACAGACAGAGGATAGGAAAGGTAAATTTGCAGTCAGCACAAAAACCTACAAAAAGACCACGCAGAGGGCGCAAAAAGACCCTCCGCACCGACTCACGGTGCGGAGGCGCTCCCTCTGCGTCCCAGAGCTTCCAGCAAGCAAGACAAAAATCAAAATAGCAAGCTGGACAAAAAAATAGCAAACCAGAGAAAAACAAGCAGGAACTTAACTTCAGCTGGGAAGACAGGTCACAAGAACGATCCAGGAGAGAACTAGACCAATACTGGAACATTGACAGGTGGCATGGAGCAATGATCTAGGTGGAGTTAAATAGAGCAGCCAGCTAACGAATTAACCTCGTCACCTGTAGAAGGAAACTCAGAAGCCGCAGCTCCACTCACACCCACCAGAGGAAGCCCATGGACAGAACCAGCCGAAGTACCATTCATGACCACAGGAGGGAGCTTGACAACAGAATTCACAACAGTACCCCCCCCTTGAGGAGGGGTCACCGAACCCTCACCAGAGCCCCCAGGCCGACCAGGCCGAGCCAAATGAAAGGCACGAACCAGATCGGCAGCATGAACATCGGAGGCAAAGACCCAGGAATTATCTTCCTGACCATAACCCTTCCACTTGACCAGGTACTGGAGTTTCCGTCTCGAAATACGAGAATCCAAAATCTTCTCCACCACATACTCCAACTCCCCCTCAACCAACACCCGGGCAGGAGGATCAACGGATGGAACCACAGGCGCCACGTATCTCCGCAACAATGACCTATGGAATACATTATGGATGGCAAAAGAAGCTGGAAGGGTCAAACGAAACGACACAGGATTGAGAACCTCAGAAATCTTATACGGACCAATGAATACTTAGGAGAGAAAAAAACCTTCATAGGAACATAACGAGACGACAACCAAACCAAATCCCCAACACGAAGTCGGGGACCCACACAGCGCCGGCGGTTAGCGAAACGTTGAGCCTTCTCCTGGGACAATGTCAAATTGTCCACCACATGAGTCCAAATCTGCTGCAACCTATCCACCACAGTATCTACACCAGGACAGTCCGAAGACTCAACCTGCCCTGAAGAGAAACGAGGATGGAAACCAGAATTGCAGAAAAACGGCGAAACCAAAGTAGCCGAGCTGGCCCGATTATTAAGGGCGAACTCAGCCAAAGGCAAAAAGGACACCCAATCATCCTGATCAGCAGAAACAAAGCATCTCCGATATGTTTCCAAAGTCTGATTAGTTCGTTCGGTTTGGCCATTTGTCTGAGGATGGAAAGCCGAGGAAAAAGACAAATCAATGCCCATCCTAGCACAAAAGGCCCGCCAAAACCTCGAAACAAACTGGGAACCTCTGTCCGAAACGATGTTCTCCGGAATGCCATGTAAACGAACCACATGCTGGAAAAACAATGGCACCAAATCAGAGGAGGAAGGCAATTTAGACAAGGGTACCAAATGGACCATCTTAGAGAAGCGATCACAAACCACCCAAATGACCGACATCTTTTGAGAGACAGGGAGATCCGAAATAAAATCCATAGAGATATGCGTCCAGGGCCTCTTCGGGACCGGCAAGGGCAAAAGCAACCCACTGGCACGAGAACAGCGGGGCTTAGCCCGAGCACAAGTCCAACAGGACTGCACAAAAGAATGCACATCCCGTGACAAAGACGCCCACCAAAAGGATCTAGCCACCAAATCTCTGGTACCAAAGGTTCCAGGATGACCAGCCAACACCGAACAATGAACCTCAGAGATAACTCTACTAGTCCATTTATCAGGGACAAACAGTTTCTCCGCTGGGCAACGGTCAGGTCTATCAGCCTGAAATTTTTGCAGCACCCGCCGCAAATCAGGGGAGATGGCAGACAAAATTACCCCCTCTTTGAGAATACCCGCCGGCTCAGGAACACCCGGAGAGTCGGGCACAAAACTCCTTGACAGGGCATCAGCCTTCACATTCTTAGAGCCTGGAAGGTACGAAACCACAAAATCAAAACGGGAGAAAAATAGCGACCAACGAGCCTGTCTAGGATTCAACTGTTTGGCAGACTCGAGATAAGTCAAATTCTTGTGATCCGTCAAGACCACCACGCGATGCTTGGCTCCTTCAAGCCAATGACGCCACTCCTCGAATGCCCACTTCATGGCCAACAACTCTCGATTGCCAACATCATAATTGCGCTCAGCAGGCGAAAACTTTCTAGAAAAGAAGGCACATGGTTTCATCACCGAGCCATCAGAACTTCTTTGCGACAAAACAGCCCCTGCTCCAATCTTAGAAGCATCAACCTCGACCTGAAACGGAAGCGAAACATCTGGCTGGCACAACACAGGGGCAGAAGAAAAACGACGCTTCAACTCCTGAAAGGCTTCCACAGCCGCAGAAGACCAATTGACCACATCAGCACCCTTCTTGGTCAAATCAGTCAACGGTTTAGCAACACTAGAAAAATTACTGATGAAGCGACGATAAAAATTAGCAAAGCCCAGGAACTTTTGCAGACTCTTCACAGATGTCGGCTGAGTCCAATCATAAATGGCCTGGACTTTAACAGGGTCCATCTCGATAGTAGAAGGGGAAAAAATGAAACCCAAAAATGAAACCTTCTGAACTCCAAAGAGACACTTTGACCCCTTCACAAACAAAGAATTCGCACGAAGGACCTGGAACACCATTCTGACCTGCTTCACGTGAGACTCCCAATCATCCGAGAAGACCAAAATATCATCCAAATATACAATCAGGAATTTATCCAGGTACTCTCGGAAGATGTCATGCATAAAGGACTGAAATACTGATGGAGCATTGGAAAGCCCGAATGGCATAACCAGGTACTCAAAATGGCCCTCGGGCGTATTAAATGCTGTTTTCCATTCATCACCCTGTTTAATACGCACAAGATTATACGCACCACGAAGATCTATCTTGGTGAACCAACTAGCCACCTTAATCCGAGCAAATAAATCCGACAGCAGCGGCAAAGAGTACTGAAATTTGACTGTGATCTTATTAAGAAGGCGGTAATCAATACAAGGTCTCAAAGAACCATCCTTCTTGGCCACAAAAAAGAACCCTGCTCCCAATGGTGACGACGACGGGCGAATATGACCCTTCTCCAAGGACTCCTTTACATAACTCCGCATAGCGGCGTGCTCTGGCACAGATAAATTGAACAGTCGGCCCTTAGGAAACTTACTACCAGGAATCAAATTGATAGCACAATCGCAATCCCTATGAGGAGGTAGGGCACTGGATTTGGGCTCATCAAATACATCCCGGTAATCCGACAAAAACTCCGGGACTTCAGAAGGGGTGGATGACGAAATAGACAAAAATGGAACATCACCATGTACCCCCTGACAACCCCAGCTGGACAGAGACATAGATTTCCAATCCAATACTGGATTATGGACCTGTAGCCATGGCAACCCCAAAACGACCACATCATGCAGATTATGCAACACCAAAAAGCGAATATCCTCCTGATGTGCAGGAGCCATGCACATGGTCAATTGGGTCCAGTACTGAGGCTTATTCTTGGCCAAAGGCGTAGCATCAGTTCCTCTCAATGGAATAGGATACTGCAAGGGCTCCAAGAAAAAACCACAGCGCCTAGCAAACTCCAAGTCCATCAAATTCAGGGCAGCGCCTGAATCCACAAATGCCATCACAGAATAGGATGACAAAGAGCAAATCAGAGTAACGGACAAAAGAAATTTCGACTGTACCATACCAATGGTAGCAGACCTAGCGAAACGCTTAGTGCGCTTAGGACAATCGGAGATAGCATGAGTGGAATCACCACAGTAAAAACACAGCCCATTCCGACGTCTGTGTTCTTGCCGTTCAGCTCTGGTCAAAGTCCTATCACATTGCATAGGCTCAGGTCTATGCTCAGATAATACCGCCAAATGGTGCACAGGTTTACGCTCACGCAAGCGTCGATCGATCTGAATGGCCAAAGACATAGACTCATTCAGACCAGCAGGCATGGGAAATCCCACCATGACATCCTTAAGGGCTTCAGAGAGACCCTTTCTGAAAATTGCTGCCAGGGCACATTCATTCCACTGAGTGAGTACAGACCACTTCCTAAACTTCTGACAATATATTTCTACCTCATCCTGGCCCTGACACAGAGCCAGCAAGATTTTCTCTGCCTGATCCACTGAATTAGGTTCATCATAAAGCAATCCGAGCGCCAGAAAAAACGCATCAACATCACGCAATGCCGGATCTCCTGGCGCAAGGGAAAATGCCCAGTCTTGAGGGTCGCCACGTAACAAAGAAATAATGATTTTTACTTGTTGAACAGGGTCACCTGAGGAGCGAGGTTTCAAAGCAAGAAACAATTTACAATTATTTTTGAAATTCAGAAACTTAGACCTATCCCCAAAAAACAAATCAGGAATAGGAATCCTAGGCTCTAACATCGGATTCTGAACCACAAAATCTTGAATGTTTTGTACCCTTGCAGTGAGATTATTCATACAAGAGGACAGACCTTGAATGTCCATATCTACACCTGTATCCTGAACCACCCAGAGGTAAAGGGGAAAAGAGAGACAAAACACACTGCAAAGAAAAAAAAATGGTCTCAGAACTTCTCTTATCCCTCTATTGAGATGCAGTAATACTTATGGCCACCTGTACTGTTATGACCTGGTGGTAAGGACAATAATGGACCTAGTGGTTAAGAGCACACGGAATGACCTGATAGTTACTAATAATATAGGTCGAGCTCTGAGACGTGGGAACTCTGCTGACCGCAATCCCTAATCCTATCACACACACTAGAAATAGCCGTGGATTGCTCCTAACGCTCCCTATGCAACTCAACACAGCCTAAGAAACTAGCTAGCCCTAGAGACAGAAAAATAAAGCCTACCTTGCCTCAGAGAAATTCCCCAAAGGAAAAGGTAGCCCCCACATATAATGACTGTGAGTAAAGATGAAAATTACAAACACAGAGATGAAATAGATTTAGCAAAGTGAGGCCCGACTTACTGAACAGACAGAGGATTGGAAAGGTAACTTTGCGGTCAGCACAAAAACCTACAAAAAGACCACGCAGAGGGCGCAAAAAGACCCTCCGCACCGACTCACAGTGCGGAGGCGCTCCCTCTGCGTCCCAGAGCTTCCAGCAAGCAAGACAAAAATCAAAATAGCAAGCTGGACAGAAAAATAGCAAACCAGAGAAAAACAAGCAGGAACTTAACTTCAGCTGGGAAGACAGGTCACAAGAACGATCCAGGAGAGAACTAGACCAATACTGGAACATTGACAGGTGGCATGGAGCAATGATCTAGGTGGAGTTAAATAGAGCAGCCAGCTAACGAATTAACCTCATCACCTGTAGAAGGAAACTCAGAAGCCGCAGCTCCACTCACACCCACCAGAGGAAGCCCATGGACAGAACCAGCCGAAGTACCATTCATGACCACAGGAGGGAGCTTGACAACAGAATTCACAACAGGGTATATGGACACGAGACTATGGGATGGAGGATGTGTATGATGGGTATATGGGCACGGGACTATGGGATGAAGGTTATGTATGATCGGTATATGGGCATGGAACTATGGTATGGAGGATGTGTGATGGGTATATGGGCACAAGACTATGGGATGGAGGATATGTATGGTGGGCATATGGGCACGGGACTAATGGATGGAGGATGTGTATGGTGAGCATATGGGTACAGGACTATGGGATGAAGGTTATGTATGATGGGTATATGGGCACGGGACTATGGGATGGAGGATGTGTGATGGGTATAAGGGAACGAGACTATGGGATGGAGGATATGTACGATGGGTATATGGGCATGGGACTATGGGATGGAGGATGTGTATGATGGGAATATGGGCACGGGACTATGGAATGGAGGATATGTATGATGGGTATATGGGCACGGGACTATGGGATGGAGGATAATCATTATAATTTCTTATAACTAACCAAAGTTATTTACTATGCCCGGGCAACACTGGACTCTTCAGCTAGTCTATATATATATATAAAAACGAGTGTATGTGTGTGTGTATCAACGATGATCTCATAAAAGTTGCCATGACGAAGATGATGTCATAATGGTTGCCATGGCAAAGATGATGTCATAATAGGTTGCAATGGTGACGGTGATGCCATAATGGTTGCCATGGTGACGATGATGTCATAATAGGTTGTAAAGGTGACGGCTATGTAATAATGGTTGCCATGGTGACAATGGTGTCATAATAAGTTGCAACGGCGACAATGATATCAGAATGGTTGCCATGGTGAAGATGATGTCATAATGGGTATATGGACACGGAACTATGGGATGGAGGATATGTATGATGGGTATATGGCATGGGACTAAGGGATGGATGATGTGTGATGGGTATTTGGGCACGGAACTATGGGATGGAGGATATGTATGATAGGTATATGGACACGAGACTATTGGATGGAGGATGGGTATATAGGCATGGGACTATGGAATGAAGGATGTGTATGATGGGTATATGGGCACAGGACTATGGGATCGAGGATGCGTGATGAGTATATGGGCACAGGACTATGGGATGGAGGATATGTATGATGGGTATATGGACACGGGACTATGGGATGAAGGTTGTGTATGATGGGTATATGGGCACAGGACTATGGGATGGAAGATCTATAATATAACGCTGGGAGCGTCACTCTGTCCGAAGCCTTTATAGACTGCGCAAGCGCAAGCGCCGGCGCAGTCTGGACCCCACAGAGTGACTCACAGAGTGACTCACAGACCCACAGAGCTCCCAGGAGATTGCGGTATGCGTAAGCACTGAACGCACACCGCGATCTTCAATGAAGAGGCAGGGACGTGGCAGGAGGGTAAGTATAGGTATATTCACCTGTCTGTCCCGTTCCAGCGCTGCGCGCCGCTCCATATTCCGGGTCCTCTGCCTGTGACGTTCACAGTTCAGAGGGCGCGATGACGCGCTTAATGCGCGCTGCCCTCTGACTGAACAGTCACAGCCAGAGGACCCGGAACACGGAGCGACGCGCAGCGCTGGAACGGGACAGACAGGTGTTATGATCTGGTGGCCTAGGAGCAGCATGAGACGGACTCTGGAGAACGTGGTCCCTGTACTGACCGCAAACCCTGATCTAGCAGCGCAACTAGAAGTAGCCGTGGGGGGTACCTAACACTCCCTAGACCCCTCGGCACAGATTAAGATCTAACTACCCCTAAAGGCAGAAACAGGAAACCTATCTTGCCTCAGAGAAAATCCCCAAAGGATAGATAGCCCCCCACAAATATTGACTGTGAGAGGAGAGGGAAATAACATACGCAGATATGAAATCAGATTTTAGCATAGGAGGCCATACTAGCTAAAAAGAAAGAAAAGAACAGAGTACTATGCGGTCAGTACAAAAACACTAGAAAATATCCACCGCAGAAAATACAGATCACCACATCTGACTTAAGACATGGGGGGTATATCTGCATCTCCAGAGAAATAGCTAGGCTGCAAAAAATCCTTCACAGACTAAGCTGGACAAAACAAAAACATGAAAAATGCACGGAACTATAAAGTCCACTGCAGGTGGACAGAAAAAACCAAGCAGGACTTATCTTAGTAGAAAAGCACAGCAAACTGGAGGGACCAGCAGGGAAGTGAATCCTTCCAGAACAATGGACAACTGGCACTGACTAAAGGATCCTGCAAAGCTATATACCCCAGTCAGTTTTGCAATTAGTAGATACACCTGTCCACTCCTGCAGGCCATCTTCTTCACCGTTGGGAGCGGGATTTTTTTTTGTTGCTAAGAAGGATGGCTCCTTGAGACCCTGTATTGATTATCACCTCTTGAATAAGATCACGGTCAAGTTTCAATACCCTTTACCTTTGCTTTCCGATTTGTTTGCTAGGATTAAGGGGGCTAGTTGGTTTACTAAGATTGACCTTCGGGGGGCATATAATCTTGTTCGTATTAAGCAGGGTGATGAATGGAAAACTGTGTTTAATACGCCCGAAGGCCATTTTGAATACCTTGTGATGCCATTCGGGCTCACTAATGCTCCATCTGTTTTTCAGTCCTTCATGCATGATATCTTCCGGACTTATATTGATAAATTCTTGATTGTATATTTGGACGATATTTTGATTTTTTCCGATGATTGGGAGTCTCATGTGGAACAGGTCAGGATGGTATTTCAGATCCTTCATGACAATGCTTTGTTTGTGAAGGGGTCTAAGTGTCTCTTTGGGGTGCAGAAGGTTTCTTTTTTGGGCTTCATTTTTTCTCCCTCATCTATGGAGATGGATCCGGTTAAGGTTCAAGCCATTCATGATTGGATTCAACCCACATCTGTGAAGAGCCTTCAGAAATTTTGGGGTTTTGCAAATTTTTATCGCCGTTTCATTGCTAACTTCTCCAGCGTGGTTAAACCCTTGACTGATTTGACGAAGAAAGGCGCTGATGTGGCGAATTGGTCCTCTGCGGCTGTCTCTGCCTTTCAGGAGCTTAAACGCCGATTTACTTCTGCTCCGGTGTTGCACCAACTGGATGTTTCTCTTCTGTTTCAGGTTGAGATTGACGCTTCTGAGATTGGGGCAGGGGCCGTTTTGTCTCAGAGGGATTCTGTTGGTTCCTTGATGAAACCGTGTGCCTTCTTTTCCCGTAAGTTTTCGCCTGCTGAATGAAATTATGATGTCGGCAATCGGGAGTTGTTGGCTATGAAGTGGGCGTTTGAGGAGTGGCAACATTGGCTTGAGGGAGCTAAACACCGTATTGTGGTCTTGACCGATCATAAGAATCTGATTTACCTCGAGTCTGCCAAACGGCTGAATCCTAGACAGGCTCGATGGTCCTTGTTTTTTTTTCCCGTTTTGATTTCGTGGTTTCGTATCTTCCGGGTTCTAAGAATATTAAGGCTGATGCCCTCTCTAGGAGTTTTTTGCCTGATTCTCCTGAGGTCCTTGAACCGGTCGGCATTCTGAAAGAAGGGTTGGTCCTTTCTGCCATTTCCCCTGATTTCCCCTGATTTACGATGGGTTCTTCAGGAATTTCAGGCTGACAGACCTGACCGCTGTCCAGTGGGGAAACTGTTTGTTCCTGACAGATGGACTAGTAGAGTGATTTCTGAGGTTCACTGTTCTGTGTTGGCTGGTCATCCTGGTATTTTTGGTACCAGAGATTTGGTTGGTAGGTCCTTTTGGTGGCCTTCTTTGTCACGTGATGTGCGTTCTTTTGTGCAGTCCTGTGGGATTTGTGCGCGGGCCAAGCCTTGTTGTTCCCGTGCTAGTGGGTTGCTTTTGCCATTGCCGGTCCCTGAGAGGCCCTGGACGCATATTTCTATGGATTTTATTTCTGATCTTCCGGTTTCCCAGAGGATGTCGGTTATCTGGGTTGTTTGTGACCGGTTCTCTCAGATGGTTCATTTGGTGCCTTTGCCTAAATTGCCTTCCTCTTCAGATTTGGTTACGTTGTTTTTTCAGTATGTGGTTCGTTTGCATGGCATTCCGGAGAATATTGTGTCCGACAGAGGTTCCCAGTTTGTTTCTAGGTTTTGGCGGGCCTTTTGTGCTAGGCTGGGCATTGATTTGCCTTTTTCTTCTGCATTTCATCCTCAGACAAATGGCCAGACCGAGCGAACTAATCAGACTTTGGAGACTTATTTGAGATGCTTTGTGTCTGCTGATCAGGATGATTGGGTGGTCTTCTTGCCATTGGCCGAGTTTGCCCTTAATAATCGGGCTAGTTCGGCTACTTTGGTTTCGCCTTTCTTTTGTAATTTTGGTTTTCATCCTCGTTTTTCTTCTGGGCAGGTTGAGCCTTCTGACTGTCCTGGTGTGGATTCTGTGGTTGACAGGTTGCAGCAGATTTGGGCTCATGTGGTGGACAATTTGGTGTTGTCTCAGGAGGAGGCTCAACGTTTTGCTAACCGATGTCGGTGTGTTGGTTCCCGGCTTCGGGTTGGGGATCTGGTCTGGTTGTCTTCCCGTCATGTTCCCAAGAAGGTTTCTTCCCCTAAGTTTAAGCTTCGGTTTATTGGTCCTTATAGGATTTCTGGGATTATTAATCCGGTGTCTTTTCGATTGGCGCTTCTGGCCTCTTTTGCTATCCATAATGTCTTCCATAGATCTTTATTGCGGAAATATGTGGTGCCCGTTGTTCCCTCTGTTGATCCTCCGGCCCCTGTGTTGGTTGATGGGAAGTTGGAGTATGTGGTTGAGAAGATTTTGGATTCTCGTTTTTCGAGGCAGAGGCTTCAGTACCTTGTCAAATGGAAGGGTTATGGCCAGGAGGATAATTCTTGGGTTTTTGCCTCTGATGTCCATGCTGCTGATTTGGTCTGTGCCTTTCATCTGGCTCGTCCTGATCGGCCTGGGGGCTCTGGTGAGGGTTCGGTGACCCCTCCTCAAGGGGGGGTACTGTTGTGAATTCTGCTTTTGGGTTCCCTCCGGTGGTTGTAGGTGGTAATGCAGTTGTCCCTGGGTTGCAGTCCTGGTCAGGTGTACCTGCTGATTGCAGTTCTGACTGGGGTATTTAGGTGTGCAGGATTCATTAGTCCTTGCCAGTTGTCCATGGTTGTTGGGAGGTGTTGGACCTCTGTCTGGTTCCTCCTGTCTTGCTGCCAATTCAGCAAAGATAAGTGTCTGGTTTTGTTTCTGTGGCACACATGCTGTGTGCTTGATAATTCAGTGCTATTCATTTGTTTTTCTTGTCCAGCTTAGGTTGTGTCAGTATTTTCTCAGTCTTGTTGGATTCTCTGGAGTTGCAGATAAACGTTCCACGTCTTTAGTTAGATGGTGGAATTTTTTGTATTATCTGCTGTGGATATTTTTGGAAGGGTTTTAATACTGACCGCTTAGGATTCTGTCCTATCCTTTCCTATTTAGCTAGAGTGGCCTCTTTTGCTAAATCCTGTTTTCTGCCTGCATGTGTCTTTCCTCTCCTACTCCCAGTCAATATTCGTAGGGGGCTGCCTATCCTTTGGGGTTCTGCTCTGAGGCAAGGTAGAATTCCTATTTCCATCTATAGGGGTATTTAGTCCTCCGGCTGTGTCGAGGTGTCTAGGGTTTGTTAGGCACACCCCACGGCTACTTCTAGTTGCGGTGTTAGTTTAGGATTTGCGGTCAGTACAGTTTCCACCTACTCCAGAGAAAGTTTCATGTGGCTCCAAGGTCACCGGATCATAACAGCATATACTATGGAGCATCTTATGGGGCCATCAACCATAATGGAGCAGTGTACGGGGACATATACTATGGAGCATCTTATGGGGCCATAAACCTTTATGGAGCAGTGTATGGGGCATATACTATGGAGCATCTTATGGGGGCCATAAACCTTTATGGAGCAGTGTACGGGGGCATATACTATGGAGCATCTTATGGGGGCCATAAACCTTTATGGAGCAGTGTACGGGGCATATAATATGGAGCATCTTATGGGGGCCATAAACCCTTATTGAGCAGTGTACGGGGTCATATACTATGGAGCATCTTATGGGGGCCATAAACCTTTATGGAGCAGTGTACGGGGACATATACTATGGAGCATCTCATGGGGGCCATAAACCTTTATGGAGCAGTGTCCGGGGCATATAATATGGAGCATCTTATGGGGGCCATAAACCTTTATGGAGCAGTGTACGGGGGCATATACTATGGAGCATCTTATGGGGGCTGTTATGAAAGGTAATTCAGTACCACAATGGACATAGAGGTCAGCGCACATACAGTGACCTGGCAATAATCCAAAAAACAAGAACGAGCTCTGAGACGTGGGAACTCTGTTGACCGCAATCCCTAATCCTCTCCAACCACACTAAAGGCAGCCGTGGATTGCGCCTAACGCTCCCTATGCAACTCGGCACGGCCTGAGAAACTAGCTAGCCTGAAGATAGAAAATAAGCCTACCTTGCCTCAGAGAAATACCCCAAAGGAAAAGGCAGCCCCCACATATAATGACTGTGAGTTAAGATGAAAAGACAAACTTAGAGATGAAATAGATTTAGCAAAGTGAGGCCCAACTCTCTGAACAGAGCGAGGATAGGAAAGGTAACTTTGCGGTCAACACAAAACCCTACAAATACCACGCAAAGGGGGCAAAAAGACCCTCCGTACCGAACTAACGGCACGGAGGTACACCCTCTGCGTCCCAGAGCTTCCAGCAAGCAGAAAAAAACAAATTGACAAGCTGGACAGAAAAAAACAGTAAACAAATAGCAAAGAGGAACTTAGCTATGCAGAGCAGCAGGCCACAGGAACGATCCAGGAGGAAACAGGTCCAATACTAGAACATTGACTGGAGGCCAGGATCAAAGCACTAGGTGGAGTTAAATAGAGCAGCACCTAACGACTTCACCACATCACCTGAGGAAGGAAACTCAGAAGCCACAGTACCACTTTCCTCCACCAACGGAAGCTCACAGAGAGAACCAGCCGAAGTACCACTCGTGACCACAGGAGGGAGCTCTGCCACAGAATTCACAACAGTACCCCATCCTTGAGGAGGGGTCACCGAACCCTCACCAGAGCTCCCAGGACGACCAGGATGAGCCATATGAAAGGCACGAACAAGATCGGGAGCATGGACATCAGAGGCAAAGACCCAGGAATTATCTTCCTGAGCATAACCCTTCCACTTAACCAGATACTGGAGTTTCCGCCTTGAAACACGAGAATCCAAAATCTTCTCCACAATATACTCCAACTCCCCCTCCACCAAAACCGGGGCAGGAGGATCAACAGATGGAACCATAGGTGCCACGTATCTCCGCAACAATGACCTATGGAATACGTTATGTATGGAAAAAGAATCTGGAAGGGTCAGACGAAAAGACACAGGACTAAGAACCTCAGAAATCCTATACGGACCAATAAAACGAGGTTTAAACTTAGGAGAGGAAACCTTCATAGGAATATGACGAGAAGATAACCAAACCAAGTCCCCAACCCGAAGTCGGGGACCCACACAGCGTCTGCGATTAGCGAAACGTTGAGCCTTCTCCTGGGACAAAGTCAAATTGTCCACTACATGAGTCCAAATCTGCTGCAACCTGTCCACCACAGTATCCACACCAGGACAGTCCGAAGACTCAACCTGCCCTGAAGAGAAACGAGGATGGAACCCAGAGTTGCAGAAAAACGGTGAAACCAAGGTAGCCGAGCTGGCCCGATTATTAAGGGCGAACTCAGCCAAAGGCAAAAAGGACACCCAGTCATCCTGATCAGCAGAAACAAAGCATCTCAGATATGTTTCCAAGGTCTGATTGGTTCGTTCGGTCTGGCCATTAGTCTGAGGATGGAAAGCCGAGGAAAAAGACAAGTCAATGCCCATCCTACCACAAAAGGCTCGCCAAAACCTCGAAACAAACTGGGAACCTCTGTCAGAAACGATATTCTCTGGAATGCCATGTAAACGAACCACATGCTGGAAAAACAATGGCACCAAATCAGAGGAGGAAGGCAATTTAGACAAGGGTACCAAATGGACCATCTTAGAGAAGCGATCACAGACCACCCAAATGACTGACATTTTTTGAGAGACGGGAAGATCTGAAATAAAATCCATAGAGATATGTGTCCAAGGCCTCTTCGGGACCGGCAAGGGCAAAAGCAACCCACTGGCACGAGAACAGCAGGGCTTAGCCCGAACACAAATCCCACAGGACTGCACAAAAGTACGCACATCCCGTGACACAGATGGCCACCAAAAGGATCTAGCCACTAACTCTCTGGTACCAAAGATTCCAGGATGACCAGCCAACACCGAACAATGAACCTCAGAGATAACTTTATTCGTCCACCTATCAGGGACAAACAGTTTCTCCGCTGGGCAACGATCAGGTTTATTAGCCTGAAATTTTTGCAGCACCCGCCGCAAATCAGGGGAGATGGCAGACACAATTACTCCCTCTTTGAGGATACCCGCCGGCTCAGATACACCCGGAGAGTCGGGCACAAAACTCCTAGACAGAGCATCCACCTTCACATTTTTAGAGCCCGGAAGGTATGAAATCACAAAGTCAAAACGGGCAAAAAACAACGACCAACGAGCTTGTCTAGGATTCAATCGCTTGGCGGACTCGAGATAAGTCAAGTTCTTATGATCAGTCAAGACCACCACGCGATGCTTAGCTCCTTCAAGCCAATGACGCCACTCCTCGAATTCCCACTTCATGGCCAGCAACTCTCGATTGCCCACATCATAATTTCGCTCAGCAGGCGAAAACTTCCTGGAAAAGAAGGCGCATGGTTTCATCACCGAGCAATCAGAACTTCTCTGCGACAAAACAGCCCCTGCTCCAATCTCAGAAGCATCAACCTCGACCTGGAACGGAAGCGAAACATCTGGTTGACACAACACAGGGGCAGAAGAAAAACGACGCTTCAACTCTTGAAAAGCTTCCACCGCAGCAGAAGACCAATTGACCAAATCAGCACCCTTCTTGGTCAAATCGGTCAATGGTTTAGCAATACTAGAAAAATTGCAGATGAAGCGACGATAAAAATTAGCAAAGCCCAGGAACTTTTGCAGACTTTTCAGAGATGTCGGCTGAGTCCAATTATGGATGGCTTGGACCTTAACAGGGTCCATCTCGATAGCAGAAGGGGAAAAGATGAACCCCAAAAATGAAACCTTCTGAACACCAAAGAGACACTTTGATCCCTTCACAAACAAAGAATTAGCACGCAGGACCTGAAACACCATTCTGACCTGCTTCACATGAGACTCCCAATCATCCGAGAAGATCAAAATGTCATCTAAGTACACAATCAGGAATTTATCCAGGTACTCTCGGAAGATGTCATGCATAAAGGACTGAAACACTGATGGAGCATTGGCAAGTCCGAATGGCATTACTAGATACTCAAAATGGCCCTCGGGCGTATTAAATGCAGTTTTCCACTCATCACCTCGCTTAATACGCACAAGATTATACGCACCACGAAGATCTATCTTGGTGAACCAACTAGCCCCCTTAATCCGAGCAAACAAATCAGATAACAATGGCAAGGGGTACTGAAATTTAACCGTGATCTTATTTAGAAGGCAGTAATCTATACAAGGTCTCAGTGAACCATCCTTCTTGGCTACAAAAAAGAACCCTGCTCCCAATGGCGACGACGACGGGCGAATATGCCCCTTCTCCAAAGACTCCTTCACATAACTCCGCATAGCGGCGTGCTCAGGCACAGATAAATTAAACAGTCGACCTTTTGGGAATTTACTACCAGGAATCAAATCGATAGCACAAACACAATCCCTATGCGGAGGTAGGGTATCGGACTTGGGCTCATCAAATAAATCCCGGTAATCAGACAAGAACTCAGGAACCTCAGAAGGGGTGGATGACGAAATAGTCAGAAATGGGACATCACCATGTACCCCCTGACAACCCCAGCTGGACACAGACATGGATTTCCAATCTAATACTGGATTATGGACTTGTAGCCATGGCAACCCCAACACGACCACATCATGCAGATTATGCAACACCAGAAAGCGAATAACCTCCTGATGTGCAGGAGCCATGCACATGGTCAGCTGGGTCCAGTACTGAGGCTTATTCTTGGCCAAAGGCGTAGCATCAATTCCTCTCAATGGAATAGGACACTGCAAGGGCTCCAAGAAAAATCCACAACGCCTAGCACACTCCAAGTCCATCAAATTCAGAGCAGCGCCTGAGTCCACAAATGCCATGACAGAATACGATGACAAAGAGCAGATCAAGGTAACAGACAGAAGAAATTTTGACTGTACCGTACCCATGGTGGTAGACCTAGCGAACCGCTTAGTGCGCTTAGGACAATCAGAGATAGCATGAGTGGAATCACCACAGTAGAAACACAGCCCATTCAGACGTCTGTGTTCTTGCCGTTCAACTCTGGTCAAAGTCCTATCGCACTGCATAGGCTCAGGTTTAAGCTCAGGTAATACCGCCAAATGGTGCACAGATTTACGCTCACGCAAGCGTCGACCGATCTGAATGGCCAAAGACATAGACTCATTCAGACCAGCAGGCATAGGAAATCCCACCATGACATCCTTAAGGGCTTCAGAGAGACCTTTTCTGAAAATAGCTGCGAGCGCACCTTCATTCCACTGAGTGAGTACGGACCACTTTCTAAATTTCTGACAATATACCTCTATTTCATCCTGACCCTGACACAGAGCCAGCAAATTCTTCTCTGCCT
This sequence comes from Ranitomeya imitator, assembly GCF_032444005.1. NCBI lineage: Eukaryota > Metazoa > Chordata > Amphibia > Anura > Dendrobatidae > Ranitomeya > Ranitomeya imitator. The sequence continues at coordinate 348,422,019 of NC_091282.1, read as the reverse complement.
GATCCACAGAATTAGGCTCATCGTACAGCAATCCGAGCACCAGGAAAAATGCATCGATATTACTTAATGCAGGATCTCCTGACGCAAGAGAAAATGCCCAGTCCTGAGGGTCGCCACGCAAAAAAGAAATAACGATCCTAACTTGTTGAACTGGGTCACCAGAGGAGCGAGGTTTCAAAGCCAGAAATAGTTTACAATTATTTTTGAAACTCAGAAATTTAGTTCTATCTCCAAAAAAACAAATCAGGAATAGGAATTCTCGGTTCTAACATAGAATTCTGAACCACAAAGTCTTGAATATTTTGTACTCTTGCCGTGAGCTGATCCACACATGAAGACAGACCTTTAATGTCCATTGCTACACCTGTGTCCTGAACCACCCAAATGTCTAGGGGAAAAAAAAGGCAAAACACAGTGCAAAGAAAAAAAAAATGGTCTCAGAACTTCTTTTTTCCCTCTATTGGGAATCATTAGTACTTTTGGCCTCCAGTACTGTTATGAAAGGTAATTCAGTACCACAATGGACATAGAGGTCAGCGCACATACAGTGACCTGGCAATAATCCAAAAAACAAGAACGAGCTCTGAGACGTGGGAACTCTGTTGACCGCAATCCCTAATCCTCTCCAACCACACTAAAGGCAGCCGTGGATTGCGCCTAACGCTCTCTATGCAACTCGGCACGGCCTGAGAAACTAGCTAGCCTGAAGATAGAAAATAAGCCTACCTTGCCTCAGAGAAATACCCCAAAGGAAAAGGCAGCCCCCACATATAATGACTGTGAGTTAAGATGAAAAGACAAACGTAGAGATGAAATAGATTTAGCAAAGTGAGGCCCAACTCTCTGAACAGAGCGAGGATAGGAAAGGTAACTTTGCGGTCAACACAAAACCCTACAAATACCACGCAAAGGGGGCAAAAAGACCCTCCGTACCGAACTAACGGCACGGAGGTACACCCTCTGCGTCCCAGAGCTTCCAGCAAGCAGAAAAGAACAAATTGACAAGCTGGACAGAAAAAAACAGCAAACAAATAGCAAAGAGGAACTTAGCTATGCAGAGCAGCAGGCCACAGGAACGATCCAGGAGGAAACGGGTCCAATACTAGAACATTGACTGGAGGCCAGGATCAAAGCACTAGGTGGAGTTAAATAGAGCAGCACCTAACGACTTCACCACATCACCTGAGGAAGGAAACTCAGAAGCCGCAGTACCACTTTCCTCCACCAACGGAAGCTCACAGAGAGAACCAGCCGAAGTACCACTCGTGACCACAGGAGGGAGCTCTGCCACAGAATTCACAACAGGGGGCCATAAACCTTTATGGAGCAGTGTACGGGGGCATACACTATGGAGCATCTTATGGGGGCCATAAACCTTTATGGAGCATTGTACGGGGCATATACTATGGATCATCTTATGGGGGCCATAAACCTTTATGGAGCAGCATATGGGGCATATGGATGGGTGCAGCAAATTACAGAACGGTGGCGCAGGATGGGAGCAGCACATGACAGAACGGGGGTGCAGGATGGAAGCAGCACATGACAGAACGGGGGCGCAGGATGGGAGCAGCACATGACAGAACGGGGGTGCAGGATGGAAGCAGCACATGACAGAACGGGGGCGCAGGATGGCAGCAGCACATGACAGAACGGGGGTGCAGGATGGAAGCAGCACATGACAGAACGGGGGCGCAGGATGGAAGCAGCACATGACAGAACGGGGGCGCAGGATGGGAGCAGCACATGACAGAACGGGGGCGCAGGATGGCAGCAGCACATGACAGAACAAGGGTGCAGGATGGAAGCAGCACATGACAGAACGGGGGCGCAGGATGGGAGCAGCACATGATAAGATAGGGACGCAGGATGGGAGCAGCAAATGACAGAATGGAGGCGCAGGATGGGTGCAGCACATGTCAGAATGGAGGCGCAGGATGGGTGCAGCACATGTCAGAATGGGGGCGCAGGATGGGAGCAGCACATGTCAGAATGGGGGCGCAGGATGGGAGCAGCACATGACAGAATGGGGGCGCAGGATGGGTGCAGCACATGACAGGATGGGGACGCAGGATGGAGCAGCACATGACAGGATGGGGGCGCAGGATGGAGCAGCTCATGACAGGATGGGGACGCAGGATGGAGCAGCACATGACAGGATGGGGGCACAGGATGGAGCAGCACATACCAGGACGGAGACAATTTACCAATATAAATGCTCGCCACCCGGGCGTAGAACGGGCTCAATAGCTAGTAATCATTATAGTTTGCTATAACCAACCACAGTTAGTTACTATGCCCTGGCAACGTCAGGCTCTTCAGCTAGTCTATCTATATATATAAAACAAGTGTGTGTGTATCAACAAGATGGCATAATGGTTGCCATGGTAAAGATGATCACAAAAAGCGACAGTGTAGAGTAGCCACACGATAGACATACCCTCTGGGTCAAAAGTAGAATCAGCTGTGGAGGATATCCACTATTAAAACATAGTTTTTAATTAAACAAGTTTAAAATATTGCACACCAAAAATTAGACACAAACAAAAACAAAAATAAGTGCTCAAGTGAACCAGTACTCAAGATTAAAATGTGGATTGGTCTCACCAAAGATGACGGACATACGATGGTATACTTCCAGCTGTAGGAATAGGGTCCGGGGTTGTGGAATAGAGGCAGGGCTCAGAATGTACTATCTACCCTGTGTACCCCTGTGTAACTCCTGTCCTCACAAGGACAGGCCCCAAATGGACCCTATTATGGGTAACTGCCACACCAAAGTGTAAATGAAGACAAGGTTCTTTCTTCTCCCAAACTAATATCCTTTTCCTCCCTACGCGTTTCAACTCCAGTCACGGAGAATCATCAGGGGAGTTCAATAGAGGTACGTGCCAATAGGCAATAGTCCAAATAGAAGTCCGTACATATCATGGGTCCCGCAGTGGCTAGGTGCCCCAAAGTAAAAATGACTATCTGTGTCCGTAGTCTAAGATAAGTCCTCACCTGTCTCAAAGAAGTCTCTTTTTAAATACAAATCGGCCCTCCCACATTGGATGACGTAAAAATGATAGTAGCTGGTAAAGAACGGAATGGACCCAGATAACGCCGCATTAAGAAAAGATGGAGATGCATATTCCCAGTATGTAGGATCGCTGGCGTGCCCGTCCAGTATTTGCGCATAGCGCATCAGGCACATGTGTACTCACAGTTCAAGCGCCACATTAGACACGTCACAGTTTTACCGGTACCCGCCCCTACCTCCTGTAAATGCGCTCATAGGGGTAGAGCACAGGGTAGTCGGAGGGGGCTGAGTGTGGAAGTAGGGAGATGTACTCACCGCACAAAAGTACCGAGGTATCGGAGCGGCAAAGTGTACCTACACGTGGAGCGCGTGTATAACGGATGTTGACCCGCCATGTTGTATACGTCACATCCTGGTCAGTGTCGGCCTGTTACTTCGGTCTATGCATTCCACACATTGGAACGCATGCTGGTTGGCACACATGATGTCATATTGAATGCGTCACTACACGGCGCCAATCCCAACATTAGCACCAGATGGTGCCGAGGCGCTGAATCGTTGAAGTGCCAGACCATAATCAATGAAAGTAAATACACGGGGGGGATTACACATATATATAACCTCCTAGAGGAAGGCAAGGGGACAAAATGATGTTAAATGGGGACAAATTAATAAGTTTTTCAAGTCCGGATAGCTAGTAAGCTCACTAGTGGAACAGATGAAGGTTGCCATGTAACACTTATAAGAAAGCCAGTGGGCACAATAAGACATAGACATATGACCCATTATGGACTTGTACGATGCAGAGACCATGAGACATATATGAGTAGGTAGTGAGGAGCATAGACCAACTAAATAAAACAGTTGAGTGCCCAAATATATGGTAGCCCAATATCCGAATAATGGTGTCACATCCAGCAATCGGGTCGACACTTAGTCAAAAAGTAGATAGATAGGGCTAGTCTGGGAAGTGGCAGTGGCTAGATCCCAATAGGGTCATTGTAGACCATCATCTTGCTTTATTTGGCCATGTTGTCTGGCTAGGGGCCCGTTAAACAAAACCAAAATGTAGTCTCATACATAAACACAAACACATAAAAGGCATAAATGTAGAGTGTGGGAGAGGGGAAGGGAGGAGGGAGGGGATGGGGAGGGAGGGAAACACGGGGGGACGAGGATGGGGAGGAGATGAAGGCATAGATTTTAGAAAGCAGCCATAACTGAGTTGCTCATTTAAGCCCCAGGGTTGGCATGTATCCAGGAGAAAAATCCAACTTGCCTCTCTCTGTAGAAGTATCCGATCAAAATCCCCCCCCTAGGGGGCATATGTACTCTGTCAATTCCCATAAACCGTAGTAGTACCTTGGAGTCACCTCCATGTGTACCATTAACATGCTTAGCAATCGGGGTATCTCTCTTGTTGCGTACGTCACCAAGGTGTTCGCCCACCCGTCTTCTGAACTCTCTGGTGGTTTTTCCTATATAGGTAATACCACACACACACACATGGCCCTATAGATGATACCAGTAGTTTTACAGTTAATGAATTCTCTAATGACAAAGGTCTGTTGTGTGTTGTCATCAAAAAATTCCTTTCCGGTGATAATGGATTCACACGCCACGCAGGTCCCGCATTTGAAACAACCTGCTGTTTTTTTTAGGTGACCATGTCTCCTACTTGGGTTTGGTGAAGTGACTGTGTACAAGTCTGTCTCCCAAAGTCCTTCCCCTCCGGTAGACGATATTTGGTTCTTTCCCAAGAACGTCCTCCAGATCCCCATCCATCCCCAATATCTCCCAATGTTTCTTCAGGATGTTCCTGACAGACGCTGCCCCATTATTAAAAGTCCAAATCAATCTAGTTTCCTTGGATGTTTCCTCCTCCATACTTCGGGGCGTAAAGAGAGTTCCCCTCTCTAGTCCATTGGCATACCAGAAGGCCTCCCTCAGAATCCAGTCTGGGTATCCCCTAGTCAGGAACCTCTGCCTGAGGTCATCCGCCTTGGTTTTGAAATCCCCCTGACTGGAGCAGTTGCGACGTAGCCTCAAGTACTGACCTTTTGGGATTCCCTTTTCCAGGGAATAAGGATGGTGGCTATCCCATCTCAATAATGAGTTGGTTGCAGTAGGTTTCCTGTAAACAGTAGTTTCTAGACAGTCTCCCCTCTCTGATTTTGTGATGAGGATATCGAGGAAGGGTAACTTATCCTCTTGTATCTCATATGTGAATCTTAAACCAATCTCATTCCTGGTTAGAGATGCAATAAAGTCACAGAAGGCATCTTTTGTGCCCCTCCAGAGTATAAAGATATCATCAATATACCTGACCCATAGGTCAACAAGGGCCAGGGAATCCTCGTATGTCTCCGAGAAGGCAATGCTATCCTCCCACCAGCCCAGGAACAGATTAACGTAAGTTGGCACACATGGACTACCCATGGCGGTGCCCCTGAGCTGGTGGAGGATTTTGCCGTCAAAGCAAAAATAATTGTTGTTCAACACAAAGTCAAGGAGGGTGATAACCAACTCGTTATGAGCCCTGTACTGACATCCCCTAGTATTGAGGAAATGTTGTACCCCCCGAATTCCGCAATGATGTGGAATTGAGGAATACAGAGCCTCAACATCAATGATGGCTACGAGGGTGCCAGGTTCGAGGGAGATGCCTTCTAGTCTCCGAAGTAGATCCATGGTGTCTCTCACATAGGAGAGGAGTGAGGTCCCAAACGGTCTCAAGATTCTGTCAATGTAAATGCCCACATTTTGCCCAACACTCCCTATCCCCGAGACGATAAGTCTGCCTTTAAGTGGATCCAGGCCCTTGTGGACCTTTGGGAGGGCATAAAAGGTGGGCATAACCAGATGAAGGGGTAAGAGAAATGAAAACTCGTCTTCACTAATTAGTTTCTCATTTTTTGCTTTGGACAGAATCGTCCTTAAGTCTGACAGACATTTAGTGGTTAGGTTTTGTGTCACACGAGCATATGTAGTCTGGTCATTTAATAGTGATAAGCACATATCCCTATACTTGTCAATCCCCATCACGACCACATTACCACCCTTATCAAATGGTTTGAAAATCAGTGATTTATCCATTTCCAATCCCCGAAGAGCATCCATTTGTTCCCTACTAAGATTATGTCGGGATTGATTATGGGCAAATTCTTTAATATCACTGGTACTGAGATTCAGGAAGACGTCGATGGCAGATAGATCCCCCCAACCGGTGCCATCTTTTTGCTAGGATTTATGAGTTGGGCAAAGGGGCCATGTCCATCATTTGTGGCTGGCGTAGTATCCAGGCCTGCCAGGAGTTGTACGTCAGATAACATATCAGAGGGAATACTTAGTTCGCAGCACGTTTTTCTATCCTTCTGTTTGAAGAACTTAAGTTTCCTGACGAACAGATTTAAGTCCTTAATCATGTCAAAAAGTACAAAGTCAGAGCTGGGTACAAATGACAGTCCCTTAAAAATGACCGACATTTCGGCAGTCGTAAGTTGTCTATCTGATAGGTTTAAAACCTGTGACTCTCCTCCCTGTTGAAGGGATTGCGGCTTCGGAGTTGATAACGCTGGTCTAAAAAAACAGTCCTAGGGATGGAGGACTGAAATCTATCTCCTCTGCGGAATCCGCTCCCCCTCCCCCTCTGTTGACCCCTTTGGGTAGACCCTCTGGCCTCTGTGTCTGAGAGGTCTGTCTCCGTGGAGGACAGATCTGTCTTCCTCTCTCCTCTGTCCGTTCTGTCCACCACCACCAGATATATTTTATTGTCTTTATAATCTTGCAGATCTCTGAGGTTTTGTTTATGCTTTCTTTCCTTTAGGTTATACTGAAATTTTTCAGTGGAGTTCTGTAATTGACTCTCCTTGACAGTGAAGTCACTTTCAGATTTAAATTTCTTTGTAATTTCGATTTGTTCTTTAAGTTTGTTGTTCAACCTCTCCAAGTTATTTTTTTCCTCATTAACCAGGATCTGCATAAACCTCAGAGAGCTGCAAGTCGCCTCCTTTTCCCAGAGGCTCATAAGCTGGGGGGTCCTGCACCGTGCTGCTGGGATGAGGGAGATGCGTAAACCTCTTGGGACAATACCGTTTTTGATATAGTTCTCTAGGCTTTGTAGTTCCCACCAAGAGACTATTTGTTCCTTATACACTCTATTCAAATCTTTGAAGGCTGAAGTATATGTGGGTGTATATTTCTTTTGCGAAAATGCCTTCTCCGAAAAAATGTCTTTGGCTTCAGTGAGCCATAGTTCTGTATTAGGACATCGTCCTCTCCCTCCCCTCTTCTGACGCGTCGGAGGTGGGCGGGAGTTGATGACGTGGGACGCCAGACCCGCCGCTTCCGGTTTTGTGTCTGATGGATGCCAGCGCCATACCCACCACTGCACTTAAAAAGCTGGCACCTTGTCCCCCTTACTACCATAACCCACAGGAAGAAGCTACATGCGAAACGCGCGTCGGGGTTTCCTCTCTCCCAGCAATCCCCATAAACGCAGGTAATAATATGGTGTTACTGCCTTTTTAATATTTATATTGGCACTTATGAATGGCTTTCTTGTACTTACATTTATCTTGGAATTACGCACTTGCACTGTACTAAAAGCCATTCTTAGCCTTTATAGGATCTCCTTCAATAGACCCCATGTACTGATATACCTTTTGGAGGCCATGCACTTGCACTTTAATAGTTTGTAGTTTCTGATTGTATAGGCAGTTTGTGTATTTACTGTGAAACCTATTCCTTATAATCCAGAACCTGCTGTTTCAACGTGTGTAATATGTATTGAAACCACTTGGCAAATTGGAATTTGCATGTGATTGTTATCACTACCTATGCCATGGGTTGCTTGGAGCTCACTTTGCCCTGTTTGAGTCCCTTATGTACACTGATGATTTTTGATTTTAACTTATTGTGAATAAAATATCTTGATTTTACTTTTCGGTCTTGTACTTCCCTTCTTCTTTGGAGTCATGTATTTTTTGGAAGTATACCATATGATAATTTTAGTCTTTAATCTTTGGGTATTTCATGTCATAATAGGTTACAATTGCGACAGTGATGTCATAATGGTTGCCATGGTGATGATGATGTCAGAATGGCTGCCATGGCGAAGATGATGTCATAATGGGTATATGGGCACGGAAATATGAGATAGAAGATGTGTGATGGGTATATGGGCACGAAACTATGGGATGGAGGATATGTATGATGGGTATAAGGGCACGGGACTATGGGATGTACGATGGGTAAGATAAGGATATTTTGGCACGGGACTATAAGATGGAGGATAATCATTATAAATTATTATACCTAACCACAGTTAGTTACTATGCCATGTATGTGTGTGTGTGTGTATTAACGATGATGTCATAATGGTTGCCATGGCGACAATGATAGCATAAAGGTTCCCATGGCGAAGATGATGTCATAATGGTTCCCATGGTGATGATGTCATAATATTTTGTAATGGTGACGGTTATGTCATAATGGTTGCCATGGTGACGATGATGTCATAATAAGTTGCCATGGCGACCATGATGTCAGAATGGTTGCCATGGCAAAGATGATAGCATTGTTATGGAACTGCAACACAGAACTAGGATAGAAGGGGGAAAACTGACCCTGCACTGAGACTAGGCTGATACCCTATGATGGAGTGGGCGACCCTTTCCTTGTGAATAGACCCATCAACGATCCTAGGTTAATCTCAAGCAAAGACCTATAGATAGGGGAAAGGAGGTCCCTAACAGATCTAAGGATTGGGTATAAAAACAGGTCACCTCCTATTAGAAAATACAGAGAAGCCTGCAGAAGCCAACAGAAAACAGAAACTAAGGATAGCAGAACTGGGGGTCCCAGAACTGCACAATATCAAACACAGAAAGCTATCAAAGCACCTAGCCAGAACTCTAGCGGATTAACACTGTTGTCCAGCAAGGACTGGAGAGGCCAGTGCTAGGTAATAAAGGGTGATACAATCACCTGACCTAAGACAACCCAGCACTAGGGGAAAAAGACCAGCAGCCAGAAACCACAACAAGATGGTCGATGGTCAAAAACAAAACAGATTCTAACAGTACCTCCCTTTTTACGAGGCCTCTTGGCCGAGCCTTATTCGGAAATCTCCTGTGAAAAGCCTTAATCAGCTTTGAGACCGAGACGTTCTCAGCTTTCACCCACGAATTAGCCTCGGGACCGAAACCCTTCCAGGACACGAGATACTGCAACCTTCCTCTGTGCCACCTGGAATCTAAAATGCGTGAAATCTCAAACTTGCCATCCTCATTAACTGGAGGAACAGTCAGCATCGCCTCCTTATCTGGTGTATCAACTTTCTTCAGTAAAGATACATGAAAAACTGAATTAATTCTCCAGGATGAGGGGATATCTAATCTCACTGCTGCCGAGTTGACAACCTGAACCACTTTGAAGGGTCCTACAAATTTGCCTCTTTCAGATTATGGCGTACATTGGTCCAAACCCTGTCCAAATTTCCAGAAAAACTCTCTTCCTCAGGCACTGCTGCCCTAATCTTAGAAAATGGACCGAAAGATGGATGGCTCCCTGTACAGCAAAAAAAGGAGAACACCCAGCAGAGGAAGACATGATTATTAACAGCAAACTCAGCTAGTGGTAGATAGTCCGACCACATCTCCTGATTGTCTGCTGCAAAATATCTCAAAAACTGCCCGACATCCTGGTTCTTCCTTTTGGTCTAACCATTGGACTCCGGATGATAACCTGACGAAAATGACAAATGAACCTTTAATCTGTCACAAAAGCACGCCAAAAGCGAGCCACAAACTCAGGTCCTCTATCGGAAACAATGTCCGTGGGAACCCCATGGAGCCTGACAATCTATTTCACTAATGCCTTAGCTAGAGTCTTGGCACAGGGTAATTTATTGAACGGGACCAGATGACACATCTTACTAAATAGGTCCACAACATCCCAGATGACAGAAAAACCCTCAGAGACTGGCAAATCGGTGATAAAATCCATAGCAAGATGTGACCATGGCGAACTAGGAACCTCCAAAGGGCACAGCAACCCTGCAGCCGGGGCATGTGAGGCCTTCAACCTAGTGCACATAGTACACTGACGCACCCACTTGATGATTTCTCTTTGCCACCCTGGCCACCAGAAACTTCAAACAATCGACTTTCTAGTTTCTGAAATCCCTGGATGACCAGCCAACCGAGGCTCATGACATTCAGCAAACAAAGCTCTCCGCAAGGTTCTAGGCACCAATAAGTTACCATACGGAGTGTTAGTTGGTGAAGGATTCTGGGCCTCTAGGATGCCACTCTCCAACTCAGAACCCAATGCTACCACCACCATCCCTTTCTGCAAAATACATTCCTCCTTCTCAGTATTAACTGCTGGAGAGAAACTACGAGACAAAGCATCCGCTTTAACATTCTGCTTTAACATTCTTTGTCCCAGGGATATATGTTACGGAGAAATGAAACTGGGCAAAAAACAGTGCCCAACTATTTTGACGGGCATTCAAACGTTTAGCAGCATCCAGATATATCAGATTCTTATGATCAGTAAAAACCTGTATCGGATGTCTAGCCCCCTCCAAAAAATGTCGCCAATGCTCAAACGCAAGTTTAATAGTCAGCAACTCTCTGTTCCCAACATCACAGTTGAGCCCAGTCTCCGAAAAAATTTTAGAAAAGAAAACACAGGGATGCACCCCATCCTCTCCCTCCTGGGACAGAACTGCCCCCACCCCTACTGAAGAGGCATCAACCTCTACCAGAAATGGCTTGGTCTCATCTGTCTGGATAAAAGCAGGAGCAGAGCTAAATCTCTCCTTGAGATGCTCAAAAGCTTTAACAGCTTCAGAAGACCATTGGACAGTATTAGAACCCTTCTTGGTGAGATCAGTTATAGGTTTAGCGATCACAGAAAAATTCTTTATGAATTTTCTGTAATAATTAGCAAACCCTCAGGGGCGTAGCTAGGGGTTCAGCTCAGGGGGGGCGAAAAATCTGAGTGGGCCTCTAACCAGTAGCCCTGATTGCAACTGAGGTGGCGCACTCTATTTGTGGTTATAGGAGAACCTCAGCAGATTATAGTGCTGTAACTGAAAAAATCTCTATACAAAAAACAATACTGATATTACCGCCATATGTTGACGTCATAATGGTAGATACCAGTGCTGCAGAATATACAAGAGTTTACAATACAGTTACAGACAATAACTTACAGGTGATGTTCTTTTTGATAACCATTCACTTTTACACCTTACTCAGACCAATATGACGACTTCTCCAACCAGGTCTCCTCTGCAGAGATTACAACAAAGACAAATTTGACCTCTTTCACATTTCCAGCCCAGTACCCATCTATCTCCAACCTGCACAAACTACTCAACCCAATACTGAGCCACTGCTGTTGCATGTGTCCCTACTATTGCTCCTGCTGTGTGATACAAAAGCAATGCTGCTCATATTGCCTCACATAATAATGCCATCATTGGGACATTTACAAAGTAGAATGTCTCTTTTGTGCCCTCACAGTAGCCCCCACACTGTATATAGGTCCCCATACTGTATGATGGCCCCCACAGTAGCCTTTAAACTGTACTGTATAATGGCCTCCGCATTAGATCCCATGCTGTATAATGACCCTTACATTTCCTCCCATGCTGTATAATGACCCCCGCATTAGCTCATCTGCTGTATAATGGCCTCCAAATTAGCTCTAACACTGTATGATGGGTCCCAAAAATAGCTAACATGCTGTATGCTGGCTCCACATTAGCTCCCATACTGTATAATGACCCCTGCATTAGCTCTCACGCAGTATACTGGCTCCCGCATTAGCTCACCTGCTGTATAATGACCCCCGAATTAGCTCTAACACTGTATAATGGCCCCCGCTGTACCTCCCATGCCTTTGATTCTGGTCTCTGTCGGTCCCTATTTGTGGGCTACAACTTGCACAGTCCTGACGTATATGACAAAGGGCTAAATAGGAGAAAACAGAAACAGCCAGTAGGTGTGTATAGAGGCCAGCGTATGTGAATAGCTCCCTTAATGTACCCAGGTAACCCTAAAAGAAATACTAGACATAGAAATAGAAAGACAATACCCCAAAGAGGGGACCGGAAAGAAAGAGGGAATCAGAAGAGAGAGAGGTAAAATATTACTCATGTAAAGAAGAAAGTGCACCCCCTGGTAGGTCTTCTCTTTTATTCCCTTTTCTGCCTTTGGGGGGTCTTGATGTCCAGACTGAGTATACGTTCAGGGGTCTATATGTGATCATCTATACGTACCTACTGACTGTTTGTATTTTCTTCTATTTGGCTCTTTATCATATATATATTCATCCTTAACTTTGTGGGGATTATTTTTTTTAATAAAAACTTATATAATTGGGTTTTCATGCTTGCCACCCTGGATTTACAATATGAGATGATAGGACCCTCACCCCGGCTACAGGACCAAGTCACAGGGTGTGTGTGTATAGATAGATAGATAGATAGATAGATAATAGATAGATAGATAGATGATAGATTGATAATAGATAGATAATGGATAGATAGATAGATAGATAGATAGATTGATATGAGATAGATAGATAGATAATAGATAGATAATGGATAGATAGATGATAGATAGATAATGGATAGATAGAAGATAGATAGATAGATAATAGATAGATAGATAATAGATAGATAGATAATAGATAATGGATAGATAGATGATAGATAGATAATAGATAGATAGATAGATAGATAGATAGAGAGTGAGACTTTAAAGCAGCACTAGCAAACAGTGTGTAATATACAGCTGCTACACCCAAACATTCCAGGCATTTACCGATCTTCAATGTAGCAGCAAAAAAAATGAAAAAACAGTTTTGGTTCTCCTGGATAATGGTTCTCAGTAGAACCAACATGTGGCTGAGCCCCAATGGGCTACTAAAACACTATTTTTTTTATTTTGTCAATGGTGCCCTGCCTCAGATACAAGACCACTACAAGAAAATAAACAATCCAGGACTTGTAAGGAGGGGAGCAGCGTCCTGCCCCCTCCTCACTGCACAGACACAACCCAAGCTCTAAATACAGCACCACCTTGTCTTGTCTTGCTCCTCTCCAGCCGGAAGAAGCAGCCAGTGCTCTGGGCTCTCGTGCAGTCTCTCGTGCAGACACACAGGGTGCAATGGGGGCGTGTGCTATAGAACAGACAGCGGTAGTGCAGGGAGATTATGTCTCCCCACACTACAGTGGAGAGAACTACATCGGAGTGCTGCATAAGCCCGCATAGTTAACAGCTGCAGTAACTCTGAGTGGGCCCCCTCAGAGCAAGGGGCCCGGGGCGACCGCACCCTCTGCCCCCCTGGTAGCTACGCTACTGCAAACCCTAAAAATCTCTGAACTGACTTCAAACATTCAGGCCTAGGCCACTCCAGCACTGCCTGAACCTTCACCGGATCCATCTCAATCCCATCACTGGAGACAAGATACCCCAAAACATTAATTTTCTGTACTGCAAACTCGCACTTCTTAGCACAATTTAGCAAAGAGTGAGTTTTCGCTCAAAATCTGTAGAACTTCGCCGACTCTCTGCCAATGCGACTCAAGATCAGGTGATAAGATCAAAATATCATCCAAATAAACAATAACACTCCTACCGATCAACGACCTCAGAATGTCATTAATGAAATTTTGAAAAAATGCAGGCGCATTGGTAAGGCCAAAAGGCATCACCAGACACTCAAAATGACCTTCCGGGGTATTAACCCTTTTACCCCCAAGGGTGGTTTGCACGTTAATGACCAGGCCAACTTTTGCCATGCTGACCACTGTCGCTTTATAAGGTTATAACTCTGGAACGCTTCAACGGATCTTGGCGATTCTGACAATGTTTTCTCGTGACATATTGTACTTCATGATAGTGGTAAAATTTATTCGATATAACTTGCGTTTATTTGTGAAAAAAATGGAAATTTGGGGAAAACTTTGAAAATTTAGCAATTTTCCAACTTTGAATTTTTATGCCCTTAAAGCACAAAGATATGTCATGTAAAATAATTAATAAGTAACATTTCCCACATGTCTACTTTACATCAGCACAATTTTGGAACCAAAATTTTTTTTTGTTAGGGAGTTATAAGGGTTAAAAGTTGACCAGCAATTTCTCATTTTTCAACACCAATATTTTTTAGGGACCACATCACATTTGAAGTCATTTTGAGGGGTCTATACAATAGAAAATAACCAACTGTGACACCATTCTAAAAACTGCACCCCTCAAGGTGCTCAAAACCACATTCAAGAAGTTTATTAACCCTTCTGAGTATGCTGATACCCCATATGTGGGGGTAAACCACTGTTTGGGCGCATGGGAGAGCTCGGAAGGGAAGGAGCGCCGTTTGACTTTTCAATGCAAAATTGACAGGAATTGAGATGGGACGCCATGTTGCGTTTGGAGAGCCACTGATGTGTCAAAACATTAAAACCCCCCACAAGTGACACCATTTTGGAAAATAGACCCCCTAAGGAACTCATCTAGATGCGTGGTGAGCACTTTGACCCACCAAGGGCTTCACAGAAGTTTATAATGCAGAGCCGTAATAATAAAAATAAAAAAAAATTCCCACAAAAATTATTTTTTAGCCCCCAGTTTTGTATTTTCCCAAGGGTAACAGGAGAAATTGGACCCCAAAAGTTGTTGTCCAATTTGTCCTGAGTACGCTGATACCCCATATGTGGGGGGGAACCACCGTTTGGGCGCATGGGAGGGCTCGGAAGGGAAGGAGCGCCATTTGGAATGCAGACTTAGATGGAATGGTCTGCAGGCGTCACATTGTGTTTGCAGAGCCCCTACTGTACCTAAACAGTAGAAACCCCACACAAGTGACACCATTTTGGAAAGTAGACCCCCTAAGGAACTCATCTAGATGTGTTGTGAGAGCTTTGAACCCCCAAGTGTTTCACTACAGTTTATAACGCAGAGCCGTGCAAATAAAAAATATTCTTTTTTTCCACAAAAATTATTTTTTAGCCCCCAGTTTTGTATTTTCCCAAGGGTAACAGGAGAAATTGGACCCCAATAGTTGTTGTCCAATTTGTCCTGAGTACGCTGATACCCCATATGTTGGAGTAAACCCCTGTTTGGGCACACGGGAGAGCTCGGAAGGGAAGGAGCACTGTTTTACTTTTTCAACGCAGAATTGGCTGGAATTCAGATCGAAAGCCATGTCGCGTTTGGAGAACCCCTGATGTGCCTAAACAGTGGAAACCCCCCAATTGTAACTGAAAACCTAATCCAAACACACCCCCAACCCTAATCCCAATGGTAACCCTAACCACACCTCTAACCCTGACACACCCCTAACCCTAATCCCAACCCTATCCCCAACCGTAAATGTAGCCCCAACCCTAACTTTAGCCCCAACCCTAACCCTAACTTTAGCCCCAACCCTAACTGTAGCCTTAACCCTAGCCCCAACCCTAATCCAAGCCCTAATCCTAGCCCTAGCCCTAACCCTAGCCCTATCCCTAACCCTAACCGTAACCCTAGCCCTAACCCTAGCCCTACCCCTAATGGGAAAATGGAAATACATTTTTTTTTAATTTTTTAATTTTTCCCTAACTAAGGGGGTGATGAAGGGGGGTTTGATTTACTTTTATAGCGTGTTTTTTAGCGGATTTTTATGATTGACAGCCGTTACACACTGAAAGATGCTTTTTATTGCAAAAAATATTTTTTGCGTTACCACTAGAGTTGAGCGACCTTGACCTTTTTAGAGTCGAGCCGGGTTTCGCGAAACCCGACTATCTCAAAAGTCGGGTCGAGTGAAATCGGCCGATTATGACGTAAAGTCGGGATCGACCGAAACACGAAACCCAATGCAAGTCAATGGGGCAGCATAGTCGGCAGTGAGTGGGGGCCAGGAAAACACCTAGAGTGCCCATTTTAATGTCAAAACCATCCATTCTTCTTAATGAAGCTTGTCAAGCGTAATTTACCTTATAATAATTGGAAGGCATTTGAAATTGGGGGTCATTTGGCTAAAGTTGTGGTGGGTAGGGCTGGTTCAAGTAATTAGTGGGCCCAGGAAATCTGGACCACGTCACGGCAGTGGAGCAGGGAGAGGTAAGTATTTCAACTTTGCAAGTGCTGTGAACCTGAGCAAGCAGGGGGGGCCCACTCGTTGGCATTGGCACTGGCACAGGGCCCCTCAAAGTACAGCGGTGTGTTTGCACGGCGGGGGCGCCTCCCACCGGCAGCAACACTTTTGCGTACCATGAGAGGCCCTGTGCCAGTGACGTCGCCAACTAGTATTCCTCCCCCCACCTGATGAAGGAACCTGCACTTTCATCTGCACCTTCCTGTTTGTCCCCGTGTAAGGTGGTATGGTATGCGGGAAGGGGGACCTGACTTTCAGCAGGGTCACAATCTTGCAGTGTAGCGTGCACGGGAAATGTTGCGTTATGGGTCAATGTACCAGCAGACTCATCTATCACTGGCTGGGCAATGGGCAGGATGAGGAGGAAACACAGATATAGGCCCAAAGAATAAAGTGGGCTAAATGCAGTTCAAAATTGGTAACACAGGACTAATCAGGGGGCATTGCAGTGGAGGACAACTGGAATGAGAGGCTGACACAGAGAGTAGGCCCAAATCAGTAAGTAGTCGAAATGCAGTTCAAAATTGGCAACAGTAGTAAACAGGCGGCACAGCTTTGTTCAGTGGAGAACAGCAAGGAGTGGCAGACACCGATAGTAGGCCCCAACCCAACTAGTAGGCCAAATGCAGTCTAACATTAACAACTACTTAACGAGCGCCTGAAAACGGAATTTCAGGACAGGAAACCAGGAGAACAGCAAGGAGCGGCAGACACCGATAGTAGGCCCCAAACCAACTAGTACGCCAAATGCAGTTGTTCCGTTTAACCACAATTTAATGAGAGCCTGAAGATAGAAGTTCAGGAAAGGCAACCTGGAGAACACCTTGGAGTGGAACACACCATCTCTCTACACCCCATACCCAATTTGTAGGTCTAATGCAGCGTAGTTTCCAACAACTACTAAACGAGAGCATGATGATCGAAGCATTGGCGAGGAAACCTGGGGAACACCTTGGAGTGGAACACACCATCTCTCTACAGTGGAACACACCATCTCTCTACACCCCATACCCAATTTGTAGGCCTAATGCAGCGTAGTTTCCAACAACTACTAAACGAGAGCCGGAAGATCGAAGCAATGGAGAGGAAACCTGGGGAACACCTTGGAGTGTAACACACCATCTCTCTACACCTCATACCCAATTTGTAGGCCTAATGCAGCGTAGTTTCCAACAACTACTAAACGAGAGCCGGAAGATCGAAGCAATGGAGAGGAAACCTGGGGAACACCTTGGAGTGTAACACACCATCTCTCTACACCCCATACCCAATTTGTAGGCCTAATGCAGCATAGTTTCCAACAACTACTAAACGAGAGCATGATGATCGAAGCATTGGCGAGGAAACCTGGGGAACACCTTGGAGTGGAACACACCATCTCTCTACAGTGGAACACACCATCTCTCTACACCCCATACCCAATTTGTAGGCCTAATGCAGCGTAGTTTCCAACAACTACTAAACGAGAGCCGGAAGATCGAAGCTCAGGAAAGGCAACCTGGAGAACACCTTGGAGTGGAACACACCATCTCTCTACACCCCATACCCAATTTGTAGGCCCAATGCAGCGTAGTTTCCAACAACTACTAAACGAGAGCCGGAAGATCGAAGCAATGGAGAGGAAACCTGGGGAACACCTTGGAGTGTAACACACCATCTCTCTACACCCCATACCCAATTTGTAGGCCTAATGCAGCGTAGTTTCCAACAACTACTAAACGAGAGCCGGAAGATCGAAGCTCAGGAAAGGCAACCTGGGGAACACCTTGGAGTGTAACAAACCCTCTCTCTACACCACGGAAGGGCTGATTCTTAGGAAGGAAGGCTGTCGGAAAGAAGCAGGGCGCGTCCGAGGGTGATTATATTCTTATTAGGTATATACTCACCCTCGGACGCGCCCTGCTTCTTTATTTGTAATGAATGTTTATTTGCAATGTGGTGTTGACTTACTCTATTTTTTTGGTAAATAATTATTTTATTATTTTCATTGTTTTGCATCTTCTTGGCAATAATATAAAGAAGACGCGACAGGACAACACTCGGTGGATGCCATATCTGTGTTTAAAATTGAAAAAACCTTTCAGTTAACTACTTGCAGGAGAAAGTTATTGTAGCTGGTGGCCATTTTTAGTACTGTACCAGATTTTTGTTGTATGTGTTTGTTTTTAATGTTAAAATGTCTGCATTTGATATCTCTCCAGTATTTTCTTTTTTATAAGCAAAATACTTATTTTTATATTTTCTGATGTTGGTTCCAGGGGTACACGGGCAGCAGTGGTGTGGTCAGTGGAGGCCTAGTGGAAGGAGTCACCGCAGACAGGCATCGAAGGCCTAAAATAATAACACATGGCTGTAGGCAATTTTAAATTGGTTCCAGGGGTACACGGGCAGCAGTGGTGTGGTCAGTGGAGGCCTAGTGGAAGGAGTGACCGCAGACAGGCATCGAAGGCCTAAAATAATAACACATGGCTGTAGGCAATTTTAAATTGGTTCCAGGGGTACACGGGCAGCAGTGGTGTGGTCAGTGGAGGCCTAGTGGAAGGAGTGACCGCAGACAGGCATCGAAGGCCTAAAATAATAACACATGGCTGTAGGCAATTTTAAATTGGTTACAGGGGTACACGGGCAGCAGTGGTGTGGTCAGTGGAGGCCTAGTGGAAGGAGTCACCGCAGACGGGCATCGAAGGCCTAAAATAATAACACATGGCTGTAGGCAATTTTAAATTGGTTCCAGGGGTACACGGGCAGCAGTGGTGTGGTCAGTGGAGGCCTAGTGGAAGGAGTCACCGCAGACAGGCATCGAAGGCCTAAAATAATAACACATAGCTGTAGGCAATTTTAAATTGGTTCCAGGGGTACACGGGCAGCAGTGGTGTGGTCAGTGGAGGCCTAGTGGAAGGAGTGACCGCAGACAGGCATCGAAGGCCTAAAATAATAACACATGGCTGTAGGCAATTTTAAATTGGTTACAGGGGTACACGGGCAGCAGTGGTGTGGTCAGTGGAGGCCTAGTGGAAGGAGTGACCACAGACAGGCATCGAAGGCCTAACATAACAAAAATGTCAATACAATGGTATTGTCAGTGGCAGGCATTGAAGGATGTCAGCGCATAGACTAAACATTGGTGGAGCTGTGAGATAATTTTGCAAGTGGTAGAGCACTGTTTGAGCTGGGGTGGGGGGAAACTGTCTTGTGGCCGGCGGTACAGGCCCAGGGCCCCTCATATTACAACGGTGTGTCTGACGTTGGGTGCGCACCACCACCGCCAGAGACACTTTATTGTACTAGGAGGGACCCAGTGGCAGTGCCGTCGACCAAAAGCGGGCTCACCCACCTCTTCAGACAAACTGCACTCTCACGGGTGCTGTCGCCAAGTGTCGATACCACGGCCCCGTGTGGGGAGTTTGGCCATTTAGTGAGGTGTAAACATGTCGTATGCTGGACAATCAGGTGCAGAAAATTACGAGATTGGAAAAGGCATTCAGAATAGTCCACAGGCAAGACCTTTTCATAGGAAAGCTAGGTGTCAGCCGGGCAAGGTGGGGCAAAAGATTTCGAAATCCAGTTGTGGTTCATTTTAATGAAGGTTAGATCATCTACATTTTGGCTAGCCAGACGAGTCCTTTTTTCTGTTAGTATTGAACCTGCAGCACTGAATACTCTTTCTGATAGGACACTAGCTGCCGGGCAAGCAAGCTCCTGCAATGCATATTCTGCCAATTCTGGCCAGGTGTCTAATTTTGATGCCCAGTAATCAAATGGGAATGACGGTTGAGGGAGAACATCGATAAGGGATGAAAAATAGTTTGTAACCATACTGGACAAATGTTGTCTCCTGTCACTTTGAATTGATGCTGCAGTACCTGTCCTGTCTGTGGTCATAGCAAAATCACTCCACAACCTGGTCAGAAAACCCCTCTGGCCAACGCCACTTCTGATTTCTGCCCCTCTAACTCCTCTGGTCTGCTGGCCCCTGCAGCTCGTGTGAGAACGATCACGGGCGCTGTGTGCAGGGAATGCCAGAAGCAAACGGTCAACAAGAGTTGATTGTTTGGTTGCTAATATTAGTTCCAAGTTCTCATGTGGCATTATATTTTGCAATTTGCCTTTATAGCGAGGATCAAGGAGGCAGGCCAACCAGTAATCGTCATCATTCATCATTTTAGTTATGCGTGTGTCCCTTTTGAGGATACGTAAGGCATAATCCGCCATGTGGGCCAAAGTTCCAGTTCTCAAATCTGCGGTTGTGCTTGGTTGAGGGGCAGTTTCAGGCAAATCCACGTCACTTGTGTCCCTCAAAAAACCAGAACCCGGCCTTGCCGCGCCACCAATTTCCAGTGGCCCCGGAAAAGCTTCCTCATTAAAAATATAATCATCCCCATCATCCTCCTCCTCCTCTTCGCCCGCTACCTCGTCCTGTACACTGCCCTGGCCAGACAATGGCTGACTGTCATCAAGGCTTTCCTCTTCCTCAGCTGCAGACGCCTGATCCTTTATGTGCGTCAAACTTTGCATCAGCAGACGCATTAGGGGGATGCTCATGCTTATTATGGCGTTGTCTGCACTAACCAGCCGTGTGCATTCCTCAAAACACTGAAGGACTTGGCACATGTCTTGAATCTTCGACCACTGCACACCTGACAACTCCATGTCTGCCATCCTACTGCCTGCCCGTGTATGTGTATCCTCCCACAAAAACATAACAGCCCGCCTCTGTTCACACAGTCTCTGAAGCATGTGCAGTGTTGAGTTCCACCTTGTTGCAACGTCTATGATTAGGCGATGCTGGGGAAGGTTCAAAGAACGCTGATAGGTCTGCATACGGCTGGAGTGTACGGGCGAACGGCGGATATGTGAGCAAAGTCCACGCACTTTGAGGAGCAGGTCGGATAACCCCGGATAACTTTTCAGGAAGCACTGCACCACCAGGTTTAAGGTGTGAGCCAGGCAAGGAATGTGTTTCAGTTGGGAAAGGGAGATGGCAGCCATGAAATTCCTTCCGTTATCACTCACTACCTTGCCTGCCTCAAGATCTACAGTGCCCAGCCACGACTGCGTTTCTTTCTGCAAGAACTCGGACAGAACTTCCGCGGTGTGTCTGTTGTCGCCCAAACACTTCATAGCCAATACAGCCTGCTGACGTTTGCCAGTAGCTGCCCCATAATGGGAGACCTGGTGTGCAACAGTGGCAGCTGCGGATGGAGTGGTTGTGCGACTGCGGTCTGTGGACGAGCTCTCGCTTCTGCAGGAGGACGAAGAGGAGGAGGAGGGGGTGCGAACGGCTACAGCCAATTGTTTCCTAGACCGTGGGCTAGGCAGAACTGTCCCAAACTTGCTGTCCCCTGTGGACCCTGCATCCACCACATTTACCCAGTGTGCCGTGATGGACACGTAACGTCCCTGGCCATGCCTACTGGTCCATGCATCTGTTGTCAGGTGCACCTTTGTGCTCACAGATTGCCTGAGTGCATGGACGATGCGCTCTTTAACATGCTGTTGGAGGGCTGGGATGGCTTTTCTGGAAAAAAAGTGTCGACTGGGTAGCTCATAGCGTGGTACAGCGTAGTCCATCAGGGCTTTGAAAGCTTCGCTTTCAACTAACCGGTAGGGCATCATCTCTAACGAGATTAGTCTAGCTATGTGTGCGTTCAAACCCTGTGTACGCGGATGCGAGGCTAAGTACTTCCTTTTTCTAACCATAGTCTCATGTAGGGTGAGCTGGACTGGAGAGCTGGAGATCGTGGAACTAGCGGGGGTGCCGGTGGACATGGCAGACTGAGAGACGGTGGGAGATGGTATTGTTGCCACCGGTGCCCTAGATGCAGTGTTTCCTACTACGAAACTGGTGATTCCCTGACCCTGACTGCTTTGGCCTGGCAAAGAAACCTGCACAGATACTGCAGGTGGTGCGGAAAATGGTGGCCCTACACTGCCGGAAGGGATGTTGCGTTGCTGACTAGCTTCATTGGCCGAGGGTGCTACAACCTTAAGGGACGTTTGGTAGTTAGTCCAGGCTTGCAAATGCATGGTGGTTAAATGTCTATGCATGCAACTTGTATTGAGACTTTTCAGATTCTGTCCTCTGCTTAAGGTAGTTGAACATTTTTGACAGATGACTTTGCGCTGATCAATTGGATGTTGTTTAAAAAAATGCCAGACTGCACTGGCATTAGATCTGGGTATTTATTATGATGGAATATAGGCTGAACTGGATGGACAAATGTCTTTTTTCGGCCTTACTAACTATGTTACTATGTTACTATGTTACTATGCACTCTTTCTAGCATCGGATACTTTTTCAGGCATTGCAGACTGAGCTTTAACCGGATGGCCACGCTGTCCTCCAACAGGTTTTGGCTTTGCCACGCGTTTTGGGCAAGATACGGGCCCGGCAGATGGAACCTGTTGCGATGTTGATGCCTGCTGCGGCCCCTCCTCCTCCGCTTCAGAACTGCTGCCGCCTGCACCCTGTTCCCCCAATGGCTGCCAATCGGGGTCAAGAACTGGGTCATCTATTACCTCTTCTTGTAGCTCGTGTGCAACTTCGTCTGTGTCACCGTGTCGGTCGGTGGTATAGCGTTCGTGATGGGGCAACATAGTCTCATCAGGGTCTGATTCTTGATCAGCACCCTGCGAGGGCAATGTTGTGGTCTGAGTCAAAGGACCAGCATAGTAGTCTGGCTGTGGCTGTGCATCAGTGCACTCCATGTCAGATTCAACTTGTAATGGGCATGGACTGTTAACTGCTTCACTTTCTAAGCCAGGGACGGTATGTGTAAAGAGCTCCATGGAGTAACCCGTTGTGTCGCCTGCTGCATTCTTCTCTGTTGTTGTTTTTGCTGAAGAGGACAAGGAAGCGACTTGTCCCTGACCGTGAACATCCACTAACGACGCGCTGCTTTGACATTTACCAGTTTCACGAGAGGAGGCAAAAGAGCTAGAGGCTGAGTCAACAACATAAGCCAAAACTTGCTCTTGCTGCTCCGGCTTTAAAAGCAGTTTTCCTACTCCCAGAAAAGGGAGCGTTCGAGGCCTTGTGTAGCCAGACGACGAACCTGGCTCCACAGCTCCAGACTTAGGTGCAATATTTTTTTTCCCACGACCAGCTGATGCTCCACCACTACCACTACCCTCATTACCAGCTGACAATGAACGCCCCCGGCCACGACCTCTTCCACCATACTTCCTCATTGTTTTAAAAACGTAAACAAACTAACGGTATTTGTTGCTGTCACACAAATTACACGGTGAGCTATAACTTCAGTATGATTTAGCTACCCCTTTACAGGTGAGTGAGACCACAACGAAAATCAGGCACAATGTTACACACTCTGTTGTTGGTGGCAACAAATGAGAGAGATGCCACACACGCAGGACTGTCACTGAAGCACAAATGTAAATATTAATCTCCCACTGATTTGATTTTTTTTTTTTTTTAAGGGAGACTTTAGGAAAAAAAAATAATAGAATAAAATGATTTTTTCAGGAAGAATTTAGAAACCAAATAAAATAAAATGATTTTTTCAGGGAGAATTTAGAAAACAAATAAAACAAAAAAAGGCTTTCTATGGCCCACTGAGTGAGAGATGACGCACACAGGAGTCAGGAGTGGCACACAAGCCCAGAGGCCAATATTTATCTCCCACTGATTGATGTAGTGATTTTTTCAGGTAGATTTTGGAACCCAAATCAAGCTAAAAAAATAATAGGCTTTCTATGGCCCACAATTGGAGAGAGAGAGAGAGATGGCACACCCAGGAGTCAAGACTGGCACACAAGCAGAAAGGGCAATATTAATCTCCCACTGATTTGTTTTTTTTTGTTTTTTTTTCAGGGAGACTTTAGGAAAAAAAAAAATAGAATAAAATGATTTTTTCAGGAAGAATTTAGAAACCAAAGAAAATAAAATGATTTTTTCAGGGAGAATTTAGAAAACAAATAAAACAAAAAAAGGCTTTCTATGGCCCACTGAGTGAGAGATGACGCACACAGGAGTCAGGAGTGGCACACAAGCCCAGAGGCCAATATTTATCTCCCACTTTTTTTTTTTTGTTCCAGGGAAAATTTATAAACCCAATAAAAAAAATAATAAATAGGCTTTCTATGGCCCACTATCTGAGAGACAGAGAGAGATGGCACGCTTAGGACTGGCACACAAGCCCAAAGGCCAATATTAATCTCCCTTTTTTTTTAAGGGAGAATTTATAAAACCAAAAAAAAATAAATAAATAGGCTTTCTATGGCCCACTATTTGTGAGAGAGATGGCACGCTCAGGACTGGCACACAAGCCCAGAGGCCAATATTAATCTCCCACTTTTTTTTTTTTTTCCAGGGAAAATTTATAAACCCATTAAAAAAAAATAAAAATAAATAGGCTTTCTATGGCCCACTATCTGAGAGAGAGAGATGGCACGCTTAGGACTGGCACACAAGCCCAAAGGCCAATATTAATCTCCCTTTTTTTTTAAGGGAGAATTTATAAAACCAAAAAAAAATAAATAAATAGGCTTTCTATGGCCCACTATTTGTGAGAGAGATGGCACGCTCAGGACTGGCACACAAGCCCAGAGGCCAATATTAATCTCCCACTTTTTTTTTTTTTTTCCAGGGAAAATTTATAAACCCATTAAAAAAAATAAAAAATAAATATGTTTTCTATGGCCCACTATCTGAGAGAGAGAGATGGCACGCTTAGGACTGGCACACAAGCCCAAAGGCCAATATTAATCTCCCACTGATTGATTTATTGATTTTTTCAGGTAGAATTTAGAACCCAAATAAAGCAAAAAAAAAAAAAAATGGGCTTTCTATGGCCCACTGAGTGAGTGATGATGCACACAGGAGTCAGGAGTGGCACACAAGCCCTGAGGCCAATATTTTTCTCCCACTGATTGATGTAGTGATTTTTTCAGGTAGATTTTAGAACCCAACTCAAGCAAAAAAATAAATAGGCTTTCTATGGCCCACTGAGTGAGAGATGACACAGACAGGGATGGCACTCTAGCAGAAATGTCAATCTTAATCTCCCACAAAAAAAAAAAAAACAGGGAGTGTCCTTCAATTACTATCTCCCTGCAGTAATCTCAGCCAGGTATGGCAGGCAGCAATAAGGAGTGGACTGATGCACAAATTAAATAAAAAGTGTGTACAAACCAAAAAGATAGCTGTGCAGAAAGGAAGGAACAAGAGGATTTGTGCTTTGAAAAAAGCAGTTGGTTTGCACAGCGGCGTACACACAGCAATGCAGCTATCAGGGAGCCTTCTAGGGCAGCCCAATGAGCTACAGCGCTGAGGGAAAAAAAAAAAATGTAGCTTCCACTGTCCCTGCACACCGAAGGTGGTGTTGGGCAGTGGAAATCGCTACAGCACAAGCGGTTTGGTGGTTAATGGACCCTGACGAAGCGGCAGCAACCTCTCCCTAAGCTCAGATCAGCAGCAGTAACATGGTGGTCGGCGGGAACGCCCCTTTATAGCCCCTGTGACGCCGCAGACAGCAAGCCAATCACTGCAATGCCCTTCTCTAAGATGGTGGGGACCAGGACCTATGTCATCACGCTGCCCACACTCTGCGTTTACCTTCATTGGCTGAGAAATGGCGCTTTTCGCGTCATTGAAACGCGACTTTGGCGCGAAAGTCGCGTACCGCATGGCCGACCCCGCACAGGGGTCGGATCGGGTTTCATGAAACCCGACTTTGCCAAAAGTCGGCGACTTTTGAAAATGAACGACCCGTTTCGCTCAACCCTAGTTACCACATTTTGAGAGCTATAATTTTTCCATATTTGGGTCCACAGAGTCATGTGAGGTCTTGTTTTTTGCGGGACGAGTTGACATTTTTATTGGTAACATTGTCGGGAACGTGACTTTTTTGATCGCTTTTTATTCCGATTTTTGTGAGGCAGAATTACCAAAAACCAGCTATTCATGAATTTCTTTTGGGGGAGGCGTTTATACTGTTCCGCGTTTGGTAAAATTGATAAAGCAGTTTTATTCTTCGGGTCAGTACGATTACAGCGATACCTCATTTATATTTTTTTTATGTTTTGGTGCTTTTATACGATAAAAACTATTTTATAGAAAAAATAATTATTTTTGCATCGTTTTATTCTGAGGACTATAACTTTTTTATTTTTTTGCTGATGATGCTGTATGGTGGCTCTTTTTTTGCGGGCAAGATGACGTTTTCAGCGGTACCATGGTTATTTATCTCAGTCTTTTTGATCGCGTGTTATTCCACTTTTTGTTTGGCGGTATGAGAATAAAGCATTGTTTTTTGCCTCGTTTTTTTTTTTTCGCTGTGCACTGAAGGGGTTAACTAGTGATATAGTTTTATAGGTGGGGTCGTTATGGACGCGGCAATACTAAATATGTGTACTTTTATTGTTTTTTTTTTTATTTAGATAAAGAAATGTATTTTTTTTTTTTGGGAATTTTTTTGGAATTTTTTTTTACATTTTTTTACACATGTGAAATTTTTTTTTTTTTACTCTATAACATTGCCCCAGGGGGGGCATCATGTTATTGTGTAAGATCGCTGATCTTACACTTTGCTGTGCACTGTCAGATCAGCAATCTGATATGCACTTCTCCAGGCTTCCCGGCGCCTGCTCTGAGCAGGCGCAGTGAAGCCACCTCCCTGCAGGACCCGGATGCCGCGGCCATCTTGGATTCGGGCCTGCTGGAGGGAGGAGGAGGTAAGAGACCCTCGCAGCAACGCAATCACATCGCGTTGCTTCGGGGGTCTCAGGGAAGCACGCAGGGAGCCCCCTCCCTGCGCGATGCTTCCCTATACCATATCATGTTTGATCGCAGTGTGCCGGGAGTTAATGTGCCGAGGGCGGTCCGTGACTGCTCCAGCATAGTTCCGGATGTCAGCTGCGATAGTCAGCTGACACCGGGCCGCGATCGGCCGCGCTCCCCTCGTGAGTGCAGCCGATCGCTATGATGTACTATCCCGTCGAGGGTCTGATAGGCCCAGGTCACCTCGACGGGATAGTATGTCTAAGGTCAGAGAGGGGTTAAAGGCTGTCTTCCATTCATCGCCCTCCTTCACCCGCAGCAAATTATATGCCCCACGAAGGTCAATCTTAGAGAACCACTTCGCTCTTGTTAGTTGGTTAAATAAATCCGGAATTAGCGGCAACGGGGAAGGATTGCGCACAATGATCTTTTTAATCTCCCGAAAATCCAGACATGAATTCAATAGCGCAGTCGTAATCTCTATGGGGTGGTAGAGCTTGCGACTCAACCTCCGAAAATACCCTCCAGAAATCCTGAATGGCTTCAGGTAGCTCCTTCTTCACAACAGCAGCAATGTGAACATTACAACAATTACCTTAACACCCCTGATCCCAGGACCTTATAGTACTAGACGACCAGTCCAGCAAAGGATTGTGCATTTTTAGTCAGGGTAAACCCAGGACGACTGGGCAAGGTAATTTAGCAAGGACAAACAAGTCTATACATTCCTGATGTTCCATATCTATATATATAATTGTCTAAGGGGTACTTCCGTCTGTCTGTCCTCAACTTCCGTAGCGGAAATCCCGCTGATTGGTCTCGGCAGCTGCCTGTCATGGCTGCCGCGACCAATCAGTGATGGGCACAGTCCAAATAGTCCCTCCCCTACTCCCCTGCACTCACTGCCCGGTGCCCGCTCCATAATCCCCTCCGGTCACCGCTCACACAGGGTTAGTGGCAGCGGTAACGGGCCGCGGTGTAACGCACTCTGTTTCCGCTGCTATTAACCCTGTGTGTCCCCAACTATTTACTATTGATGCTGCCTATGCAGCATCAATAGTAAAAATATGTCATGTTAAAAATAATAATAATAAAAAAAAACCTGCTATACTCACCATCCGCTGCCTTTCCAGCTCCACGTGACGCTCTGGTGACCGCTCCATGCAAGCGGCAGGTTCCGGTGGCAAGGATTGTATGCGACAAGGACCTGCCATGATGTCACGGTCATGTGACCGCGACGTCATCATAGGATCTGCTCATACCAGCCCTGGGACCGGAAGCTGCCGCTTGCAATGGAGCGGTCACCGGAGCGTCCCGAGGAGCGGGAAAGGCGGTGGATGGTGAGTATAGCAGGACTTCAACGGGCCTTCGGAAGGTGAGTATATGGTTATTTTTTATTTTAAGTCTCTATACTACATGGCTCTGTGCTGTATACTCCGTCACTGTGCAATATACTATGTGGCTGGGCAATATACTATGTGGCTGGGCAATATACTATGTGGCTGGGCAATATACTATGTGGCTGGGCAATATATTACATGACTGGGCAATATACTACGTGGCTGGGCAATATACTAGGTGGCTGGCCAATATGCTACGTGACTGGCCAATATACTACGTGGCTGGGCAATATACTATGTGGCTGGGCAATATACTACGTGGCTCTGTGCTGTATACTACGTGACTGGCCAATATACTACGTGGCTGTGCAATATACTACGTGGCTGTGCAATATACTACGTGGCTGTGCAATATACTATGTGGCTGGGCAATATACTATGTGGCTGGGCAATATACTACGTGGCTGTGCAATATACTATGTGACTGGGCAATATACTACGTGACTGGGCAATATACTACGTGACTGGGCAATATACTACGCGGTTGGGCAATATGGGCAATATACTACGTGGTTGGGCAATATACTACGTGACTGGCCAATATACTACGTGGCTGTGCAATATACTACGTGGCTGTGCAATATACTACGTGGCTGTGCAATATACTACATGGACATGCATATTCTAGAATACCCGATGCGTTAGAGTCGGGCCACCATCTAGTTCACAATAAGTGGGAACCTGGTAACCTTTCGAGAAATACACCCATGTTCCAAAGGAGTGTTATCAATAGCCACAACAGGAATAGGAGATGACAATAGTTCAGAATCAAACTTATATTTGTCTAGGAATTGTTGATCAATCAAATTAAGTGCAGAACCACAATCCATCATTACCTGAAAAGCAATGGAATGACCATGATATGTGGTATTACCAGAAAAAAAAACTCCTGCGGACAATAGAAACGCAATACGAACTGGAGTGTTACTCCTACTGACCTTCTTTTTTTTCTTTCCTTATGAGAACCTCACATTGCTTAATAAAATGGTCAGCCTTATCACAATACAAGCATAGCCCTTCAGAAAACCTCTTCTCCCTCTTCTGGGAATGAGAGGACATCGCCCCAAGTTGCATCGGTTCACCGCTGTTGACGGGGCTATCCTGAGAGACTGGGTCCAGCATTATAAGAGCCTTCTCTTCATTTTCTCTGCCTTTCAAACTTCTATCCACACGGATAGCTAACTGCATAGCAGTTTACAAAGTATGAGGTGCAGGATATGCAATGAGCAAATCATTAACTCTTTCATTCAAACCTGCTAAAAACTGACTCTTGAGCGCTGGGTCATTCCACCTGACCTTAACGGACCATCATCTGAACGGGGTGCAAAAACTCTTAGCATCAACAGAACCCTGTTTAAGCTGTCTGAGCTCTGCCTCAGCTGATGTGACCCAATCAGGATCATCATATAACAACCCCATAGCAGAAAAAAATGCTTCTACTGATGTCAAACAAGGATCATCAGGATGTAATGAAAATGCCCAGATTTGGGGTTCACTTCGCAATAAAGACATAATAATCCCCACACACTGTAATTCACTCCCTGAGGATCTGGGTCTAAGCCGAAAATATAGTAAACATGCATTTTAAACGTAAAAAATTCCTGCCGTTTACCAGAAATAACCTCAGGTAATCCTACCTTAGGTTCTTCATTGCGTGCTCCAGAGTAATTACTCATGTGTTGTTGCAGGTCGGCTACTTCCAAAGTTAACCCTTGCAAGCGTTGAGCAAGTTCTTGGATGCTGCACATATTCAAGGAATCCAGGAAAATATTTTTTTTTTATATTTGTGGCTGGACAAACTGTTACAGAACTGCAACACAGAACTAGGATAGAAAAGGGAAAACTGACTCTGCACTGAGACTAGGCTGATACCCTACGAATGAGTGAGCGACCCATTCCTTGCGAATAGACCCACCGACGATCCTAGGTTAATCTCAAGCGAAGACCTATAGATAGGGGGAAGGAGGTCCCTAAAAGATCTAAGGACTGGGTATAAAAACAGGTCACCTCCTAATAGAAAATACAGAGAATGCTGCAGAAACCAACAGAAAACAGAAACTAAGGATAGCAGAACTGGGGGTCCCAGAACTGCACAATATCAAACACAGAAAGCTATCAAAGCATCTAGCCAGAACTCCAGCGGATTAACACTGTTGTCCAGCAAGGACTGGGAGGCAGGTGCTGGGTAATAAAGGGTGATACAATCACCTGACCAAAGACAACCCAGCACCAGGGGAAAAAGACTAGCAGCCAGAAACCACAACAAGATGGCGGATGGTTAAAAGCAAAACAGATTCTAAAAGGCATAATGGGTATATGGGCACAGAACTATGGGATAGAGGATGTGCGATGGGTATATGGGCACGGGACTATGGGATGGAGGATATGTATGATGAGTATATGGGCAGGGGACAATGGGAAGGAGGATGTGTGATGGGTATATTGGCGCGGTACTATGGGATGGAGTGTTAGGAGTCGAGTTCCCGCCACTGCACAGGGGGAATCTCGAACCATGTCTGCTGCAGTCTCTCATTCTGCATCAGCCGCAGTGGAGCCTGCTCAGTGGAGATGTCAGTCCTAGCGTCTCGCTCATTCTGATTCTGTGCAAAGGGTTACTGCTGCCTTTCCAAGCTCTGCCATTGTAGCCTGTACTGATCAGCGGCAAGCAGACGTCTCTGGGACTAAGTCCTGCTTTTTCCCTTCTGAGCATGCCCAAAGGAAGACCTTTCAGTGGAGGTTTGGGGTCACATGCTCAGGTACTGCAGCAGCTCCTATTGGTCCTCTAGGAAGGTCCTGAAGTTGCTCAGTTACTGTAGCAGCTCTCATTGGTCCTCTAGGTAGGTCCTGAACTTGCTGCAGCTATAAAAGGTTTGCACGGTCGCACGGCTATGCGCTAGTTTACGTGTGTGTGAAGTGAGTTAAAGTCGCTCTTTAAACATCCCCTCCCTTGTATTTGAATGCTCGGGTAAGGAGGATGATTGAAATCTAGCGCCCGACTTGTTACCAATACTAGTACACAAAGAGTGTTTATTACTGTGACCGCCAGTGCGGAGCCACGCGCTATCTCCGCGCTCTCCTAACTCAAGTCTGGGTGGTTAGTGGCGTCTGCCAGTGCGGCACTGCATGCACTCTCGTGCTACTTTATTATTATTTCTGTTACGTGCGGTACTGCGACCCTGTGACACAACAGGGTTCGCTTCTTTCACACAGGGTGAAGCTAACCCGTATGTGTATCCTCATTGTACTGCCATATAGTTCGTCATTGCTTAGCAGCAGGTTCCCTCTCTGCACGGTGGACCCCGGACTGCGAACGAACCTTATTCCTTTTCTCTAATTATTTGGTGCGTTCCGCTAGCCCTAACATTATACTAGCACCAGGGTCTGGCTAAGTAATGACGGACGAACAGCGATTGCAGGGGTACATCCAGCTGCTGGAGGTCAGGTTGGCGGCTCTCGAGCGTGCAACCTCAGCTGTAGATTTTACCGCAATAGCTGTTCAGGCTGCTGTTATGAACAGGTAATTCAGAACCACAATGGACATTGAAGTTCAGAGCACACAAAGTGACCTGACAATTACCAAAAACAAAGGACGAGCTCTGAGACGTGGGAACTCTGCTGACCGCAATCCCTAATCCTAACACACCACACTAGAGGTAGCCGTGGATAGCGCCTAACGCTCCCTATGCAACTCGGCACAGCCTGAGAAACTAACTAGCCCTGAAGATAGAAAAATAAGCCTACCTTGCCTCAGAGAAATTCCCCAAAGGAAAAGGCAGCCCCCCACATATAATGACTGTGAGTAAGATGAAAATACAAACACAGAGATGAAATAGATTTAGCAAAGTGAGGCCCGACTTACTGAATAGACCGAGGATAGGAAAGATAGCTTTGCGGTCGACACAAAAACCTACAAACAACCACGTAGAGGGGCAAAAAGACCCTCCGCACCGACTAACGGTACGGAGGTGCTCCCTCTGCGTCTCAGAGCTTCCAGCAAGCAAGAAAAACCAATAAAGCAAGCTGGACAGAAAAAATAGCAAGCAAAAATAACACAAGCAAAACTTAGCTTATGCAGGATAGACAGGCCACAGGAACGATCCAGGAGGAAGCAAGACCAATACTAGAACATTGACTGGAGACCAGGATCAAAGCACCAGGTGGAGTTAAATAGAGCAGCACCTAACGACTTAACCTCATCACCTGAGGAAGGAAACTCAGAAGCCGCAGTACCACTCTCATCCACCAAAGGAAGCTCATAGACAGAACCAGCCGAAGTACCACTCTGGACCACAGGAGGGAGCTTGGCCACAGAATTCACAACAGTACCCCCCCTTGAGGAGGG
Source organism: Ranitomeya imitator (assembly GCF_032444005.1). Lineage (NCBI taxonomy): Eukaryota > Metazoa > Chordata > Amphibia > Anura > Dendrobatidae > Ranitomeya > Ranitomeya imitator. The sequence continues at coordinate 348,389,353 of NC_091282.1, read as the reverse complement.
GTCACCGAACCCTCACCAGAGCCCCCAGGCCGACCAGGATGAGCCACATGAAAGGCACGAACCAGATCGGCAGCATGGACATCAGAGGCAAAGACCCAGGAATTATCTTCCTGACCATAACCTTTCCACTTAACCAGATACTGGAGTTTCCGTCTCGAAACACGAGAATCCAAAATCTTCTCCACTATATACTCCAATTCCCCTTTAACCAAAACCGGAGCAGGAGGATCAATAGATGGAACCACAGGTGCCACGTATCTCCGCAACAATGACCTATGGAACACGTTATGGATGGAAAAAGAAGCTGGAAGAGTCAAACGAAAAGACACAGGATTAAGGACCTCAGAAATCCTATATGGACCAATGAAACGAGGCTTAAATTTAGGAGAGGAAACCTTCATAGGAATATAACGAGATGACAACCAAACCAAATCCCCAACACGAAGTCGGGGACCCACACAGCGCCTGCGGTTAGCGAAACGTTGAGCCTTCTCCTGGGACAAAGTCAGATTGTCCACTACATGAGTCCAAATCTGCTGCAACCTATCCACCACAGTATCCACACCAGGACAGTCCGAAGACTCAACCTGCCCTGAAGAGAAACGAGGGTGGAACCCAGAATTGCAGAAAAACGGCGAAACCAAAGTAGCCGAGCTGGCCCGATTATTAAGGGCGAACTCAGCCAAAGGCAAAAAGGACACCCAATCATCCTGATCAGCAGAAACAAAACATCTCAGATATGTTTCCAAGGTCTAATTGGTTCGTTCAGTCTGGCCATTTGTCTGAGGATGGAAAGCCGAGGAAAAAGACAAAAAATGCCCATCCTAGCACAAAAGGCTCGCCAAAACCTCGAAACAAACTGGGAACCTCTGTCAGAAACGATGTTCTCTGGAATGCCATGTAAACGAACCACATGCTGGAAAAACAACGGCACCAAATCAGAGGAGGAAGGCAATTTAGACAAGGGCACCAAATGGACCATCTTAGAGAAGCGATCACAAACCACCCAAATGACCGACATTCTTTGAGAGACGGGGAGATCCGAAATAAAATCCATAGAGATATGTGTCCAAGGCCTCTTCGGGACCGGCAAGGGCAAAAGCAACCCACTGGCACGAGAACAGCAGGGCTTAGCCCGAGCACAAATCCCACAGGACTGTACAAAAGAACGCACATCCCGCGACAGAGACGGCCACCAAAAGGATCTCTAGTACCAAAGATTCCAGGATGACCAGCCAACACCGAACAATGAACCTCAGAGATAACTTTATTCGTCCACCTATCAGGGACAAACAGTTTCTCCGCTGGGCAATGGTCAGGTCTATTAGCCTGAAATTTTTGCAGCACCCGCCGCAAATCAGGGGAGATGGCAGACACAATTACTCCTTCCTTGAGGATACCCGCCGGCTCAGATAAACCCGGAGAGTCGGGCACAAAACTCCTAGACAGGGCATCCGCCTTCACATTTTTAAAGCCCGGAAGGTACGAAACCACAAAGTCAAAACGGGAGAAAAACAGCGACCAACGAGCCTGTCTAGGATTCAACCGTTTGGCAGACTCGAGATAAGTCAAGTTTTTGTGATCAGTCAAGACCACCACGCGATGCTTAGCTCCATCAAGCCAATGACGCCACTCCTCGAATGCCCACTTCATGGCTAGCAACTCTCGATTGCCAACATCATAATTTCGCTCAGCAGGCGAAAATTTCCTGGAAAAGAAGGAGCATGGTTTCATCACCGAGCAATCAGAACTTCTCTGCGACAAAACAGCCCCTGCTCCAATTTCGGAAGCATCAACCTCGACCTGGAACGGAAGCGAAACATCTGGTTGGCACAACACAGGGGCAGAAGAAAAACGACGCTTCAACTCCTGAAAAGCTTCCACAGCAGCAGAAGACCAATTGACCACATCAGCACCCTTCTTGGTTAAATCAGTCAACGGTTTAGCAATGCTAGAAAAATTAGCGATGAAGCGACGATAAAAATGAGCAAAGCCCAGGAACTTCTGCAGACTCTTCAGAGATGTTGGCTGAGTCCAATCATAAATGGCCTGAACTTTAACAGGGTACATCTCGATAGTAGAAGGAGAAAAAATGAACCCCAAAAATGAAATCTTCTGAACACCAAAGAGACACTTTGACCCCTTCACAAACAAAGAATTAGCACGCAGGACCTGGAACACCATTCTGACCTGCTTCACGTGAGACTCCCAATCATCCGAGAAGACCAAAATATCATCCAAGTATACAATCAGAAATTTATCCAGGTACTCTCGGAAGATGTCATGCATAAAGGACTGAAACACTGATGGAGCATTAGAAAGTCCGAATGGCATAACCAGGTACTCAAAATGGCCTTCGGGCGTATTAAATGCTGTTTTCCATTCATCGCCCCGTTTAATACGCACAAGATTATACGCACCACGAAGATCTATCTTGGTGAACCAACTAGCCCCCTTAATCCGAGCAAACAAATCAGACAGCAGCGGCAAGGGGTACTGAAATTTGACCATAATTTTATTTAGAAGGCGGTAATCAATACAAGGTCTCAGCGAACCATCCTTCTTGGCCACAAAAAAGAACCCTGCTCCCAATGGTGACGATGACGGGCGAATATGACCCTTCTCCAAAGACTCCTTCACGTAACTCCGCATAGCGGCGTGCTCAGGTACAGATAAATTAAACAGTCGACCCTTAGGAAACTTACTACCAGGAATCAAATCGATAGCACAATCACAATCCCTATGCGGAGGTAGGGCATTGGACTTGGGCTCATCGAATACATCCCGGTAATCAGACAAGAACTCTGGGACCTCAGAAGGGGTGGATGATGAGATAGACAGAGATGGAACATCACCATGTACCCCCTGACAACCCCAGCTGGACACAGACATTGATTTCCAATCTAATACTGGGTTATGGACTTGTAGCCATGGCAACCCCAACACGACCACATCATGCAGATTATGCAACACCAGAAAGCGAATATCCTCCTGGTGCGCAGGAGCCATGCACATGGTCAGCTGGGTCCAATACTGAGGCTTATTCTTGGCCAAAGGCGTAGCATCAATTCCTCTCAATGGAATAGGACACTGCAAGGGCTCCAAGACAAACCCACAGCGCCTAGCAAACTCCAAGTCCATCAAATTCAGGGCAGCGCCTGAATCCACAAATGCCATGACAGAATAGGAAGACATATACAAATGAACACCGTGTGCACTGCTATATCTGTGGTGCAGAGACGAGCGGTGGACTCCGCGTCTCAGGGGACGCTTCCCACACACAGGCGGCTCTATACAGCAGCCCCTGCTTCTACTCGGCCAGGGTTGAGGCTATCACCTCTTTCTACGGATACTATGCATAGAAGCCCATATTCTTATGCTGATTACTTTGAGGCCCCTGATCTTTTCCAGAGATACTTATTGTTATGAGCTCTTCTATCTTGTAATTTAAGCATTAAACACAAGACCACCATCTCATCTTTCCAACCCTTTTTGGCAGTACCATATATGTCCCATATATCAACCCGTGACATGTCCGATACACACTCTTAAGGCCCAGCACGTGACTGATGAAAGCTCTATATGAGCTGAAACGTTTCTAGTGCTACCTTGCATCAATAAACTTCACTAATCAATGAGACTGAAGTTGAGTGCAAGACTTTTATACTTTAGAATAGGAAGACAAAGAGCAGATCAAAGTAACGGACAAATGAAATTTCGACTGTACCGTACCAATGGTGGCAGACCTAACGAACCGCTTAGTGCGCTTAGGACAATCGGAGATAGCATGAGTGGAATCTCCACAGTAGAAACACAGCCCATTCTGACGTCTGTGTTCTTGCCTTTCAGCTCTGGTCAAAGTCCTATCGCACTGCATAGGCTCAGGTTCATGCTCAGATAATACCGCCAAATGGTGCACAGATTTACGCTCGCGCAAGCGTCGACCGATCTGAATGGCCAAAGACATAGACTCATTCAGACCAGCAGGCATAGGAAATCCCACCATGACATCCTTAAGGGCTTCAGAGAGACCCTTTCTGAAAATAGCTGCCAGCGCACATTCATTCCATTGAGTGAGCACGGACCACTTTCTAAACTTCTGACAATAAATCTCTATCTCATCCTGACCCTGACACAGAGCCAGCAAATTTTTCTCTGCCTGATCCACTGAATTAGGTTCGTCGTACAGCAATCCGAGCGCCAGAAAAAACGCATCAATATTACATAATGCAGGATCTCCTGGCGCAAGGGAAAATGCCCAGTCTTGAGGGTCGCCACGTAATAAAGAAATAATGATCTTAACTTGTTGTACTGGGTCACCAGAGGAGCGGGGTTTCAAAGCCAGAAATAGTTTACAATTATTTTTAAAATTCAAAAACTTTGCTCTATCTCCAGAAAATAACTCAGGAATAGGAATCTTAGGTTCTAACATAGGATTCTGAACCACTAAATCTTGAATATTCTGTACATTTATAGCGAGATTATCCATCAAAGAGAACAGACCTTGAATGTCCATGTCCACACCTGTGTTCTGAATCACCCTGATATAAAGGGGAAAAGAAAGACAGAACACAGTGCAAAGAAAAAAAATGGTCTCAGAACTTCTCTTTTCCCTCTATTGAGAAGCATTAGTACTTTGGGCCTCCAGTACTGTTCTGAACAGGTAATTCAGAACCACAATGGACATTGAAGTTCAGAGCACACAAAGTGACCTGACAATTACCAAAAACAAAGGACGAGCTCTGAGACGTGGGAACTCTGCTGACCGCAATCCCTAATCCTAACACACCACACTAGAGGTAGCCATGGATAGCGCCTAACGTTCCCTATGCAACTCGGCACAGCCTGAGAAACTAACTAACCCTGAAGATAGAAAAATAAGCCTACCTTGCCTCAGAGAAATTCCCCAAAGGAAAAGGCAGCCCCCCACATATAATGACTGTGAGTAAGATGAAAATACAAACACAGAGATGAAATAGATTTAGCAAAGTGAGGCCCGACTTACTGAATAGACCGAGGATAGGAAAGATAGCTTTGCGGTCAACACAAAAACCTACAAACAACCACGCAGAGGGGCAAAAAGACCCTCCGCACCGACTAACGGTACGGAGGTGCTCCCTCTGCGTCTCAGAGCTTCCAGCAAGCAAGAAAAACCAATAAAGCAAGCTGGACAGAAAAAATAGCAAGCAAAAATAACACAAGCAAAACTTAGCTTATGCAGGATAGACAGGCCACAGGAACGATCCAGGAGGAAGCAAGACCAATACTAGAACATTGACTGGAGGCCAGGACCAAAGCACCAGGTGGAGTTAAATAGAGCAGCACCTAACGACTTAACCTCACCACCTGAGGAAGGAAACTCAGAAGCCGCAGTACCACTCTCATCCACCAAAGGAAGCTCATAGACAGAACCAGCCGAAGTACCACTCTCAACCACAGGAGGGAGCTTGGCCACAGAATTCACAACAGGCTGCTAGCGTGGCTGCGGCAACTTTACCCACTGCCATCTCTGTTCCGACCTTATCTCACCTCCCGCTGCCAGAGAGATACTCTGGTGACAGTAAATCCTGTAGGGATTTCGTGAGCCAGTGCGGTATAAACCTCGAGCTCCTGGCTGCACGTTTTCCCACAGAGCGGGCAAAGGTGGGATTCATAATTTCTCTGCTGTGGGACAGGGCATTGAAGTGGGCTATGCCGCTGTGGGAGCGCGACGATCATGTGGTGCAGAGTGCTCCTCGGTTTTTGAGCACTCTGAAACAGGTCTTTTTAGGACCCCAAGTCACAAATGATACGGCACTCCAACTGCTGGCATTGACTCAGGGTTCGTCCATGGTCAGCCATTTTGCCGTCCACTTCCGGACATTAGCGTCTGAGCTTTAATGGTGGGATAAAGCCCTTATCCCGGTATTTTGGAGAGGGCTGGCTGACCATGTGAAGGACACCTTGGCCACTAGGGAGATTCCCGCCACACTGGAGGAGCTTATAGCTATGTCAACCCGCATAGACCTTCGTTTTCACGAGCAAAGGATGGAGCGAGCCCAGTGTAGGCAGAGGTTTCGGCTGGCTCCCACCTTCGCCAAACCTCAGGAATCTCCTGTCCAGGCGTCCGAGTCACATGAGGCCGTAGAGGTGTTGGGTGCGGGATCTAAGTTCCGGCCCGCTCGTGCACTTAAGGTCTGTCATGTTTGCCGGAAGTCAGGACATCTTGCCTCCAAGTGTTCTCAGCGGTCAAGGGAACGTCGGCGTCTAGTGGTAGTTGGAGGAGGTACACTAGACACAGAGACGTTTTCCTCTAAATTGTCCTTCAAGGGGACAATTACTATAGGCCCATCCACTCTTATGGTAGAGCTTTGCCTGGACTCCGGAGCGGAAGGCAATTTCATGTCATCTGCTTTTGCCCAGCGCCACACAATTCCCCTGGTGATGCTCACCAAACCTGTGACCGTTCGACTGGTAAATGGGTCGACACTACCCTCACAGATTACACATCAAACCATTCCATTCACTCTTTCTATGTCTCCATCACATCAGGAGACTATCTCCCTATCAGTCATTCCTGAGGGAATTGATGAGGTCCTGTTGGGGATACCATGGCTTCGTTATCATTATCCTCATATAGAGTGGTCCTCAGGGAAAATTTTGGGATGGAGTAAATCCTGTGAGGGTAGATGTCAGAGGGAGTGCGTTCAGGTTGCTACTACAGAGGTACCCGCAGATCTTTCCTCTCTCCCCTAGCACTATTGGTCCTATGCGGATGTGTTCTCCAAAAGGGCTGCAGAGACTCTTCCACCTCACCGCCCCTATGACTGTCCTATTGACCTCTTGCCTGGTGCAGAGCCTCCCCGAGGTTGAGTCTATCCGTTATCACTTTCGGAGATGGAGGCAATGTCCCAGTACATTCAAGAGAATCTGGCAAGAGGATTCATTAGGAAGTCAGTGTCACCTGCAGGGGCTGGGTTCTTCTTCGTGCAGAAGAAGAATGGAGAACTACGTCCATGCATAGACTACAGGGGTCTTAACGCCATCACCGTTAAGAATAAATACCCACTACCCCTGATATCTGAACTTTTTGATAGGCTATGCGGAGCAAGGGTATTTACTAAGTTAGATCTGCGGGGTGCTTACAACCTGATTCGCATCCGTGAGGGGGACGAATGGAAGACGGCTTTTAACACCAGGGATGGGCACTATGAATATCTGGTGATGCCCTTCGGGCTCTGTAGTGCCCCAGCCGTTTTCCAAGACTTTGTGAACAACATCTTCCGGGAGATGCTCACCACCTCGGTCATAGTCTATCTGGATGATATTGTCATCTACTCTCCAGATATTGACTCCCATCGGAGAGATGTTCGCAAAGTCTTCGACCTCTTATGGGCAAACTCCCTCTACGCCAAGTTGGAGAAGTGTGTTTGAGCAGGAGTCCTTGCCTTTCCTTAGCTACATCATCTCTGCCCAGGGATTGGCTATGGATCCTGCCAAGCTACAGGATGTGATGGACTGGCAAGAACCCCATTCTCTTAAAGCGGTGCAGCGATTTATGGGGTTCATTAATTACTATCGCCAGTTCATCCCACACTTCTAAAGTTTGGCAGCTCCCTTGGTTGCCCTCACCAAGAAGGGAGCAAATCCCAAGTTGTGGTCGGAGGAGGTCTCCAAGGCCTATCTCTCGATTAAGTCACACTTCACTAGTGCTCCCATTCTACATCGCCCCGATGTAGATAAGCCATTTATTATGGAGGTGGATGCCTCATCCGTTGGTGCTGGAGCAGTCCTCTTCTAAAAGGATGCTCAAGGTCGGAAGTATCCTTGCTTCTTCTTCTTCTCCAAGACCTTTTCACCAGCGGAGAGGAATTATTCCATCGGGGACAGGGAGTTGCTAGCCATGAAGTTGGCTTTCTCAGAGTGGAAACACCTCTTGGAGGGAGCTCGCTTTCCCTTCCAAGTGTTCACAGACCACAAGAACTTGGTGTACTTACAGACTGCCCAGTGGCTGAATTCTCGCAAGGCTAGATGGCCCCTGTTCTTCTCCCGGTTCCATTCTCTCCGGGGAGAAGAACATTCATGCCGACGCTCTCTCTCTCGCTCCGTAGTGTCATCTGAGGAGGAGGAGCCATGGCTTATTGTCCATTCTGAGAGCCTGAGAGCTGTGGCTCCAGTTTCGCTAGAATCTGTGCCCCCAGGCAAGACTTTTGTTCCATCTAATCTGCAACCGGAGGTTCTCTCTTGGGCTCACTCGTCCAGGGTGGGTGGACATTTTGGGACCAAGAGGACATCTGAGCTCTTGGCGAGGACGTACTGGTGGCCGCATATGGCCCGTGACTTTGGGGACTATATTCGGGCGTGTCTCCTGCACGAAGAATCAGTCTCCTCGGCAACGGCCTGCTGGGCAACTTTACCCCCTGCCGGTGGCAGACAGGCCCTGGGAGATGGTCAGGATGGACTTCGTGGTGAGCTTACCCAAGTCTCGTAACTGCACCGTTATCTGGGTTGTCACCGATCATTTCTCTAAGATGGTGCACTTGGTGCCGCTTCCACGGTTACCTTCTGCACGGGCCTTGGCGGCGTTGTTCACTAAACACATTTTTCGTTTACATGGCATGCCTGGTAAAATTGTCAGTGACCGGGGTCCCCAGTTCGCGTCTCGGTTTTGGAGAGAGCTCTGTCGTCTACTCAGCATAGAACTAAATCTCTCCTCTGCATATCATTCCGAGACGAATGGGTTGGTAGAGAGGAACAACCAGACTCTGGTGACATATTTGGGACATTTTGTCTCTGCTAGGCAGGATGACTGGGCATCTTTGCTACCTTGGGCAGAATTTGCTCTGAACAATGCCATAGCCGATTCCACTGGGCAGACTCCTTTTCTCCTTAATTACGGCCAGCATCCGTGTGTCCCTGTGCCCATGACCGTGTCATCCACTGATTCCAGGGTGGCAGACTGGGAAGTGGAGGCATGTGACATTTGGGACCGCACACAGGATGCCATTCGGGCTTCCAAGGAGAGAATGAGGGTTTCTGCCGATGCTCATCGGCGCCCCGCTCCGACCTTCGCTCCTGGCGACTTAGTGTGGCTCTCTGCCCGTAACATCAGGCTGCGACTTGAGTCCACTAAGTTTGGACCTTGCTACATTGATCCTTTCAAGGTTCTGGAACAGGTTAACCCTGTGATCTACCGTTTGGATATTCCTCTGCACCTTGGTATCACCGACACCTCCCACGTTTCCCTCTTAAAAGCCCGTCTATATGTCCCGGTTTTCTGAGTCATCTGCTGGGACATCGGGTTCGTCCACGGATGAGTACGAGGTGAATGCTATCGTGGGGTGCAAGGTAGTACATTGCAAAAAATACTATCTGGTGGAGTGGAAGGGCCACGGTCCTGAGGACAGAACCTGGGAACCTGTAGAGCGCATTCGGGCTCCGCTGCTCATTGCAGCCTTTGAGCATAGCGAGGCCCAAGGGGGGGTCACATTAGGAGTTGAGTTCCCGACGTTGCACAGAGGGAATCTGAAACCATGTCTGCTGCAGTCTCCCATTCTGCAGCAGCCGCAGTGGAGCCTGCTCAGCGGAGACATCAGTCCCAGCGTCTCACTCATTCTGATTCTGTGCAAAGGGTTACTGCTGCCTTTTCAGGCTCTGCCATTGTAGCCTGTACTGATCAGCGGGGAGCAGACATCTCTGGGACTAAGTCCTGCTTTTTCCCTTCTGAGCATGCCCAAACGAAGACCACTTAGTGGAGGCCTGGGTCACATGCTCAGGTACTACAGCAGCTCCTATTTGTCCTCTAGGAAGGTCCTGAAGTTGCTCAGTTACTGTAGCAGTTCTCATTGGTCCTCTAGGAAGGTCCTGAACTTGCTGCAGCTATAAAAGGTTCGTATGGCCACACGGCCATGCGCTAGTATACTCTTGTGTATGTTGTGAGTGAAAGTTGCTCTTTAAACATCCCCTCCCTTGTGTTTGAATACTCGCGTAAGGAGGATGATTGTAATCTAGCTCCCGACTTGTTACCAACACTAGTACACAAACAGCGTCTATTACTGTGACCGTCGTGCGCTATCTCCGCGCTTTCCTAAACCAAGTCTGGGTGGTTAGTGGTGTCCACCAGTGCAGCACTGCATGCACTCTCCTGTTACTTTATTATTATTTCTGTTACATGCGGTATTGCGGCCCTGTGACACAACAGGGTTCGCTTCTTTCACACAGGGTGAAGCTAACCCGTGTGTGTAACCTCATTCTACCGCCATATAGTTCGTCATTGCTTAGCAGCAGGTTCCATCTCTGCACGGTGGACCCCAGGCTGCGAACGCACCTTATTCCTTTTCTCTAATTATTTGGTGCGTTCTGCTAGCCTTAACATGGAGGATATGTATGATGGGTTTATGGGCACGAGACTATGGGATGGAGGATGGGTATGATGGGTAAATGGGCATGGGACTATGGGATGGAGGATGTGTGATGTGTATATGGGCACAGGACTATGGGATGGAGGATATGTATGATGGGTATATGGGCACGGGACTATAGGATGGAGGAAGTGTGATGGGTATATGGGCATGGGACTATGGGATGGAGGATATGTATGGTGGGTATATGGGCACGGGACTATGGGATAGAGGATAATCATTATAATTTGTTATAACTAACCACAGTTACTATGCCTGGGCAATGCAGGTCTCTTCAGCTAATCTATCTATATATATATCTAAAACAAGTGTATGTGTGTATGTGTGTGTGTATCAACAATGATGTCATAATGGTTGCCATGGTAACGATTATATCATAAAGGTTGCCTTGGCTAAGATGATGTCATTATGGTTGCTATGGTGACCATGATGTCATAATAGGCACCAATGGCAACGGTGATGTCATAATGGTTGCCATGGTGATGACGATGATATCATAATAAGTTGTAATCTTGATGTCATAATGGTTGCCATGGTGATGATGATGTCATAATAAGTTGCCATGGCAAGTATGATGTCAGAATGGTTGCCATGGCGAAGATAATGTCTTAATGGGTATATGGACACGGAATTATGGGACGGAGGATGTGTGTTGGGTATGTGGGCACCCCTGACGAAGCTGCTGCAGCAGCGATACGCGTGGGGCGTTTCCTCACTCCCCACTATGCTTTTGGGTCATTATACCAGCTTGACTCCATGCAGGAGCCTACTGTATATCTGAGCCTGAGAGATGGCGGTCTAGGTGCGCATATTATTGGAAATTCCGACTTGTCCATCCGCCTTGAGAATACAATTCTAGGAGACATGCTTCTATGACCAACTACCAGGTTGTATCTATGCATATATACAGTATATATTCTTTTTATCAATACTATGGGATCTTCTTTAAAGGGAACCTGTCACCCCGTTTTTTGAGATTGAGCTATAAATACTGTTAAATAGGGCCTGCGCTGTGTGTTCCTATAGTGTATGTAGTGTACCCCGATTCCCTATGTATGCTGAGAAATAACTTACCAAAGTCGCCGTTTTCGCCTGTCAATCAGGCTGGTCAGGTCGGGAGGGCGTGGTGACATCGCTGGTTCTTCCTCAGCTTTACGTTGGTGGCGTAGTGGCGTAGTGGTGAAGACACAGCGCGCGATCTGCGCTGTCATCCCTTTCGTCGGTGGGGGCGGCCATCTTCCTGGGGCCGCGCGTGCGCAGATCGAGTGCTCTGCTGCACGGGGCTTCAGGAAAATGGCCGCGGGATGCCGCGCGTGCGCATTAGAGATCGCGGCGGCCATTTTCCCAAAGCCGAGTTTGCATCTCGGCTTTGGGAAAATGGCCGCCGCGATCTCTAATGCGCACGCGCGGCATCCCGCGGCCATTTTCCTGAAGCCCCGTGCAGCAGAGCACTCGATCTGCGCACGCGCGGCCCCAGGAAGATGGCCGCCCCCACCGATGCAAGGGATTACAGCGCAGATCGCGCGCTGCTTGTTCACCACTACGCCACTACGCCACCAACGTAAAGCTGAGGAAGAACCACCGATGTCACCACGCCCTCCCGACCTGACCAGCCTGATTGACAGGCGAAAACGGCGACTTTGGTAAGTTATTTCTCAGCATACATGGGGAATCAGGGTACACTACATACACTATAGGAACACACAGCGCAGGCCCTATTTAACAGTATTTATAGCTCAATCTCAAAAAACGGGGTGACAGGTTCCCTTTAAGGCCCATTACGTTTCTGTGATCAAGATTATGGGATCTCCCGAAAGCCCTTTATATTGGGCATTTATCTAGAGTGCTCTTTTGAATGCATATTAGGTACATTTCCCTTACAATTTTGGTGACTGGTAGCTGGACTGTTAGGATTTACCCACTGATATGAGCAAGGGTTCTCATAGGCATTCATCTATGTAGCAGGCTCTGCAATTTGTATATTGTTGGTTGAACAGGCTCTTGCCTTATTAAGGTGTATGTTTCCTAATAGTGGGGATGTGGTTTTGGTGTTTCACATATTTTTAAATGTTTTTAGACTCATTGTCTAATTTTTTATATCTGGGTGTGCATACCTCATTGGTCTAGTCTTTCCTATGTCCTTTTTCATGTGGTTATTATTATAGACTAGGTATGGCACCCCTTTCTTGTGAATTTATTGGATATCGACAATAGTGTACCCTTTCCTGTTGGTTTTTCGTGGTTTGTGGGCACGGGACTATGGGATGGAAAATATTTATGATGGGTATATGGGCACGGGAATATGGGATGAATGATGTGTGATGGTATATGGGCACAGGACTATGGGATGGAGGATATGTATGATGGGTATATGGGCACAGGACTATGGGATGCAGGATGTGTGATGGGTATATGGGCATGGGACTATGGGATGGAGGATATGTATGATGTATATATGGGCACGGGACTATGGGATGAAGGAAGGGTATATGGGCATGGGACTATTGGATGGAGGATGTGTATGATGGGTATATGGGTACGGGACTATGGGATGGAGGATATGTGTGATGGGTATATGGGCACGGGACTATGGGATGGATGATAATCATTCTAATTTGTTAACCACAGTTAGTTACTATGCTAGGGCAACGCCAGGCTCTTCAGCTAGTATATATATAAAAAACGAGTGTATGTGTATCAACAATGATGTCATAATGATTGCCATGGTGACAATGATGTATGTAGACTAATCCGAGGACTCAAAGGTAATCCAAGCAAAATATATTTATTAAAGTCACAACCGATCATACAGGATGCCCTGGCATCCTGTATGATCGGTTGTGACTTTAATAAATATATTTTGCTTGGATTACCTTTGAGTCCTCGGATTAGTCTACATACATCTTGTGATTTTTTTCTGAGAACTCTACAGTACTTGTACTAAGATCCCCCTGACCTTTTTGCATGGTGATAATGACATCATAAAGATTGCCATGGCGAATATGATGTCATAATGGTTGCCATGGCGATGATGATGTCATAATGATTGCCATGCTGACAGTTATCTCATAATGGATGCTATGGTGACGATGATGTCATAATAAGTTGCCATGGCAACGATGATATCAGAATGGTTGCCATGGCGAAGATGATGTCATAATGGGTATATGGGCACGGAACTATGGGATGGAGGATGTGTGATGGGTATATGGGCACGGGATTATGGGATGGAGAATATGTATGATGGGTATATGGGTACGGGACTATGGGATGGAGGAAGGGTATATGGGCATGGGACTACGGGATGAAGGATGTGTATAATGGGTATATGGGTACGGGACTATGGGATGGAGGATATGTGTGGTGGGTATATGGGCACGGGAGTATGGGATGGATGATAATCATTATATTTTGTTATAACTAACCACAGTTAGTTACTAAACCCGGGCAACACCAGGCTTTTCAACTAGTATATATATAAAAAACGAGTGTATGTGTGTGTATCAATGATGATGTCATAATGATTGCCATGCTGTCAATGATATCATAAAGATTGCCATGGCGAATATGATGTCATAATGTTTGCCATGGCGACGATGATGTCATAATAGGTTGCAATTGTGACGGTGATGTCATAATGGTTGCCATGGTGACGTTTATGTCATATGGTTGCTATGGTGACGATGATGTCATAATAAGTCGCCATGGCAAATATGATGTCAGAATGATTGCCATGACGAAGGTGATGTCATAATGGGTATATGGGCATGGAACTATGGGATGGAGGATGTGTGATGGGTATACAGGCACGTGACTTTGGGATGGAGGATATGTATGATGGGTATATGGGCACGGGATTATGGGATGGATGATGTGTGATGGGTATATGGGTACGGGACTTTGGGATGGAGGATATGTATGATGGGTATATGGGTACGGGACTATGGGATGTAGGAAGGGTATATGGGCATGGGACTATGGAATGGAGGATGTGCATGATGTGCATGGGACTATGGGATGGATATGTATGATGGTATATGGGCACAGGACTATGGGACGGAGGATGTGTGATGGGTATATGGGCACAGGGCTATGGGATGGAGGATATGTGTGATGGGTATATGGGGACGGGACTATGGGTAGGAGGATATGTATGATGGGAATATAGGCTTGGGACTATGGAATGGAGGATGTGTATGATGGGTATATGGGCAAGGGACTATGGGATGGAGGATGTACTGTATTTTCCCGACTATAAGACGCACTTTTTCCCCCCCAAAAAAGAGTCTTATAGTCATAATGCAGACTTACCGGCAGTGGTGTGGCGGCGGCAGAGGTGCGGCGGCGACAGAGGTACGGGGATGAGGAGGCGGTATGGCAGATGGAGATCACGGCGGCCATTTTCCTGAAACCGAGTTCGCAGATTTAGATCTCGGCTTCAGGAAAATGGCCGCCGCGATTTTTGTTTGGCTTTTTTGCTAGGTTCACTAAATGCTAAAAATGACCTGCCATTATGATTCTCCAGGTCAGTACGAGTTCATAGACACCTAACATGACTAGGTTATTTTTTATCTAAGTGGTGAAAAAAAATTCCAAACTTTGCTAAAAAAAAAAAAAAAAGCGCCATTTTCCGATACTCGTAGCGTCTCCATTTTTCATGATCTGGGGTCGGTTGAGGGCTTATTTTTTGCGTGCCGAGATGACGTTTTTAATGATAGCATTTTGGTGCAGATACGTTCTTTTGATCGCCCATTATTGCATCTTAATGCAATGTCGCGGCGACCAAAAAAACGTAATTCTGGCGTTTGGATTTTTTTTCCCGCTACGCTGTTTAGCGATCAGGTTAATACTTTTTTTTAATTGATAGATCGGGCGATTCTGAGCGCGGTGACACCAAATATGCGTAGATTTGATATTTTTTTTATTGATTTATTTTGATTGGGGCGAAAGGGGGGTGATTTAAACTTTTATTTTTTTTTATTTTTTTCACATTTTTTTAAACTTTTTTTTTTAACTTTTGCCATGCTTCAATAGCCTCCATAGGAGGCTAGAAGCAGGCACAACGCGATCGGCTCTGCTACATAGCAGCGATCTGCTGATCGCTGCTATGTAGCAGAAATGGAGGTGTGCTGTGAGCGCCGACCACAGGGTGGCGCTCACAGCCACCGGTCATCAGTAACCATAGAGGTCTCTGGGACCTCTATGGTTACAATATACAAGCATCGCCGACCCCCGATCATGTGACGGGGGTCGGCGATGACGTCATTTCCGGCCGCCCGACCAGAAGCGGTAGTTAAATGCCGCTGTCTGCGTTTGACAGCGGCATTTAACTAGTTAATAGGTGCGGGCAGATCGCGATTCTGCCCGCGCCTATTATGGGCACATGTCAGCTGTTCAAAACAGCTGACATGTCCTGGCTTTGACGCGGGCTCACTGCGGAGCCCTGCATCAAAGCAGGGGAGCCGGCATCGGATGGTATAGTACGTCCGATGCCGGTAAGGGGTTAAATATTTTTTTATATTTTCATGACTATGAAAATTGTACATTCACACTGCAGGCATCAAAACTATGAATTAACACATGTGGAATTATATACTTAACAAAAAAGTGTGAAACAACTGAAATTATGTCTTATATTCTAGGTTCTTCAAAGTAGCCACCTTTTGCTTTGATGACTGCTTTGCACACTCTTGGCATTCTCTTGATGAGCTTCAAGAGGTAGTCCCCGGGAATGGTTTTCACTTCACAGGTGTGCCCTGTCAAGTTTAATAAATGGGATTCCTTGCCTTATACAGTAAATAGTGTTGGGACCATCAGTTGTGTTGTGCAGAAGTCTGGTGGTGGTGGATACACAGCTGATAGTCCTACTGAATAGACTGTTAGAATTTGCATTATGGCAAGAAAAAAGCAGCTAAGTAAAGAAAAATGAGTGGCCATCATTACTTTAAGAAATGAAGGTCAGTCAGTCCGAAAAGTTGGGGAATCTTTGAAAGTGTCCCGAAGTGCAGTGGCAAAAACCATCAAGTGCTACAAAGAAACTGGCTCACATGAGAACCGCCCCAGGAAAGGAAGACCAAGAGTCACGTCTGCTTCTGAGGATAAGTTTATCCGAGTCACCAGCCTCAGAAATTGCAGGTTAACAGCAGCTCAGATTAGAGACCAGGTCAATGCCACACAGAGTTCTAGTGCAAAGCAAAAAGCAGAAGAGACTTGTTTGGGCTAAAGAACACAAGGAATGGACATAAGACCAGTGGAAATCTGTGCTTTGGTCTGATGAGTCCAAAATTGAGATCTTTGGTTCCAACCACCGTGTTTTTGTGCAACGCAGAAAAGGTGAACTGATGGTCTCTACATGGCTGGTTCCCACCGTGAAGCATGGATGTGTGATGGTGTGGGGGTGCTTTGCTGGTGACACTGTTGGGGATTTATTCAAAATTGAATGCATACTGAACCAGCATGGCTACCACAGCATCTTGCAGCGGCATGCTATTCCATCCGGTTTGCGTTTAGTTGGTGTTATGTTTGCTAATGACAGGTGTTATGAAGGCAATCCAGAAACACAGTGTGCTTAGCGATCAGAGCGCACACAGTGATCTGACAAATACCCAAAAATACAAGAACGAGCTCTGAGACGTGGAAACTCTGTAGACTGCACACCTGATCCTATCCTAAACACAACTAAAAGCGGCTATCTATGTTAGAACCAAGAATTCCTATTCCTGATTTGTTTTTTGGAGATAGAACTAAGTTTCTAAGTTTCAAAAATAATTGTAAGCTATTTCTGGCCTTGAAACCTCATTCTTCTGGTAATCCTATTCAACAGGTTTTGATTATTATTTCTTTTTTGCGCGGTGACCCTCAAGACTGGGCATTTTCTCTTGCGCCAGGAGACCCTGCATTGAGTAGTGTCGATGCGTTTTTCCTGGCGCTCGGATTGCTGTACGATGAGCCTAATTCAGTGGATCAGGCTGAGAAAAATTTGCTGGCTTTGTGCCAGGGTCAGGATGATATAGAAGTATATTGTCAGAAATTTAGGTAATGGTCAGTACTCACTCAGTGGAATGAATCTGCGCTGGCAGCTTTGTTCAGAAAGGGTCTCTCTGAGGCTCTTAAGGATGTCATGGTGGGATTTCCTATGCCTGCTGGTTTGAATGAGTCTTTGTCTTTGGCCATTCAGATCGGTCGACGCTTGCGCGAGCGTAAATCTGTGCACCATTTGGCGGTACTGCCTGAGGTTAAACCTGAGCCTATGCAGTGCGATAGGACTATGACTAGAGTTGAACGGCAGGAATACAGACGTCTGAATGGTCTGTGTTTCTACTGTGGTGATTCCACTCATGCTATTTCTGATTGTCCTAAGCGCACTAAGCGGTCCGCTAGGTCTGCCGTCATTGGTACTGTACAGTCCAAATTCCTTCTGTCAATTACCTTGATATGCTCTTTGTCGTCGTTTTCTGTCATGGCGTTTGTGGATTCGGGCGCTGCCCTGAATCTGATGGATTTGGATTATGCTAAACGTTGTGGGTTTTTCTTGGAGCCTTTGCGGTGTCCTATTCCATTGAGAGGAATTGATGCTACACCTTTGGCCAAGAATAAACCTCAATACTGGGCCCAGCTGACCATGTGCATGGCTCCTGCACATCAGGAAGTTATTCGCTTTCTGGTGTTGCATAATCTGCATGATGTGGTCGTGTTGGGGTTGCCATGGCTACAAACCCATAATCCAGTATACTGTTGTGAATTCTGTGGCTGAATTCACTCCTGTGGTCACAAGTGGTACTGCAGCTTCTGAGCTTCCTCCCTCAGGTGTTCTGGTGAGCTCGTTAACTGCTTCATTACTTAACTCCGCCTGATGCTGCTATCCTGGCTCCTTGTACTGTTATGTTTGCTAATGACAGGTGTTATGAAGGCAATCCAGAAACACAGTGTGCTTAGCGATCAGAGCGCACACAGTGATCTGACAAATACCCAAAAATACAAGAACGAGCTCTGAGACGTGGAAACTCTGTAGACTGCACACCTGATCCTATCCTAAACACAACTAAAAGCGGCTGTGGATTGCGCCTAACAACTACCTAGGCAACTCGGCACAGCCTAAGAAACTAGCTAGCCTGAAGATAGAAAAATAGGCCTGACTTGCCCCAGAGAAATTCCCCAAAGGAAAAGGCAGCCCCCCACATATAATGACTGTGAGTAAGATGAAAAGACAAAACGTAGGGATGAAATAGATTCAGCAAAGTGGGGCCCGATATTCTAGGACAGAGCGAGGACAGTAAAGCGAACTTTGCAGTCTACAAAAAACCCTAAAGCAAAACCACGCAAAGGGGGCAAAAAAAACCCACCGTGCCGAACTAACGGCACGGCGGTACACCCTTTGCGTCTCAGAGCTTCCAGCAAAACAAAAGACAAGCTGGACAGAAAAAAAGCAACAAAAAAGCAAAAAGCACTTAGCTATACAGAGCAGCAGGTCACAGGAACAATCAGGAGAAGCTCAGATCCAACACTGAAACATTGACAAGGAGCAAGGATAGCAGCATCAGCGGAGTTAAGTAATGAAGCAGTTAACGAGCTCACCAGAACACCTGAGGGAGGAAGCTCAGAAGCTGCAGTACCACTTGTGACCACAGGAGTGAATTCAGCCACAGAATTCACAACAAGTTGGACCATTATTTATTTTTCAACAGGACAATGACCCCAAACACACCTCCAGGCTGTGTAAGGGCTATTTGACCAAGAAGGAGAGTAATAGGGTGCCTACGCCAGATGACCTTAGACATAAGGATGAATGACCTCGGGGAGATCAAAACATCCAACACCGCAGAGACACCATCATGTGTTTCTCAACGCAGTGATCCACAACACTGCCCCCATCCCTTATGGGAAATATGCAAATGCATGTAGAAAAGCCGCGGAGACACCATCACGTGTTTCTCAACGCAAGCAATAAATAGCCAAGTCTTTCACAGGGAAGGAACAACCACGCAAGGGCAGCATCCATAAAGGAAAACCACCTATGCCAAAACATGGTATCCATCCACAGACAGCTGTTTCGGGGTATTTGCCCCTCATCAGTGTGGAGTAGGAAACTGGCTATTAGGAGCAGTGCCTAGTAAAAGGACTATAGACATAAGGATGAATGAACTCGGGGAGATCAAAACATCCTACACCGCAGAGACACCATCACGTGTTTCTCAATGACCCCGGGCTGCGAACCTTATTCCTTTTCTCTAATTATTTGGTGCATTCCGCTAGCCTTAAAATGGAGGATATGTATGATGGGTTTATGGGCACGAGACTATGGGATGGAGAATGGGTAAATGGACATGGGACTATGGGATGCAGGATGTGTGATGTGTATATGGGCACAGGACTATGGGATGGAGGATATGTATGATGGGTATATGGGCACGGGACTATGGGATGGAGTACGTGTGATGGGTATATGGGCATGGGATTATGGGATGGAGGATATGTATGGTGGGTATATGGGCACAGGACTATGGGATAGAGGTTAATCATTATAATTTGTTATAACTAACCACAGTTAGTTACTATGCCCGGGCAATGCAGGTCTCTTCAGCAAGTCTATCTATATATATAAAACAAGTGTATGTGTGTATGTGTGTGTATCAACAATGATGTCATAATGGTTGCCATGGCTAAGATGATGTCATTATGGTTGCTATGGCGACCATGATGTCATAATAGGCTGCAATGGCAACGGTGATGTCATAATGGTTACCATGGTGATGACGATGATATGATAATAGGTTGTAATGGTGATGTCATAATGGTTGCCATGGTGATGATGATGTCATAATAAGTTGCCATGGTGACTATGATGTCAGAATGGTTGCCATGGCGAAGATGATGTCATAATGGGTATATGGACACGGAACTATGGGATGGAGGATGTGTGTTGGGTATGTGGGCACCCCTGACGAAGCTGCTGCAGCAGCGATACGCGTGGGGCGTTTCCTCACTCCCCACTATGCTTTTGGGTCATTATACCAGCTTGACTCCATGCAGGAGCCTATATCTGAGCCTGACAGATGGCGGTCTAGGTGCGCATATTATTGGATATTCCGACTTGTCCATCCGCCTTGAGAATACAATTCTAGGGAACATGCTTCTATGACCAACTACCAGGTTGTATCTATGCATATATACAGTATATATTCTTTTTATCAATACTATGGGATCTTCTTTAAGGCCCATTACGTTTTTGTGATCAAGATTATGGGATCTCCTAAAAGGCTTTTATATGGGGCATTTATCTAGAGTGCTCTTTTGAATGCATATTAGGTACATTTCCCTTACAATTTCGGTGACTGGTAGCTGGAATGTTAGGATTTACCCATTGATATGAGCAAGGGTTCTCATAGGCATTTATCTATGTAGCAGGCTCAGCAATTTGTATATTGTTGGTTGAACAGGCTCTTGCCTTATTAAGGTGTATGTTTCCTAATAGTGGGGATGTGGTTTTGGTGTTTCACATATTTTTAAATGTTTTTAGATTCATTGTCTAATTTTTTATATCTGGGTGTGCATACCTCATTGGTCTAGTCTTTTCTCTGTCCTTTTTCATGTGGTTATTATTATAGACTAGGTATGGCACCCCTTTCTTATGAATTTATTGGATATCGACAATAGTGTAACCTTTCGTGTTGGTTTTTCGTGGTATGTGGGCACGGGACTATGGGATGGAGGATATGTATGATGGGTATATGGGCACGGGATTATGGGATGAATGATGTGCGATGGGTATATGGACACAGGACTATGGGATGGAGGATATGTATGATGGGTATATGGGCATAGGACTATGGGATGGAGAATATGTGTGACGGGTATATGGGCACGGGACTATGGGTAGGAGGATGTGTATGATGGGTATGTAGGCATGGGACTATGGAAAGGAGGATGTGTATGATGGGTATATGGACAATGGACTATGGGATGGAGGATGTGTATGATGGGTATATGGGCACGGAACTGTGGGATGGAGGATGTGTGATGGGTATATGGGCACGGGACTATGGGATGGATGATAAGTATGATGGGTATATGGGCACGGGATTATGGGATGAATGATGTATAATGAGTATATGGGTACGGGACTATGGGATGGAGGATATGTATGATGGATATATGGGCACGGGACTATGGGATGGAGGAAGGGTATAAGGGCATGGGACTATGGGATGGAGGATGTGTGATGGGTATATGGGCACAGGACTATGGGATGGTGGATATGTATGATGGGTATATGGGCACGGGACTATGGGTAGGAGGATGGGTATGATGGGTATATAGGCATGGGACTATGGAATGGAGGATGTTTATGATGGGCATATGGGCAAGGGACTATGGGATGGATAATAATCAATATAATTTGTTATAACTAACCACAGTTAGTTACTATGCCCGGAAACTCCGGGCTCCTCAGCTAGTATATATATAAAAAACGAGTGTATGTGGAGCGCCCCCAGACACAGGGCCACGAGTTCTCGGTACCGGGCCTCTCGGGTTCGGTTCTGAGGCTGTCACGGTGGCTAGACCCGATCCGCGACCCTGCTAAGGGGCGTCCAATGAAGTTTGTCAGGGATTTGCGACGCCACCTGTGGTCTTCGGTCAGGGTGACCGACGCTGCTGTGGGGTCCGCTGGGGTGATGGAATAGCAGCCAGATGGTATACCTTCCCACAGGTGAAGTATGTCCCCAGGGCTTCCCAGTAAGGTGGATGGTGATGGTGTGAGGTGCAGTCAATAACGAGGACACAGGATTGTAGTCTCTTTACCTCTTTACTGAAGACTTCAGGATCCTCAATCCAGAGCACGGTTAACAGGGCTGTCTGAGACCGGCCGGTCCGAAGGCACATCCAGAGTTCCCTTTGCAGGTGGAAATCGTTGCCTTCCAATAGCGCCTGTGTGTTGTAGTGCTACCCTGCTGAGCATTCGGAATAGTCCTCACAACTTCTGTTCTCGTTCGTTCGTTCTTTCTAATTCGTTCCAGCTCTTTCTAGTTCAACGTCCCCCAGGTATGTTATGGCTAGGACGCACCCGTTTGACGGGAAGGCTCGGAGCTCTTCCGGGACCCTAGAGACGCCCCTCTCCACGCGTTGCCCCCTATGTCTGCTTAGGTGTTTAGGTGAGACAGCCAACCTATAATTAACTACCCTGCGGAGTTTGAAGTAATGCCTAGAGTCAGTTACTTCCTCGGTGTTCCGGCCACTGGCTATGCGCCTCAGTAGGATGTTGCCGTTCTCCGGGCACGACTCCTACTGGCTCTCCTTTGTGCTTGATCTCGTTTCTCACTGTTCCACAATATCCTTCGCTCCGTGTCTCTTTCTTGGGATACCGGCGCGGGGTGTGCAGGTGCGGTTCCGTAACGTCCTATTCTGGTCGCTAGGTGCCTGCCAGGTTCCCACGCCTGACAGGGACCCCCCTGAATCTTCTCCCTGCAACACCCCCTGCCACGGGATGTTGCCTGAATCCAACCCAGTCAGCTTCTGACTAACTTCCTATCCAACCCCTAGTTTTACCAGTGTGAGGAGTGGCCTAATAAATAAAACCCTTTGCTCTCTCTAGTGGCCAGAGTGTGAAGTGTACTGTGTGCTGGTGATACCTGGTCAGAAGAACTCCTTTAGTGCCATCAGACGTACCATCACTCCCCTTAGCGGCAGAGCGTCATACTGCAACGACCAGGTCTCTAGGGCGCTGCACTCCCCCCCCGGTTAAATCCAGTACTCCTGGACTGGGAAGAAGAACAACAATACATGTCAGCAAAAGACATACAAAATTTTGGAATGCTTGAAACAAGTAAATATAACAAGGCTTCCCTTTATGGGAGGTGAGGACACTTGAACATTACAAACAAGTTGAAATATTTTAAATAACATCCTATTCTACAGACTATAAATAGTTCCTATTACCCAGCCGGGTATTCTACTGAGTGCAAATGCTTGAACAATAATTTAATTTTTCCTTTAAGGGCGTATAGGCTGAACCCACTAAAGGCTTACTATAAGACACTATAAAACAAACTCAACTTTTCTGACTCTACAAATGCAAGACCGCCCAGCTCCTTGTCTGGGCCTACTGTCATCTGTTCTTCCGTTAACGCAACTAACCATCTCTCTATGGTTTTCAGGAGGACTCCCTAACTAACCCCTACGGGTTCACTATGTTGAAATTCGGCTTCCAACTTTTCCTGTCCTTAGTCTTTAACAACATTATTAACTTTTTCCTAAATCTCAACATTATTACAATTCTAACTTTCCTAAGGCAACATTATACTTCAGTGCAACATGCGAACATTCCCTTTAAGAGGGAACCAAGTCTCTTTGAGGTAGTGCAGATCTTCTCTGTCTGCAAGTCCGTTAGAAAGCAAGACCTTCCGTGCTGTATTCAAATCAGTCTCTTCGCAAAGTCTTCCTTCTTTTGTAAAACCAGTAGAGGGCACCTTTAAGAAGGTGCGAACTATTTACAAAACAGTTTGTGAACCATTCACCGTCCATGATGCGACAGACTTTTAAACAGTAATAACTTTGTGCAAGGAAAAATGTAAAACAATAGGGATCCCGGGTCAACAAAAGGGATCCCTTTAAGAAATAACCTTAGACGGGTTTAAAGCAGCAAAAGTAGGAAACAGTTAACTATTTACATTTGTCGGGGTTTCGAGGTTTAGTGTGGTAACTCAGAGGGTAGCACCGGTCGGAGTAGCCCAGCTGAATACTGGCGGCTACCAGGTGCCACATAAGGAGCTCCCTCACTCCAGAAGGGGGTCTTATGGCTTTGCATATCTCTTCTCTCATCCGATGCGGTATCAATGTCACTAATCGGTTTCTCCGGTATAGTCAAGTCGTTAGGGATCGGTGTTCGAATGTCAGTTTTGGTAATAGGTGCAGTAGTAGAAATGATGCACACAGTGGTGGTCTTAGTCAGGGCAGCAGGTGGCGCCGCGACGGGGCTTACCCGCCGGTCTTCTGTCACTGGGGCAGGGTCGTTCTTCATTCCTGCTTCAGATGCGGTCCCTCCGGTATCGGCCTGCTCCGTCTCCGCTGGGGTCTGGAACGCTGACTGCGGGGCCTTGCGCTGCGGCGTTGTCATCTTTGTTTGCAGTATCGCTCTTTCCGGCAGGGCCTTGCTTTCTGGCTTCGGAGCGCTGGAACTTCTTTCTTGCTCCGGACCAGACGAGGCTGCCGACAGACGTCTGGTGAGGCCCCCGATGACGGTCTCCTTCCACCCGGCCTCAGTGCTCAGCTGCGCCCGCCGGAGTTGATCGCTGAGCTCATCCACTCCAACCTGCAGGAAGTCAGGGCCAACAGGTGATGCCTGGCAGCGGTATCTCTCTGGGTATCTGGGGGAGTCCTTGGCTCCGACCCCACGCTCCGATCCCGGGCGGCTTGTCATGGCGTCCTCCACGTGGGTCACTTCCTGGTCTCTTTCCCGCTCTCTCCTTCGTGGGTGGTTTCGTTTCTTGTTTCTCCGCCCTCCATTGAGGATCAGGAGGCGGATTTCGGCTGCTGACAGACACGTCCTCAAGGTACAGAAATATTTAGACTGGGCGGCCATTATCTTTTGCGCTCTTCAGCTTGCTTACGCCCACTTCCACGCCCTTCTTCTTCTCCTGCGCTCCTCGTGGCGCTGTAATGGTGGCAATTTTGGCGGGAATCTTGCGGCAGATAGCAATACACAGTCTTTGCAATAAATCACAGTTCTAAGGCACACATGACCCAATTCTTCAGGCTTAAGTACGATCCTGTTCGTGACGTCAAGTTGGAGCGCCCCCAGACACAGGGCCACGAGTTCTCGGTACCGGGCCTCTCGGGTTCGGTTCTGAGGCTGTCACGGTGGCAAGACCGGGTCCGCGACCCTGCTAAGGGGCGTCCAATAAAGGTGGTGCAGTTCGTCAGGGATTTGTGACGCCACCTGTGGTCTTCGGTCAGGGTGACCGACGCTGCTGTGGGGTCCGCTGGGGTGATGGAATAGCAGCCAGATGGTATACCTTCCTACAGGTGAAGTATGTCCCCAGGGCTTCCCAGTAAGGTGGATGGTGATGGTGTGAGGTGCAGTCAATAACGAGGACACAGGATTGTAGTCTCTTTACCTCTTTACTGAAGACTTCAGGATCCTCAATCCAGAGCACGGTTAACAGGGCTGTCTGAGACCGGCCAGTCCGAAGGCACATCCAGAGTTCCCTTTGCAGGTGGAAATCGTTGCCTACCAATAGCGCCTGTGTGTTGTAGTGCTACCCTGCTGAGCATTCGGAATAGTCCTCACAACTTCTGTTCTCGTTCGTTCGTTCTTTCTAATTCGTTCCAGATCTATCTAGTTCAACGTCCCCCAGGTATGTTATGGCTAGGACGCACCCGTTTGACGGGAAGGCTCGGAGCTCTTCCGGGACCCTAGAGACACCCCTCTCCACGCGTTGCCCCCTATGTCTGCTTAGGTGTTTAGGTGAGGCAGCCAACCTATAATTAACTGCCCTGCGGAGTTTGAAGTAATGCCTAGAGTCAGTTACGTACCATCACTCCCCTTAGCGGCAGAGCGTCATACTGCAACGACCAGGTCTCTGGGGCGCTGCATATGTGTATCAACGATGATGTCATAATGGTTGCCATGCTGACAGTTATCTCATAATGGTTGCTATGGTGATGATGACGATGTCATAATAAGTTGCCATGGCAACGATGATGTCAGAATGGTTGCCATGGTGAAGATGATGTCATAAAGGGTATATGGGCACGGAACTATGGGATGGAGGATGTGTGATGGGTATATTGGCACCGGACTATGGGACGGAGGATATGTATGATGGGTATATGGGCATGGGATTATGGGATGGATGATGTGTGATGAGTATATGGGTACGGGACTATGGGATGGAGGATATGTATGATAGATATATGGGCACGGGACTATGGGATGGAGGAAGGGTATATGGGCATGAGACTATGGGATGGAGGATGTGTATGATGGGTATATGGGTACGGGACTATGGGATGGATGATAATCATTATAATTTGTTATAACTAACCACAGTTAGTTACTATGCCCGGGCAACGCCGGGCTTTTCAACTAGAATATATATATAAAAAAGAGTGTATGTGTGTATGTGTGTGTATCAATGAATATGTCATAATGATTGCCATGGTGACAATGATATCATAAAGATTGCCATGGTGAATATGATGTCATAATGGTTGCCATGGCGACAATGATGTCATAATAGGTTGCAATTGTGACGGTGATGTCATAATGGTTGCCATGGTGATGGTTATGTCATTTGGTTGCTATGGTGACGATCATGTCATAATAAGTTGCCATGGCAAATATGATGTCAGAATGATTGCCATGACGAAGGTGATGTCATAATGGGTATATGGGCATGGTACTATGGGATGGAGGATGTGTGATGGGTATATGGGCAGGGGACTATGGGATGGCGGAAGGGTATATGGGAATGGGACTATGGAATGGAGGATGTGTATGATGTGCATATGTGCATGGGACTATGGAATGGAGGATTTGTGATGGGTATATGGGCACAGGACTATGGGATGGAGGATATGTATGATGGGTATATGGGCACAGGACCATGGGATGGAGGAAGTGTGATGGGTATATGGGCACAGGACTATGGGATGGAAGATATGTGTGATGGGTATATGGGCACAGGACTATGGGTAGGAGAATATCTATGTTGGGTACATAGGCATGGGACTATGGAATGGAGGATGTATATGATGGATATATGGGTACGGGACTATGGGATGGAGGATATGTGTGATGGGTATATGGGCACTGGACTATGGGATGGATGATAATCATTATAATTTGTTATAACTAACCACAGTTAGTTACTATGCCCGGGCAACGCTGGGCTCTTCCGCTAGTATATATATAAAAAATGAGTGTATGTGTGTATGTGTGTGTGTATCAACGATGATGTCATAATGGTTGCCATGGCGACGATGATTTCATAATAGGTTGTAATTGTGATGGTGATGTCATAATATTTGCTATGGTGATGATGATGTCGTAATAAGTTGCCATGGCAACGATGATGTCAGAATGGTTGCCATGACGAAGATTATGTCATAATGGGTACGGAACTATGGGATGGAGGATGTGTGATGGGTATATGGGCACGGGACTATGGGATGGAGGATATGTATGATGTGTATATAGGCACAGGACTATGGAATGGAGGATGTATATGATGGGTATATGAGCATGGGACTATAGGATGGAGGATGTGTATGATGGGTATATGGGCATGGGACTATGGGATGTAGAATGTGTATAATGGGTATATGGGCACGGGACTATAGGATGGAGATTGTGTATGATGGGTTTATGGGCATGGGACTATGGAATGTAGGATATGCATGATGGGTAGAAGGGCACGAGACTATGGGATGGAGGATAATCATTATAATTTGTTATAACTGACCACAGTTAGTTACTATGCCCGGGCAACGCTAGACTTTTCAGCTAGTATATATATAAAAACGAGTGTATGTGTGTATGTGTGTGTGTATCGATGATGATGACACAATGGTTGCCATGGTGACGATGGTCTCATAAAGGTTGCCATGGCGAAGATGATGTCATAATGGTTGCCATTGCAATGATGATTTCATAATAGGTTGCAATGGTGACGGTGATGTCATAATGGTTGCCATGGTGACGATGATGTCATGATAAGTTGCAATGGCGACAATGATGTCAGAATAGGTATATGGGCAAGGAACTATGGGAAGGAGGATATGTATGATGGGTATATCGGCACGGGACTATTGGATGGAGGATATGTATGATGGGTATATCGGCACGGGACTATTGGATAGAGGATGTGTATGATGGGTATACGGGTACAGGACTATGGGATGGAAGATACAGTACAGACCAAAAGTTTGGACACACCTTCTCATTTAAATATTTTTCTATATTTTCATGACTATGAAAATTGTACATTCACACTGAAGGCATCAAAACTATGAATTAACACATGTGGAATTTTATACTTAACAAAAAAGTGTGAAACAACTGAAATTATGTCTTATATTCTAGGTTCTTCAAAGTAGCCACCTTTTGCTTTGATGACTGCTTTGCCCACTCTTGGCATTCTCTTGATGAGCTTCAAGAAGTAGTCACCGGGAATGGTTTTCACTTCACAGGTGTGCCCTGTCAAGTTTAATAAATGGGATTCCTTGCCATATAAATGGTGTTGGGACCATCAGTTGTGTTGTGCAGAAGTCTGGTGGTAGTGGATACACAGCTGATAGTCCTACTGAATAGATTGTTAGAATTTGCATTATGGCAAGAAAAAAGCAGCTAAGTAAAGAAAAATGAGTGGCCATCGTTACTTTAAGAAATGAAGGTCAGTCAGTCCGAAAAGTTGGGGAAACTTTGAAAGTGTCCCCAAGTGCAGTGGCAAAAACCATCAAGCGCTACAAAGAAACTGGCTCACATGAGGACCGCCCCAGGAAAGGAAGACCAAGAGTCACGTCTGCTTCTGACGATAAGTTTATCCGAGTCACCAGCCTCAGAAATTGCAGGTTAACAGCAGCTCAGATTAGAGACCAGGTCAATGCCACACAGAGTTCTAGCAGCAGACACATCTCTACAACAACAGGTAGGAGGAGACTTTGTGCAGCAGGCCTTCATGGTAAAATAGCTGCTAGGAAACCACTGCTAAGGACAGGCAAAAAGCAGAAGAGACTTGTTTGGGCTAAAGAACACAAGGAATGGACATTAGACCAGTGGAAATCTGTGCTTTGGTCTGATGAGTCCAAATTTGAGATCTTTGGCTCCAACCACCGTGTCTTTGTGCGATGCAGAAAAGGTGAACTGATGGACTCTACATGCCTGGTTTCCACCGTGAAGCATGGAGGACGAGGTGTGATGGTGTGGGGGTGCTTTGCTGGTGACACTGTTGGGGATTTATTCAAAATTGAATGCATACTGAACCAGCATGGCTACCACAGCATCTTGCAGCGGCATGCTATTCCATCCGGTTTGCGTTTAGTTGGACCATCATTTATTTTTCAACAGGACAATGACCCCAAACACACCTCCAGGCTGTGTAAGGGCTATTTGACCAAGAATGTGAGTGATAGGGTGCCTACGCCAGATGACCTTAGACAAAAGGATGTATGACCTCGGGGAGATCAAAACATCCAACACCGCGGAAACACTATCACGTGTTTCTCAACGCAGTGATCCACAACACTGCCCCCATCCCTTATGGGAAATATGCAAATGCATGTAGAAAAGCCGCGGAGACACCATCACGTGTTTCTCAATGCAAGCAATAAATATCCAGGTCTTTCACCAGGAAGGAACAACCACGGGAAGGGCAGCATCCATAAAGGAAAACCACCTATGCCAAAACATGGTATCCATCCACAGACAGCTGTTTCGGGGTATTTGCCCCTCATCAGTGTGGAGTAGGAAACTGGCTTTTAGGAGCAGTGCCTAG
Source organism: Ranitomeya imitator (assembly GCF_032444005.1). Classification (NCBI taxonomy): domain Eukaryota; kingdom Metazoa; phylum Chordata; class Amphibia; order Anura; family Dendrobatidae; genus Ranitomeya; species Ranitomeya imitator. The sequence goes on along the minus strand of NC_091282.1, from coordinate 348,359,463 downwards.
TAAAAGGACTATAGACATAAGGATGAATGACCTCGGGGAGATCAAAACATCCAACACCGCGGAGACACCATCACGTGTTTCTCAACGCAGTGATCCAGAACACTGCCCCCATCTCTTATAGGAAATATGCAAATGCATGTAGAAAAGTCGCAGAGATACCATCATGTGTTTCTCAACACAAGCAATAAATAGCCAGGTCTTTCACCGGGAAGGAACAACCACGGGAAGGGCAGCATCCATAAAGGAAAACCACCTATGCCAAAACATGGTATCCATCCACAGACAGCTGTTTCTGGGTATTTGCCCCTCATTAGTGTGGAGTAGGAAACTGGCTATTAGGAGCTGTTTTGGATCACTGCGTTGAGAAACACGTGATGGTGTCTCCACGGTGTTGGATGTTTTGATCTCCCCGAGGTCATTCATCCTTATGTCTATAGTCCTTTTACTAGGCACTGCTCCTAATAGCCAGTTTCCTACTCCACACTGATAAGGGGCAAATACCCCGAAACAGCTGTCTGTGGATAGATACCATGTTTTGGCATAGGTGGTTTTCCTTTATGGATGCTGCCCTTCCCATGGTTGTTCCTTCCCAGTGAAAGACCTGGCTATTTATTGCTTGCGTTGAGAAACACGTGATGGTGTCTCCGCCGATTTTCTACATGCATTTGCATATGTCCCATAAGGGATGGGGGCAGTGTTCTGGATCACTGCGTTGAGAAACACATGATGGTGTCTCCGCGGTGTTGGATGTTTTGATCTCCCCAAGGTCATTCATCCTTATGTCTATAGTCCTTTTACTAGGCACTTCTCCTAATAGCCAGTTTCCTACTCCACACTGATGAGGGGCAAACACCCCGAAACAGCTGTCTGTGGATGGATACCATGTTTTGGCATAGGTGGTTTTCCTTTATGGATGCTGCCCTTCCCGTGGTTGTTCCTTCCCGGTGAAAGACCTGGCTATTTATTGCTTACATTGAGAAACACGTGATGGTGTCTCCGCGGCTTTTCTACATGCGCCAGATGACCAGGCCTCCACAGTCACCAGACCTGAACCCAGATGGTTTGGGGTGAGCTGGACAGCAGAGTGAAGGCATCAAGTGCTAAGCATCTCTGGGAACTCCTTTAAGATAGTTGGAAGACCATTTTCGGTGACTACCTCTTGAAGCTCATCAAGAGAATGCCTACAGTGTGCAAAGCAGTCATCAAAGCAAAAGGTGGCTACTTTGAAGAACCTAGAATATGAGACATATTTTCAGTTGTTTCACACTTTTTTGTTAAGTATATAATTCCACATGTGTTAATTCATAGTCTTGATGCCTTCAGTGTGAATTTACAATTTTCATAGTCATGAAAATACAGAAAAATCTTTAAAGGAGAAGGTGTATCCAAACTTTTGGTCTGTACTGTATATCTATTTATATAATTGCCTTGTAATGTTTTAATTTCCTGTTCTGTCCAGATGTCACCGTATCCCAGAATTATAAGTGGAGGAAGTTCACCGACTGCCATACTGGGACACCCAAGTGATGGGTGTCTCAATATGGAAACTGCTGCTGGTACCAACCTATTGCGCAGTACCACCAGCGGAACAACGTTGCACCACACACACACGCACACTTTATACGCCACACCTGTTGCAGGTCTGTTTTTTTTTGTGTCTACCTATGCCTTAGCACCTTATATCTTCTTGGTTTACTTAGTGTAGAGCTTATGGTCAGGATCTTTCCATATACTAACATCTATATTATTGACCTATGTTTTTATCTTACAATATTTTTTTTTAACCAATACATTTTTATTAAATTTTCTGAAAATTTTGAACACACAAAGGGTCAAACAAAACCCACAAATACATACGATAACTAAATACAATAGGCACCTTTACACATTCTACTTATACTCCGCTGCCTCGGAGTAACCTTCGACTCTGCCCTGTCCTTCAAACCGCACATCCAAGCTCTTTCCACCTCCTGTCGCCTCCAGCTCAAAAATATCTCCAGGATCCGTCCCTTCCTCAACCTCCAATCTACTAAAATGCTTGTGCATGCCCTCATCATTTCCCGCCTTGACTACTGCAACATCCTTTTCTGTGGCCTCCCTGCTAACACCCTTGCACCTCTCCAGTCCATCCTTAACTCTGCTGCCCGACTAATCCAACTCTCTCCTCGCTACTCCTCCGCTTCCCCCTCTGCAAATCTCTTCACTGGCTCCCATTCCCTCAGCGTATCCAGTTCAAATTACTAATACTGACCTACAAAGCCATCCATAACCTGTCTCCTCCATATATCTCTGAACTAATCTCCCTATATCTTCCCTCACGCAATCTCCGGTCCTCCCAAGACCTCCTTCTCTCCTCCACACTTATTCGCTCCTCATCCAATCGCCTCCGAGACTTCTCCCGAATATCCCCCATCCTCTGGAACTCTCTGCCCCAACACGTCCGACTATCAACCAAAGTCGGATCCTTCAGACGGAACCTGAAAACTCATCTCTTCAGGAAAGCCTACAGCCTGCACTGACCCTGCTGCCGCCTCATCACTACCGAAGCTACCGCCTCACCAACACCGGAGCTCCTGCAACCCCCAACCTACTGTCTCCTTCCCCATAATCCTGTAGAATGTAAGCCCGCAAGGGCAGGGTCCTCTTTCCTCTGTACCAGTCTGTCATTGTTAGTTTGTTTACTGTAAGTGATATCTGTAACTTGTATGTAACCCCTTCTCATGTACAGCACCATGGAATCAATGGTGCTATATAAATAAATAATAATAATAATAATACTCATTAAAATATTACTTCTTCACCATCCCAGAGTGACATAATGGGATCTCCCGGGTTAAAGCATGATGACATAATCCCAATAATGTAAGTTTCATAGGTCAAATAAGATTTACAACTTCAGTGGAAAGGGGCTGACCTCTGGCTATCCAGTCATGGATCCCATATACCCTGAATTCTCTTTGCAGCTGAGATGGAATGAGCAAAGCTACAACGCCAATTCATATTGGCAGTGCATATTAACTTTCTCAATCACCTCTTTTATGGATGGCGAACTCGTCCCCCTCCACCTAGCCTCCAGAGCTAACCTGGCTGCTATCAAAATATGCGAGAAAGAACCTCTAAGCACCTGAGGTATTTTATCTATGCCAATATGTAAAACTCCCATATTGGACTCCAAAACCAACTGTATCCCAAGGACCTCTTGTATTAGATTACCAATATCTACCCAAAATTGAGCTATAACCGGACACCACCACAACATGTGGCCTAGTGCCTGAGCCCACAATCTCTCCAAGTCACCAGTAATTGGTTAGGACCAAAATGAGCTAACTGCGCCGGACATAGGTACCACCTTAAAGGGAACCTGTCACCCCGAAAATCACGGGTGAGGTAAGCCCACCGGCATCAGGGGCTTATCTACAGCATTCTGTAATGCTGTAGATAAGCCCCCGATGTTACCTGAAAAAGGAGAAAAAGACGTTATATTATACTCACTCAGGGGCGGTCCCGCTGCTGGTTAGGTCAGATGGGCGTCTCTGGTCCGCTGTGGCGCCTCCTATCTTCTTTCCATGACGTCCTCTTCTGATCTTCAACCACGGCTCCGGCGCAGGCGTACTTTGCTCTGCCCTGTTGAGGGCAGACAAAGAACTGCAGTGCGCAGGCGCCGGGCCTCTGACCTTTCCGGCGCCTGCGCACTGCAGTACTATCCTCTGCCCTCAAGAGGGCAGAGCAAAGTACGCCTGCACCGGAGCCGTGGCTGAAGATCAGAAGAGGATGTCATGGAAAGAAGATAGGAGGCGCCGTAGCGGACCAGAGACGCCCATCTGACCTGGCCAGCAGCGGGACCGCCCCTGGGTGAGTTTAATATAACGTCTTTTTCTCCTTTTTCTGGTAACATCGGGGGCTTATCTACAGCATTACAGAATGCTGTAGATAAGCCCCTGATGCCGGTGGGCTTACCTCACCCGCGATTTTCGGGGTGACAGGTTCCCTTTAAGTGCACTTTTTTAAACTGTTCCAGGTGATTTAGGCAAGATGATACCCTTTGCACCTCTCTTAAACCCTCCCTCCTTGTCTCCGGTTCAAGGGATATGCCTAGCTCCCCCTCCCACCGAATCATATATGGTAATTTAGCATCAACAGCTGGTGTATTCAAAGCACTATATAGGATGGAAATTCCCCTAGATCCTGACTCCGGTTTTAAGGTACCTTCACACTCAACGATATCGCTAGCGATCCGTGACGTTGCAGCGTCCTGGCTAGCGATATCGTTGAGTTTGACAGGCAGCAGCGATCAGGATCCTGCTGTGCCATCATTGGTCGGAGCAGTGTGTGACCGCTGTGCTTTCCGGCTGGCGCTCACAGTCAGTGCAGAGAAGCACAGCGCCGGGGGACAGACACCGGAAAGTAAGTATGTAGAGTTTGTTTGTTTTTTACGTTTACGCTGGTAACCAGGGTAAACATCGGGTTACTAAGCGCGGCCCTGCGCTTAGTAACCCGATGTTTACCCTGGTTACCAGGGGACCGGCATCGTTGGTCGCTGGAGAGCTGTCTGTGTGACAGCTCTCCAGCGACCAAACAGCGACGCTGCAGCGATCGGGATCATTGTCTAGATCGCTGCAGCGTCGCTAAATGTGACGGTACCTTTAGAATATACCCATTAGTCCTGTGCTCCATGGGAGTCTTAAAAAACGACAACTCTGGTGATGTGTGGATCAGATGCCTAATTTGCAAATATTGGTAAAATAGGTGTTGTATACCTGGATTCTTTGAGGACAGTTGGTCAAAGGGGAGGAGGTTCAGAGCATCATCCATCAAGTTCTGAACCCCCGCATTGATCCAATTATGCAGACCAATGTAAGGGATATGCTGCTCAAGAGATTATCTTACCATATTGACATCAGTCTTATAACATTGAATATCACTCCTTTTTATGTTATATATATTATGAAATTCTAACACTATGTTATGAAGCTTAAGCACTACGCACTTTATGTAAAATTCTTTTTTGTAAGTATTTATGATTAATCTCAGCCTGACCCTTCCATTACTTATGTACTACCTGTATACCTACTGTATTTTAAATCACTACTAGTATACCATATTAGATTTTTTCTAGGTGTGTCTATAGACCTCTTTATTACCTTCCTGCTATGGCGTGGCACTTAGGTGTCGCTTCCTTTTGTACTTTTAACTACATTTATATTGGAATCTATACTGATTTTTGTGTTTAAATTCTGTAATAAAAGTTGTTATTTATTTTACATAACCTCTGGTGTCCATCCCTTTTTTGGTTATCTAATAGTACTAAATGGATGAGCTTTTTGTTCTATTATAAGCCTCTTGTTGGGTTAATTAATCTGTATATAGAAAGAAATATCCACCCCACTCTTAAAGTCAATGTATTCAATATACTTTATTGATTGGTACACATCAAAGAAACAGATTAGCGACTAAATAAAGAAGACGTTTAGACCCGTCCCGGGTCTTTATCACAAGTAGAGATGAGAGAACCTTTCAAGGTTTGGTTCAGATCGGCAAACGTCCCGGTGTTTGCCAAACATGTTCGCCGAACGGTTTGACGAACATATCCGAAACGCATTGAATTCAATGGATGGCAATTCCAAACGCATAGAAAATACCTTCAGGGGGAGGCAAAAAGCTGCCAAAACAGCTCAAATTAGAAGCAGACACCAGGAAAAGTGGCATCAGTTCACCCACAGTAGAAATAGTATAATTGCGCAGCATGGATGCATGGGACAGGGCTTGGACCAGCATTTCTAGCTTAAACATTGATCAGTAACAGGTGGATGAATGACAGGTGTAGGCCTGGTGCTTTGAGAGGTCTATCAAATTCAGGCAACACACATGAAGAATACCCAACTGTGAGTCCAAGCATTTCCAAAAATTAGGAGCAGACACTAGTAAAAGTGGCATCAATGTAAAAATTTGATAATGTCACAGTAGCAGTCAGCCATGGGCCATGTATGAGGTATTAGGGTCTGGGCCAGCATTTAGTGTTTTGAATTTAAGTTTAAATTAAAATAAGGTGGGTGATGAACCAGTGTAAGGCTGCTGTGTTAGGAGCCCTGATTCCTCATGCAACAGCTCAAACTGTTTTTTTTTTGCTCAGCCCCACTCAGGTGGCATAAATATCATCTAGGTAGACCACTAATGTTAGAAAAATGTAAGAAGAGTAACACAGGTAGTTGACTGATCAATTCCCCAACAGTAGAAATTTTAGAATTGCACAGCAGCAGTCAGCCATGGGCCATGCATGAGGTATCAGGGTCTAGGACAACATTTTAGAGCTTTGAATTTAAGTGTAAATTAAGATGAGGTAGGTGATGGACCAGTGTAAGCCTGCTGTGTTGTGAACCCCGATTCCTCATGCAACAGCTCAAACTTCATTTCTGCTCACCCCATTAAGGTGGCACAAATATCAGCTTTGTAGACCACTAATGTTAGAAAAAAATCAAGGATACTGAAACAGGTAGTTGACTGAAAGTAAGTGCAAGCCTAACAGTTTCGGAGCCCTACTGCTACAGGCAACACACATGAAGGAGATCCAACTTAAAGTCCAAACTTTTCCAAAAATTATTCACACACACCACTAAAGTAGCATCAATTTTCCCAGAGTAGAAATAGTATAATGGGCCTCTGACACCCCTTTCACTAAAGGAAACCCAGCAGATGAAGACCCAACTCGGAATCTCCACATTTGAAAACATTTTTGGTAACATCAGAAGCAATAGCAAGTGCAACCATAGGCACAGAAGGAACAACAAAGGTGTCACAGACTGCAATAACGTGAGATCAATGCAGCACACTAAATCTACACCATCACCTAGTCTGCGCTGAGGTGGAAAAGTCATTGGAGAGCCATGACTTGTTCATTTTGATGAAAGATAGGCAGTCTACACTTTCAGGGGACAGCCGGATGCGCTTATCCCTTTTGCATCCTCCTCTGCTTCCACCTCTTCCCCTGGGACCACCACCTCCTTCCGCAGGCTAATGAAAGTGTGCTCCAGCATGTACATAGTAATAATAGTGATGCTGATAACGGCATCATCAGCACTAACCATCTTAGTAGCCATTTCAAAACTGTGCAAAAGGGTGTATAGGTTCTTCATCTGTGCCTACTCCGCAAGCGTGATTTGCACCATGTCCGTACTGCATTGGCTCAGGCTATACAGTTATGCAAAACGAAAGTGCACCAGAGCTTGTTGTTGCTTCCATTGTCTCTGCAGCATGTTGTGGTAGATTGGCTCACTCAGCTGTACACGGAGGTATACGCGGGAACACTATCTCTTTAAGAATGTATTGGTTTATTATATGCAGCATAAACCAAGCTGAAGCAAAAAGTAAATATAGCCCTCTGGGTAAAAACAGCTAAACAAAGCAAAGTGGTAGCACAAAGCATGGTCTTTGTGGTAGCGGTGATCAGCCCGCTCAGAGTTAGCAAGATCCACGATTCAGATTTTAGCATACACAAAACACTTCTTTTGAGTGTTCCTCTCCAGGCACTGAACCCTGACTGCGAGGAGATTGGAACAAAACAAAATCCTCTAAACTGCATGCTCGCAAACGCCAGAAGCCTGACAAACAAGATGGAAGAACTAGAAGCAGAAATATCTACAGGTAACTTTGACATAGTGGGAATAACCGAGACATGGTTAGATGAAAGCTATGACTGGGCAGTTAACTTACAGGGTTACAGTCTGTTTAGAAAGGATCATAAAAATCGGAGAGGAGGAGGGGTTTGTCTCTATGTAAAGTCTTGTCTAAAGTCCACTTTAAGGGAGGATATTAGCGAAGGAAATGAGGATGTCGAGTCCATATGGGTCGAAATTCATGGAGGGAAAAATGGTAACAAAATTCTCATTGGGGTCTGTTACAAACCCTCAAATATAACAGAAACCATGGAAAGTCTACTTCTAAAGCAGATAGATGAAGCTGCAACCCATAATGAGGTCCTGGTTATGGGGGACTTTAACTACCCGGATATTAACTGGGAAACAGAAACCTGTGAAACCCATAAACAGGTTTCTGCTAATAACCAAGAAAAATTATCTTTCACAATTGGTGCAGAATCCAACTAGAGGAGCAGCACTTTTAGACCTAATACTATCTAATAGACCTGACAGAATAACAAATCTGCAGGTGGTTGGGCATCTAGGAAATAGCGACCACAATATTGTGCAGTTTCACCTGTCTTTCACTAGGGGGACTTGTCAGGGAGTCACAAAAACACTGAACTTTAGGAAGGCAAAGTTTGACCAGCTTAGAGATGCCCTTAATCTGGTAGACTGGGACAATATCCTCAGAAATAAGAATACAGATAATAAATGGGAAATCTTTAAGAACATCCTAAATAGGCAGTGTAAGCGGTTTATACCTTGTGGGAATAAAAGGACTAGAAATAGGAAAAACCCAATGTGGCTAAACAAAGAAGTAAGACAGGCAATTAACAGTAAAAAGAAAGCATTTGCACTACTAAAGCAGGATGGCACCATTGAAGCTCTAAAAAACTATAGGGAGAAAAATACTTTATCTAAAAAACTAATTAAAGCTGCCAAAAAGGAAACAGAGAAGCACATTGCTAAGGAGAGTAAAACTAATCCCAAACTGTTCTTCAACTATATCAATAGTAAAAGAATAAAAACTGAAAATGTAGGCCCCTTAAAAAATAGTGAGGAAAGAATGGTTGTAGATGACAAGGAAAAAGCTAACATATTAAACACCTTCTTCTCCACGGTATTCACGGTGGAAAATGAAATGCTAGGTGAAATCCCAAGGAACACTGAAAACCCTATATTAAGGGTCACCAATCTAACCCAAGAAGAGGTGCGAAACCGGCTAAATAAGATCAAAATAGATAAATCTCCGGGTCCGGATGGCATACACCCACGAGTACTAAGAGAACTAAGTAATGTAATAGATAAACCATTATTTCTTATTTTTAGGGACTCTATAGTGACGGGGTCTGTTCCGCAGGACTGGCGCATAGCAAATGTGGTGCCAATATTCAAAAAGGGCTCTAAAAGTGAACCTGGAAATTATAGGCCAGTAAGTCTAACCTCTATTGTTGGTAAAATATTTGAAGGGTTTCTGAGGGATGTTATTCTGGATTATCTCAATGAGAATAACTGTTTAACTCCATATCAGCATGGGTTTATGAGAAATCGCTCCTGTCAAACCAATCTAATCAGTTTTTATGAAGAGGTAAGCTATAGGCTGGACCACGGTGAGTCATTGGACGTGGTATATCTCGATTTTTCCAAAGCGTTTGATACCGTGCCGCACAAGAGGTTGGTACACAAAATGAGAATGCTTGGTCTGGGGGAAAATGTGTGTAAATGGGTTAGTAACTGGCTTAGTGATAGAAAGCAGAGGGTGGTTATAAATGGTATAGTCTCTAACTGGTTCGCTGTGACCAGTGGGGTACCGCAGGGGTCAGTATTGGGACCTGTTCTCTTCAACATATTCATTAATGATCTGGTAGAAGGTTTACACAGTAAAATATCGATATTTGCAGATGATACAAAACTATGTAAAGCAGTTAATACAAGAGAAGATAGTATTCTGCTACAGATGGATCTGGATAAGTTGGAAACTTGGGCTGAAAGGTGGCAGATGAGGTTTAACAATGATAAATGTAAGGTTATACACATGGGAAGAAGGAATCAATATCACCATTACACACTGAATGGGAAACCACTGGGTAAATCTGACAGGGAGAAGGACTTGGGGATCCTAGTTAATGATAAGCTTACCTGGAGCAGCCAGTGCCAGGCAGCAGCTGCCAAGGCAAACAGGATCATGGGGTGCATTAAAAGAGGTCTGGATACACATGATGAGAGCATTATACTGCCTCTGTACAAATCCCTAGTTAGACCGCACATGGAGTACTGTGTCCAGTTTTGGGCACCGGTGCTCAGGAAGGATATAATGGAACTAGAGAGAGTACAAAGGAGGGCAACAAAATTAATAAAGGGGATGGGAGAACTACAATACCCAGATAGATTAGCGAAATTAGGATTATTTAGTCTAGAAAAAAGACGACTGAGGGGCGATGTAATAACCATGTATAAGTATATAAGGGGACAATACAAATATCTCGCTGAGGATCTGTTTATACCAAGGAAGGTGACGGGCACAAGGGGGCATTCTTTGCGTCTGGAGGAGAGAAGGTTTTTCCACCAACATAGAAGAGGATTCTTTACTGTTAGGGCAGTGAGAATCTGGAATTGCTTGCCTGAGGAGGTGGTGATGGCGAACTCAGTCGAGGGGTTCAAGAGAGGCCTGGATGTCTTCCTGGAGCAGAACAATATTGTATCATACAATTATTAGGTTCTGTAGAAGGACGTAGATCTGGGGATTTATTATGATGGAATATAGGCTGAACTGGATGGACAAATGTCTTTTTTCGGCCTTACTAACTATGTTACTATGTTACTATGTTACTATGCTTCTGTAGGCCGACTATTTAAGCTTCAGACCCCACCCTGGGGTAGAGATATTGTGGACAACCTCCCACCCACTCTATGGTTGTCCACAAAAACCCAGCCCTTCAACAAAATGGCTACTTAACCCCTCACAACACTTAATGTGCTGGAGGAAAAAGTTCTGGGTTTTAAATCACTGAAACTATTAGCCTCAACGAAACATATCTCCCCTCCAGCACCATGCTAGTGACTATCCCCCCTCTCTGCCCAAAGCAGGGGGTTTTGGCACCTTCACTCGCTAAACAGAAAAGTCAGGACAGGGCATCTGCATTACCATGTAACTTACCGAGCCTAGTCACCCGGGCATTTTTCCCCTTCTTTTTCCTCATCCATCTCAGAGGCACATGATCTGACACTAGCCTGATCTTCCTGCCTAACAAATAGTATCTCAGGGTGTCGATTGCCCACTTGATGGCCAACCTCGTAGGCATCCGTCTGGAGCACAAACTCCTTAGCGAAGTCAGGTGCGACCAAGCCCAGCTGTTTGCATAGGGCTAGCTTCAACTCCTAGAATGCCATATCAGCTTCAAAGGACCATTTGGCCATCACAGTCTTTGTGTCAGTCAGGTGAATGGCTATAATGGCGAAGTTTGGGATAAATCGCCGATAGTATCCTACGATTCCCAGAAATGCCCACACTTGCTTTTTGGAGACGACTGCCGCCACTTCTGGACTGCCTCCATCTTTTCTACTTGTGGCTCTATTTCACCCCTCCCGACGATGTGGCCCAAGTATTTTGCCTCTTCTTTCCCCATAGCGCACTTCTTTGGGTTTATGGTAAAGCCTGCCTTCCTTAGTTCATCCAGTACTGCCCGATGTTTACCCTGGTTACAAGCGTAAAACTAAAAAAAAACAAACAGCACATACTTACATTCTGGTGTCCGTCAGGTCCCTTGCCGTCTGCTTCCCGCACTGTGACTGCCGGCCGTAAAGTGAAAGCAGAGCACAGCGGCTGTGCTTTCACTTTCACTTTTGAAAAAATTGAAAATAAAGTTGAAAAATGTTTTTAATAAAATGAAATAATGAAAATGAAATATGAAAATGTGAAAATAAATGTGAAAATAAAATAATTAAAATAAAAATAAAGTTGAAAATAAAATGGAAAAATAATAAAAATAAAAAATAATAAAAAAATTTAAATAAGAATAAAAAAGTAAAAATGAAAATGAATGACGAAAAAAAAAAAAAAAGGGGGGGGGGGTTTGAGTCGTCACTCACCTTTATGTAGAGTTATCAGCGGGTCTGAAAAAAATTCCCTGATACTTTATACAGGTTCCTTCCACGGGAGACTTATGAGCTGCAGGCATTGCGATCCCTCTCAATACAGGCTTCCCACTCCCCTGTATGGACCCCTTTCTCCTCTCCTCCAGTCAATTCCTGGACAGCCCTTTATTTTATTTTAACTCCCACTCACCTTTACCTCTAATATATAGCGATTCTTATGATTTTTTACTTCGGTCCAATATAGGTTCATCACACAGGGCAGCATACCACGACTGGCCACATACCGCCTTATCATCTAATAGGTATTGATCCAGGCACCCCTCTTCATTTGTATCCTATATTGGCTCACCGTACTTATACTTACCTCCTGTCTATCCTTTATAGCACCACTTATACCCGTAAGCGAGGTATTCGCTATGTGTACCTACCATTGCTTTACCAAGGTAACGAGTGCTTATTGTCCTGCTCCCCTTCTGTTCTTGCTCCTAACCTTTTTACCTCTTGACCTCCTTTGGGATTCACATCTGATATAACTCTAGGAATTCTATTCACTTCGGTGCATCCTTGGTGCTTGGAAATCTATTTAGTTGCTTGCCATCCATCTTATACCTTGGCGTACTATTTATTGTTTCATCATGCACGGATGCAGTATATATGTATATAATTTTTGTTGTGTTTATTTACCCTTGTTATGTTTTTTGTGTTTTTGTAGAGATATTATGATTAAGGCTCAGGAGAGCCGAAACGTCAATTGAATTGTTACTACAAGTGGTCGCTTATCCTAGAACTGTATATTGCTCCCATGTGTCACTAATGTGTAGTGTTATATTCAATAAATTTTGCACAATTTTGCATAAATACCAATTAAGAGTGTGCGGTGTCTTCTAAATATTACCTCTGAGCATTGCACTGTGTGTGATGTTAAAGTGGAGGAAGAGAAGGAGGGGCCACTTGATGCAGTGCTTGCCATCCACTCTTTATGGCCCTCATCTACAAGGAGTACCGCTGTGTAGCTGCCAAAGAAAAGAGTGGAGTAGCCCATCCAGTAACAGGTGTTGTCAGTTGTCTTTGGATAGGACAAGATGATGTTTGTTCAGTGGAGCTTTCAGTAACATTACCACCTAACCCATGTACACCTCGAACACGAAGCCTATTCCCCTTACCACCATGACCTTGCTTATTCCCACTATGTACCCTTCCCCTTTTATAACCAGCTGTTTCACAACAGTCATCTGTCACTAAATTAATAATCAGTATTTATTTGCTGAGATAGTGTGTTTAGAACACACTATTAGCACAAAGGATTTTCATTCTGAATTGTGGAATACTGCCTCCACCACAGTATTAGCACAAACAATTTAGATACTGAAATGTGTACTCCTGCCTGCATCACAGTATTAGCACAAATGATTTACATTCTTCAATGTGAACTCCTGCCTGCACTACAGTATTAGGACAAACAATTTAGATTCTGAAATGTGGACTACTGCCTGCACCACAGCATTAGCACAAAGGATTTAGATTCTGAAATGTGGACTCCTGCCTCCACCACACTATTAAGGCCCCGTCACACATAGCGACGCTTGAGCGATTCCAACAACGATACGACCTGTCAGGGATCGCTCAAGCGTCGCTATGTGGTCGCTGGTGAGATGTCAAACAGTGAGATCTCACCAACGACGCAGCAGCGATGCGGCGACCTGTAGCGACCTGTACAACGATGCTATTTCATGACGATTCAATGGGACGTCCTGTCAGCGAGGTCGTTGGTAAGGTGTCAAACACAGCGATGTGTGCTACCCAGCAGGACCTCAACGATCAAAAAATGGCCCAGGCCATTCCGACACGACCAGCGATCTCACAGCAGGGGCCTGGTCGCTGCTACGTGTCACACATAGCGAGATCGCTACTGAGATCGCTGTTGCGTCACAAAACTTGTGACTCAGCAGCGATCTCGCTGTGTGTGACGGGGGCTTTAGCCCAAACGATTTAGATGCTGGAAGGTCGATTTGCCACAGGATCCTATCTAGCTGAACTAGCTGACAATAAACCACCTCACTAACTATCTGACTACTTGTAGCAGCAGCAGGAGCAGCCTTTCTGCGCAGACAAAACGGTGCAAAAACAACATGTCCACTTTTTGTATGGAGAGGGACATGTGACTTTGACAGCCAATGACAGAAGCCCTTGTGTCTGGACGTTGTGGATCATTTCTTTGCCCTGAATGGCTGCCAGAATCTCCAACCATTAAGTAAAAAAAAAAATACAGTCTGCCACTACTCTGACATCTCCCCCCCGCTCATCATACAGCACCACTTACCTAGCCAAAGTCTTAACAAAAGTATTAGTGGAAAGTCGATAACTTCACAAGCTTTGGCCAAATTTTGGAGACTTTTAGGAAAAATGCTTGGGAATCTGAGCATGAATCCGAATGTGCAACGTTCGTGCCAAATTTGAAATTGGCGAATGTTTTTCGAACAAGTTCGCTCATCTCTAATCACAAGGTTGCAGTATATCTGAATCACTGAAATGCAGTATATGAATGCATGAGCTTGTTGTATAGGGATAACTTAGAAGTGTCCATGCAACTGTGGAATAGTAGAAAGTAACACAGGCACATTCCATGCCGTTGCAGTGTCTTTATTTTTTGATTTGTTAACAAATATATTTTTACAATTTTTAATAACTTTTTTTACTTTGCTACATTGTCTCTGGATAAGACATCAACTTTGCCTGCTCTGATCGCTGGTCTAATACTCTGCAATGCTTTTGAATTGCAGGGCATTATATCAGCGTCTTTCACACAGTGCGAAAGCATGTCAGTTACTGCACTAAGGCTACGTTCACATTTGCGTTGTTAGGCGCAGCGTCAGCGACGCATACCGACGCATGCGTCATGCGCCCCTATCTTTAACATGGGGGGCACATGGACATGCGCCGGTATGCGTTGTACTGCGTTTTACGACGCATGCGTCATAAAGACACACAAGACAGGGCGCAGAGAACGCTACTTGTAGCGTTTTCCCTGCACCAAAATTTCTAATCTGTAGGATCTTATGACGTCGCAAAATGCTGCGTTGTGTACATGCGCTGTTGGCTGTGTTGCATCACCGACGCTACGCCCAACAACGCAAATGTGAATGTAGCCTAAGCTGGAGCTTACAGGCCACCATCCCTGGGTGACCCCACAGCCATCATTGTGCGCATTGCTGCAGGGTATCAGCTCTCATGTAGAGCTGACCCCCGAATTTAGTCGCATCAGCCAGCGTGATCATCACACCGTATATATGCTGCAGTTTGCTGGAATGCAGCTCCTGCAGCACTGTATATATACAGTGCATGTCGTGAAGGCATTAATGGAGTTGTCCCACAAACAAAGTATATTTTAATCAATAGATATTGGTGTAATAATAATTTCTACAATTGGATGTGTTGCTATGCTGAGATAATCTTATAAATGTGCAGGAACATAGTCTGATCATACCACATCTCCTGGGCAGGGGAGCATGCAATAGACAGTATACAAGTATTACAGCATGGGGATTGCAGTTTATACTTTCTGTGAGGTAAAACATGTTTTTGAACAGGCAGAGAGATGTTTTACATCACGGAAATAATCAGCTGTGATCCGATGCTGTCTTGTCTGTATACTCTCCTTAGCTTCCATGCCTATCCAAGAGATGTGGTATGATTAGACCGTTTCCCTGTATGGTGAGACACAGCCATTTGTCAAACTTATTTTTATTTCAAGATCTATTGATTAAAATGTACTTTGTTCGTAGGACAATCCCTTTAGCTAATCCCTTAGTCTGTTTTTAGGAGACTGCAAAATCTTTCTTTTAACATGGCTATAAGACTGTATACAAATGCTATTTGGAGATTGAGTTTTTCACATCACTCACTTGTGCGGGAGGTTTTGCCACATTGTATGATACAGATGCTACCAAGGCATCAAATTTATAAGCTATTTGCCAATTTATGTTGAATTTGTTAAGTGGGCCTTTAATTTAAAGTACTGTAAGCTACACATAAACAAAAGAAAGGTGCGCTGAGCACCTGCAAGCCACATTCACATTCATGTCCAAATGCCCGAGTAGTGTGGTCCATAAACAAAAGATTAAAGACGTTGTCCAATGCTTTCCGGCACCATTCCAAAGGTGTCTGCACTTGTGTAAGGGGCTGGACCAGGGCTGTAGTCATGGCCGAACACTCTGGGGTAGCTGTGCCCTGGTTCCCCAATACATGAAAACATTGCCCATTACTTTGTGTTCCTGTGGCTCCACCCTCTGTGCCATCAGGGTCACCTCTGCTCCTCTGTAGGTTCCCATCAGTTGGTGTAATAAAGATCGAGAAACAGTCCTTTTCAACTTTCAAATAAACAACTTTACTGTTAGCTTTACGCAGCACATCCAAATTCCTCACTGCATTTACAACAGAATTCGCATTACACATCTCTTCTTTCCCTGCACCTTCCTTCTTGTCACACAACACATACCAGGGTTGGACCGTACCGCACTGTTCCTCAGCGTCCTCCCAATTCAGCTCTGCCACGGTTAGGCCTTACTTAGTCTGTTTCGCACTAGACAAGAGAATTTCCATCTCCAAAGCTAATTGCCACCTGGCGAGTGACCTGCCCTTCTGTACTGTGCTTTGTGGTGATCCAGCGTCCTTCTGTTCCAAGCTCACTGCTTCTCGCAGTTCCCCCAGTAACCATTTTGCCCTGGTACTAAGGGCGTCTGCCCAAGCTATAAGCTGCCACATCCTAGGACTACCTGTTCCCCCGTACTGTCTTGTTTTCCTCCTTTCCTGCTGCTTTACTGGCCTCTGCTGTTCCGGCCTGATGCTATGGATGGCTGGGTTTTTTCTCTTAATAAAAGAATGTTGCGTGGTAGCTGCTATTGCCCTGGGCACTTAAGCCCATGTGGACTGTCTGGGCACCCTGGCCCTTCTCCCTTGAATCAGGAAATGTTCCTTCTCTTAGCTGCAGCTGACCCCTCCTACAATACCTAGTTCCTAACCTTGTGAAACTCCCATATAATATTATGAACACTATTCTAAGATACTTCATCTAATGAGCAAACTTCAGTACTACACTTTCCTTATGTAACAAGTACAAGCAATATAACATTATATACATTAAGCACATAGCAGCAATAATAACTTTATCACAGGAGAAGGGAATGAGATATTATATGTACCGCCACATCCCCTACACTTGTGTTCCCAGGGCTCTTTGTTGTGAATTCTGTGGCAGAGCTCCCTCCTGTGGTCACAAGTGGTACTTCGGCTGATTCTCTCTGTGAGCTTCCGTTGGTGGAGGAGAGTGGTACTGCGGCTTCTGAGTTTCCTTCCTCAGGTGATGTGGTGATGTCGTTAGGTGCTGCTCCATTTAACTCCACCTAGTGCTCTGATCCTGGCCTCCAGTCAATGTTCTAGTATTGGACCTGTTTCCTCCTGGATCGTTCCTGTGGCCTGCTGCTCTGCATAGCAAAGTTCCGCTTTTGCTTTTTTGTTTGCTGTTTTTTTTTTGTCCAGCTTGCTATTTGTTTTTTCTTGCTTGCTGGAAGCTCTGGGACGCAGAGGGTGTACCTCCGTGCCGTTAGTTCGGTACGGAGGGTCTTTTTGCCCCCTTTGCATGGTTTTTTGTAGGGTTTTGTGTTGACCGCAAAGTTACCTTTCCTATCCTCGCTCTGTTCAGAAAGTCGGGCCTCACTTTGCTAAATCTATTTCATCTCTACGTTTGTCTTTTCATCTTAACTCACAGTCATTATATGTGGGGGCTGCCTTTTCCTTTGGGGTATTTCTCTGAGGCAAGGTAGGCTTATTTTCTATCTTCAGGCTAGCTAGTTTCTCAGGCTGTGCCGAGTTGCATAGGGAGCGTTAGGCGCAATCCACGGCTGCCTCTAGTGTGGTTGGAGAGGATTAGGGATTGCGGTCAGCAGAGTTCCCACGTCTCAGAGCTCGTTCTATGTTTTTGGGTTATTGTCAGGTCACTGTATGTGCTCTGACTTCTATGTCCATTGTGGTACTGAATTACCTTATCATAACAGTACTGGAGGCCCAAAGTACTAATGATTCTCAATAGAGGGAAAAAAAGTTCTGAGACCATTTTTTTTTTCTCTGCACTGTGTTTTGCCTTTTTTTTCCCCTAGACATTTGGGTGGTTCAGGACACAGGTGTAGCGATGGACATTAAAGGTCTGTCTTCATGTGTGGATCAGCTCACTGCAAGAGTACAAAATATTCAAGACTTTGTGGTTCAGAATTCTATGTTAGAACCAAGAATTCCTATTCCTGATTTGTTTTTTGGAGATAGAACTAAATTTCTGAGTTTCAAAAATAATTGTAAACTATTTCTGGCTTTGAAACCTCGCTCCTCTGGTGACCCAGTTCAACAAGTTAGGATCATTATTTCTTTTTTACGTGGCGACCCTCAGGACTGGGCATTTTCTCTTGCGTCAGGAGATCCTGCATTAAGTAATATTGATGCGTTTTTCCTGGCGCTCGGATTGCTGTACGATGAACCTAATTCACTGGATCAGGCAGAGAAAAATTTGCTGGCTCTGTGTCAGGGTCAGGATGAGATAGAGGTATATTGTCAGAAATTTAGAAAGTGGTCCGTACTCACTCAATGGAATGAAGGTGCGCTCGCAGCTATTTTCAGAAAGGGTCTCTCTGAAGCCCTTAAGGATGTCATGGTGGGATTTCCTATGCCTGCTGGTCTGAATGAGTCTATGTCTTTGGCCATTCAGATCGGTCGACGCTTGCGTGAGCGTAAATCTGTGCACCATTTGGCGGTATTATCTGAGCATAAACCTGAGCCTATGCAGTGCGATAGGACTTTGACCAGAGTTGAACGGCAAGAACACAGACGTCTGAATGGGCTGTGTTTCTACTGTGGTGATTCCACTCATGCTATCTCTGATTGTCCTAAACGCACTAAGCGGTTCGCTAGGTCTGCCACCATTGGTACGGTACAGTCAAAATTTCTTTTGTCCATTACCTTGATCTGCTCTTTGTCATCTTATTCTGTCATGGCATTTGTGGATTCAGGCGCTGCCCTGAGTTTGATGGACTTGGAGTATGCTAGGCGTTGTGGGTTTTTCTTGGAGCCCTTGCAGTGTCCTATTCCATTGAGAGGAATTGATGCTATGCCTTTGGCCAAGAATAAGCCTCAATACTGGACCCAGCTGACCATGTGCATGGCTCCTGCACATCAGGAGGTTATTCGCTTTCTGGTGTTGCATAATCTGCATGATGTGGTCGTGTTGGGGTTGCCATGGCTACAAGTCCATAATCCAGTATTAGATTGGAAATCCATGTCTGTGTCCAGCTGGGGTTGTCAGGGGGTACATGGTGATGTCCCATTTCTGTCTATTTCGTCATCCACCCCTTCTGAGGTTCCAGAGTTCTTGTCTGATTACCGGGATGTATTTGATGAGCCCAAGTCCGATACCCTACCTCCGCATAGGGATTGTGATTGTGCTATCGATTTGATTCCTGGTAGTAAATTCCCAAAAGGTCAACTGTTTAATTTATCTGTGCCTGAGCACGCCGCTATGCGGAGTTATGTGAAGGAGTCCTTGGAGAAGGGGCATATTCGCCCGTCATCGTCGCCATTAGGAGCAGGGTTCTTTTTTGTGGCCAAGAAGGATGGTTCGCTGAGACCTTGTATAGATTACCGCCTTCTAAATAAGATCACTGTTAAATTTCAGTACCCCTTGCCGTTGTTATCTGATTTCTTTGCTCGGATTAAGGGGGCTAGTTGGTTCACCAAGATAGATCTTCGTGGTGCGTATAATCTTGTGCGTATTAAGCAAGGCGATGAATGGAAAACTGCATTTAATACGCCCGAGGGCCATTTTGAGTATCTAGTAATGCCATTCGGACTTGCCAATGCTCCATCAGTGTTTCAGTCCTTTATGCATGACATCTTCCGAGAGTACCTGGATAAATTCCTGATTGTGTACTTGGATGACATTTTGATCTTCTCGGATGATTGGGAGTCTCATGTGAAGCAGGTCAGAACGGTGTTTCAGGTCCTGCGTGCTAATTCTTTGTTTGTAAAGGGATCAAAGTGTCTCTTTGGTGTTCAGAAGGTTTCATTTTTGGGGTTCATCTTTTCCCCTTCTACTATCGAGATGGACCCTGTTAAGGTCCAAGCCATCCATGATTGGACTCAGCCGACATCTCTGAAAAGTCTGCAAAAGTTCCTGGGCTTTGCTAATTTTTATCGTCGCTTCATCTGCAATTTTTCTAGTATTGCTAAACCATTGACCGATTTGACCAAGAAGGGTGCTGATGTGGTCAATTGGTCTTCTGCTGCTGTGGAAGCTTTTCAAGAGTTGAAGCGTCGTTTTTCTTCTGCCCCTGTGTTGTGTCAACCAGATGTTTCGCTTCCATTCCAGGTAGAGGTTGATGCTTCTGAGATTGGAGCAGGGGCTGTTTTGTCGCAGAGAAGTTCTGATTGCTCGGTGATGAAACCATGCGCCTTCTTTTCCAGGAAGTTTTCGCCTGCTGAGCGAAATTATGATGTTGGCAATCGAGAGTTGCTGGCCATGAAGTGGGCATTCGAGGAGTGGCGTCATTGGCTTGAAGGAGCTAAGCATCGCGTGGTGGTCTTGACTGATCATAAGAACTTGACTTATCTCGAGTCTGCCAAGCGGTTGAATCCTAGACAGGCTCGTTGGTCGCTGTTTTTTGCCCGTTTTGACTTTGTGATTTCGTACCTTCCGGGCTCTAAAAATGTGAAGGCGGATGCTCTGTCTAGGAGTTTTGTGCCCGACTCTCCGGGTTTATCTGAGCCGGCGGGTATTCTCAAAGAGGGAGTAATTGTGTCTGCCATCTCCCCTGATTTGCGGCGGGTGCTGCAAAAATTTCAGGCTAATAAACCTGATCGTTGCCCAGCGGAGAAACTGTTTGTCCCTGATAGGTGGACAAATAAAGTTCTCTCTGAGGTTCATTGTTCGGTGTTGGCTGGTCATCCTGGAATCTTTGGTACCAGAGAGTTAGTGGCTAGATCCTTTTGGTGGCCATCTCTGTCGCGGGATGTGCGTTCTTTTGTGCAGTCCTGTGGGATTTGTGCTCGGGCTAAGCCCTGCTGTTCTCGTGCCAGTGGGTTGCTTTTGCCCTTGCCGGTCCCGAAGAGGCCTTGGACACATATCTCTATGGATTTTATTTCAGATCTTTCCGTCTCTCAAAAGATGTCAGTCATTTGCGTGGTCTGTGATCGCTTCTCTAAGATGGTCCATTTGGTACCCTTGTCTAAATTACCTTCCTCCTCTGATTTGGTGCCATTGTTCTTCCAGCATGTGGTTCGTTTACATGGCATTCCAGAGAATATCGTTTCTGACAGAGGTTCCCAGTTTGTTTCGAGGTTTTGGCGAGCCTTTTGTGCTAGGATGGGCATTGACTTTTCTTTTTCCTCGGCTTTCCATCCTCAGACTAATGGCCAGACCGAACGAACCAATCAGACCTTGGAAACATATCTGAGATGCTTTGTTTCTGCTGATCAGGATGACTGGGTGTCCTTTTTGCCTTTGGCTGAGTTCGCCCTTAATAATCGGGCCAGCTCGGCTACCTTGGTTTCGCCGTTTTTCTGCAACTCTGGGTTCCATCCTCGTTTTTCTTCAGGGCAGGTTGAGTCTTCGGACTGTCCTGGTGTGGATACTGTGGTGGACAGGTTGCAGCAGATTTGGACTCATGTAGTGGACAATTTGACCTTGTCCCAGGAGAAGGCTCAACGTTTCGCTAATCGCAGACGCTGTGTGGGTCCCCGACTTCGTGTTGGGGATTTGGTTTGGTTATCTTCTCGTCATATTCCTATGAAGGTTTCCTCTCCTAAGTTTAAACCTCGTTTCATTGGTCCGTATAGGATTTCTGAGGTTCTTAATCCTGTGTCTTTTCGTCTGACCCTTCCAGATTCCTTTTCCTTACATAACGTATTCCATAGGTCATTGTTGCGGAGATACGTGGCACCTATGGTTCCATCTGTTGATCCTCCTGCCCCGGTTTTGGTGGAGGGGGAGTTGGAGTATATTGTGGAAAAGATTTTGGATTCTCGTGTTTCAAGACGGAAACTCCAGTATCTGGTTAAGTGGAAGGGTTATGCTCAGGAAGATAATTCCTGGGTTTTTGCCTCTGATGTCCATGCTCCCGATCTTGTTCGTGCCTTTCATATGGCTCATCCTGGTCATCCTGGGGGCTCTGGTGAGGGTTCGGTGACCCCTCCTCAAGGGGGGGTACTGTTGTGAATTCTGTGGCAGAGCTCCCTCCTGTGGTCACAAGTGGTACTTCGGCTGATTCTCTCTGTGAGCTTCCGTTGGTGGAGGAGAGTGGTACTGCGGCTTCTGAGTTTCCTTCCTCAGGTGATGTGGTGATGTCGTTAGGTGCTGCTCTATTTAACTCCACCTAGTGCTCAGATCCTGGCCTCCAGTCAATGTTCTAGTATTGGACCTGTTTCCTCCTGGATCGTTCCTGTGGCCTGCTGCTCTGCATAGCTAAGTTCCGCTTTTGCTATTTTGTTTGCTGTTTTTTTTTGTCCAGCTTGCTATTTGTTTTTTCTTGCTTGCTGGAAGCTCTGGGACGCAGAGGGTGTACCTCCGTGCCGTTAGTTCGGTACGGAGGGTCTTTTTGCCCCCTTTGCGTGGTTTTTTGTAGGGTTTTGTGTTGACCGCAAAGTTACCTTTCCTATCCTCGCTCTGTTCAGAAAGTCGGGCCTCACTTTGCTAAATCTATTTCATCTCAACGTTTGTCTTTTCATCTTAACTCACAGTCATTATATGTGGGGGCTGCCTTTTCCTTTAGGGTATTTCTCTGAGGCAAGGTAGGCTTATTTTCTATCTTCAGGCTAGCTAGTTTCTCAGGCTGTGCCGAGTTGCATAGGGAGCGTTAGGCGCAATCCACGGCTGCCTCTAGTGTGGTTGGAGAGGATTAGGGATTGCGGTCAGCAGAGTTCCCACGTCTCAGAGCTCGTTCTATGTTTTTGGGTTATTGTCAGGTCACTGTATGTGCTCTGACTTCTATGTCCATTGTGGTACTGAATTACCTTATCATAACAGCTCTTGTGTGGTTGCTATGACATGTGAACCCAATGCCCAATCAGCACCTACAGGCTGCAGGACCTGTCAGTCTGCTGGATTTTTTCCAACAGCTAGTGCTGTGTGTCATTCAGGTCCTGGCTTGTCCGCGGGCCTCATAATTTGGCCAAGCAGTGCTGTGAGGATGTTGAGTAGCTTGCCAGGTCTGGGTTTGCAGCTATGTTTCAGTCACAGGGGTACACACCTTTTGCACTTATGTGAAGATTCAAGTTTGCTTTCCTACTCATCTAACATATTGTATGGCCTCCTAACAGGCCTAACTGTTCATGTCACAGATTAAAATTGACGTAGGAGCCTGGAAAAGAGAAGAGAATTGCTTAAGGATAAAATGCAGATATGTTAAAAAGATAATGTGATAATGTACAGTATATAGAGCTATGAGTTTTAATAAATTGGTATAATGGATTGTTGTAGAAGAAGTAGGCCTTCGGCTTGCAGTAATAAAGGCACTAAGACAAGTCTTTGTGATTGTGTAATTGTCAAGGATTGGAAAAAACGGCCATGCTTCAGAAACAGCATCACTTCAGTGGCTGTGTCTGAATTTGTATTTATATGCTGCGTACAAGGATTTTTTAAATACTTCTAAAGCCACATTCAGACATTCACTACTTGGTCAGTATTTTAGATCAGTATGCGTAAGCCAAAATCAGGAGTATAATAGAAACACTCAATGGGAGATGAGGATGTTTTCAGTTCCAGTTAAAACAACTCATATATTTGAAATCTTTAAAATTTCAAATTCATGAAGGAGGTTAAGTGGTAGATACGTTTCAGAGTCTGAGGGAGGCTGAGTCACAAGTTTGTGATGCAACGCCAACTTCCAGAGCCCGGAAGTTGACATGACATTACAAAATATCAGCACAAGAGGCACCCAAAGTCATGGGATCAGCACTAAGAGTGCAGGGATAGTGCCCCTCAGTGGCAGAGACGACAGTAGATGGGATTTAAAGAAGTGCTCATTTTAGTGATTTAAACTGAATTACAGCCCTTGTTATGTGGTGGACTACCTCTTTATTATTTATTGTTATAGCGCCATTTATTCCATGGAGCTTTACATGTAAGGAGGGATATACATAATAAAAACAAGTACAATAATCTTAAACAATACAAGTCATAACTGGTACAGGAGGAGAGAGGACCCTGCCCGCGAAGGCTCACAATCTACAAGGGATGGGTGAGAATACAGTAGGCGAGGGTAGAGCTGGTCATGCGGCTGTTTGGTCGATTGGTGGTTACTGCAGGTTATAGGCTTGTCGGAAGAGGTGGGTCTTCAGGCTCTTTTTGAAGGTTTCGATGGTAGGCGAGAGTCTGATGTGTTGTGGTAGAGGTTTCCAGAGTAGGGGTGATACGTGAGAGAAATCTTGTATACGATTGTGGGAAGAGGAGATAAGAGGGAAGTAGAGAAGATCTTGTGAGGATCGGAGGTTGCATGTAGGTAAGTATCGGGAGACGAGGTCACAGATGTATGGAGGAGACAGGTTGTGGATGGCTTTGTACGTTATGGTTAGGGTTTTGTACTTGAGTCTCTGGGCAATGGGAAGCCAGTGAAGGGATTGACAGAGGGGAGAAGCTGGGGAATAGCGGGGGGACAGGTGGATTAGTCGGACAGCAGAGTTTAGAATAGATTGGAGGGGTGCGAGAGTGTTAGAGGGGAGGCCACAGAGCAGGAGGTTGCAGCAGTCAAGGCGAGAGATGATGAGGGCATGGACTAGGGTTTTTGCAGATTCTTGGTTGAGGAATGAACAGATTCGTGAAATATTTTTGAGTTGAAGTCGGCAGGAAGTGGAAAGGGCTTGGATATGTGGTTTGAAGGAGAGATTAGCATCAAGGATTACCCCAAGGCAGTGAGCTTGTGTGACTGGGGAGAGTGGGCAGCCATTTACTGTAATGGATAGGTTCGTTGGGGGGGTCACGTGAGATGGGGGAAAGATGATGAATTCTGTTTTGTCCATGTTAAGTTTCAGAAATCTAGTGGAGAAGAAGGATGAAATAGTGGACAGACATTGAGGGATTCTGGTTAGTAGGGAGGTGATATCTGGTCCAGAGATGTAGATCTGTGTGTCATCAGCATAGAGATGATACTGAAAGCCATGAGATTCTATGAGCTATCCCAGGCCAAAGGTGTAAATGGAGAAGAGCAGGGGCCCTAGGACTGAACCTTGTGGGACTCCGACAGATAGGGGGCGAGGTGAGGAGGTAGTGTGTGAGTGGGAGACGCTGAATGTCCGGTCTGTTAAGTATGATGAAATCCAGGATAGGGCCAAGTCTGTGATGCCAAAGGATGAGAGGGTCTGTAATAATAGGGAAAGGTCCACTGTGTCAAAGGCAGCCGACAGGTCCAGGAGGAGGAGGACAGAGTAGTGTCGCTTGCTCTTGGCGGTTAAGAGATCATTGGTGACCTTAGTTAGGGCAGTTTCAGTGGAGTGGTGTGACCAGAAGGCAGATAAACGGTCGAAGAGGGTGCAAGAAGAGAGATGGGAGGACAGTTCAAGGTAGACGTGTTGTTCCAGTAGCTTGGAGGCATAGGGGAGAAGTGATATAGGGCGATAGCTAGATACAGAGGATGGGTCAAGAGAGGGCTTTTTGAGGATAGGTGTGATTGAGGCATGTTTAAAGCTTGAGGGGAAAACACCAGTTGTTAGTGATAGGTTGAAGAGATGGGTTAGGGTTGGGATGAAGACTGTGGCGAGGTTTGGGATGAAGTGGGATGGGATCGGGTCAAGTGCACAGGTGGTGAGATGTGATCTTGAGAGTAGAGTGGAGAGTTGATCTTCTGTAATGGTGGAGAAGTTGGTTTTAGTTTCTTTAACCCCTTTACCCACGAAGATGGTTTGCACGTTAATGACCAGGACAATTTTTACAATTCTGACCATTGTCTCTTTATGAGGTAATAATTCTGTAATGCTTCAATGGATTACAGTGATTATGAGAATTTTTATTTGTGATATATTGTACTTCATGATAGTGGTAACTTTTCTTCAATGTGACTTGCGTTTATTTGTGAAAAACATTTCCCACACGTCTACATTACATCAACACAATTTTGGAACCAACATTTTTTTTTGTTTAGGACGTTATAAAAGTTAGTAGTTTACCAGCAATTTTTAATTTTTCCAACAAAATTTACAAAATCTTTTTTTTAGCGATCACATCACATTTGAAGGAATTTTGAAGGGTCTATATGATATAAGATACTCAAAAGTCACACCATTCTAAAAACTGCACCCCTCAAAGTGCTCAAAACCACATTCAACAAGTTTTTAACCCTTCAGGTGCTTCACAGGAATTTTTGGAATGTGGAAAAAAATGAACATTTAACTTTTTTTTCACAAAAAATTTACTTCAGATCCATTTTTTTTATTTTGACAAGGGTAAAAGGAAAAAATAGACCCTAAAATTTGTTGTGTAATTTCTCCTGAGTATGCCGATACACCATATGAGGGAGAAAACCACTGTTTGAGTACATGGCAGAGCTTGGAAGGTCAGGATCACTATTTGATTTTTTGAATGCAAAATTTGCTGGAACAATTGGTGGATGTCATATCACGTTTGGAGAGCCTTTTATATGTCTAAACAGTAAATATCCCCCACAAGTGACACCATTTTGGAAACTAGACCCCTCAGGGAACGGATTTAGTTTTGTGGTGAGCACATTGAACCTTCAGGTGCTTCACAGAAGTTTATAACGTTGAACCGTAAAAATAAAAAAAATCTAATTTTCCCCACAAATATGTTTTAGCCCAAAATATTGCATTTTCATAAGGGTAACAGGAGAAATTGCACCATACAATTTGTTGTGCAATTCCTCCTGAGTATGGTGATACCCAATATGTGGGAGAAAACTATTGTTTTGACGCACGGCAGGGCTCGGAAGGGCAGGAGCATCATTTGAGTTTTAGAAATATCCTGCAATCATTAGCGGACATCATGTCCCATTTGGAAAGCCCCTGATGTACCTAAACAGTGGAAACCCCACACAAGTTACCCCATTTGGGAAACTATACCCCTTAAGGAATGTATGTAGATGTGTGGTGAGCACCTTGATCCACTAGGTGCTTCACAGAAGTTTATAAAGTTGAGCAGTGAAAATAATAAAATCACATTGTCCTCACAAAAATGTTATTTTAGCCCCAAATCTTGCATTTTCATAATGGTAACAGTAGAAATTGCACCATACAATTTATAGTGCAATTTCTCCTGAATATGTCGATACCCCATATCAAGGAGAAAATTACTATGGACGCTCGGAAGAGAAGGAGTGTCATTTGACTTTTTGAATGTAAAATTTCCTGGAATTATTAGCGGACGTTATGTCCCAATTGGAGATCTTCTGATGTGTCTAAACAGTGGAAATCCCCCAGAAGTGACCCCATTTTGGAAACTATACCCCTCAAGGAATGTATTTAGATGTGTGGTGAGCACCTTGAATCCCCAGGTGATTCACAGAAGTTTATAACGCTGAGCCGTGAAAATAATAAAATCACATTTTCCCCACAAAAATGATATTTTAGCCCCAAATTTAGAATTTTCAAGGGTAACAGGAGAAATTCCACCATTCAATTTGTTGTGCAATTTCTCCTGAGTAAGTTGATACCCCATATGTAGGGGAATACTACTTTTGAGACATAATGCAAAGCTCAGAATGGAAGAAGTGCTATTTTAGAGTTCAAATTTTGCTGGAATGGTTTGAGGGTTTCATGTCACATTTGCAGATCTCCGGAGGTGCCAGAACAACAGAAACCCCCTGTATGTGAACTCATTTTACAAACACTACCCAATGAATTCATCTAGAGGTGCAGTGATCATATTTACACCACATGTGCCTCACAGAATTTTATACCATTGAGCGGTGAAGAAAGAATAAACTAGATTTTTACGACTAAAATGTTGTTTTCGCCCAAGTTTTAAATTTTTCTAAAGGCTAATAGGGTTTTTTTTTATAGCAAACTGAAGTCCACTTTTTCCTTAGTGTGCCAATACCCTACATGTAATCGGGAAATATTTTTCAGGCACAGTGCAAAGCTCAGGAGGCAAGATTTTACTGTTATGGTTTGCAGGTGTCATGACCCACTGGGAAAGCCCATGAGGTGCTAGAACAGCAGAACACCACATAAGTGACCCGAATTTACAAACTCTACCTCTCAATGAATTCATCTAGGGGTGCAGTGATCATATTGACACCACATGTGTCATGGAATTTTATATGATTGGGCATTAAAGAAAAAATAACTACATTATTACCACCAAAAATTAGCTTTAGCCCCAGATTTTACATTTTCACACAAGAAGTGGGTAAAAATGACACCATAATTTACACCACAATTTCTGCTGAATGTGGCAATACCCCATATGTGGCAGTACAGTACTACTTAGCAATACGGAGAGACTCAGAAGGAAAGGAGCGCTATTTGCCTACTGGAGCACAGATTTTCCTAGAATAGTTTGAGGACTCCATATACAGAGCCCCTAAATGCTAGAAGCAGAATCCCCCCTCAATTGACCCCATTTTGTAAATTATACCTCTTTGGGAATTTATCTACAGATGTAGTGACGATTTTCACTCCGTGGGTATTTTCCAGAAACAAACAACAATGAATGTTGCCGAGTGAAAATTGTAAACTGACGTTGTAGTGACCAGTAGGCTGCAGTGGCCAGTATGTTGCAGTCACCAGTATGCCAAGCGCAGCCCATGCTTCTGGAGACATGCACCCATAAGTTAGGCGGGCTGTTATCGCTTCAGAAATGCCAAAAATGTGGATGCAATATGTGGTTTAGGTACACCGTGGGGCTCAGAAGGGAGGAGACATTTCGATTTGGGAGTGCAGAATTTGCTGAATTTCTTTTGGAGGGTTATGGAGCCATTTTGCTTTTCCAGAGCCTTTGTACTACCAGTAACGTGGAAGCCCCCATATATTTCCTTAAACACATGATAGACCTGAGTAACGGCTTTTTTTGTGGATTGAGTTGAAACTTTTATTGGGAACATTTTACATAACGTTGCTTTGGGGTTTTGATCTAAACCTCTGAGTGACATGATTCAGATGAAACCCCTGAGGGATCCATTCACTCTGGTGAGGCAGCAGAGTTTCTCTGGACTCCATTTGACATATGTTCAGTGGTGTCCTTCTTTTCAGAAGTGCACAAAACTGTTGCCGATGGCACTTTTATGGAATCCTAAAAAGATGGACACTGCCAGTTCACAGGTCAGACGGTGTCCACAGTGCCTCCATCTGCTCCATTATAGGGAATCTTTTGCCAGAGGTCCCGTCTGCATCATGTATTTCAGAGATTTACACGGAAATCCCAGTGCAAGCTCTCAGCGCAGAGCGCAGGATAAATGTGCGCCGAACCTTACTGTGATCATTGGGAGGTAGAATGAAAAAATCAACAGCATGTGAAGAATTGGTTTTATTCATTCATTACTTTGCCCCACAATGGGGCTATCATTTTTTGCAGGCTGATCGCTTGTATAGTATGGGGATGCCGCAGCATCCCCGTACTATGCAAATTGTCAGCTCTGCACTGACAGAGAAAGTTGCTGATCATGCACTGCACATGACCAAGCAACATTCCTAGCTCTGGTGACCCAGATATCGTCATGACAACATCAGGTCACCATGGCAACGATCGGGACCCCGCATCACACTGCGGGGTCTCTGATCCAAAGGCAGAGGGGCTATCATCCCTCTACCGACTTTTGAAATGCTGCGATCGCGTTCGATTCTGACAGCTGACACCTGGCGGCTATCGTGATGACGTAATAATCCGTCCTTGGTCAAATAGACCAAAGGCACAGGGTTGGATTATTACATCAGATGTCAGAAAGTGGTTAAGTGTTTCATGTATCCAAGTAAAATCTCCTACTTAATGCTGAGGAGGTGCAATAACCCGAAACGCCGTGCCTGCAAATTGAGATTCTGTTTTGGCTTTTATCCTAAAGGCCCCTTCACACTTAGCGACGCTGCAGCGATACCGACAACGATCCGGATCGCTGCAGCGTCGCTGTTTGGTCGCTGGAGAGCTGTCACACAGACCGCTCTCCAGCGACCAACGATGCCGGTAACCAGGGTAAACATCGGGTAACTAAGCGCAGGGCCGCGCTTAGTAACCCGATGTTTACCCTGGTTACCATGCTAAAAGTAAAAAAAAACAAACACTAGATACTTACCTACCGCTGTCTGTCCTCCAGCGCTGCGCTCTGCTTCTCTGCTCTCCTCCTGACGTCACCGCTCTGCTTTCCGGCTCACAGCCAGTACAGGAGGAGTGCAGAGCACAGCGCTGGAGGACAGACGGCTGTAGGTAAGTATGTAGTGTTTTTTTTTTTTTTACTTTTAGCATGGTAACCAGGGTAAACATCGGGTTACTAAGCGCGGCCCTGCGCTTAGTTACCCGATGTTTACCCTGGTTACCAGTGAAGACATCGCTGGATCGGTGTCACACACGCCGATCCAGCGATGTCAGCAGGAGTCCAGCGACGAAATAAAGTTCTGGACTTTATTCAGCGACCAACGATCTCCCAGCAGGGGCCTGATCGTTGGTCACTGTCACACAGAACGATTTTATTAACGATATCGTTGCTACGTCACAAAAAGCAACGATATCGTTAACAATATCGTTATGTGTGAAGGTACCTTAAGTCATATGGCAAAGCTCATTAAAGGTCGATATTTACTTTTAAAATGGCTACATCCAATAGATGGCATTAGATTTCAAGTCCTCTTCTTCTCTGAAGAGGCCATTTGAATATATAATCTGCAAACATATTTGGTTTCCAATTGATGTTGCATAACCGCAACCAAACATCATTTCCTTTTCTATAGAAAGGAAAGATGCCCACAACAATCCTTCCTGTCTATCATTTTAAACAGCTTAAACAGACACATAAAGGATGCATGATTTCCATTAACTCTTCACATGACTCAATATATTGCAGAAGCAAGATTCATGCCAAAGGTCTTCGTGGCCACAAGTTTACTCAGACTGAAAGAGTCATAATAGAGAAAGTGAAGTTATAATATAATTGAGAAAGTCCATTTAGCAGGGAATTTCCAGTTATCAATCAACATATACTTCTTTGAAGGATTTTGAATTAATCTAAACATAATTTCCAAATTGGGGAGAACCCCAAATAAACCCTCACTAGAAGACAAAAAATTAACATTTATTTCTATTAATTAAAACAAAGTATATGTAAAGGGTATAAAATGTTTTTTCCCTAATCTGTCTCAGAAGTCTGCAGTTATTTTATGCAGTATTCCTGCTAATGTATAATTATAAAGTGTATAGCACCTGGTATGCTAATACATAGTTGCAGAATAGGACAACAAATTTTAGCACCAGCGTCCCCTATGTGTAATGTGTGTGGGGAGATTTGGTGTGAGAATGGGGTATTCAATGTGTGTGGGGACATTTACTGCGGGGATGGGAGTATTTAGTGTGTGGGGAGATTTGCAGAGGCGTAGCTAGGGTTTTAGTCAAGGGGGGGCGAAGCTTCTGAGTGGGCCCCTAACCAGGTAACCTTGATTACAACTCGATGACGCCCCCTAATAGTGGAGAACCTCAGCAGATGACCGTGCTGTTACTGAAGATAATCTCTATATAACGACCAACATGGATATTACCGCCATATGGTCAGTGGTAAATACCAGCCCTACAGAGCATATAAGAGATCACAGCACAGTTACAGATAAGGACTTACCATTGACGTTCTTTATGATGGAATCGTCACTTTTCCCGTCTTTTCCATCTAGTCCAGACCGACATGACAACTTCTTCCAGCTACAACTTGTCTGCAGAGAAAACAACAAAGACACGTTTCACTTCTCACATTCCAGCCATCACCATCTATTCTCAACCTGCACAAACCCCTAATCCTGCTGATACCCCAATACTGAGCCCCTGCTGCCGTATGTGTCCCTATTACTACACCTGATACCCCAATACTGAGCCGCTGCTGCCCTATTTGTCCCTATTACTGCACCTGATACCCCAATACTGAGCCGCTGCTGCCGTATGTGTCCCTATTACTGCACCTGATACCCCAATACTGAGCCGCTGCTGCTGTATGTAACCCTATTACTGCACCTACTCTGTGGTTCTCTGTACCCTCTAAATTCTAAAGCACC
This sequence comes from Ranitomeya imitator, assembly GCF_032444005.1. Taxonomy (NCBI): domain Eukaryota; kingdom Metazoa; phylum Chordata; class Amphibia; order Anura; family Dendrobatidae; genus Ranitomeya; species Ranitomeya imitator. Next base: position 348,327,511 of record NC_091282.1, on the reverse strand, counting down.
CCTCTATAATATAGTAATGCCGGGTGCAAGTGCCCTAGAAAACAGAGCCCACATTTTGCCCCCTAGAAAGTAATAATGCCATCTTTGATAGTCACAGTAACCCGAGTTCCCCTATTTCAATAAGTGCCCATTTTACATTTAATAATGTCCCGAGTCTCCCCCCGTACAGCTCCCCTATACACAGTATAATGCCCCCTAACTTTGTAGTACCACCCACACAGTATACTGATGCCTTAGTAGCCTTCAAACTGTTTGATGGCTCCAACACTGTAATCCCCATACTGTATGATGGCCCCATAGATAAACGCCATATAGTATAATGTGCCAGATAGTCCTCAATATAGCACAATGCAGCACCCCTATAGGCAGACCCTGTAGTTTAAAGCACTCCCCATAGGCAGACCCTGTAGTATAAGGCAGCACCCCCCCATAGGCAGATCCTTTAGAATAAGGCAGCACTCCCCCCATAGGCAGATCCTGCAGAATAAGGCAGCACTCCCCCATAGGCAGATCCTGTATAATAAGGCAGCACTCCCCCCATAGGCAGATCCTGTAGAATAAGGCAGTACTCCCGCCTATAGGCAGATCCTGTAGAATAAGGCAGCACTCCCCCCTCTAGGCAGATCCTGTATAATAAGGCAGCACTCCCCCCATAAGCAGATCCTGTAGAATAAGGCAGCACCCCCCGCTATAGGCAGATCCTGTATATAAGGCAGAATCCCCCATAGGCAGATACTGTATATAAGGCAGCACCCCCCATAGGCAGATCCCGTATATAAGGCAGCACCCCCATAGGCAGATCCCATATATAAGGCAGAACCCCCCCAATAGGCAGATCCTGTATATAAGGAAGCACCCCCCAATGGGCAAATCCTGTATATAAGGCAGCACCCCCCAATAGGCAAATCCTGTATATAAGGCAGCACCCCCCAATAGGCAGATCATGTATATGAGGCAGCGCCCCCCCAATAGGCAGATCCTGTATATAAGGCAGCACCCCCCAAATAGACAGATCATGTAAATAAGGCAGCACACCCCCCCAATAGGCAGATCATGTAAATAAGGCAGCATACCCCCCCAATAGGCAAATCATGTAAATAAGGCAGCACTCCCCCCCAATAGACAGATCCTGTAAATAAGGCAGCAACCCCCAATAGGCAGATCCTGTAAATAAGGCAGCACACCCCCCAATAGACAGATCCTGTAAATAAGGCAGCACCCCCCCCCCCCAATAGACAGATCCTATAAATAAGGCAGCACCCCCCCAATAGGCAGATCCTATAAATAAGGCAGCACACCCCCCCAATAGACAGATCCTATAAATAAGGCAGCACCCCCACCAATAGACAGATCCTATAAATAAGGCAGCACCCCCCCAATAGACAGATCCTATAAATAAGGCAGCACCCCCCCCAATAGACAGATCGTATAAATAAGGCAGCACCCCCCAATAGACAGATCCTATAAATAAGGCAGCACCCCCCCAATAGACAGATCCTATAAATAAGGCAGCACACCCCCCCAATAGACAGATCCTATAAATAAGGCAGCACACACCCCCAATAGACAGATCCTATAAATAAGGCAGCACCCCCCCAATAGACAGATCCTATAAATAAGGCAGCACCCCCCCAATAGACAGATCCTATAAATAAGGCAGCACCCCCCCAATAGACAGATCCTATAAATAAGGCAGCACCCCCCCAATAGACAGATCCTATAAATAAGGCAGCACCCCCCCCAATAGACAGATCCTATAAATAAGGCAGCACCCCCCCAATAGACAGATCCTATAAATAAGGCAGCACCCCCCCTTCAATAGACAGATCCTATAAATAACGCAGCACCCCTCCAATAGACAGATCCTATAAATAAGGCAGCACCCCCCCCCAATAGACAGATCCTATAAATAAGGCAGCACACCCCCCCCAATGGACAGATCCTATAAATAAGGCAGCACCCCCCCAATAGACAGATCCTATAAATAAGGCAGCACACCCCCCAATAGACAGATCCTGTAAATAAGGCAGCACACCCCCCCAATAGACAGATCCTATAAATAAGGCAGCAACCCCCCCCAATAGACAGATCCTATAAATAAACAATACTCACCTCTCTTCCTCCTTGTTCCAGCGGCGCTCCCTGCTCCTGCTCATCTACACCGACAGCGGGCGCCGGACAGTGACGTCATCGCGCCCGCTGTCAGTGTGGGGGATGATGGGAGAAGGAGCGCAGCGCTCCTTCCCTCATCACTGCGGTGAGCTGTATCGGCTAGATGCCGATACAGCTCACATTGCGATAGTGGGCGGGGGGCCCACTGCTGGCACCGGGCCCCCCGCCTGCTCAGGGGCCCTATAGCGGCAGAGCAGGGAGATCGATTCTCCCTGCCCTGTCACAGAATGTAACTGCATCGGCGCGCGCGATGCAGTTACAGTAGTGTAGCTCCGGGTGGGCCCCCTCAGAGCGCGGGGCCCGGGGCGATGGCCCCCTCTGCCCCCCCGGTAGCTATGCTACTGGAGATTTGGTATGGGAATGGGGGTATTTAATGTATGTGAAGGTATTTATTGTGGAGATGGGGGTATTTAGTGCATGAAGAGATTTAGTGTGGGGGAGATATATTGTAATGGGAAGGGGAAGATTTGAGGACAAAGTTTGGGGAGCAAGGAAGGGACAGGTGCAGAGAATATGGGCAGCTGGAAAAATTTGAAGACACAAAATGAGCAGCAAGGCAGGAGATGGGGGCATGTATGAGGAAACAGTATGGGTGGATGGGTGAAAACACAGTATGGTGAGTCAGCAGATGGGTGAGGACACAATATGAGGAGTGAGGGGTTCATGAGTGAATACACAGCATGCTGAGTGGGGTTTGGGTGCAAACTCAATATGGGGAGCGAAGGGGAAAATGTATGCGGACACAATATGGGGAGAGGGGATGATGGGATGTGTGCAGACACAGAATGGGGAGTGAGGGTAATGGGATGTGTGCAGACACAGTATGGGGAGCACGGGGGATGTGTGAGCAGGCAGTATAGAGTGTGAGGGGGTAAATATTTGAGAAGATAGTATGGTGAACAGGGGATGTGAGAGGAGACAGTATGAGGAGGGAGGGGAAAATGTGTGAGGAGACTATTGAAGGGAATAGTATGAGGGGAGAAAAGTGAGTGGGCACAGAATAGAGACTGAGTAGTGGGGTCATAGAATGGGGGGACAGTGTAAGGGCACAGCCAGGTCAGGACAGTGTGCCAAGGTGTGATGAGGGTGTACAATATACCAGATGTCACGCTCGCACCCAGACTGGTTGGCGCGGGCATGCGGGGGTGTGGCCCCACTGTGCCACAGACCAGACTACCCTGGAAGGGGCGTAACTAAATAGCTTCCTTGGTATTCGCTGGAGCCTGTGATGGTGAGGTCAGGCTTGTGCGGCAGGAAGCTACCAGGTACCACTCCAGGGTGGTGTCTGGCTGTGGCTGCTGATCCCACTGGGAGAATGGAACACAGACAGGCAGGTGGGCACGGCTGGCACTCTCGCAGACAGGCGGGCACGGCTGGGACACAGGCAGGCAGACGGGTACAACAGAGACACTCTCAGGCAGGCAGGTACAGCTGGCACTCTAGCAGGACAGGCAGAAAAGGCTGGTACACTGGAAGAACCGGTAGGGATCGGTCTGCAGGCAGATATGTAAAACAGGTAAGAACCTGTTCAGACAGGAAGACTTATGAATAGGTAGAGAAAGACCGCAAGAGCGGATGCAAAGCGGAAGCACAGGAGCTAGAAGAGCCAAGAACAGAAATGCAGTAGGTGGAGCCAAGAGCAGGAGGCGAAGCCAAGCACAGAAATGCAGGAGGCGGAGCCAAGAGCAGGAGGCGGATCCAAGTGCAGAAATGCAGGAGGCGGAGCCAAGAGCAAGAGAAGTAGAACCGGAAGGAGCCAGATAGAACCACAAGGAGCAGAGCTGAGCGCAAGTGCAGAGCAAAGCTACAGAGAGCAGAGCCGAGAGCAAAGCCACAGAGTGCAGAGCGGAGAGCAGAGCAAAGTCAGAGTGCAGAGCTGAGTGCAGAGCAAGACACAGAGTGCAGAGCCGAGAGCAAAACCACAGAGTGCAGAGCAAGGTCACAGAATGAAGAGCAAGGAGTAAAGCAAGGTCGCAGAGAGCAGAGCCAAAAGCAGAGCAAAGCAAGACACAGAATGCACACAGCAGAGAAAGCAAACCAAGACAGGGATATAAACGAACACAGGAACAGGACAAGACTAAGACAGATAGGTGACTCTAGGTTCAGCATCTGTTGACACTTAGTCTATGTTTTGATGTGACGGTCAGTTTTTTTAAATGTATTCTTTAGCCTTCTAACCGGGCACTCCGTCTCTTAGCCACAGGTGTTTTAATCGCAACAGGTCCATAACCCCTCCACAGAGAGAGAGAATTTTTAGTCTAAGAAGAGGTTTCACAGGTACCCATTCAGATGGAGACATTTATTCTCAGCGAGGTAAGGAAAGTGTAGGACCTGGTAAAAGAGAGATGCCCTAAAGTGGCTACCAGGTACTCATAAAATTGGCCATTTTTATGCGCTAAACGCTCTCATTTTTCATATGTCTTGTGCAGTAATGCAGTTCAATTTTCGTGTTTCATGTTTGCATGTTTCAGCGCTGCAGTGTGCTGCCTTATTTACATGACTGTATACGAGTTGGTGACTCTAGGTTCAGCACCTGTTCACACTTAGTCTATGTTTGGATGTGACGGTCAGTTTTTTTAAATGTATTTTTTAGCCTTCTGACCGAGCACTCCGCCTCTTAGCCACAGGTGTTTTAATCGCAACAGGTCCATAACCCCTCCACAGAGAGAGATCATTTTTAGTCTAAGAAGAGGTTTCACAGGTACCCATTCAGATGGAGACGTTTATTCTCAACGAGGTAAGGAAAGTGTAGGACCTGGTATAAGAGAGATGCCCTAAAGTGGCTACCAGGTACACATAAAATTGGAAAAAAAAACAAAAAAAAAACCTCTTAACTTGGGTCCGCTGCACCCTGGTTAGTGCAATTGTTGGAGGCCTTGAACAGGTAAGCATCTTTGCCTGTATACTGGTGTTTTTTTGTTTAGAATAGTGGAGGTCTTTCCTCTTATGGTGTTTTTTTAGATTAGGACTGCCAATATGTAAGGACCCTTGACGTGGGTTGGCAGCTTAAATATTGTGGCCATAATATTGACCAATACCTTGCATACATTGTTATGTTTTTGGTGCACTGTATATTTTTTCCAGGGTGCGGCTGGGCCCTAGATGGCTCTGTACACTGTGGCCTCTGTTCGCACAGGATGCATTATGGTAAGCCCGCTATATGGCGTCATTAATAGGCTTTGAGCCATATACTTTGCATTCCTGTGTGAACACGCCACATACAGACTATTTGTTTGCACAGGTTCACCAAGCGGCCAATTCCTCATTGTAGGGTGGCTGCATTATCGGTATTATTGCACCTGTGTATTTGCCATCTTAACTTGGGTCCGCTGCACCCTGGTTAGTGCAATTGTTGGAGGCCTTGAACAGGTAAGCATCTTTGCCTGTATACTGGTGTTTTTTTGTTTAGAATAGTGGAGGTCTTTCCTCTTATGGTGTTTTTTTTACGCTCTCATTTTTCATATTTCTAATGCAGTTCAATTTTCGTGTTTCATGTTTGCATGTTTCAGCGCTGCAGTGTGCTGCCTTATTTACAAGACTAAGACAGAGTCAGGAACGGGACAAGGCACAGAGACACGGACACAAGCCAGGGTATGACGCCCCACTGGGTAGCGGATACAGGCCAGGGTATGAAGCCCCACTGGGTGGCTACACAAGGACACAGGCCAGGGTACTATGCCCCACTGGGTGGCAAACACAAGACACAGGTCAGGGTACAACGCCCCAATGGGTGGCGGACACAAGAATAACAGAGACAGGACCTGGCACCTCAGCAGCTAAGAACAGACTGAGGGAGTAAGTTGCACAGGACTCCACCAATGGGTGGGGATGTCTTAAATAACAGAAGCCTCATGGCAATTGGCCGGGGACACCTTAGCAAGGTGCACACAGACTCAATAAGACACAGGAGTTGCTGGCGCCGCCCACCTGTGCACACAGACAGAGCATGCACAGAGCAAACAGCAGACATGAGGCACACAGCATGGAGCTGGCAGCAGAGAGAAGTCATAACAAGGCCCAGAGAAGTAAGTGAGTTTGAGTGTAATGCAGGTGGGGAGGGGAGGCCATGCAGTGATGCCAGCAGGGTTGTTACACCAGATTTGCACTTAATTGTTAGACCTAAAATTGGTGTGCAGCCAGGAGACCAAATTTGCTAATCCAAATCATTTGTGATAAAACTGTGAGGCAGTGAGAATTCAGAAGGCCATATTTCCTCTTAAAAATCGTTATGTACAATGCCCTGCGAAAGTATTCGGCTCCCTGGAACTTTTCAACCTTTTCTCACATATCATGCTTCAAACATAAATATACCAAATGTTAATTTTTGGTGAAGAATCAACAAGTGGAACACAATTGTAAGGTTGAACGAAATTTATTATTAAATTATTGTTATTAAATTTTTGTGGAAATTCAAAAACTGAAAAGTGGGGTGTGCAATATTATTCGGCCCCTTTACTTTCAGTGAAGCAAACTCACTCCAGAAGTTCATTGTGGATCTCTGAATGATCCAATGTTGTCCTAAATGCCTAATGATGATAAATATAATACACCTGTGTGTAATCATTCTCCGTATAAATGCACCTGCTCTGTGATAGTCACAGGGTTCTGTTTGAAGCACAGAGAGCATCATGAAGACCAAGGAACACAACAGGCAGGTCCATGACACTGTTGTGGATAAGTTTAAAGCTGGATTTGGATACAAAATAGTTTCCAAAACTTTAAACATCCCAAGGAGCATTGTGGAAGCGATCATATTGAAATGGAAGGAGTATCATACCACTGCAAATTTACCAAGACCCAGCCATCACTCTAAACTTTCATCTCAAACAAGGAGAAGGCTGATCAGCGATGCAGCCTGTTAGACTCTCTTTAGTTTGTGACTATCCGCCATTTTCTTGTGGAGTTCTGGCTGCTGGTCTTTTCCTCTAGTGCTGGGTTTGTCTTGAGTCAGGTGTTCGTTTCACTCTTTGTTAACCAGCACCTGCCTCCCAGTCCTTGCTGAACAACAGTGTTTATCTGCTTGAGCTCTAGCTTGGTGCTTTGCTTTGTCTTCTGTGTGTGTTATTTGTACAGTGCTGGTACCTCTGGTTCTGCTAGCCTTAGTTTCTGTTTTCTATTGGTTTCTGCAGCCTTCTCTTTATTTTCTATTAGGAGGTGACCTGTTTTTGTACCCAGTCCTTAGTTCTTAGGAAACCCCTTCCCTTATCTATAGGTCTTCGCTTGAGATTAACCTAGGATCATCGGTGGGTCTATTCGCAAGGAATGGGTCGCCCACTCCATCGTAGGGTTTCAGCCTAGTCATAGTGCAGTGTCAGTTTTCCCTCTTCTACCTTAGTCCTGTGTTGCAGATCCGTAACACAGCCAAGAGGCCCATGATCACTCTGGATGAACTGCAGAGATCTGCAGCTGAGGTGGGACAGTCTGTCCATAGGACAACAATCAGTCGTACACTGCACAAATCTGGCCTTTATGGAATAGTGGCAAGAAGAAAGCCATTTCTCAAAGATATCCATAAAAAGTGTGGTTTAAAGTTTGCAACTAGGGTTGAGCGACCTTTACTTTTATAGGATCGGGTCGGGTTTCACGAAACCCGACTTTTTCAAAAGTCGGGTCGAGTGAAATCGGCCGATCCTATAAAAAAGTCGGGGTCGGCCGAAATTCGAAACCCAATGCAGTGCATTGGGTTTCCAATGGTTCCCAGGGTCTGAAGGAGCGGAAACTCTCCTTCAGGCCCTGGGATCCATATTTAAGTGTAAAATAAAGAATTAAAATAAAAAATATCGCTATACTTACTGTTGTGAGTTCTGTTTTTGGGCTCCCTCTGGTGGTTACTGATGGTACTGGGTGACTTTTGTTTCTGCAGTCTCTGGTGTCCACCTGTTCCATCAGGTTATGGGTGTTTCCTACTTAACCTGGCTTTCTTGTCATTTCCTCGCCGGCTATCAATGTAATCAGCGTGTCTGTTTACCTCTGCTCCCTTCGCCTGTGATCTTCTGGACAAGCTAAGTTTTGATTTTCCGGTTCTATGTTTTGTTTTCATTTTGTCTTAGTCCAGCTTGCAGTTATGTGATCCTTGCTGCTGGTAGCTCTAGTGGGCTGAAATTACTCCTCATGTTCCATGAGTTGGCACATGAGTTCAAGGAATTTCAGGATGGTTTTTTTAAGGGTTTTTCGCTGACCGCGCAGTTCACTTTTGTATCCTCTGCTATCTAGCTTTAGCGGGCCTCATTTTTGCTGATTCTGTTTTCATCTCTACGTTTGTGATTTCCTCTCATTTCACCGTTATTACATGTGGGGGGCTGCTATTTCTGTGGGGTGTTTCTCTGGAGGCAAGTGAGGTCTGTATTTCTTCTTATAGGGGAAGTTAGTTCTTCGGCTGGAGCGAGACGTCTAGGATCATCGTAGGCACGTTCCCCGGCTACTGCTAGTTGTGTGTTAGGTTTAGGAGCGCGGTCAGCTCAGTTTCCATCACCCTAGAGCTTGTTCTGTATTTATGCTTGTCCTTTTGTGATCCCTTGCCATTGGGATCATGACAACTTATCCTCTGACGCGCCCTGGTACTAACCGGGAACCTTCCTTCCTTCGAATCAGCGCTTCCAGGACCTTGCGGTGACGTCGCGGCTTGTGATTGGTCGCGCGGCCGCCCATGTGACTGCTCGCGCGACCAATCACAAGCCGCGACGTCACGCAAGGTCCTTCAAGCGCTGATTCTTAGGAAGGAAGGCTGCCGGAAAGAAGCAGGGCGCGTCCGAGGGTGAGTATATTCCTATTAGGTATATACTCACCCTCGGACGCGCCCTGCTTCTTTCCGGCAGCCTTCCTTCCTAAGAATCAGCGCTTGCAGGACCTTGTGTGACGTCGCGGTGACGTCGCGGCTTGTGATTGGTCGTGCGAGCGGTCACATGGGCGGCCGCGCGACCAATCACAAGCCGCGACGTCACCGCGACGTCACCGCAAGGTCCTGGAAGTGCTGATTCGAAGGAAGGAAGGTTCCCGGTTAGTACCAGGGCGCGTCAGAGGGTAAGTATAGCGATATTTTTTATTTTAATTCTTTATTTTACATTAAATATGGATTCCGATACCGATTTCCGATATTGCAAACATATCGGAAATCGGGATCGGAATTCCGATACCACATTCAGAAGATCGCCGACTTCATGGCCGACCCCACACAGGGGTCGGGTCGGGTTTCATGAAACCCGACTTTGCCAAAAGTCGGCGACTTCTGAAAGTGGCCGACCCGTTTCGCTCAACCCTATTTGCAACAAGCCACCTGGGAGACACACCAAACATGTGGAAGAAGGTGCTCTGTCACCGACGACACTTTTATGCAATCCTAAAAAGACGGACATAACTGGATCACAGGTCAGATGGTGTCCACAGTGCCTCCATCTGCCTCATTTTAGGGAATATTCTACCGGAGGTTCTGTCTGAATCACGTATTTTAGAGATTTACACAGAAACCCCGGTGTAAGCACTTAGCGCAGAGCGCAGGATAAATGTGCGCTGAGCTTTAATGCGATCTTTGGAAGACAGAATGAAAAAATCAACAGCATGTGAAGAATTGGTTTTATTAATTTTTTATGCTATTTCTTGTGCAGTATAAGTGATTAGTCGACTTTATTCTTCGGTTGGTGCGATTACAGTGATACCAGATTTATATCGGATTTTTATGCTTGACTTCTTTTACTCACGAAAAGATGCTTTTCATTGAGAAAACTAGTTTTTGCGTCACCATATTTTGAAATCTATAATTTTTTCATATTTTGTCTGACATAGTCATGTAAGGGCTTGTTTTTTGCGGGACAAGCTGACGTTTCTATTGGTGCCATTTTTGGGCACATGACATTTTTTGATCACTTTCTATTCCGATTTTTGGGAGATAGAATGAACAAAAGCCAGCAATTCAGGAATTGCTTTTTTTTTTTTTTTTGCACCGTTTCGCGTGTGGTAAAGTTGGTAAGGCAGCTTTATTCTTTGGGTCATTACGATTACTAGTTTTTTGAGGGACAAGATGACATTTTCAGCTTTACCATTTTTATTTACATCCGTCTTTTTGATCGCATTTTATTGCACTTTTTGTTCGGCAGTATGATGATAAAGCATTGTATTTTGCTTCGTTTTTTATTTATTTTGTTACGGTGTTCACTGAAGAGCTTAACTAGTGGTACAGTTTTATAGAGCGGGACATTATGGACGTGGCAATACCAAATATGTGTATTTTTACTGTTTTTTTATTTATATAAATAAATGTATTTATTGGAAAAATATTTATTTCTTTTTTTCTTTATTTAGGGATTTAAAAAAATATATTTTTACACTTTATAATATTTATTTTTTTACTTTTTTACATTGTCTCAGTATGGTACATTACTATATAACATTAGTTAGCTGATCTGATACTCTGCACTGCAGGTAAGGAGGTATGCAAGCGTCTGCTCTCAGCAGGCACTCACAAGCCACCTTACCTGCACGACCCCGAGGCCATCTTGGAGTCAGGGGTCTCCATGGAGACCAACAGGATAACTTGATCGCATCTCATTGTTGTGATGGAAGCGCGCAGGGAGCCCCCTCCCTGCACGATGCTTCTCTATGCTGCTGTCACTACTGACAGCAGCATCAAAGGGGTTAAATGCCTACGATCGGTGCTATACCAATGGTGGGCGTTGCTGCGCGGCTGAGGCCACACGATCAGTGCGCCGCACTAGTACTGCGGTTTGCGCCAACGCTCCTCCAGCAGAGCAGTACTAGTACGATGCATGTCACGAAGGGGTTAACCAATAGGCTAAATTATTAAATCTGGATTTGGTAATAATGATCACAAAATAATATGTTTTAATATCTTATCTTTTAATAGGATGTTTAGTTGAGGGCTACAAGGACAGTAAACTTTAGGAAGCTTTTATTTCCATTAGCTAAGAGATGATCTTATTGCCATAAAGTGGGACAATAGCGTTAAAAATAAAAGTACACAAAGGAAATGGAAGACTATTATTAGCATTTTGAATAGGTCCTGCGTATAATATATGCCCTATGGGAATAAGAAAGATAAAAATAGAAGAAAACTACTATGGATAAATAGAGCTGTAAGGGGCACAATAAATTACAAAAATAAACCATTTAGAGAACTAAAGGAAAGGAGTAGTGAAGAGATATTACCGTATATAATTACTAGATGGTGGCCCGATTCTAACGCATCGGGTATTCTAGAATACGAATGTATGTATGTTGCACTGTGAGTGGGGGTTAACTGTTATGATTAGGCAATTCAGTACCACAGTGAACATAGAGGTCACAGCACATACAGTGATCTGAGAATAATCCAAAAACATAGAACGAGCTCTGAGACGTGGGAACTCTGTTGACCGCAATCCCTGATCCTCTCCAACAACACTAGAGGCAGCCGTGGATTGCGCCTAACGCTACCTATGCAACTCGGCACAGCCTGAGAAACTAGCTAGCCTGAAGATAGAAAATAAGCCTACCTTGCCTCAGAGAAATACCCCAAAGGAAAAGGCAGCCCCCCACATATAATGACTGTGAGTTAAGATGAAAAGACAAACGTAGAGATGAAATAGATTTAGCAAAGTGAGGCCCGACTTTCTGAACAGAGCGAGGATAGGAAAGGTAACTTTGCGGTCAACACAAAACCCTAAAAACCACGCAAAGGGGGCAAAAAGACTCTCCGTACCGAACTAACGGCACGGAGGTACACCCTCTGCGTCCCAGAGCTTCCAGCAAACAAATAGATAAGCTGGACAGAAGAAAAGCAAACAAAATAGCAAAGGAAAACTTAGCTATGCAGAGCAGCAGGCCACAGGAACGATCCAGGAGGAAAACAAGTCCAATACTGGAACATTGACAGGAAGCCAGGATCAAAGCACTAGGTGGAGTTAAGTAGAGCAGCCCCTAACGACCTCACCACATCACCTGAGGGAGGAAACTCAGAAGCCGCAGTACCACTTCCCTCCACCAACGGAAGCTCACAGAGAGAATCAGCCGAAGTACCACTTGTGACCACAGGAGGGAGCTCTGCCACAGAATTCACAACAGTACCCCCCCCTTGAGGAGGGGTCACCGAACCCTCACCAGAGCCCCCAGGCCGACCAGGATGAGCCACATGAAAGGCACGAACAAGATCGGGAGCATGGACATCAGAGGCAAAGACCCAGGAATTATCTTCCTGAGCATAACCCTTCCACTTAACCAGATACTGGAGTTTCCGTCTTGAAACACGAGAATCCAAAATCTTCTCCACAATATACTCCAACTCCCCCTCCACCAAAACTGGGGCAGGAGGGTCAACAGATGGAACCATAGGTGCCACGTATCTCCGCAACAATGACCTATGGAATACGTTATGTATGGAAAAAGAATCTGGAAGGGTCAGACGAAAAGACACAGGATTAAGAACTTCAGAAATCCTATACGGACCAATGAAACGAGGTTTAAACTTAGGAGAGGAAACCTTCATAGGAATATGACGAGAAGATAACCAAACCAGATCCCCAACACGAAGCCGGGGACCCACACAGCGTCTGCGATTAGCAAAACGTTGAGCCTTCTCCTGGGACAAGGTCAAATTGTCCACTACCTGAGTCCAAATCTGCTGCAACCTGTCCACCACAGTATCCACACCAGGACAGTCCGAAGACTCAACCTGTCCTGACGAGAAACGAGGATGGAACCCAGAGTTGCAGAAAAATGGCGAAACCAAGGTAGCCGAGCTGGCCCGATTATTAAGGGCGAACTCAGCCAAAGGCAAAAAGGACACCCAGTCATCCTGATCAGCAGAAACAAAACATCTCAGATATGTTTCCAAGGTCTGATTGGTTGGTTCGGTCTGGCCATTAGTCTGAGGATGGAAAGCCGAGGAAAAAGACAAGTCAATGCCCATCCTACCACAAAAAGCTCGCCAAAACCTCGAAACAAACTGGGAACCTCTGTCAGAAACGATATTCTCTGGAATGCCATGTAAACGAACCACATGCTGGAAGAAAAATGGCACCAAATCAGAGGAGGAAGGCAATTTAGACAAGGGTACCAAATGGACCATCTTAGAAAAGCGATCACAGACCACCCAAATGACTGACATCTTTTGAGAAACGGGAAGATCTGAAATAAAATCCAAAGAGATATGTGTCCAAGGCCTCTTCGGGACTGGCAAGGGCAAAAGCAACCCACTGGCACGAGAACAGCAGGGCTTAGCCCGAGCACAAATCCCACAGGACTGCACAAAAGTACGCACATCCCGCAACAGAGATGGCCACCAAAAGGATCTAGCCACTAACTCTCTGGTACCAAAGATTCCAGGATGACCAGCCAAGACCGAACAATGAACCTCAGAGATAACTTTATTCGTCCACCTATCAGGGACAAACAGTTTCTCCGCTGGACAATGATCAGGTTTATTAGCCTGAAATTTTTGCAGCACTCGCCGCAAATCAGGGGAGATGGCAGACACAATTACTCCTTCCTTGAGGATACCCGCCGGCTCAGACAAACCCGGAGAGTCGGGCACAAAACTCCTAGACAGAGCATCCGCCTTCACATTTTTAGAGCCCGGAAGGTACGAAATCACAAAGTCAAAACGGGCAAAAAACAGCGACCAACGAGCCTGTCTAGGATTCAACCGCTTGGCAGACTCGAGATAAGTCAAGTTCTTATGATCAGTCAATACCACCACGCGATGCTTAGCTCCTTCAAGCCAATGACGCCACTCCTCGAATGCCCACTTCATGGCCAGCAACTCTCGGTTGCCCACATCATAATTTCGCTCAGCAGGCGAAAACTTCCTGGAAAAGAAGGCGCACGGTTTCATCACTGAGCAATCAGAACCTCTCTGCGACAAAACAGCCCCTGCTCCAATCTCAGAAGCATCAACCTCGACCTGGAACGGAAGCGAAACATCTGGTTGACACAACACAAGGGCAGAAGAAAAATGACGCTTCAACTCTTGAAAAGCTTCCACAGCAGCAGAAGACCAATTGACCACATCAGCACCCTTCTTGGTCAAATCGGTCAATGGTTTAGCAATACTAGAAAAATTGCAGATGAAGCGACGATAAAAATTAGCAAAGCCCAGGAACTTTTGCAGACTTTTCAGAGATGTCGGCTGAGTCCAATCATGGATGGCTTGGACCTTAACAGGATCCATCTCGATAGTAGAAGGGGAAAAGATGAACCCCAAAAATGAAACCTTCTGCACACCAAAGAGACACTTTGATCCCTTCACAAACAAAGAATTAGCACGCAGGACCTGAAAAACCGTTCTGACCTGCTTCACATGAGACTCCCAATCATCCGAGAAGATCAAAATGTCATCCAAGTACACAATCAGGAATTTATCCAGGTACTCTCGGAAGATGTCATGCATAAAGGACTGAAACACTGATGGAGCATTGGCAAGTCCGAATGGCATTACTAGATACTCAAAATGATCCTCGGGCGTATTAAATGCAGTTTTCCATTCATCGCCTCGCTTAATTTGCACAAGATTATACGCACCACGAAGATCTATCTTGGTGAACCAACTAGCCCCCTTAATCCGAGCAAACAAATCAGATAACAACGGCAAGGGGTACTGAAATTTAACCGTGATCTTATTTAGAAGGCGGTAATCTATACAAGGTCTCAGCGAACCATCCTTCTTGGCTACAAAAAAGAACCCTGCTCCTAATGGCGACGATGACGGGCGAATATGCCCCTTCTCCAGGGACTCCTTCACATAACTGCGCATAGCGGCGTGCTCAGGCACAGATAAATTAAACAATCGGCCTTTTGGGAACTTACTACCAGGAATCAAATTGATAGCACAATCACAATCCCTATGCGGAGGTAGGGCATCGGACTTGGGCTCATCAAATACATCCCGGTAATCAGACAAGAACTCAGGAACCTCAGAAGGGGTGGATGACGAAATTGACAAAAATGGAACATCACCATGTACCCCCTGACAACCCCAGCTGGACACCGACATGGATTTCCAATCTAATACTGGATTATGGACTTGTAGCCATGGCAACCCCAACACGACCACATCATGCAGATTATGCAACACCAGAAAGCGAATAACCTCCTGATGTGCAGGAGCCATGCACATGGTCAGCTGGGTCCAGTACTGAGGCTTATTCTTGGCCAAAGGCGTAGCATCAATTCCTCTCAATGGAATAGGACACTGCAAGGGCTCCAAGAAAAACCCACAACGCTTAGCATACTCCAAGTCCATCAAATTCAGGGCAGCGCCTGAATCCACAAATGCCATGACAGAATACGATGACAAAGAGCAGATCAAGGTAACGGACAGAAGAAATTTTGACTGTACAGTACCAATGGTGGCAAACCTAGCGAACCGCTTAGTGCGCTTAGGACAATCAGAGATAGCATGAGTGGAATCACCACAGTAGAAACACAGCCCATTCAGACGTCTGTGTTCTTGCCGTTCAACTCTGGTCAAAGTACTATCGCACTGCATAGGCTCAGGTTTAAGCTCAGGTAATACCGCCAAATGGTGCACAGATTTACGCTCACGCAAGCGTCGACCAATCTGAATGGCCAAAGACATAGACTCATTCAAACCAGCAGGCATAGGAAATCCCACCATGACATCCTTAAGGGCTTCAGAGAGACCCTTTCTGAACATAGCTGCCAGCACAGATTCATTCCATAGAGTGAGCACGGACCACTTTCTAAATTTCTGACAATATAACTCTATCTCATCATGACCCTGACAAAGAGCCAGCAAATTTTTTTCTGCCTGATCCACTGAATTAGGTTCATCGTACAGCAATCCGAGCGCCAGGAAAAACGCATCGATATTACTTAATGCAGGATCTCCTGGCGCAAGAGAAAATGCCCAGTCCTGAGGGTCGCCACGCAAAAAAGAAATAATGATCAAAACCTGTTGAACTGGATCACCAGAGGAGCGAGGTTTCAAGGCCAGAAATAGTTTACAATTATTTTTGAAACTCAGAAACTTAGTTCTATCACCAAAAAACAAATCAGGAATAGGAATTCTTGGTTCTAACATAGATTTCTGATCAATAGTGTCTTGAATCTTTTGTACTCTTGCCGAGAGCTGATCCACACATGAAGACAGACTTCTAATGTCCATTGCTACACCTGTGTCCTGAACCACCCAAATGTCTAGGGGAAAAAAAAGGCAAAACACAGTGCAGAGAAAAAAAAATGGTCTCAGAACTTCTTTTTTCCCTCTATTGAGAATCATTAGTACTTTTGGCTTCCTGTACTGTTATGATTAGGCAATTCAGTACCACAGTGAACATAGAGGTCAGAGCACATACAGTGATCTGACAATAATCCAAAAACATAGAACGAGCTCTGAGACGTGGGAACTCTGTTGACCGCAATCCCTGATCCTCTCCAACAACACTATAGGCAGCCGTGGATTGCGCCTAACGCTACCTATGCAACTCGGCACAGCCTGAGAAACTAGCTAGCCTGAAGATAGAAAATAAGCCTACCTTGCCTCAGAGAAATACCCCAAAGGAAAAGGCAGCCCCCCACATATAATGACTGTGAGTTAAGATGAAAAGACAAACGTAGAGATGAAATAGATTTAGCAAAGTGAGGCCCGACTTTCTGAACAGAGCGAGGATAGGAAAGGTAACTTTGCGGTCAACACAAAACCCTAAAAACCACGCAAAGGGGGCAAAAAGACCCTCCGTACCGAACTAACGGCACGGAGGTACACCCTCTGCGTCCCAGAGCTTCCAGCAAACAAATAGATAAGCTGGACAGAAGAAAAGCAAACAAAATAGCAAAGGAAAACTTAGCTATGCAGAGCAGCAGGCCACAGGAACGATCCAGGAGGAAAACAAGTCCAATACTGGAACATTGACAGGAAGCCAGGATCAAAGCACTAGGTGGAGTTAAGTAGAGCAGCCCCTAACGACCTCACCACATCACCTGAGGGAGGAAACTCAGAAGCCGCAGTACCACTTCCCTCCACCAACGGAAGCTCACAGAGAGAATCAGCCGAAGTACCACTTGTGACCACAGGAGGGAGCTCTGCCACAGAATTCACAACAGTTAACTTCCGCGCCAATATCACTGATTGGTCGCGCCCGGCTGGTCGATCAGCAAAGCGTGGTTAAAATCCGGTGCAAATTCGCGGCCGGACTGTGCCTGTCAACAGCCAGGCACGAGCAATGACCGAAGCAGTATTTAAATCCCGCACCAATATTGCTGATTGGTCGTGGCCGGCCGGGCGCAACCAATCAGCGACGCGTGGTTCAAATCCTGTGTGTAATTCGTGGCCGGACTGCACCTGTCGCTGATTGGTCGCAGGATGTCGGGGGTTCGGGGCACTGGATGTCGGGGGTTCGGGGAGCAGGATGTCGGGGGTTCGGGGAGCAGGATATAGTACAGCCACATAGTATACAACACAGCCATGTAGTATATAGCACAGCCACGTAGTATATAGCAGCCACATATTATATAGCACAGCCCACGTAACACAGACAGCCACGTAGTATATAGCACAGCCACGTAGTATATAGGAGCCAAGTAGTATATAGCAGCCACATAGTATATAGCACGGCCCACGCAGTATATAACACAGCCCACACAGTATATAACACAGCTGATGTAATATATAGCACACCCCACGCAGTATATAACACAGCCCACGCAGTATATAACACAGCCCACGTAGTATATACCACAGCCCACGTACTATATAGAAGTGTGGGCACCATATCCCTGTTAAAAAAAGAATTATAATAAAAAATAGCTATATACTCACCCTCCGATGTCCACCGAAGCTGTCCCGATGCGCGCAATGCTGCCACCAGCTTCCGTTCCCAGTGATGCATTGCGAAATTACCCAGTGTGAGACCGCTAAGCCATCTAGGTAATTTCGCAATGCATCACTGGGAATGGAATTGGCGGCAGCATCGCTTGCATCGGTGGACGCCGGAAGGTGAGAATAGCACGATTTTTTATATTTTTAACATTATATCTTTTTACTGTTGATGCTGCATAGCCAGCATCAATAGTAAAACGTTGGTCCGGGATGGGGCGACACACTGGCGCTGACTGGAGGGGAGTAGGGAGAGGGCAACGACTTGAGGAGAGTAGGGAGGGACCAATTCGCGGCCGGACTAAGCCTGTCCCTGATTGGCTGATCAGCGACGCAGGATTTCCGTTACAGACAGACAGAAGTACCCCTTAGACGATTATATAGATAAAGGAAAAAATAATTTGTGTGAAAAAATTAAAGAAATTACAATCCAAAAATATTGTCCAAATCTAAATATTGTTCAATCCAAAACTCCAAGTCTGGCCCTCAGGGTGATTATATTTTTCCACACCATGTGGAGGACTATGTAGGGCCATTATTCTGAATGGAGGACTATGTGGGGCCCATTATACTATATGGAGGACTATGTGGGGCACATTATACTGTGTGTAGGGCCGTATGGGGATCACAGTTGGGGCATCACACTGTGTTGTGGTCACCATACTTTGCCAGGGGAGTTGGGAGCTACAGTATGGTCATCACGCTGTATATTTGGAGAATACTGGAGAGAAATCCACTCGGGGGGGGATCATACTGTGTTTGGGAACACTTTTGTTGGCATAATACCTTATGGGGGTAGTGTAGGAGCTTCAATAAGAGGGAAAGTACTTTGTAAGAGCTGCAAAGTTGTGAGATATGCTCTTCTGTGACCCCACTCAATATTAACTTTTTTTTGGAGGGGGTGGGGACCAATTAGAACTTCTGCTATGCCATGCCACAATTTCTTTGTACGCCCCACCTGCGAGAAAATACCTTCATGTGATCTGTCTCTTAGAGGGAAGGTGCCACCAGTTTTCTTGTATTTTGTTTCTTTGTGAAATTAAGCTTAAAATAGTAATTAAAATGTATTAACCCCTTCATGACCGGGGGATTTTTCGTTTTTCCGTGTTCGTTTTTCGCTCCCCTCCTTCCCAGAGCCATAACTTTTTTATTTTTCTGTCAATTTGGCCATGTGAGGGCTTATTTTTTGCGGGACGAGTTGTACTTTTGAACGACATCATTGGTTTTAGCATGTCGTGTACTAGAAAACGGGAAAAAAATTCCAAGTGCAGTGAAATTGCAAAAAAAGTGCAATCCCACATTGGTTTTTTGTTTGGCTTTTTTGCTAGGTTCACTAAATGCTAAAACTAACCTGCCATTATGATTCTCCAGGTCATTATGAGTTCATAGACACCAAACATGACTAGGTTATTTTTTATCTAAGTGGTGAAAAAAAATTCCAAACTTTGCTAAAAAAAAAAAAAAAAAAATTGTGCCACTTTCCGATACTCGTAGCGTCTCCATTTTTCATCATCTGGGGTCGGTTGAGGGCTTATTTTTTGCGTGCCGAGATGACGTTTTTAATGATAGCATTTTGGTGCAGATACGTTCTTTTGATCGCCCGTTATTGCATTTTAATGCAATGTCGCGGCGACCAAAAAAACGTAATTCTGGCGTTTCGAATTTTTTTCCCGCTACGCTGTTTAGCGATCAGGTTAATACTTTTTTTTAATTGATAGATCGGGCGATTCTGAGTGCGGCGATACCAAATATGCGTAGATTTGATATTTTTTTTTATTGATTTATTTTGATTGGGGCGAAAGGGGGGTGATTTAAACTTTTATGTTTTTTTTATTTTTTTCACATTTTTTTAAACTTTTTTTTTTAACTTTTGCCATGCTTCAATAGCCTCCATGAGAGGCTAGAAGCAGGCATAGCACGATCGGCTCTGCTACATAGCAGCGATCTGCTGATCGCTGCTATGTAGCAGAATTGCACGTGTGCTGTGAGCGCCGACCACAGGGTGGCGCTCACAGCGACGGGCAATCAGTAACCATAGAGGTCTCAAGGACCTCTATGGTTACCATTCACAAGCATCGCCGACCCCCGATCATGTGACGGGGGTCGGCGATGACGTCATTTCCGGCCGCCCGGCCGGAAGCGGTAGTTAAATGCCGCTGTCTGCGTTTGACAGCGGCATTTAACTAGTTAATAGGTGCGGGCAGATCGCGATTCTGCCCGCGCCTATTACGGGCACATGTCAGCTGTTCAAAACAGCTGACATGTCCCGGCTTTGGTGCGGGCTCACCGCGGAGCCCTGCATCAAAGCAGGGGAGCCGGCATCGGACGGTATAGTACGTCCGATGCCGGTAAGGGGTTAATGCAATGTTTGCACTGTTTGCAAACATTTCTATATGAAAAATAATATATATTTTTCTACAAATATACATATTTACCACTAGGGGGAGCATTTTCCGTTTTAGACCTCAAGCAGCTATAGTAAGCAGCTTTACTCTTTGCTGGAAAATTGGGGCAGTAACTGCTGACATCACCATTTCCCTCCCCTTTTGGGTGGTCTAATATCCCTGGGGCAGAATGAAGAGCAGCATCACAGGGCAGCACCATTTTGTGTGTGACTGCCCTGTGACCTGCTATCACCAGCAGTTACTGCATCAGAGGCACAGCTTCTTTACAGAGGAGCAGAACACAGTGGGCTCAGCAGCATTTTTTGTGAATAACATTCTTGCCATCCCCCTTCCCCGACCTTAATCCCTGTCCTGTCAGCTGCCCTGTTCTCTCTCTCCAGGTGTCACCTCCCTCTCTGCAGGCTGTGAGTGCAGCTTACCTGAGATCACAGGGACTGTGTATGAGGGGGAAGCAGAGACACAGCAGGAGAAGCACGTGAGGGCTTCTTCTGTCCTGCGATAGAGAGTAAGTGGAGCAGATAGAACAGGGCTATAATAAAATGGCAGCTAGTCACACCTACAGCAGTGAGTTGTGCAGCCCACAGAGGCGTGCTCAGCTCACTGCTAATGCTGCTGCAATGTTACAGATAGGGTCAGCACCGGTCTATTATCTCCTATGCCCATGGGGTGCCGTAATCTGACACTGATAGTGTCCTGTTACTGCGGCAAAACCAAGATGTCAGCCCCCAGTGCATTCTTTAAACTCATATAACACATGAAATCTGTTTCACATGCATTTCAAACTTGCTTATAGCAGCATGTTATGCTACATTACAGTGATTTATTAATGACCTACAAACGCGGTACCTTCCCTTTAAGATTTATTAATTAAAATGTACTTTGTTTGTGGGACAACCCCTTTTAAGTTTATTTCCATATTGGATGATAACGAAAAACTTCCTCAATTGTATTTTTTTTAATAAATATGAAAGATGGCCTATGACTTAGACCAAGCTTTTAATTTTGGCCCTCTATGCATTTGAGTTTGACATCCCTGCTTTAAAGGATTGTACAGGCTTGGAAAGGAAGGCTGCAGTCATGCTACCTAAGGCCGGTTTCACACGTCCAGATAATTCCAGTACCGTGTAAAAATGGTACTGGAGTTATCCGTGTCCGTGTGCTCACGAGGCACATCAGTCTGGCACACGTGCGGCACACGTGTGCCACCCGTGTGCCCACTGGGTAACACACACACTGTGCAGGAGAAAGCGCTAAAGTTTAGCGCTGTCCCCTGCATCGTGCTGAATCGGCGATTCATATCTTATATATGAATAAAACTGTTTAAAATAAAGATGTATCTGCCCCCCGCCCTCCCACCCTCTGTGCGCCCACCCACCCCCTGTGCGCCCCCCCCCCCGCTGTGCTGAAAATACTCACCCGGCTCGTTCCCTCGCCGCCGCTGCTTCTTCTCCTGGCCGCGGCTTCTCCTGTATGCGGTCACGTGGGGCCGCCGATTACAGTAATGAATATGCGGCTCCACCCCTATGGGAGGTGGAACCGCATATTCATTACTGTAAATGAGCGGCCCCACGTGACTGTATACAGGAGAAGCCGCGGCCAGGAGAAGAAGCAGCGGCGGCGAGGGAACGAGCCGGGTGAGTATTTTCAGCACAGCAGAGGGGGGGGGGCACAGAGGGTGGGAGAGCGGGGGGCAGATATATCTTTATTTTAAACAGTATTATTCATATATTCCCTGCAGCAAACGCTGCTGCAGGGAAGATATGAATCGCCGATTCAGCACCAGTAGGGGGGACAGCGCTTAATGTAGCGCTGTCCCCTGCACGGCACACGGACTGCACACGGACAACGTCCGTGTGCGGTACATGTTTTACACGGACCCATTGACTTTAATGGGTCCGTGTAATACGTGCGCTCCCATGAACACTGACATGTCTCTGTGTTTGGCACACGGCCAAACACGGAGACACGGTCCGCAAAAATTCACTGACATCTGAACAGATGCAGTGATTTTCATGTGTCAACGTGTGTCAGTGTCTCCAGTACGTGAGGAAACTGTCACCTCACTGACGTGTGAAACAGGCCTTACTGCAGATATCTGCGTCTTGACAGCCTGTGATGAACATGCTGCCAGGATTCTATGGTATTGGTAATGAGAGCAGTCCTTCAGGTAACCGCAAGTATGAAATTTTCACAATTGTGGTTTCGTGCTGACTAGACATACTCACCCTCTTTCAATGGAAGTGCAGAGAGAAGATGAGCGTCTAGCTGAAATGCGAGTGTAAGTATGCAAATCGCATATTTTCAGTTATGTGACTGCCTGCTCACATCAGCAATACCAAAGTATCCTGACAGCAAGTGCACCAAACGCTATCAGGATTCAAAAGGCTGCATATTAGTACTAATATTAATGCAATTATTTTTTTTTATCCTCACTTGCATCTGTGATACAATGCACATATTTAAGAAACCCTCCGCTTGTAAACTAGCACGATTATTTTAAAATGTTCATTGTATAATATCTTTTCCTAGTTTCTTACTCTTATAGCAAGAGTTAATGTGTTCACATTCCACTGTAGTTTATGAAATAGTAAACTTGGGAGGAGAGTGTGTGGGCTAGGAGAAGGCCAATGCTGGGAGATTCCCTTGTACTGTGAAAGGGAGCTTTTGGTGTCATCTTCCTATCATCACACCACATTGTCTTTTATCACACCACTATGACGAATGAAACTTAGGTTCCCCACTTTATATTACACAGGACAAATTTTACACCACCTTTTCTACTGAAATTGTACTTTCATTTCTTTAGGCTGTAGAATTTGTTTCATCTCAGGGAAACTGATCTTAAAGAATCAACAATTCCAAAAAACTCACAGAAACTGTACAGTCATTTTCTAATTTTACTTATTTAGAAAATCCTTTCTTGCACCCTTACAATGCGTAAATCCGGGATCATTCCTATAAAATTTTAATCACCAAATTAAAAATCATTTGCAAGACGCAAATAAATTTATATAATTTATACAATGTGATTTTCTGGATTTTATTTTTGATATTCTTTCTCTCAATGTTAAATTGAACCTACCTTTAAAATTATAGACTGTTCATGTCTTTGTCAGTGGGCAAACTTAAAAAATCATCAAGGGATCTGATACTTATTTCCCTCACTGTACATTAGATTGAGGATTGACCGACTTTAGCATTTACACTGTGGACTGATAACATAATTGTGTATGGACTAACCACAACATTTATGTTTCATTCAAGAATCTACACTACAAAATTACAAGAGGGTCCTTAGTATGTAGAAAATAGCAAATTGTATTCTTTTTAAATAGCCAAAATAGGCAAATATTAAAGTGCAAGGGAGAAATGTGTAAGATTTAACATACAATATGGAACATTGCAAAAGTATGGAAGCGCCAAGGACATTGGTATGAAAATGAGGAAAATAAAATGACCTCACTAATAGGCCAAAAGTATTCTGCTATATAGGTACAGTACCAAAAGGGTTAAATTATAATTAGACCCCTATTTTGCCCTACATAAGTGCCACAGTAAGTACATACAGCACCATCTATAGTATAGAGTGACCGCCTTATAATCAATACAGATCCATAATTACCCATAAACAAGGGCGATCCAGGGCACGATCACACCAATGACCCAGCGCGTCCGCCCCAACGCGCGTTTTGGACCTTCCTTCTTCCAAGGGTGCCTGCATTGCCACAAGATATCCCATCTTTTATACCTTTACCGCTGATGAAAAACTTCACATTTTGCTTGTGGACAGAAAGTCTGCTGCATTTACGTTAGACTGTGTACTGAAGGACTACAAAAAGTATATGAGACATAGGACTGACTGTTTGCAGAATTTATACTAGACTGAAAACTGATAGACCATAGTGTTTACACGGAACTTTATATTGACTGACCGCAATGTGTACATTAGGATGCGAAATGACTGACTGCAACATTTACACTAGACAGAGGGTTGACTACCTTTATACTAGAATAGCTATTAAATTAGAACGTGGACTGACAGACCACAGCATTTACAGAACAATGCGGACTGATTGTATTTCTTTTTAACAAAGTGCTCTACATATTTGTATAAATGTCTACAGTACTTTTTGGACTAAAAGACACATTTTTCGCCTCAAAAAACTTAGAGGAAAATGGGGGTACGTCTTAAAGTCCAAATGTGGATGGGGATGTGGTGGAGCAGCAGCAAAAGAACAGCAGGTCATGGGAGGCAGGAGCCAGCAGCTGCGGATTACAGCTGCTAAAGAGAAATGAATATTCACTGCTTCCCACACCCATAATCCCTCCCACCTCTATGCACTTAAGCTGGCACAGAGAGGTGGCAGGGACTATGGGTGTTGGAGAGCAGTGAATATTAATTTCTCTTTAATAGCAGGCATAGTGTTAGACTAAGCAGCTGGCTCCTGCAGCTGATGAGAGATCACGTGTGCCCCTTATTACAGATGAATATTCACTGCTCTCCACTCCCATAGCCGTGGGGAGCAGTGAATATTAATTTCACTTTAAAAAGTAAGCGCAAATAACGGGCTCACCTGCGGTCTAGCACAGTGGCTCAAAATCTTAAGAATTAATATATAAATTTCTATTGTTATTTCTCAACCAAATGTTCACCTCCCATCCTCGTATAAACTCAAGAAACTAGAGGAAAAGTCTGTCCTCGACTATATATAGAATATTACAAAATTAACCAAATATATATATATACACATCAGAGAAGGTGCCGTGGACAAAATCTATTGGAGCTGAATCACTGCTCCACCTTATATTGTCCCACAGAGAGACTCGTCTTTCAGAGAACAGAGAGGAAAACACAAGTCCTTCCTGGAGTTCACTGTGTGCTGTGTCAGCACCTAAATGTAGCATAGAATCCTTAGTTACTGAACAGCACAAAAACACAGAGATAAATCTAGGGTTTCTGGTTGTTGATTCCGGCAGGAAAACATGGTCCATAGAGTCCACAGCAGGGCTTGGAAGGGAAGGAGCGCCATTTGACTATTTGAATGTAAAATTTGCTAGAATAATTAGCGGACACCATGTTGCATTAGGAAAACCCCTCATGTGCCTAAAGAGTGGAAGCCCACCACAAGTGACACCATTTTGGAAACTAAACTCCTTTGGGAACTTATCAAGATGTGTATTGAACAACTTGAACCTCCAGGTGCTTCAGAGAGGCTTATAACGTTAAGCTGTGAAAATAAAAAAATCACATTTTTCCAGCAAAAATCTTTTTCAGCTCCAAATTTTGTAATTTCACAAGGGTAACAGGAGAATATGAACCTCAAAACTTGTTGTGCAACTTCTCCTGAGTTTACCGAAACCCCATATGCCATCAAAAACTAAAATAACAAGAGACACACTGGCGCTAAAAAGAATTCTGAAGCTGCTGATACCACGACAAGCACTGTGCCAGCTTTGTCAGAATGGAGAAAACGTGTGTGAAAAGTGGTATGGATATCGAGCTACAGCTATGGCCTAAAAAATTCTAATGCCAAAAGAACCGCCTTAAATTCGATATCTAAATAATGCTATTGCCTATTAGTATACTGCATCATCCACTAGAAATTATGACTCTTGGCACTGATGATATACACTAAGTGGGTATTAATCCCACTATATACCCTAGAGAGTGTGTATGGTATATAGAAACCGGGTATTAGTTCCACTATACACACACTAGAGACTGTAGGTGCCAAGCACTAATGCGGAGTCGTACCTGATGATAATGTGGTGAGCGGGTATTAGTCCCACTGTGCACACTAGAGACTGAAAGTATCAGGCACTAATGTTATGTTGTAAGTGAGTGATAATCTCACTATATAGTGCTATAATCCTTCCAGATAAGTTAGCATAAAGTGTGTAAGCTTAATAACACTAACAGTGTATCTTAAACCAGTCAGTGAGGTATCCAAAGCAAGGCCGATTTCTTACCTAATTGGTGTTAGTAAGATGTTCGTTCCATACGCTTACTTCCAGAAGCACGGATAGTGGGCGAATACTATTGCTTGGTGCTCCGGTCTAAGTATAACTAGTGTCTGCCGTGCAGAGCCAGAGAACGCCCCGGGCTGGCGGCGTCGCTGGATGCGCGGGGAAAAAAATCGAGAGAAAAAGGCGGCCGCTAGTGGTCGCTGCAGCGTGTGACGTCACTAGGCTAAGGAGCCTCGCTAGGACCAAAAGAGTCAACCAACGCGTTTCGAAGGATCACGTCCTTCTTCCTCACGGTTACCGCCCCCTCCTGTGTCTCTCAAGATATAGACTTCCCCAGCCTCTTCTCACACCCTGTTAACACCTTACTGTATGTGCCAAATTAACTGCATAGCTATGGCGTGTATCTTATCATTTAAGTGTGTCCAGAGGGCTTAAATGCGTTGGTTGACTCTTTTGGTCCTGGTGAGGCTCCTTAGCCTAGCGGCCGCCTTTTTCCCTCGATTTTCTCACCGCTCATCCAGCAACGCCGCCGGCCCGGGCATTCTCTGCACGACAGACACCGGTTATACTTAGACATGAGCACCAAGCAATAGTATTCGCCCACTATCCTTGCTTATGGAAGTAAGCGTATGGACCGAGCCAGGGCCGGACTGGGCTAAAAAATAAAGCCCTGGCATTTGAAGTTACACAGGTCCACTTGTCACATGGTGACTGTATAATATCTTTATACACTTGTAGGCAGGGCCGGTTTTAGGCAAAGTGGGGCCCTAGGCAAAGTTTAAAATGGGGCCCAAAATGCTAACATATTGCACATCACACAAAAGCATTTCGGTTGTATTTACAAGCGCTGAGTTCAGGCCGCTAAATGAGTTTGATCGACAATACTGAAGTTGTTCAACACTTGTTTCCCGGCCTCTTTCCACCATCTAAGAAAGAATGATGGGACAGAACGATCACTAAAGGTACCTTCACCTTGACCAACTTCACAACGATATCGCTAGCGATCCGTGACGTTGCAGCGTCCTGGATAGCGATATCGTTGTGTTTGACACGCAGCAGCGATCTGGATCCTGCTGTGACATTGTTGGTCGGAGCAGAAAGTCCAGAACTTTATTTTGTCGCTGGATCTCCCGCAGACATCGCTGAATCGGCGTGTGTGACACCGATTCAGCGATGTATTCACTGGTAACCAGGGTAAACATCGGGTTACTAAGCGCAGGGCCGCGCTTAGTAACCCGATGTTTACCCTGGTTACCAGTGTAAATGTAAAAAAAACCAAACACTACATACTTACATTCCGGTGTCTGTCGCGTCCATCGGCGTTCTGCTTCCCTGCACTGTCAGCGCCGGCCAGCCGTAAAGCAGATTACAGCGGTGACATCACCGCTGTGCTTTACGGCCAGCCAGCGCTCACAGTCAGTGCAGGAAAGCACAGTGCTGGGGGGCAGACACCGGAATGTAAGTATGTAGTGTTTTTTTTTTTACATTTACACTGGTAACCAGGGTAAACATCGGGTTACTAAGCGCGGCCCTGCGCTTAGTAACCCGATGTTTACCCTGGTTACCAGGGGACTTTGCATAGTTGGTCGCTGGAGAGCTGTCTGTGTGACAGCTCTCCAGCGACCACACAGCGACGCTGCAGCGATCGGCATCGTTGTCTAGATCGCTGCAGCGTCGCTAAATGTGACGGTACCTTAACAGATCACTAACCGATCCCCATACAGTATCATGTTATCAGCAGCACATCTACAGTTTACAGAGGCAATGTGCTGCTGAGAACAATGATTTTTGTTCCGGCAAAAACAATCTGAATATGCAGCATTTTACTGCTGTGTATACAACACAGCCCACACAGTAGTATATACAGCACAGCCCAAACAGTAGTATATACAGCACAGCCCGCACAGTGGTATATCCAGCACAGCCCACACAGTGGTATATCCAGCACAGCCCACACAGTGGTATATCCAGCACAGCCCGCACAGTGGTATATCAAGCACAGCCCGCACAATGGTATATCTAGCACAGCCTGCACAGTGGTATATCCAGCACAGCCCGCACAGTGGTATATACAGCACAGCCCGCACAGTGGTATATCCAGCACAGCCCGCACAGTGGTATATCCAGCACAGCCCGCACAGTGGTATATCCAGCACAGCCCGCACAGTGGTATATCCAGCACAGCCCGCACAGTGGTATATACAGCACAGCCCGCACAGTGGTATAGCCAGCACAGCCCGCACAGTGGTATATCTAGCACAGCCCTACAGAATATAATGCAGCCACCCCCCAGGATAATGCAGCCACCCCACAGAGTATAATGCAACCCCATAGAATATAATACAGCCCACCTCCCCATAATATAGTATATAACCCAACCTCCCCCATAGAATATAATATACCCCCACAACAGTATATACCACAGCCACATAGTACATAACATGGCCTCCCCATAGAAGATAATATACTCCCCATAGTATATAGCAAAGCCCACATAGTATATAGCACAGCCCGCATAGTAGATAACACAGCCCACACAGCAGTATACAACACAGCCCACACAGTAGTATATACAGCACAGCCCAAACAGTAGTATATACAGCACAGCCTGCACAGTGGTATATCCAGCACAGCCCACACAGTGGTATATCCAGCACAGCCCACACAGTGGTATATCCAGCACAGCCCACACAGTGGTATATCCAGCACAGCCCGCACAATGGTATATCTAGCACAGCCCGCACAGTGGTATATCCAGCACAGCCCACACAGTAGTATATACAGCACAGCCCGCACAGTGGTATATACAGCACAGCCCGCACAGTGGTATATCCAGCACAGCCCGCACAGTGGTATATCCAGCACAGCCCGCACAGTGGTATATCCAGCACAGCCCGCACAGTGGTATATACAGCACAGCCCGCAGAGTGGTATATACAGCACAGCCCGCACAGTGGTATATACAGCACAGCCCGCACAGTGGTATATACAGCACAGCCGGCACAGTGGTATAGCCAGCACAGCCATGCGACGGCAAAGCTGCTGAGCCCCGCGCACTCCACCTGTGACATCACCAGGTGATGCAGGACAACAGCCGTCACCCTACATTATTATCATTCCGACTCCTCAGCTAGAAGTATAATTACTGATCTTCGCTAGCGGTGATGACACCGTCCTCTCGCGGGATGAGGCAAGCAGAGGTTACGTGTTCCCGGTGCCCGGGTATTTTGGTGAGGAGAACAGGGCCGTGGGGAGACCGGGAGTGGATCTCAGCCGCCATCTCGAGTCATGTGACTTGAGCAGGCCCGTAGCCGTAATACAAAACATAGCTGCGCACCATCCCTCGGATGCACCGTAGTGACCTGTGTAGGAGCGCCTACTGTAATTACTGGAGTACGGCCGCCACAGCGGCTGTGAGGAGGACTATAGGGAGCACCGGTCACTGCACACAGACCCAACAGCGGGGTGAGTCGGCGGCGGCGGGGGGAGACGGATCGAGCGGCCCACGACTGGCACTGGCCCTTCTGGCATTTGCCAGGAGTGCCCGATGGCCAGTCCGGCCCTGGACCGAGCATCTTACAAACACCAATTAGGTAAGAAATCGGCCTTGCTTTGGATACCTCACTAACTGGTTTAATATTATCATTATTATTATTATTTATTTATATAGCACCATTGATTCCATGGTGCTGTACATGAGAAGGGGTTACATACAAGTTACAGATATCACATACAGTAAACAAACTAACAATGACGGACTGATACAGAGGGGTGAGGACCCTGCCCTTGCGGGCTTACAATCTACAGGATTATGGGGAAGGAGACAGTAGGTTGAGGGTTGCAGGAGATATATATACACTGTTAGTGTTATTAAGCTTACACACTTTATGCTAACTTATCTGGAACAATTATAGCACTATATAGTGAGATTATCACTCACTTACAACATAACATTACTGCCTGATACTTACAGTCTCTAGTGTGCACAGTGGGACTAATACCCACTCACTACATATCATCAGGTACGACTCAGCATTAGCGCCTGGCACCTACAGTTTCTAGTGTGCGTATAGTGGAACTAATACCCGGTTGCTATATACCATACACACTCTCTAATGTATATAGTGGGATTAATATCCACTTAGTGTATATCATCAGTGCCAAGAGTCATAATTTCTAGTGGATGATCCAGTATACTAATAAGCAATAGCATTATTTAGATATCTAATTTAAGGCGGTTCGTTTGTCATCAAAAACTACTTTTGAGGCACAATGCAAAGCTCAGAAGGGAATAAATGCCATATTATTGTGCAAATTTTGCTGCACTTGTTTGAGGGTGCCATGTTACATTGGCAGCACCCCTGAGGTGCCAACACAGCAGAACCCCCATAACTGTCCCCATTTTACAAACTAAACCTCTCAATGAATTAAACTAGGGGTGTAGTGATTACAACCCCTGGCAAAAATTCTGGAATCACCGACCTTGGCGGATGTTCATTCAGTTGTTTAATTTTGTAGAAAAAAAGCAGATCACAGACATGGCACAAAACTGAAGTCATTTAAAATGGCAACTTTCTGGCTTTAAGAAACGTTAAAAGAAATCAAGAACAAAAACTGTGGTAGTCAGTAATGGTTACTTTTTTAACCAAGCATAGGGGAAAAATTATGGAATCACTCAATTCTGAGGAAAAAACTATGGAATCATGAAAAACAAATAAACAAAAAAAAACACTCCAAAATATCACTAGTATTTTGTTGCACCACCTCTGGCTTTCATAACAACTTGCAGTCTCTGAGGCATGAACTTAATGAGTGTCAAACAGTACTCTTCATCAATCTGGCTCCAACTTTCTCTGATTGCTGTTGTCAGATCAGTTTTGCAGGTTGGAGCCTTGTCATAGACATTTTCTTCAACTGCCACCAGACTTTCAATTGGATTGAAATCAAGACCATTTGCAGGCCATGACATTGACCTTATGGGTCTTTTTTCAAGGAATGTTTTCACAGTTTTTGCTCTATGGCAGCAGGCATTATCATCTTGAAAAATGATTTCATCATCCCCAAACATCCTTTCAATTGATGGGATACGAAAAGTGTCCAAAATATCAACATAAACTTGTGCATTTATTGTAGGTGTAATGACAGCCATCTTCCCAGTGCCTTTCCCTGACATGCAGCCCCATATCATCAATGACTGTGGAAATTTGCATGTTCTCTTCAGAAAAATATTTAGAATTGAGAGTCCTCAGTGGTTGATACCTTTTAATGGCTAACTAAAAAGATGGTAACAAATTGCAAGCTTTCGAGACTACACGGGTCTCTTCATCAGGCAAAGACTAAAACAAATTCTGAAGAATCACATATTTATGCACAACATAGCACAGAAAAAAAAGGGAAAAACCATGAATAAGACAGACCATGGACAAGACAGGTGACATGAAGCAGAATTACCATGAGTGATAAACAGTTATGTCCATAAATATTGGGCCAGTTCTTAGATAAGGATTGTTTTATTGGGGTCTGGTTCTGTTGTGATGACCCCTCATAGTCTGAGGGGCAAGTTCCTTAGTTGATGTAAAAAGACATAAATCCGTGCGACACATTCATTCCTGCAGTGAGAGTGTCAAAGGTCGTCATCAGTTTATATTCCCATACTCTTCTGTCTCTCTGAGATTTGAAGCTACCTTTTAACACAAGTAATTTCACGTCCGTAATGTTATGATTTGGGAGACAAAAATGTATTGCCACAGGTAGATCCATTCTTTTTTCTCTTATTGTGTGGCGGTGAGAATTCATTCTTGTTCTAAGCTTTTGCCCTGTCTCCCCCACATACAGACCCCCAGTTGGACATTTAGTACAAATAATTAGGTACACCACATTAGAAGTGACGCAGCTGAAAGTACCTGGTATCTTGTAGTCCTGATGTGAATTGGGGATCTTTATCTTGTCCGTGGTCATTATAAATGGACAGGTTTTACATTTTTTCTGGTTGCAAGGAAAGGTACCTGCAGCTGTTGGAGAGGACAGGGAGCTCTTGACAATGATGCTTCTTAGATTTGGGGGCTGCCTAAAAAAAACAGTAGTGGGGGGTCTGGAAAAATGGATTGTAAGCGGGCATCTTTTTGCAGTAAAGGTTGTAATTTCCATGCAGCTCCCCTTAGCACCTCCAGATTTGGATTGTAGGTAACTACTAGAGGTACCCGGTTATTTTCTTCTTTAGCTTTGTAATGTAGCAGGTGAGTCCTTGATATTCTCGTGGCTCTTGTGATCTGGTTTTCAATTGTTCTTGGATGGTAGCCCTGGTTCAAAAAGGTCTTTCTGAGGTGACCAAGGTGTTCATCCCTATCCATTGGGTTGGAACATATACGATTGTATCTGATGGCTTGGCTGTAGACAATAGAGTTTTTTATGTGTTTTGGATGGAAACTGTCCAATTTAAGGTATGTTGGACGGTTGATTGGCTTCTGATACAGGGATGTCTCTATTATATTGTTCTGTAGCCTAATGATGGTGTCCAAAAAGTTAATTTCAGTGCAGGAGTAGTTGAGTGTCAAGTTGATGGTAGGATGAAATTGATTAAACTGTTCATGGAACGTCTTTAGCTGTGGCTCAGACTCTGTCCAGATGATTAAAATGTCATCAATGTAGTGGAAGTACGCCAGAGGCCTGATGGGACATGAGGACAAAAAGTCTCTTTCAAGCTTGGCCATGAAAAGATTTGCATACTGTGGGGCCATTTTACTTCCCATTGCTGTGACAGTCTCCTGTAGATAGATCTTCTAGTCAAATTCAATTAATGTTCTCTTCAGGCAGTCATCTTTATAAATCTCATTGGAATGGCACCAAACAAAAGTTCCAGCATCATCACCTTGCGCAATGCAGATTCGCGATACATCACTGAATATGACTTTCATCCAGTCATCCACAGTCCACGATTGTTTTTCCTAAAGGTACCTTCACACTGAGCGACGCTGCAGCGATCCAGACAACGATCCCGGTCGCTGCAGCGTCGCTGTTTGGTCGCTGGAGAGCTGTCACACAGACAGCTCTCCAGCGACCAACGATGTCGGTAACCAGGGTAACCAGGGTACACATCGGGTTACTAAGCGCAGGGCCGCGCTTAGTAACCCGATGTATAACCTTGTTTACCAGCATAAAAAATGTAAAAAAAAAAACACTACATACTTACCTTCCGCTGTCTGTCCCCCGGCGCTGTGCTTTCCTGCACTGTGTAAGCACAGCGGCCGGAAATCAGAGCGGTGACGTCACCACTGTGCTCTGCTTTCTGGCTGGCCGGCGCTCACAATGCAGAGAAGCAGAACGCCGGAGCACAGACAGCGGAAGGTAAATATGTAGTGTTTTTTTTTTTTTACTTTTACGCTGGTAACCAGGGTAAACATCGGGTTACTAAACGCGGCCCTGCGCTTAGTAACCCGATGTTTACCCAGGTTACCAGTGAAGACATCGCTGAATCGGCGTCACACACGCCGATTCAGCGATGTCTGCAGGAGATCCAGCAACAAAATAAAGTGCTGGCCTTCTAGCTACGACCAACGATATCACAGCAGGATCCTGATCACTGCTGCGTGTCAAACTGAACGATATCGCTAGCCAGGACGCAGCAACGTCACGGATCGCTAGCGATATCGTTCAGTGTGAAGGTACCTTTATGTTATGATCAGGTGACCTTGGAGCAGCATGAAAACTTTCACTGGAGTAGGTGGTAACTATACTGACCGCAAACCCTGATCTTAACACGCAACTAGAAGTAGCTGTGGGGTGTGCCTAACAAAACTTAGACACCTCGACACAGCCGGAGGACTAAATACCCCTATAGATGGAAATAGGAATACTATCTTGCCTCAGAGCAGAACCCCAAAGGATAGGCAGCCCCCCACAAATAATGACTGTGAGTAGTAGAGGAAAAGAGACACGCAGGCAGGAAACAGGATTTAGCAAAAGAGGCCACTTCTAGCTAAATAGGAAAGGATAGGACAGGATACTAAGCGGTCAGTATTAAAATCCTTAAAAAAATATCCACAGCAGAAAATACAAAAACTCCACCATCTAACAAAAGATGTGGAGCGTATATCTGCAACTCCAGAGAATCCAACAAGACTGAGAAATCACTGACACAGTCTAAGCTGGACAATAGAAAAAAAATGAATAGCACAGAATATAAGCACACAGCATGTGTGCCACAGAAAAAGAAACAGACACTTATCTTTGCTGAATTGGCATCTAAGCAAGAGAAGCCAGACAGGGATCCAACACTTCCCAAGAAACATTGACAACTGGAAAGGACTAAAGAGTCCTGCAAACCTAAATACCCCAGTCAGAATTGCAATCAGCAGATACACCTGTCCAAGACTGCGGCCCAGGGACAACTGCATTACCACCTACAACCACCGGAGGGAGCCCAAAAGCAGAATTCACAACAGTACCCCTACCTTGAGGAGGGGTAACCGAACCCTCACCAGAGCCCCCAGGCCGATCAGGATGAGCCAGATGAAAGGTACGAACCAAATCAGCGGCATGGACATCAGAGGCAAAAACCCAAGAATTATCCTCCTGGCCATAACCCTTCCATTTGACAAGGTACTGAAGCTTACGCCTCGAAAAACGGGAATCCAAAATCTTCTTAACAACATATTCCAACTCCCCATTAACCAACACAGGGGCCGGAGGATCAACAGAGGGAACAACGGGCTCCACATATTTCCGCAATAAAGATCTATGGAAGACATTATGGATAGCAAAAGAGGCCGGAAGCGCCAGTCGAAAAGACACCGGATTAATAATCTCAGAAATCCTATAAGGACCAATAAACCGAGGCTTAAACTTAGGAGAAGAAACCTTCATAGGAACATGACAGGAAGACAACCAGACCAGATCCCCAACCCGAAGCCGGGAACCAACACACCGACGACGGTTAGCAAAACGTTGAGCCTCCTCCTGAGACAACACCAAATTGTCCACCACATGAGCCCAAATCTGCTGCAACCTGTCAACCACAGAATCAACACCAGGACAGTCAGAAGGCTCAACCTGCCCAGAAGAAAAACGAGGATGAAAACCAAAATTACAAAAGAAAGGCGAAACCAAAGTAGCCGAACTAGCCCGATTATTAAGGGCAAACTCGGCCAATGGCAAAAAAGCCACTCAATCATCCTGATCAGCAGACACAAAGCATCTCAAATAAGTCTCCAAAGTCTGACTAGTTTGCTCGGTCTGGCCATTTGTCTGAGGATGAAATGCAGAAGAAAAAGACAAATCAATGCCCAGCTTAGCACAAAAGGCCCGCCAAAACCTAGAAACAAACTGGGAACCTATGTCGGACACAATATTCTCTGGAATACCATGCAAACGGACCACATGCTGAAAAAACAACGGAACCAAATCCGAAGAGGAAGGTAATTTAGGCAAAGGCACCAAATGAACCATCTTAGAGAATCGGTCACAAACAACCCAGATAACCGACATCCTCTGGGAAACAGGAAGATCGGAAATAAAATCCATAGAAATATGCATCCAGGGCCTCTCAGGGACCGGCAATGGCAAAAGCAACCCACTAGCACGGGAGCAACAAGGCTTGACCTGCACACAAGTCCCACAGGACTGCACAAAAGAACGCACATCACGCGACAAAGAAGGCCACCAAAAGGACCTACCAACCAAGTCTCTGGTACCAAAAATGCGAGGATGACCAGCCAACACGGAACAGTGAACCTCAGAAATCACTCTACTAGTCCATCTGTCAGGAACAAACAGTTTCCCCACAGGACAGCGGTCAGGTTTGTCAGCCTGAAATTCCTGAAGAGCCCGTCGTAAATCAGGGGAAATAGCAGAAAGGACCACCCCTTCTTTCAGAATACCGACTGGTTCCAAGACCTCAGGAGAATCAGGCAATAAACTCCTAGAGAGGGCATCAGCCTTAATATTCTTAGAACCCGGAAGGTACGAGACCACGAAATCAAAACGGGAAGAAAACAAGGACCATCGAGCCTGTCTAGGATTCAGCCGTTTGGCAGACTCGAGGTAACTCAGATTCTTATGATCGGTCAAGACCACAGTACGGTGCTTAGCTCCCTCAAGCTAATGTCGCCACTCCTCAAACGCCCACTTCATAGCCAACAACTCCCGATTGCCAACATCATAATTGCATTCAGCAGGCGAAAACTTACAGGAAAAGAAGGCACACGGTTTCATCAAGGAACCAACAGGATCCCTCTGAGACAAAACGGCCCCTGCCCCAATCTCAGAAGCGTCAACCTCAACCTGAAACGGAAGAGAAACATCCAGTTGGCGCAACACCGGAGCAGAAGTAAATCGACGTTTAAGCTCCTGAAAGGCAGAGACAGCCGCAGAGGACCAATTCGCCACATCAGCGCCTTTCTTCGTTAAATTGGTCAAGGGTTTAACCACGCTGGAAAAATTAGCAATGAAACGGCGATAAAAATTAGCAAAACCCAAAAATTTCTGAAGACTCTTTACGGATGTGGGCTGAATCCAACCATGAATGGCCTGAACCTTAACCGGATCCATCTCTATAGACGAGGGAGAAAAAATAAAGCCCAAAAAAGAAACCTTCTGCACCCCAAAAAGACACTTAGACCCTTTCACAAACAAAGCATTGTCACGAAGGATCTGAAATACCATCCTGACCTGTTGCACATGAGACTCCCAATCATCGGAAAAAATCAAAATATCGTCCAAATATACAATCAAGAATTTATCAAGATAAGTCCGGAAGATATCATGCATGAAGGACTAAAAAACAGATGGAGCATGAGAGAGTCCGAATGGCATCACAAGGTATTCAAAATGGCCTTCGGGCGTGTTAAACGCAGTTTTCCATTCATCACCCTGCTTAATACGAACAAGATTATATGCCCCCCGAAGGTCAATCTTGGTAAACCAACTAGCTCCCTTAATCCTAGCAAACAAATCAGAAAGCAAAGGTAAAGGGTTTCGAAACTTGACCGTGATCTTATTAAAGAGGCGATAATCAATACAGGGTCTCAAGGAACTATCGTTTTTAGCAACAAAAAAGAACCCCGCTCCCAACGGTGAAGAAGATGGTCGAATATGCCCTTTCTCCAAAGACTCCTTAATATAGCTCCGCATGGCGGTATGTTCAGGCACAGACAGGTTGAAAAGTCGACCCTTAGGAAACTTACAGCCTGGAATCAAGTCAATAGCACAATCGCAGTCCCTGTGCGGTGGAAGGAAACTGGACTTGGGCTCATCGAATACATCCTGAAAATCAGACAAAAACTCTGGAATTTCAGAAGAGGAAGAAGAGGCGATTGACATCAAAGGAACATCATTATGAACCCCCTGACAACCCCAACTAGTCACAGACATGGACTTCCAATCCAACACAGGATTATGTACCTGCAACCATGGAAAACCCAGCACGATAGCATCATGCAAATTATGCAACACCAGAAATCGACAATCTTCCTGATGGGCTGGCGCCATGCGCATGGTCACCTGTGTCCAAAACTGGGGCTTATTTTTAGCCAAGGGTGTAGCATCAATGCCCCTTAAAGGAATAGGGTTCTGCAAAGGCTGCAAGTGAAAACCACAACGCCTGGCAAACTCAAAGTCCATTAAGTTCAAGGCGGCGCCTGAATCCACAAACGCCATGACAGAAAATGATGACAATGAGCAGATCAAGGACACAGATAACAGAAATTTAGGTTGTACAGTACTGATGGTAAATGAACTGGCGATCCTCTTTGTCCACTTAGGGCAGACAGAAATGACATGAGAAGCGTCGCCACAATAATAACACAACCTATTCTGACGTCTGAAACCTTGTCGTTCCGTTCTAGACAGAATCCTATCACACTGCATTGGCTCAGGAATTTGCTCTGAGGATAACGCCACAGCGCGCACAGTTCTGCGCTCCCGCAAGCGCCGGTCAATCTGAATGGCCAGAGACATAGAATCACTCAGACCGGAGGGCGTGGGAAACCCCACCATAACATCTTTAACAGATTCAGAAAGACCCTTTCTGAAAATTGCCGCCAAAGCATCATTATTCCATTTAGTCAACACAGACCATTTTCTGAATTTCTGACAATACAATTCAGCCGCCTTTTGACCCTGAGACAGGGCCAACAAGGTCTTCTCAGCTTGATCCACAGAATTAGGTTCATCATATAATAATCCTAACACCTGAAAAAAGGAGTCTACATTAAGCAAAGCTGGATTCCCAGATTCCAGGGAAAATGCCCAATCCTGAGGATCGCCACGCAGCAGGGAGATGACGATTTTAACCCGCTGAATGGAATCACCGGAGGATCGAGGTCTCAAAGCAAAAAACAGTTTACAGTTGTTTTTAAAACTCAAAAATTTGGACCTATCACCAAAAAAACAAATCAGGAGTAGGAATCTTCGGTTCTAAAACAGGAGTCTGAACAATATAATCAGAAATACCCTGTACCCTAGCAGCAAGCTGGTCTACACGAGAAGCTAATTCCTGAACATCCATGCTAGCACAAGGCTCCTCAGCCACCCAGAAATAAAGAGGGAGGAGAAGACAAAGCAGACTGAAGAAAAAAAATGGCTCAAGACCTTTCTTCCCTTCTTCTGAGATGCATTTAACTCATTATTGGATAGTTGTACTGTTATGATCAGGTGACCTTGGAGCAGCATGAAAACTTTCACTGGAGTAGGTGGTAACTATACTGACCGCAAACCCTGATCTTAACCCGTAACTAGAAGTAGCCGTGGGGTGTGCCTAACAAAACCTAGACACCTCGACACAGCCGGAGGACTAAATACCCCTATAGATGGAAATAGGAATACTATCTTGCCTCAGAGCAGAACCCCAAAGGATAGGCAGCCCCCCACAAATAATGACTGAGTAGTAGAGGAAAAGACACACGCAGGAAGGAAACAGGATTTAGCAAAAGAGGCCACTTCTAGCTAAATAGGAAAGGATAGGACAGGATACTAAGCGGTCAGTATTAAAATCCTTCAAAAAATATCCACAGCAGAAAATACAAAAACTCCACCATCTAACTAAAGATGTGGAGCATATATCTGCAACTCCAGAGAATCCAACAAGACTGAGAAATCACTGACACAGTCTAAGCTGGACAATAGAAAACAAATGAATAGCACAGAATAGAAGCACACAGCATGTGTGCCACAGAAAAAGAAACAGACTCTTATCTTTGCTGAATTGGCAGCTATGCAGGAGAAGCCAGACAGGGATCCAACACTTCCCAAGAAACATTGACAACTGGCAAGGACTAAAGAGTCCTGCAAACCTAAATACCCCAGTCAGAATTGCAATCAGCAGATACACCTGTCCAAGACTGCAGCCCAGGGACAACTGCATTACCACCTACAACCACCGGAGGGAGCCCAAAAGCAGAATTCACAACACCTTTAGCCCAGTGTAACCTTGTTTTTTTTCTGTTTAGGTGTTAATAATGGCTTTCGTTTAGCTTTTCTGTATGTAAATCCCATTTCCTTAAGGCGGTTTCTTACAGTTCGGTCACAGAAGTTGACTGCAGTTTCCACCCATTCGTTCCTCATTTGTTTTGTTGTGCATTTCCTGTTTTGGAGACATATTGCTTTAAGTTTCTGGTCTTGATGCTTTGATGTCTTCCTTGCTCTACCAGTATGTTTGCTTTTAACAACCTTCCCATGTTGTTTGTATTTGGTCTAGATTTTAGAAACAGCTGTGAACAATCAACATCTTTTGCAACATTGCTTGATGATTTACCCTCTTTTAAGAGTTTGATAATCCTCTCTTTTGTTTCAATTGACATCTCTTGTGTTGAAGCCATGATTCATGTTAGTCCACTTGGTGCAACAGCAAGGTGTGATCACTCCTTTTTAGATGCAGACTAACGAGCAGATCTAATTTGATGCAGGTGTGAGTTTTGGGTATGAAAATTTACAGGGTGATTCTATAATTTTTTCCTCAGAATTGAGTGATTCCATAATTTTTCCCCTATGCTTGGTTAAAAAAGTAACCATTACTGACATTTTTTGTTCTTGATTTCTTTTAGTGTTTCTTATAGCCAGAAAGTTGTCATTTGAAATGACTTTAGTTTTATGCCATGTCTGTGATCTGCTTTTTTTCTACAAAATTAAACAACTGAATGAACATCCTCCAAGGCCGGTGATTCCATAATTTTTGCCAGGGGTTGTATATTGACACTACAGACTTTTATACCATTGGACAGTGAAGATAACAAATTTACATTTTTACCACCAAAATTGTGTGTTAACCCCAAGTTTTAGATTTTCATACAGGTAAATGGGTAAAAATGGCACTAAAATTTATCCCACAATTTATACTAAACAAGGCAATACCCAATATGTGGCTGTACAATACTACTAAGCCATACGGAGAGACCTGGGAGGGACGGAACACTATTTGCCTCCTCCAATTTGCCCCCAGATTTTCCTAGAATAGTTTGCAGATTCCATATAAAGAGCCCCTAAGTGATAGAAAAGCAGAGCCCCCCCTTTTGTGACCTCATTTTGGAAATGATAATCCTTTGGGAATTTATGTACAGATGTAGTGACGATTTTGACTCCATGGGTGTTTTCCAGAAACAAGCAGCAGTGGATGTTGCT
This sequence comes from Ranitomeya imitator, assembly GCF_032444005.1. Classification (NCBI taxonomy): domain Eukaryota; kingdom Metazoa; phylum Chordata; class Amphibia; order Anura; family Dendrobatidae; genus Ranitomeya; species Ranitomeya imitator. The sequence continues at coordinate 348,286,534 of NC_091282.1, read as the reverse complement.
GAGTGAAAATTGCAAACTGCGCCTGTAAATTAGGCGGGCTCTCATCACTACAGAAATGCCAAACATGTGGGTGCTAATGTTGTTTAGGTACACTGGGGGTCAGAAGGGAAGGGAGGCATTTGGACTTGAATTTGCTGAATTTCTTTTGTGGGGCGAGGAGCAATTTCGCTTTTCCAGAGCCTTATTGCTACCAGTAACATGAAAGCCTCCTATATTTCCGTTAAAAAACAACGGACCCGAGCGAGGACTTGCTTTTTTGTGGAATGAGTTGAAGCTTTTATTGGGAACTAGATGGCAGCCCGATTCTAAAGAATCGGGAGTCTAGAATCCATATATACTTTATTTATTCAAATGTAAGAATAATACAATTAATAAATAATAGTAAGAAAGAACAAAAAATGGCTGCACTCACCAGCTCTTGACAATTCTTGTTATTTAAGGTACAGTTACACAGGATCCATGAACATGCTTATGAGGGGAGGGATGAAAGACATCAGACGACAACTTTGCGTGTTTGAATGCAGATATTAATAAATAGGCAGTTTATATTGCAGAGAAATTGCTGGGCAATAATGGACAATGTCCTTATGTGGCAAATAATAGAGCAATATACCCAATGTGGCAAAGAAGAGGTTAATAAACGGCAGTCTCTCAGTATAACAGTCAGTGAATAATAGGCAGTATATGGAGAAAACACCAAACAAAAGTTCAAAATTGGTGTGAAAATGTCACTGAACCACTTCACAACTAAATATATATAGTTTTGGTAAATGGTATTATCATTTTTTTGACGAAATTCGGCAGGAGCTTGAAGAGCAACGTCACTGGGCCCGCCTCCACGCAGTAGAAACTTGCTGTGAGGTAAAAATTCAAAAATCACACCAAAATGGCGGGCGGAGTGTGTCACAGAACGGCACGTTTCTGATTGGTCGCTCGCAGCAGGCGGCAACCAATCAGACACTGGACACTGTTGACGTCACTTATCTCCGGACATTAGCTCCGGACATTTGCTCCGGACATTATCTCCGGACATTAGCTCCGGACATTAGCTCCGGACAAAGCCACGGAAGTTGGCACAAATTGCAGGAAGTAGTATTCTAGGCAATTAATCTCCGGACATTAGCTCCGGACATTAGCTCCGGACATTAGCTCCGGACATTAGCTCCGGACAAAGCCACGGAAGTTGGCACAAATTGCAGGAAGTAGTATTCTAGGCAATTATATATTAGATATTTTACATACCATTTATGATCACAATTATCCGATGCTCTACATCTCCATCTCTGAGTGAAGTGATAGTGAAACCCCCGATGGATCCATTCACTATAATGAGGCAGCAGTGTTACTGTGGTCTCCGTCTGGCCTCTGTTCAGCGGTGTCCTTCTTTTCAGAAGTGTACAAAGTTGTGGCCGACGGCACTTTTATGCAATCCTAAAAAGAAGGACACTGCCGGATCACAGGTCCTATGGCGTCCACAGTGCCTCCATCTGCCACATTATAGGGAATCTTCCTCAGGGGATTCTGTCTGAATCATGTATTTCAGAGATTTACGCAGAAACTACAGTGTAAGCGCGCAGGATAAATGTGCGCTGAGCCTTACCGCGATCTTTGGGAGGCAGAATGAAACAATCAACAGCATGTCAAGAATTGATTTTGTTTTTTACGCCGTTCCTTGTGAGGTATAACTCATTAGGCAACTTTATTCTTTGGGTTGGTGCGATTACAGCTTTACCAAATTTATAATTGGGTTTTTATATATGGCTGCTGTCACACACTAAAAGACACTTTTTATTGCGAAAACTCGTTTTTGCATCGCCATATTTTGAGAGCTATCATTTTTATATATTTTGGCCGACAGTCACGTTAATGGCTTGATTTTTGTGGGACGAGTTGACATTTTTATTGGTACCATTTTTGAGCACATGACATTTTTTGATAGACCAAAGCCAAGCTCCTTTGGTCGTGTGGAGGGAGACAACCAGGGTGTGTACATTTCCTCCACCTTCACGTCTCAGTTTTCCATTTCAGCTGAAGTGGTGGTTGGTGGGGAGACACAGACTGTACCAGTTCTTGTGGATAGTGGAGCTGGGATCAATTTGGTGGATTTTCGCTTCTAGCCATTCCATTCATGCAATTGACTTTGTCCCTCTCAGCCAGAGAAGTTTGACCCAAGTAATGGACAATATTAACCTGTGTATTGGAACTCTTCATGAACGTCTGGGAGGATATGCCAACTCCCATCGTCTTAGGCCTTCCAAGGCTGAAGAGACACTATCCAGTCATAGATTGGTGGTCCAGGGAAGTAGTGAGTTGGGACCAGTCTTGTAAAGACTGTTGCCTGGGAGCTACAGGCTCTGCTGTCCTTCTCAAATCAACCTCTTCCTCTCTGGTGGAGGCAGCTAAGGTGCTATCAGGAAACAGGGACAAGATTCAACCCTCACCACAAATAAACCCTGAGTCTCAGTGTTCTCTCAGGAGGAGGGATCAGGGGAGGGTGATGGTTCCCCCTGAATATAGTGAGGATGTGAATTTGTTGACATGGGGGAACGCCTCTGTTGTCTTTTCCTCATGGAGATTACCTTCTGTTGGCAAACATGCACGTAGAAATAAACGTTCAGGTCCGGACCTGTGTGTGAATGAGTACGTGTGGGTGTCCACTAAAAATATCAAGTGGAAGTACACATCTGGGATCTCTAGTTCTAGGGTGATCGGGTCGAATTCAGCCATTCTCTGCCCTAGGACCTTCTAGTTGGAGTTACCCCCAGTATTGCAGGTACAACATATTCCACAGGTCATTGCTCTAGAGATTTGTTGCACTTCCGGAGTCTACATTATTTCCATCACCATCGGGCTGCATTTGCTGTAAACCTGAGGACCAGGTGATTGGGGGTGAATCCTAGTGGGATGAGGAGTCCATACCGTAAGTCATTTCCAGTGTAGTCTGGGGATAAGGGTCCAGAAGCTCCTTATTAGAAGGGAGGTACTGTCACGATTCATTTTTTGATTCGTGACAGCACTGGTTCTACTTTCATTTAAACATTGTTTTTTACCTTTTGGGCCAGCAAGGGTTAATGTCAGTTCTTGCTGGCAGCTGCTTTGTTGCTGGTCAGCTGATGTGGGTGGTGACCACTCCCACCATCCTTTAAAGAGTCAGATGATGCATCAGCTGACTGTTGGTAATAGAGTTGAGTATGAAGACCAACCTTGGAGTTTGGAGCTCTCTTGTGCCATCGGTGTGTTATGATAAGGTAATTCAGTACCACAATGGACATAGAGGTCAGAGCACATACAGTGACCTGACAATAACCCAAAAACATTGAACGAGCTCTGAGACATGGGAACTCTGCTGACCGCAATCCCTAATCCTCTCCAACCACACTAGAGGCAGCCGTGGATTGCGCCTAACGCTCCCTATGCAACTCGGCACAGCCTGAGAAACTAGCTAGCCTGAAGATAGAAAATAAGCCTACCTTGCCTCAGAGAAATACCCCAAAGGAAAAGGCAGCCCCCACATATAATGACTGTGAGTAAAGATGAAAAGACAAACGTAGAGATGAAATAGATTTAGCAAAGTGAGGCCCGACTTTCTGAACAGAGCGAGGATAGGAAAGGTAACTTTGCGGTCAACACAAAACCCTACAAAAACCATGCAAAGGGGGCAAAAAGACCCTCCGTACCGAACTAACGGCACGGAGGTACACCCTCTACGTCCCAGAGCTTCCAGCAAGCAAGAAAAAACAAATAGACAAGCTGGACAGAAAAAACAGCAAACAAAATAGCAAAGCGGAACTTAGCTATGCAGAGCAGCAGGCCACAGGAACGATCCAGGAGGAAACAGGTCCAATACTAGAACATTGACTGGAGGCCAGGATCAAAGCACTAGGTGGAGTTAAATAGAGCAGCATCTAACGACTTCACCACATCACCTGAGGAAGGAAACTCAGAAGCCGCAGTACCACTCTCCTCCACCAACGGAAGCTCACAGAGAGAATCAGCCGAAGTACCACTTGTGACCACAGGAGGGAGCTCTGCCACAGAATTCACAACATCGGTGTATCTGCTGCTTCTGATGAGTTTGGGTTCCTGATCCTCTGCTGTGTGGAGCTACGCAGCAGAGGCTGGAACTAAGTATTGCTGTTCCTTTTCTTGTCTGTCTCGTGCTTGTCACTACCCCCTGTGTTAATACCATCTGCAGTGATGAGGCTAGTGTCCTTGAAGGCCAGTGCACTAATAATAATAATAATAATCTTTATTAATATAGCGCCAACATATTCCGCAGCACTTTACAGTTTAACAGTTTCAAATACAACAGTCATAAGTAACAACGTTAACAATACAATAATTAAAGCAAAATAAGACGACCCTGTTTGTGAGAGCTTACAATCTACAATGAGGTGGGGGAAATACAAAGTACAGGTGTGTATTTACAATGATGTATTTACAATGATGGTCCAGCCATCTCCAGGTGGTGGGGGATAGCTGGAAGTAGTGAATGGATTACACACACACAAGCATAAAATGACTTTGAATAGGGAATGTGATAGGCCGCTCTGAACAAATGTGTTTTGAGGGAGCGCCTAAAGCTATGCAAATTGTGGATGGTCCTAATATCTTGGGGTAGAGCATTCCAGAGGATTGGCACAGCACGGGAGAAGTCTTGGAGTCGGGACTGGGAGGTACGGATTAGTGCGGAGGTTAGTCAAAAGTCGTTTGCAGAGCGCAGTGGTCGGTTAGGCCGATAGACTGAAATGAAGCAGGAGATGTAAGGGGGTGCCGCATTGTGGAGAGCTTTGTGGATGAGAACAAGTACTTTGAATTGGATTCCATAATGAATGGGCAGCCAGTATAACAACTGGCGAACAGCAGACATGTCGGAATACCGATTAGCTAGACGGACAACCCTGGCTGTTGCATTAAGGATGGACTGGAGAGGGGAAAGTTGAGTAACGGGGAGGCCAAATAATAGAGCACTGCAGTAGTCCAGACGGGAGTGGATCAAGGCGACAGTGAGGGATTTTGTTGTTTCCATGGTGAGAAAAGGTTGAATTCTAGAGATGTTCTTTAGGTGTAAGTGGCAAGAGATTATATATGCAATATGAAGGAGAGATAGGAGTCAAACACAACACCCAGACAGCGCACCTGCTGCCGGGGTGTTATTATCGTGCCACCCACTGAGAGGGAAATATCAGATTTAGGGAGGTTAGTAGATAGCGGGAGCAAAAGAATTTCAGTGTTGGAGAGGTTGAGTTTCAGATAGAGAGCGGACATGATGTTGGAGACTGCAGACAGGTAGTCACTGGCGTTCTGTAGTACAGCGGGGGTAAGGTCAGGGGATGACCTGTATATAGTTGTGTGTCATCAACGTAAAGGTGGTACTGAAAGCCAAATCTGCTGATGGTCTGTCCAATTGAAGCTGTGTAGAAAGAGAAGGGGGCGAAGCACTGAGCCCTGAGGTACCCTGACAGCGAGAAGAAGAGATGAAGTGGAGCCAGCAAACAAAACACTGAAGGAGCGGCCAGAAAGGTAGGAAGAGAACCAGAAGAGCAGTGTCCTTAATGCCTAGTGACTGGAGCCTAGAGAGTAGGAGACGGTGGTCAACAGTGTCAAAAGCTGCAGAAAGGTCAAGAAGAATGAGCAGCGTGGTCACCATTACATTTTGCTGTCAGTAGGTCATTGGTCACTTTGATGAGTGCAGTTTCTGTCGAATGTAGGGGGCAGTAGCCGCACAGTAAAGGGTCTAGGAGGGAGTAAATGGAGAGGTAACAAGTAAGGCGGGAGTAGACTAGGCGCTCCAAGAGTTTAGAGATGAAGGGGAGATTGGAGACTGGTCTGTAGTTATTTGTGTAGGATGGGTTGAGAGCGGGTTTCTTTAATAATGGAGTAATGATAGAGTGTGTGAAGGAGGATGGGAAAATGCGAGCGAGAGAGAGAGATTAAAGATTGTAGTTAGGTGAATTGCGATGACTGGAGAGACTGGAGGAGATGAGAGGGAATGGGGTCAGTAGTGCATGTAGTTGGACGAGAAAAAGAGAGGAACCTGGAGATTACTTCTTCTGTGATGGGATCAAATGTGGAGCGTGAGCCAGGGGAATGGCAGGGAGGGATGGGAGTCACTGAACTTGGTGGTTGGGAGCGGATTTCCTGACGGATGCTATCTATTTTCTCTATATGGGAGGCCAGGTCATCAGCACAAATGTCCGTGTAATAATTATATGGGTACTACGGAACCTGATAGCATGGCATAAAGCCAGTCTGAGAGCAAAGTTGCAGCAAAAGATGTATTTACTCAAAAACAGAAATGTAAACAGAACACAGATATTTCTGCAATTGTAACGAGGTCCTCAGCTCTATATAGAAAATAGCCAACAGGATAGCAAACAAAACATAGTACAGATATTCCTGCAATAGCAACGAGGCCCTCAGCTCTATATAGAAAATCACAGCAAACTGAGTAGCGGGGCGCGACCGCTAATGTGAACCAGTCCAGCAAGGAAATGATGTGGAAGCAAACAAGACACTTAAACAAGAAAGTCCAATAAGGTTATAGTGCAAATGCACACAGTACTTAAATGATGAAGTCCAGCAAAACTTGCTCACATGTGTACACAGTACTTGTTAGTAGGAGTCCAATAGTTCACAGATGGTGCGTAATGTGAATGACGTCCTGAAAAAGAGAGGATGAGGGGAGAAAGAGGGAGAGCGCTATCTAAGCGTTGTAGATGAGTAGATCTTTCTTGGAGAGAAAAGCACAACTTGAATCTTGCTCACCTAGTGTGGTTGTGCAAAGAGGCACAACACTGGGAAAAATTTTGTACACAAAGGAAATCCTTCCACTGGTGTGCTGCCCGTCGCAGCAGTTCCAGAGGTGAGAGGTAGCTGAATAGGGTGAGGCAGACCACCGAGTAATGAGCAGCAGAAGCAGGGAGTTAACCAGCAAACAGGCAGATGCTCAGGAGCCAGCAGCAGAAAATTCTCAGGCACAGGTGAACACAAGACCCGGACTTAGATAATCAGAACAGACAGGAAGTTCCATGACAGGGCGAGATCCAAGACTCCATCTTGGCTCAGGGCGAACAGACAACAGGAAAGTCCGGAATCCTTACAGTCTGTGTTAGGGGCTTGTGCTTTTGGCCTGAGGAGGGAGTGAAAGGTGTCAAAAAGTTTTCCTGGGGTTGTTGGTAGTGAGGAGATCTGGGTGGGGTAGTAGGTCTGTTTGGGAGATGAAGGGCAGAGTTATAGGTTTTAACATAAATTTGAAGTGGATGAAGTCTTCTGGTGTGCGAGTTTTCCTTCAGCACTCCTAGAGCATCGCTGGGGAAATCAAGTTTGCGATGTGAGCCAAGGCTGTTTCACTCTGTGTTTGGAGGTTCTGAGGGTGAGGGGCGCTACTTGGTCCAGGGTGCTTCTGAGAGTGTCATTGTAGTGGTGTACAGCCAGATTAGCACAGGAAAAAGAGGATATTGGGGACAGTGATGAGTGTAGAGAGTCTGAAAGTGTATTATTATTTATTTATATAGCACCATTGATTCCATGGTGCTGTAAATGAGTAGGGGTTACATACAAATTACAGATATCACTTACAGTAAGCAAACTAAGAATTACAGACTGATACAGAGGGCTGAGGACCCTGCCCTTGCGGGCTTACATTCTACAGGATGGTGGGGAAGGAGCTAGTAGGTCGAGGGTTGCAGGAGCTCTGGTGTTGGTAGCTCAGGTAGTGGTGAGGAGGCAGTGGGGTCAATGCAGGCTGTAGGCTTTCCTGAAGAGATGGGTTTTTAGGTTCCGTCTGAAGGATCCGAATGTGGTTGATAGTCGGACGTGTTGGGGCAAAAAATTCCAGAGGATGGGGGATATTCAGAAGAAAATGACAGCGCTCCATCCAGGTGTAATCCAAATAAGCAAATTTATTCAAGCCATCAAAAAGCAAACAGCAACTTTTCGACCCTGGGGGTCTTTGTCAAGCATACCCTGCAGTGCATAGGTCCGGCTATAAATAGCATATGTGCCACACAGGGCACCAATCACTAGCAAGCCGCCCACCACCACATAATTAACATCTTACAAAAGTTAAAACAAACATCAAACATATACCTATTAAAAATCTCCCAGCCCTAGTATTGAACATGTATACATAAGGTAAATATTCCCCACTATTATATATAAATGCGCCATAAATCGTAGAGACTCCAGCTGTCAAGATCCGGTGACGCGGTCATCATGGCTATATCCTCCAATCGTCTCTCCTCCACATGGAACTGTAAACACCACGCTGCCAATCAATCCCGGGCTTTCATATGCGTCATGAAACATAACGACGCAATCAGAAGACTCCCTTATCCGGAAGTATCTTCACAACCAATTGGAGGACCTGTAACAAAAACAGTGCACCCCTACGTCATAACTCAGACGCCTCTAGCCACCAACTACAACGATCGGGGAGCACAGGCGCATCACCGCTCAGGTCAGCCCCCACACGTGACCATGTCGGGAACCAATCAAGAGCAGAGAGCGTCACACGCCCACCTCACGAAGAGTACGGGGCCGAGCAGAAGCGTTGCCAGGACAACCGCAACGCTAGCACCATGTTACCCGTGCGTCCAACACCCAGCTAAACCCGGCGATGCAGCGACGAGGGAGCGCACACGGATCACCGCCTAGATCAAAACCCCACATGACACCAAGCGGGGAACCAATCAATAGCAGAGCCCGCGACGCACCCACCTCGCGCAGCGCACAGGATAAACAGCAGCGTTGCCAGGTCAACCACAACCTCGGCATTATGCGTGCAGCGCCGGAATCCTCCAACCAGGTGATCCATGCAGAAGTATCTGGGAATCTCGGTGGTCAATCCAGCTATTTGTATATGGATACAAAAGGGGGGCATAAAGATGCAGGGGAAAGATACAACATATAGATAATAAATGAGTACCATCAATTCCTCCCACCGTATCTCTCAACCCTACCACCATATTAGCTACCCCCATTTTCTTCCCCCCAGAGACCCAAACCAGAAGAATCACAAAATCTAACAAAAAACCTACTATTAGTATTAGTACAAATATAGAAAAACAGTCGACTAGCATACTGTCACCAATGTGCAACAGTCGAGGGGCACAGGGAAGGGAACCCAATGTGGTCTCACATCACAGGTAAAATAGAAGTACACGAAATGTCCCATCCTGTTGACCGTCGACTGTAGCAGAATCTACCTAAATACACAAAGAAAAACAATGGAAAAAAACAAAAGAAAAAAATCAGGGAGTATGAAACACACAACACATCACATGATCTAACTAGGTGACGGAGATATTAAAAACAGATACCGATGATAATAAGCCCACAATCCTACCGAACACAAGCATGTAAATTAAAGTCAATATTAAGGCCCTTGGGTTGTAATGACCCCAAAGTGTAGATCCACCGAAGTTCCTTAGTCTTGAGAATTTGTAGTCTATTGCCTCCTCTCCTGAGTATTGGGACACTATCTATCACCCTAAACCTAAGTTGGTTCACTGAATGTCTATTGTCGACAAAATGTTTAGGGACTGGCAATTCCGTGAGCCCTGTTCTCACTGTGCTCTTGTGTTTGTTAATGCGTGCCCTTACCTCCATGGTTGTTTCACCAACATATTTGAGTCCACAAGGGCACACAATCATGTATACAAGATAACTTGAAGCACAAGTATATCTCTCCTTAAGAAAAATCTTCTTTCCAGTATGCGGGTGGTGAAAAAACTCCCCCTTTAGCATGTTGTTACAGCAAGAACAGCCCAAACATGGGAAATTCCCATGTTTAACTGAACTTAAAGTACTTTGAATAGATCTTTTAGAGGTCCCAATATCAGACTTCACAAGTCTATCTCTAAAGTTGCGTCCCCTTCTAAATTACATCATGGGGAAAGTCTCAAAACTAGGAACTGAAGGAAGACCACGTTGTAGCAGGGTCCAGTGTCGTCTCAGTGTATTCCCAACACGATTACTTGCTGAATTGTAAGTTGATACAAAAGGAATCCTGTCATTTGTAGACTCGACACGAGTCTTATTCCAGATACTCACACGGGAGCAACTAGCAGCCTTGTTCTTATACCTAGTTACCTCCCTTACCGGATATCCCCCTGAGATGAATTTATTGCACATCTCGCTAAGTCTCAGATCCACCCGTTCCTCATCAGACACAATACGCCTCACTCTCAAGAGCTGACTCCACGGAAGGGAACCAACCATTCTTCTCGGGTGATTGCTATCAAAAGCTAATAACCCGTTCCTGTCCGTTTCTTTAATAAAAATGTCAGTCTCTAGTTTATTACCACACCTATAAACCAGAGTGTCTAAGAATTGTATCTGTGTCGTAGAATGAGTCAGAGTAGCATACGATCTCAATACACGGTCCAAAAAGATTGCAACATTATTAAAGAGGGAGCCCCTCCCCGACACGATAGGTTGCCCCGGGGGATTGTAAAGATCTTTATGCATTTTTGGTAATACATATAGTACCGGGACTACCGGAGCCTCAATCATCAAAAAAATCAGCCAGCTTGTGGTCAATGAGTCCCATGTCAAGGGAGTCACTGACCACAAGCTGTAATTCCCTCTGGAAACAGAGAGTTGGGTTACATGGCAGTTTCTCATAGACCGCCCCATCGTCCAATTGTCTCAAGATTTCTGCCCTATATTTGGCACTGTCCATGACCACCACCGCCCCACCTTTATCAGCTGGTTTAATCGTTATTAAAGTATTGAATAGATTACCAACAAGTATGCTTTTGATGTCATGTTGTTAAACATTGAATTTCTGAAGGCGGAAATAATTATCATAAAGAAGAATATCACGGAACTGGAGGAGCAGGTGAAGGCCCAGCTGACAGTTCAAGATTGGGGCCCCCTTAAGACTAAAATGGAGGAGAACCTGATGAAGATCAGGAATGATATAGAGACCACTAAAAGGACCAAATGGTTCCGGGATGCGGACGATTACAAGGTGGGCCGTGTCTTCTCTTGGCAGATGGGACCGGGCCAGTATTCAAATAATGGCAACAAGAGGACTAATGGAACCAGGAGGCGTAGAAGACCACAAGTAAGAAAACAGACTAATTTTGGTTTCACTACTGCTGACTCAGAATCAACGGATGAATCGAATGCTGGAGGGTCCAAGCAGACACAACAGCGTCAGCATTTACTAGCCAAAGAGAAGGTGGACAAAACCACCCCCGGAGACGCGGTCGGAGAGGCGGCCGTAAACATAAGAAGTGGAGGGACATCTCGGGAGCAACGACCTGGACGGAATGCCACAATGAGAACAAAGAACATGAAGGACAACTGTTATGACCTGGTGGTCAGGACAACAATGGACCTGGTGGTTAAGAGCACACGGAATGACCTGATAGTTACTGATAATAAAGGACGAGCTCTGGGACGTGGGAACTCTGCTGACCGCAATCCCTAAACCTATCACCACACTAGAAATAGCCGTGGATTGCGCCTAACGCTCCCTATGCAACTCGGCACAGCCTAAGAAACTAGCTAGCCCTGAAGATAGAAAAATAAAGCCTACCTTGCCTCAGAGAAATTCCCCAAAGGAAAAGGCAGCCCCCCACATATAATGACTGTGAGTAAAGATGAAAATACAAACACAGAGATGAAATAGATTAAGCAAAGTGAGGCCCGACTTACTGAACAGACCGAGGATAGGAAAGGTTACTTTGCGGTCAGCACAAAAACCTACAAAAAAACCACGCAGAGGGCGCAAAAAGACCCTCCGCACCGACTCACGGTGCGGAGGCGCTCCCTCTGCGTCCCAGAGCTTCCAGCAAGCAAGACAACAAATTAAATAGCAAGCTGGACAGAAAAATAGCAAACCTAAGAAATACAAGCTGGAACTTAGCTTCTGATGGGAAGACAGGTCACAAGAACGATCCAGGAGTGAACTAGACCAATACTGGAACATTGACAGGTGGCATGGAGCAAAGATCTAAGTGGAGTTAAATAGAGCAGCAGCTAAGGAATTAACCTCGTCACCTGTGAAAGGAAACTCAGAAACACCCACCAGAGGAAGTCCATGGACAGAACCAGCCGAAGTACCATTCATGACCACAGGAGGGAGCCCGACAACAGAATTCACAACAGTACCCCCCCTTGAGGAGGGGTCACCGAACCCTCACCAGAGCCCCCAGGCCGACCAGGATGAGCCAAATGAAAGGCACGAACCAGATCGGCAGCATGAACATCAGAGGCAAAAACCCAGGAATTATCTTCCTGACCATAACCCTTCCACTTGATGAGGTACTGGAGTTTCCGTCTCGAAACACGAGAATCCAAAATCTTCTCCACCACATACTCCAACTCCCCCTCAACTAACACCGGGGCAGGAGGATCAACGGATGGAACCACAGGCGCCACGTATCTCCGCAATAACGACCTATGGAACACATTATGGATGGCAAAAGAAGCAGGAAGGGCCAAACGAAATGACACAGGATTGATAACCTCAGAAATCTTATACGGACCAATGAAATGAGGCTTAAACTTAGGAGAGGAAACCTTCATAGGAACATAACGAGACGACAACCAAACCAAATCCCCAACACGAAGTCAGGGACCCACACAGCGCCGGCGGTTAGCGAAACGTTGAGCCTTCTCCTGGGACAATGTCAAATTGTCTACCACATGAGTCCAAATCTGCTGCAACCTATCCACCACAGTATCTACACCAGAACAGTCTGAAGACTCAACCTGCCCAGAAGAGAAACGAGGATGGGAACCAGAATTGCAGAAAAACGGCAAAACCAAAGTAGCCGAGCTGGCCCGATTATTAAGGGCGAACTCAGCCAATGGCAAAAAGGACACCCAATCATCCTGATCAGCAGAAACAAAGCATCTCAGATATGTTTCCAAAGTTTGATTAGTTCGTTCGGTTTAGCCATTTGTCTGAGGATGGAAAGCCGAGGAAAAAGACAAATCAATGCCCATCCTAGCACAAAAGGATCGCCAAAACCTTGAAACAAACTGGGAACCTCTGTCAGAAACGATGTTCTCCGGGATACCATGTAAACGAACCACATGCTGGAAAAATAATGGCACCAAATCAGAGGAGGAAGGCAATTTAGACAAAGGTACCAAATGGACCATCTTAAAAAAGCGATCACAAACCACCCAAATGACCGACATCTTTTGAGAGACGGGGAGAGCCGAAATAAAATCCATAGAAATATGCGTCCAGGGCCTCTTCGGGACCGGCAAGGGCAAAAGCAACCCACTGGCACGAGAACAGCAGGGCTTAGCCCGAGCACAAGTCCCACAGGACTGCACGAAAGAACGCACATCCCGCGACAAAGACGGCCACCAGAAGGATCTAGCCACCAAATCTCTGGTACCAAAGATTCCAGGATGCCCAGCCAACACTGAACAATGAATCTCAGAGATAACTCTACTAGTCCATCTATCAGGGACAAACAGTTTCTCCGCTGGGCAACGGTCAGGTCTATCAGCCTGAAATTTTTGCAGCACCCGCCGCAAATCAGGGGAGATGGCAGACAAAATTACCCCCTCTTTGAGAATACCCGCCGGCTCAGGAACACCCGGAGAGTCAGGCACAAAACTCCTTGACAGGGCATCAGCCTTCACATTCCTAGAGCCCGGAAGGTACGAAACCACAAAATCAAAACGGTAGAAAAATAACGACCATCGAGCCTGTCTCGGATTCAACCGTTTGGCAGACTCAAGATAAGTCAAATTCTTGTGATCTGTCAAGACCACCACGCGATGCTTGGCTCCTTCCAGCCAATAACGCCACTCCTCGAATGCCCACTTCATGGCCAACAATTCACGATTACCAACATCATAGTTACGCTCAGCAGGCGAAAACGTTCTAGAAAAGAAAGCACATGGCTTCATCACCGAGCCATCAGAACTTCTTTGCGACAAAACAGCCCCTGCTCCAATCTCAGAAGCATCAACCTCAACCTGAAACGGAAGCGAAACATCCGGCTGGCACAACACAGGGGCAGAAGAAAAACAACGCTTCAACTCCTGAAAAGCCTCTACAGCCGCAGAAGACCAATTGACCACATCAGCACCCTTCTTGGTCAAATCAGTCAACGGTTTAGCAACAGTAGAAAAATTAGCAATGAAGCGCCGATAAAAATTAGCAAAGCCCAGGAACTTTTGCAGGCTCTTCACAGATGTCGGCTGAGTCCAATCGTAAATGGCCTGGACTTTAACAGGGTCCATCTCGATAGTAGAAGGGGAAAAAATGAACCCCAAAAAAGAAACCTTCTGAACTCCAAAGAGACACTTTGACCCCTTCACAAACAAGGAATTCGCACGAAGGACCTGGAACACCATTCTGACCTGTTTCACATGAGAATCCCAATCATCCGAAAAGACCAAAATATCATCCAAATACACAATCAGGAATTTATCCAGTGTAGCGTGGCTAAAGGATGTCTAATCGATGGGAGATATGTGTCTTATAGATGGCTTGTTGCTGTGATGTAACCATGGCTACCTATATGTGTTTCAGGACCTGTGGTGATGTCACAACCACATGTCTGGTCATTTGATGAGTTCTGGGTGTGGTTAGACATATAAAAAAAAGCCTAATGCTTAACACAGGGAGGTATGTGTGGAGGTGAAACCCTCCTGAGTGTGTTACGGCTTCAGGACTGAGCCGGATGAACTGGACACTTGTTTTTCTTTACCTGAACCAAAGGCTATTTGTTTTCTGTTGTTTGCCACATGGTTTATGAAGCAATAAACCCAGTGAACTTTAAAGGAACACGTCTCCTGAGTGTCAGCCGTCGCAGCTGAGTGAGTGAAATCCCTACAATTGGTGGAGAATGCGGGCAGCGTTCCCAGCGGAGACGTGAGTTTATTTTGAATGTCCTGGGTCAAGGCTGTTGCAAGTCAGCAAGCATTGCCGGAGAAAATGGAGGACCTGCTGAAACAATTGGTCCAGATGCAGTCACAGCAGGAGAAAAGGCAGCAAGAGACCAACAGGCTGTTGATGCAGCAGATACAACAGAGCCAGCAGGAGCAACGGCAGCAGATGCAACAAAGCCAGCAGGAGCAACGGCAGCAGTTACAACAGAGCCAGCAGCAGATGCAGCAGAGCCAGCAGGAGCAACGGCAGCAGATGCAGCAGAGCCAGCAGGAGCATCAGCAGCAGATGCAGCTTCTGGCAACCGCCATCCAGGGCAAGGCGAGCGCCCCAACCCCAGGTTTGGCTGATGACACCCACGTCCGGAAAACGGTAAGACGCGCATTGCAGAAAATGACTCCCGGGGATGATGTTGAGGCCTTCCTGACGGTGTTTGAGAGGGTCGCTGAGAGGGACAAACTTCCGCCAGAGCAGTGGGCAGAGGTACTTGCGCCATACCTGACGGGAGAACCCCAGAAGGCGTACTATGATTTGACCTTGCAGGATGCCAAAGAGTATCACAAATTGAAAGCCGAGATTCTCGCACGTTTGGGGGTGACACTGACTGTCAGGGCACAGCGAGTTCACTCCTGGGGCTATCACCGGGACAAACCACCTCGTTCCCAAATGTTTGATCTGTTGCACCTGGTCCAGAAATGGCTGCAGCCAGAGTCCTCTGCGCCTGCACAGATGGTAGAACGGGTGATGATGGATCGGTTTGTCCATTCCCTCCCGAGGCCTATACAGTCTTGGGTTGCCCAGGGTGATCCCCAGAATGCTGACGAGCTGATCGGACTGGTTGAGAGGTACCAAGGGTTGGAAGGCTCCTTCGGGAGGCAGCCCATGCCGTACTGGGGATCCCAGAAGGCAGCTGAGTCCCAAAAAGGGGTGGTGCGTCCAAGGTCACAAAGGGCGGGGGAGGTGGTGCCCAAGGTCCCCACGGGTGATATTATTTGTTGGAGGTGCCACATGCCAGGACATATAGCTGCCCGTTGTTCCCAAACCACTGAGCAGATGGACTGCAGCATGGGACGCCGTTGTTCATACTACGCGTATCCAGCTTGCAGTGTGAACTCTCCGCCCAACGAGGGACCTCAAGCATGTCCCGTGAAGGTGAACGGTCAAGCAGTAACGGCACTGTTAAACTCGGGGAGCCTAGTGACCCTGGTGAGGGCCACTTTTCCTCTCCACCTGCTCCCGGGAAAGAAGGTCGGAGTGCGGTGCATACATGGTGATGCAAAGGACTACCCTGTGGCCAGTGTGAACATTGAAACGACATGTGGCACGGAGTCCCACATAGTCGGCGTCGTTCAGGACTTGTTGCACCCTATAATTATTGGCCGGGATTTCTGTTTGTTTTGGGATTTGTGGGGGAAAGGTTCTGAGCTCCCTAGCAAGAGTAGGGAACCAGTGAACCCGGGAAGGGTGGTGCCACACCCAGAGTCAGACAGATTTCCTTTTTGTGTCCTGGCTGGAGATGAGGAGGAAGTGTCCCCTGCATCTGACATTCTGGAGTTAGAGGTATCCGGTGAAAATTTTGGGACTGCCCAACATAGGGACCCCACTCTGAGGGAAGCCTTTAATAATGTCACAGTTATTGACGGGGTGGTACAGGAGCCGGGGGCAGACACAAGATTTCCCCATTTTCTAATGAGCAGGGAGTTGTTGTACCGGGTCACGAAAATAAGGGAGGAGTTGGTAGAGCAGTTGGTAGTGCCGGGTCCATATAGACGGAAGGTGTTGGACATGGCCCATTCACACATCTTGGGTGGACACCTAGGGGTGGAAAAAACGCAGGAACGGGTTGTGCAGAGGTTCTATTGGCCTGGGTGCCACCGGGAAATAGTGAACTATTGCAGGTCCTGCCCTACATGTCAGCTAACTGCTCCCACTCCTCATTTCCGGAACCCCCTTGTGCCACTGCCCATTATTGAGGTGCCATTCGAGAGAATTGCCATGGACTTGGTCGGTCCCTTAGTTAAATCAGCCCGGGGCCATCAGTATATATTAGTCATCCTGGACTACGCCACACGCTATCCTGAGGCAATTCCCTTGAGAAATTCTTCTTCAAAGAGTATAGCTCGCGAGTTGGTCCATGTCTTTTCCCGGACAGGTCTGCCGAAGGAGATCCTGACTGACCAGGGGACACCTTTCATGAGCAAGGTGATGAGGGAACTATGCAAAGCCCTGAAAATCTCCCAGTTGAGGACCTCGGTGTACCATCCCCAGTCAGATGGCCTTGTTGAGAGATTTAACAAGACACTGAAGAGCATGCTGAGAAAAGCTATAGAGAAAGACGGTAGAGACTGGGATTGTCTCTTACCCTATTTGATGTTTTCCATTCATGAAGTTCCACAGGCCTCCACAGGTTTCTCACCGTTTGAGCTTCTGTATGGCCGACATCCACGAGGACTCCTGGATATAGCCAAGGAAACCTGGGAAGCCGAAGTCACGCCCCACAGAAGCGTCATTGAGCATGTGGCCCTAATGCAGCAGAGGATTGCAAAGGTGATGCCTATCGTGAAAGAACACCTTCTCCAAGCACAAGAAGCTCAGGCCAGGGTCTACAACCGGTCTGCAAGAGTGAGGCAATTCAATCCGGGAGACCGAGTTCTTGTGTTAGTTCCGACAGTGGAAAGCAAGTTCTTGGCCAAATGGCAAGGGCCATATGAGGTTGTCGAGAAACTTGGTGAAGTAAACTATAAAATTCACCAACCAGGAAGACGGAAACCATTCCAGGTATACCATGTCAACCTTATCAAGCCGTGGCAAGATAGAGAGCCGACAGTAACTCCATCGTTGTTAAGCAACCCAGAAGATGAGGTTGGAGCGGTTACTATAGCGGAGACGCTATCGGAGTCCCAGAAACAGCAATGCCGGGAGTTACTCCAGAAAAACAGGGACCTGTTTTCCGAGTTGCCTGGGTACACGAAGGTCATAGAGCATGAGGTCCTGACAGAGCCCCATGTGCGCGTGAACGTGAAGCCCTATAGAATTCCTGAGGCCCGTCGAAAAATAGTCTCCAAGGAAGTGGAGCGTATGTTGAAGCTTGGAGTCATTGAGGAATCCAAGAGCGGTTGGTCGAGCCCAATTGTCCTGGTCCCAAAACCTGATGGGGAGTGGAGATTTTGCAACGACTATAGGAAGTTGAATGAGGTCTCCAAGTTTGACGCATATCCCATGCCCCGAGTTGATGAGCTCATCGAAAGGCTTGGGCCCGCCAGGTACATAACCACCTTGGATTTGACGAAGGGGTATTGGCAGATCCCCATGGCACAGGAAGCCAAGAAGAAGACGGCGTTTTCTACACCAGATGGATGCTTCCAGTATGTCCGGATGCCATTTGGCCTACAGGGAGCTCCGGCCACCTTCCAAAGGGCTATGGATAGAGTCCTTGCACCCCACAAGGCATACGCTGCTGCGTACCTAGATGATATCGTCATCTTTAGCCCGGACTGGGAGAGTCATCTGGAGAAAGTCCAAGCGGTGTTTGATGCTATAAGAGAGGCCGGATTTACAATAAACCCGAAGAAGTGTGCATTGGGTAAAGAAGAAGCTAAGTACCTTGGATACATAGTGGGTCATGGAGAAATAAAACCCCAAATCAGTAAAGTGGAGGCAATTCAAACATGGCCAAAACCAGTTTCCAAGAAGCAAGTTAAAGCCTTCCTGGGAATCGTGGGATATTACAGGAGGTTCATCCCAAACTTCGCCACAATGGCGGCGCCTCTGACTGACCTGCTAAAAGGGACAAAATCAGTAATGGTTAAGTGGTCCGAAGAAACAGATTCAGCCTTCCAAGAAATGAAAGAGGCTTTATGTAAGCAACCCGTTCTGATGGCCCCAAACTTCAAGAAAGAGTTTATTCTTCAGACAGATGCCTCAGATGTTGGGGTGGGAGCAGTCCTTTCCCAAGAACTACATGGAGAGGAGCATCCTGTTCTCTATCTGAGTAGGAAGCTGTCCTCGTCTGAAAAGAACTACTCAGTCGTTGAAAAGGAGTGCTTGGCCATAAAATGGGCAGTCGACACATTACAGTACTATTTGCTGGGACGTAAATTTAGACTGATATCCGACCATGCCCCACTTAGGTGGATGAGGGAAACGAAGGGTAGAAATGCTAGGGTCACCCGTTGGTTCTTAGCCCTGCAGGACTTCTGTTTCCATGTGGAACATAGGGCCGGAAAGCTGCACGGTAATGCTGATGCCCTGTCAAGAATCCCTTGTCTAGTGGGAGAAAGTGCCAAGCCCCACGGCTTTAGGCAGAGGGGGGAGGTATGTAGCGTGGCTAAAGGATGTCTAATCGATGGGAGATATGTGTCTTATAGATGGCTTGTTGCTGTGATGTAACCATGGCTACCTATATGTGTTTCAGGACCTGTGGTGATGTCACAACCACATGTCTGGTCATGTGATGGGTTCTGGGTGTGGTTAGACATATAAAAGAAAGCCTAATGCTTAACACAGGGAGGTATGTGTGGAGGTGAAACCCTCCTGAGTGTGTTACGGCTTCAGGACTGAGCCGGATGAACTGGACACTTGTTTTTCTTTACCTGAACCAAAGGCTATTTGTTTTCTGTTGTTTGCCACATGGTTTATGAAGCAATAAACCCAGTGAACTTTAAAGGAACACGTCTCCTGAGTGTCAGCCGTCGCAGCTGAGTGAGTGAAATCCCTACACCAGGTACTCTCGGAAGATGTCATGCATAAAGGACTGAAATACTGATGGAGCATTGGAAAGCCCGAATGGCATAAACAGGTACTGAAAATGGCCCTCGGGCGTATTAAATGCTGTTTTCCATTCATCGCCTTGTTTAATACGCACAAGATTATACGCCCCTCGAAGATCTATCTTGGTGAACCAACTAGCCCCTTTAATACGAGCAAACAAATCAGACAGCAACGGCAAAGGATACTGAAATTTGACTGTAATTTTATTAAGAAGGCGGTAATCAATACAAGGTCTCAAAGAACCATCCTTCTTGGCCACAAAAAAGAACCCTGCTCCTAACGGTGATGACGACGGGCGAATATGGCCTTTCTCCAAGGATTCCTTTATATAACTCCGCATAGCGGCGTGTTCTGGCACAGATAAATTGAACAATCGGCCCTTAGGAAACTTACTACCAGGAATCAAATTAATAGCACAATCGCAATCCCTGTGAAGAGGTAGGGCACTGGATTTGGGCTCATCAAAGCCATCCCGATAATCCGACAAAAACTCTGGAACTTCAGAAGGAGTGGAAGACGAAATAGACAAAAATGGAACATCACCATGTACCCCCTGGCAACCCCAGCTGGACACAGACATAGATTTCCAGTCCAATACTGGATTATGAACCTGTAGCCATGGCAACCCCAAAACGACCACATCATGCAGATTATGCAACACCAGAAAGCGGATATCCTACTCATGTGCAGGAGCCATGCACATGGTCAATTGGGTCCAATACTGAGGCTTATTCTTGGCCAAAGGCGTAGCATCAATTCCTCTCTATGGAATAGGATACTGCAAGGGCTCCAAGAAAAAACCACAGCGCCTAGCATACTCCAAGTCCATCAAATTCAGGGCAGCGCCTGAATCCACAAATGCCATAACAGAATAGGATGACAAAGAGCAAATCAGAGTAACAGACAATAGAAATTTAGACTGTACCGTACCAATGGTGGCAGACCTAGCGAACCGCTTAGTGCGCTCATGACAATCGGAGATAGCATGAGTGGAATCACCACAGTAAAAACATAGCCCATTCCGACGTCTGTGTTCTTGCCGTTTAGCTCTGGTCAAAGTCCTATCACATTGCATAGGCTCAGGCCCATGCTCAGATAGTACTGCCAAATGGTGCACAGCTTTACGCTCACGCAAGCGTCGATCGATCTGAATGGCCAAGGACATAGACTCATTCAGACCAGCAGGCATGGGAAACCCCACCATGACATCCTTAAGGGCTTCAGAGAGACCCTTTCTGAAGATTGCTGCCAGGGCACATTCATTCCACTGAGTGAGCACAGACCACTTTCTAAACTTCTGACAATATATCTCTGCCTCATCCTGACCCTGACACAGAGCCAGCAAGATTTTCTCTGCCTGATCCACTGAATTAGGTTCGTCATAAAGCAATCCAAGCGCCAGGAAAAACGCATCAACATCACGCAATGCCGGATCTCCTGGTGCAAGGGAAAATGCCCAGTCTTGAGGGTCACCACGTAACAAAGAAATAATGATCTTTACTTGTTGAACAGGGTCACCTGAGGAGCGAGGTTTCAAGGCAAGAAACAATTTACAATTATTTTTGAAATTCAAGAACTTAGATCTATCACCAAAAAACAAATCAGGAATAGGAATCCTAGGCTCTGACATCGGATTCTGAACCACAAAATCTTGAATGTTTTGTATCCTTGTAGTGAGATTATCCATCCAAGAGGACAGACCTTGAATGTCCATGTTTACACCAGTGTCCTGAACCACCCAGAGGTAAAGGGGAAAATTGAGACAAAACACACTGCAAAGAAAAAAAAATGGTCTCAGAACTTCTCTTATCCCTCTATTGAGATGCATTAGTACTTTTGGCCACCTGTACTGTTATGACCTGGTGGTCAGGACAACAATGGACCTGGTGGTTAAGAGCACACGGAATGACCTGATAGTTACTGATAATAAAAGACGAGCTCTGGGACGTGGGAACTCTGCTGACCGCAATCCCTAAACCTATCAACCACACTAGAAATAGCCGTGGATTGCGCCTAACGCTCCCTATGCAACTCGGCACAGCCTAAGAAACTAGCTAGCCCTGAAGATAGAAAAATAAAGCCTACCTTGCCTCAGAGAAATTCCCCAAAGCAAAAGGCAGCCCCCCACATATAATGACTGTGAGTAAAGATGAAAATACAAACACAGAGATGAAATAGATTAAGCAAAGTGAGGCCCGACTTACTGAACAGACCGAGGATAGGAAAGGTTACTTTGCGGTCAGCACAAAAACCTACAAAGAGACCACGCAGAGGGCGCAAAAGGACCCTCCGCACCGACTCACGGTGCGGAGGCGCTCCCTCTGCGTCCCAGAGCTTCCAGCAAGCAAGACAACAAATTAAATAGCAAGCTGGACAGAAAAATAGCAAACCAAAGAAATACAAGCTGGAACTTAGCTTCTGATGGGAAGACAGGTCACAAGAATGATCCAGGAGTGAACTAGACCAATACTGGAACATTGACAGGTGGCATGGAGCAAAGATCTAAGTGGAGTTAAATAGAGCAGCAGCTAACGAATTAACCTCGTCACCTGTGAAAGGAAACTCAGAAACACCCACCAGAGGAAGTCCATAGACAGAACCAGCCGAAGTACCATTCATGACCACAGGAGGGAGCCCGACAACAGAATTCACAACAGACAACTGAGTGACAGTAAGGAGTTGGTGGTGAATATTTCGTCTATTGCTCTATCTGATGTTGAGATTAAGGTACTGTCCAAAGGGTTGTCATTTTGCCCCTCATATAACCCTGACTGGTTTTCACTGGAGGTAGATTTACAAGCGTTTTTCAGAAGACTAAGTCTATCTACCTTTTTTTCTGAAAAAAATAGAAAGTCCTGAACTGCCTAGTACCGCTATAGACAATATTGAGAATGGCTTTACTCTGAAAGGGGTGGGCCTATATTGTAAAAGCAATTTTCAACCACCTAATAGAAATCATTTTGTGGAGTCTTATGTTGAATTGGTACGTAGGGATATTGAGAAATTGAAGAAGGACTTTAAATGTACCACAGCTCAGAATTTGACATTGGTTGAAAGAAACACACTAAAGGCTTTGGCAGATAATACTTTAATAACGATTAAACCAGCTGATAAAGGTGGGGCGGTGGTGGTCATGGACAGTGCCAAATATAGGGCAGAAATCTTGAGACAATTGGACGATGGGGCGGTCTATGAGAAACTGCCATGTAACCCAACTCTCTGTTTCCAGAGGGAATTACAGCTTGTGGTCAGTGACTCCCTTGACATGGGACTCATTGACCACAAGCTGGCTGATTTTTTGATGATTGAGGCTCCGGTAGTCCCGGTACTATATGTATTACCAAAAATACATAAAGATCTTTACAATCCCCCGGGGCGACCTATCGTGTCGGGGAGGGGCTCCCTCTTTAATAATGTTGCAATCTTTTTGGACCGTGTATTGAGATCGTATGCTACATCAGCAAAGTCCTATATTCGGGACACGGGGGACTTTCTAAATAAGATTGAAAATGTTATTATTTCTGAGTCCACCATTTTGGCTTCATTTGATGTGGTATCTTTATATACCTCCATTGAACATGATAAAGGGTTTGAAGCCGTCTCATGTATGCTATCGGGCTCTGACGTGGCCCCAGAGAGTGCACGACTCATCCTCACATTGCTTGAATTCATCCTCAGGCGGAATTTTTTTCTGTTTGGGGATGAGTTTTTCTTGCAATTGAGAGGTACCGCCATGGGATCTAATGTGGCCCCCACTTATGCAAATATCTACATGGCGGTACTGGAGGATGGGTTCGTGTACCAATCCAGCCTCTGGCGCCACGTCAGAGCCTGGTGGCGATACATTGATGATATTTTTGTGGTATGGGAGGGGACCTCCGTGGAGTTAGAGGCCTTCCATGTGGCTTTGAACCAAATATACCCTGAACTACAATTCACTCTGACTCATTCTACGACACAGATACAATTCTTAGACACTCTGGTTTATAAGTGTGGTAATAAACTAGAGACTGACATTTTTATTAAAGAAACGGACAGGAACGGGTTATTAGCTTTTGATAGCAATCACCCGAGAAGAATGGTTGGTTCCCTTCCGTGGAGTCAGCTCTTGAGAGTGAGGCGTATTGTGTCTGATGAGGAACGGGTGGATCTGAGACTTAGCGAGATGTGCAATAAATTCATCTCTAGGGGATATCCGGTAAGGGAGGTAACTAGGTATAAGAACAAGGCTGCTAGTTGCTCCCGTGTGAGTATCCGGAATAAGACTCGTGTCGAGTCTACAAATGACAGGATTCCTTTTGTATCAACTTACAATTCAGCAAGTAATCGTGTTGGGAATACACTGAGACGACACTGGACCCTGCTACAACGTGGTCTTCCTTCAGTTCCTAGTTTTGAGACTTTCCCCATGATGTCATTTAGAAGGGGACGCAACTTTAGAGATAGACTTGTGAAGTCTGATATTGGGACCTCTAAAAGATCTATTCAAAGTACTTTAAGTTCAGTAAAACATGGGAATTTCCCATGTTTGGGCTGTTCTTGTTGTAACAACATGCTAAAGGGGGAGTTTTTTCACCACCCGCATACTGGAAAGAAGATTTTTCTTAAGGAGAGATATACTTGTGCTTCAAGTTATGTTGTATACATGATTGTGTGCCCTTGTGGACTCACCTATGTTGGTGAAACAACCATGGAGGTAAGGGCACGCATTAACAAACACAAGAGCACAGTGAGAACAGGGCTCACGGAATTGCCAGTCCCTAAACATTTTGTCGACAATAGACATTCAGTGAACCAACTTAGGTTTAGGGTGATAGATAGTGTCCCAATACTCAGGAGAGGAGGCAATAGACTACAAATTCTCAAGACTAAGGAACTTCGGTGGATCTACACTTTGGGGTCATTACAACCCAAGGGCCTTAATATTGACTTTAATTTACATGCTTGTGTTCGGTAGGATTGTGGGCTTATTATCATCGGTATCTGTTTTTAATATCTCCGTCGCCTAGTTAGATCATGTGATGTATTGTGTGTTTCATACTCCCTGATTTTTTTCTTTTGTTTTTTTTCCATTGTTTTTCTTTGTGTATTTAGGTAGATTCTGCTACAGTCAACGGTCAACAGGATGGGACATTTCGTGTACTTCTATTTTACCTGTGATGTGAGACCACATTGGGTTCCCTTCCCTGTGCCCCTCGACTGTTGCACATTGGTGACAGTATGCTAGTCGACTGTTTTTCTATATTTGTACTAATACTAATAGTAGGTTTTTTGTTAGATTTTGTGATTCTTCTGGTTTGGGTCTCTGGGGGGAAGAAAATGGGGGTAGCTAATATGGTGGTGGGGTTGAGAGATACGGTGGGAGGAATTGATGGTACTCATTTATTATCTATATGTTGTATCTTTCCCCTGCATCTTTATGCCCCCCTTTTGTATCCATATACAAATAGCTGGATTGACCGCCGAGATTCCCAGATACTTCTGCATGGATCACCTGGTTGGAGGATTCCGGCGCTGCACGCATAATGCCGAGGTTGTGGTTGACCTGGCAACGCTGCTGTTTATCCTGTGCGCTGCGCGAGGTGGGTGCGTCGCGGGCTCTGCTCTTGATTGGTTCCCCGCTTGGTTTCATGTGGGGTTCTGATCTAGTCGGTGATCCGTGTGCGCTCCCTCGTCGCTGCATCGCCGGGTTTAGCTGGGTGTTGGACGCACGGGTAACATGGTGCTAGCGTTGCGGTTGTCCTGGCAACGCTTCTGCTCGGCCCCGTACTCTTCATGAGGTGGGCGTGTGACGCTCTCTGCTCTTGATTGGTTCCCGACGTGGTCACGTGTGGGGGGCTGACCTGAGCGGTGATGCGCCTGCGCTCCCCGATCGTTGTAGTTGGTGGCTAGAGGCGTCTGAGTTATGACGTAGGGGTGCACTGTTTTTGTTACAGGTCCTCCAATTGGTTGTGAAGATACTTCCGGATAAGGGAGTCTTCTGATTGCGTCTTTATGTTTCATGACGCATATGAAAGCCCGGGATTGATTGGCAGCGTGGTGTTTACAGTTCCATGTGGAGGAGAGACGATTGGAGGATATAGCCATGATGACCGCGTCACTACGATTTATGGCGCATTTATATATAATAGTGGGGAATATTTACCTTATGTATACATGTTCAATACTAGGGATGGGAGATTTTTAATAGGTATATATTTGATGTTTGTTTTAACTTTTTTAAGATGTTAATTATGTGGTGGTGGGCGGCTTGCTAGTGATTGGTGCCCTGTGTGGCACATATGCTATTTATAGCCAGACCTATGCACTGCAGGGTATGCTTGACAAAGACCCCCAGGGTCGAAACGTTGCTGTTTGCTGGCTTGAATAAATTTGCTTATTTGGATTACACCTGGATGGAGCGCTGTCATTTTCTTACCTTGAGCCTTTGATGGTCCTAGTGGGTTCCCTGGACCTGGACGGGCGCTCCGGCTTGTGAAGTGCAGTTAACCATCTTGTTTGTTTTGGGGGATATTCAGAAGTCTTGGAGACGGTTGGGTGAGGAGCGAATAAGTGTGGAGGAGAGAAGGAGGTCTTGGGAGGACCAGAGATTACATGAGGGAAGATATCGGGAGATTAGTTCAGAAATATATGAAGGAGACAGGTTATGGATGGCTTTGTAGATCAGTATTAGTAATTTGAACTGGATACGCTGAGGGAATGGGAGCCAGTGAAGATATTTGCAGAGGGGGGAAGAGGAGGAGTAGCGAGGAAAGGGATAAATTAGTCGGGCAGCAGCGTTAAGGATGGACTGGAGAGGTGAAAGGGTGTTTGCAGGGAGGCCACAGAAAAGGATGTTGCTGTAGTCAAGGCGGGAGATGATGAGGGCATGCACAAGCATTTTAGTAGATTGATGGTTGAGGAAAGGACGGATTCTGGAGATATTGTTGAGCTGTAGGTGACAGGAGGTGGAAAGAGCTTGGATTTGCGGTTTGAAGGACAGGGCAGAGTCAAGGGTTACTCCGAGGCAGCGGACTTTTGGTACGGGGAAAGCGTGATGTCGTTAATTGTGATAGATGTTGTGAATTCTGTGGCTGAATTCACTCCTGTGGTCACAAGTGGTACTGCAGCTTCTGAGCTTCCTCCCTCAGGTGTTCTGGTGAGCTCGTTGGCTGCTTTGTTATTTAACTCCACCTGATTCTGTCTTCCTTGCTCCTTGTCAATGTTCCAGTGTTGGATCTGAGCTTCTGGATCTTTCCTGTGGCCTGCTGCTCTGCTTAGATAAGTGCTTCTTTGCTTTTGTTGCTACTTTTTCTGTCCAGCTTGTCAATTCGTTTTGCTGGAAGCTCTGAGACGCAAAGGGTGTACCGCCGTGCCGTTAGTTCGGCACGGTGGGTCTTTTTGCCCCCTTTGCGTGGTTTTTTGCTTTAGGGTTTTTTGTAGACTGCAAAGTTCTCTTTGCTATCCTCGCTCTATCTAGAATATCGGGCCTCACTTTGCTGAATCTATTTCATCCCTACGTTTGTCTTTTCATCTTGCTAACAGTCATTATATGTGGGGGGCTGCCTTTTCCTTTGGGGTATTTCTCTGAGGCAAGTCAGGCTTGTATTTCTATCATCAGGCTAGTCAGCTCCTCAGGCTGTGCCGAGTTGCATAGGTAGTGTCAGGCGCAATCCACAGCTGCCTTTAGTTGTGTTTAGGATAGGTTCAGGTATTGCGGTCTACAGAGATTCCACGTCTCAGAGCTCGTTCTATTGTTTTTGGGTTATTGTCAGATCACTGTATGTGCTCTGATTGCTGGCACACTGTGTCACTGGATTGCCTACATAACAGTACAAGGAGCCAACCTAATGATTCTCAATAGAGGGAAAAAAGAAGTTCTGACATCATTTTTTTTTCTCAGCTCTGTGTTCAGTCTTTTTTTTCCCCTAGACATTTGGTTGTTTCAGGACACAGGTGTGGACATGGATATTCAGGGTCTGTGCTCTTCAATGGATAATCTCGTTACAAATGTACAAAGGATTCAAGATACTATTGATCAGAAATCTATGTTAGAACCAAGAATTCCTATTCCTAATTTGTTTTTTGGTGATAGTACTAAGTTTCTTAATTTCAAAAATAATTGTAAGCTATTTCTGGCCTTGAAACCTCATTCTTCTGGTAATCCTATTCAACAGGTTTTGATTATTATTTCTTTTTTGCGCGGCGACCCTCAGGACTGGGCATTTTCTCTTGCGCCAGGAGACCCTGCATTGAGGAATGTCAATGCGTTTTTCCTGGCGCTCGGATTGCTTTACGATGAGCCTAATTCAGTGGATCAGGCTGAGAAAAATTTGCTGGCTTTGTGCCAGGGTCAGGATGATATAGAAGTATATTGTCAGAAATTTAGGAAGTGGTCAGTACTCACTCTGTGGAATGAATCTGCGCTGGCAGCTTGGTTCAGAAAGGGTCTCTCTGAGGCTCTTAAGGATGTCATAGTGGGTTTTCCTATGCCTGCTGGTTTGAATGAGTCTATGTCTTTGGCCATTCAGATCGGTCGACGCTTGCGCGAGCGTAAATCTGTGCACCATTTGGCGGTATTGTCTAAGATTAAACCTGAGCCTATGCAGTGCGATAGGACTATGACCAGAGTTGAACGGCAAGAACACAGACGTCTGAATGGTCTGTGTTTCTATTGTGGTGATTCCACTCATGCTATTTCTGATTGTCCTAAGCGCACTAAGCGGTTCGATAGGTCTGCCGTCATTGGTACTGTACAATCCAAATTCCTTCTGTCCATTACCTTGATATGCTCTTTGTCATCGTATTCTGTCATGGCGTTTGTGGATTCAGGCGCTGCCCTGAATCTGATGGATTTGGATTATGCTAAACGTTGTGGGTTTTTCTTGGAGCCTTTGCGGTGTCCTATTCCTTTGAGAGGAATTGATGCTACACCTTTGGCCAAGAATAAACCT
This sequence comes from Ranitomeya imitator, assembly GCF_032444005.1. Lineage (NCBI taxonomy): Eukaryota > Metazoa > Chordata > Amphibia > Anura > Dendrobatidae > Ranitomeya > Ranitomeya imitator. The sequence goes on along the minus strand of NC_091282.1, from coordinate 348,257,956 downwards.
CAGTACTGGACCCAGCTGACCATGTGCATGGCTCCTGCACATCAGGAAGTTATTCGCTTTCTGGTGCTACATAATCTGCATGATGTGGTCGTGTTGGGGTTGCCATGGCTGCAAACCCATAATCCAGTATTGGATTGGAACTCTATGTCGGTATCCAGCTGGGGTTGTCAGGGGGTACATGGTGATGTTCCATTTTTGTCTATTTCGTCATCCACTCCTTCTGAGGTCCCAGAGTTCTTGTCTGATTATCAGGATGTATTTGAAGAGCCCAAGTCCGATGCCCTACCTCCGCATAGGGATTGTGATTGTGCTATCAATTTGATTCCTGGTAGTAAATTCCCTAAAGGTCGATTATTTAATTTATCCGTGCCTGAACACGCCGCTATGTGCAGTTATGTGAAGGAATCCCTGGAGAACGGACATATTCGCCCATCGTCATCACCACTGGGAGCAGGGTTCTTTTTTGTAGCCAAGAAGGATGGTTCGCTGAGACCGTGTATTGATTACCGCCTTCTTAATAAGATCACTGTTAAATTTCAGTATCCCTTGCCATTGTTATCTGACTTGTTTGCTCGGATTAAGGGGGCTAGGTGGTTCACTAAGATAGATCTTCGTGGTGCGTATAATCTGGTGAGAATCAGGCAAGGAGATGAATGGAAAACTGCATTTAATACGCCCGAGGGTCATTTTGAGTATCTAGTGATGCCGTTCGGACTTGCCAATGCTCCATCTGTGTTTCAGTCTTTTATGCATGACATCTTCCGTGAGTATCTGGATAAATTCCTGATTGTTTACTTGGATGACATTTTGATCTTCTCGGATGATTGGGACTCTCATGTGAAGCAGGTCAGAATGGTTTTCCAGGTCCTGCGTGCTAATTCTTTGTTTGTGAAGGGATCAAAGTGTCTCTTCGGTGTGCAGAAAGTTTCATTTTTGGGGTTCATCTTTTCCCCTTCTACTATCGAGATGGATCCGGTTAAGGTCCAAGCCATCCAGGATTGGACTCAGCCGACATCTCTGAAAAGTCTGCAAAAATTCCTGGGCTTTGCTAATTTTTATCATCGCTTCATCTGTAATTTTTCTAGCATTGCCAAACCATTGACCGATTTGACCAAGAAGGGTGCTGATTTGGTTAATTGGTCTTCTGCTGCTGTGGAAGCTTTTCAGGAGTTGAAGCATCGTTTTTGTTCTGCCCCTGTGTTGTGTCAACCAGATGTTTCTCTTCCGTTCCAGGTCGAGGTTGATGCTTCTGAGATTGGAGCAGGGGCGGTTTTGTCACAGAGAGGTTCTGGTTGCTCAGTGTTGAAACTATGTGCTTTCTTTTCCAGGAAGTTTTCGGCTGCTGAGCGTAATTATGATGTGGGCAACCGAGAGTTGCTGGCCATGAAGTGGGCATTAGAGGAATGGCGTCATTAGCTTGAAGGAGCTAAGCATCGCGTGGTGGTATTGACTGATCATAAGAACCTTACTTATCTCGAGTCTGCCAAGCGCTTGAATACTAGACAGGCCCGTTGGTCGTTATTTTTTGCCCGCTTCGATTTTGTGATTTCGTACCTTCCGGGCTCTAAAAATGTGAAGGCGGATGCTCTGTCTAGGAGTTTTGTGCCCGACTCTCCGGGTTCATCTGAGCCGGCGAGTATCCTCAAGGAAGGAGTCATTGTGTCTGCCATCTCCCCTGATTTGCGGCGAGTGTTGCAAAAATTTCAGGCGAATAAACCTGATCGTTGTCCGGCGGAGAAACTGTTCGTCCCTGATAGGTGGACTAGTAAAGTTATCTCTGAACTTCATTGTTCGGTGTTGGCTGGTCATCCTGGAATCTTTGGTACCAGAGAGTTAGTGGCTAGATCCTTCTGGTGGCCATCTCTGTCACGGGATGTACGTACTTTTGTGCAGTCCTGTGGGATTTGTGCTAGGGCTAAGTCCTGCTGTTCACGTGCCAGTGGGTTGCTTTTGCCCTTGCCGGTCCCAAAGAGGCCTTGGACACATATTTCGATGGATTTCATTTCTGACCTTCCCGTTTCTCAAAAGATGTCAGTCATTTGGGTGGTCTGTGATCGCTTTTCTAAAATGGTCCATCTGGTGCCCTTGGTTAAATTGCCTTCCTCCTCTGATTTGGTGCCTTTGTTCTTCCAGCATGTGGTTCGTTTGCATGGCATTCCTGAGAATATTATTTCTGACAGAGGTTCCCAGTTTGTTTCAAGGTTTTGGCGAGCTTTTTGTGGTAGGATGGGCATTGACCTATCTTTTTCCTCGGCTTTCCATCCTCAGACTAATGGCCAGACCGAACGAACCAATCAGACCTTGGAAACATATCTGAGATGTTTTGTTTCTGCAGACCAGGATGATTGGGTGTCCTTTTTGCCGTTGGCTGAGTTCGCCCTTAATAATCGGGCCAGCTCGGCTACCTTGGTCTCTCCATTTTTCTGCAATTCTGGGTTCCATCCTCGTTTCTCTTCAGGATAGGTTGAGTCTTCGGACTGTCCTGGTGTGGATTCTGTGGTGGACAGGTTGCAGCAGATCTGGACTCAGGTAGTGGACAATTTGACCTTGTCCCAGGAGAAGGCTCAACTTTTCGCTAATCGCAGACGCCATGTGGGTCCCCGACTTCGTGTTGGGGATCTGGTTTGGTTATCTTCTCGTCATATTCCTATGAAGGTTTCCTCTCCTAAATTTAAACCTCGTTTTATTGGTCCGTATAGGATTTCTGAGATTCTCAATCCTGTGTCTTTTCGTCTGACCCTCCCAGACTCCTTTTCCATACATAATGTATTCCATAGGTCGTTGTTGCGGAGATACGTGGCACCTATGGTTCCATCTCTTGAGCCTCCTGCCCCGGTTTTGGTGGAGGGGGAATTGGAGTATATTGTAGAGAAAATTTTGGATTCTCGTGTTTCTAGACGGAAACTCCAGTATCTGGTTAAATGGAAGGGTTATGCTCAGGAAGATAATTCCTGGGTTTTTGCCTCTGATGTCCATGCTCCAGATCTTGTTCGTGCCTTTCATGTGGCTCATCCTGGTCGGCCTGGGGGCTCTGGTGAGGGTTCGGTGACCCCTCCTCAAGGGGGGGGTACTGTTGTGAATTCTGTGGCTGAATTCACTCCTGTGGTCACAAGTGGTACTGCAGCTTCTGAGCTTCCTCCCTCAGGTGTTCTGGTGAGCTCGTTGGCTGCTTTGTTATTTAACTCCACCTGATTCTGTCTTCCTTGCTCCTTGTCAATGTTCCAGTGTTGGATCTGAGCTTCTGGATCTTTCCTGTGGCCTGCTGCTCTGCTTAGATAAGTGCTTCTTTGCTTTTGTTGCTACTTTTTCTGTCCAGCTTGTCAATTCGTTTTGCTGGAAGCTCTGAGACGCAAAGGGTGTACCGCCGTGCCGTTAGTTCGGCACGGTGGGTCTTTTTGCCCCCTTTGCGTGGTTTTTTGCTTTAGGGTTTTTTGTAGACTGCAAAGTTCTCTTTGCTATCCTCGCTCTATCTAGAATATCGGGCCTCACTTTGCTGAATCTATTTCATCCCTACGTTTGTCTTTTCATCTTGCTAACAGTCATTATATGTGGGGGGCTGCCTTTTCCTTTGGGGTATTTCTCTGAGGCAAGTCAGGCTTGTATTTCTATCTTCAGGCTAGTCAGCTCCTCAGGCTGTGCCGAGTTGCATAGGTAGTGTCAGGCGCAATCCACAGCTGCCTTTAGTTGTGTTTAGGATAGGTTCAGGTTTTGCGGTCTACAGAGATTCCACGTCTCAGAGCTCGTTCTATTGTTTTTGGGTTATTGTCAGATCACTGTATGTGCTCTGATTGCTGGCACACTGTGTCACTGGATTGCCTACATAACAGATAGATAAGGTAAGGAAGATCTATTAGATGGAGGAAAGATGATGAGTTCAGATTTGTCCACATTGAGTTTGAGGAAGCGAGATAAGAAGGAGGATATGGTTGATACACACTACAGGATTCTAGACAGCAGAGAGGGGACGTCTGGGCCAGAAAGGTAGATCTGATTGTCATCAGCATAAAGGTGGAACTGGAATCCATGGGACTTTGAGTTGCCCCAGTCCAAGGGTATAGATTGAGAAGAGTAGGGGTCCTAGAACAGAGCCTTGGGGGATTCCAACAGATAAAGGGTGGGATCAGGAGGTAGTGTGGGAGTGGGAGACGCTGAATGTGCAGTTGGGAAGGTGCGAGGAGATCCAGGATAGGGCGAGGTCTTTGATGCCAAAGGAGGAGAGGATCTGTAGTAGGAGGCAGTGATCAACTGTTTCGAAAGCAGAGGACAGGTCTAGGAGGAGTACAGAGTATTGTCCGTTAGCTTTGGATGTAAGTAGGTCATTAGTAATTTTGGTCAGGGCTGTCTCAGTTGAGTGATGGAGGCAGAAACTAGATTGTAGATTGTCAAAGAGCAAGTTGGATGAAAGGTGGGAGGAAAGTTCAGCGTGGACGTGCTGCTCCAGGACTTTGGAAGCGAATGGGAGCAGCGATATTGGGCAATAGCTAGACATAGCAGTTGGATCGAGAGTTGGCTTTTTAAGGATAGGCGTGATTGTGGCATGTTTGAAAGCAGAAGGGAAGGTGCCAGAAGTTAGTGATAGGTTGAAGAGGGGGGTTAGGGATGGGATAAGAGTGGCGGTGAGCTTGGAGAGGAGGTGGGATGGGATGGGGTCAAGCGCACAGGTGGTGAGGTGCAATTTGGAGAGGAGACAATTATGCCCCCCTTCATTGATGTTGGACAGGGAGGTTATGGGGTTCGGGCATTGGTCTGGTATACAAAGGGGTTGTGGTGGTTGAAAAATGAAGACTTGACTTGGTTTGGTAGATCTTATTTTTAAGTGTGTGGCAAAGTCCTCAGCAGAGATGAGGGAGGTTGGAGGGGGCAAATGTTGAAAGCTGTGAGAGGCCGAGAGAAGTGGTTTAATGATAGAAGCTGAGATACAGATGTGGAAGTGGGGCTGTTAATGGGGATGTTGAAGTCTCCCAGGATAAGGGTTGGGAGTTCTGAGGACATAAAATGCGGCAACCAGGCTGAGAAATGATCCAGGAAGTGGGTGGGTGAGCCTGGGGGCTGATATATGACCGCTTCTCTGAGGGAGAGGGGACGAAAGAGCCTGATGGTGTGGATCTCAAAAAAAGGGAATAATGATGGAACTGGGGGATGACCTGGAACGTGCATTGTGGGGACAGGAATATGCCGAATCAACCTCCAAGTCTGTGGGTCTTGGGGAATGGGAGAATTGTAAGCCACCATGGGAAATGGCAGCAGGAGAGACAGTGTCAGAAGCCTGAATCCAGGTTTCATTGAGGGCCAACTAGCCTGGTGTGGAGAAATGGGGTCAGTGGGTGCTCTCGTCTGCTGGCCTGGCTGTCTTTAGCAAGACTGCATGGACCAGAGCTCATACCACTGAACGCCCGCTCTATCTCCTGGTGGGCAATACACTACACAGACAACACAGGGTTAAGGCAAAACAGTGTGGCAATACTTTATTGAACCACAACACACAATAGCAAACAGAACAATCTCAGCAATTACACCAAGATGGTACACATTGCAGGGCCTCACCCTTCCACTGACTCACCAAGATAATGGTAGATGTTATGTCAGAGCTCCCAGGGTCCCTACTCCATCTGTGGTATGCACGCAGAGAGGAGGTAACGACAAGTGCAGGAAGATATTCGAGAGCATACCTGTGTTCTTGCAGCCGGGTCTGATGTACCCTCAGCTGAGATCCTGAAGACAGTCCAGATTGTAGCTCTGTGTTACTTCAGCCTCCATGATGTTATCTCTGAGTCTTTTTATACCCAAAGCATGTAAGCTCTTTTTAGAATTACCCAGTGTCCTTCAGTCCAACATCAAGATAAGGTAAACAATGGTGATGAGATCAAGTAGTACTACTTTGACCATTCAATCTATTTGCAGTCTTTCACTCTCTGCTTTAGAAGTAACCAAGCTGGTACCAGAATTCAATGCACAATTAGCATATCAGCACATCAATAAACAAAGATATCCACACACTATGTACAAGTCACTATTACAGACTTACACAGTATGTTAAATGTTATATCCTTTTGCAAGTCTGTCTTCTTGAACCACCAGACATAAACACTTAAATCTACAAGCCAATATACAGATGAAAAGTCAGTTATTATTGGTTTGCAAAAACATAGCTGTCTGGGTAATTAAGATATACTCTGGTTTCTTCACACCTGGGTTTTGTGAGGTGACAGCTAGGGATGAGGCATGTGACGGCGGCGGGGAGAAGGACCCACATAGGCCATTAGGGGAGATTAGGGATAGGCACAGGTTGGAGTTAGTAGTTGCCCCATCCCTCGCTCCCTACTGTTAGGGCCTTCCTCTCCATTTTTGCATCCCATTGTTTTTGTGTGTTGTGCCATCCGCAGGACTTTCCTATCCTGAGCATGACATTATTACCAGCCCAATTGTATTGTAAAGCTCTGCAGAATATGTTGGCGCTATATAAATAATGATTATTATTACTATTATTATTGTTATTAAAACAATACAATATATACAATTACATAAAATAAAAGGGATAATAAAAGAACTTACTAAATCTAGTCACAGAAATGGCTCAGAGCTTAGCCGAGGGAAGCACTTCAATTAGAAACATGGACAGTACCCACAGTAGAATTATAATTTCCATGGACTGACGCTTCTCATAAAAAAACCTTTAACCCCTTCATGACCCAGCCTATTTTGACCTTAATGACCTGGCCGTTTTTTGCAATTCTGACCAGTGTTCCTTTATGAGGTAATAACTCAGGAACGCTTCAACGGATCCTAGCGGTTCTGAGATTGTTTTTTCGATATTGGGCTTCATGTTAGTGGTAAATTTAGGTCAAGAAATTCTGCATTTATTTGTGATAAAAATGGAAATTTGGCGAAAATTTTGAAAATTTCGCAATTTTCACATTTTGAATGTTTATTCTGCTAAACCAGAGAGTTATGTGACACAAAATAGTTAATAAATAACATTTCCCACACGTCTACTTTACATCAGCACAATTTTGGAAACAAAATTTTTTTTTGCTAGGAAGTTATAAGGGTTAAAATTTGACCAGCGATTTCTCATTTTTACAACGAAATTTACAAAACCATTTTTTTTAGGGACCACCTCACATTTGAAGTCAGTTTGAGGGGTCTATATGGCTGAAAATACCCAAAAGTGACACCATTCTAAAAACTGCACCCCTCAAGGTACTCAAAACCACATTCAAGAAGTTTATTAACCCTTCAGGTGCTTCACAGCAGCAGAAGCAACATGGAAGGAAAAAATGAACATTTAATTTTTTAGTCACAAAAATGATCTTTTAGCAACAATTTTTTTATTTTCCCAATGGTAAAAGGAGAAACTGAACCACGAAAGTTGTTCAATTTGTCCTGAGTACGCTGATACCTCAAATGTGGGGGTAAACCACTATTTGACTTTTTCAATGAAAAATTGGCCACACTCTTTAGCGGACACCATGTCACGTTTGGAGAGCCCCCGTGTGCCTAAAAATTGGAGCTCCCCCACAAGTGACCCTATTTTGGAAACTACACGCCCCAAGGAACTTATCTAGATGCATAGTGAGCACTTTAAACCCCCAGGTGCTTCACAAATTGATCCATAAAAATGAAAAAGTACTTTTTTTTCACAAAAAAATTTTTTAGCCTCAATTTTTTCATTTTCACATGGGCAACAGGATAAAATGGATCCTAAAATTTGTTGGGCAATTTCTCCTGAGTACACCGATACCTCACATGTGGGGGTAAACCACTGTTTGGGCACATGGTAAGGCTCGGAAGGGAAGGAGTGCCATTTGACTTTTTGAATGAAAAATTATCTCCATCGTTAGCGGACACCATGTCGCGTTTGGAGAGACCCTGTGTGCCTAAACATTGGAGCTCCCCCACAAGTGACCCCATTTTGGAAACTGGACCCCCCAAGGAACTTATCTAGATGCCTAGTGAGCACTTTAAACCCTCAGGTGCTTCACAAATTGATCCGTAAAAATGAAAAAGTACTTTTTTTTCGCAAAAAATGTCTTTTTACCTCAATTTTTTCATTTTCACATGGGCAATAGGATAAAATGCATCCTAAAATTTGTTGGGCAATTTCTCCCGAGTATGCCGATACCTCATATGTGGGGGTAAACCACTGTTTGGGCACACGGCAGGGCTCAGAAGGGAAGGCGCGCCATTTGACTTTTTGAATGGAAAATTAGCTCTAATTGTTAGCGGACACCATGTCGCGTTTGGAGAGCCCCTGTGTGCCTAAACATTGGAGCTCCCCCACAAGTGACCCCATTTTGGAAACTAGACCCCCCAAGGAACTTATCTAGATGCATATTGAGCACTTTAAACCCCCAGGTGCTTCACAGAAGTTTATAACGCAGAGCCATGAAAATAACAAATAATTTTTCTTTCCTCAAAAATAATTTTTTAGCCTGGAATTTCCTATTTTGCCAAGGGTAATAGGAGAAATTGGACCACAAATGTTGTTGTACAGTTTGTTATGAGTACGCCGATACCCCATATGTGGGGGTAAACCACTGTTTGGGCACACGGCATGGCTCGGAAGGGAAGGCACGCCATTTGGCTTTTTAAATGGAAAATTAGCTCCAATCATTAACGGACACCATGTCGCGTTTGGAGAGCCCCTGTGTGCCTAAACATTGGAGAACCCCCACAAATGACCTCATTTTGGAAACTAGACCCCCAAAGGAACTAATCTAGATGTGTGGTGAGCACTTTGAACCCCCAAGTGCTTCACAGAAGTTTATAACGCAGAGCCATGAAAATACAAAAATGTTTTTTTCTCAAAAATGATTTTTTAGCCCGCAATTTTTTATTTTCCCAAGGGTAACAGGAAAAATTTGACCCCAAAAGTTGTTGTCCAGTTTCACCTGAGTACGCTGATACCCCATATGTGGGGGTAAACCACTGTTTGGGCACATGCCGGGGCTCGGAAGTGAAGTAGTGACGTTTTGAAATGCAGACTTTGATGGAATGCTCTGTGGGCGTCACGTTGCGTTTGCAGAGCCCCTGATGTGGCTAAACAGTAGAAACCCCCCACAAGTGACCCCATTTTGGAAACTAGACCCCGAAAGGAACTTATCTAGATGTGTGGTGAGCACTTTGAACCCCCAAGTGCTTCACAGAAGTTTACAACGCAGAGCCGTGAAAATAAAAAATCATTTTTCTTTCTTCAAAAATGATGTTTTAGCAAGCAATTTTTTATTTTCACAAGGGTAACAGGAGAAATTGGACCCCAGTAATTGTTGCGCAGTTTGTCCTGAGTATGCTGGTACCCCATATGTGGGGGTAAACCACTGTTTGGGCGCACGTCGGGGCTCGGAAGTGAGGGAGCACCATTTGACTTTTTGAATACAAGATTGGCTGGAATCAATGGTGGCGCCATGTTGCGTTTGGAGACCCCTGATGTGCCTAAACAGTGGAAACCCCTCAATTCTAACTCCAACACTAACCCAAACACACCCCTAACCCTTATCCCAACTGTAGCCACAACCCTAACCCCAACACACCCCTAACCACAACCATAACCCCAACACACCCCTAACCACAACCCTAATTCCAACCCTAACCCTAAGGCTATATGCCCACGTTGCGGATTCGTGTGAGATTTTTCAGCACCATTTTTCAAAAATCCCCAGGTAAAAGGCACTGCGTTTTATCTGCGGATTTACCGCGGATTTCCAGTGTTCTTTGTGCGGATTTCACCTGCAGATTCCTATTGAGGAACAGGTGTAAAACACTGCAGAATCCGCACAAAGAATTGACATGCTGCGGAAAATACAACGCAGCGTTTCCGCGCGGTATTTTCTGCACCATGGGCACAGTGGATTTGGTTTTCCATATGTTTACCTGGTACTGTAAACCTGATGGAACACTGCTACGGATCCACAGCCAAATCCGCACCGTGTGCACATATCCTAATTCTAAAGGTATGTGCACACGCTGCGGAAAACGCTGCCGATCCGCAGCAGTTTCCCATGAGTTTACATTTCAATGTAAACCTATGGGAAACAAAAATCGCTGTACACATGCTGCAGAAAAACTGCACGGAAACGCAGCGGTTTACATTCCGCAGCATGTCACTTCTTTCTGTGGATTCCGCACGGTTTTACAACTGCTCCAATAGAAAATCGCAGTTGTAAAATCGCAGTGAAATGCGCATAAAAACCGCGGTAAATCCGCGATAAATCCGCAGCGGTTTAGCACTGCGGATTTATCAAATCCGCTGCAGAAAAATCCGCAGAGGACCAGAATACGTGTGCACATACCCTAACCCTAACCCTAGTTCTAACCCCAACCTTAGTGGAAAAAAAAAAATCTTTATTTTATTATTGTCCTACTCCCTACCTATGGGGGTGACAAAAGGGGGGGGTCATTTACTATTTTTTTTATTTTGATCACTGTGATAGGTTTTATCACAGTGCTCAAAATGCACATTGGAACGAATCTGCCGGCAGATTTGGCGGGCGCACTGCGCATGCGCCCGCCATTTTGGAAGATGGCGGCGCCCATGGAGAAGACGGACGGACCCCGGGAGGCTCGGTAAGTATGATGGGGTGAGGAGGAGCATGGGGGGGGTGGATCGGAGCATGGGGGTGGATTGGAGTGCGGGGGGGGTGGATTGGAGCACGGGGGGGTGGATCGGAGTGCAGGGGGTGGGATCGGAGTGCAGGGGGTGGGATTGGAGCACGGGGGGAGCGGACAGGAGGACGGAGGGGAGCGGAGCAGTGTACAGGACTGATCAGAGGACTGGGGGGGATCGGTGGCGGTGGGGTGGGCAGACCAGTGTTTCCAGTTATGGCCGAAGATATTGCAGCATCGGCCATGGCTGGATTGTAATATTTCACCAGTTTTAATAGGTGAAATATTACAAATCACTCTGATTGGCAGTTTCACTTTCAACAGCCAATCAGAGCGATCGTAGCCACGGGGGGGGGGGGGAGGGTTGGCGGGACTACCACTCCCCCTGTCCCTGCAGATCAGGTGAAATTGGAGTTAACCCTTTCACCCGATCTGCAAGGACGCGATCTCTCCATGACGCCACATAGGCGTCACAGGTCGGATTGGCACCGACTTTCATGACGCCTGCGTGGCGTCATGGGTCAGGAAGGGGTTAATGCAGGATGTTACCAATGCTAACATTACAGCAGGATGCAGTTGCATGCTGTTATCCGCCGGTTTCCTCATAATCGCTGTTTCTCTACATAGAACAGAGGGCCTCTAAACAACCCCTATTCTCAGGTTGCCTGTTACACCCAGCGGGGTGCTGAACACTGGTGTGTGACAAAAGGTCCAAGACGAGAGGGAAGACCAGTGAAGGCAGGGACAATGCAATTTTTTTTGGCTTGTTGTAGTACCCCTTTTATTAGCTTTCTCATTTCCTAGCTATATGTCATTCTCTCTGTTACCATATGTCCTAAGTGGCAGCTTTTTGTCTCTGATGTTCTGTGTGAGAAGGGGAAGGTGGTGAATGCCCCTTCCCTGGAGATGTCTTATGGATTTTAATTTTCCAGACACTATGACAGGTGCCCTATGCAAGCCTCATCTGTGTGCAAGTTTAATGTTAGGCAACTACAGCCTAGGTAGGTTTGTGAGTGGTTGCTCCATCAGTATTTTTACCTGTGCTGCCCCCGCCTTAACATGGGGTCTACTGCATCATGCCAGTGAATTGGCAATCTGACCTGGTGTTGTTAAAGCTGTTTCTTTTTCTGTTATGCTTTTTTTTTATTTCATGTCCTTCAGGGAGCCAATAGAGTAAAATTGCAGGCATCAGATATTGCAGGAATGAGAAAGACAGTGAGAATTTGCTCATTTGTTAAGATATTTTTTTCATGATGGGCTAAAAATTTGTTTATCGCCATTATATCCTTTTGTGTAAACATGTATTTGTCATTAGCAGATGAATGATGCAAAAAGAAAGTGAAGCGATCTTGAAATTGTATTGAGAAAAAATGCTATAATTATTTTTATACACAAATGCATGTCTTTAATGCTTTAATGTACACAAATAATTGTACAGTAATTTTGTTCATTTTACCAATTTATAACATATTAGATGATCCTAAGAAGTACAAGTTCAAAACAACGTTTTAGCAAAACTTTTATCAAAAGGTAAATGTATTAATTGCTGCTAGAAAGTGACACCTAGTGGATACTGCAGTGATGCCAACAACAAATGACGGATAACCGAATGGATTTGTTTAATATCACTTTAAAAGGTGAGAGAGTATTATGTACAACAGTATGGCCAACTACATATAATGAATCTACAGGTGAGGAGATATAAAAAAGTGCAACTAGAAGTCACTAGAACACCCTAACAAGTTATCTGTCACGATTCTCCCTAAGTATCTAGACGCAGCGAATGACAGTTCTGCCGTGCAATCTAGGAATGCAGCATGCTTAGCTGTCTGTATGGTGGACAGCTCAGCCATCCAATTGAACGCTGGGGCATGGTGAGCTGTCAGTGTCTGCAATTACAGTTCAGCCATCCAATCAGAACCAGGGTGTGCTGGGTCTTCATTCATGTCTCCATACACATAAATAAATAATAACAATAATGTCTCTCTTGTCCAGAGTAACTACCTGGTTATTTAACCAGATCTCTGCCTTTGATTGCTGCCATTTGTGTCTTTGCTCATCAGGGGTATGCTTGCTCTGTAATCCTTGTCTGGTAATCTGATTTTTGCTGCTCGAGCTAGGCTTTGTCTTGTCCAACCATTTGCTAGCCCTTTTGTTGTGATCCACTACGCTCTTGGAATATTAACCTCAGACTGTTTTCTGACTATGCCTTTGTCTCGCCACTCTGTCCAAGATGTACGCTCTTTGATTTTTGACCTTGGACCTCTTGACTACTCAGCCCCATGGGTTACCCGTTGGTGACAAACATCATATTATCTCCCTGCCTTGAATCCCTAAAAAGAATTAGAACGTGGCTCCCCACTCACCAAAGTCTCACTCTAAAAATCCCTATGCAGCTCTAAAGTTTGATATCACATAAACCACCTGAAAGATCATCCAAAGAGCAGCAAAAAGTAAAAACACATATAATAGCAAGTCACTAATTAGTAATGGTCACCAAAGAGACAACAAAATACAATCAGATAATTGGTAATGCAGTTGTCACGGTTTCAGAACTGACAGTGGCCTAGGAACGCTGTGAGTGACAGATCAGTCACCTTATGGAATCTGGAGTGTGCTGGACTGTTGGTTGTGTAAAGGTACCGTCACACTAGACGATATCGCTAGCGATCCGTGACGTTGCAGCATCCTCGCTAGCGATATCGTCCAGTGTGACAGGCAGCAGCGATCAGGCCCCTGCTGTGCTGTCGCTGGTCGGGGAAGAAAGTCCAGAACTTTGTTTTGTCGCTGGACTCCCCGCAGACATCGCTGAATCGGTGTGTGTGACACCGATTCAGCGATGTCTTCGCTGGTAACCAGGGTAAACATCGGGTAACTAAGCGCAGGGCCGCGCTTAGTAACCCGATGTTTACCCTGGTTAACATCGTTAAAGTAAAAAAACAAACGCTACATGCTTACCTACCGCTGTCTGTCCCCGGCGCTGTGCTTCTCTGCTCTGGCTGTGAACACAGCGGCCGGAAAGCAGAGCGGTGACGTCACCGCTCTGCTTTCCGGCTGCCTGGCGCTCACAGCCAGAGCAGAGAAGCACAGCGCCGGGGACAGACAGCGGTAGGTAAGTATGTAGCGTTTGTTTTTTTTTACTTTAACGATGGTAACCAGGGTAAACATCGGGTTACTAAGCGCGGCCCTGCGCTTAGTTACCCGATGTTTACCCTGGTTACCGGGGACCTCGGGATCGTTGGTCGCTGGAGAGCTGTCTGTGTGACAGCTCTCCAGCGACCAAACAGCGACGCTGCAGCGATCCGGATCGTTGTCGGTATCGCTGCAGCGTCGCTTAGTGTGACGGTACCTTAACAGTCCAGTTATCCAATCTGATCCTGGTGTATGCTGGGCTGTCAGCATTTTGATTGAGAGTCCTGCTGCTCTAGCTGCTTTAATCTTTGGGTGTTTCCTCAGGTACCTCCCGTCTTTAATCATTTGCAAAATATTTAGCTAGCTAGATGTTAGTAGTCAGTGTCCGTTGTAGATTTGTCTAAACTGGATGTGTTTGCTTAGCTCTGTGTCTCTTTCCTCTGACCCTGTTTCCATACCTTGGATTTGTCATGACTTCTCTTCTGCATTCCTCTTCTGCTCTCTGACTTTAGGTATCTGGCCCTGGAATTGGCCTCTGATTATCCGTTTGTTGTACTCCTTGATTTTTATGTAACCTCCTGGCATTTGACCCCCCCCCCCCCCCCCCCCCCGCTGTTTCCTGACCACGCCTTCCACTTACCCCTCTAAACTTTGCATCCTCCTGTTATCTGACCTCAGACATCCTAACTACCCTGTCTCATGGCTTGCCTGTAAGTAGTGACTCAGTCAACTTCCCAGCTGCTCCTTGAAATGCAACAAAATGTATATCCAATTCAATACTCCTAGGAAAAGATGGACAGATTTACATAGATACAATATATTAACTTACTGTGACTAGTGCAACCAGTAGATATAAATATGAAACTAATACATGCAATTATAAATACATTATATAAGTGATATATACCAGATGCCAAATGCAAATAAGTGGATATATACAGTGGGGAAAATAAGTATTTGATACATTGCTCATTTTGCAAGTTTTCCCATCTACAAACAATGGAGAGGTCTGTAAATTTTATTGTAGGTACACTTCAACTGTGAGACAGAATCTTTAAAAAAAATCTAGAAAATTGCATTGTATGATTTCTACATAATTAATTTTCATTTTATTGCATGAAATAAGTATTTGATGCAATAGAAAAAAAGAACTTTATTTTTGGTACAGAAACATTTGTTTGCAATTACAGAGGTCAGATGCTACCTGTAGTTCTTGACCAAGTTTGAACACACTGTAGCAGGGATTTTGGACCACTCGTCCATACAGATTTTCTCCAGAAATTTCAGGTTTTGGGGCTCTTGGGCAACATTGAATAGTTGACAAATGTAAGGGTATGTCCCCACGGTCCGTAAATGATGCAGGTTGGGCGCTCCGTGCATCCGCAGCGTCAAACCCACAGCGTCCAGATGTTACAGCATAGTGGATGCTATGCATGCACGGATGCCTTTCCAGATTGCAGCATGTCAATTTATGTAGTGGAGACTAGATTACCCATTCACTATCATTAGATGCGGTAAAACTGCATCATATCCTTAGTCACCTGTGTATTAAGTGCATACCATTTTAAATAATGTTGTACCTTGTTTCAGACAGAAGTTCGCATACACTGCTGTTCTTACAATGATTTGAGCTGACCGCGAGAACTGCAGTGCATGTGGCTGCCGGAGAACGAGTTATCTCCTCGGATCATCTCCGCTGTGTCTGGATGTCAGGCTGGATGGTGGCATAATGCCACCGTTCAGCCAAAGGCATCCAGATGTAGCAGAGCTGGACTCGTCGTGAGACAGTATATATATCTTCTCGGCGAACAGTTCAATTAGTTTAACCCCTTCCCGACCCATGACGCCACGTAGGCGTCATGAAAGTCGGTGCCAATCCGACCCATGACGCCTATGCGGCGTCATGGAAAGATCGCGTCCCTGCAGGCCGGGTGAAAGGGTTAACTCCCATTTCACCCGATCTGCAGGGACAGGGGGAGTGGTAGTTTAGCCCAGGGGGGGTGGCTTCACCCCCTCGTGGCTACGATCGCTCTGATTGGCTGTTGAAAGTGAAACTGCCAATCAGAGCGATTTGTAATATTTCACCTATTATAACGGGTGAAATATTACAATCCAGCCATGGCCGATGCTGAAATATCATCGGCCATGGCTGGAAATACTAATGTGCCCCCACCCCACCGATCGCCCCTCCAGCCCCCCGATCTGGCCGGTACACTGCTCCGGCTCCCCTCCGTCCAGTGCTCCGCTCCCCCCCGTGCTCTTGTCCGCTCCCCCCGTGCTCCAATCACCCCCCCGTGCTCCAATCACCCCCCCTGCACTCCGATCCACCCCCCCGGTGCTCCGTTCCACCCCCCCGTGCTCCGTTCCAGCCCCCCCGTGCTCCGTTCCACCCCTCCCGCGCTCCGATTCCCCCCCCCCCGTGCTCCGATCCCCCCCCCCGTGCTCCGATCCCCCCCCCCGTGGTCCCCCCCCACCCCATCATACTTACCGATCCAGCCGGGGTCCCGTCCGTCTTCTCCCTGGGCGCCGCCATCTTCCAAAATGGCGGGCGCATGTGCAGTGCGCCCGCCGAATCTGCCGGCCGGCAGATTCGTTCCAAAGTGCATTTTGATCACTGAGATATAATCTATCTCAGTGATCAAAATAAAAAAAATAATAAATGACCCCCCCCCTTTGTCACCCCCATAGGTAGGGACAATAAAAAAATAAAGAAATTTTTTTTTTCCACTAATGTTAGAATAGGGTTAGGGGTAGGGTTAGGGTTAGGGGTAGGGTTAGGGGTAGGGTTAGGGGTAGGGTTAGGGGTAGGGTTAGGGCTAGGGTTAGGGCTAGGGGTAGGGGTAGGGTTAGGGGTAGGGTTAGGGGTAGGGTTAGGGTTAGGGCTAGGGTTAGGGCTAGGGGTAGAGTTAGGGTTAGGGCTAGGGTTAGGGTTTCGGTATGTGCACACGTATTCTGGTCCTCTGCGGATTTTTCCGCTGCGGATTTGATAAATCCGCAGTGCTAAACCGCTGCGGATTTATGGCGGATTTACCGCGTTTTTTTCTGAGCATTTCACTGCGGTTTTACAACTGCGATTTTCTATTGGAGCAGTTGTAAAACCGCTGCGGAATCCGCACAAAAGAAGTGACATGCTGCGGAATGTAAACCGCTGCGTTTCCGTGCAGTTTTTCCGCAGCATGTGTACAGCGATTTTTGTTTCCCATAGGTTTACATTGAACTGTACACTCAAGGGAAACTGCTGCGGATCCGCAGCGTTTTCCGCAGCGTGTGCACATACCTTTAGAATTAGGCTATGTGCACACGGTGCGGATTTGGCTGTGGATTCGCAGCAGTGTTCCATCAGGTTTACAGTACCATGTAAACATATGAAAAACCAAATCCGCTGTGCCCATGGTGCGGAAAATACCGCGCGGAAACGCAGCGTTGTATTTTCCGCAGCATGTCAATTCTTTGTGCGGATTCCGCAGCGTTTTACACCTGTTCCTCAATAGGAATCCGCAGGTGAAATCCGCACAAAAAACACTGGAAATCCGCGGAAAATCCGCAGGTAAAACGCAGTGCCTTTTACCCGCGGATTTTTCAAAAATGGTGCGGAAATATCTCACACGAATCCGCAACGTGGGCACATAGCCTTAGGGTTAGGGTTGGAATTAGGGTTGTGGTTAGGGTTAGGGGTGTGTTGGGGTTAGGGTTGTGGTTAGGGGTGTGTTGCGGTTAGGGTTGTGATTAGGGTTATGGCTACAGTTGGGATTAGAGTTAGGGGTGTGTTGGGGTTAGTGTTGGAGGTAGAATTGAGGGGTTACCACTGTTTAGGCACATCAGGGGTCTCCAAACGCAACATGGCGCCACCATTGATTCCAGCCAATCTCGTATTCAAAAAGTCAAATGGTGCTCCCTCACTTCCGAGCCCTGAAGTGTGCCCAAACAGTGGTTTACCCCCACATATGGGGTACCAGCATACTCAGGACAAACTGCGCAACAATTACTGGGGTCCAATTTCTCCTGTTACCCTTGTGAATCTAAAAAAATGCTTGCTAAAACATAATTTTTGAGGAAAGAAAAATGATTTTTTATTTTCACGGCTCTGCGTTGTAAACGTCTGTGAAGCACTTGGGGGTTCAAAGTGCTCACCACATATCTAGATAAGTTCCTTGGGGGGTCTAGTTTCTAAAATGGGGTCACTTGTGGGGGTTTCTACTGTTTAGGCACACCAGGGGCTCTGCAAACGCAACGTGACACCCGTAGACCATTCCATCAAAGTCTGCATTTCAAAAGTCACTACTTCCCTTCTGAGCCCCGACGTGTGCCCAAACAGTGGTTTACCCCCACTCATGGGGTATCAGCGTATTCAGGAGAAACTGGACAACAACTTTTGGGGTCCAATTTCTCCTGTAACCCTTGGGAAAATAAAAAATTCTGGGCTAAATAATTATTTTTGAGGAAAGAAAACATATTTATTATTTTCACGGCTCTGCATTATAAACTTCTATGAAGCGCTTTGGGGTTCAAAGTGCTCAGCACACATCTAGATAAGTTCCTTTCGGGGTCTAGTTTCCAAAATGGGGTCACTTGTGGGGGGTTTCTACTGTTAAGCCACATCAGGGGCTCTGCAAACGCAACGTGACGCCCACAGAGCATTCCATCAAAGTCTGCATTTCAAAACGTCACTACTTCACTTCCGAGCCTCGGCATGTGCCCAAACAGTGGTTTACCCCCACATATGGGGTATCAGCGTACTCAGGAGAAACTGGACAACAACTTTTGGGGTCCAATTTCTTCTGTAATTCTTGGGAAAATAAAAAATTCTGGGCTAAATAATTATTTTTGAGGAAAGAAAACGTATTTATTATTTTCACGGCTCTGCATTATAAACGTCTATGAAGCACTTGGGGGTTCAAAGTGCTCACCACACATCTAGATAAGTTCCTTTGGGGGTCTAGTTTCCAAAATGGGGTCACTTGTGGGGGGTTTCTACTGTTAAGCCACATCAGGGGCTCTGCAAACGCAACGTGACGCCCACAGAGCATTCCATCAAAGTCTGCATTTCAAAACGTCACTACTTCACTTCTGAGCCCCGGCATGTGCCCAAACAGTGATTTACCCCCACATATGGGGTATCAGCGTACTCAGGAGAAACTGGAAAACAACTTTTGGGGTCAAATTTCTCCTGTTACCCTTGGGAAAATAAAAAATTGCAGGCTAAAAGATCATTTTTGAGAAAATATTTTTTTTTTTTTATTTTCATGGCTCTGCGTTATAAACTTCTGTGAAGCACTTGGGGGTTCAAAGTCCTCACCACACATCTAGATTAGTTCCTTTGGGGGTCTAGTTTCCAAAATGGTGTCATTTCTGGGGGATCTCCAATGTTTAGGCACACAGGGGCTCTCCAAACGTGACATGGTGTCCGCTAATGATTGGAGCTAATTTTCCATTTAAAAAGCCAAATGGCGTGCCATCCCTTCCGAGCCCTGCCGTGCGCCCAAACAGTGGTTTACCCCCACATATGGGGTATCAGCATACACAGGACAAACTGGACAACAATATTTGGGGTCCAATTTCTCCTATTATCCTTGGCAAAATATGAAATTCCAGGCTAAAAAATCATTTTTGAGGATAGAAAAATTATTTTTTATTTTCATGGCTCTGCGTTATAAACTTCTGTGAAGCACCTGGGGGTTTAAAGTGCTCAATATGCATCTAGATAAGTTCCTTGGGGGGTCTAGTTTCTAAAATGGGGTCACTTGTGGGGGAGCTCCAATGTTTAGGCACACAGGGGCTCTCCAAACGCGACATGGTGTCCGCTAACAATTGGAGCTAATTTTCCTTTCAAAAAGTCAAATGGCGCGCCTTCCCTTCCGAGCCCTGCCGAGTGCCCAAACAGTGGTTTACCCCCACATATGAGGTATCGGCGTACTCGGGAGAAATTGCCCAACAAATTTTATGATCCATTTTATCCTACTGCCCATGTGAAAATGAAAAAATTGAGGCGAAAATAATTTTTTTGTGAAAAAAAAGTACTTTTTCATTTTTACAGATCAATTTGTGAAGCACCTGAGGGTTTAAAGTGCTCACTAGGCATCTAAATAAGTTCCTTGGGGGGTCTAGTTTCCAAAATGGGGTCACTTGTGGGGGAGCGCCAATGTTTAGGCACACGGGAGCTATCCAAACGCGACATGGTGTCCGCTAACGATGGAAATAATTTTTCATTCAAAAAGTCAAATGGCGCTCCTTCCCTTCCGAGCCTTACCATGTGCCCAAACAGTGGTTTACCCCCACATGTGAGGTATTGGTGTACTCAGGAGAAATTGCCCAACACATTTTAGGATCCATTTTATCCTGTTGCCCATGTGAAAATGAAAAAATTGAGGCTAAAAGAATTTTTTTGTGAAAAAAAAGTACTTTTTCATTTTTACGGATCAATTTGTGAAGCACCTGGGGGTTCAAAGTGCTCACTATGCATCTAGATAAGTTCCTTGGGATGTCTAGTTTCCAAAATGGGGTCACTTGTGGGGGAGCTCCAATTTTTAGGCACACGGGGGCTTTCCAAACGTGACATGGTGTCCGCTAAAGAGTGGAGCCAATTTTTGATTCAAAAAGTCAAATGGCGCTCCTTCCCTTCCAAGCCCTGCCGTGCGCCCAAACAGTGGTTTACCCCCACATATGAGGTATCAGCGTACTCAGGACAAATTGGACAACAACTTTCGTGGTTCAGTTTCTCCTTTTACCATTGGGAAAATAAAAAAATTGTTGCTAAAAGATAATTTTTGTGACTAAAAAGTTAAATGTTCATTTTTTCCTTCCATGTTGCTTCTGCTGCTGTGAAGCACCTGAAGGGTTAATAAACTTCTTGAATGTGGTTTTGAGTACCTTGAGGGGTGCAGTTTTTAGAATGGTGTCACTTTTGGGTATTTTCAGCCATATAGACCCCTCAAACTGACTTCAAATGTGAGGTGGTCCCTAAAAAAAATGGTTTTGTAAATTTCGTTGTAAAAATGACAAATCGCTGGTCAAATTTTAACCCTTATAACTTCCTAACAAAAAAAAATTTTGTTTCCAAAATTGTGCTGATGTAAAGTAAACATGTGGGAAATGTTATTTATTAACTATTTTGTGTCACATATCTCTCTGGTTTAACAGAATAAAAATTCAAAATGTGAAAATTGCAAAATTTTCAAAATTTTCGCCAAATTTCCGTTTTTATCACAAATAAACGCAGAATTTATTGACCTAAATTTACGACTAACATGAAGCCCAATATGTCACGAAAAAACAATCTCAGAACCGCTAGGATCCGTTGAAGCGTTCCTGAGTTATTACCTCATAAAGGGACACTGGTCAGAATTGCAAAAAACGGCAAAGTCTTTAAGGTCAAAATAGGCTGGGTCATGAAGGGGTTAAAAAATGTATGTGACACATTCCCTTGAAGAAAGATAAGTAAAATATACCAAAAAAAAAATTAACAAATGTTTAATACATCAGAGTAGAATAGGGCCCTGCCAATAAAGTCTACCTTATTGTTGTGGCAGGCTTAAAAAATCTTTTGGTCAAAACAAAAGCTAATGGCTATGTATGTGATATGGTGATATGGTCTTAATGTGTGATTGGTGAGGGCATGGTGCAGAAGTGACGTTTTTCCAAGAAAGGGCGGAGTGACTGTGGAAGGTTTGCGTGGTGGAGATGGAGCTAGGGTGGAGGCGGAACTGCGGGTGGAGCCTGGGCGAAGTCTCAGGCCGGCGTCACACACAGCGTAAAACAATACGGTCCGTATATTACGGCCGTAATACGCTGAAAAGTCCCAAAAATAGTGGTCCGTAGCTCCTCCGTAGGCAGGGTGTGTCAGCGTTTCTTGCGCATGGCATCCTCCGTATGTAATCCGTATGGCATCCGTACTGCGTGGATTTCTCGCAGGCTTGCAAAACCAACATACCGCTATAGAAGTGATCCATGTGTCCCAAAAAAAAAAAAATAAATATATATATATACTGTGTATATATATATATATATATATATATATATATATATATATATATGTCAGTAGACACATATATGTATATATATTAATATTTTTTCCAGCGCTAGACAGCTTGAAAGCCGGTAATTCAATTACCGGCTTTTTCTTTCTCCTTCCTAAACCCGACATGATTTCAGACATGGTTTACATACAGTAAACCATGTCTTCTCTCCATTTTTTCTGCAGATTCCACACTACTAATGTCAGTAGTGTGTATCTGCAAAATTTGGCCGTTCTATCTACTAAATTAAAGGGTTAATTGGCGGAAAAAATTGGCGTGGGCTCCCGCGCAATTTTCTCCGCCAGAGTAGTAAAGCCAGTGACTGAGGGCAGATATTAATAGCCTAGAGAGGGTCCACGGTTATTGGCCCCCCCTGGCTAAAAACACCTGCCCCCAGCCACCCCAGAAAAGGCACATCTGGAAGATGCGCCTATTCTGGCACTTGGCCACTCTCTTCCCATTCCCGGGTAGCGGTGGGATATGGGGTAATGAAGGGTTAATGCCACCTTGCTATTGTAAGGTGACATTAAGCCAAATTAATAATGGAGAGGCGTCAATTATGACACCTATCCATTATTAATCCAATTGTAGTAAAGGGTTAAATAAAACACAAACACATTATTTAAAATTATTTTAATGAAATAAAAACAAAGGTTGTTGGAGTATTTTATTCTACGCCCAATCCAGTCACTGAAGACCCTCGTTCTGTAACAAAAAAAATATAATAAACCAACAATATCCTTACCCTCTGCAGATCTGCAACGTCCAACGATGTAAATCCATCTGAAGGGGTTAAAATAATTTGCATCCACGAGCTTTGCTAATGCAATGATGCTCATGGCTGCAAAAACCCCGGAAAATGAAGGTAAAGTAGGTCAATGACCTATATTTACCTTCATTTGTGGTGAGGCGCCCTCTGCTGTTTGTTCCTAGATCGTGGGAACTTTCCTAGAAAGCTCCCAGGCTCGAGTTCATATGAGGACAACCAGCAGAGGGCGCCTCTTATGAACTCGAGCCTGGGAACTTTCTAGGAAAGTTCCCACGATCTAGAAACAGCCAGCAGAGGGCGCCTCACCGCAAATGCAGGTAAATATAGGTCATTGACCTACTTTACCTTCATTTTCCGGGGTTTTTGCAGCCATGAGCATCATTGCATTAGCAAAGCTCGTGGATGCAAATTATTTTAACCCCTTCAGATGGATTTACATCGTTGGACGTTACAGATCTGCGGAGGGTAAGGATATTGTTGGTTTATTATGTTTTTTTTGTTACAGAACGAGGGTCTTCAGTGACTGGATTGGGCGTAGAATAAAATACTCCAACAACCTTTGTTTTTATTTCATTAAAATAATTTTAAATAATGTGTTTGTGTTTTATTTAACCCTTTACTACAATTGGATTAATAATGGATAGGTGTCATAATTGACGCCTCTCCATTATTAATTGGGCTTAATGTCACCTTACAATAGCAAGGTGGCATTAACCCTTCATTACCCCATATCCCACCGCTACCCGGGAATGGGAAGAGAGTGGCCAAGTGCCAGAATAGGCGCATCTTCCAGATGTGCCTTTTCTGGGGTGGCTGGGGGCAGGTGTTTTTAGCCAGGGGGGGCCAATAACCGTGGACCCTCTCTAGGCTATTAATATCTGCCCTCAGTCACTGGCTTTACTACTCTGGCGGAGAAAATTGCGCGGGAGCCCACGCCAATTTTACCCTTTAATTTAGTAGATAGAACGGCCAAATTTTGCAGATACACACTACTGACATTAGTAGTGTGGAATCTGCAAATAAAGTGGAGAGAAGACATGGTTTACTGTATGTAAACCATGTCTCAAATCATGTCGGGTTTAGGAAGGGGAAAGCAAAAGCCGGTAATTGAATTACCGGCTTTCAAGCTGTATAGCGCGGAAATATTAATATATATACATATATGTGTCTCACCGACATATATGTACAGTATATATATATATATACCTATTCTATGTGTACACATTTATTCTACCTATTGGACTGGAAGCTGTCAGTGTGATTTTACTGTACACCGCACTGAATTACCGGCTTTTCTCTCTAACACCGCTGCGTATTTCTCGCAAGTCACACTGCTTGTCCGTTTGTAATCTGTATTTTTCACGCTTCCATAGACTTTCATTGGCGTATTTCTTGCGCAGTACGGTGACAAACGCAGCATGCTGCGATTTTCTACGGCCGTAGAAAGCCGTGTAATACTGATCAGTTTAATACGGCAGATAGGAGCAGGGGCATAGAGAATAATTGTGCCGTATGTTTTGCGAGTTTTACGGACGTAGTTTCTGCGCTCTTACGTCCGTAAAACTCGCAAGTGTGACGCCGGCCTCAAAGGGGCACCAAAAAAAAATTGTCAGTATGGGGCCCTGAAATTCCTAGTGGCAGCCCTGGTTATAAAGATTTGATTGCATTTGAAGCATATTTTGTGTGTTATAGGAGTTTAAAGAAGGCACTAGGGGCTGACATCTCGCATTCACAGGAGCAGAACGATGTTACGGCCTCGGCCTCTGTCTTTTTCCGGCGCCTCCCCGAGGTGGTCCCTCGCCGCTCTCTGCCCAACTTCTTGGGGTCACAGCATGTCGGCGGCTCGCGCATGCGCAGTCGAGCTTCTCATGTCGCTAGCTTCCATGGGATGTAGTGACCCGTGGCTCTGCCTCATCATGGCATCGCCCACTGGGTATTTCTGCTCAGTGTCTTTTGACGCAAAATGCCTGTTTATCGTACGTTGCAGCGCTAGCATCTCTGCTGGCGTCCTTCCTCGCCCTCAGGAACCGTGTCTCCATGTCCTTTGCTGTTTTCTCTGGTCCTGTCCACTCGCCTTCCCTGTGCCTCCTAGTGGGCTTTCCGACATTTCTGCCTTCCTTGTCCGTGGTTCCTGTGTCCCTTCTGTGTTTGTTGTGGTGTCTCTGCCTACCAGCTCTGAGCTTACTGTAGCCTCTCAGTCTCTGTGTTCCCTGGGTCTCTGTGTTCTCCTTGCATGGCCTCCTTTCGTTTCTCTCATTATCGTTTGCTTTTTCCTCTCTTTCAGTTTCAAGCTGCTGTTGGTCTCAGGTCCTCCCAATTCCGCTTGCCTCCCACATTTCCTCTGTACCCGATTTTTCTCTCTTCCTGCATTGCCCTTGGTTGCCCCTTTGGCTTTGGCAGTTGTGGTTACATCCCCCTTAGGCCTGTCCCTAACCCTCCCTGTATAGGGGTTGGTTCCACCTGGTCCGCTTGTCCTCGGGGGCTCTGGAGCCGAGACCCAGAGGGTCTACTTCCGGCTTACTTCTTAGAACTTTAAGGGTACCGTCACACTATACGATTTACCTACGATCACGACCAGCGATACGACCTGGCCGTGATCGTAGGTAAATCGTAGTGTGGTCGCTGGGGAGCTGTCACACAGACAGCTCTCCAGCGACCAACGATGCCGAGGTCCCTGGGTAACCAGGGTAAACATCGGGTAACTAAGCGCAGGACCGCGCTTAGTAACCCGATGTTTACCCTGGTTACAAGCGTAAAACTAAAAAAAAACAAACAGCACATACTTACATTCTGGTGTCCGTCAGGTCCCTTGCCGTCTGCTTCCCGCACTCACAGACTGCCGGCCATAAAGTGAAAGTGAAAGCACAGCCGCTGTGCTCTGCTTTCACTTTACGGCCGGCAGTCACAGTGCGGGAAGCAGACGGCAAGGGACCTGACGGACACCAGAATGTAAGTATGTGCTGTTTGTTTTTTTTTAGTTTCACGCTTGTAACCAGGGTAAACATCGGGTTACTAAGCGCGGCCCTGCGCTTAGTTACCCAATGTTTACCCTGGTTACAAGCGAACGCATCGCTGGATCGCATCGCTAGATCGGTGTCACACACACTGATCTAGCGATGACAGCGGGAGATCCAGCGATGAAAGAAAGTTCTAAATGATCTGCTACGACGTACGATTCTCAGCAGGATCCCTGATCGCTGCTGCGTGTCAGACACAGCGATATCGTAACGATATCGCTGGAACGTCACGAATCGTACTGTCGTAGCGATCGAAATGGTATAGTGTGACGGTACCCTAACACACGACACGATCAGTGTCATAATACGGCACCCCATGGTCATAGGAGATAACAGATGGACACCAACCCTATCTATTGTAATGGAAGTGTCACTGCTGTGAACTGGGCACACCTCTGTGGGCTTTACAATTCACAGTAGTGGGAGTGTTCTGCTGCCATATTCATTGTGCCCTCGGATCTGCTAACATAAGGCTACGTTCACATTGGCGTTCCGCCAATGTGCGTCGCTGTTGCGCCGGCGACGCGCCGGCGACGCAGCGGCGACGCGCCCCTATGTTTAACATAGGGGACGCGTGCGTCGTTTTGGTGGCGTTTTTCGCCACGTGCGTCGTTTCCGACGCTAGCGTCGGACGCAAGAAAACGCTACATTGTAGCATTTTCTGTGCGTCCGATTTTCGTCAAAAACGACGCACGCGTCGCAAAACGCGCGCGTTTTTGCGCGCGTTTGCGCGCGTTTTTACGTGCGTCGCGCGTTGCGTCGCCGACGCAGGGCGGCGCAACGCTAGTGTGAACCTAGCCTAAGCAGTACTGCTTCCAGCAGAACAGATCCTAGATTGAAGGCTGAGGGGAGTAAAGTGCAGGAGAAAAGCACAGGCAGAATAGCAGAGACATCACATCAAGGAGGAACAGTGTACCATTAGCATTCATGAAACAGGAGCTGTCAGCTGCTCCCCAGGAGCTGTGATTAATCCCTTCATAAGATAAGGAGCTGCAGGTCTGCAGTGAATCTCCAGACATTGTGGAGGACAGTGTGAGATACATGTAATCTGGGTGAGAGAGACATATGAAGACTGATGGGAGAGAGAGACAGTAACTTCTGGTGATAGCAAATCACAGGGCCACAAAATGGCACTGCCCTGTGATGCTACTCTTCATTCTGCCCCAGGGAAACTAGACCAACCAAAAGGGAAGGGAAATGGTGTTGTCCGCAGTTACTGCCCCAATTTTCCAGCTAACAGTAAAGCTGGTAAGTCTTACTATAGCTGCTTAAGGTCTAAAACAGAAAATGCTCTCCCTAGTGGTAAATATATATATATTTGTAAGAAAATATATATTTTTCATATTGAAATGTTTGAAAACAGAGCAAACATTGCATTAATACATTACTATTTTAATCTTAATTTCACAAAAAAACAAACTATAAGAAAACTGGTGGCACCTTCCCTTTAAGGATTGGAATATCCCTTTTGCACAGCGACAAGCGCCTAGGCGGAAAAAGTTGGAACAAGAATTATCTCAAATATAAGGTGGAAGACTGGAAAGGTCCGTCTGCTGGAGCTGGTGGAAGATTGTTCAGACTTGTATCCTGATCTCACTGTTCCTAGTATCCTGTGACTGTGGGCAACTCTGCTGCGGATCTCAGTAGAGTTAGAGGAGCCCGCTTTGTTGTGAATTCTGTGGCAGAGTTCACTCCTGTGGTCACAGGTGGTACTTCGGCTGATTCTCTCTGGGATCTTCCGTTTGTGGAGGAAAGTGGTACTGCAGCTTCTGAGTTTCCTCCCTCAGGTGATCTGGTGAGCTCGTTAGCTTCTTCTCTACTTAACTCCACCTGATGCTTTGATCTATGCTTCCTGTCAATGTTCCAGTGTAGGACTTGTTTTTCCCCTGGATCATTCCTGTGGCCTGCTGCTCTGCAAAGCTAAGTTTTGCTTATGTTATTTTGTTGCTATTTTTCAGTCCAGCTTGCTTTATTGGTTTTTCTCGCCTGCTGGAAGCTCTGAGACGCAGAGGGACCACCTCCGTACCGTTAGTCGGTGCAGAGGGTCTTTTTGTCCCCTCTGCGTGGTTATTTATAGGTTTTTGTGCTGACCGCAAAGTTATCTTCCCTATCCTCGTTCTGTTCAGCTAGTCGGGCCTCACTTTGCTATATCTGTTTCATCTCTATGTTTGTGTTTTCATCTTACTCACAGTCATATGTAGGGGGCTGCCTTTTCCTTTTGGGAATTTCTCTGAGGCAAGGTAGGCTTATTTTTCTATCTTCAGGACTAGCTAGTTTCTCAGGCTGTGACGAGGCGCCTAGGTTCTGGTCAGGAGCGCTCCACGGCTACCTTTAGTGTGGTTTGATAGGATTAGGGATTGCGGTCTGCAGAGTTCCCACGTCTCAGAGCTCGTTCTATTATTTTGGGTTATTGTCAGATCACTGTATGTGCTCTGACCTCCATGTCCATTGTGATTCTGAATTGCCTATCATAACAGTACAGGAAGCCAAAAGTGCTAATGATTCTCAATAGAGGGAAAAAAGAAGTTCTGAGACCATTTTTTTTTCTTTGCACTGTGTTTTGTCTTTTTTTTCCCCTAGACATTTGGGTGGTTCAGGACACAGGTGTAGCAATGGACATTAAAGGTCTGTCTTCATGTGTGGATCAGCTCACGGCAAGAGTTCAAAATATTCAAGATTTTGTGGTTCAGAATTCTTTGCTAGAACCGAGAATTCCTATTCCAGATTTGTTTTTTGGAGATAGAACTAAATTTCTGAGTTTCAAAAAAAATTGTAAACTATTTCGGGCTTTGAAACCTCGCTCTTCTGGTGACCCAATTCAACAGGTTAGGATCGTCATTTCTTTTTTGCGCGGCGACCCTCAGGACTGGGCGTTTTCTCTTGTGTCAGGAGATCCTGCATTGAGTAATATCGAGTCGTTTTTCCTGGCGCTTGGGTTGCTGTACGATGAGCCTAATTGAGTGGATCAGGCAGAAAAAAATTTGCTGGCTCTTTGTCAGGCTCAGGATGAGATAGAGGTATATTGTCAGAAATTTAGAAAGTGGTCAGTGCTCACTCAATGGAATGAATCTGCGCTGGCAGCAATATTCAGAAAGGGTCTCTCTGAAGCCCTTAAGGATGTCATGGTGGGATTTCCTATGCCTGCTGGTTTGAATGAGTCTATGTCTTTGGCCATTCAGATCGGTCGACGCTTGCGTGAGCGTAAATCTGTGCACCATTTGGCGGTATTACCTGAGCTTAATCCTGAGCCTATGCAGTGTGATAGGACCTTGACCAGAGATGAACGGCAAGAACATAGACGTCTGAATGGTCTGTGTTTCTACTGTGGTGATTCCACTCATGCTATCTCTGATTGTCCTAAGCGCACTAAGCGGTTCGCTAGGTCTGCCACCATTGGTACTGTACAGTCAAAATTTCTTCTGTCTGTTACCTTGATCTGCTCTTTGTCATCGTATTCTGTCATGGCATTTGTGGATTCAGGCGCTGCCCTGAATTTGATGGACTTGGAATATGCTAAGCGTTGTGGGTTTTTCTTGGAGCCCTTGCAGTGTCCTATTTCATTGAGAGGAATTGATGCTACGCCTTTGGCCAAGAATAAGCCTCAATACTGGACCCAGCTGACCATGTGCATGGCTCCTGCACATCAGGAGGTTATTCGCTTTCTGGTGTTGCATAATCTGCATGATGTAGTCGTGTTGGGGTTGCCATGGCTACAAGCCCATAATCCAGTATTAGATTGGAAATCCATGTCGGTGTCCAGCTGGGGTTGTCAGGGGGTACATGGTGAGGTTCCATTTCTGTCAATTTCGTCATCCACCCCTTCTGAGGTCCCAGAGTTCTTGTCTGATTACCGGGATGTATTTGATGAGCCCAAGTCCAATACCCTACCTCCGCATAGGGATTGTGATTGTGCTATCAATTTGATTCCTGGTAGTAAATTCCCAAAAGGTCGATTGTTTAATTTGTCCGTGCCTGAGCACACCGCTATGCGCAGTTATGTGAAGGAATCCCTGGAGAAGGGGCATATTCGCCTGTCATCATCGCCATTAGGAGCAGGGTTCTTTTTTGTAGCCAAGAAGGATGGTTCGCTGAGACCTTGTATAGATTACCGCCTTCTTAATAAGATCACGGTTAAATTTCAGTACCCCTTGCCATTGTTATCTGATCTGTTTGCTCGGATTAAGGGGGCTAGTTGGTTCACAAAGATAGATCTTCGTGGTGCGTATAATCTGGTGCGAATTAAGCAAGGCGATGAATGGAAAACTGCATTTAATACGCCCGAGGGTCATTTTGAGTATCTCGTGATGCCGTTCGGACTTGCCAATGCTCCATCAGTGTTTCAGTCCTTTATGCATGACATCTTCCGAGAGTACCTGGATAAATTCCTGATTGTGTACTTGGATGACATTTTGATCTTCTCGGATGATTGGGAGTCTCATGTGAAGCAGGTCAGAACGGTTTTTCAGGTCCTGCGTGCTAATTCTTTGTTTGTGAAGGGATCAAAGTGTCTCTTTGGTGTGCAGAAGGTTTCATTTTTGGGGTTCATCTTTTCCCCTTCTACTATCGAGATGGATCCTGTTAAGGTCCAAGCCATCCATGATTGGACTCAGCCGACATCTCTGAAAAGTCTGCAAAAGTTCCTGGGCTTTGCTAATTTTTATCGTCGCTTCATCTGCAATTTTTCTAGTATTGCTAAACCATTGACCGATTTGACCAAGAAGGGTGCTGATGTGGTCAATTGGTCTTCTGCTGCTGTGGAAGCTTTTCAAGAGTTGAAGCGTCGTTTTTCTTCTGCCCCTGTGTTGTGTCAACCAGATGTTTCTCTTCCGTTCCAGGTCGAGGTTGATGCTTCTGAGATTGGAGCAGGGGCTGTTTTGTCACAGAGAGGTTCTGGTTGCTCAGTGATGAAACCATGCGCTTTCTTTTCCAGGAAGTTTTCGCCTGCTGAGCGAAATTATGATGTGGGCAACTGAGAGTTGCTGGCCATGAAGTGGCGTCATTGGCTTGAAGGAGCTAAGCATCGCGTGGTGGTATTGACTGATCATAAGAACTTGACTTATCTCGAGTCTGCCAAGCGCTTGAATCCTAGACAAGCTCGTTGGTCGTTGTTTTTTGCCCGTTTTGACTTTGTGATTTCGTACCTTCCGGTCTCTAAAAATGTGAAGGCGGATGCTCTGTCTAGGAGTTTTGTACCCGACTCTCCGGGTTTGTCTGAGCCGGCGGGTATCCTCAAGGAGGGAGTAATTGTGTCTGCCATCTCCCCTGATTTGCGGCGGGTGCTGCAAAAATTTCAGGCTAATAAACCTGATCGTTGCCCAGCGGAGAGACTGTTTGTCCCTGATAGGTGGACGAATAGAGTTATCTCTGAACTTCATTGTTCGGTGTTGGCTGGTCATCCTGGAATCTTTGGTACCAGAGAGTTAGTGGCTAGATCCTTTTGGTGGCCCTCTCTGTCGCGGGATGTGCGTACTTTTGTGCAGTCCTGTGGGATTTGTGCTCGGGCTAAGCCCTGCTGTTCTCGTGCCAGTGGGTTGCTTTTGCCCTTGCCGGTCCCGAAGAGGCCTTGGACACATATCTCTATGGATTTTATTTCTGACCTTCCCGTTTCTCACAAGATGTCAGTCATTTGGGTGGTCTGTGATCGCTTTTCTAAGATGGTCCATCTGGTACCCTTGTCTAAATTGCCTTCCTCCTCTGATTTGGTGCCTTTGTTCTTCCAGCATGTGGTTCGTTTACATGGCATTCCAGAGAATATTGTTTCTGACAGAGGTTCCCAGTTTGTTTCGAGGTTTTGGCGAGCCTTTTGTGGTAGGATGGGCATTGACTTGTCTTTTTCCTCGGCTTTCCATCCTCAGACTAATGGCCAGACCGAACGAACCAATCAGACCTTGGAAACATATCTGAGATGCTTTGTTTCTGCTGATCAGGATGACTGGGTGTCCTTTTTGCCTTTGGCTGAGTTCGCCCTTAATAATCGGGCCAGCTCGGCTACCTTGGTTTCACCGTTTTTCTGCAATTCTGGGTTCCATCCTCGTTTCTCTTCTGGACAGGTTGAGTCTTCGGACTGTCCTGGTGTGGATACTGTGGTGGACAGGTTGCAGCAGATTTGGACTCAGGTAGTGGACAATTTGACCTTGTCCCAGGAGAAGGCTCAACTTTTCGCTAATCGCAGACGCCGTGTGGGTCCCCGACTTCGTGTTGGGGATCTGGTTTGGTTATCTTCTCGTCATATTCCTATGAAGGTTTCCTCTCCTAAGTTTAAACCTCGTTATATTGGTCCGTATAGGATTTCTGAGGTTCTTAATCCTGTGTCTTTTCGTCTGACCCTTCCAGATTCTTTTTCCATACATAACGTATTCCATAGGTCATTGTTGCGGAGATACGTGGCACCTATGGTTCCATCTGTTGAGCCTCCTGCCCCGGTTTTGGTGGAGGGGGAATTGGAGTATATTGTGGAGAAGATTTTGGATTCTCGTGTTTCAAGACTGAAACTCCAGTATCTGGTTAAATGGAAGGGTTATGCTCAGGAAGATAATTCCTGGGTTTTTGCCTCTGATGTCCATGCTCCCGATCTTGTTCGTGCCTTTCATGTGGCTCATCCTGGTCGGCCTGGGGGCTCTGGTGAGGGTTCGGTGACCCCTCCTCAAGGGGGGGGTACTGTTGTGAATTCTGTGGCAGAGTTCACTCCTGTGGTCACAGGTGGTACTTCGGCTGATTCTCTCTGGGATCTTCCGTTTGTGGAGGAAAGTGGTACTGCAGCTTCTGAGTTTCCTCCCTCAGGTGATCTGGTGAGCTCGTTAGCTTCTTCTCTACTTAACTCCACCTGATGCTTTGATCTATGCTTCCTGTCAATGTTCCAGTGTAGGACTTGTTTTTCCCCTGGATCATTCCTGTGGCCTGCTGCTCTGCAAAGCTAAGTTTTGCTTATGTTATTTTGTTGCTATTTTTCAGTCCAGCTTGCTTTATTGGTTTTTCTCGCCTGCTGGAAGCTCTGAGACGCAGAGGGACGACCTCCGTACCGTTAGTCGGTGCGGAGGGTCTTTTTGTCCCCTCTGCGTGGTTATTTATAGGTTTTTGTGCTAACCGCAAAGTTATCTTCCCTATCCTCGTTCTGTTCAGCTAGTCGGGCCTCACTTTGCTATATCTGTTTCATCTCTATGTTTGTGTTTTCATCTTACTCACAGTCATTATATGTAGGGGGCTGCCTTTTCCTTTTGGGAATTTCTCTGAGGCAAGGTAGGCTTATTTTTCTATCTTCAGGACTAGCTATTTTCTCAGGCTGTGACGAGGCGCCTAGGTTCTGGTCAGGAGCGCTCCACGGCTACCTTTAGTGTGGTTTGATAGGATTAGGGATTGCGGTCTGCAGAGTTCCCACGTCTCAGAGCTCGTTCTATTATTTTGGGTTATTGTCAGATCACTGTATGTGCTCTGACCTCCATGTCCATTGTGATTCTGAATTGCCTTTCATAACACCGCTTACCCCATTGCAGTCATTTTTCTGCACTTTTTGGATGGTATTTGATTATGTGAATTATTTTGTACATCCAGTTGTTTGGGTTATGTTTTGAGTACTGCTGTTTTTTCTATTTTTTCTTTTTTAATGACTTTTACTTTTTTCTTGACTATTGTGTGTTAGGGTTGGCGGAACGCACCGAATATATTTATTAGATGAGATAGGTGCGTTCGCAACCCGGGATCCACCGTGCAGGAAAGAACCTGCTGCTAAGTAAGGCGATGAAGTAAATTAGTATAAACGAACTCTGTTACTTCACAGAGCCCGTAGTAAAGAGAACGCTGTGCCCTGTTTAGCTCACAGGGAACACAGCTACTGAGTAGAGCCGACAGTGGTCATGCAGTCCCAACCAAACACGCTGCTCCTCTCCGGTGGAGCCGGAATTCTAATGGCTATTAGCCAGCCCTGAATTCACTCATGAGAAACTCCTCGCTGGAGGTGCCAGCATTCTAGGGGCTTATTTCAGCCGGGTCCCTGAGTGCATACACACAAAAACTCCTCGCCGGAGGTGCCAGCATTCTATGGGCTTATTTCAGCCGGGTCACTGACCACACACACGACCACACTGGCGCTGAGCTCGTACATATTTGATACTAGCGCATGGCCGTGCGGTCATGAGAACCTTTTATAGCTGCAGCAACTTCAGGACCTTCCTAGAAGGACCAATGGAAGGCTGCCACAGAACTTGATCAGGTACAGGGCCTTCCTGGAGGACCAATGGAAGTTGCTGCAGTACCTGAGCATGTGACCCTAGACCTCCACTGAGAGATCTTACCCTGGGCATTCTCAGTGTGTGCAAAGCAGGACTTAGTCCCAGAAAAGCCTGCTCGTCGCAGACCAGTGCAGGGTACAATAGCAGAGCCTGGAGAGGCAGCAGTAACCCTTTGCACAGTATCAGATTCAATGAGATTCTGGGACCGACGTCTCCGATGAGCAGGCTCCACTGCGGCCGATGCAGAATGGGAGACCGCAGCAGACACGGCTCGAGATTCCCCCCTGTGCAGCGGCGGGAACTCGACTCCTAACATTGTGTATACTAATGTGATAATTGGTGCTTGCATCTCTGTTCAGTTTTTAAGGATATATAACTAATGGTTTTATATTTATATGGGTGACCTGAGTAGCTGTTATGGTGGAGGGGCTTGTATTTTGAAGCTTGCTGTATTTATAGGGAGTTTGCTATTTATACATGAACTAGATTGTGGCCCGATTCTAACGCATCGGGTATTCTAGAATATGCATGTCCCCATAGTATATAGACAATGATGATTCCAGAATTCATGGCAGACTGTGCCCGTCGCTGATTGGTCGAGGCAACCTTTATGACATCATCTTCGCCATGGCAACCATTATGACATCTACGTCGATACTGTGCCCGTCGCTGAATCAGAAACGTGGGATTTCTACGTCCTTTATGACATTATCGTCGCTGTGCCTGGCGGCCTCGACCAATCAGACGCGGCATTTCTACATCGATACTGTGCCCGTTGCTGAGAGACGCGGGATTTCCAGGACAGACAGACAGACAGAAAGACAGACAGACAGAAAGACGGAAAAACCCTTAGACAATTATATATATAGATATACAGTTTTTGTCCTTGAATGTTAAGAGGTCTCAATTCACCTATGAAACGTTCCATGCTATGGAGGGAAGTTAAAAAAAATCACGTGCTGACGTCATATCTTTGCAATAAACGCATTTATTGAAAGCTGATAATAATAGACTCCTCCATCCACAGTTCCCTCATAGGTACCGTACATACTCGAGTATAAGCCGACCCGAGTATAAGCCGACCCCCCTAATTTTGCCACAATAAACTAGGAAAACTTATTGACTCGAGTATAAGCCCAGGGTAGGAAATGCAGCAGCTACCGGTGAATTTCAAAAATAAAAATAGATGCTCTATACCGTTCATTATTGCCCCATAAGATGCTCCATATAAAGCTGTGCCACATATAATGCTCCATACTGTTCATTATTGCCCCATAGATGTGCCATAGAAAGCTCTGCCATATAGTGCTCTGCACCGTTCATTATTGCCCCATAGATGTGCCATATAAAACTGCCATATAGTGCTTTGCACCGTTCATTATTGCCCCATAGATGTGCCATACAAAGCTGTGCCATATAGTGCTCTGCACCGTTCATTATTGCCCCATAGATGTTGTCATGATATGTACTTTTGCCCTGTCCTGTATTTGAATAATATGCCATTTGATGTATGTAACTGTTCTCTGGTTTCTATTAGCTGTAATCTATGTATTTTCTTGTGCTGGGAGTTCACCTGTAACAATATGTCTCCTTCCCCCAATACTTGCAGCCCTAAGCTCTAATGTAATTAAGCTTTGTCAACATCACTAGTGGAGGAATAGCCATTCTTCCTCACAGCAGGTCAAATGTACATACTACATAGACTACTTGGAGCCCACCAGTCTAGAATCTTCTGGTGGACCCAACCATTGAATAGAAGGTGTGACCCCTACCCCCCTTCATGGGAGGATCCCAGGAGCTCAGACAATCCATTCTTGTTTTGAGATCAGATGTGAGTTGATCCTTGAAGGAGAAGGAGTGGGGATTCTTAGCTGAGGCAAGACCCCATGTCCATCTGGGACTGCGGAAGCGAACGGGGCGAGACTTGAGCTGAGGACATATCTCGTCGTTCGTGGGATTGTTTTGGGATCCCTTGGACTCGTGTGGACTATTGCTTTGTTAGCTGGCACAAGGATTATCGGGAGGTGCCCCTGAATCTGTTCCGCTGGACTAATTGTGGACTCTGTAGATCTACCTGCATGTGTTGTTCCAGCGTTCTTGATAATAAATCTGTGGAATCATCCCTTGGCCTGTTGTCCCTTCTTGCTCTGCCGTACACCCCGTCACAGATGTGCCATATAAAGCTGTGCCATATAGTGCTCTGCACCGTTCATCATTGCCCCATAGATGTGCCATATAAAGCTGTGCCATATAGTGCTCTGCACCGTTCATTATTGCTCCATAGATGTGCCATATAAAGCTGTGCCATATAGTGCTCTGCACCGTTCATTATTGCCCCATAGATGTGCCATGTAAAGCTGTGCCATATAGTGCTCTGCACCGTTCATTATTGCCCCATAGATGTGCCATATAAAGCTGTGCCATATAATGCTCTGCACCATTCATTATTGCCCCATAGCTGTGCCATATAGTGCTCTGCACCGTTCATTATTGCCCCATAGATGTGCCATATAGTGCTCTGCGCCGTTCATTATTGCCCCATAGCTGTGCCATATAGTGCTCTGCGCCGTTCATTATTGCCCCATAGCTGTGCCATATAGTGCTCTGCGCCGTTCATTATTGCCCCATAGCTGTGCCATATAGTGCTCTGTGCCGTTCATTATTGCCCCATAGCTGTGCCATATAGTGCTCTGCGCCATTCATTATTGCCCCATAGCTGTGCTATATAGTGCTCTGCGCCGTTCATTATTGCCCCATAGCTGTGCCATATAGTGCTCTGCGCCGTTCATTATTGCCCCATAGCTGTGCCATATAGTGCTCTGCGCCGTTCATTATTGCCCCATAGCTGCCATATAGTGCTCTGCGCCGTTCATTATTGCCCCATAGCTGCCATATAGTGCTCTGCGCCGTTCATTATTGCCCCATAGCTGTGCCATATAGTGCTCTGCGCCGTTCAGTATTGCCCCATAGCTGTGCCATATAGTGCTCTGCGCCGTTCATTATTGCCCCATAGCTGCCATATAGTGCTCTGCACCGTTCAGTATTGCCCCATAGCTGCCATATAGTGCTCTGCACCGTTCAGTATTGCCCCATAGCTGCCATATAGTGCTCTGCGCCGTTCAGTATTGCCCCATAGCTGTGCCATAGAAAGCTCTGCCATTGCTGCTGCTGCTGCAATAAAAAAAAAAAGCCATACTCACCTCTCTTGCTGCAGCTCCCAGCGTCCGCTCCCGGTGTCTCTCTGCACTGACTGATCAGGCAGAGGGCGCCGCGCACACTATATGCGTCATCGTGCCCTCTGACCTGCACAGTCAGTGCAAGAGGACGCGAAGACAGAGCGACGCCCGGCGTGTGGAACGCGGACAGGTGAATATTACATACTTACCTGCTCCCGGCGTCCCGCTCCCTCTGCCTGTCACACGGTCTTCGGTGCCGCAGCCTCTTCCTCTATCAGCGGTCACCGACACCGCTGATTAGAGAAATGAATATGCGGCTCCACCCCTATGGGAGGTGGAGCCGCGTATTCATTTCTCTAATGAGCGGTCCCACGTGACCGCTGAAGAGGGGAAGAGCTGCAGCACCGAAGACCGTGTGACGGGCAGGGGGAGCATCAGGACCGCCGGGACTAGGTGAGTATGCCTCAGCGCCCTCTCCCCCTCACCCGCCGACCCTGCCGCCCACCGTGACTCAAGTATAAGCCGAGAGGGGCACTTTCAGCCCAAAATTTTGGGCTGAAAATCTTGGCTTATACTCGAGTATATACGGTATTTTGCTAATAATGCAAGTAAAAAGGCAGGAGTCTGTGTATTGATGAAAAACACTGTGGTATTTCAAAATATAGAGATGTGTGCAGATCCTACGGGCAGATTTTTAATCCTGGTTTACTCCCTCAATGGTGAACTACATCCGCTGGTGGTGGTGTATGCCCCTAATGAAGCCCAATGCACCTTTGCTCGAAAGGTGTTTTAGAAGATGACTGAATTAGCTAAAGGAGAAAAGATAAGTGGAGACTTCAATGCCCCTATAGATAGAGAGATGGATTGCTCTAGTAAATTAACCCATTTTAGGAGGGACCTTAAAGTAGTGGTGAAGGAATATCGTCTCCATGATTATTGGAGATATTCCCATGCTACTGAACGTGACTATACATTCTACTCCTCTCGTCACCGGACATAGAGTAGAATAGATTATTTCTTGGTTGACAATACGACTCTAAATAGATGCAGATCAGCGGATACTGGATTGATTCCATGGTCAGACCACGCCCCGATATTCCTGAGACTTAAGGTACCGTCACACTAAGCGACACTGCAGCGATACCGACAACGATCCGGATCGCTGCAGCGTCGCTGTTTGGTCGCTGGAGAGCTGTCACACAGACCGCTCTCCAGCGACCAACGATGCCGGTAACCAGGGTAAACATCGGGTAACTAAGCGCAGGGCCGCGCTTAGTACCCCGATGTTTACCCTGGTTACCATCGTTAAAGTAAAAAAAACAAACGCTACATACTTACCTACCGCTGTCTGTCCTCGGCGCTCTGCTTCTCTGCTCTGGCTGTGAGCACAGCGGCCGGAAAGCAGAGCGGTGACGTCACCGCTCTGCTTTCCGGCTGCCCGGCGCTCACAGCCAGAGCAGAGAAGCACAGCGCCGGGGACAGACAGCGGTAGGTAAGTATGTAGCGTTTGTTTTTTTTACTTTAACGATGGTAACCAGGGTAAACATCGGGTTACTAAGCGCGGCCCTGCGCTTAGTTACCCGATGTTTACCCTGGTTACCAGCGAAGACATCGCTGAATCGGTGTCACACACACCGATTCAGCGATGTCTGCAGGGAGTCCAGCGACGAAACAAAGTTCTGGACTTTCTTCCCCGACCAGCGACAGCACAGCAGGGGCCTGATCGCTGCTGCCTGTCACACTGGACGATATCGCTAGCCAGGACGCTGCAACGTCACAGATCGCTAGCGATATCGTCTAGTGTGACGGTACCTTAAAGGTACCGTCACACTAAGCGACACTGCAGCGATACCGACAACGATCCGGATCGCTGCAGCGTCGCTGTTTGGTCGCTGGAGAGCTGTCACACAGACAGCTCTCCAGCGACCAACGATGCCGGTAACCAGGGTAAACATCGGGTTACTAAGCGCAGGGCCGCGCTTAGTAACCCGATGTTTACTCTGGTTACCATCCTTAAAGTAAAAAAACAACCACTACATATTTACTTACCGCTGTCTGTCCCCGGCGCTGTGCTTCTCTGCTCTGGCTGTGAGCGCCGGGCAGCCGGAAAGCAGAGCGGTGACGTCACCGCTCTGCTTTCCGGCCGCTGTGCTCACAGCCAGAGCAGAGAAGCACAGCGCCGGGGACAGACAACGGTAGGTAAGTATGTAGTGGTTGTTTTTTTTACTTTAACGATGGTAAGCAGGGTAAACATCGGGTTACTAAGCGCGGCCCTGCGCTTAGTAACCCGATGTTTACCCTGGTTACCAGCGAAGACATCGCTGAATCGGCGTCACACACGCCGATTCAGCGATGTCTGCAGGAGTCCAGCGATGAAACAAAGTTCTGGACTTTCTTCCCCGACCAGCGACATCACAGCAGGGGCCTGATCGCTGCTGCCTGTCACACTGGACGATATCGCTAGCCAGGACGCTGCAACGTCACGGATCGCTAGCGATATAGTCTAGTGTGACGGTACCTTTTGTTAGCCCGGCCTCAACAATTAGTCTTTAAATAAAACAGCGATTACACCAGCCCTGTCTGAGGAAATCTATAATATCCGATTGAAACTAAGGGTACCGTCACACTATACGATTTACCTACGATCACGACCAGCGATACCACCTGGCCGTGATCGTAGGTAAATCGTAGTGTGGTCGCTGGGGAGCTGTCACACAGAAAGCTCTCCAGCGACCAACGATGCAGGACCGCGCTTAGTAACCCGATGTTTACCCTGGTTACCAGCGTAAAAAAAAACTAACAGTACATACTTACATTCCGGTGTCTGTCCCTTGCCGTCTGCTTCCCGCACTCACTGACTACCAGCCGTAAAGTGAAAGCACAGCAGTGACGTCACCGCTGTGCTCTGCTTTCACTTTACGGCCGGCAGTCAGTGAGTGCGGGAAGCAGACGGCAAGGGACCTGACCGACACCGGAATGTAAGTATGTGCTGTTTGTTTTTTTTTACATTTACGCTTGTAACCAGGGTAAACATCGGGTTACTAAGCGTGGCCCTGCGCTTAGTAACCCGATGTTTACCCTGGTTACAAGCGAACGCATCGCTAGATCGCATCGCTAGCGATGACAGCGATCTAGCGATGACAGCGGGAGATCCAGCGACGAAAGAAAGTTCCAAACGATCTGCTACGACGTATGATTCTCAGCAGGATCCCTGATCGCTGCTGCATGTCAGACACAGCGATATCGTAACGATATCGCTGGAACGTCACGAATCATACCGTCGTAGCGATCGAAATGGCACTGTGTGACGGTACCCTAAGAGAAAACCTGTTATAGTTATTTGAATTTAATCTTAAGAAACTTAAAAGTAATTATTATACAACAGGAGATAGAGCTGGGGTGCTATTATTGGGTAGAGTTAAAAAAAAAAGAGAGGGACGAGCTAGAATTGACCATTTAGTAGATCAACAAGGGAAGTGTATCCGAAATCCATTAGAAATAGTAAAGGATTTGTTAATTACTATAAACATATCTATAACCTGGTGACTGATCCCACCACTACGCAGCCCTCCCATGCTAATATTGATAGCTATCTACAATCTATACACCTACCCCAAATATCACAGGAACAATTGAACTTACTCAATGCCCCATGTACAGAGCAGGAAGTTCGGAATACCATCAAACTTACAAAATGTCATAAAGCCCCTGGCCCAGATGGGTTATCTAACGAGTGCTATCGCAAAATTCATCAATATTTGACTCCCTACCTCCTTCGCATATTTAATTCATGGCAAAATTCAGAATCTGTATCTGTCACGAATCTAGAGGCCACTTTTAGTACTCTGCGTAAACCGGGCAAACCTCCGATATGTCCTAGTAACTTTAGACCCATTACACTCTTAAACTGCGATGTTAAAATTTTCTCTAAAATGCTTGCAATTAAATTACATCATGTGATCCCCTCCTTGGTTTCGTCTGATCAAGTAGGAATTGTAGCGGGTCGGGAAGCTAAGGTCAGAACAGTCAGGATGATAGATTTAATCTGAATAGCGGAATTCAGTGGGGTCCCCAGTGCATTCCTGTCCCTAGATGCTGAAAAGCGTTTGACAGGGTGCATTGGGGGTATCTCAAAATTGTTCTATGAAAATTTGGTCTCACTGGCGCTATTTACTCGGCGATATGTGCTATGTACTAACGGGTATTAGAGACTGGTGGTTATTGGATAAGACACATAGGTGGCTTCAGATTGAGTCATTTTATTCTAAATTGACCTTGATGCGACTTACATTGGAAATGGAAGCTATAAAATTTAGTAACTACACCCCGTGTCTGCCTACTGCATTAACAACATTACGTTATTGGAGGACATTTGCTCCAAGCCTTCTAAATATCCCTTTAACAAATATTTCCTTGAAAGCTTTGGAAATGCATATCCCCTTTATTAACTTGCAACGCTGGTCCACAGCAGGAGTTAAATGTCTCCAAGATCTGATAGAGGGCTCTCTTGTTATCCCATTCAATCAACTTTGTTCCAAATTCCCTGGTATTAGGCGTCTTTTTTACCAGTACCTACAGATCAGACAACTGCTCCAAACTATGCCAGACTCCTTCAAACCTCCTGTTAATAACAAAGCCATGGGATTCCTCCTATGACCCGAATGAGGCCCCAAAGGTGTTTCAATCCTCTATAGTGTATTAAATGATCGAGAGGTGGATGCTAAATTATCATATATGCTAAAATTGGAGGAGTAATTGGGGACAACGTGGGATCCAGAGGAATGGAGGGATAGCTTGAGAGAAATACAGAGTATCATCTTGTATTGTTCACCTAGAACAGTTAGATAGTATAGGTGTCCAAGACAACTAGTACATGGGCCAAACCAGTTATGGGCCAAACCAGACTTCAGCTTGCTGGAGAGGTTGCGGAGGGTTGGGATCGTTGAGCCACATGTGGTGGTCCTGTCCAGTGGCGATCAGTCTTTGGAATACTATAAATATGTTGTTAAGAACGGTGACTGCCTCTGTACAAATCCCTAGTTAGACCGCACATGGAGTACTGTGTCCAGTTTTGGGCACCGGTGCTCAGGAAGGATATAATGGAACTAGAGAGAGTACAAAGGAGGGCAACAAAATTAATAAAGGGGATGGGAGAACTACAATACCCAGATAGATTAGAGAAATTAGGATTATTTAGTCTAGAAAAAAGACGACTGAGGGGCGATCTAATAACCATGTATAAGTATATAAGGGGACAATACAAATATCTCGCTGAGGATCTGTTTATACCAAGGAAGGTGACGGGCACAAGGGGGCATTCTTTGCGTCTGGAGGAGAGAAGGTTTTTCCACCAACATAGAAGAGGATTCTTTACTGTTGGGGCAGTGAGAATCTGGAATTGCTTGCCTGAGGAGGTGGTGATGGCGAACTCAGTCGAGGGGTTCAAGAGAGGCCTGGATGTCTTCCTGGAGCAGAATAATATTGTATCATACAATTATTAGGTTCTGTAGAAGGACGTAGATCTGGGGATTTATTATGATGGAATATAGGCTGAACTGGATGGACAAATGTCTTTTTTCGGCCTTACTAACTATGTTACTATGTTACTATGACTGGGATTCAGATTAATTTGACACCACCATCAATGGGATTGTTGCATATGGGGACAACTGATTTTTCTTTAGATATTAGGGGTATAGTGTTACATATTCTGATTGCAGCTAGGCTAACCTTTGCAGCTAAATGGAAGGGGATATCTCTCCTCACCATGAGAGAAGTGGTGGACAAAATCAATATACATTGTCAATATGAACAGACTCTGGCGCACTCGTCAGTTTCCAAGAAAAAGGT
The DNA here is from genome assembly GCF_032444005.1 of Ranitomeya imitator. Taxonomy (NCBI): domain Eukaryota; kingdom Metazoa; phylum Chordata; class Amphibia; order Anura; family Dendrobatidae; genus Ranitomeya; species Ranitomeya imitator. The sequence continues at coordinate 348,215,173 of NC_091282.1, read as the reverse complement.
TGATCGAATATGGGAACAGTGGTTACTTAGTCAGAGATCTGCCCCTTTGCATTAAAGATATGTCTTTTCAAATTATTTTTTTATGCACATGTCAATGTTTTCTGTTTGTACATTATGTCAATTTATATGTATGCATATTTATTTTTATGATTCTTTTGTTTAAACCCCTACGTTGGGGGTGTTTTTGTTCATGTGTTTTCTTTTTCTGAAAATATGCAATAAAAATTTATTGAACAAAAAAAAATTATTTGTAGCATCTAGTCAATGTTATACAGGCCTCATCGACAGGCCCCCCAAAAATTATTCTGTTTCTAACATCATACAGTAGGGGACATCTCACTTTGAAATTGTAGCATCTAGTCAATGTTATACAGGCCTTATGAACAGGCCCCCCAAAAATGCTTCTGTTACTTACGTCATACAGTAGGGAACATCTCACTTTGAAATTGTTTGTAGCATCTAGTTAATGTTATACAGGCCTTATCGACAGGCCCCCAAAAAATGCTTCTGTTATTTATGTAATACAGTAGGGGACATCTCACTTTGACATTTTTTGGAGCAGATCTTCTTTGTCATACAGGCCTCATCGACACTGAAACAATTCTTTCTGCTGTAACGTGATTAATCATGCCATATTTCATCTTCTAATTTTGTGCTGCTGAAATTCAGCTGTGTGCAGAAGTTGTGCAGAGTAAAAAAATCTATTTTTAGTTGCTAATAGTGTGCTCCTAGCACACTATCTGAGCAGCATGACTGGGAAAAAGTGAGGTTGTGGAGGAAGGGTGATTAGGCTTGGTGTTCGAGATGTATGTGGGGTAGGTGTTAATGTTTCTGAAAGCACTAGTGAACCACTAACGTGATGCCCTATCCAAAGACAACTTCTGTTTCTGGATGTTGTAGTTTTTAGTGCGCTGCATTCGTCTTTCGTAATTGCATTCTCTGAAATCTTTAGTGGAGCTTATGTGCTTGCTGTTGCTGCTGCTGCTGAAGATGTTAACACTAATTTGTGGAAATGTGAACAGTCCTGCTTGGGTGTTCATCTGCTGGGTTGTGTGGACTGGATGTCCTGCTGGTCCCTATAATACTATTTTTACTGTGGTAAAATTGATGCCACGTTGTTGGTATCCGACACAAATTTTACTATTTTTTTTATTTTGATCACTGAGATAGGTTATATCTCAGTGATCAAAATGCACTTTGGAACGAATCTGCCGGCCGGCAGATTCGGCGGGCGCACTGCGCATGCGCCCGCCATTTTGCAAGATGGCGGCGCCCAGGGAGAAGACGGCCGGACGGACATCGGGAGGCCGGGTAAGTATAAGGGGGGAAGATGAGGGCACGGGGGGGGGCGTCGGAGCACGGGGGGTGGCATCGGAGCATGGGGGGGTGGGATTGGGGCACGGGGGCAGCCACACTGCTGCGGTTCTGCACCACAAACCGCAGTAAAACCCGCAGATATATTTTTCATCTGCGGGTTTTACTGCGGGTTTGACCTCACAATGGAGGTCAATGGGTGCAGAACCGCTGCAGTTTTGCAAAAAGAAGTGACATGGTACTTCTTTTTTACCGCAGCTATTCAGCGCGGCTTTTTTTCCCCATTCCCGCATCATGTGAACAGTGGTTCCTGTTTTCCATAGGGTACAGTGTACTGTACCCTGCATGGAAAACAGCTGCGGAGCCGCAGCGGCAAAATCGCGGCGGTTCCGCAGTAAAAAACGCACTGTGTGAACATGGCCTAAGTCTCTTTCATGAGATCCAACTCCACAGTGTGTTGGTGGTGGTATAACACTCAAGCTTTCTTCCGCCATCTCATCCTGACAGCCACGAACAACATAGAGGGAATCATTATCATTTTCATCTCCTAACTGTTGTGCGTCCATCACTTCTTCCTTCTCGTCCCTTTCATGGTCCTTCTCCATTTGTTCCTCCCATGGCAAGTGTCTGTGAGATGACAGACCTGAACTTATAGATATTGTTAATCCAGAGGTATCCTCCTCTGCTTCCTCCTTTTTCCCCAGGACCAGCACTACCACCTGCTCACTCACACTATTTAAAGTGTGCACCAACATGTAGATGAAAGTAATAGGGATGCTGATGACGGCATCATCACCGCTAAACATCTTAATAGCCATTAAGAAAATATACAGAAGGGTGGAGAGGTCCTTCATCTGTATCCAGTACACAAGTGTGAATGGCACCATGTCTATTGTGCCAGGCTATGAAAAATGTCATCCTGAACAGGTCTCAGCACTGCTGCTACAGTTGCTGCAACATATTCAAAGTTTAATTCCACGGTGTGGTCACATCACATATCAACCGGTTAACCGATAGTCTGAAAGATCTCTATACCAACTGAAGTGGAATGGTGGAAGTCAGGACGACAGTGGTTTCTGCAGCAGCACATCCAGGCTGGGACAGTGGCAGAAGAATTGCTGTACCATCAGGTTGAGGATGCGAGCCATGCAAGGCGCGTGTGTAAGGTTGGCCCGGCATAGGGCCACCACCAGGTTTTGCACCATTATCACACATGGCCTTCCAGGTTCAGTGTAGACAGCCATTGCTCAAGCTCGGCATGGATAGCTGTATACAACTATTGATCTGTATGACTGCGATCTCCAAGGCATATTATTGTAAACACTCCTTGATTATGGTGTGTCTTGGCTGCACAGTACAGAGGTGGGGGAGGGATTCTCTGCAGTGTTGGATCATGTGTTTAATTAAGGCAGAGGTTGAGAGCGCAGGTAGAGGAGGTGGAGGAAGCAGAAGCACTGCAGGAACTGTTACATTTAGAAGTTTACTGCTTTAGTTCTCCATCCCCTGTTGTCTGTTAGTTTAGTTCTCCATGTCCTGGTGCTAATCTGTTTAGTTCTGAAATCATAGCTGTTTAGTAGTTTAGTTCTCCAACCCCTGTTGTCTGTTAGTTTAGTTATCCATTGTATGGTGTGTAGTGGGTTAGTTCTACAAACCTACCTGTTTAGTATTTTAGTTCCCCAACCCCTGTTGTCTAGTAGTTTAGTTATCCATCTTATGATGTGTAGTGGTTTATTACTCCATCCCCAAGTGTCCTGCAAGACTTGTGGAGCAGCCCCTTCCCCAACTGCCACTAGAGTCACCCAGTGCCCAGCAATCTAGATGTAATTCCCCTGTCCATGCTTGCTCGCCCAGGTGTCATTGTTGAAATGCACTCTGGAAGACATAGAATTTTTCATGAAACAGGTGATGCTGTCTGCGACTTGTTGCTGTAGCGCAGTCACATCTTTCAAAGAGAAGTAATGGTGACTGGGCAACTGGTACTGGGGGACTGCGACGGCAGTCTGTATCCATAAGGCAGAAAGGCTGCATTTCTGTGGCCAACAGAGTGGCCATGCAATAATCACAGAGATCACAGGCAATGAGTCACACAGAAACAAGCGCTGTGATCTTTGTAGCGAATAGCTCTCAGCTGGCCCCTATCTTCCAGACAATGACATGATTGGGAGACAAATCATCCGAGGAGGCCACAGGCTGTTCACAATAATTAGTTCTCAGAAAAGTAATAGTGAGCCTATATCTTATCCACAACCAGATTAGAACACATGAAATATGCATATATCCTGCCATACGATCACTGCTAACTTCACAATAACCCTACACTCTTTGCTGCCAACAACAATCCTGTTTTTAACCCAATAAATAAATACAGGCCAATTGGGCGCCATTCTTCTTTTGAGGTTCACACCATCAGGGTGTTCCATCCCCTCTCCCTCAGAGTAGCAGTTCAGGCTCACCCACCCACTCCCTTGACCACTGTTTGCATTGCGGCCACACTTCCTGTCCTCAGAATAGACAACTCATATCCAGAGAGACTTCAACAGCTCCAACTCCCCAACTGCATCCCAGCTACTGGACTGTTAGAGAGGTGCAGGTCGAGATGTTACGGTGGATTGAGAAAGATGGGGTGTGTTTTGTATGTAAGATCAGTCAATAACAGCAGGCATGTCCAATTCCGTATCAGCTGACAGGCTCCAAGTCACCCCAACTGCAGGGGATAAACAAGTGGAGGTTCTTCGGCCAAAGACCTGTGTGACAACACTTGCCACGGTGAGGGAGGAGTAAGAATCAAAAGATGCGGTTGATGGGGTGGACGGTGGTTGGTGAGACCCGCTAGTCTGCATTTTAGCACAGTAACATTACCAGATTAACGCATGTTGATCACGCATGTGCCAGGTCATGCATGTAGTACTGAAATGATTTAATTTTTTTTCACTCTACTAGGTTGTTTTTAAAACAAAGTTGACAGATAACATGATTTTTTAGATTTTTGCCGGCCTGAAAAAAAGACCTAAGATAGGCAACTGCAGAACTGTGAACGCTGCTGTCCACTGCCAGAGTTGGGCCTCAGGATGTATTGGTTGTCGTGGTTGCATTACTCTATCTACATAACCGCCTTGTCTTCCTCCTCCTCCTCTGCTGAGCTACTCAGTTGCATGCCTCTCGATTTACACCAAGTGTGATCTACTACCTCATCGTCATCCTCTCTGTTCTCCCACTTCTCGCCCTGAGAGTCACCCTCTTCTTCCTGCCTTGACAGAACAGTACAGTCCACAGGCACCTCAAATATCTGAGTCTCATCACAAATGGATCACCTTCACCCAATGGGGTTAATGTCTGTTGACAAGGGTTTTTTTTATGCTCGGACAAAACTTTGTCCGGCCATGGATCAAGGTGAGAAAAAATTTGGCCATCGATGCCGATGATTTCCTCCTCTTGACTCTCAATCTGTAGAGTACACTACTGATACCCATGGCATGCAATGTGTGAAAAGATATTTAGACTCAGCCATCAGTGGTTCTCAACAGTCAGTTGGGTGTTTGGAGAGTTGTGATGTGAGGGAAAAAAAAAGTTTTTGCCTGCTGCCACTTGTCGGAGTAGGAATTTAATAGGCGACCTTGTTACGCCCCTTAACCCATTTCTGTCAGCTGACGAGATAGTACGTCAGCTGGCAGTATCCTCCACTTTGAGGTGAGCTCCGGCGGTGAACCCACCTCAAAGCCATGACATGTCAGCTGTTTTCAACAGCTAACATGTGCCCGCAATGGACGCGAGCAGAATCGCGATCTGCCCGCGCCCATTAACTAGTTAAATGCCACTGTCAAATGCTGACAGCAGCATTTAACAAGCGCTGCTGGCCGCGTGGCCGGAAATACGCGCACCGCTGATACGAGGGTCAGAGCGGGGGTCATCGGTGCGTTGCCATCACAAACAGAGGTCTCCTGAAGACCTCTATGGTTCTTGATGACAGATTGCTATGAGCACCACCCGGTGGTCGGCGCTCATAGCAATGCTGTAATTCAGCTACATAGGTGATCTGTACATCACCTCAATGTAGTAGAGGTGATCGAGTAGTGGATGCTTCTAGCCGGAGGCTATTGAAACATGCCAAAATTAAAAAAAAAAAAAAAAAAAAAAGTGTTTAAAAACATAAAAAAATAAAAATAAATAAAAGTTCAAATCACCCCCCTTTCGCCCCAATCAAACTAAAACAGTTTAAAAAAAATCAAACAGACATATCTGGTATCGCCGCCTTCAGAATTGCCTGATCTATCAATAAAAAAAGGATTAACCTGATCGCTAAACTGCGTAATGAGAAAAAAAATCAAAATGCCAGAATTACATTTTTTTGGTCGCCGCGACATTGCATTACAATGCAATAACGGGCGATCATAAGAACGTATCTGCACAAAAGTGGTATCATTAAAAATGTTAGCATGCAAAAAATAAGCCCTCACACAACCCCAGGTCATGAAACATGGAGACGCTACGGGTCTCGGGAAAATTGCGCAATTTTTTAAAAATTTTTTTTATCAAACTTTGGAATTTTTTTTACCATTAAGATAAAAGAGAACATAGACATGTTTGGTGCCTATAAACTCCTAATGACCTGGAGAATCATAATGGCAGTTTAGTTAGAGCATTTAGTGAACCTATCAAAAAAGCCAAACAAAAATCAACTGTGGGATTGTACTTTTTATGAAATTTCATCGCACTTGGAATTTTTTTCCCATTTTCTGTTACATGATATGGTAAAACCAATAGTGTCGTTCAAAAGTACAACTCATCCCACAAAACATAAGCCCTCACATGGCCAAATTGACGGAAAAATAAAAAAGTTATGGCTCTGGAAAGAAGAGTGAAAAACGAAAACGCAAAAACGAAAAAAGCTCTGGGGGTTAAGGGGTTAAAGGCTTACAGAGGGATACGGAACAGTGATTCCATTACCTTGCCCGTTACAGTCTCCATCTGCTGGGTTGGCTGTAGTGGAGTAGTTGTCTGTCCCTACTAATACTAATTTATTGCAATTAATAACACGTTGTTGGTGTCTGCCACTAACTTTTGTAAGTGCTTAGACTCCTGATTTGGTCTCCTTCATGTGTGTTGCCTGTAGTAGTGGGCCTCCAAGACCATCAGTCCTCCACTTCCTTGACTCCGTGTTACTATCCTTAGATTTTTCTGACAATAGTAGTCTACGAAATTTATATAATACTAGCTGAAGTGCCCGGCGTTGCCTGGGCATAGTAAATACCTGTGGTTAGTTATAGCACCTCACGTCTCTTATTTTCCCATCACGCCTCTCATTTTCCCAATCACATCTTTCATTTTCCCCCTCACATCTCTCATTTTCTCCCTCACACCTCTCATTTTCTCCCTCACTCCTCTCATTCCCCCCTAAGGCCGCCGTCACACATGCGAGTTTTACGGACGTAAGAGCGCAGAATCTACGTCCGTAAAACTCGCAAAAAATACGGCACAATTATTCTCTATGCCCCTGCTCCTATTTGCCGTATTTTACTGATCAGTATTATACGGCTTTCTACGGCCGTACAAAATCGCAGCATGCTGCGTTTGTCACCGTACTGCGCAAGAAATACGCCAATGAAAGTCTATGGAAGCGTGAAAAATACGGATTACACACGGACAAGCAGTGTGACTTGCGAGAAATACGCAGCGCTGTTAGAGAGAAAAGCCGGTAATTCAGTGCGGTGTACAGTAAAATCACACTGACAGCTTACAGTAGAATAGGTAGAATAAATGTGTACACATAGAATAGGTATATATATATATATATATATATATGTCAGTGAGACACATATACTGTATGTATATATATTAATATTTATTCCAGCGCTATACAGCTTGAAAGCCGGTAATTCAATTACCTGGGAGCTTTCTAGGTAATTTCCCACGATCTATGAACAGCCAGCAGAGGGCGCCTCACCGCAAATGAAGCTAAATATAGATCATTGATCTATTTTTAGCCTCATTCCCTGGGGTTTTGCAGCGAGGAGCAGCCTGCATTAGCACAGCTCCTTGCTGCAAAATGTTTTAACCCCTTCAGAAGGATTTACATCGTTGGACGTTACAGATCTGCGGAGGGTAAGTATATTGTTGGTTTATTATGTTTTTTTACTCACAGAACGAGGGTCTTCAGTGACTGGATTGGGCGTTGAATAAAATACTGCAACAACCATTGTTTTTATTTCATTAAAATAATTTTAAATAATGTGTTTGTGTTTTATTTAACCCTTCACTACAATTGGATTAATAATGGATAGGTGTCATAATTGACGCCTCTCCATTATTAATTAGGCTTAATGTCACCTTACAATAGCAAGGTGGCATTAACCCTTCATTACCCCATATCCCACCGCTACACGGGAATGGGAAGAGAGTGGCCAAGTGCCAGAATAGGCGCATCTTCCAGATGTGCCTTTTCTGGGGTGGCTGGGGGCAGATATTTTTAGCCAGGGGGGGGCCAATAACCGTGGACCCTCTCCAGGCTATTAATATCTGCCCTCAGTCACTGGCTTTACTACTCTGGCGGAGAAAATTGCGCGGGAGCCCACGCCAATTTTTTCCGCCATTTAACCCTTTATTTTAAGAGCTAGAACGGCCAAATTTTGCAGATACACACTACTGACATTAGTAGTGTGGAATCTGCAAAAAAAATGGAGAGAAGACATGGTTTACTGTATGTAAACCATGTCTCAAATCATGTCGGGTTTTAGGAAGGAGAAAGAAAAAGCCGGTAATTGAATTACCGGCTTTCAAGCTGTATAGCGCTGGAATAAATATTAATATATATACATATATGTGTCTCACTGACATATATATATATATATATATATTTTCTTTTCTTTTTGGGACACATGGATCACTTCTATAGCGGTATGTTGGTTTTGCAAGCCTGCGATAAAAACACGCAGTACGGATGCCATACGGATTACATACGGAGGATGCCATGCGCAAAAAACGCTGACACACCCTGCCTACGGAGGAGCTACGGACCACTTTTTTGGGGACTTTTCAGCGTATTACGGCCGTAATATATGGACCGTATTGTTTTACGATGTGTGTGACGCCGGCCTAACACTTGTCATTTCGACCTCACATCTGTCATTTTCCGATCACTCCACTATTTTCCCTCACTCCTCTCATTTTGCACTCACACCTTTTCATTTTCACCTCACACCTCTCATTTTCACCTCAGTATATACATGTTTGTCATCTCCCTTATATATAGTATATACCTGTACGTCATCTCCCCTGTATATAGTATATACCTGCTGTGTGTCATCTCCCCTGTATATAGTATATACCTGTATGTCATCTCCTCCTATATATAGTATATACCTGTATGTCATCTCCTTCTATACATAGTATATATCTGTGTGTCATCTCCTCCTGTATATAGTATATACCTGTATGTCATCTTCTACATATAGCATATACCTGTATGTCATCTCCTCCTGTATATAGTATATACCTGTAGGTCATCTGCTCCTGTATATAGTATATACCTGTGTGTCATCTCCTCCTGTATATAGTATATACCTGTATGTCATCTCCTCCTGTATATAGTATGTACCTGTATGTCATCTCCTCCTCTATATAGTATATACCGGTGTGTCATCTCTCCTGTATATAGTATATATCTGTGTGTCATCTCCCCTGTATATAGTATATACCTGTGTGCCATCTCCTCCTGTATTAGACCTCGTTCACACGTTATTTGCTCAGTATTTTTACCTCAGTATTTGTAAGCTAAATTGGCAGCCTGATAAATCCCCAGCCAACAGGAAGCCCTCCCCCTGGCAGTATATATTAGCTCACACATACACATAATAGACAGGTCATGTGACTGACAGCTGCCGTATTTACTATATGGTACATTTGTTGCTCTTGTAGTTTGTCTGCTTATTAATAAGATTTTTATTTTTGAAGGATAATTCCAGACTTGTGTGTGTTTTAGGGCGAGTTTCGTTTGTCAAGTTGTGTGTGTTGAGTTGCGTGTGGCGACATGCATGTCACATCCCCTTGAAAAAGCAGCATAACGGCAGCGAAACGCGCGTTGGGGGTAGCGCCCAATCCAGGGATTACTCTCATTTGGTAAGATCCGTTTTTATGGTGGGTCCCAGGAGGGGGGTCTCTAACGCCAAGTGGCATTATATCTATATGGTTCCCCTGGGCACACTTCACCTCCGCCCTCATCTGCGGTGGAATTCCCTTTTGCACTGACCGCTTTCCCATATGTTCACAGCTATAGTGGCAATACTTGCAGGATGTGGGATATTTAGGCCGGTTGCAATAAGGGGTGTTTCCTCCGTCTCTGGGGGTCTGTTTGGAGATTTAGGATCTTTTCTGTTGTACATTACAGGATGATTACATTTCTATAGTTTACATGTTGTACATCCATATGTATGTATGTCTGGTGTTTTCATTGGTGTTTTTTACTGTGTGTTAGGTTTTTAACTATTTTTCTAATAAATATATATTTTTCCTATAAACTCCCATTGTCCTCCTATATGTACATTGTTCTATGGGGAGTAGTAAGTAAAGTGGGCCGAGACATTGGGTGTATTTGTAATGTGACAGGTTAGTGAAGCAAGTTGTGTGCAGCAAGTTTTGCGCATGGCGAGTTTTGCACGTGGCGAGTTTTATGTGTGGTGCCTTTTGAGTATGTGCAAGTTTTGTGTGAGGCAACTTTTGCATGTGTTGCAACTTTTGTGCATGTGGCAATTTTTCCGCGTGTGCAATTTTTGCGTGTGGCGAGTTTTCCATGAGGTGAGTTTTGCACTTGTGGCGAGTTTTGCGTGAGCCTAGTTTTTGCATGTGGCGAGTTTTGAGCGGCGACTTTTGTGTTTCGACTTTTATGTTGTGAGGTTGGTGTATGTGTGGTGAAATGTGTGCTGAGGGTAATATGTATTCAATCACGTGGTAGTGTGTGGCGCATTTTGTGTGTGTGTTCATATCCCAGTGTTTGGTGAGTATCCCATGTCGGGGCCCCACCTTAGCAACTGTACGGTATATACTCTTTGGCGCCATCGCTCTCATTCTTTAAGTCCCCCTTGTTCACATCTGGCAGCTGTCAATTTGCCTCCAACACTTTTCCTTTCACTTTTCCCCATTATGTAGATAGGGGCAAAATTGTTTGGTGAATTGGAAAGCACGGGGTTAAAATTTCACCTCACAACATAGCCTATGACGCTCTCGGGGTCCAGACGTGTGACTGTGCAAAATTTTGTGGCTGTAGCTGCAACGCCTCCAACACTTTTCCTTTCACTTTTTCCCCATTATGTAGATAGGGGCAAAATTGTTTGGTGAATTGGAAAGCGCGGGGTTAAAATTTCACCTCACAACATAGCCTGTGACGCTCTCGGGGTCCAGACGTGTGACTGTGCAAAATTTTGTGGCTGTAGCTGCGATGGTGCAGATGCCAATCCCGGACATAAGCGGTCACACACAACCCATATGACGGACATTTTTTGAGAGACAGGGAGATCCGAAATAAAGTCCATGGAAATGTGCGTCCAAGGCCTCTTCGGGATAGGCAAAGGTGACAACAATCCACTGGCCCGAGAACAGCAAGGCTTAGCCCGAGTGCAAACTCCACAAGACTGCACGAAAGAATGCACATCCCTCGACAAGGAAGGCCACCAAAAAGACCTGGCCACCAAGTCTCTAGTACCAAATATTCCAGGATGACCTGCCAACACAGAAGAATGGACCTCGGAGATGACTCTACTGGTCCCATTATCCGGAACAAACAGTCTTTCCAGTGGACAACGATCAGGTTTATCCGCCTGAAACTCCTGCAAATCACGTCGCAAGTCTGGGGAGACAGCCGACAAAATCACCCCATCCCTAAGGATACCAGTGGGCTCAGAATTTCCAGGGGAGTCAGGCACAAAACTCCTAGAAAGAGCATCCGCCTTCACATTCTTTGAACCTGGCAGGTATGAAACCACAAAATTGAAACGGGAGAAAAACAGTGACCAACGAGCCTGTCTAGGATTCAGACGCTTGGCAGACTCAAGGTACATCAGATTTTTGTGATCAGTCAAGACCACCACACGATGTCTAGCACCCTCAAGCCAATGACGCCACTCCTCAAATGCCCACTTCATGGCCAAAAGCTCCCGATTACCAACATCATAATTCCGTTCAGCGGGCGAAAATTTTCGAGAAAAGAACGCACATGGCTTCATCACTGAGCCATCGAAGCTTCTCTGTGACAAAACCGCCCCCGCTCCGATCTCGGAAGCATCAACCTCAACCTGAAAAGGAAGCGACGTATCTGGCTGACGCAACACAGGAGCAGAAGAAAACCGGCGCTTAAGTTCCTGAAAGGCCTCCACAGCCGCAGGAGACCAATCAGTAACATCAGCACCCTTCTTAGTCAAATCCGTCAAAGGCTTAACAACACTAGAAAAATTAGTTATGAAGCGACGATAAAAATTAGCAAAGCCCAAGAACTTCTGTAGACTCTTAAGAGATGTAGGCTGCGTCCAGTCACAAATAGCCTGAACCTTGACGGGATCCATCTCAATAGTAGAAGGGGAAAAAATATACCCCAAAAAAGAAATCTTCTGGACTCCAAAGAGACATTTAGAACCCTTTACAAACAAAGAATTGGCCCGCAGGACCTGAAACACCTTCCTGACCTGCTGAACATGAGACTCCCAGTCATCAGAAAAAAACAAAACATCATCCATTTACACGATAATAAATTTATCCAGATATTCACGGAAAATATCGTGCATAAAAGACTGGAAGACAGAAGGAGCATTAGAAAGTCCAAAAGGCATCACCAAATACTCGAAATGGCCCTCAGGCGTATTAAATGCGGTTTTCCACTCATCACCCTGCCTTATCCGCACAAGATTATACGCACCCCGAAGATCAATCTTAGTGAACCATTTAGCCCCCTTAATGCGAGCGAACAAATCAGTCAACAATGGCAAAGGATACTGATATTTGACTGTAATCTTATTCAAAAGACGATAATCTATGCAAGGCCTCAAGGAACCATCTTTTTTGGCCACGAAAAAAAAACCTGCTCCCAAAGGGGACGAAGATGGACGGATATGTCCCTTTTCCAAAGACTCCTTAACATAATTCCGCATAGCAGTATGCTCTGGCACTGACAGATTGAACAAACGACCTTTAGGGAATTTACTGCCAGGAATCAAATCTATAGCACAATCGCAATCCCTGTGAGGAGGAAGCGAACTGAGCTTAGGCTCCTCAAAAACCTCCCGATAATCAGACAAAAATACCGGAACCTCAGAAGGAGTAGATGAAGCGATAGAAATCGGAGATGCATCATCATGAACCCCCTGACATCCCCAGCTTAACACAGACATTGTTTTCCAGTCCAGGACTGGGTTATGAGTTTGTAACCATGGCAGACCAAGCACTAAGACATCATGTAAATTATACAGTACCAGGAAGCGAATCACCTCCTGATGAACGGGAGTCATACGCATGGTCACTTGTGTCCAGTACTGAGGTTTATTCATAGCCAAAGGTGTAGAGTCAATTCCTTTCAAAGGAATATGAACTTTCAGAGGTTCCAGACTAAACCCACAGCGATTGGCAAATGACCAATCCATAGGACTCAGGGCAGCGCCTGAATCCACATAGGCATCGACGGAAATGGATGATAATGAACAAATCAGAGTCACAGACAGAATGAACTTAGACTGTAAAGTACCAATGGCAACAGACTTATCAACCTTTTTTGTGCGTTTAGAGCATGCTGATATAACATGAGCTGAATCACCACAATAAAAACACAATCCATTTTTCCGCCTATAATTTTGCCGTTCACTTCTGGACTGAATTCTATCACATTGCATTATCTCAGGTGCCTGTTCAGAAGACACCGCCAAATGGTGCACAGGTTTGCGCTCCCGTAAACGCCGATCAATCTGAATAGCCATAGTCATGGACTCATTCAGACCTGTAGGCGCCGGGAACCCCACCATAACATCTTTAATGGCCTCAGAAAGGCCATCTCTGAATTTTGCAGCCAGAGCGCACTCATTCCACTGAGTAAGCACCGACCATTTCCGAAATTTCTGACAATATATTTCTGCTTCATCTTGCCCCTGAGAGAGAGCCAATAAAGCTTTTTCAGCCTGAATCTCTAGGTTAGGTTCCTCATAGAGCAAACCCAATGCCAGAAAAAACGCATCCACATTGAGCAACGCAGGATCCCCTGGTGCCAATGCAAATGCCCAATTCTGAGGGTCACCCCGCAGGAAAGATATAACAATCTTGACCTGCTGAGCAGGGTCTCCAGAGGAGCGAGATTTCAAGGAAAGAAACAACTTGCAATTGTTCCTAAAATTCAGAAAACTAGATCTATCTCCAGAAAAAAACTCTGGGATAGGAATTCTAGGTTCAGACATAGGCGTATGTACAACAAAATCTTGTATATTTTGAACCTTAGCAGCAAGATTATTCAGGCTGGAAGCCAAACTCTGGACGTCCATGATAAACAGCTGAGGTCAGAGCCATTCAAGGATTAAGAGGAGGAAAGAAGCAGCCAAGCTGCAATTAAGGCTAGGCAGCAAACACTGAGGAGGGGGAAAAAAAAAAAAAAAACTTCCTCAGACTACCTTTCCTCCTACTTCAGCCAAAACGATGACCAATTTTTTTTTGGCCGGCTATACTGTCATGATCCCAATGGCAGGGGATCAAAAAAGGACAAGCACAAAAACAAAACAAGCTCTAGGGTGATGGAACCTGAGCTGACCGCGATCCTGAACCTAAACACACAACTAGCAGTAGCCGGGGAACGTGCCTACGATGATTCCTAGACGTCTCGCGCCAGCCGAAGGATTAACTTCCCCTATTAGAAGAAACACAGACCTCACTTGCCTCCAGAGAAACACCCCACAGAAATAGCAGCCCCCCACATGTAATAACGGTGAAATGAGAGGAAAGCACATACGTAGTTATGAAAATAGAATCAGCAAAAATGAGGCCCGCTAAAGCTAGATAGCAGAGGATACAAAAGTGAACTGCGCGGTCAGCGAAAAACCCTTCAAAAAACCATCCTGAAATTACTTGAACTCATGTGCCAACTCATGGAACATGAGGAGTAATTTCAGCCCACTAGAGCAACCAGCAGCAAGGAATCACATATCTGCAAGCTGGACTAAGACAAAAATAAAGCAAAACGTGGAACAGGAAAATCAAAACTTAGCTTGTCCTGAAGATAACAGACGCAGGGAGCAGAGGTAAAAAGACACGCTGATTACATTGATAGCCGGCGAGGAAATGACAAAAAAGCCAGGTTAAATAGGAAACTCCCATAACCTGATGGAACAGGTGGACACCAGAGACCGCAGAGAACACAAGTCACCCAGTACCATCAGTAACCACCAGAGGGAGCCCAAAAACAGAACTCACAACAGACATCATCCAAACCACACAATTATTTTTTATTTAATGGCTCTTATTATTTACAGCATAGGGGAGTGTGGCACCCCAGGAGTCCGGATGCCACAATGGTATTGTCTTCCTCATGGGGGAGGTGATATCATGCCTGGAAACAAGGAGGGATCCCTTAATCAGGTAACACTGACATGCAACACCGTCCTGACTCCAGACCAGAAGGGGGAGCTTTAAACCCGGTTTCAGGGGAACTTCCTGATAAATTCTGGCCTGGGGGAGGGGGTTAGACAGTCTGTTAGGGACAGTGAGAGGAGAGGAGGCAAAGGAGAGGTGCCTGGGGTCTGGGGCTGCGAGTGGGCTCACCCCAGAGGAAGGCGCCAAGAGACCGGACACCAGGGTCCGTGGTGGTGTGGGAATTGCAAACCCAGCCACTAAACCCGGAGGGCAGGAGATTGCAAGTCTCCTGTACAGGGGCGGACTGGGCCAAGAATGCATTTGCCCCCCGGGCTGGTGCCTAAGCCACTGCACAGGGCCGCTGGAGGACCTGTGATGAGCAGGAACAGGAGGGCGGGACACGCAGCGTGCACCTGTGGCTGGAGCCATGGCTGGCTTCAGTAATGTGCACACTGCGGTGAGGGGGGCAGCTCCTGGCACACAAGAAGAGGAGGAGTCTGCGTTGCTTTCACAGTGATCGCACGCAGCTTCCTCCTCTTCTGTGTGCAGATCTGTCTCCGAAGTCTGCTCAGCCACGCCTGGAGGGGGAGGAGCTACAGCGTGCAGACTAGAGCAGCAGCACAGGACGGCAGGACATAGACAAGATGAGAGGAAGGCTGCCCTCTGTCCAGCACAGTGCACACTCCAGGAAACCTCTCCAGTTACCCATCTCAACGCTTGCTGTGTTAAGTGGCTGGGAGAGGGGGGAATTTAACAAATCAAACATGGCAGGTCAGAATATGTGTGTTTTCCTGAGCGTGTGTGTGTTTTCCTGAGTGTGTGTTTTCCTGAGCATGTGTGTGTTTTCCTGAGCGTGTGTGTGTTTTCCTGAGCATGTGTGTGTTTTCCTGAGAGTGTATGTGTGTGTTTTCCTGAGTGTGTGTTTTCGTGTGTGTGTTTTCCCGAGTGTGTTTTCCTGAGTGTGTGGGTGTGTGTAGGTATGTGTGTGTGTTTTCCTGAGTGTGTGGGTGCGTGTGTTTCCCTGAGTGTGTGTTTTTTCCTTAGTGTGTGGGTGGGGGTGTGTACGTGTGTATTTTCCAGAGTGGGTGTGCGTGTGTGCCCGCACGGCAGTAGCTAAAGCCGCCAGCCAATCAGAGGCTGGCAGCTGACATTAGCGCGCACGTCACCGGCGTATGACATCATTGTTATTCACCGGTGAGTCCGTGCTGAAATGCCAGGGATGGACGTTGGCGCTGGACCATGGCCAGGTAAGGAGAAAGGTGTTTTTTTATTTTTATTGAATGCGGCAAGCTCGGGGCAGAATGGAGACACAGGGGCAGGAATGGAACCAACACGGGACGGGATGGAGACACGGGGACAGGATGGGACACAGGGACAGGATGGGACACAGGGGCAGGAATGGAAACAACACGGGGCAGGAATGGAAACAACACAGGGGACAGGAATGGAAATAACAGGGGGCAGGAATGGAAAAAACACAAGGGGCAGGAATGGAAAAAACACAGGGGCAGAATGGAGACACAAGGGGCAGGAATTGAAACAACACAGGGGGCAGGAATGGAAACAACACAGGGGGGCAGTAATGGAAATAACACAGGGAGCAGGAATGGAAACACAGGGGGCAGGAATGGAAACAACACAGGGGGCAGGATGGAGACACAAGGGGCAGTATGTGAGACACGGGGGCAGGAATGGAAACAACATGGGGCAGGAATGGAAACAACACAGGGGGCAGGAATGGAAACAACACAGGGGGCAGGAATGGAAACAACACAGGGGGCAGGAATGGAAACAACACAGGGGGCAGGAATGGAAACAACACATGGGGCAGGAATGGAAACAACACTGGGGGCAGCAATGGAAACAACATGGGGGGCAGGAATGGAAACAACACATGGGGCAGGAATGGAAACAACACAGGGGCAGGAATGGAAACAGGGGGCAGAATAAAGACACAGGGGGCAGTATGTGAGACACAGGGGGCAGGAATGGAAACAACACAGAGGGCAGAATGTGAGACATGGGGTCAGAGTGTGAGACACGGGGCAGGATGGAGGCAGATGGGGAAGGATCATGGTGCAGGATGGAGACACATGGTGCAGGATCATGGGCAGAGGCGTAGCTAGAGCTTTTGCCGCCCGGGGCTGTTCCCGAGTTTGGCGCCCCCCCCCTCGCCCGGCTCAATACACACAAAGGTTACCAAAAATGGTTTTCCTGTTTTGTAGAACTTAAACTGGGCCTAATGGTGTCACCCCCACATGCCAAACCTGTGACTTAATACCACCACACCATGACCAGACCACATAGTGACCGAATAATACTACATACAAGGGACAAATACCACCGCACCATTTCCAGACCACATATTACCACCACATAGTGACTGAATACTACAATACTGATCAGTAATAAAAAAAAAAAACACAATACTATCACCATTAGTGCCAGTATTCACAGGAGATCTGTACTTAGTATGCAGTGTCTGTGTAGAGGTAATACAGAGATCACTGGTGGTATTATACACAGGAACTCTGTATATAATGTATAGATAATACAGTGATCACTGGTGACATTGTACACAGGACCGCTGTATATAGTATACAGTGTATAGTGTCAGTGTATAGGTAACACTGACTCACCAGTGACGTCTCTAGGTGAAGTCCTTCATCTTTCATCCAGCACAGACCGCCATCATTCCTTCCAGCCAGGACTCGTTTCTGCAGGAAATAACACAGTTATCTCGAGCTCCGCTTGCAGAACACATTACTTAATTTTTCACAACTTCTACATTACACCACAAGAAGAAAAAAAGGTGACATAGTGTCACTCTGCACAGTAACAGGACCGCCCCCTCATTTAAAACAGTATACTCAAAAAATAAAATAAATACATCACTGCAGTAATAATATCCCTTAATTAGCCCCTATGGTAATAATATTGCCCACCCTGGCCCCGTTTATCTCATTCCTGGCTCCAGCCATATGTTCTCGCATCCTGCCCTCATGAGTATCCATTCTACCCCATATGATCTCCCCATCCTGCCCCACCAGCCTCCATCGTATCCGTCCTGCCCCATGATCCAATCCTGCCCCATGATCCAATCCTGCCCCGTGTCTCCAATTATGCCCAGTATCTACATTCTGCCCATGCCTCAAGTCCTGCCCCCAGTATGTCCAGCATATTACCCCCATGTTGTCCAGCATTGCCCCAGTGTGTCCAGCATATTACCCCCAGTGTGTCCAGCAATCTGCCCCAGTGTCCAGCATTGCCCCAGTGTGTCCAGAAATCTGCCCCAGGGTCTCCAGCATTGCCCCAGTGTGCACAGCAATCTGCCCCAGTGTGCACAGCAATCTGCCCCAGTGTGCACAGCAATCTGCCCCAGTGTGCACAGCAATCTGCCACAGTGTGCACAGCAATCTGCCACAGTGTGCACAGCAATCTGCCACAGTGTCCAGCATTGCCCCAGCGTGTCCAGCAATCTGCCCCAGTGTCCAGTATTGCCCCAGTGTCCAGAAATCTGCCCCAGGGTCTCCAGCATTGCCCCAGTATATCCAGAAATCTGCCCCAGTGTGTCCAGAGATCTGCCCCAGGGTCTCCAGCAATGCCTCAATGTGTCCAGAAATCTGCCCCAGGGTCTCCAGTATTGCCCCAGTGTGTCCAGCATTGCCCCAGTGTGTCCAGCATTGCCCCCAGTGTGTCCAGCAATCTGCCCCAGTGTCCAGCAATCTGCCCCAGTGTCCAGCATTGCCCCAGTGTGTCCAGAAATCTGCCCCAGGGTCTCCAGCATTGCCCCCAGTGTGTCCAGCATTGCCCCCAGTGTGCACAGCAATCTGCCCCAGTGTGCACAGCAATCTGCCCCAGAGTGCACAGCAATCTGCCCCAGAGTGCACAGCAATCTGCCCCAGCGTGCACAGCAATCTGCCCCAGCGTGCACAACAATCTGCCACAGTGTGCACAGCAATCTGCCACAGTGTGCACAGCAATCTGCCCCAGTGTGCACAGCAATCTGCCACAGTGTGCACAGCAATCTGCCACAGTGTGCACAGCAATCTGCCACAGTGTCCAGCATTGCCCCAGCATGTCCAGCAATCTGCCCCAGTGTCCAGTATTGCCCCAGTGTCCAGAAATCTGCCCCAGGGTCTCCAGCATTGCCCCAGTATATCCAGAAATCTGCCCCAGTGTGTCCAGAAATCTGCCCCAGGGTCTCCAGCAATGCCTCAATGTGTCCAGAAATCTGCCCCAGGGTCTCCAGTATTGCCCCAGTGTGTCCAGCATTGCCCCAGTGTGTCCAGCATTGCCCCCAGTGTGTCCAGCAATCTGCCCCAGTGTCCAGCAATCTGCCCCAGTGTCCAGCATTGCCCCAGTGTGTCCAGAAATCTGCCCCAGGGTCTCCAGCATTGCCCCCAGTGTGTCCAGCATTGCCCCCAGTGTGCACAGCAATCTGCCCCATTGTGCACAGCAATCTGCCCCAGAGTGCACAGCAATCTGCCCGAGTGCACAGCAATCTGCCCCAGCGTGCACAGCAATCTGCCCCAGCGTGCACAGCAATCTGCCCCAGCGTGCACAGCAATCTGCCCCAGCATGCACAGCAATCTGCCCCAGTGTCCAGAAATCTGCCCCAGGGTCTCCAGCATTGCCCCAGTATGTCCAGAAATCTGCCCCAGTGTGTCCAGAAGTCTGCCCCAGGGTCTCCAGCATTGCCTCAATGTGTCCAGAAATCTGCCCCAGGGTCTCCAGTATTGCCCCAGTGTGTCCAGCAATCTGCCCCATGGTCTCCTGTATTGCCCCAGTGTGTCCAGCATTCTGCCCCATGGTCTTCAGTATTGCCCCAGTGTGTCCAGCATTCTGCCCCATGGTCTTCAGTATTGCCCCAGTGTGTCCAGCAATCTGCCCCATGGTCTCCAGTATTGCCCCAGTGTGTCCAGCATTCTGCCCCATGGTCTTCAGTATTGCCCCAGTGTGTCCAGCATTCTGCCCCATGGTCTCCTGTATTGCCCTAGTGTGTCCAGCATTCTGCCCCATGGTCTCCAGTATTGCCCCAGTGTGTCCAGCAATCTGCCCCATGGTCTCCAGTATTGCCCAGGTGTGTCCAGCAATCTGCCCCATGGTCTCCAGTATTGCCCCAGTGTCTCCAGCATTGCCCCCAGAGTCAGACATAAAGAAAAAAAAATCCTCACCTCTCCCGTTCCTAGTTAAGGTCCGGTGCAGCCAGTCAGCGTCTCTCCGGCTCTGCAGCGCTCAGGACAGAGAGGCTGAGCGGCGCGCACAGTGATGACGTCGTCGCGCCCTCTGCCCTGAGACGTCGCAGAGTCAGAGGGCGGTGAAGACGCTGCAGCTGCCGCAGGAACCAGGAGAGGTGAGTATTAGAGCGGGGGCCGGGGGTGGGGGGAGCCTGGTCTTGGCGGCGGACGGCGCCGCCCGAAGATTTAAAGTGACCGCGTCTTTTTTTTTTTTTTTTTTCCTCCTCCTGCAGCGCTGGCCGCCTCCCGCATTGTGCCGCCCGGGGCGGCCCGCCCCCCCCGCACCCCCTCTTCCTACGCCACTGATCATGGGGCACGATGGATACGAGACAGATGGGGTGGTAGGATCATGGGACAGATGGGGCAGGATCATGGGACAGATGGGGCAGGATGCGGAGATCATATGTGGGCAGAATGGATCCTCATGAGTGCAGAATGGGAGAACATATGGCTGGAGCCAGGAATGAGATACATGGGGCCAGGATGGGGATATTATTACCATGGGGCTAATTAAGGGATAATATTACTGCAGTGATGTATTTATTTTATTTTTTGAGGATACTGTTTTAAATGGGGGGGTGGTCCTGTTACTGTGCAAAGCGATATTATGTCGTCTTTTTTTCTTCATCTGGTGCAGTGTGGAAGTTGGGAAAAAATTAGGTAATGTGTTCTGCAAGCGGAACTCTAGATAACTGTGTTATTTCCTGCAGAGACCCGTCCTGACTGGAAGACGTGATTGTGGTCTGTGCTGGTTGAAGATGAAAAGTGAAGCTGATGAGTTTCAGATACCAGAATGTACTGTGTTGTCAAAACAGAAGAGGAGGAGTGTGACTCTAATGGTGTGGAGTGTGAGAACAGAAAGGATGTCGATGAGGTTGTAGATCTCACTTGGTGTGAACCCAGAAGTAAACAGCTGAGTAGCTCAGCAGAGGAGGTTGAGGAGGAAGATGAGGAGGTTACTTTGCGGCTTCCCACAGAGACACGAAGTGATGCAACCACAACAAGCATTGCATCCTCAGCCCCAACTCTGGCTGTGGCCAGCACGCGTCACGAGTGTGCAGTTCACAGGGGCGTCAAGGGCTGCCTAGCCTGGGCCTTTTTTGAGACCGCAAAGGATGACACAACACATTACCTGTCAAATTTGCGAAAAAAATCAATAAATGCAAACATTGCAATGATTTGACAACTACATGCATGAGCCAGCACATGTGTAATCAACATGCCTTAGTCTTGGAATCTAACTGAGCTAAAATGCAGACTATTGGGCCTCGCCAACCACCATCCATTCCATCAACCCCATCTGCTGCTTCTTTCTCATCCTTCACCATGCCAAGTCTTCTCACACAGGTCTCTGGTCACAGAAACTACACTTGTTTACCCCATACAGTCGGGGTGAGTGAGAGCCTATCAGTACTAGTAGTGATGAGCGAGTATACTTGTTGTTCGGGTTTTCTTGAGCACGCTCGGGTGACCTCCGAGTATTTGTCATTGCTCGGAGATATAGTTTTAATCGCCTCGGATGCATGATTTTCGGCTTCCAGATACGCTGAATACATGTGGGAATTCCCTAAAAAACAGGTATTCCTCACATGTATTCAGCATATCTGGAACTCACAGTTCAGCAGTTAGGCCTGTTCTCCGTACTCCACCGTCTCTCAGCCCAGCATCCAGCCTTCGATCCCGCAGTTGTGGTCACGTAAAAGAATGTTTCCTCCTACACATGCCAAAGCTAAGAGCTTGAACTCCGCCATCTCCCATCTGTTAGCCACGGAAATACTGCCTTTCAGCCTGGTGGATACAGATGGTTTCAGAAAGTTGATGACCATCGCAGTCCCCCAGTACCAGTTGCCCAGTCACCATTACTTCTCTAAGAAAGCAGTGCCTGCGCTACACCATCATGTCACCGACAAAATCACCTGTTCCCTTAAAAAAAATCTATGTCTGCCAGGATGCATTTCACCACTGACACCTGGATGACGAAACATGGGCAGGGGCATTACATCTCACTGACTGGGCACTTGGTGAGTGGTGGATGTGGGGGCAGGCGGTCAAGGGGCTGCTCCACAAGCCTTGGAATCCCCAAGACTTGCAGGACAAACATCTGTATCTAACACTTCCTCCACTGCTTCTGGCTCCTCCACCTCCTCTAGGGTCTCCACCTGTGCCCTCAACCTCTCCCTTTATCTGGCACGAATTCCAACAGTGCAGATAGAATCCCTCCCACCTCCATACTGCACAGCCATGGCTCAACGCAATCAGGCAGTGTGGGAATCACAGCTCAAGAGTTGTGGACAGCTATACAGGCCGAGTTAGAGCAATGGCTGTCTCCACAGAACCTGGAGCCAGGGAAGGCTGTGTGCAGTTTTTTATTAAACTTCCAAAAATGTCTACATTTCTTTTTTTCACTTCTTTTTTTCAGTCAAGATGGGGTGCAGAGTGTACATTAATGTGAAAAAATATAAATAAATATATATATAATAAATATAGACACCTCGGACACTGAGAGACCAGAGACTTCTGGGAGAGGGGCACATACTGTACGAGTGGGGGGCAAGCATATAGACAACAAAGATGGCAACACCCAAGAGGAAAACATGGAAGGAGGGGGAGAGGTGGATTCAGGAATGGAGAGGGAATGTCAAAAACATCCTTCCCCACACCAAGAGATACATCGGGACCAGCCTCCTCCTCTTCATCATCATCTTTTTTAGAACAAGGAATGAAAACGGGTTATTTCCTCAGAACAGAGCCCAATTAGACAGAGGGCAAATAATTAATTTGTCCACTCATACCCTCTCGAGGGATGAATACTGTGTTCTACAGAGGGGACTGAATTTTGTGCCTACTAACGGCTACAATTGTTTTGGATGGGTCAAGGATTTGAACCTCTTCTGTAGGAAATTAAAATGGAAAAATTTTTTTATGCATAATGACAGGGAGGAATGCTTTCAACAGGGGCTCCAGGAGGAGGACTTGGTGGGCTTTCAAGCTCTAGTAGGACTCCTTAGTGAAAATGAACAGGGAATAGACACAGGCAAGGGTCCCTTCACCACCTTTAAAAATAAGAGTGTTAAAATGCCACCACAGGGAGAGACTAACAACATTGATATATTTTTACAATTAGTTGAAAGGGACCTTAGGAAAATCAAAAGTCGTGACCCTAATATGGATTATAATCTAACAGAAGGGGAAAGATTGGCACTGGAAACACTAAAAGGTAATGACCAGTTAATAATCAAATCATCCGATAAGGGTGGCAACCTGGTCATTATGGACCATCAGGTATACTGTGATATGTGCTATAACATCCTCCAAGACAACACATACGAGGTCTTGAGATCTGACCTGGCAGGGGTCTACAAAGGAAAATTAAGAGATTCTTGATGGAGCCCTTGAAAAAAGCCTTATATCAAAGATTGAATTTGAATTCTTGCTTCCCAAATTTCCCCTACAGGCTACCTTCTATACGTTACCCAAGATACACAAAGGTCTGAGACTGTTGTGAATTCCGTTCTGGAAGCTCCCTCCTGTGGTTGCTAATGGTATTTTTGTGAGTTCTGCCCTTGGGCTCCCTCTGGTGGTTTCGAGTGGAACTGCTGCTCTTTTAGGTAGCTGTAGCAGCTGCCTTCACTAATCGCCTTGCCTTGGTTTGTTATTTAAACCTGCTCTGGGCTTTAGTCCACGCCTGCTGTCAATGTTCTTGGTTGGATTTGGTTCTCTCCTTGGAATTTTTATATGGCCAGTCCTTGTCTGCAAAAGATAAGTTTTTGCTTGTTTTTGTTTGTCCATTCGTTTGGACTCTATTGTTTTGCAAATATGTTTCTTTTTGTCCAGCTTGTCACTATGTTTTATTCAGGCTAGCTGGAAGCTCTCGGAAAGCAGATTTGCCCCTCCACACCGTGAGTCGGTGTGGAGTTTATTTTTGTAATCTCTGCGTGGATTTTGTAGTTTTTTATACTGACCGCACAGTATCCTTTTCTCTCTGTCTATCTAGTTTAGTTTTGGCCTCCTTTGCTGAATTCTGATTTCATTTCCATGTTCGTCATTTCCCTCTCCATTCACAGTCAATATTTGTGGGGGCTATCTTTCCTTCTGGGGGTTTTCTCTGAGGCAAGATAGCTTTCTATTTCCTTCTTTAGGGGTAGCTATTTCTTAGGCTGTGAAGAGGTGTCTAGGGAGAGTCAGGAACATCCCACGGCTATTTCTAGTGTTGTTGTTAGGATTAGGGACTGCGGTCAGTAGAGATACCACCTTCTCAGAGCTCGCTCCATGTTGCGTTTTAGCCACCAGGCCATCTCAGTGTGGCCTCTTAACCACCAGGTCATAACATGAGCCCTCTAAAGGGACGACCTTTTGTGTCCAGTGTTGGCTCCCTGACACAGAATTGTGGTCTGTACCTTGAGGAAATTCTCCGACCACTTGTTGCATCCATCCCCTCATATTTGAGGGATACGACAGATCTGCTACAGAAAATAGAAGGCCTACAGATAGACAAAGGCTCTTGGCTGGCATCAATTGATGTTGAGGCGTTATATAGCAGTATACCACGTGATGCAGGTATTAGGGGGGTTCAACATTACCTCAAACAAAGGTCAGTAGCCTGTAGGGACCATAATGAATTTGTGGTGTCTCTATTAAATTTTGTCCTGACTCACAACACGTTCAAGTTTAATGGCAAACACTACCACCAGCTAAGGGGCACTGCGATGGGGTGTCCATATGCCCCATCGTGTGCAAATTTGTTCCTGGGCTGGTGGGAAGAAACAGTGGTGTTTGGTGACGTCACCAAATGGTGGCATGAATTTTTAGCCATATGGCCCAGATTCATTGATGATGTTTTCGCAATCTGGACGGGTACTAAGGATCAGTTCACAACATTTATTGCAGAGCTAAATGTCAATACCATCAGTCTGAGGTTTACCTCAGAAATTCATGGGGATGAATTAGCATTCCTAGATGTCAAGGTTAAGAAGGAACTAAACGGTGGCCAAGCGACGAGCATCTACCGTAAAGCCACCAGCACCAACAACCTCTTAAACTGGAATAGTCATCACCCCATTTCCCTGAAGAAGGGGATTCCAAAGGGCCAGTTTTTGAGGCTTAGGAGAAACTGTTCAGACACTAGAATGTTTCATAGCCAAACTAGTGATATGCTCAATAAGTTTAGGGAAAAGGGCTATCCGACACATGTGCAGGGCAGCACGGTGGCGCAGTGGTTAGCACAGCAGCCTTGCAGCGCTGGAGTCCTGGGTTCAAGCCCCACAAAGGACAACATCTGCAAAGAGTTTGTATGTTCTCTCCGTGTTTGCGTGAGTTTCCTCCGGGTACTCCGGTTTCCTCCCACATTCCAAAGACATACTGATAGGGAATTTAGATTGTGAGCCCCAACGGGGACAGCGACGATAATGTGTACAACCTGTAAAGTGCTGCGGAATATGTTAGCGTTATATAAAAATAAAGATTATTATTATTATTATGTGTTGAATGCAGCGTATAAGACAGCGACAAACAAAGACAGACAACAGCTACTGCACAAACAGGTTATCCCAGTAGGCAAAACAAATGAGACTATGAGGATCATAGGGACCTTTGACCATCAACATCATAGGGTGAGGAAAGCCATAAACAAGCATTGGGATATCCTTAAAATGGACCCAGATCTTAGAGACATACTGGGCACACACCCTGACATCACCTATAGAAAAGGGAGGTCATTGAAACACTCTCTAGTACATAGTCACTACATGAAGCCAGCAGTGGAGGGCACGTGGCTAGACAGGAGGCCTTGTGGCTTCTACCGTAGCGGGGGGTGCAAAATGTGTAAGTGGATGAAACCCAACTTTGTGAGCTCCTCTACAGAAAGGATTTTCTATCAAAGAGATTTCTCCAACTGTAAATCGACAGGAGTTGTCTATATGGCTACATGCCCATGCCCAAAGGACTATATTGGGAAGACAAAGGGAGAGTTCCACAGGAGGGTAGGCGAACATCTGGGTGACATCAGGAACAACAGAGACACCACACTGGCCAGACATATGAGAACCCAACTTCCGAGTGACATCATGAATATTTTATTTACTATCATTGAAGTGGTGAGACCCAAGGGGGGGAAATTTGCATAGGACCATTTTACAAAGAGAGTGTGAATGGACATTCAGATTGGACACAATGACACCAAGGGGATTATATGAACAGCAGTCTTTTGCATGTTTTCTATAGGTTCAAGACCCTGTGCGACCCCCCATGTATATATAGAAAGGTTTGATGGAAGAAGATTATTTATTCATATTAGAATTCTGGCTTTTTTACTGTAGACACTCCCTCTTCTATGGGGGGCTAAACACAGATTAGTGTGTGAAATATGGAAATAGAAATCCTCAGTTATCAGGAACTGTGGTTTGAGAGCACTATAGGATAAATATATGACTTGATGGACTGACAGGTCCTTATTATGCCCGACTTCTATCCATAGTCAATTGATCTGAAATCAAAAGTAGTCATTATCTTTGTCCATTACGGCTTATATATACATATAGAAGAGAAGGCTACATTCATTCATTGAGATGACTATAATAATTAGAACAAAGATTTGGCCATTAAAAAATCCCTGCGTGGAATTTTTGCCGTTTGAGCAGCCCCTGCAGTAGGAACAGGCCAAAAGATGACTCATACTGATGAGGCTGGAATGCAGATCGGTGCAAGTCCGCGCTCCATTTAACGCGTGCGCAGTGCATGAGAGCAGAGAGTAACATATGATGGTTTTTATCTTTGTCCATTGCGGCTTATACATATATATATAGAAGAGAAGGCTACATTTATTCATAGTTATTAAGGTTGAAGGAAGACTATAAGTCCATCTAGTTCAACCCATAGCCTAACCTAACATGCCCTAACATGTTGATCCAGAGGAAGGCAAAAAAAACCCATGTGGCAAAGAGTTCATCGTGATAACTATAATAATTAGAACAAAGATTTGGCAATTAAAAAATCCCTGTATGGAGTATTGGCCGTTTGAGCAGCCCTTGCAGCGAGAACAGGCCAAAAGGTGACTCATATCGATAAGGCCGGAAGGCAGATCTGGACAATTCTGCGCTCCCGTTAAGGCGTGCGCAGTACGTGATAACAGAGAGTGACATACGTTCTATGGGTATGCTTGCACATGATGATGAGTCAGCGTAGCCTTAAGCCCGCAGGGACTAGAGGCGAGCTCCACATAGGATTCCTTTATAAAGAATCATCTGCACAGGGTTATCAGGGATGTAAATGACTCATACTCATGAGGGTGGAACGCATATCTGGCATGAATGCGCTCCACTCGACGCGTGCGCAGTATGCCATTGGGTGGAGCGATACATGACCCATAGCAAGGATATATATATGCCACAGTGAGTCTGCGCAGCCCGCAGCTTATGGCACACAGGAATCAGTTGTGCGCTCCACCTGGAGCAGGCGCACTAGATTGCTGTGCCTGTCCTATGAGGTAGGAGGTAGACCGGACTTCCGGTCCAGAAACAGGAAGCATGGCGTGCTCGGTGCTCTGGCGGGCCTTTTTAAACTGAGGTAATACCATTGCGATTCATACTGATCACAGACCATCAAGACACATGGCATGATATCAGGCCTCCTGATGAGTCAGAGAGGTGAAACGCTTTGAGGCTAAACAGACATTAGGCGGACGGCACCTTACCTGGCGATGAGTATCATTTTCTCTTTGAATGTACCTACCTATGTGATTTAGTCCCCACAAAAAGTGATCAAGGGGATATCGGCTGTAGATGTAATGGTGGCACTGGAAGGGGATGGCGTTCAACTCTGTTGTGAGCTTTATGCTTGTTTGGAGTATGTATATATATGATATAGTCTGCAGATAATATATCAAAGGAATCTAGCAGCTGTGATCCTAATGGTGATAATATTGCATATTCCAGCTGGTAACTGAATAAGGTTACAAACTATATCATGGTCATATCTGGTGGTACAGGTGAACTGTCAATGCAGTAATCCACGAGAAAGGGATTGAATAAGTTTCCGTATAAATCATATATAGTGATTGTGCAAATTGCATTTGATTACCGTCAAAAGCCTATTAACATATTCTCTATTGTTTTTATTGCACGGTGTTGGGCATAGGCCTCCCTATTCATAGGTTTGATCTATGTCTAGATTATAGGGGTACCTTTAGTACATCTTTGTGTGGGCAGAGGGACCCAATTGGATCGTTAGGGTTAATTTAGGGACCCTAGGGCCATCCGCCGCCGAGCGGGGGTGCCAAACTCGTATCTCCTAGGGCGCCAATCCCCGCAGACAGGTAGACACCAGTATAGGAATCATGCAGGGAATGTCCATCCCCACACTAGTTTTTTCACGGTTTGTTCTGTTTTGAGTGGTGTAGCCACAGGTTGGTGGCATTTTAATAAGACTCAATAAAATAGTTTTTTTTGGGGGGGTACTATATGATTTCCTCCAAATTACTACCCTACTATATATACTTGAACTGGTCAGAGTTCATATTTTGAATCGGCACTTTCAATTTAGTATAAATCACGTTTTTCTCTCTATAGCAAAATCATTATTGTGCAGTGATATACAGTATTTATATAATATAGAACTTTTGAGAAATAGTAATTACATTATTACATATATACAACAACTATGGACATAACCATAGCAACCAGGACAAATACAGCTCTAGCAAAAATTAAGAGACCACTGCAAAATTTTCAGTTTGTCTGATTTTTCTCTTTATAGGTACAGTGGGGCAAAAAAGTATTTAGTCAGTCAGCAATAGTGCAAGTTCCACCACTTAAAAAGATGAGAGACGTCTGTAATTTACATCATAGGTAGACCTCAACTATGGGAGACAAACTGAGAAAAAAAAATCCAGAAAATCACATTGTCTGTTTTTTTAACAATTTATTTGCATATTATGGTGGAAAATAAGTATTTGGTCAGAAACAAAATTTCATCTCAATACTTTGTAATATATCCTTTGTTGGCAATGACAGAGGTCAAACGTTTTCTGTAAGTCTTCACAAGGTTGCCACACACTGTTGTTGGTATGTTGGCCCATTCCTCCATGCAGATCTCCTCTAGAGCAGTGATGTTTTTGGCTTTTCGCTTGGCAACACGGACTTTCAACTCCCTCCAAAGGTTTTCTATAGGGTTGAGATCTGGAGACTGACTAGGCCACTCCAGGACCTTGAAATGCTTCTTATGAAGCCACTCCTTCGTTGCCCTGGCAGTATGCTTTGGATCATTGTCATGTTGAAAGACCCAGCCACGTTTCATCTTCAATGCCCTTGCTGATGGAAGGAGGTTTGCACTCAAAATCTCACGATACATGGCCCCATTCATTCTTTCATGTACCCGGATCAGTCGTCCTGGCCCCTTTGCAGAGAAACAGCCCCAAAGCATGATGTTTCCACCACCATGCTTTACAGTAGGTATGGTGTTTGATGGATGCAACTCAGTATTCTTTTTCCTCCAAACACGACAAGTTGTGTTTCTACCAAACAGTTCCAGTTTGGTTTCATCAGACCATAGGACATTCTCCCAAAACTCCTCTGGATCATCCAAATGCTCTCTAGCAAACTTCAGACGGGCCCGGACATGTACTGGCTTAAGCAGTGGGACACGTCTGGCACTGCAGGATCTGAGTCCATGGTGGCGTAGTGTGTTACTTATGGTAGGCCTTGTTACATTGGTCCCAGCTCTCTGCAGTTCATTCACTAGGTCCCCCCGCGTGGTTCTGGGATTTTTGCTCACCGTTCTTGTGATCATTCTGACCCCATGGGGTGGGATTTTGCGTGGAGCCCCAGATCGAGGGAGATTATCAGTGGTCTTGTATGTCTTCCATTTTCTAATTATTGCTCCCACTGTTGATTTCTTCACTCCAAGCTGGTTGGCTATTGCAGATTCAGTCTTCCCAGCCTGGTGCAGGGCTACAATTTTGTTTCTGGTGTCCTTTGACAGCTCTTTGGTCTTCACCATAGTTGAGTTTGGAGTCAGACTGTTTGAGGGTGTGCACAGGTGTCTTTTTATACTGATAACAAGTTTAAACAGGTGCCATTACTACAGGTAATGAGTGGAGGAAAGAGGAGACTCTTAAAGAAGAAGTTGCAGGTCTGTGAGAGCCAGAAATCTTGATTGTTTGTTTCTGACCAAATACTTATTTTCCACCATAATATACAAAAAAATGATAAAAAAACAGACAATGTGATTTTCTGGATTTTTTTTTCTCAGTTTGTCTCCCATAGTTGAGGTCTACCTATGATGTAAATTACAGACGCCTCTCATCTTTTTAAGTGGTGGAACTTGCACTATTGCTGACTGACTAAATACTTTTTTGCCCCACTGTATATTTTTTGAGTAAAATGTAAATTATTCTTTTATTCTATAAAAACCACTGACAACATGTCTCTGAAGTTCCAAGCAATACATTTTGTATTTATTTTCTGAAAATGAGAAATGGTAAAAATAACAAAAAAATGCATTGCTTGCAGATCTCAAATAAAGCAAAAAAAAAAAAACAAGTTCATAATCATTTAGAGACAACAATGCTAATGGTTTAACTCGGGAAGAGTTCAGAAATCATTATTTTGTGGAATAACCATGATTTTTATTCACAGCTTTCATGCGTCTTGGCATGCTTTCCACCAGTCTTTTACACTGCTTTTGGGTGACCTTATGCCACTCCTGGTACAAAAATTTAAGCAATTCTTCTTTGTTTGATGGCTTGTAACTAACCATCTTCCTCTTGATTATATTCCAGAGGTTTTCAATCGGGTTCAGGTCTGGAGATTGGGCTGGCCATGACAGGGATTTGATGTGGTGGTCCTTCATCCACACCTTGATTGACCTAGCTGTGTGGCATGGCGCATTGTCCTGCTGGAAAAAACAGTCCTCAGAGTTGGGGAACATTGCCTGAGTAGAAGGAATCAACTGTTTTTCCACAAGAACCTTGTATGCGGGTTGATGCATACGTCCTTCGCAAAGATTATCCTGCCCAATTCCAGCCTTGCTGAAGCATCCCCAGATCATCACCGATCCTCCATCAAATGTCACAGTGGGTTCAAGACACTGTTGCTTGCACGCCTCTCCAGGTCTCCGTCTAACCATTAGACGACCAGGTGTTGGGCAAAGCTGAAAATTAGACTCATCAGAGAAGATTATTACCTTGCTCCAGTCCACTATGGACCAATCCTTATGGTCTTTGGCAAACTTCAGCCTGGCTCTTCTTTGCTTCTCATTGATGAAAGACTTTTTGACTTTGTTCTAGCTTTACATGACTTGAGTCCTGCCTCTATCAACCTGTTGGCTGCCATTTGCCATTCCTTTTGTAGGTCACTTGATGTCATCCTACGGTTGCTGAGTGACATTCGAATAAGATGACGATCATCCCGGTCAGTGGAGAGACGTTGTAACAACTCTGCTGGCATCACTGCATGGCCTCCCATCCCTCACACACCATCTTACTCACTGCTATAGGTCATTTTGTGATTTCTGTCTGTTGCCGGCTCCATATTCTGTGCCTCTGCGCTTTGCATGCTTCCTAGCTGTGTGCATAGGGGGGCCGCGCCAGAACTCTCAGACAGCATCAATAGTAAAAAATTGGTCACACTTGTCAAACACTGGAATGGAATGGCTGTCAGACATGTAGAGAAGCTGATTTTTATAAGGCCAGTCTCACACGTCCAGATAATTCCGGTACCGGAGTTATCCGTGTCCGTGTGCTCACGTGGCACATCAGTGTGGCACACGTGCGGCAGCCGTGTGCCACCCGTGTGCTGACTGAGGACCACACGGACCGTGCAGGAGACAGCGCTACAGTTAAGTGCTGTCCCCGGCTTTTGGTGCTGAAGCCGGCATTCATTCCTTCTCCCCAGCAGCATTCGCTGGAGAGGAGGAATGAAAAATCAATGTGTTTTTTGTTAAAAATAAAGCTTGGGGGTCATCTAATAGGGGTGGATGTTATGGACCTGGTGGTTAGGAGCACCCGGAATGACCTGATGGTTAAACTAACACAGGACAAGCTCTGGGAAGTGGGAGCTCTGCTGACCGCAACCCCTAATCCTATCACACACACTAGAAATAGCCGTGGAGCGTACCTAACTCTGCCTAGACGCCTCTTCACAGCCTAAGAGCTAACTAGCCCTAGAGATAGAAAATAAAGCCTACCTTGCCTCAGAGAAATTCCCCAAAGGAAAGGGCAGCCCCCCACAAATATTGACTGTGAGTTAAGATGAAAGTCACAAACACAGAAATGAAACAGGTTTCAGCAAAGGAGGCCAGACTTACTAAACAGACTGAGGATAGGAAAGGTATCTTTGCGGTCAGCACAAAAACTACAAAAAGACCACGCAGAGTGTGCAAAAAGACCCCCGCACCGACTCACGGTGCGGAGGTGCCACTCTGCATCCCAGAGCTTCCAGCTAGCAAGGCAAAATCATGATAGCAAGCTGGACAAGAAAACAATGAACAAAGAAATAACTAGCAGGGACTTAGCTTCTGCTGGAGTAGACAGGTCACCAGAAAGATCCAAGAGCTAACTGAACCAGTACAAGAACATTGACAGCTGGCATGGAGTAACGATCTGAGTGGAGTTAAATAGAGCAGCCAGCCAAAGAATAAACTAAGTCACCTGTGGAAGGAACCTCAGAACCAGCAGCTCCACTCACAGCCACCAGAGGGAGTCCATGGACAGAACTCGCCGAAGTACCATTCATGACCACAGGAGGGAGTTCGATAACAGAATTCACAACAGGTGGAGCCGCATATTCATTACTGTAATGAGCGGTACCACGTGACGTCCACACAGGACAAGCTGCGGCGCTGAGAGGAGGCACCGAGGGAGCTGGGTGAGTATTTCTCTGCTAGGGGTCGGGCACAAGGGGGGTGGGGAGGGGTGGGAGGTGACGCCAAACTTTAATTTAAACAAAAAAAACAAAAAAAATTAATCTTTCATTCCTTCTCTCCTGCGAGCGCTGCTTTCAGCCGAGCAGGACAGAAGGGATGAATGGTGGCTTCAGCAGCACACACAGGGGACAGTGCTTACTATATCGCTGTTCCGTGTGGTCCTCAGGCGGCACACGGATGGCAAAGGACAGCATCCGTGTGCGGTACGTATTTACACGGACCCATTGACTTTAATGGGTCCGTGTGATCCGTGCGCTCCCACAAACACTGACATGTCTCCGTGTTTTGCAAACGGACACACGGTCCGTGAAAACACGCTGACATGTGCAGAGACACATTTATTTTAATGTGTCTACGTGAGTCAGTGTCTCCGGTACGTGAGGAAACTGTCACCACACGTACCGGAGCCACTGACGTGTGAAACCAGCCTAAAACTGTACAGTGGTCTCTTTATTTTTGCCAGAGCTGTACATCCACTGTTACCTTGTTGCAAAGTCACAATATCAGATTTTTTATTGGAAGTTATTTTCTTTACTACATGAATAAGCGAAGTGTAGCAATGAAGTTGCATTACTTAACCAGAAATTTTTTTTTGTAATATCAGTCATAGCAAGTAAAAAGAAACAGTGAGACAGAAGTGTCAGAAGTGTAGACTAGTGGCCCTTTTAGAAGAAAAGGTGTGGGGTCTGGAAGAAAGAATAGCAACTTTGAAACTCATCAAAGAGAATGAAGACTTTCTAGACAGAACAGAAGCATCTCTACTGGTCACAGAAGGTGAAAAAAGTGTCAGAGAACCTCCAAAAGCAGATGAGTGGAAGCATGTGACCAAAAGAAGCAAGAAGAACATGGAGAAATCACCAACCACACAACTGAAGAACCGATATCAAATCTTTGCAGAGGATGAAGATGGCACACCTAAGGATGAAGCAATACCAGCAAGCAAAAAAGAAAAGGGCACACAGCAACAAGTGACAGCAAAAAGTACAGCCAAGAAGCAACGAAGAGTGGTGGTGGTGGGAGACTCACTACTGAGAGGCACAGAAGCAGCCATCTGCAGACCGGACATAACTGCAAGAGAAGTATGCTGCCTTCCAGGTGCGATGATCAAGGATGTGACCGATAGGATACCAAAGCTCTTCAGCTCCAAGGACGTCCACCCATTTCTTCTGATACATGTTGGCACCAATGACACGGCAAGGAAGGACCTACCGACAATCTGCAAAGACTTTGAAGAGTTGGGGAGGAAAGTAAAGGAACTGGATGCACAGGTAGTTTTTTCTTCTATCCTTCCAGTAGACGGGCATGGCACCAGGAGATGGAACAGGATCCTTGATGCAAACAACTGGCTAAGACGATGGTGCAGACAACAAGGATTCGGATTCCTGGACCACGGTGTGAATTACTTGTACGATGGACTCCTCGCCAGAGACGGACTCCACCTCAACAAACCTGGGAAACACACATTCGCCAGAAGACTCGCTACACTCATCAGGAGGGCGTTAAACTAGAAGAAGAGGGGACGGGAAGAAAAACATTAGACTTGAACAAAGAAGATCCAGGAAAACATACTCAGAAGGGAGGTAAGAACATTTCTAAAACAATCCACAGCGAGGAGATTGGAACAAAACAAAATCCTCTAAACTGCATGCTCGCAAACGCCAGAAGCCTGACAAACAAGATGGAAGAACTAGAAGCAGAAATATCTACAGGTAACTTTGACATAGTGGGAATAACCGAGACATGGTTAGATGAAAGCTATGACTGGGCAGTTAACTTACAGGGTTACAGTCTGTTTAGAAAGGATCGTAAAAATCGGAGAGGAGGAGGGGTTTGTCTCTATGTAAAGTCTTGTCTAAAGTCCACTTTAAGGGAGGATATTAGCGAAGGAAATGAGGATGTCGAGTCCATATGGGTCGAAATTCATGGAGGGAAAAATGGTAACAAAATTCTCATTGGAGTCTGTTACAAACCCCCAAATATAACAGAAACCATGGAAAGTCTACTTCTAAAGCAGATAGATGAAGCTGCAACCCATAATGAGGTCCTGGTTATGGGGGACTTTAACTACCCGGATATTAACTGGGAAACAGAAACCTGTGAAACCCATAAAGGCAACAGGTTTCTGCTAATAACCAAGAAAAATTATCTTTCACAATTGGTGCAGAATCCAACCAGAGGAGCAGCACTTTTAGACCTAATACTATCTAATAGACCTGACAGAATAACAAATCTGCAGGTGGTTGGGCATTTAGGAAATAGCAATA
Organism: Ranitomeya imitator; assembly: GCF_032444005.1. NCBI lineage: Eukaryota > Metazoa > Chordata > Amphibia > Anura > Dendrobatidae > Ranitomeya > Ranitomeya imitator. The sequence goes on along the minus strand of NC_091282.1, from coordinate 348,179,856 downwards.
GTAAAAAATAGTAAGAAATATCAATAGTAAAAGAATAAAAACTGAAAATGTAGGCCCCTTAAAAAATAGTGAGGAAATGGTTGTAGATGACGAGGAAAAAGCTAACATATTAAACACCTTCTTCTCCACGGTATTCACGGTGGAAAATGAAATGCTAGGTGAAATCCCAAGAAACAATGAAAACCCTATATTAAGGGTCACCAATCTAACCCAAGAAGAGGTGCGAAACCAGCTAAATAAGATTAAAATAGATAAATCTCCGGGTCCGGATGGCATACACCCACGAGTACTAAGAGAACTAAGTAATGTAATAGATAAACCATTATTTCTTATTTTTAGGGACTCTATAGCGACAGGGTCTGTTCCGCAGGATTGGCGCATAGCAAATGTGGTGCCAATATTCAAAAAGGGCTCTAAAAGTGAACCTGGAAATTATAGGCCAGTAAGTCTAACCTCTATTGTTGGTAAAATATTTGAAGGGTTTCTGAGGGATGTTATTCTGGATTACCTCAATGAGAATAACTGTTTAACTCCATATCAGCATGGGTTTATGAGAAATCGCTCCTGTCAAACCAATCTAATCAGTTTTTATGAAGAGGTAAGCTATAGGCTGGACCACGGTGAGTCATTGGACGTGGTATATCTCGATTTTTCCAAAGCGTTTGATACCGTGCCGCACAAGAGGTTGGTACACAAAATGAGAATGCTTGTTCTGGGGGAAATTGTGTGTAAATGGGTTAGTAACTGGCTTAGTGATAGAAAGCAGAGGGTGGTTATAAATGGTATAGTCTCTAACTGGGTCGCTGTGACCAGTGGGGTACCGCAGGGGTCAGTATTGGGACCTGTTCTCTTCAACATATTCATTAATGATCTGGTAGAAGGTTTACACAGTAAAATATCGATATTTGCAGATGATACAAAACTATGTAAAGCAGTTAATACAAGAGAAGATAGTATTCTGCTACAGATGGATCTGGATAAGTTGGAAACTTGGGCTGAAAGGTGGCAGATGAGGTTTAACAATGATAAATGTAAGGTTATACACATGGGAAGAAGGAATCAATGTCACCATTACACACTGAATGGGAAACCACTGGGTAAATCTGACAGGGAGAAGGACTTGGGGATCCTAGTTAATGATAAACTTACCTGGAGCAGCCAGTGCCAGGCAGCAGCTGCCAAGGCAAACAGGATCATGGGGTGCATTAAAAGAGGTCTGGATACACATGATGAGAGCATTATACTGCCTCTGTACAAATCCCTAGTTAGACCGCACATGGAGTACTGTGTCCAGTTTTGGGCACCGGTGCTCAGGAAGGATATAATGGAACTAGAGAGAGTACAAAGGAGGGCAACAAAATTAATAAAGGGGATGGGAGAACTACAATACCCAGATAGATTAGCGAAATTAGGATTATTTAGTCTAGAAAAAAGACGACTGAGGGGCGATCTAATAACCATGTATAAGTATATAAGGGGACAATACAAATATCTCGCTGAGGATCTGTTTATACCAAGGAAGGTGACGGGCACAAGGGGGCATTCTTTGCGTCTGGAGGAGAGAAGGTTTTTCCACCAACATAGAAGAGGATTCTTTACTGTTAGGGCAGTGAGAATCTGGAATTGCTTGCCTGAGGAGGTGGTGATGGCGAACTCAGTCGAGGGGTTCAAGAGAGGCCTGGATGTCTTCCTGGAGCAGAACAATATTGTATCATACAATTAGGTTCTGTAGAAGGACGTAGATCTGGGGATTTATTATGATGGAATATAGGCTGAACTGGATGGACAAATGTCTTTTTTCGGCCTTACTAACTATGTTACTATGTTACTATGTTACAAAAACAGTTGTCTCAACAAAATGCTGTGATTTAATCCTTTAGTGACCGGGGCAAACTTTTAAAATCTGACCACTGTCATTTTATGTGGTAACTAGGTGAAGAGCCCGGCGTTGCCTGGGCATAGTAAATATCTGTGGTTAGTTATAGCACCTCACGTCTCTTATTTTCCCATCACGCCTCTCATTGTTTTGAACAGCTGACATGTGCCCGTAATAGGCGCGGGCAGAATCGCGATCTGCCCGCACCTATTAACTAGTTAAATGCCGCTGTCAAACGCAGACAGCGGCATTTAACTACCGCTTCTGGCCGGGCGGCCGGAAATGACGTCATCGCCGACCCCCGTCACATGATCGGGGGTCGGCGATGCTTGTGAATGGTAACCATAGAGGTCCTTGAGACCTCTATGGTTACTGATTGCCCGTCGCTGTGAGCGCCACCCTGTGGTCGGCGCTCACAGCACACGTGCAATTCTGCTACATAGCAGCGATCAGCAGATCGCTGCTATGTAGCAGAGCCGATCGTGCTATGCTTGCTTCTAGCCTCTCATGGAGGCTATTGAAGCATGGCAAAAGTAAAAAAAAAAAGTTTAAAAAAATGTGAAAAAAATAAAAAAAACATAAAAGTTTAAATCACCCCCCTTTCGCCCCAATCAAAATAAATCAATAAAAAAAAATCAAATCTACGCATATTTGGTATCCACGCGCTCAGAATCGCCCGATCTATCAATTAAAAAAAAGTATTAACCTGATCGCTAAACAGCGTAGCGGGAAAAAAATTCGAAACGCCAGAATTACGTTTTTTTGGTCGCCGCGACATTGCATTAAAATGCAATAACGGGCGATCAAAAGAACGTATCTGCACCGAAATGCTATCATTAAAAACGTCATCTCGGCACGCAAAAAATAAGCCCTCAACCGACCCCAGATCACGAAAAATGGAGACGCTACGAGTATCGGAAAATGGCGCAATTTTTTTTTTTTTTTAGCAAAGTTTGGAATTTTTTTTCACTACTTAGATAAAAAATAACCTAGTCATGTTTGGTGTCTATGAACTCGTAATGACCTGGAGAATCATAATGGCAGGTCAGTTTTAGCATTTAGTGAACCTAGCAAAAAAGCCAAACAAAAAACAAGTGTGGGATTGCACTTTTTTTGCAATTTCACCGCACTTGGAATTTTTTTCCCATTTTCTAGTACACGACATGCTAAAACCAATGATGTCGTTCAAAAGTACAACTCGTCCCGCAAAAAATAAGCCCTCACATGGCCAAATTGACGGAAAAATAAAAAAGTTATGGCTCTGGGAAGGAGGGGAGCGAAAAACGAACACGGAAAAACGAAAAATCCCCTGGTCATGAAGGGGTTAATGACCAGGCCAATTTTTACAATTCTGACCATTGTCCCTTTATGAGGTTATAACTCTGGAACCCTTCAACGGATCCCAGTGATTCTGACATTGTTTTCTTGTGACATATTGTACTTCATGATAGTGGTAAAATTTCTTTGATATTACCTGCATTTATTTGTGAAAAAAACGGAAATTTGGCGAAAATTTAGAAAATTTTGCAATTTTCCAACTTTAAATTTTTATGCAATTAAATCACAGAGATATGTCACACAACATACTTAATAAGTAACATTTCCCACATGTCTACTTTACATCAGCACAATTTTGGAAGCAACTTTTTTTTTTGTTAGGGAGATATAAGGGTTAAAAGTGGACCAGCAATTTCTCATTTTTACAACACCATTTTTTTTAGGGACCACATCTCATTTGAAGTCATTTTGAGGGGTCTATATGATAGAAAATACCCAAGTGTGACACCATTCTAAAAACTGCACCCCTCAAGGTGCTCAAAACCACATTCAAGAAGTTTATTAACCATTCAGGTGTTTCACAGGAATTTTTGGAATGTTTAAATAAAAATGAACATTTAACTTTTTTTCCACCAAAAAATTACTTCAGCTCCAATTTGTTTTATTTTACCAAGGGTAACAGGAGAAAATGGACCCCAAAAGCTGTTGTACAATTTGTCCTGAGTACGCCGATACCCCATATATGGGGGTAAACAACTGTTTGGGCACATGACAGAGCTCGGAAGCGAAGGAGCGCCATTTGACTTTTCAATGCAAAATTGACTGGAATCGAGATGGGGCGCCATGTTGCGTTTGGAGAGCCCCTGATGTGCCTAAACATTGAAACCCCCCACAAGTGACACCATTTTGGAAAGTAGACCCCCTAAGGAACTTATCTAGAGGTGTGGTGAGCACTTTGACCCACCAAGGGCTTCACAGAAGTTTATAATGCAGAGCCGTAAAAATAAAACAAAATTTTTTCCCACAAAAATTATTTTTTAGCCCCCAGTTTTGTATTTTCCCGAGGGTAACAGGAGAAATTGGACCACAAAAGTTGTTGTCCAATTTGTCCTGAGTGCGCTGATACCCCATATGTGGGGGGGAACCACCGTTTGGGCACATGGGAAGGCTCGGAAGGGAAGGAGCGCCATTTGGAATGCAGACTTAGGGTACCGTCACACAGTGGCACTTTTGTCGCTACGACGGTACGATTCGTGACATTCCAGCGATATCCATACGATATCGCTGTGTCTGACACGCAGCAGCGATCAGGGATCCTGCTGAGAATCGTACGTCGTAGCAGATCGTTTGGAACTTTCTTTCGTCGCTGGATCTCCCGCTGTCATCGCTAGATCGGTGTGTGTGACACCGATCTAGCGATGCGTTCGCTTGTAACCAGGGTAAACATCGGGTTACTAAGCGCAGGACCGCGCTTAGTAACCCGATGTTTACCCTGGTTACCAGCGTAAATGTAAAAAAACAAACAAACAGTACATACTTACATTCCGGTGTCGGTCAGGTCCCTTGCCGTCTGCTTCCCGCACTCACTGACTGCCGGCCGTAAAGTGAAAGCAGAGCACAGCGGTGATGTCACCGCTGTGCTGTTCATTCACTTTACGGCCGGCAGTCAGTGAGTGCGGGAAGCAGACGGCAAGAGACAGACACCGGAATGTAAGTATGTACTGTTTTTTTTTTTTATGCTGGTAACCAGGGTAAACATCGGGTTACTAAGCGCGGTCCTGCGCTTAGTAACCCGATGTTTACCCTGGTTACCCGGGGACCTCGGCATCGTTGGTCGCTGGAGAGCTGTCTGTGTGACAGCTCTCCAGCGACCACACTACGACTTACCAACGATCACGGCCAGGTCGTATCGCTGGTCGTGATCATAGGTAAATCGTATAGTGTGACGGTATCCTTAGATGGAATGGTCTGCAGGCGTCACATTGCGTTTGCATAGCCCCTTATGTACCTAAACAGTGGAAACCCCCAAGTGACACCATTTTGGAAAGTAGACCCCCTAAGGAACTTATGTAGATGTGTTGTGAGAGCTTTGAACCCCCAAGTGTTTCACTACAGTTTATAACGCAGAGCCGTGAAAATAAAAAATATTTTTTTTTCCACAAAAATTATTTTTTAGCCCCCAGTTTTGTATTTTTCCAAGGGTAACAGGAGACATTGGACCATAAATATTGTTGACCAATTTGTCCTGAGTACGCTGATACCCGATATGTGGGGGGGGGGGAACCACCGTTTGAGCGCATGGCAGAGCTCGAAAGGGAAGGAGCATCATTTGGAATGCAGACTTAGATGGATTGGTCTGCAGGCGTCACATTGCGTTTGCAAAGACCCTAATATACCTAAACAGTAGAAACCGCCCACAATTGACCCCATATTGGAAACTAGACCCCCAAGGAACTTATCTAGATGTGTTGTGAGAACTTTGAGCCCCAAAGTGTTTCACTACAGTTTATAACGCAGAGCCGTGGGCGCATGGGAGGGCTCGGAAGGGAAGGAGCACTGTTTTACTTTTTCAACGCAGAATTAGGCTAGTTTCACACTAGCGTTCCCCTGATGTGTGGCGGGCTGCGGACTTCCTCCGTGAAGCCCCGCACTCAGCCGCACCTCCCCGCATGCGACCTGCGTACCTATATTTAACATTAGGTACGCAGGTCGTGCAGCTGTAAGCGGATGGTGCCGCATGCGTCGTTTTGACGATGCGGCAACCAGCGGAGACGCAGCCATGCAGCATTTCTTTTTGCCGCATCGTCAAAACGACGCATGCGGCACCATGCTCTGAGCAGGCGCTGTGAAGCCACCTCCCTCCCTGCAGGACCCGGATGCCGCGGCCATTTTGGATCCGGGGCCTGCAGCGAGGAAGGAGGTAAGAGACCTTCGGGGGGCTCCGGGGATCTCAGGGAAGCACGCAGGGAGCCCCCTCTCTGCGCGATGCTTCCCTGTACCGCCGGCACACCGCGATCATGTTTGATCGCGGTGTGCCGGGGGTTAATGTTCCGGGAGCGGTCCGTGACCGCTCCTGGCACATTGTGCCGGATGTCAGCTGCGATAGGCAGCTGACACCCCCCCGCGATCGCTATGACGTACTATCCCGTCAGTGGGCATACGGGCCCACCCCACCTCGACGGGATAGTACGTCAGATGTCAGAAAGGGGTTAAAAATGTAGCAGTAATATTTTCATTTTTTCAAGGAAATTTACATTTATTTTTTTTAGGAACTTATCCAGGTTTGAAGTGACTTTGGGGGTCCTATATATTGAAAAACCCCAAAAAGTGATACAATTTTAAAAACTGCACCCCTCAATATATTGAAAACGGTTGTCAGATAGTTTATTAACCCTTCAGGTGATTTTCAGTTATTAATGTAAAGTGACATAACAGAAACTAACAAATTTATTTTTTCCTCCTTCATGTCGCTAACTTCTGAACAGGTTACTATAGCCAGCAGACTCTAAGGCTGCTGTTTGGCCGTGAATTGCCATGGCAAACATCAGGACCACACAATCATGATCTCTGGGTGCCGACTGGGTTAAATAGGAAGCTCCCACACTCTGTTAACCATTTATGCAGTCATTTTCCAGAGTAGCATCTAAAAGGTTAAACAGATATGAATGGTGCCATCGCTGATTGTGGCTAATGCAGCAAGTTGTGTACTGCCAACAGCTGCTGGATTGTCAACTGTGTGGGGATGCTATTCTCTTATATCTTAGGTCAGTAAAGACGTATTGGCGGTTATTAAGAGGTTAAATGGCTTGAAGTTAAATTGAAGCTTTCAGAAAGTAACAGATTATGCTTCTTGACAGACTATGTAGATTTCAAGAGAAAATTGAACTTTTAGAAAAGTCTAACCCACACCTCTATTCTCCTAACATGGGGGACAAAGATAGAGTTGACTCATTTTTATCTTGCATCAGTCACCAAGCTAGCTATTTAAAGCAACATTCCAGTTCAGTTGTTTTTATTGAACATCATATTTTCAGAGATATGAGTCATTACCTGGACAATTCTGGAGCTATATCAGACTGCATAAACACTGCATGTCTAAACTATAAGGAAATTAAGGAGGCTAGAAACTTTTGCAACTGAACCCTCACCTTTTACATTTGGTGTCAGCGTTTGTTTTATAGTTATCTAGTTTTTAATAATTGTTATTTGTCTATTTAATCAGCATATATATACATTTTAGTAAAATGTATAAATTCATCATCTCCATGCTATTAGAGTAGCTAGTAAAGGCCTGGAGGCTGAATGCAGAAAACATTATTCAGCTCAACAAATGTTGACTTTTTTTTTTTTTATGTTTATGTTTACAAATACATTATCTTTAGGTAGTTTGAGCTGCTGATTTCAGATATGTTATCAGATTGTCTCTAGCACGTACCATTTACATTAAATTTTCATTTAGCATTACTAATAGGCATTATATGAAATGCAAATACATTTACACATCGTTCTTTTGACAGCAATAATTGTAATTAGTAATAATGCATAATAGACTCGGTTTGTTATAATATACTGCACTTGATGTCTTGTCTAACCATGCAACATACTGATTATGCACGCTCAGGCATGACAAGGGTTTGAATGTTTTCATGGCAATGTAGTCTAATATATAGCAGCAGTAATGATGTATCATTCCTTCTTGGTGATGTCTGTTTTAATGACTATTTCATAAGGAGGAAAACAGTCTAAGGCCGGCGTCACACTCAGCGTATAAAAATACGGTCCGTAATTTACGGCCGTAATACGCAGAAAAGTCCCCAAAATAGTGGTCCGTATCTCCTCCGTAGGCAGGGTGTGTCAGCGTATTTTGCGCAAGGCATCCTCCGTATGTAATCCGTGTGGCATCTGTACCGCGAGATTTTCTCGCAGGCTTGCAAAACCGACATACGGATATACAAGGGATCCATGTGCTCAAAAAATAATAAAAACATATGCACTGTTATATATATATATATATATATATATATATATATATATGTTAGTGAGATACACACACATTATATATATATATATATATATATATATATATATAATATATATATATATAAAGAAAAAAATTAGAACAGCATCATATTACCAAACTTGCGGTGCAAAGCTTTCCAAACCAATATCCAAGTGGTTCCAATAATATAAGAAAAAAAGGAAAACAGCACACAAAAAAATAGAAAAAAGTGGGCTTTAATGCCTGGACGGCGTGGCAACGTTTCGGATTTCCAATCCTTTTTCAAGCAGTGAATATACAAATGAAGTGGGTTTATATAGCTAATACAAATGTTCTCTATTAAACATCATTAAAATAATACTCATATTTTTAACATTAGTGCTGATAGACTCCATATTTTAGTAAAGTGCATTAGTGTCCATGTGCATATATCTACCAATACATCATAAAAATGATAACCATCATGTACAGTGCACTATAAATATCACACATATATAGTAATGAGCAATTAAACCTAAACAGATGTCCCAATCTAGTACATAATTAGATAGAAAGCACACTTACAGGCATATCGCCGTTTGTATGCAGTTCTCGGCGTCTTCCTGGAGTCACTGCGCATGTCTATAGCAACTGACCCATAGCATTCTGGTCAGCGCCTGCGCAATAGTGCTCTGAAGACATCAGCGCCATTTTGGATAAGGGGATAACTAAACTTCTCGGCGTCTTCCTGGAATCACTGCGCATATCTATGGCGTCTGACCTCTCACACATATTATGGTCAGCGCCTGCGCACTAGTGATCTGAAGATATTAGCACCATTTTGGAAAAGGAATTAACCTTAATTCCATGAAAGAACATAAACAACTCTGCCTTTCTGCAACAAACCTTTATATTTGAAACAGCGCTAGCCGCATAAAGGTCTTTTAAGTGTCAAACTATTAAAGACCATAGTATAAATTTATTGGGCTAAAACAAGCGCTATAGGTTATATATTAGAACGCACCCTCACATGTCTTAATAAGGAAAAACTTATTTATATCAGATTTTTATAACGGTCCTGGCAAAGGCCCATAATTGATTTAATAAACTCTCCCAACTACGTGGGTATCATAAATCAAGACTGGAGTACAGAGAAATAAATTCCCCATAATCCCCATGTATCCTTCATTAGGAAAACCGTAATGAGCTTTCATCATGTTACTATAGAAAAATATAAAGACAAGTGAGTGCCATTCATATATTTATTGAGATAACAGCAGAGTAATAATAAATAGCTCATTACGCTCATTTATGCGCTCATACGTCCGTAAAACTCGCTAGTGTGACGCCGGCCTAATAAATAGAATTAATTAACAAGCTGTAGAATGTTGCACCAATGTCAAAATAATAGTGACACATTTTGTTATATATGTGGTAACTATAGTCCTAAAACCCAGAAAAAGAACATATCTGGAGCTGTGAAGAAGGCTTATTAGTTATACAGTACTTCGCGTCAAAATTGGTGACCAGCTTATAGCATGAGCTACTCATATGTTGCCCATCTTGTGCTACCAGTTTATGACTTTGGCTAAAGTGTGTGTGACCATTTATGCGATTTGCCATCCCAATGATCGGGAGGCAGCAGCAAGATCATATAAGTGAAGGAAGAAAAGCTTGAAGTATTTGTCATGCAGACATAACAAAGAACAGGAGGTTTATTGAGTATCCCAACCTTGCCTTGGCATTGAAACCAGTATCGCACGACAAAAGTCTACCAATTACAAAACCGCCACAGGTGTGGACAATAGAGGATGAGGAGGTGAAGATGGCTGAATGAACTGAGATGAAAGGTGAACATGCTGTTCATATGAAGGAAACTTGTAAGAACTTGCAGCTTATGTTGAACAACATTCAATATACCATAGCTGTAAGGGTATGTGCATACGTTGCAGATTTCCTGTGGATCAGCAGTTTTTTACGCTGCAGATCCGCAAGTGATTTACAGTACAATGTAAATCAATGGAAAAAAAATGCTGTGCTAATGGTGCGGAAATCTCCGCACGGAAAACGCAGAGGATTAAAAGAAAGACCATGTCAATTCTTTGTGCGGATCTGCAGCGTTTCTGTACCCATTCCATAATAGAAATCCGCAGGGGTAAAAATGTATGAAATCCGCCCAGAATCTGCAGTAATTCCACAACAAAAATGCACAAAATCCGCAAAAAAAAGCGCAGATTTTGATCTGCGTTTTCTGCCAAGAGATGCAGAATCCGCGCAGAAAATTCCACAGGCAAATCTGCAACGTGTACCCATACCCTAAAAAAAACAAAAACAAACATGGACTGCACATATAAAAAATCATACATTTATCTAACATGTGGTTCTTTGTTTAACATTCTGAACAGACTGTATCAACCAGTACTCCTCCTATTTGACCCATATGCTTTTTAAATTAGCAGGAGACTGCCAGAGGGGGTCAGCATATTTTTGCTCAGTCTGTGAACATGTGGAACGTGAGTTTTTTTAGATGCTGTGTGGTGGGCACTGCTTCTGTGATGGTGTGCCTGCGGGATGGTGTGACCTGGAGCCATGGGGGCTTTCCCTTGCAAAATGTATGCTGTGGGGCACTGGATATCTCCTTCTGCTAGTAGGCTGTTACTTTGGCAAATGGAGCTGCACTTTTTGAGCTAGGGCCTAACAGAGAGTTCACTGTGACGTGGTAGTCTTCATACAGCTTGATCAGAATGTTAAACTAAGAACCTCATGTTCAGTTTGTAAATGTTTACTTTGCTGCATGAGTGGGATGCATGCTAGTCACAACCCACCGACAGGCTGAGAGTCAATGAAGTCAGACGTTCCGGGGTCAATACCAAAAGAGCACGTAGTCAACTAAAGGAAAATATGAAGTCGGAAGTCAGATCACATTCCAGGGTCAGAATACCAGAAAAATAGCAGATAAGCAAAGGGGCAATAACAAACGGGTAGTCAGAACATGGTTGAAAGGTCAGCAGCACAAGATCAGAATTTTACAGCACAGGGATCATGCGGACACACACCAGAGAGCATAAGCTTTTGACTGGCAGTGATCTGGGCCAGACAGCTCACCTAAATACCATGGCAATTGCTTAGACAAGGGAGGACCTGTGGAAATCTCTGCACCCCCCAGTCTCAGATAGGTCAACCGCGCTGTCAATCAAAACAGTGACAGCTCAGCATGCCCCGGCACAGGATAGGATAACAGAGCTGTCCATCACTGAGTACCAGACACTCTGAGCAGAGGAATTTTGCTAATTAGATGTAGAGAAAGACATTGACTGCACATCCAAATATCACACATTAATCTATGATATATTATATGGTCTGTACATTTTTTTATCTTTTGCTCGGACAAGCACTTCTCCCATTTGACCCAGGTGTTCTTAACCTCTTCACGATCTTAAACGTATCCATACATCCTGGCTGAGAAGGGTTCCCGGCCTAGGACATATGGATATGCCCTGGCTCATGGGCGGACATACTGCCGGTTCAACCGATGTGACTGCACCGGGGCCCAGAGGCTCCGGGGGGCCCCTGCAGGGCGGCTAATAATGAGGGCAATCTGGCCAGTTTATCCGGCCCCGAGACTCCGGGGGGGGGGGGGGGCCCTGACCAGATTGCCCTCATGTGCGGCAGGTAGGGAGCAATCCCTGCAGCTCCGCTGCCTGAAACAGAGAATGGGAGCAGAGCTGCAGGGAATGGATCCGTCTCACTCTCACTTCCTGCCTTTTCTTGCTGCAGTGCGAGTGCTGACTGAACTATCCTCCCACATTCCTCTGCGCATTGTGGGGGCGGAGCCACAAGATCCCAGAAAATTCAGAGGCCCGTGTGCGTAGCTGCTCCCGACACCATGGCAACCACAACCGGGGCCCCCAGGGGCCAGCCGCGCAGTCCGGTGCAGGTGAGGAGCAGGCGTCCGTCCCTGAGGTAGGACAGAGCACAAGCTGCCTAGTGCAGGCTCCTTGTCCCCTACAAGAAAGGGGAGAATAAATAATAAGGCTCGAAACCTGCACATAGGGGATGGACACCCCGTGCCAGAGTAGTCACTGGGACCGGGAGGGTGCTGGGATCTGCAGACGCAGAGCAAGAGGAACCTGACATCTCCATGCTGTTTACCACACAGTGGTCCTATGTTAGATGTCTTCCTTGTCTAGGGCTCTTATATGGGCAACCGGACTTCCAGCACCTGTCCTCTGATTAGAGGACCTCTTCCCTCCGATGTCCAGGTGTGTGGGGGAGAGGGGCTCGTCGACACCATCTGCGCTGTAATGCCTATGCATTTCAGCATGGAAAGCAAGAATCCTGCCTCTGTATGCTGAAGCTGGCCGGCGTGTGACATCACCTCCTGCCGACGGCTTCAGACCCAAAGTTCTTGCGTGTGCGCGCCCAGTGTGACACACTGCCTGGATCCGCAAAGGCGGAGGAGAGCTCAGAGAGGCCTCCAGCTGAAGAAACCCCTGCAGACCTTACCCAAAGGTGCAGACTGGAGGAGGGTCCCGAGTCCATAACGGTCATGGGAGCAGCGCTCGGGGACGAGAGGTAAGTCTGCTTCCCCTGCTGCCCGGCCTGAATCTATTTTCCCCCGATTACTGTTGCCGGCACAACACACCATGGATGACCTCTTCATCCCTAGTAGGGATAGGAAAGAACACTGAAGGGGTGGATGTGGGAGGGGTTATTTAACCTCTTTGATATTTCTTGTCCCTATTAGGGAAGGGGTAACATCCTCCGGTGTGCTGTCGTGGGGGTTACTAGAGAAAAAATGTTTCCAAAATTGTGCAGATGTAAAGTAGACATGTGGGAAATATTATTTATTAACTATTTTGTGCGACATACCGTAACTTTCTGATTTAACCCCTTAGTGACGGAGCCAAACTTTTGAAATCTGACCAGTGTCACTTTATGTGGTAATAACTCTGCAACGCTTCAACAAATCCCAGTGATTTTGAGACTGTTTTTTCATGACATATTATACTTTATGAAAATGGTAAATTTAGGTCAATATGTTTTGTGTTTATTTATAAAAAATATCAAAAATTTGAGAAAAATGTTAAAAAATTAGCAATTTTTAAAATTTGAATGATTATCCCTTTAATCCAGATAGTCATACCACAGCAAAACATTAATAAATAACATTTCCCACATGTCAGCTTTACATCGGCATCATTTGTAAAATGTTATTTTATTTTTTTAGCATTTTAGGAGGTTTAAAATTGTAGCAGCAATTTTTCATTTTTTCAAGGAAATTTACTAAATTTATTTTTTTAGGGACTTATCCATGTTTGAAGTGACTTTAGGGGTCTCATATATTGGGAAACCCCCAAACGTGATACCATTTTAAAAACAGCACCCCCTGACATATCAAAAACTGCTGTCAGGTAGTTTATTAACCCTTCAGGTGCTTTACAGGAATTAATGCAAGTGGTATGACAGAAATGAAAATGTGTATTTTTACCACCTAAATGCCTCTAACTTCTGAACAGATTACTACAGCCGTCAGACTCTAAGGCCGCTATTTGGTCATGAATTGCCATGGCAAACATCAGGACCACACAATCATGATCTGAGGGCACCAATTTGGATAAAGAGGAAGCCCCCACACTCTGTTAACCATATATAATGATGTAGTCACTATTTACAGCAGCATCTATTGGGTTAAACAGATTTGGACGGTGCAAACACTGATCGTGGCTGATGCAGAAAGTTGTCAGCTATAGTGCACAACCGACAGATGCTGGATTGTTACCTGTATGGGGAGGCTATTCTCTTATATGTAAGGTCAGTTAAAAGGCGTATTGGCTGTCATTAAGGGGTTAATTCCTTTCTGACACTAGATATAATAATCCATCCATGTGACCTGGGCCTATCTGACCAGGGACTACACGATCGCCTGACCACACGGGTGGTGTGTGGGCAATCGCCACCAGGTGTCAGCTGATTCTGACAGCTGACACCCGGCACTAAGTGCCAGGAATGGTCACGCTCCGCTCCCGACACTTTAACCCCAGAAATACTGCTGCGGTGCCCCAGAGTCCTGGTCGTCGTAGTGGTATTGCTTTCCTCTCGGGGAGAGTGATGCTACGTTTGGAGGCAATGAAGGATAACTGCGTCCAGGTATCACATACATGCAAAACATTTCACACTCCAGGCCACCAGGGGGAGCTTCTGCTCCTATTTATTAGGTCACTCCCCACATATATATAACTGGTAGTCAGTAGGGAAAGTTAGAACGTTCCAGACCAGAGTCTGAGGAGGATGGAAGGTTAAAGGAGCTGTGCATGCCCTCAGAGCTGCAGCTCCCAGAAAATGACATTGAAGGCAGAATTGTATTCCAGCAAGCGTGTAAGGAGAGGAAGCAAAAGGAGAGGATACCAGAAGGGGACCAGCCCTGCACAGGCTGACTCCTTCTGAGGCGCAGGATCCCGGTAGCCAGAACACCGAGGGAGTAAGGACCTTTATGCTTTACTTTAGAGACAGGCAGGACAGCTAATTTCACGTTACCTCTCCGCCCCTACACCCAGGAGGCACGGTGGCACCCCTTAGAGGCTGGGGCATGATAAACCGCCTCAAGCCACCAGTCATACGGGTTTGTCCTATCCGGGGGACAGAGAAAGACAGAACATCTACAACAGTTGTGAGGACCTTATGAGAAGCTTAGCAGTAAGGGACTACAACACCACAGCGCTAGAGGAAGGCTTTTATTTCCACCTGGACAAGGGGACTCTGGACTTGCCTCCAAACCGGCCGGGCTCTGCCTGCCCTGTGATCTGGTGCCCTGGACTGTGGATGCTGAAGTCTTCAGTAAAGGTAAAGAGACTGCAACCTTGTGTCCTTGTTCTTCACTGCGCCAGTCATCATTCACCATCTTCACACTGGGAAGCCCTGGGGATACACTTCACCTGTGGGAAGGTTTACCATCTAGCTGCCATAACATCACCCCAGCGGACCCCTTAAAGCAGCGTCGGTCACCCTGACCGAATACCACAGGTGGCATCACGAGCACAAACTTTATCCCTTTAAAGACCTTTCCCTTTTACACGGACGTTCCAGGGCCACGGACCGGGACAGCCACGGTGACATCCAGACAGCAATAGCAATTGGATATTATAAAACTTAACCTTTAATAGGTTTCTCTAAAATTGTATATAAAATCATGAAAACAAGACCCCCAAAAAGGGGGGTGGGGAAGGGGGGGACCCTAGTGAAATGAAGTGCCCTATTGCCCAACACAAAAAGAGAAAACCATACAAAAAGACAAAAAACATGCACAAATTTTTTTGTTTACTGAACAATACTATGGGTATCACAAACAGTAAATGTCCCAAGACAAAAAAAAACTAAATTCTGCTATGGTGGAGAAATTTTTTTTAGGACTGCTGCTGCAAGAACCTAATTTCGAAGAAACCACTAATTGAACAGAAATCAGAAATATTGATCAGGGTTGTATATAAACTGTGTATCCGTATGGACTGGTACACCATCTAGTGTCCCAAATGCAACATCATATCCAATATTCGTGCAGCATACTTAGGTCTAAACACTGAGTCTGGCAACCTGTGTGTCCTTAGACTCTGATACTGTATCAACAAGGCTTGCTACAAAATTAGTTTATCAATTATTTCTATGTACCAAATCTCACTGTTACTGTTAGTAACAAAAGCAGCATAAACATGAGGCTATAAAACCAATGAGAGGGAAATCATCTGCAGAAAGTATAATCACATATACAGTGGGGCAAAAAAGTATTTAGTCAGTCAGCAATAGTGCAAGTTCCACCACTTAAAAAGATGAGAGGCGTCTGTAATTTACATCATAGGTAGACCTCAACTATGGGAGACAAACTGAGAAAAAAAAATCCAGAAAATCACATTGTCTGTTTTTTTAACATTTTATTTGCATATTATGGTGGAAAATAAGTATTTGGTCAGAAACAAAATTTCATCTCAATACTTTGTAATATATCCTTTGTTGGCAATGACAGAGGTCAAACGTTTTCTGTAAGTCTTCACAAGGTTGCCACACACTGTTGTTGGTATGTTGGCCCATTCCTCCATGCAGATCTCCTCTAGAGCAGTGATGTTTATGGCTTTTCGCTTGGCAACACAGACTTTCAACTCCCTCCAAAGGTTTTCTATAAGGGTTGAGATCTGTTGACTGGCTAGGCCACTCCAGGACCTTGAAATGCTTCTTACGAAGCCACTCCTTTGTTGCCCTGGCGGTGTGCTTTGGATCATTGTCATGTTGAAAGACCCAGCCACGTTTCATCTTCAATGCCCTTGCTGATGGAAGGAGGTTTGCACTCAAAATCTCACGATACATGGCCCCATTCATTCTTTCATGTACCCGGATCAGTCGTCCTGGCCCCTTTGCAGAGAAACAGCGCCAAAGCATGATGTTTCCACCACCATGCTTTACAGTAGGTATGGTGTTTGATGGATGCAACTCAGTATTCTTTTTCCTCCAAACACGACAAGTTGTGTTTCTACCAAACAGTTCCAGTTTGGTTTCATCAGACCATAGGACATTCTCCCAAAACTCCTCTGGATCATCCAAATGCTCTCTAGCAAACTTCAGACGGGCCCGGACATGTACTGGCTTAAGCAGTGGGACACGTCGGGCACTGCAGGATCTGAGTCCATGGTGGCGTAGTGTGTTACTTATAGTAAGCCATGTTACATTGGTCCCAGCTCTCTGCAGTTCATTCACTAGGTCCCCCCGCGTGGTTCTGGGATTTTTGCTCACCGTTCTTGTGATCATTCTGACCCCACGGTGTGGGATTTTGCGTGGAGCCCCAGATCGAGGGAGATTATCAGTGGTCTTGTATGTCTTCCATTTTCTAATTATTGCTCCCACTGTTGATTTCTTCACTCCAAGCTGGTTGGCTATTGCAGATTCAGTCTTCCCAGCCTGGTGCAGGGCTACAATTTTGTTTCTGGTGTCCTTTGACAGCTCTTTGGTCTTCACCATAGTGGAGTTTGGAGTCAGACTGTTTGAGGGTGTGCACAGGTGTCTTTTTATACTGATAACAAGTTTAAACAGGTGCCATTACTACAGGTAATGAGTGGAGGAAAGAGGAGACTCTTAAAGAAGAAGTTACAGGTCTGTGGGAGCCAGAAATCTTGATTGTTTGTTTCTGACCAAATACTTATTTTCCACCATAATATGCAAAAAAAATGATAAAAAAACAGACAATGTGATTTTCTGGATTTTTTTTTCTCAGTTTGTCTCCCATAGTTGAGGTCTACCTATGATGTAAATTACAGACGCCTCTCATCTTTTTAAGTGGTGGAACTTGCACTATTGCTGACTGACTAAATACTTTTTTGCCCCACTGTATATATGAAATCGGAACCATGCTTCCTCATCAAATATTTCTATGAGCATTCCTTTGTGATTAGATTGCGGACCTCTTGTACCTTTATCGTATTTCATACATTTATACGCTGACACAATGTTATGATCTGGTAATTCAGTACCACAATGGACATAGAAGTCAGAGCACATACAGTGACCTGACAATAACCCAAAAATATAGAACGAGCTCTGAGACGTGGAAACTCTGCTGACCGCAATCCCTAATCCTCTCCAACCATACACTAGAGGCAGCCGTGGATTGCGCCTAACGCTCCCTATGCAACTCGGCACAGCCTGAGAAACTAGCTAGCCTGAAGACAGAAAATAAGCCTACCTTGCCTCAGAGAAATACCCCAAAGGAAAAGGCAGCCCCCACATATAATGACTGTGAGTAAAGATGAAAAGACAAACGTAGAGATGAAATAGATTTAGCAAATTGAGGCCCGACTTTCTGAACAGAGCGAGGATAGGAAAGGTAACTTTGCGGTCAACACAAAACCCTACAAACAACCACGCAAAGGGGGCAAAAAGACCCTCCGTACCGAACTAACGGCACGGAGGTACACCCTCTGCGTCCCAGAGCTTCCAACAAGCAAGAAAAAACAAATAAGCAATGCTGGACAGAAAAAACAGCAAACAAAATAGCAAAAGCGGAACTTAGCTATGCAGAGCAGCAGGCCACAGGAATGATCCAGGAGGAGACAGGTCCAATACTAGAACATTGACTGGAAGCCAGGATCAAAGCACTAGGTGGAGTTAAATAGAGCAGCACCTAACGACTTCACCACATCACCGGAGGAAGGAAACTCAGAAGCCGCAGTACCACTCTCCTCCACCAACGGAAGCTCACAGAGAGAATCAGCCGAAGTACCACTTGTGACCACAGGAGGGAGCTCTGCCACAGAATTCACAACACACAAATGGACAGCATGTTAACATAAACCCACTGATATGGGTGGATCTCACCACAAGTTGCAGAGAATTTACTCTGTATTCTGTTTCTCTAAATCGGTGAGATGAAGGTGAAGCCTCAGATATAACTAGCGTTTCATCCTTGCGGAATCATCAGGGGAGTATAGTGACCTGCCGCTGACCGTGACATCCCCCTGTGAACCGCAGCACCCGGTACCAAGTACCCCACGGTCCCATGGGGGCGATCCACTGTGATCGAATGAAATCGCAGCATTCCAGGAGCCGGCAGAGAACTGACAGCCCCTCTGACTTTGGATCGGATACCCCGCGGTGTCACGGAAAAGGAAGGAAACTTGATGATCATGCCCAGTGCATGAAAAGCAAGTCTCTCTGTCAGTGCAGAACTGACAGTTTCTACAGCATGGGGATGTCGCTGCATCCCCATGCTGTAGAAGCGATCAGCCTGCAAAAAATGATAGTCCCACTATGGGACTAAGTAAAAAAAAAGTTAAAAAAAAGTAAGTTTTTTCTAATAATTGTAAAAATATTTAAAAAATAATAATAAGAATGAAAAAATATTGTATCAATAATTAAAAATTTGAATGAAAAAAATATAAACAATAAAAGTACACATATTTGGTATCGCCTCGTCCGCAACGACCGACCTCTAAAACTGTCCCACAAGTTAACCCCTTTAATGAAACTCATAAAAAAACAGGGCAAGAAGCAATGCTTTATCATCATACCGCCAAACAAAAAGTGGAATACCAGCAATACAGAATACCAGCAAGCAAAAAAGAAAAGGGCACACAGCAACAAGTGACAGCAAAGAGTACAGCCAAGAAGCAACGAAGAGTGGTGGTGGTGGGAGACTCACTACTGAGAGGCACAGAAGCAGCCATCTGCAGACCGGACATAACTGCAAGAGAAGTATGCTGCCTTCCAGGTGCGATGATCAAGGATGTGACCGATAGGATACCAAAGCTCTTTAGCTCCAAGGACGTCCACCCATTTCTTCTGATACATGTTGGCACCAATGACACGGCAAGGAAGGACCTACCGACAATCTGCAAAGACTTTGAAGAGTTGGGGAAGAAAGTAAAGGAACTGGATGCACAGGTAGTTTTTTCTTCTATCCTTCCAGTAGACGGGCATGGCACCAGGAGATGGAACAGGATCCTTGATGCAAACAACTGGCTAAGACGATGGTGCAGACAACAAGAATTCGGATTCCTGGACCACGGTGTGAATTACTTGTACGATGGACTCCTCGCCAGAGACGGACTACACCTCAACAAACCTGGGAAACACACATTCGCCAGAAGACTCGCTACACTCATCAGGAGGGCGTTAAACTAGAAGAAGAGGGGACGGGAAGAAAAACATTAGACTTGAACAAAGAAGATCCAGGAAAACATACTCAGAAGGGAGGTAAGAACATTTCTAAAACAATCCACAGCGAGGAGATTGGAACAAAACAAAATCCTCTAAACTGCATGCTCGCAAACGCCAGAAGCCTGACAAACAAGATGGAAGAACTAGAAGCAGAAATATCTACAGGTAACTTTGACATAGTGGGAATAACCGAGACATGGTTAGATGAAAGCTATGACTGGGCAGTTAACTTACAGGGTTACAGTCTGTTTAGAAAGGATCGTAAAAATCGGAGAGGAGGAGGGGTTTGTCTCTATGTAAAGTCTTGTCTAAAGTCCACTTTAAGGGAGGATATTAGCGAAGGAAATGAGGATGTCGAGTCCATATGGGTCGAAATTCATGGAGGGAAAAATGGTAACAAAATTCTCATTGGGGTCTGTTACAAACCCCCAAATATAACAGAAACCATGGAAAGTACTTCTAAAGCAGATAGATGAAGCTGCAACCCATAATGAGGTCCTGGTTATGGGGGACTTTAACTACCCGGATATTAACTGGGAAACAGAAACCTGTGAAACCCATAAAGGCAACAGGTTTCTGCTAATAACCAAGAAAAATTATCTTTCACAGTTGGTGCAGAATCCAACCAGAGGAGCAGCACTTTTAGACCTAATACTATCTAATAGACCTGACAGAATAACAAATCTGCAGGTGGTCGGGCATCTAGGAAATAGCGACCACAATATTGTACAGTTTCACCTGTCTTTCACTAGGGGGACTTGTCAGGGAGTCACAAAAACACTGAACTTTAGGAAGGCAAAGTTTGACCAGCTTAGAGATGCCCTTAATCTGGTAGACTGGGACAATATCCTCAGAAATAAGAATACAGATAATAAATGGGAAATGTTTAAGAACATCCTAAATAGGCAGTGTAAGCGGTTTATACCTTGTGGGAATAAAAGGACTAGAAATAGGAAAAACCCAATGTGGCTAAACAAAGAAGTAAGACAGGCAATTAACAGTAAAAAGAAAGCATTTGCACTACTAAAGCAGGATGGCACCATTGAAGCTCTAAAAACTATAGGGAGAAAAATACTTTATCTAAAAAACTAATTAAAGCTGCCAAAAAGGAAACAGAGAAGCACATTGCTAAGGAGAGTAAAACTAATCCCAAACTGTTCTTCAACTATATCAATAGTAAAAGAATAAAAACTGAAAATGTAGGCCCCTTAAAAAATAGTGAGGAAAGAATGGTTGTAGATGACGAGGAAAAAGCTAACATATTAAACACCTTCTTCTTCACGGTATTCACGGTGGAAAATGAAATGCTAGGTGAAATCCCAAGAAACAATGAAAACCCTATATTAAGGGTCACCAATCTAATCCAAGAAGAGGTGCGAAACCGGCTAAATAAGATTAAAATAGATAAATCTCCGGGTCCGGATGGCATACACCCACGAGTACTAAGAGAACTAAGTAATGTAATAGATAAACCATTATTTCTTATTTTTAGGGACTCTATAGCGACAGGGTCTGTTCCGCAGGATTGGCGCATAGCAAATGTGGTGCCAATATTCAAAAAGGGCTCTAAAAGTGAACCTGGAAATTATAGGCCAGTAAGTCTATCCTCTATTGTTGGTAAAATATTTGAAGGGTTTCTGAGGGATGTTATTCTGGATTATCTCAATGAGAATAACTGTTTAACTCCATATCAGCATGGGTTTATGAGAAATCGCTCCTGTCAAACCAATCTAATCAGTTTTTATGAAGAGGTAAGCTATAGGCTGGACCACGGTGAGTCATTGGACGTGGTATATCTCGATTTTTCCAAAGCGTTTGATACCGTGCCGCACAAGAGGTTGGTACACAAAATGAGAATGCTTGGTCTGGGGGAAAATGTGTGTAAATGGGTTAGTAACTGGCTTAGTGATAGAAATCAGAGGGTGGTTATAAATGGTTTAGTCTCTAACTGGGTCGCTGTGACCAGTGGGGTACCGCAGGGGTCAGTATTGGGACCTGTTCTCTTCAACATATTCATTAATGATCTGGTAGAAGGTTTACACAGTAAAATATCGATATTTGCAGATGATACAAAACTATGTAAAGCAGTTAATACAAGAGAAGATAGTATTCTGCTACAGATGGATCTGGATAAGTTGGAAACTTGGGCTGAAAGGTGGCAGATGAGGTTTAACAATGATAAATGTAAGGTTATACACATGGGAAGAAGGAATCAATATCACCATTACACACTGAATGGGAAACCACTGGGTAAATCTGACAGGGAGAAGGACTTGGGGATCCTAGTTAATGATAAACTTACCTGGAGCAGCCAGTGCCAGGCAGCAGCTGCCAAGGCAAACAGGATCATGGGGTGCATTAAAAGAGGTGTGGATACACATGATGAGAGCATTATACTGCCTCTGTACAAATCCCTAGTTAGACCGCACATGGAGTACTGTGTCCAGTTTTGGTCACCGGTGCTCAGGAAGGATATAATGGAACTAGAGAGAGTACAAAGGAGGGCAACAAAATTAATAAAGGGGATGGGAGAACTATAATACCCAGATAGATTAGCGAAATTAGGATTATTTAGTCTAGAAAAAAGACGACTGAGGGGCGATCTAATAACCATGTATAAGTATATAAGGGGACAATACAAATATCTCGCTGAGGATCTGTTTATACCAAGGAAGGTGACGGGCACAAGGGGGCATTCTTTGCGTCTGGAGGAGAGAAGGTTTTTCCACCAACATAGAAGAGGATTCTTTACTGTTAGGGCAGTGAGAATCTGGAATTGCTTGCCTGAGGAGGTGGTGATGGCGAACTCAGTCGAGGGGTTCAAGAGAGGCCTGGATGTCTTCCTGGAGCAGAACAATATTGTATCATACAATTAGGTTCTGTAGAAGGACGTAGATCTGGGGATTTATTATGATGGAATATAGGCTGAACTGGATGGACAAATGTCTTTTTTTCGGCCTTACTAACTATGTTACTATGAATAAAACACGATCAAAAAGATGGATATAAATAAACATGGTACCGCTGAAAACATCATCTTGTCCCGCAAAAAACAAGCCACTGTACAGCTCCAACAGCGAAAAAATTAAAAAGCTATAGCTCTCCAAATTTAGCGATGCAAAAATAATTATTTTGTCTGTAAAATAGTTTTAATTGGGTAAAAGCGCCAAAACATTGAAAAAACGATATAAGTGGGGTATAGCTGCAATCCTACTGACCTGAAGAGTAAAACTGGCTTATCTATTTTACCACACACGGAAAGGCATAAGCACCCCTCACCCTAAAAAATAATTCCTGAATTCCTGGTTTTTGTTCATTCTGCCTCCCAAAAATTGGAATAGAAAGCGATTAAAAAATGTCATGTGCCCGAAAATGGTACCAATAGAAACATTCTCGTCCCACAAAAAACAAGCCATCACATGACTCTGTGTTCCAAAACATGGAAGAATTATAGCTCTCAAAATATGGTGAGGCAAAAATTAGTTTTTGCAATAAATAGCGTCATTTAGGCTATTTTCCCACATCAGGCTTTTTCATTCCGGCGATTACGGCTCTTTTGTGAAAAACCGGAACCGTTTTTTCCCCATTGACTTTTATTAGTGCCGGATGGCCCAGCGTTCCTTGTAGGAAACTGCTGCTGCAGCAGAAGAGGTGCTTCCATAAGAAGACCGATGGGGTGGAGAAAGATCTGGAGCAGGATCACAATCGGTATGTTTCTTTCATGCATCATGGAACCACAAAACACACACTACACCTAACACATAAAAACAAAAGATCCTTACAGAAAGAACAATGCACACAACACATAGAAACAGATCATTGGACTCCTCACACAACATAAACAGAATGATCATTATAGATATAAAAATGTACACAACACATAAAAAGGCTAACTACAAGCACATAATTGTTATGTTATTTTTCTTCTAGAGTTTGGATTTTTTTAATTTTCACAGCTCAGTGTTATAAACTTCTGTGAAGCACCTGATGGTTCAAGGTGCTTACCACACATCTAATTACATTCCTTGAGGGGTTTAGTTTCCAAAATGGGTTCATTTAGGGGGGTTGAGGGGGGGGGTTCCACGGTTTAGGCACCTCTGGGGCTCTCCAAATGGGATATGATGTGCGCTAATGATTCTAGGAAATGTTACATTCAAAATGTCAAATGATTCTCCTTCCCTTCCGAGCCCTTACTTGCGCCCAAACAATAGTTTTCTCCCTCATATTTGGCATTGGAGAACTCAGGATAAGTTGCACAACAAACTGTATGATGCAATTTCTCCTTTTACCCTTATGAAAATGCTATATTTTGTGCTAAAATCATATTTGTGGGGAAAATGTAAATTTTTTTTTATGGCTCAACATTATAAACTTCTGTGAAGCACATGAGGTTTCAATGTGCTCACAACACATCTAGATGAGTTCCTTGAGGGGTCTAGCTTCCAATATGGTGTCACTTGTGGGGGATTTTTACTGTTTAGTCACATCAGGAGCTCTCCAAACTCGACATGGCATCCACCAATTGTTCCAGCAAATTTTGTGTTCAAAAAGTCAAATGGCGCTTCTTCCCTTCCAAGCTCTTCTGTGCGCCCAAACAGTGGTTTTCTCCCTCATATGGGGTAT
Source organism: Ranitomeya imitator (assembly GCF_032444005.1). Taxonomy (NCBI): domain Eukaryota; kingdom Metazoa; phylum Chordata; class Amphibia; order Anura; family Dendrobatidae; genus Ranitomeya; species Ranitomeya imitator. The sequence continues at coordinate 348,155,404 of NC_091282.1, read as the reverse complement.
TGGCATGCTCAGGAGAAATTACACAACAAATTTTGGGGTCTATTTTTTCCAGTTACCATTGTCAAAATAAAAAAAATGGATCTGAAGTCAATTTTTTGTGAAAAAAATTTAAAAGTTATTTTTTTTTTCTTCAAAAAATTCCTGTGAAGCACCTAAAGGGTTAATAAACTTCTGGAATGTGGTTTTGAGCATCTTGAGAGGGGTAGTTTTTACAATGGTGTCGCTTTTGGGTATCATCTATCATATAGACCACTCAAAGTGACATCAAATGTAATGTGGTCCATAAAACAATGGTTTTGTAAATTTTGCTGAAAAAATGTAAAATCGCTGGTCAACTTTTAACCCTTATAACTTCTTAAGAAAAAAAAATTTTGGTTACAAAATTGTGCTGATGTAAAGTAGACATGTGAGAAATGTTATTTTTCACTATTTTGTGTGACATATCTCTGTGATTTAAGGGCATGAAAATTCAAAGCTGGAAAATTACAAAATTTCCACATTTTTGCCAAATTTCCATTTTTCCACAAATAAAACGCAAGTCATATCGAAGAATTTTACCACTATCATGAAGTACAATATGTCACGAAAAAAATACTCTTAGTATCACCAGGATCTGTTGAAGTGTTCCAGAGTTATTACCTCAAAAATTGACAGTGGTCAGAATTGTAAAAACTTGCCCAGTCATTAACCCCTTTACCCCCAAGGGTGGTTTGCACGTTAATGACCAAGCCAATTTTTACAATTCTGACCACTGTCCCTTTATGAGGTTATAACTCTGGAACGCTTCAACGGATCCCGGTGATTCTGACATCGTTTTCTCGTGACATATTGTACTGCATGATAGTGGTAAAATTTATTTGATATTACCTGCGTCTATTTATGAAAAAAACTGAAATTTGGCAAAAATTTTGAAAATTTCGCAATTTTCCAACTTTGAATTTTTATGCAATTAAATCACAGAGATATGTCACACAAAATACCGTACTTAATAAGTAACATTTCCCACATGTCTACTTTACATCAGCACAATTTTGGAACCAAAATTTTTTTTTTTTAGGGAGTTATAAGGGTTAAAAGTTGACCAGCAATTTCTCATTTTTACAACACCTTTTTTTTTAGGGACCACATATCATTTGAAGTCATTTTGAGGGGTCTACATGATAAAAAATAACCAAGTGTGACACCATTCTAAAAACTACACCCCTCAAGGTGCTCAAAACCACATTCAAGAAGTTTATTAACCTTTCAGGTGTTTCACAGGAATTTTTAGAATGTTTAAATAAAAATGAACATTTAACTTTTTTTCACAAAAAATTTACTTCAGCTCCAATTTGTTTTATTTTACCAAGGGTAACAGGAGAAAATGGACCCCAAAGGATGTTGTACAATTTGTCCTGAGTACGCAGATACCCCACATGTGGGGGTAAACCACTGTTTGGGCGCATGACAGAGCTCGGAAGCGAAGGAGCGCCATTTGACTTTTCAATGCTAAATTGACTGGAATTGAGATGGGACGCCATGTTGCATTTGGAGAGCCACTGATGTGCCTAAACATTGAAATCCCCCACAAGTGACACCATTTTGGAAAGTAGACCCCCTAAGGAACTTATCTAGATGAGTGGTGAGCACTTTGACCCACCAAGTAACATAGTAACATAGTAACATAGTTAGTAAGGCCGAAAAAAGACATTTGTCCATCCAGTTCAGCCTATATTCCATCATAATAAATCCCCAGATCTACGTCCTTCTACAGAACCTAATAATTGTATGATACAATATTGTTCTGCTCCAGGAAGACATCCAGGCCTCTCTTGAACCCCTCAACTGAGTTCGCCATCACCACCTCCTCAGGCAAGCAATTCCAGATTCTCACCGCCCTAACAGTAAAGAATCCTCTTCTATGTTGGTGGAAAAACCTTCTCTCCTCCAGACGCAAAGAATGCCCTCTTGTGCCCGTCACCTTCCTTGGTATAAACAGATCCTCAGCTAGATATTTGTATTGTCCCCTTATATACTTATACATGGTTATTAGATCGCCCCTCAGTCATCTTTTTTCTAGACTAAATAATCCTAATTTCGCTAATCTATCTGGGTATTGTAGTTCTCCCATCCCCTTTATTAATTTTGTTGCCCTCCTTTGTACTCTCTCTAGTTCCATTATATCCTTCCTGAGCACCGGTGCCCAAAACTGGACACAGTACTCCATGTGCGGTCTAACTAGGGATTTGTACAGAGGCAGTATAATGCTCTCATCATGTGTATCCAGACCTCTCTTAATGCACCCCATGATCCTGTTTGCCTTGGCAGCTGCTGCCTGGCACTGGCTGCTCCAGGTAAGTTTATCATTAACTAGGATCCCCAAGTCCTTCTCCCTGTCAGATTTACCCAGTGGTTTCCCGTTCAGTGTGTAATGGTGATATTGATTCCTTCTTCCCATGTGTATAACCTTACATTTATCATTGTTAAACCTCATCTGCCACCTTTCAGTCCAAGTTTCCAACTTATCCAGATCCATCTGTAGCAGAATACTATCTTCTCTTGTATTAACTGCTTTACATAGTTTTGTATCATCTGCAAATATCGATATTTTACTGTGTAAACCTTCTACCAGATCATTAATGAATATGTTGAAGAGAACAGGTCCCAATACTGACCCCTGAGGTACCCCACTGGTCACAGCGACCCAGTTAGAGACTAAACCATTTATAACCACCCTCTGCTTTCTATCACTAAGCCAGTTACTAACCCATTTACACACATTTTCCCCCAGACCAAGCATTCTCATTTTGTGTACCAACCTCTTGTGTGGCACGGTATCAAAAGTGCTTCACAGAAGTTTATAATGCAGAGCCGTAAAAATAAAAAATCATATTTTTTCACAAAAATGATCTTTTCGCCCCCAATTTTTTATTTTCCCAAGGGTAAGAGAAGAAATTGGACCACAAACGTTGTTGTAAAATTTGTCCTGAGTACGCTGATACCCCATATGTGGGGGTAAACCACTGTTTGGGCGCATGGCAGAGCTCGGAAGGAAAGGAGCGTCATTTGACTTTTCAATGCAAAATTGACAGGAATTGAGATGGGACGCCATGTTGCGTTTGGAGAGCCACTGATGAGCCTAAACATTGAAACCCCACACAGGTGACATCATTTTGGAAAGTAGACCCCCTAAGGTACTTACCTAGATGTGTGGTGAGCACTTTGACCCACCAAGTGCTTCACAGAAGTTTATAATGCAGAGCCGTGAAAATAAAAATTATTTTTTTTCCCACAAAAATTATTTTTTAGCCCCCAGTTTTGTATTTTCCCAAGGGTAACAGTAGAAATAGGACAACAAAAGTTGTTGTCCAATTTGTCCTGAGTACGCTGAAACCCCATATGTGGGTGGGGGGGGAACCACCGTTTGGGTGCATGGGAGAGCTCGGAAGGGAAGGAGCGCCATTTGGAATGCAGACTTAGATGGAATGGTCTGCAGGCGTCACATTGCGTTTGCAGAGCCCCTAATGTACCTAAACAGTAGAAACCACCCAAAAGTGACCCCATATTGGAAACTAGACCCCCCAAGGAACTTATCTAGATGTGTTGTGAGAACTTTGAACCCCCAAGTGTTTCACTACAGTTTATAACGCAGAGCCGTGAAAGTAAAAAATCTTTTTTTTCCACAAAAATTATTTTTTAGCCCCCAGTTTTGTATTTTCCCAAGGGTAACAGGAGAAATTGGACCCCAAAAGTTGTTGTCCAATGAGTCCTGAGTACGCTGATACCCCGTATGTTGGGGTAAACCCCTGATTGGGCACAAACAGAGAGCTCGGAAGGGAAGGAGCACTGTTTTACTTTTTCAACGCAGAATTGGCTGGAATTGAGATCGGACGCCATGTCGCGTTTGGAGAGCCCCTGAAGTGCCCAAACAGTGGAAATCCCCCAATTATATCTGAAACCCTAATCCAAATACACCCCTAACCCTAATCCCAACGATAACCCTAACCACACCCCTAACCCTGACACACCCCTAACCCTATTCCCAACCCTATTCCCAACCGTAAATGTAATCCAAACCCTAACCCTAACTTTAGCCCCAACCCTAACCCTAACTTTAGCCCCAACCCTAACTGTAGCATTAACCCTAGCCCCAACCCTAACCCTAGCCCTAACCCTAATGGGAAAATGGAAATAAATACTTTTTTTTAAAAATTCTTATTTTTCCCTAACTAAGGGGGTGATGAAGGGGGGTTTGATTTACTTTTATAGCATTTTTTTTTAGCGGATTTTTATGATTGGCAGCCGTCACACACTGAAAGAACCTTTTTATTGCAAAAAATATTTTTTGCGTTACCACATTTTGAGAGCTATAATTTTTCCATATTTTGGTCCACAGAGTCATGTGAGGTCTTGCTTTTTACGGGACGAGTTGACGTTTTTATTGGTAACATTTTCGGGCATGTGACAATTTTTGATAGCTTTTTATTCCGATTTTTGTGAGGCAGAATGACCAAAAACCAGCTATTCATGAATTTCTTTTGGGGGAGGCGTTTATACCGTTCCGCGTTTGGTAAAATGGATGAAGCAGTTTTATTCTTCGGGTCAGTACGATTACAGCGATACCTCATTTACATCATTTTTTTATGTTTTGGCGCTTTTATACGATAAAAACTATTTTGGAGAAAAAATAATTATTTTTGCATCGCTTTATTCTGAGGACTATAACTTTTTTATTTTTTCGCTGATGATGCTGTATGGCAGCTCGTTTTTTGCGGGACAAGATGACGTTTTCAGCGGTACCATGGTTATTAATTTCCATCTTTTTGATCGCGTGTTATTCCACTTTTTGTTTGGCGGTATGATAATAAAACGTTGTTTTTTGCCTCGTGTTTTTTTTTTTTACCGCGTTCACTGAAGGGGTTAACTAGCGGGACAGTTTTATAGGTGAGGTCATTACGGACGTGGCGATACTAAATATGTGTACTTTTATTGTTTTTTTATTTAGATAAAGAAATGTGTTTATAGAAACAATATTTTTTTTTTGGGGGGGGGGGGAATTTTTTGAGGAATTTTCTTAATTTTTTTTTTACACATGTGAATATATATATATTTTTTATACTATAACATTGCCCCGGGGTGGGGGGGGGGGGGGAGGGGGCATCATGTTATAGTGTAAGATCGCTGATTTGACACTTTGCTGTGCACTGTGTCAGATCAGCGATCTGACATGCACAGCTCCAGGCTTCACAGTGCCTGCTCTGAGCAGGCGCTGTGAAGCCTCCTCCCTCCCTGCAGGACCCGGATGTCGCGGCCATCTTGGATCCTGGCCTGCAAGGAGGAGGAGAAGGTAAGAGACCCTCGTAGCAACGCGATCACTTCACGTTGCTCCGGGGGTCTCAGGGAAGCCCGCAGGGAGCCCCCTCCCTGCGCGATGCTTCCCTATACCACCGGCACACTGCGATCATATTTGATCGCGGTGTGCCAGGGTTTAATGTGCCGGGAGCTCCTGGCACATTGTGCCGGATGTCAGCTGCGATAGTCAACTGACACCCGGCCGCGCTCCCCCCGTGAGCGCGGCCGATCGCTATGACGTACTATCCCGTTGGTGGTCATACGGGCCCACCCCACCTTGACGGGATAGTAAGTCACATGTCAGAAAGGGGTTAACATGCAAATCACCCTCGGGGGTAAAGAGGTTAAGGGCATAAAAATTAAAGCTTGAAAATTGCTAAATTTTCACCAAATTTTTTATTTTTCTTTCACAAATAAAATGCAAGTCATATTGAAAATTTTTTACAACTGATATATGCAGAAGTGGAGCATTTGTTTCTATTATACTTTTCCTCTAATTGTTCCACTCCTGGTTTTGGCTTACAAATACTGATGTAAAATACTGACCAAATACTTATATTGTGACCGTAGCCTAAGTCATGAAAAAACAGACTCAGACTTAGTGGGATCCGTTGAAGCGCTCCAGAGTAATTACCACACTAAGTGACACTGGTTTACAATATTAAAATTTGGCCTGGTCGTGAAGGTGAAAACAGGCTTGGAGAGGGAGAGGGTGAAATGGTTAAAGAAAACAAACAATTCTTCTCACCTTCTCCTGGCCCCAGGATGCCAGGCGGATGCTTTGGTCTGCCCACACGTGACGGGCACACAATGTCAATTGACAGCCTGTGACTGGCCAACAGCGTGAACTGCAGTGCAAGTTGCCAGTGGGTATCTGCACCAGGCATGGGCTGACATACCGCCTGTTCAACCTGTGCAACCGCACAGGGGCCCAGAGCGGGAGGGGGCCCCCAACGGGCATACAAAGCAGTGAATGTGAATGACAGCCGGCGGTAGTATTACTGCTAACAGGAGAAGCAGGGGGACCCGCTCTTCTGCACGCATGTGATATGACAGTTAAACGGGTCCCCCTCCTCACCTGCTAGCATATATTATGCTGCTGTCCAGACGGCTGTCACTGCTGTGGTCTGCGGTGAGGTGACGGGTAGCAGACGCTGGACCAGGAAGAGAGGAGTCACTGAAGCTTGCTCAGGACCTGTGATGAGGCCACAGGAGGGGAGGAGTCAGGACTCACATGATTAGGGGTCTCCGTGTATTGCAGGACTCTGTTGTGCTGTCATGGTGCTAGACGGTAAGCTTATGTGTAATGTCAGGAGTTGTTTACAGTGTGTGTATGAGGTGTACGGAGCGGAGCCGTGTGTGTGTATAAGGTGTACGGAGCAGAGCCGCGTGTGTGTATGAGGTGTACGGAGCGGAGCCGTGTGTGTTTGAGGTGTACGGAGCGGAGCCGTGTGTGTGTATAAGGTGTACGGAGCGGAGCCGCGTGTGTTTGAGGTGTACGGAGCGGAGCCGTGTGTGTGTATGAGGTGTACGGAGCGGAGTCGTGTGTGTGTATGAGGTGTACGGAGCGGAGCCGTGTGTGTATGAGGTGTACGGAGCCGCGTGTGTGTATGAGGTGTACGCAGCAGAGCCGCGTGTGTGTATGAGGTGTACGGAGCGGAGCCGCGTGTGTGTATGAGGTGTACGGAGCGGAGCCGCGTGTGTATATGAGGTGTACGGAGCAGAGCCGCGTGTGTGTATGAGGTGTATGGAGCGGAGCCGTGTGAGTGTATGAGGTGTATGGAGCAGAGCCGTGTGTGTATGAGGTGTATGGAGCAGAGCCGTGTGTGTATGAGGTGTATGGAGCAGAGCCTTGTGTGTGTATGAGGTGTATGGAGCAGAGCCGTGTGTGTATGAGGTGTATGGAGCAGAGCCGTGTGTGTATGAGGTGTATGGAGCAGAGCCGTGTGTGTATGAGGTGTATGGAGCAGAGCCGTGTGTGTATGAGGTGTATGGAGCAGAGCCGTGTGTGTATGAGGTGTACGGAGCAGAGCTGTGTGTGTGTATGAGGTGTACGGAGCAGAGCCGTGTGTGTATAAGGTGTGCGGAGCGGAACCATATGTGTGTATGAGGTGTACGAAGTGGAGCCGTGTGTGTGTGTGTGTATGAGGTGTACGGAGCAGAGCCGTGTGTGTATGAGGTGTGCGGAGTGGAACCGTGTGTGTGTATGAGGGGTACGGAGCGGAGCCGTGTGTGTGTGTATGAGGTGTACGGAGCGGAGCCGTGTGTGTATGAGGTGTACAAAGCGGAGCCGTGTGTGTGTATGAGGTGTACGGAGGGAAGCCGTGTGTGTGTATGAGGCGTACGAAGCGGAGCCGTGTGTGTGTATGAGGCGTACGGAGCGGAGCCGTGTGTGTGTATGAGGTGTACGGAGCGGAGCCGTGTGTGTGTATGAGGTGTATGGAGCGGAGCCGTGTGTGTATATGAGGTGTACGGAGTGGAACCGTGTGAGTGAATAAGGTGTACGGAGCGGAACCGTGTGTGTATGAGGTGTACGAAGCGGAGCCGTGTGTGCGTATGAGGTGTACGGAGCAAAGCCGTGTGTGTATAAGGTGTCCGAAGCGGAGCCATGTGTGTGTATGAGGTGTACGGAGCGGAGCCGTGTGTGTGTATGAGGTGTACAGAGCGGAGCTGTGTATGCAAGGTGTACGGAGCAGAGCCGCGTGTGTAGGAGTAAATATTTGTGGCCATTATACAGTATGTAGTATCATGTGGGGCCATCATACAGTATGTAGCATCATGTGTGGCCATTATACAGTATGCAGCATCATGTGTGGCCATTATACAGTATGTAGCATCATGTGTGGCCATTATACAGTATGTAGTATCATGTGTGGCCATTATACAGTATGTAGCATCATGTGTGGCCATTATACAGTATGCAGCATCATGTGTGGCCATTATACAGTATGGAGCATCATGTGTGGCCATTATACAGTATGGAGCATCATGTGTGGCCATTATACAATATGGAGCATATGTGGCCATTATACAGTATGGAGCATCATGTGTGGCCATTATACAGTATGGCGCATCATGTGAGTGTGGCCATTATACAGTATGGAGCATTATGTGTGGCCATTATACAGTATGGAGCACTGTGTGGCCATTATACAGTATGGAGCATCGTGTCTGGCCATTATACAGTATGGAGCATCATGTGTGGCCTGTTGTGAATTCTGTGGCAGAGTTCACTCCTGTGGTCACGAGTGGTACTTCGGCTGATTCTCTCTGGGAGCTTCCGTTTGTGGAGGAAAGTGGTACTGCAGCTTCTGAGTTTCCTCCCTCAGGTGATCTGGTGAGGTCGTTAGCTGCTTCTCTACTTAACTCCACCTGATGCTTTGATCCATGCTTCCTGTCAATGTTCCAGTGTTGGACTTGTGTTTCTCTGGATCATTCCTGTGGCCTGCTGCTCTGCATAGCTAAGTGCTTCTTTGCTATTTGTTGCTATTTTTTCTGTCCAGCTTGTCTATTTGTTTTGCTGGAAGCTCTGGGACGCAAAGGGTGTACCTCCGTGCCGTTAGTTCGGTACAGAGGGTCTTTTTGCCCCCTTTGCGTGGTTTTCTTTAGGGTTTTGTGTAGACCGCAAAGTTATCTTTCCTATCCTCGTTCTGTCTAGAATATTGGGCCTCACTTTGCTGAATCTATTTCATCCCTACGTTTGTCTTTTCATCTTACTCACAGTCATTATATGTGGGGGGCTGCCTTTTCCTTTGGGGTATTTCTCTGAGGCAAGGTAGGCTTATTTTTCTATCTTCAGGCTAGTTAGTTTCTCAGGCTGTGCCGAGTTGCATAGGGAGCGTTAGGCGCAATCCACAGCTGCCTCTAGTTGTGTTTGGAGAGGATCAGGAATTGCGGTCTACAGAGTTTCCACGTCTCAGAGCTCGTTCTATTATTTTGGGTTATTGTCAGATCACTGTATGTGCTCTGATCGCTATGTACATTGTGTTACTGAATTGCCTAGCATAACAGTGGCCATTATATAATATGGAGCACTGTGTGGCCATATTTTTTTGTTTATAATTACTGTTTATGAAACAGTGTGATCAGCAATGCTAAATGGCTGTGGTTCGGATGTGGATATGGGTGTGACTAGTTGTGACATGGGTGTGGTCAGAGGCGTGGCTTAAAATTTGCCGCTGAACACGCCACAAACTTTATCCCTCTTTCCCCTCTTTAAAAGTTGGGAGGTATGGTTTAACTGCGCCCCTACTTGAATATGTTTGAGGAAAAGGTGTGTGTAAATGGGTGTGGCTTAAAAATGGCTGTGGTTTTCCTACACAAACACAGAACCTGTTGTTAAAAATTTGAATCCCACCCCTGCCTATATGTTTACATAACTTTGTTGCGCGCTATTGGGGGGGGGGCCGGGAGGATTTCTTGCACAGGGGCCCTCTGCAGTCTGTGTCCGCCCCTGGCACCAGGGCCGCCATCAGGGCATTACTGCCCTGACTGGCATATGGGGCCCGATTGTTGTGAATTCAGTGGCAGAGCTCCCTCCTGTGGTCACAAGTGGTACTTCGGCTGATTCTCTCTGTGAGCTTCCGTTGGTGGAGGAAAGTGGTACTGCGGCTTCTGAGTTTCCTTCCTCAGGTGATGTGGTGAAGTCGTTAGGTGCTGCTCTATTTAACTCCACCTAGTGCTTTGATCCTGGCCTCCAGTCAATGTTCTAGTATTGGACCTGTTTCCTCCTGGATCGTTCCTGTGGCCTGCTGCTCTGCATAGCTAAGTTCCGCTTTGCTATTTTGTTTGCTGTTTTTTTCTGTCCAGCTTGTCTATTTGTTTTTTCTTGCTTGCTGGAAGCTCTGGGACGCAGAGGGTGTACCTCCGTGCCGTTAGTTCGGTACGGAGGGTCTTTTTGCCCCCTTTGCGTGGTTTTTGTAGGGTTTTATGTTGACCGCAAAGTTACCTTTCCTACCTTTCCGGGCCTCACTTTGCTAAATCTATTTCATCTCTACGTTTGTCTTTTCATCTTAACTCACAGTCATTATATGTGGGGGCTGCCTTTTCCTTTGGGGTATTTCTCTGAGGCAAGGTAGGCTTATTCTCTATCTTCAGGCTAGCTAGTTTCTCAGGCTGTGCCGAGTTGCATAGGGAGCGTTAGGCGCAATCCACGGCTGCCTCTAGTGTGGTTGGAGAGGATTAGGGATTGCGGTCAGCAGAGTTCCCACGTCTCAGAGCTCGTTCTATGTTTTTGGGTTATTGTCAGGTCACTGTATGTGCTCTGACCTCTATGTCCATTGTGGTACTGAATTACCTTATCATAACACCGATCAGCAAAGGGGGCTCTCATCGGGCCCTGTCTCTTCTGCTGATCGGGCCCCAGTGGCAGGCTTCTGCTCCGTGCAGTAACTGAACCTGCGTCCAAGACGCAGGTTCATTTACTCTATTGCCGTGCGGGCCCGGGCCCACACGGCAATAGTTAAAGCCGCCAGCCAATCAGAGGCTGGCAGCTGACATCAGACATATGACGTCATAGTCATTCACCGCAAGTGCGTGCTTGAGACGTCTAGAGGGATCATCATTGCCGCAAGAGCGCGTCCAGGTAAGAAGAAAGTTTTTTTTTTTTTTAATTGAAAGCAATATGTTTCATCGGCAGAATGGATACACATAGATACACGCACGGGGCAGAATGGAGACAAATGGGAGACACTAGGGCAGAATGGGAGACACGGGGGCAGAATAGAGACAAGGGGCATGATTGGAGACACGGGGGCAGGATTGGAAACACGGGGGCAGAATGGAGACAGGGGGCAGAATGGAGACAAGGGGCAGGATTGGAGACACGGGGCAGGATGAAGGCAGATGGGGCAGGAATATGGGGCAGGATGGAGACAGATGGTGCAGGATCATGGGGCAGGATGGAGACACATGGTGCAGGAATATAGGGCAGTATGGAGACAGATAGTGCAGGATCCTGGGGCAGGATGGAGACAGATGGGGCAGGATGGAGACAGATGGGGCAGGATGGAGACAGATGGGGCAGGATGGAGACACATGGTTCAGGAATATGGGGCAGGATGGAGACAGATGGTGCGGGATGGAGACAGATGGGGCAGAATGGAAACAGATGGGGCAGGATCATGGGGCAGGATGGAGACACATGGTGCAGGATCATGGGGTACGATTGAGACAGATGGTGCAGAATCATGGGGCAGGATGAATACGATGGAGACAGATGGGGCAGGATCATGAGAAAGATGGGGCAGGATCATGGGACAGATGGGGCAGGATGATGGGACAGATGGGACAGGATCATGGGACAGATGGGGCAGGATGGGGAGATCAGATGGGGCAGGATGAGACATCACATGGAGTCAGGATGGGAGAACATATGGCTGGAGCCAGGAATGAGACACACAGGGGTCAGGATGGGGGAAATTATTACTGAAGTGAGGTGTTTATTTTATTTTTTGAAGACACTGTTTTAAATGGGGGTGGCGATCCTGTTACAACTGTCGCCTTTTTTTCTTCATCTGGTGTAGTTTCGAATTTGGGCAAAACAAAGTAATGTGTTCTGCAAGCGGAGCTCTAGATAACTGTGTTCTTTCATGCAGAGATGAGCCCTGTCTGTAAGAAGTGACGGCGGTCTGTGCTGGATGAAAATGAAAAGCAAAGATGAATAACTTCACCTAGAGACATCACTGGTGAGTCAGTGTGTTAACTGTGCAATGACACTATACACTGTATAATATATATAGCGGTCCTGTGTACAATGTCACCAGTGGTCACTGTATTACCTGTACACAGACACTGCATACTAAGTACAGATCTCCTGTGTATAATGGCACTTATGGTGATATTAGTATTGTGGTTTTTTTTTACTACTGATCAGTATTTTAGTATTCAGTTACTATGTGGTGGTGATATGTTGTCCGACTATGGTGTGGAGGTATTTGTTCTTTATATGTGGCATTATTGGTCACTATGTGGTGTTAATATGGTGTCTGGTCATGGTGCAGTGGCATTGGTCCCCTGTATGTGATATTATTGGTCATTTTAAAAAATTGAAAAATACAAATATACCTAACTTGTATTGGATATTTTAACAAATGATTAATAGGATAGAGTAGAGTAAAGAGTAATTTGTAAAGCGCTGCGGAATATGTTGGCGCTATATAAATAAAATTATTATTATTATTATTATAGTAGGGCCCGGCCAAAAGAGTCTACCTAGTTGTGGTGGCAGCTTAAAAAAATCTTTTGACTGTGGACAGTTCGAGGGGTGGAGGTGGAGCCTGGGAGGTGTCACACGGGGACCCTGAAAATTTTGCCAGTATGGGGCCCCGAAATTCCTAGTGGCAGCCCTGCTCTGCACCACAACACATTTCAGCTTAAAGGAAACCTGTCACCAGGAAAAATGCTATTAACCTGTAGATATGGGGTTAATCTACAGGTTAAGAGCGTTACTAACCTGACCGGGGCATGCACTTAGAAAATGAATTTTACCCCCTACCCCCCCCCCCCCCCAGTTTTGACTTCAGTCACTGGCTCTGCATGGTCAGTCACTGACGAGGCGCGGTCACAGCTGCCACTCTTAACCATAGAGTGGTGACCGAACCAGCGCCAGTGCCGCTCCCATGATTCAAACCAGCACACTGTAGGTCAGACCTGGGCAAGATGCGGCCCTTTTCCTTTGGGGTATTTCTCTGAGGCAAGGTAGGCTTATTCTCTATCTTCAGGCTAGCTAGTTTCTCAGGCTGTGCCGAGTTGCATAGGGAGCGTTAGGCGCAATCCACGGCTGCCTCTAGTGTGGTTGGAGAGGATTAGGGATTGCGGTCAGCAGAGTTCCCACGTCTCAGAGCTCGTTCTATGTTTTTGGGTTATTGTCAGGTCACTGTATGTGCTCTGACCTCTATGTCCATTGTGGTACTGAATTACCTTATCATAACACCGATCAGCAAAGGGGGCTCTCATCGGGCCCTGTCTCTTCTGCTGATCGGGCCCCAGTGGCAGGCTTCTGCTCCGTGCAGTAACTGAACCTGCGTCCAAGACGCAGGTTCATTTACTCTATTGCCGTGCGGGCCCGGGCCCACACGGCAATAGTTAAAGCCGCCAGCCAATCAGAGGCTGGCAGCTGACATCAGACATATGACGTCATAGTCATTCACCGCAAGTGCGTGCTTGAGACGTCTAGAGGGATCATCATTGCCGCAAGAGCGCGTCCAGGTAAGAAGAAAGTTTTTTTTTTTTTTAATTGAAAGCAATATGTTTCATCGGCAGAATGGATACACATAGATACACGCACGGGGCAGAATGGAGACAAATGGGAGACACTAGGGCAGAATGGGAGACACGGGGGCAGAATAGAGACAAGGGGCATGATTGGAGACACGGGGGCAGGATTGGAAACACGGGGGCAGAATGGAGACAGGGGGCAGAATGGAGACAAGGGGCAGGATTGGAGACACGGGGCAGGATGAAGGCAGATGGGGCAGGAATATGGGGCAGGATGGAGACAGATGGTGCAGGATCATGGGGCAGGATGGAGACACATGGTGCAGGAATATAGGGCAGTATGGAGACAGATAGTGCAGGATCCTGGGGCAGGATGGAGACAGATGGGGCAGGATGGAGACAGATGGGGCAGGATGGAGACAGATGGGGCAGGATGGAGACACATGGTTCAGGAATATGGGGCAGGATGGAGACAGATGGTGCGGGATGGAGACAGATGGGGCAGAATGGAAACAGATGGGGCAGGATCATGGGGCAGGATGGAGACACATGGTGCAGGATCATGGGGTACGATTGAGACAGATGGTGCAGAATCATGGGGCAGGATGAATACGATGGAGACAGATGGGGCAGGATCATGAGAAAGATGGGGCAGGATCATGGGACAGATGGGGCAGGATGATGGGACAGATGGGACAGGATCATGGGACAGATGGGGCAGGATGGGGAGATCAGATGGGGCAGGATGAGACATCACATGGAGTCAGGATGGGAGAACATATGGCTGGAGCCAGGAATGAGACACACAGGGGTCAGGATGGGGGAAATTATTACTGAAGTGAGGTGTTTATTTTATTTTTTGAAGACACTGTTTTAAATGGGGGTGGCGATCCTGTTACAACTGTCGCCTTTTTTTCTTCATCTGGTGTAGTTTCGAATTTGGGCAAAACAAAGTAATGTGTTCTGCAAGCGGAGCTCTAGATAACTGTGTTCTTTCATGCAGAGATGAGCCCTGTCTGTAAGAAGTGACGGCGGTCTGTGCTGGATGAAAATGAAAAGCAAAGATGAATAACTTCACCTAGAGACATCACTGGTGAGTCAGTGTGTTAACTGTGCAATGACACTATACACTGTATAATATATATAGCGGTCCTGTGTACAATGTCACCAGTGGTCACTGTATTACCTGTACACAGACACTGCATACTAAGTACAGATCTCCTGTGTATAATGGCACTTATGGTGATATTAGTATTGTGGTTTTTTTTTACTACTGATCAGTATTTTAGTATTCAGTTACTATGTGGTGGTGATATGTTGTCCGACTATGGTGTGGAGGTATTTGTTCTTTATATGTGGCATTATTGGTCACTATGTGGTGTTAATATGGTGTCTGGTCATGGTGCAGTGGCATTGGTCCCCTGTATGTGATATTATTGGTCATTTTAAAAAATTGAAAAATACAAATATACCTAACTTGTATTGGATATTTTAACAAATGATTAATAGGATAGAGTAGAGTAAAGAGTAATTTGTAAAGCGCTGCGGAATATGTTGGCGCTATATAAATAAAATTATTATTATTATTATTATAGTAGGGCCCGGCCAAAAGAGTCTACCTAGTTGTGGTGGCAGCTTAAAAAAATCTTTTGACTGTGGACAGTTCGAGGGGTGGAGGTGGAGCCTGGGAGGTGTCACACGGGGACCCTGAAAATTTTGCCAGTATGGGGCCCCGAAATTCCTAGTGGCAGCCCTGCTCTGCACCACAACACATTTCAGCTTAAAGGAAACCTGTCACCAGGAAAAATGCTATTAACCTGTAGATATGGGGTTAATCTACAGGTTAAGAGCGTTACTAACCTGACCGGGGCATGCACTTAGAAAATGAATTTTACCCCCTACCCCCCCCCCCCCCCAGTTTTGACTTCAGTCACTGGCTCTGCATGGTCAGTCACTGACGAGGCGCGGTCACAGCTGCCACTCTTAACCATAGAGTGGTGACCGAACCAGCGCCAGTGCCGCTCCCATGATTCAAACCAGCACACTGTAGGTCAGACCTGGGCAAGATGCGGCCCTTTTCCTTTGGGGTATTTCTCTGAGGCAAGGTAGGCTTATTCTCTATCTTCAGGCTAGCTAGTTTCTCAGGCTGTGCCGAGTTGCATAGGGAGCGTTAGGCGCAATCCACGGCTGCCTCTAGTGTGGTTGGAGAGGATTAGGGATTGCGGTCAGCAGAGTTCCCACGTCTCAGAGCTCGTTCTATGTTTTTGGGTTATTGTCAGGTCACTGTATGTGCTCTGACCTCTATGTCCATTGTGGTACTGAATTACCTTATCATAACACCGATCAGCAAAGGGGGCTCTCATCGGGCCCTGTCTCTTCTGCTGATCGGGCCCCAGTGGCAGGCTTCTGCTCCGTGCAGTAACTGAACCTGCGTCCAAGACGCAGGTTCATTTACTCTATTGCCGTGCGGGCCCGGGCCCACACGGCAATAGTTAAAGCCGCCAGCCAATCAGAGGCTGGCAGCTGACATCAGACATATGACGTCATAGTCATTCACCGCAAGTGCGTGCTTGAGACGTCTAGAGGGATCATCATTGCCGCAAGAGCGCGTCCAGGTAAGAAGAAAGTTTTTTTTTTTTTTAATTGAAAGCAATATGTTTCATCGGCAGAATGGATACACATAGATACACGCACGGGGCAGAATGGAGACAAATGGGAGACACTAGGGCAGAATGGGAGACACGGGGGCAGAATAGAGACAAGGGGCATGATTGGAGACACGGGGGCAGGATTGGAAACACGGGGGCAGAATGGAGACAGGGGGCAGAATGGAGACAAGGGGCAGGATTGGAGACACGGGGCAGGATGAAGGCAGATGGGGCAGGAATATGGGGCAGGATGGAGACAGATGGTGCAGGATCATGGGGCAGGATGGAGACACATGGTGCAGGAATATAGGGCAGTATGGAGACAGATAGTGCAGGATCCTGGGGCAGGATGGAGACAGATGGGGCAGGATGGAGACAGATGGGGCAGGATGGAGACAGATGGGGCAGGATGGAGACACATGGTTCAGGAATATGGGGCAGGATGGAGACAGATGGTGCGGGATGGAGACAGATGGGGCAGAATGGAAACAGATGGGGCAGGATCATGGGGCAGGATGGAGACACATGGTGCAGGATCATGGGGTACGATTGAGACAGATGGTGCAGAATCATGGGGCAGGATGAATACGATGGAGACAGATGGGGCAGGATCATGAGAAAGATGGGGCAGGATCATGGGACAGATGGGGCAGGATGATGGGACAGGATCATGGGACAGATGGGGCAGGATGGGGAGATCAGATGGGGCAGGATGAGACATCACATGGAGTCAGGATGGGAGAACATATGGCTGGAGCCAGGAATGAGACACACAGGGGTCAGGATGGGGGAAATTATTACTGAAGTGAGGTGTTTATTTTATTTTTTGAAGACACTGTTTTAAATGGGGGTGGCGATCCTGTTACAACTGTCGCCTTTTTTTCTTCATCTGGTGTAGTTTCGAATTTGGGCAAAACAAAGTAATGTGTTCTGCAAGCGGAGCTCTAGATAACTGTGTTCTTTCATGCAGAGATGAGCCCTGTCTGTAAGAAGTGACGGCGGTCTGTGCTGGATGAAAATGAAAAGCAAAGATGAATAACTTCACCTAGAGACATCACTGGTGAGTCAGTGTGTTAACTGTGCAATGACACTATACACTGTATAATATATATAGCGGTCCTGTGTACAATGTCACCAGTGGTCACTGTATTACCTGTACACAGACACTGCATACTAAGTACAGATCTCCTGTGTATAATGGCACTTATGGTGATATTAGTATTGTGGTTTTTTTTTACTACTGATCAGTATTTTAGTATTCAGTTACTATGTGGTGGTGATATGTTGTCCGACTATGGTGTGGAGGTATTTGTTCTTTATATGTGGCATTATTGGTCACTATGTGGTGTTAATATGGTGTCTGGTCATGGTGCAGTGGCATTGGTCCCCTGTATGTGATATTATTGGTCATTTTAAAAAATTGAAAAATACAAATATACCTAACTTGTATTGGATATTTTAACAAATGATTAATAGGATAGAGTAGAGTAAAGAGTAATTTGTAAAGCGCTGCGGAATATGTTGGCGCTATATAAATAAAATTATTATTATTATTATTATAGTAGGGCCCGGCCAAAAGAGTCTACCTAGTTGTGGTGGCAGCTTAAAAAAATCTTTTGACTGTGGACAGTTCGAGGGGTGGAGGTGGAGCCTGGGAGGTGTCACACGGGGACCCTGAAAATTTTGCCAGTATGGGGCCCCGAAATTCCTAGTGGCAGCCCTGCTCTGCACCACAACACATTTCAGCTTAAAGGAAACCTGTCACCAGGAAAAATGCTATTAACCTGTAGATATGGGGTTAATCTACAGGTTAAGAGCGTTACTAACCTGACCGGGGCATGCACTTAGAAAATGAATTTTACCCCCTACCCCCCCCCCCCCCAGTTTTGACTTCAGTCACTGGCTCTGCATGGTCAGTCACTGACGAGGCGCGGTCACAGCTGCCACTCTTAACCATAGAGTGGTGACCGAACCAGCGCCAGTGCCGCTCCCATGATTCAAACCAGCACACTGTAGGTCAGACCTGGGCAAGATGCGGCCCGCGGGCCGCATCCGGCCCGCCTGATGATTTTAAGCGGCCCGCCAGCTAGCTGTCGCTTCTGACAGCCGCCCCCGGCACCGCTCGGCCAGCCGCTTCTGAAAAAAAAAATTGCGCCATTTTCCGATACCCGTAGCGTCTCCATTTTTCGTGATCTGGGGTCGGTTGAGGGCTTATTTTTTGCGTGCCGAGATGACATTTTTAATGATAGCATTTCGTTGCAGATACGTACTTTTGATCGCCTGTTATTGCATTTTAATGCAATGTCGCGGCGACCAAAAAAACGTAATTCTGGCGTTTTGAATTTTTTTCCCGCTACACTGTTTAGCGATCAGGTTAATGCTTTTTTTTAGTTGATAGATCGGGCGATTCTGAGCGCGGCGATACCAAATATGCGTAGATTTTATATTTTTTTTATTGATTTATTTTGATTGGGGCGAAAGGGTGGTGATTTAAACTTTTATATTTTTTTTAACATTTTTTTCAACTTTTTTTTTTTACTTTTGCCATGCTTCAATAGCCTCTATGGGAGGCTAGAAGCAGGCACAACTCGATCGCCTCTGCTACATAGCAGCGATCTGCTGCTCACAGCCACCAGCGATCAGTAACCATAGAGGTCTCAAGGACCTCTATGGTTACAATGGAGACGCATCGCCGACCCCCGATCATGTGACGGGGGTCGGCGATGACGTCATTTCCGGCCGCCCGGCCGGATGCAGTAGTTAAATGCCGCTGTCTGCGTTTGACAGCGGCATTTAACTAGTTAATAGGTGCGGGCAGATCGCGATTCTGCCCGCGCCTATTACGGGCACATGTCAGCTGTTCAAAACAGCTGACATGTCCTGGCTTTGGTGCGGGCTCACCGCAGAGCCCTGCATCAAAGCAGGGGATCTGACCTCGGACATACTATCCCGTCCGAGGTCAGATAGGGGTTAAGTGAGTTTTTACCTGTCCGATGGGTGGCGTTTCATCTTCATTTTTCCACCCCGTCCGTCCCGGTTGTCCGCCATATGTTAGTGAATTAGAGTACCTGTGCATCATAGTTGGTGCGTGTGCAATGCAATCTTCGATCGTGCACGCGCAGCATACTTTGCCCAACTGCGGGCAAAGCCAAAAAGCATTACTCCGCATGCGCCTGCGCACTATGTCCTGGAAGTATTTCGCTGTGTTGCGGGACATAGTTCGTGGGCACATGCGCAGTAATGCTTTTCGGCTTTGCCGTACTCTAATTCACTAACATAGTGCGGACAACAGCGACGGACGGGGTGAGGAAATGCAGATGAAACGCCGCCTATCGGACCGGTAAAAACTCATTTAAATATCCCGTCAATTTGAGGTGACAGGTTCCCTTTATGATGGCTACAAACCTCGTTTTACACCTGGTATGGAGGAGAAATAACTGTCCCCCCCACAGATCAGCACCCACAAACACACCTGACAGAAGTGTCCACCTACAGTTAGTTGGTGTATAGTAAGCCCCTAACCTGGCCAGCCAGAAGCCATATCTGTATATATAAGGTAATTGTGGCTGTCCTGTCGCTCCGCCTAACTATGAAACACTATTTTTGCTGGAGACGTGCGCTCCTTTCCCGCCTAAACTGCTCCAAACCAATCAGAAGGCGCAGTTCTCCCAGCGCAATCACAGTTCCAACTATTACGCAATGTAACTGATACACCTCCTCCCGGGGCAGAGCAGCGAGAGGCTACAGGCTTGACCAGCCGGCTCCACCCTCAGGCGATCACCTGACCTGTTTCCTTGCGTGTCAGAGTTCGAGCGAAGACCCTCAATGTCCCGTACACTACAAAATCAAATACAGGGTAACTGGGCGGAATTGGGGGGTTGTGCAATGATTAGGCCGTGCATAGGCTGCGCTGCTGGTGTAGTGACGGCCTGAGCTTCCGTGTGTGATTACTGTCTGCAGAGGAGGAATGGAGGAGGCTATTGTATGTGTAGTGTGCAGCTCGCACTGAGGTCGTGGTTCTGTTCGCTCTGATAAAAGAAGACTTTAGACTATCTCTTGGGGCATTCTCCATGTTGTAGAGTGTTGTCACCAGCTATTCCATCCGAACAGGGCACTTTCCCATGTCCATAACCCCCACAAGAACTTGATGTAGCCCCGCTTGTTAATGACGCCGGAGAAACTTGTGCAGGTCCCTCGTTTGTGTGCACATGTTGCGGTTTTTTCGCGTTTTTCCCAATAAAAACGCTATAAAACCGCAAAAAAACACGAGGCTGAAGTTGGTTTCTTATTCGTTCAGTTTCTTATTCGGAGCTGAAGTTGGTTTCTTATTCGTCGGTTTCTTATTCAGCAATTTATTCTTTTCTGTTTTTTATAGGTTTAACAACAAAAAATAATCATCACAATAATAAAAGACAATGCAGCGAGGAGCCCTGATGTGAATACGCTTAAAAACGGCTACAAAAACAATAAAACTGGCACAAAAATGGGCACCAAAGAGCACTGAAGAAAGGGTTAAATGCCTTTGGGCCACTGATCTCACACTGCAGACATATAGAACAGGGAGCCCCACATCAAAACCAGTTATTTCCAGCCTGGCCCAAATGGGTTCTGGGCATCAGAACTGGCATCAAAGTGGGCAAACAGCCCATTTTCACAGATTTGAATACGTAACTGATGTTTTTAAGGGGTTAAATGCCTTTGGGCCACTGATATGACACTTACAATACACAGAAAGTGATGCCCTGCATCAAACCCAGATCCCTTCAGCCTGGCCCAAATGGGTTCTGGGCACCAGAACTGGCATCAAAGTGGGCAAACAGCCCATTTTCACAGATTTGAATAAGTAACTGATGTTTTTAAGGGGTTAAATGCCTTTGGGCCACTGATACGACACTTAAAATACACGGATAGTGATGCCCTGCATCAAACCCAGGTCCTTTCAGCCTGGCCCAAATGGGTTCTGGGCACCAGAACTGGCATCAAAGTGGGCAAACAGCCCATTTTCACAGATTTGAATAAGTAACTGATGTTTTTAAGGGGTTAAATGCCTTTGGGCCACTGATACGACACAAAAAATACACAGACAGTGATGCCCTGCATCAAACCCAGGTCCCTTCAGCCTGGCCCAAATGGGTTCTGGGCACCAAAACTGGCATCAAAGTGGGCAAACAGCCCATTTTCACAGATTTGAATAAGTAACTGATGTTTTTGAGGGGTTAAATGCCTTTGGGCCACTGATATGACACTTACAATACACAGAAAGTGATGCCCTGCATCAAAACCAGGTCCCTCCAGCCTGGCCCAAATGGGTTCTGGGCACCAGAACTGGCATTCACGTGTGCAAACAGCCCATTTTCACAGATTTGAATAAGTAACTGATGTTTTTAAGGGGTTAAATGCCTTTGAACCACTGATACGACACTTAACATACAAAGACAGTGCTGTCCTGCATCAAACCCAGGTCCCTTCAGCCTGGCCCAAATGGGTTCTGGGCACCAGAACAGGCATCAAAATGGGCAAACAGCCCATTTTCAGAGATATGAATAAGTAACTGATGTTTTTAAGGGGTTAAATGCCTTTGGGCCACTGATATGACACTTACAATACACAGAAAGTGATGCCCTGCATCAAAGCCAGGTCCCTTTAGCCTGCCCCAAATGGGTTCTGGGCACCAGAACTGGCATCAAAGTGGGCAAACAGCCCATTTTCACAGATTTGAATAAGTAACTGATGTTTTTAAGGGGTTAAATGCCTTTGGGCCACTGATACGACACTTAAAATACACAGATAGTGATGCCCTGCATCAAACCCAGGTCCTTTCAGCCTAGCCCAAATGGGTTCTGGGCACCAGAACTGGCATCAAAGTGGGCAAACAGCCCATTTTCACAGATTTGAATAAGTAACTGATGTTTTTAAGGGGTTAAATGCCTTTGGGCCACTGATACGACACTTAAAATACACAGATAGTGATACCCTGCATCAAACCCAGGTCCCTTCAGCCTGGCCCAAATGGGTTCTGGGCACCAGAACTGGCATCAAAGTGGGCAAACAGCCCATTTTCACAGATTTGAATAAGTAACTGATGTTTTTAAAGGGTTAAATGCCTTTGGGCCACTGATATGACACTTACAATACACAGAAAGTGATGCCCTGCATCAAACCCAGGTCCCTTCAGCCTGGCCCAAATGGGTTCCGGGCACCAGAACTGGCATCAAAGTGGGCAAACAGCCCATTTTCACAGATTTGAATAAGTAACTGATGTTTTTAAGGGGTTAAATGCCTTTGGGCCACTGATATGACACTTACAATACACAGAAAGTGATGCCCTGCATCAAACCCAGGTCCCTTCAGCCTGGCCCAAATGGGTTCTGGGCACCAGAACTGGCATTCACGTGTGCAAACAGCCCATTTTCACAGATTTGAATAAGTAACTGATGTTTTTAAGGGGTTAAATGCCTTTGAACCACTGATACGACACTTACAATACACAGAAAGTGATGCCCTGCATCAAACCCAGGTCCCTCCAGCCTGGCCCAAATGGGTTCTGGGCACCAGAACTGTCATCAACTGCCACCAACTCCGATTAACGGGTCCGGAGCCAACGCAAATCAGTAGCGCAATTCACCTCAGAGGACACAGTTCGTTATAGAGCAGAAGAGACAAGATAGCAATTAAATATTTTACTCCATGAAAAATTAGGCAGTGTTTACAAAGTATAAAAAGATATTAGAAAGGAGACAATTCATATATACCGTATTTTCTTGTGTATAAGACGAATGGGCATATAAGACGACCCCCAACTTTTCCATATAAAATATGGAGTTTGGGATATTTGCCGTATAAGATGGGGGACATCTTATACGCCCAGTTATCTTATACGCCAAGTGCGGTGGGGATGGTTCCCAGGGTCTGGGGGAGAGGAGACTCTCCTTCAGGCCCTGGGATCTATATTCATGTAAAAAAAAGAATAAAAATAAAAAATATGGGATATACTTACCCTCCGACAGCCCGCGACTCTCAGCGGCGCAAGAGGCGGCCTCCGTTCCTAAGGATGCATTGAACGAAGGACCTTTTGATGACGTCGCGGTCGCGAGACCAGTCGGGTGACCGTGACGTCATCGAAGGTCCTTCGATCTATGCATCCTTAGAATTGGAGGCCGGCCCTTGCACCGATGAGAGCCGCGGGCCGTCGAAGGGTAAGTGTATCCCATATTTTTTATTTTTATTCTTTTTTTTTACATGAATATGGATCCCAGGGCCTGAAGGAGAGTCTCCTCTCCTTTAGATCCTGGGAACCATACAGGAGCACTCCCTGCACATGCCGTACCCGGCATAGAAGACGACCCCCGACTTTTGAGATGCTTTGCAGGGGTTAAAAAGTCGTCTTATACGCCGGAAAATATGGTACATTACAGATTACAAAATAAAAAAGGATTAACATTGAAAAGAGAACTTACAGGTTATGTCATGGTATCATCTTGGCTGGCACTGTGGCTTAGGCTACTTTCACATTAGCGTCGGGCTCGGCCCGTCGCAGATTGTCGGGCCAGGTACCGACGCATGCTGTGGAAGCGCCGCACAATGGGGGCAGCGGATGCATTTTTTCCACGCATCCGCTGCCCCATTGTGAGTTGCAGGGAGGAGGGGGCGGAGCTTCGGCCGTGAATGCGCGGCCGAAAATGGCGGACACAATGCACAAAAAAGTTACATTGAACGTTTTTTTGTGCTGGCGGTCCGCCACAACACGGCACAACCGTCGCGCGACGGTTGTGACGTGTGGCAATGCGTTTGTAATGAAAAAATGCATCCTGCAGACAACTTTATTATCTTGGCTGGCTTGTGGCTTAGGAGGATAAATACATCCAGATGCATGGAACAGCTTTGCCAAGCTGTGTTAGATCGCTTCCCGGCCAAGACTGAACGCTGGTCTAAGAGTATAGTGACTTATACTTCTGAGCTTGTGACATCACTAAAGGGCTGGTTAATGATATGCACTGATCGGATAGTTCTTTACCTTATTCCAAGGTCTCAGACAAAGGCATTCCTGAGTGAGAGGGGAGGGACAACGGGTGGCTTTGCCGGATTGGTCACCTGCAGTTTAAAGCCACACCCTGCCCACCATTAGTATCAGGTTGCCCAGTCTCTATCATAGGCTTTGTTTCGGGTAGGAGTGAAGCTGAGTGGGGGGAAGAGCAAGGGGTCGCAGCTGCATTGTGAGTGTGTGGTTAGCCATGTCCTTCTTAAACTACACTCACAATATGACAATTTTTGGCATTATCGTGACAGCAGCACAGGGCCATATAAATTCTTCAATGAAGCTGGCAGGCTCGTCTTACATTACGGCTGTATAGAGGGGGGAGGGAGAAAGAGTGGCTTAGAATTCCAGCTTTGTGTGGGCAGGCAGAGGAAATTGCAGGTCAGAGTGCTGTATGTGTAATTGAAGTAATCAGGACTTCTTCCTATTTCCTGACATATGCACTGTGGTATCAGTGGCTCAAAGGCATTTAACCCCTTAAAAACATCAGTTACTTATTCAAATCTGTGGAAATGGGCTGTTTGCCCACTTTGATGCCAGTTCTGGTGCCCAGAACCCATTTGGGCCAGGCTGAAGGGACCTGGGTTTGATGCAGGGCATCACTGTCTGTGTATTGTAAGTGTCGTATCAGTGGCCCAAAGGCATTTAACCCCTTAAAAACATCAGTTACTTATTCAAATCTGTGAAAATGGGCTGTTTGCCCACTTTGATGCCAGTTCTGGTGCCCAGAACCCATTTGGGCCAGGCTGAAGGGACCTGGGTTTGATGCAGGGCATCACTTTCTGTGTATTGTAAGTGTCATATCAGTGGCCCAAAGGCATTTAACCCCTTAAAAACATCAGTTACTTATTCAAATCTGTGAAAATGGGCTGTTTGCCCACTTTGATGCCAATTCTGGTGCCCAGAACCCATTTGGGCCAGGCTGGAGTGACCTGGTTTTGATGCAGGGCATCACTGTCTGTGAATTTTATGTGTCATATCAGTGGCCCAAAGGCATTTAACCCCTTAAAAACATCAGTTACTTATTCAAATCTGTGAAAATGGGCTGTTTGCCCACTTTGATGCCAGTTCTGGTGCCCAGAACCCATTTGGGCCAGGCAGAAGGGACCTGGGTTTGATGCAGGGCATCACTGTCTGTGTATTTTAAGTGTCGTATCAGTGGCCCAAAGGAATTTAACCCCTTAAAAACATCAGTTACTTATTCAAATCTGTGAAAATGGGCTGTTTAACCCTTTCTTCAGCGCTCTTTGGTGCCCACTTTGATGCCCATTTTTGTGCCAGTTTTATTATTTTTGTAGCCGTTTTTAAGCGTATTCACATCAGGGCTCCTCGCTGCATTGTCTTTTATTATTGTGATGATTATTTTTTGTTGTTAAAGCTATAAAAAACAGAAAAGAAAAAATTGCCGAATAAGAAACTGAACGAATAAGAAACCAACTTCAGCCTCGTCAAAAAAACAGCATACAATAATCATCCCATCATTTAGAATGAATTCCGCATGTTTTGTGCACATGATGCGTTTTTTTCCGCGGTAAAAAACGCAACATGTTCATTAACCCCTATCTGACCTCGGACTGGATAGTACGTCCGAGGTCAGATCCCCTGCTTTGATGCAGGGCTCCGCGGTGAGCCCGCACCAAAGCCGGGACATGTCAGCTGTTTTGAACAGCTGACATGTGCCCGTAATAGGCGCGGGCAGAATCGCGATCTGCCCGCACCTATTAACTAGTTAAATGCCGCTGTCAAACGCAGACAGCGGCATTTAACTACTGCATCCGTCCGGGCGGCCGGAAATGCCGTCATCGCCGACCCCCGTCACATGATCGGGGGTCGGCGATGCGTCTCCATTGTAACCATAGAGGTCCTTGAGACCTCTATGGTTACTGATGACCGGTGGCTATGAGCGCCACCCTGTGGTCGGCGCTCACAGCACACCTCTATTTCTGCTACATAGCAGCGATCAGCAGATCGCTGCTATGTAGCAGAGCCGATCGCGTTGTGCCTGCTTCTAGCCTCCCATGGAGGCTATTGAAGCATGGCAAAAGTAAAAAAAAAAAGTTGAAAAAAATGTTAAAAAAATAAAAAATATATAAAAGTTTAAATCATCCCCCTTTCTCCCCATATCGCCGCGCTCAGAATCGCCCGATCTATCAACTAAAAAAAAGCATTAACCTGATCGCTAAACAGCGTAGCGGGAAAAAAATTCAAAACGCCAGAATTACGTTTTTTAGGTCGCCGCGACATTGCATTAAAATGCAATAACGGGCGATCAAAAGAACGTATCTGCACCGAAATGCTATCATTAAAAACGTCATCTCGGCACGCAAAAAATAAGCCCTCAACCGAGACGCTACGGGTATCGGAAAATGGCGCAATTTTTTTTTTTTTTTTAACCCCTTTCTGCCATTGGACGTAATATTCCGTCCATGTGGGGTGGGCCTTAATTCCCAAGGACGGAATATTACGTCCAGCGCGATCGGCCGCGCTCACGGGGGGAGCGCCGCCGATCGCGGCCGGGTGTCAGCTGCTTATCGCAGCTGACATCCGGCACTATGTGCCAGGAGCAGTCACGGACCGCCCCCGGCACATTAACCCCCGGCACACCGCGATCAAAGATGATCGCGATGTGCCGGCGGTGCAGGGAAGCATCGCGCAGGGAGGGGGCTCCCTGCGGGCTTCCCTGAGACCCCCGCAGCAACGCGATGTGATCGCGTTGCTCCGGGGGTCTCCTACCTCCCTCCCTGCAGTAAGTCCCGGATCCAAAATGGCCGGGGATCCGGGTCCTGCAGGGAGGGAGGTGGCTTACCAAGTGCCTGCTCAGAGCAGGCATTTGGTAACGCTGCACTGCTCTCAGACAGATCGGTGATCTGTCAGAGTGCTGTGCAAACTGGCAGATCACCGATCTGTATTGTCCCCCCCTGGGACAAAGTAAAAAAGTTAAAAAAAAAATTTCCAAGTGTGTAAAAAAAAAAAAAAAAATCCTAAATAATGAAAAAAAAAAAAAAATATTATTCCCATAAATACATTTCTTTATCTAAATAAAAAAAACAAAACAATAAAAGTACACATATTTAGTATCGCCGCGTCCGTAACGACCCGACCTATAAAACTGGCCCACTAGTTAACCCCTTCAGTAAACACCGTAAGAAAAAAAAAAAAAAAAACGAGGCAAAAAACAACGCTTTATTATCATACCGCCAAACAAAACGTGGAATAACACGCGATCAAAAAGACGGATATAAATAACCATGGTACCACTAAAAGCGTCATCTTGTCCCGCAAAAAACGAGCCACCATACAGCGACAACAGCAAAAAAATAAAAAAGTTATAGTCCTCAGAATAAAGCAATGCAAAAATAATTATTTTTTTCTATAAAATAGTTTTTATCGTATAAAAGCGCCAAAACATAAAAAAATGATATAAGTGAGGTATCGCTGTAATCGTACTGAACCGAAGATTAAAACTGCTTTATCAATTTTACCAAACGCGGAACCGTATAAACGCCTCCCCCAAAAGAAATTCATGAATAGCTGGTTTTTGGTCATTCTGCCTCACAAAAATCGGAATAAAAAGCGATCAAAAAATGTCACATGCCCGAAAATGTTACCAATAAAAACGTCAACTCGTCCCGCAAAAAACAAGACCTCGCATGACTCTGTGGACTCAAATATGGAAAAATTATAGCTCTCAAAATATGGTAACGCAAAAAATATTTTTTGCAATAAAAAGCGTCTTTCAGTGTGTGACAGCTGCCAATCATAAAAATCCGCTAAAAAACCCGCTATAAAAGTAAATGAAAAAAATGTATTTATTTCCATTTTCCCATTAGGGTTAGGGCTAGGGCTAGGGTTAGGGCTAGGGTTAGGGCTAGGGTTAGGGCTAGGGTTAGGGCTAGGATTAGGGCTAGGGTTAGGGCTAGGGTTAGGGCTAGGGTTAGGGCTAGGGTTGGGACTAGGGTTAGGGTTAGGGTTGGGGCTAGGGTAAGGGCTAGGGTTAGGGTTAAGGCTACAGTTAGGGTTGGGGCTAAAGTTAGGGTTAGGGTTTGGATTACATTTGCGATTGGGATTAGGATTAGGGGTGTGTCTGGGTTAGAGGTGTGGTTAGGGTTACCGTTGGGATTAGGGTTAGGGGTGTGTTTGGATTAGGGTTTCAGTTATAATTGGGGGGTTTCCACTGTTTAGGCACATCAGGGGGATCTCCAAACGCGACATGGCGACCGATCTCAATTCCATCCAATTCTGCATTGAAAAAGTAAAACAGTGCTCCTTCCCTTCCGAGCTCTCCCGTGTGCCCAAACAGGAGTTTACCCCAACATATGGGGTATCAGCGTACTCAGGACAAATTGGACAACAACTTTTGGGGTCCAATTTCTCCTGTTACCCTTGGAAAAATACAAAACTGGGGGCTAAAAAATAATTTTTGTGGGAAAAAAAGAGATTTTTTATTTTCACGGCTCTGCGTTATAAACTGTAGTGAAACACTTGGGGGCTCAAAGTTCTCACAACACATCTAGATAAGTTCGTGGGGGGGTCTAGTTTCCAATATGGGGTCACTTGTGGGGGTTTCTACTGTTTAGGTATATTAGGGGCTCTGCAAACGCAATGTGACGCCTGCAGACCATTCCATTTAAGTCTGCATTCCAAATGGCGCTCCTTCCCTTCCGAGCCCTCCCATGCGCCCAAACGCTGGTTCCCCCCCACATATGGGGTATCAACGCACTCAGGACAAATTGGACAACAACTTTTGGGGTCCAATTTCTCCTTTTACCCTCGAGAAAATACAAAACTGGGGGCTAAAAAATAATTTTGAGGGGAAATTTTTTATTTTATTTTCACGGCTCTGCGTTATAAACTGTAGTGAAATACTTGGGGGCTCAAAGTTCTCACAACACATCTAAATAAGTTCCTTGGGGGGTCTAGTTTCCAATATGGGGTCACTTGTGGGGGGTTTCTACTGTTTAGGTACATTAGGGGCTCTGCAAACACAATGTGACGCCTGCAGACCATTCCATCTAAGTATGTATTCCAAATGGCGCTCCTTCCCTTCCGAGCCCTCCCATGCGCCCAAACGCTGGTTTTCCCCCACATATAGGGTATCAGCGCACTCAGGACAAATTGCACAACAACTTTTGGGGTCCAATTTCTCCTGTTACCCTCAGGAAAATACAAAACTGGGGGCTAAAAAATTATTTTTGTGGGAAAAAAATTTTGTTTTATTTTTACGGCTCTGCATTATAAACTTCTGTGAAGCTCTTATTGGGTCAAAGTGCTCACCACACATCTAGATAAGTTCCTTAGGGGGTCTACTTTCCAAAATGGTGTCACTTGTGGGGGGTTTCAATGTTTAGGCACATCAGTGGCTCTCCAAACGCAGCATGGCGTCTCATCTCAATTCCTGTCAATTTTGCATTGAAAGGTCAAACGGCGCTCCTTCCCTTCCGAGCTCTCCCATGTGCCCAAACAATGGTTTACCCCCACATATGGGGTATCAGAGTACTCAGGACAAATTGTGCCACAACTTTTGTGGTCCAATTTCTTCTCTTACCATTGGGAAAATAAAAAATTGGGGGCAAAAAGATAATGTTTGTGAAAAAAAATGATTTTTTATTTTTACGGTTCTGCATTATAAACTTCTGTGAAGCACTTGGTGGGTCAAAGTGCTCCCCACACATCTAGATAAGTTCCTTAGGGGGTCTACTTTCCAAAATGGTGTCACTTGTGGGGGGTTTCAATGTTTAGGCACATCAGTGGCTCTCCAAACGCAACATGGCGTCCCATCTCAATTCCAGTCAATTTTGCATTGAAAAGTCAAATGGCGCTCCTTCCCTTCCGAGCTCTGCCATGCGCCCAAACTGTGGTTAACCCCCACATATGGGGTATCAGCGTACTCAGGACAAATTGTACAACAACTTTTGGGGTCCATTTTCTCCTGTTACCCTTGGTAAAATAAAACAAATTGGAGCTGAAGTAAATTTTTTGTGAAAAAAAGTTAAATGTTAATTTTTATTTAAACATTCCAAAAATTCCTGTGAAGTACCTGAAGGGTTAATAAACTTCTTGAATGTGGTTTTGAGAACCTTGAGGGGTGCAGTTTTTAGAATGGTGTCACACTTGGGTATTTTCTATCATATAGACCCCTCAAAATCACTTCAAATGAGATGTGGTCCCTAAAATAAAATGGTGTTGTAAAAATGAGAAATTGCTGGTCAACTTTTAACCCTTATAACTCCCTAACCAAAAAAAATTTTGGTTCCAAAATTGTGCTGATGTAAAGTAGACATGTGGAAAATGTTACTTATTAAGTATTTTGTGTGACATATCTCTGTGATTTAATTGCATAAAAATTCAAAGTTGGAAAATTGCAAAATTTTCAAAATTTTCGCCAAATTTCCGTTTTTTTCACAAATAAACGCAGGTAATATCAAAGAAATTTTACCACTATCATGAAGTACAATATGTCACGAGAAAACAATGTCAGAATCACCGGGATCTGTTGAAGCGTTCCAGAGTTATAACCTCATAAAGGGACAGTGGTCAGAATTGTAAAAATTGGCCCGGTCCATAACGTGCAAACCACCCTTGGGGGTAAAGGGGTTAATGGCAGGTTAGTTTTAGCATTTAGTGAACCTAGCAAAAAAGCCAAACAAAAAACAAGTGTGGGATTGCACTTTTTTTGCAATTTCACCGCACTTGGAATTTTTTTCCCGTTTTCTAGTACACGACATGCTAAAACCAATGATGTCGTTCAAAAGTACAACTCGTCCCGCAAAAAATAAGCCCTCACATGGCCAATTTGACGGAAAAATAAAAAAGTTATGGCTCTGGGAAGGAGGGGAGTGAAAAACGAACACGGAAAAACGAAAAATCCCAAGGTCATGAAGGGGTTAATTTTGCGGGTTTTGTTTTTTTTTGCAGATTTCCCACTACAAAATGCATTGGGAAATGTCCGGAAAAATCCGCATCAAAAACGCATGCAGATTTCTTGCAGAAAATTTCAGGTTTTTCTCAGGAATTTTCTGCGAGAAATCCTGAACGTGTGTACATAGCCTAAAGTTCCCAGTGACTGCAGCTAATATCATATCAGTATTATGGGCTGTAGAAGTCTCGTTCCTAATCCTACTCGTTAATTATGGTTTTCCAATGTGTTTGCAAATAATGTCGGCTGTCTGTGATTTTTCTATAAGCTGCTTAGAAACAAAGAAAGGAAAAAAATGAAGTTGTCACCCGTGGTTGGCATATTTCTAGACTACATTATGGGGGTCAATTTAGCGACGATGCTGAACTTAGTTATTTGTCCAGTTTTTTATTCGGAACTGAAGTTGGTTTCTTATTCAGCAATTTTTTTTCTTTTGTTTTTTTTTATAGGTTTAACAACAAAAATTAAGCATCACAATAATAACATACAATGCAGCGAGGTGCCCTGATGTGACTATACATGGGTTCTGGACATCAGAATTGGCATAAAAGTGGGCAAACAGCCCATTTTCACAGATTTGAATGCAAAACTGATGTTTTTAACCCCTTCATGACCTTGGGATTTTCCGTTTTTCCGTGTTCGTTTTTCGCTCCCCTCCTTCCCAGAGCCATAACTTTTTTATTTTTCCGTCAATATGGCCACGTGAGGGCTTATTTTTTGCGAAACAAGTTGTACTTTTGAACGACATCATTGGTTTTAGCATGTCGTGTACTGGAAAACAGGAAAAAAAATTCCAAGTGCGGTGAAATTGCAAAAAAAGTGCAATCCCACATTTGTTTTTTGTTTGGCTTTTTTACTAGGTTCACTAAATGCTAAACCTGACCTGGCATTATGATTCTCCAGGTTATTACGAGTTCATAGACACCAAACATGTCTAGGTTCTCTTTTATCTAAGTGGTGAAAAAAAATTCCAAACTTTGCTAAAGTAAAAAAAAAAAAAAAAAAGGCGCCATTTTCCGATACCCGTAGCGTCTCCATTTTTCATGATCTGGGGTCGGATGAGGGCTTATTTTTTGCGTGCCAAGCTGGCATTTTTAATGATACTATTTTGGTGCAGATTAGTTCTTTTGATCACTCGTTATTGCATTTTAATGCAATGCCGCGGCGACCAAAAAAAACGTAATTCTGGCATTACAAATTTTTTTCTCGCTACGCTGTTTAGCGATCAGGTTAATCCTTTTTTTTATTGATAGATCAGATTGGGCGATTCTGAACTCATCAGATCGCTGCTATGTAGCTTATTAACAGGCTTGCTATGAGCGCCGACCACATGGTGGTGCTCGCAGCTAGCCGGGATCAGTAACTATGGAGGTCTCAAGGACCTCTATGGTTACCATTCTGATGCATCGCTGACCCCCGTCACATGATCGACAATGCGCTAATTTCCGTCCGGAAGCATCGGTTAAATGCCGCTGTCAGTGTTTCACAGCGGCATTTAACTAGTTAATAGCGGCGGGTGAATCGCGATTTCACCCGCCGCTATTGGGGCGGCATGTCAAAACAGCTGATATGTCTTGGCTTTGATGCGGGCTCACCGCGGAGCCCTGCATCAAAGCCGGGGATCTGACCTCGGACGTACTATCCCGTCCGAGGTCAGAAAAGGGTTAAGGGGATAAATGTTAGGCCACTGATCTCACACTAAAAATACACAGATATTGATCTTCTGCATCAAACCCAGGTCCCTCTAGCCTGGCACAAATGGGCTCTGGTCATTAGAACTGGCATCAAAGTGGGCAAACAGCCAATTTTCACAGATTTGAATAAGTAACTGATGGTTTTTAAGGGGTTAAATGACTTTGGGCCACTGATCTCACACTAATAATACACAGACATTGATGCCCCACAAGAAACACAGGACCCTCCAGCCTGGCCCAAACAGATGCTGGGCATTAGAATTGGCATCAAAGTGGGCAAACAGCTGATTTTCACAGATTTGCATAAGTAACTGATGTTTTTAAAGGGTTAAATGACTTTGGACAACTGATTCCACACCACCATTACATACATAGTGATGCTGTCCATTAAACCCAGGTCCCTCCAGCCTGGCCCAAATAGGTTCTGGACATCAGAAATGACATCAAAGTGGACAAGTAGCCAATTTTCACACATTTGAATAAGTGATGTTTTTTCAGGAGTTAAATTACTTCGGGCCACTGATCTCACATCACCATTACATACATAGTGATATCAAACCCAGGTGACTTTAGCCTGGCCCAAAAGGGTTCTGGCCCTCAGAATTAGCATCAAGTTTGGCATAAAAACAATTTTCACAGATTTGAATAACTGGTGATTTGAAGGGGTTGAGATCACTTAAAAACATCAGTTATTTATTCAAATCTGTGAAAATGGGCTGTTTGCCCACTTTGATGCCAATTTTGATGCCCAGAACCCATTTGGGCCAGGCTGGAGGGACCTGAATTTAGGGTATGTGCACACGTTGCGGATTCTCTGTGGATCCGCAGCATTTTTTGCAGTGCAGAAACGCTGCAGATCCGCAATTGATTTACAGTACAATGTAAATCAATGAGAAAAAAAAAATGCTGTGCACACTTTGCGGAAAATCCGCTGCGGAAACGCTGCGGTTTAAAAGAAGTACTGTAGCATGTCACTTCTTTTTTGTGAATCTGCAGCGTTTTTGTACCCATTCCATTATAGAAAACCGCAGGGGTAAAAAACGCAGCAAATCCGCAAGAAATCCGCAGGTGCGTTTTCTGCCAGGAGAGGCATAATCCGCACCAGAAATTCCTAAGCCTAATCCGCAACGTGTGCACATAACCTTAATGTGGGGCTCCCTGTTCCATATGTCTGCAGTGTGATATCAGTGTCCCAAAGTCATTTAACCCTTTCATTATTGCCCACTTTGATGCCCATTTTTGTGCCAGTTTTATAATTTTTGTAGATGTTTTTAAGTGTGTTCACTTTAGGGCACTTCACTGCATTGTATGTTATTGTGATGCTTATTTTTTTGTTAAACCTATAAAATGCAGAAAAGAAAAAATTGCTGAATAAGAAACCAACTTCAGCATCGTAATTTAGCGACTTTTGGTGTTTTCATTATTAAACCTTCAGTCTAAGTAACCTACACACAGCCGTACATATGACTCATCGAGTTCAGTGTTTTAACCCCTACCTCATCCTGTCCTTAGATTACATATCAAAAAATTGCTGACAGATTCCCTTTAAGATGTTCAGTGCTTCACAAATGATTAAAAGTTTGTTTCTCGTGCCCTTTTAGGTACATGGCTGTCGCAGAGTTTAGCGCTGCAAAGGACAGACCGAGCTATGTGTAATTCTTCATTTTTCCTTCTACAGCCACTGCGAAATAACATCTCATCATTGGAGGTTGTGTTATAGAAGCTGGACCCATGCTGATTGGTTAATTTCAGGGGGTTGTCTAAGGGTATGTTCCCACGATCAGGAATTAGCTACGCTTTGGACACAGCGTATTTTCACTCGGTCCAAAACGCTGCGTTCTAATCACGCAGGTAAATCTGCATGTGTTCATTGAACCATGCGGATTTACCGCATCCAAATACATTCTATTGTTGAAATTTCTGTTGTGGAGGCTAGTGGCTCTGCAAGAGAACTTGACTTACTGAGGCTTGTAAAACCACACCGCAGGTGATTTGCAGGCGCACATGCATGCATAGTGGACATGGGATTTCTAGAAATCGCATCCATTATAGGCTCTAACATCTAGCTGCTGTGGTTTTGATGCTGCGTACAGTTTTCAGTGTCAAAACCACAGCAATTCCTGATCGTCAACATGTACCCTAAGGATACGTGCTCACGATCAGTAAACGCTGCAGGTTGGATGTTGCGTACTTCTGCAGCGTCCAACCCGCAGCGTCCAGATGTTACAGCATAGTGGATGGGATTTCAAGAAATCCCATGCCCACTATGTGTTCAGTCCATGGAGACAGACATGTGGCGCATTTCTTCAGACCGCATCATGTTTATTTATCTTGCGGAGATGCTAGACTCTGCAAGAGAAACTTCACCTGTACAATGTATTGGATGCGGTGAATCCACACGGTTCAGTGAACACATGTGGATTCATCCTCATTAAATTGCTGGCATCACTTTGGCCGCAGCGGGCATGCGCTGCGTTCAAAGCGCGGCAAATTCCTGATCGTGTGCACATACCCTAAGTCAGACTTCGTTTACTCTGGTCTCTGCTTATAGTTAGTGATGAGCGAGTGTACTCGATGCTCGGGTGACCTCAGAGTATTTGACTGCTCAGAGATTAAGTTTTCACCGCCTCAGCAGCATGATTTACAGCTATTAGCCAGCTTTATTACATGTGAGGATTCCCTAGCAACCAGGCAACCCCCACATGTACTCAGCCTGGCTAATAGCTGTAAATCATTCAGCTGAGGCGATGAAAACTTAATCTCCGAACACTAACAAATATTCGGAGGTCACCTAAGCGTGCTCGAGAAAACCCGAGCAGCGAGTACACTCGCTTATCACTACTTATGATCTTTCAAACATCCGTGTTTGTTCACACACGTTAAAATAATCATCTGAGTTATCAGTGTTTGTAATTTTTCTTTTCATTTGTGAAAAACACTGATGGTAAAAACTGACAGTCTCTTCTTTCCTTTGCAACGTTAATCAAGGTAGAATGTAGGACCTGTAATTACATCCTTAGGCCGGGATCACACATGCGAGAAACACGTCCGTGTCTCGCATGTGAAATACAAGCTCTGGCGCCAGCACTCCAGAGCAGAGCGTGCGGCTCCATGTGTTGCTATGCGGCCGCACGCTCCGCTCTGGAGTGCCGGCGCCAGAGGAGGGATTTCACATGCGAGACACGGACGTGTTTCTTGCATGTGTGATCCCGGCCTTAAAAGCAAGACATTTATCAGTGCCACGACAAAAAAAGTATACACAAATCGAGAGTTTGCGAACAGTAAGACAAAAGCTGTTGTCTATATGGCAACATGTCCATGCCCACTCAACTGTGTAGGTAAAACCAAAAGCGAGCTCAGGAGAAAGGTTCTTGATCATATCGGATACATTAAAAGAAAGGAGGATACTTCACTTGCTAGGCATATGCTTAGCTTTAAAGTTCCAAGCAGTAGAGGTTGTACGTTCTTCCCTGAGAGGAGGTGACTGGGACCAGTTGCTCCTCCAGAAGGGAGAGTAGATGGATTCATAAATTACAATCTAACTGTCCAAAAGGATCAATGAATCCTTGTCATTTTCTTGCTTCATTCGCTCTTTAACCCTTCATATAACTTTCTGCAGTCTTTAATATTAATCCAGAATCCTGTATTAAATCTTTTATAACCACAATTATGTATTTTGTATCTAACTTTCATGTATTTTATCGCATACTGGCATTTTCCTGATCCATTCCAATAAAAGAAAAGGATTTACCTTTTGTGAAGAAACCAGATTGTATCTTAATTTCCCAGACAACCATGTTTTTTGCAAACCAAAAGAACTGGCTTTTTATCTGTATATTGGCTTGTGAATTTAAGTGTTTATGTCTAGTGGGTCAAGAAGACAGACTTGCCAACTGATATACTATCTAGCATACTGTGTAAAGGTACCTTCACACTGAACAACTTAACAACGATAACGATAGCGATCCGTGACATTGCAGCGTCCTGGATAGCGATATCGTTGTGTTTGACACGCAGCAGCGATCAGGATCCTGCTGTGACATCGTTGGTCGGAGCTAGAAGGCCAGCACTTTATTTCGTTGCTGGATCTCCCGCTGACATCACTGAATCGGCGTGTGTGACGCCGATTCAGCGATGTCTTCACTGGTAACCAGGGTAAACATCGGGTTACTAAGCGCAGGGCCGCGCTTAGTAACCCGATATTTACCCTGGTTACCATTGTAAATGTAAATAAAAACAAACACTACATACTTACATTCCGGTGTCTGTCGCGTCCCCCGGCGTTCTGCTTCCCTGCACTGTGTCAGCGCCGGCTGGCCGTAAAGCAGAGCACAGCGGTGACGTCACCGCTCTGCTTTACGGCCGGCGCTGGGAGCTTTCAAGGAAAGTTCCCACGATCTATGAACAGCCAGCAGAGGGCGCCTCACCGCTAATGAAGCTAAATATAGCTCATTGATCTATATTTAGACTCATTCCCCGGGGTTTTGCAGCGAGGAGTAGCATTGCATTAGCAAAGCTCCTGGCTGCAAAATGTTTTAACCCCTTCAGAAGGATTTACATCGTTGGACTTTACAGATCTGTGGAAGGTTAAGTATATTGTTGGTTTATTATTTTTTTTTTGTCACAGAACGAGGGTCTTCACTGAGTGGATTGGGCGTTAAATAAAAAATTACAACAACCTTTGTTTTTATTTCATTAAAATAATTTTTAATAATGTGTGTGTGTATTTTTTTAACCCTTTCTTTCAATTGGATTAATAATGGATAGGTGTCATAATTGACGCCTCTCCATTATTAATTAGGCTTAATGTCACCTTATAATTGCAAGGTGGCATTAACCCTTCATTACCCCATATCCCACCGCTACACGGGAATGGGAAGAGAGTGGCCAAGTGCCAGAATAGGCGCATCTTCCAGATGTGCCTTTTCTGGGGTGGCTGGGGGCAGGTGTTTTTAGCCAGGGGGGGGCCAATAACCATGGACCCTCTCCAGGCTATTAATATCTGCCCTCAGTCACTGGCTTTACTACTCTGGCGGAGAAAATTGTGCGGGAGCCCACGCCAATTTTTTCCGCCATTTAACCCTTAAATATAATAGCTAGAACGCCCAAATTTTGCATATACACACTACTAACATTAGTAGTGTGGAATATGCAAAAAAAATGGTGATATGAGATGGTTTACTGTATGTAAACCAGGTCTCATATCATGTCGGGTTTGTGAAGGAGAAAGCAAAAGCCGGTAATTGAATTACCAGCTTTAAAGCTATCTCGCGCTGCATTAAATATAAATATATATATATATAGGTGTCTCCCTGACATAGAATAGGTATATATACATATATATATGTGTATATATCTACTCTCATCTAACCTGTCAGTGTGATTTTACTGTATTCTGCGCTGAATTGCCGGCTTTTCTAAGGACACGGGTGCGTAAAAATCGGACAGTACTCGCATGGTGCGAGTGCTGTGCGTTTTTTTTCTCGCACCCATTGACTTGCATTGGCGAGTCTCGTCCGAGAATCTCCGCAATACGCAGCATGCTGCGATTTTTTTCTCAGCCGACACAGATTTTTCTCAGTCCGATTTCGGCTGGGAAAAAAATCGCAAATGGAGTGTCACATATTGATTTACATTGGTCCGAGTGCAATCCGATTTTTTTATCGGATTGCACTCGTCCGTTTTCCTCACAAGTGGAGATGAGCCCTAATACTGATGATTTTGGCATACAACTCCTGATAACCCAAAAAACCTGTCTCAATAAATTAGCATATCAAGAAAAGGTTCTCTAAACCAGGGGTCCCCAACTCCAGTCCTCAAGGCCCACCAACAGGTCATGTTTTCAGGATTTCCTTAGTCTTGCCCAGGTAATAATTGCATCACCTGTGCAATGCAAAGGAAATCCTGAAAACATGACCTGTTGGTGGGCCTTGAGGACTGGAGTTGGGGACCCCTGCTCTAAACGACCTATTACCCTAATCTTCTGAATCAACTAATTAACTCTAAACACATGCAAAAGATACCTGAGGCTTTTATAAACTCCCTGCCTGGTTCATTACTCAAAACCCCCATCATGGGTAAGACTAGCGACCTGACAGATGTCAAGAAGGCCATCATTGACACCCTCAAGCAAGAGGGTAAGACCCAGAAAGAAATTTCTCAACAAATAGGCTGTTCCCAGAGTGCTGTATCAAGGCACCTCAATGGTAAGTCTGTTGGAAGGAAACAATGTGGCAGAAAACGCTGTACAACGAGAAGAGGAGACCGGACCCTGAGGAAGATTGTGGAGAAGGACCGATTCCAGACCTTGGGGAACCTGAAGAAGCAGTGGACTGAGTCTGGTGTGGAAACATCCAGAGCCACCGTGCACAGGCGTGTGCAGGAAATGGGCTACAGGTGCCGCATTCCCCAGGTAAAGCCACTTTTGAACCATAAACAGCGGCAGAGGCGCCTGACCTGGGCTACAGAGAAGCAGCACTGGACTGTTGCTAAGTGGTCCCAAGTACTTTTTTCTGATGAAAGCAAATTTTGCATGTCATTCGGAAATCAAGGTGCCAGAGTCTGGAGGAAGACTGGGGAGAAGGAAATGCCAAAATGCCTGAAGTCCAGTGTCAAGTACCCACAGTCAGTGATGGTGTGGGGTGCCATGTCAGCTGCTGGTGTTGGTCCACTGTGTTTCATCAAGGGCAGGGTCAATGCAGCTAGCTATCAGGAGATTTTGGAGCACTTCATGCTTCCATCGGCTGAAATGCTTTATGGAGATGAAGATTTCATTTTTCAGCACGACCTGGCACCTGCTCACAGTGCCAAAACCACTGGTAAATGGTTTACTGACCATGGTATTACTGTGCTCAATTGGCCTGCCAACTCTCCTGACCTGAACCCCATAGAGCAGGGGTCCCCAACTCCAGGCCTCGAGGGCCGCCAACAGTGCAGGTTTTCAGGATTTCTTTAGTATTGCATCGGTGGTAATGTGATCATCTGCACAGGTGATGATTCCAACCCCTGTGCAATACTAAGGAAATCCTGAAAACCTGCACTGTTGGCGGCCCTCGAGGCCTGGAGTTGGGGACCACTGCCATAGAGAATCTGTGGGATATTGTGAAGAGAAAGTTGAGAGACGCAAGACCCAACACTCTGGATGAGCTTAAGGCCGCTATTGAAGCATCCTGGGCCTCCATAACATCTCAGCAGTGTCACAGGCTGATTGCCTCCATGCCACGCCGCATTGAAGCAGTCATTTCTGCCAAAGGTTTCCCGACCAAGTATTGAGTGCATAACTGAACATTATTATTTGTTGGTTTTTTTGTTTGTTATTAAAAAACACTTTTATTTGATTGGATGGGTGAAATATGCTAATTTATTGAGACAGGTTTTTTGGGTTATCAGGAGTTGTATGCCAAAATCATCAGTATTAAAACAATAAAAGACCTGACAAATTTCAGTTGGTGGATAATGAATCTATAATATATGAAAGTTTAATTGTAATCATTACATTATGGTAAATAATGAAATTTAACACTATATGCTAATTTTTTGAGAAGGACCTGTAAGTATGTAGTGTTTGTTTTTTCCACATTTGCACTGGTAACCAGGGTAAACATCGGGTTACTAAGCGTGGCCCTGCGCTTAGTAACCCGATGTTTACCCTGGTTACCCGGGGACTTTGGCATCGTTGGTCGCTGGAAAGCTGTCTGTGTGACAGCTCTCCAGCGACCACACAGCGACGCTGCAGCGATCGGCATCGTTGTCTATATCGCTGCAGCGTCTCTTAATGTGACGGTACCTTAAGTCTGTAATAGTGACTGTACATAGGGTGTGTTAAGCTTTGTTTATTAATGTGTGCTTATATGCTGATAGTGCTACTTAATCCCATCACCATTGTTTACCTTATTTTGATGTTGGACTGAAGGACCCTGAGTAATTCTAAAAATAGCTCACATGCCTTGGGTATAAAAAGACTCAGAGATCATATCCTGGGGAACTGAAGTAACACAGCTACCAGCCAGACATTCTGCAAACCACCCCACAGACAAGAGAACGGACTGCAGCCAATTCATCATGGCACCATCACGAGGGACACTGATCTATGATTCTATAGGAAACAACCTAGGGGTTTTCAGCTCTGGTTGGAAGGACACAGATCTGATCCAGTGACCATCTCTGAACCATGGATGTGTTTGGAGAAAGCCAGATTTGGGACCTGCTGGTCACCTGGTTCCATGGAGATGGTCAGATAAGCCAGGTGGTGACTCTCGTGTCAACTGGCTTTGGACCTTGTATGGACTCTATGGACAGTTCTTCGTCATATCTCTATGCTTGTCAGTACCTCTTCTCTGTGTGTGCATCCACAGATGAAGTAGCGACCCTGGGAGCTCTGACATCATGTCATACTGGAAATACGTGGAGACGCAGTGATCTTTTATATGCGCCCATGTAATCAAGCAATTCCAGCCATGTTGGGATTGTTCTGTTTGCTATTGTGTGCTGTGGTTCAATAAAGTATTGCCACACTGTTTTACCTTAACCCTGTGTTGTCTGTGTAGTGTATTGTCCACTGGGAGATAGAGCGGGCGTTCAGTGGTATGCGCCGTGGTCCATGCAGTCTTGCTAAAGACAGCCGGGCCAGCGGACGAGCACCCACTGACCCCGTTTCTTCACAATTGGTGGCAGCAGTGGGACACTACTCAGCCCGGCGGAATCGTGGAGCTGCAGGGGACTGGTGTTCATAGACACCGTCCAGGGCTTCACAACCAGGGAGGTATACAGACAGACCCAGCAGACCATTGATGAGGCATGCACAGCAGGTTTCGGATGTCACTATATCCAAACCCACCAAATCGGCCTTGGGAAGAGGACCAGAGTAGCTATATGACCTCAACAAAAAACGGAAACTACAGGAGATGTTCCAGCTTCAACGGATTGACTAGAATTTAATGCAGGAGCTACGGAATGTGGAGGAAGCCATGCGTGGACCCAATGGATACCAGTTGTTACTCTTCAATTACGTATGGAGTTTATTTTTGTAAGGAGCATATGGAATATGCTCTAAGGAAACTTGATGATCGGAAGCCTATCATGTCTGGTTCATTAATATAGGGGAGGAATGGGAAGAAACCAGATTGTATCTTAATTTCCCAGACAACCATGTTTTTTGCAAACCAAAAGAACTGGCTTTTTATCTGTATATTGGCTTGTGAATTTAAGTGTTTATGTCTGGTGGGTCAAGAAGACATTTGCCAACTGATATACTATCTAGCATACTCGTATGCATGATAGGCGGTTGCCTTTGTTTGTTGTACAATTGGCTGATGAATTTGAGCCCCTTTGCTATCGTAGCACTCAATAGACTTAGGATTACATATTGCACCTCTACCATTGGTGCAACTGAGAACGCCAACAGCAGAAGGTGGGACTAACTTACCCTTAAATATGCGTCAGTTTGGCGCCACACATGGCCTGCAACCATGCCGATACGTTCTATCATTCATGACTGAAAGAAAAATAATCTGCTAATAACTGCTAGCCCCTGATCATAGCAGTCACAAATTTTGATGAAACGCGTAGGGATTGATTAATGTATATGGGCTTTACTTATTTCTGTGCTAAGGGGAGAATTTAGTCATATTGCACAATTATCATTGGACTAATTCCCTAGGGATTTTGGCATTTAATATTCAAAAGGAAATGGATCTGAAAAAATATTTCCCTTTCTTTCTAATTAATTGCACTGATAGCACCATCCTAAACACAGCTACTGTACTGTCACATCGTTACACATACGAGCGGCAATAATATTTAATAAATCGAATGACCTTAGACCTCAGTCCAGAGCCTCTCACCTAGCCAAATCAGTTCTCATGCTTCGCACTGACAAGGGCCAACAGCCCGAAACACCGTGTCTGCGAATTGAGATACTGATTTGGCTTTTATCCTAAGTCATATTGCAAGACTTGTTAATGGGTTGATTGTGACTTGTAGGATCGCTACTTCCAACAGGTAATTTGCATATTACCCACTAAAATTCAGTGTCTTGCTATTAAAAAAAAATCACATTCCTCTATAGGAGCATGGTTATAAGATCTAACTGCAATGATAAGGATAAAATATCAACAACAAAATAGACTGATGCTTAACAGCAACCAGAGGAATATTATTTTCGATCTGATTAAATCCTCTAGTTGCAAAAGCTACATCTACATAGCCTTTGTATAGGATTGGTGCATTTTATATTCATCAATAGTGTAAAACGTTTTCTTAATCCCTACAATCAAATTTCATATTAGGACAGTGAACAATCTGGCACTTTGTATTTCTTTAAATGTATTCACTTATTGTACCATTTTTATTAATACTATTAAAAGTTACATTTTAAATTTTCACTGCAATTGAAATAGTCAGTGAATTATATTTACTTAGTTGGAGAAATAGTTTGCTTTGAATTATATTTACTTATT
Organism: Ranitomeya imitator; assembly: GCF_032444005.1. Classification (NCBI taxonomy): domain Eukaryota; kingdom Metazoa; phylum Chordata; class Amphibia; order Anura; family Dendrobatidae; genus Ranitomeya; species Ranitomeya imitator. The sequence continues at coordinate 348,112,106 of NC_091282.1, read as the reverse complement.
TGGAGAAATAGTTTGCTTTTATTTAACCCCTTCCCGACCTGTGAAACAGCGTATGCGTCATGAAAGTTGGTGCCAATCCGACCTGTGACGCATATGCTGTGTCACAGAATGATCGCGTCCCTGCAGGCCGGGTGAAAGGGTTAACTCCAATTTCACCCGACCTACAGGGACAGGGGAGTGGTACTTTAGCCCAGGGGGGTGGCTTCGCCCCCCCGTGGCTACGATCGCTCTGATTGGCTGCAGTTAGGGCTAGGGTTGCACTTAGGGCTAGGTTTGCACTTAGGGCTAGGGTTGCACTTAGGGTTAGGGTTGCACTTAGGGCTAGGATTGCACTTAGAGTTGCACTTAGGGCTAGGGTTGCACTTAGGGCTAGGGTTGCACTTAGGGTTAGGGTTGCACTTAGGGCTAGGGTTGCACTTAGGGCTAGGGTTGCACTTAGGGCTAGGGTTGCACTTAGGGCTAGGGTTGCACTTAGGGTTAGGGTTGCACTTAGGGTTAGGGTTAGAATTAGGGCTAGGGCTGGAATTAGGGCTAGAATTAGGCTATGTGCACACGGTGCGGATTTGGCTGCGGATCCGCAGCGGATTGGTCGCTGTGGATTCGTAGCAGTTTTCCATCAGGTTTTCAGTACCACGTAAACCTATGCAAAACCAAATCCGCTGTGCCCATGGTGCGGAAAGTACAGCGCGGAAACCGCAGCGTTTTACACCTGCTCCATAATAGGAATCCGCAGGTGAAATCCACACAAAAAACACTGGAAATCCGTGGTAAATCCGCAGGTAAAGTGCAGTGCGTTTTACCTGCAGATTTTTCAAAAACGGTGCGGAAAAATCCCCACACAAATCCGCAACGTGGGCACATAGCCTTAGGGTTAGGGTTAAGATTAGGGTTAGGGGTGTGTTGGGGTTAGGGTTGTGGTTAGGGTTGGGATTAGGGTTAGGGGTGTGTTGGAGTTAGAATTAAGGGGTTTCCACTTTTTAGGCACATCAAGGGGTCTCCAAACGTGACATGGCGCCACCATTGATTCCAGCCAATCTTGCGTTGAAAAAGTCAAATGGTGCTCTCTCCCTTCCGAGCCCCGACGTGTGCCCAAACAGTGGTTTACCCCCACATATGGGGTATCAGCGTACTCAGGAGAAACTGGACAACATCTCTTGGGGTCAAATTTCTCCTGTTACCCTTGGGAAAATTAAAAAATTCTGGGCTAAAAAATTATTTTTGAGGAAAGAAAACTTATTATTTTCACGGCTCTGCGTTATAAACTTCTATGAAGCACCTGGGCATTCAAAGTGCTCACCACACATCTAGTTAAGTTCCTTGGGGGGTCTAGTTTCCAAAATGGGGTCACTTGTGGGGAGTTTCTACTGTTTAGGCACATCAGGGGCTCTGCAAACGCAACGTGACGCTCGCAGAGCATTCCATCAAAGTCTGCATTTTAAAACGTCACTACTTCTCTTCCAAACCCCGACGTGTGCCCAAACAGTGGTTTACCCCCACATATGGGGAATCTTCGTACTCAGGAGAAACTGGACAACAACTTTTGGGGTCAAATTTCTCCTGTTACCCTTGGGAAAATAGGAAATTAACATAGTAACATAACATAGTAACATAGTTAGTAAGGCCGAAAAAAGACATTTGTCCATCCAGTTCAGCCTATATTCCATCATAATAAATCCCCAGATCTAATAAATAATAATAATAATATTATTAATAATAATAATATAATAATAATATAATAATAATATAATAATAAATAATAAATTCCGGGCTAAAAAATCATTTTTGAGGAAAGAAAAAATTGTATCCTATTGCCCATGTGAAAATGAAACAATTGAGGCTAAAAGAAATTTTTTGTGAAAAAAAAGTACTTTTTCATTTTTACGGATCAATTTGTGAAGCACCTGAGGGTTTAAAGTGCTCAATATGTATCTAGATAAGTTCCTTTGGGGGTCTAGTTTCCAAAATGGGGTCACTTGTGGGGGAGCGCCAATGTTTAGGCACACAGGGGCTCTCCAAACGCGACATGGTGTCCGCTAACGATGGAGATAATTTTCCATTCAAAAAGTCAAATGGCGCTCCTTCCCTTCCGAGCCCTGCCGTGCGCCCAAACAGTGGTTTAACCCCACATATGAGGTATCAGCGTACTCAGGACAAATTGGACAACAACTTTTGTGGTTCAGTTTCTCCTTTTACCATTGGGAAAATAAAAAAAATAGTTGCTGAAAGATCATTTTTGTGACTAAAAAGTGAAATGTTCATTTTTTCCTTCCATGTTGCTTCTGCTGCTGTGAAGCACCTGAAGGGTTAATAAACTTCTTGAATGTGGTTTTGAGCACCTTGAGGGGTGCAGTTTTTTAGAATGGTTCACTTTTGGGTATTTTCAGCCATATAAACCCCTCAAGCTGACTTCAAATGTGAGGTGGTCCCTAAAAAAAATGGTTTTGTAAATTTCGTTGTAAAAATGAGAAATTGCTTGTCAAATTTTAACCCTTATAACTTCCTAGCAAAAAAAAATTTTGTTTCCAAAATTGTGCTGATGTAAAGTAGATATGTGGGAAATGATATTTATTAACTATTTTGTGTCACATAACTCTCTGGTTTAACAGAATAAAAATTCAAAATGTGAAAATTGCGAAATTTTCAAAATTTTCGGCAAATTTCCGTTTTTATCACAAACGCAGAATTTATTGATCTAAATTTACCACTAACATGAAGCCCAATATGTCACGAAAAAACAGTCTCAGAACCGCTAGGATCCGTTGAAGCGTTCCTGAGTTATTACCTCATAAAGGGACACTGGTCAGAATTGCAAAAAACGGTCAGGTCATTAGGGTCAAAATAGGCTGGGTCATGAAGGGGTTAAACTCACTCAGGGTACTTATCTAAAGATGGAAAAATAGTTAGAATTAAGAGTCCTCAGTGGTTGATACCTTTTAGTGGCTAACTGAAAAGATGGTAACAAATTGCAAGCTTTCAAGACTATGCAGGTCTCTTCTTCAGGCATAGACTAATACAAAATCTGAAAAATCACATATTTATGCACAACACAGCACAGAAATAATGCCATGGGTAAGACAGGTGACAAGAAGCAGAACTACCATTATGGGAGAGTGATAAACTGTGAATTGAGCGAGTCCAGCCACATGAGACCACCTGCTCCTGAGTATCCTGACATTGCTAAAGGTACCTTCACACATAACGATATTGTTAACGATATCGTTGCTTTTTGTGACATAGCAACGATATCGTTAACTAAATCGTTATGTGTGACAGCGACCAACGATCAGGCCCCTGCTGGGAGATCGTTGGTCGCTGGGGAAAGTCCAGCACTTTATTTTGTCGCTGGATCTCCCGCTGACATCGCTGAATCGGCGTGTGTGACGCCGATTCAGCGATGTCGTCACTGGTAACCAGGGTAAACATCGGGTTACTAAGCCCAGGGCCGCGCTTAGTAACCCGATGTTTACCCTGGTTACCGTTGTAAATGTAAAAAAACAAACACTACATACTTACATTCCCGGTGTCTGGTCATGTCCCTCTCCTTCAGCTTCCCGCACTGACTGGTGAGCGCCGGCCAGCCATAAAGCAGAGCACAGCGGTGACGTCACCGCTGTACTTTACGGCCGGCGCTCAGTCAGTGCTGGAAGCTGAAGGCGAGGGACATGACCAGACACCGGGAATGTAAGTATGTAGTGTTTGTTTTTTTACATTTACAACGGTAACCAGGGTAAACATCGGGTTACTAAGCGCGGCCCTGCGCTTAGTAACCCGATGTTTACCCTGGTTACCCGGGGACTTCAGGATCGTTGGTCGCTGGAGAGCTGTCTGTGTGACAGCTCTCCAGCGACCAAACAGCGACGCTGCAGCGATCAACATCGTTGTCGGTATCGCTGCAGCGTCGCTGAGTGTGAAGGTACCTTAACTGAAACCCAAGCCTGGATAACTCCTTAAACCCCTTTACCCCCAAGGGTGCTTTGCACGTTAATGACCAAGCCAATTTTTACAATTCTGACCACTGTCCCTTTATGAGGTTATAACTCTGGAACGCTTCAACGGATCCCAGTGATTCTGACATTGTTTTCTCGTGACATATTATACTTCATAATAGTGGTAAAAATTTCTTTGATATTACCTGCGTTTATGAAAAAAACGGAAATTTGGCGAAAATTTTGTAATTTTCCAAATTTTAATTTTTATGCCCTTAAATCATAGAGATATGTCACACAAAATACTTAATAAGTAACATTTCCCACATGTCTACTTTACATCAGCACAGTTTTGGAGCCAACATTTTTTTTTGTTAGGGAGTTATAAGGGTTAAAAGTTGACCAGCAATTTCTCATTTTTACAACACCATTATTTTTTTTAGGGACCACATCACATTTGAAGTCACTTTGAGGGGTCTATATGATCCAAAATACCCAAGTGTGACACCATTCTAAAAACTTCACCCCTCAAGGTGCTCAAACCACATTCAAGAAGTTTATTAACCCTTCAGGTGTTTCACAGGAAGTTTTGGAATGTTTAAAAAAAAAATTAACATGTAACTTTTTTTTCACAAAAAATTTACTTCAGCTCAAATTTGTTTTATTTTACCAAGGGTAACAGGAGAAATTGGACCCCAAAAGTTGTTGTACAATTTGTCCTGAGTGCGCCTATACCCCATATGTGGGGGTAAACCACTATTTGGGCGCATGGCAGAGCTCGAAAGGGAAGGAGCGCCATTTGACTTTTCAATGCAAAATTGACTGATGTGCCTAAACATTGAAACCCCCCACAAGTGACACCATTTTGGAAAGTAGACCCCCTAAGGAACTTATCTAGATGTGTGGTGAGCACTTTGACCCACTAAGTGCTTCACAAGTTTATAATGCAGAGCCGTAAAAATAAAAAATCATATTTTTTCACAAAAATGATCTTTTCGCTCCCAATTTTTTATTTTCCCAAGAGTAAGAGAAGAAATTGGACCCCAAAAGTTGTTGTGCAATTTGTCCTGAGTATGCTGATACCCCATATGTGGAGGTAAACCACTGTTTGGGCGCATGGCAGAGCTCGGAAGGGAAGGAGCGCCATTTGACCTTTCAATGCAAAATTGACAGGAATTGAGATGGGACACCATGTTGCGTTTGGAGAGCCCCTGATGTGCCTAAACAGTGGAAACCCCCAATTCTAACTGAAACCCTAACCCAACCACACCCATAACCCTAATCCCAACCCTAACCCTAATCCCAACCATAACTCTAACGACATCCCTAACCCTGACACACCCCTAACCCTAATCCCAACCGTAAATGTAATCCAAACCCTAGCCCCAACTTTAGCCTTAACCCTAGCCCTAACCCTAATGGGAAAATGGAAATAAATACATTTTTTTTAATTTTTGCCTAACTAAGGGGGTGATGAAGGGGGGTTTAATTTACTTTTCTAGCGGAATTTTATGACTGGCAGCCGTCACACACTAAAAGATGCTTTTTATTGCAAAAAATATTTTTTGCGTTACCACATTTTGATAGCTATAATTTTTCCATATTTTGGTCCACAGTCATGTGAGGTCTTGTTTTTTGCAAGATGAGTTGACGTTTTTATTGGTACCATGTTCGGGCACGAGACATTTTTTGATTGCTTTTTATTCCGATTTTTGTGAGGCAGAATGACCAAAAAACAGCTATTTTATGAATTTCTTTTTTTTTTGGGGGGGGGGGGGGGGCGTTTATACCGTTCCACGTTTGGTAAAATTGATAAAGCAGTTTTATTATTCGGGTCAGTACGATTACAGCCAGACCTCATTTATATCATTCTTTTATGTTTTGGTGCTTTTATACGATAAAAACTATTTTCTAGAAAAAATAATTATTTTTGCATCTCTTTATTCTGAGGACTGTAACTTTTTTATTTTTTCGCTGATGATGCTGTATGGCGGCTCGTTTTTTGCGGGACAAGATGACGTTTTCAGCGGTACCATGATTATTTATATCCGTCTTTTTGATTGCATGTTTCCACTTTTTGTTCGGCAGTATGATAATACAGTAAAGCGTTGTCTTTTGGCTTTTTTTTTACGGTGTTCACTGAAGGGGTTAACTAGTGGGACAGTTTTATAGGTCGGGTCGTTACGGATGCGGCGATACTAAATATGTGTACTTTTATTGTTTTTTTTTTTATTTAGATAAAGAAATGTATTTATGGGAACAATATATATATATATATATATATATATATATATATATTTTAGGAATTTTTTTTAAAATTTTTTTTACACGCGCATCATGTTATAGTGTAAGATCGCTGATCTGACACTTTGCTGTGCACTGTGTTAGATCAGCGATCTGACGTGCCCCCCTGGAGGCTTCCCGGCGCCTGCTATGAGCAGACGCTGGTAAGCCACCTCCCTGCAGGACCCGAATGCAGCCCCGCTGCCATTTTGGATCCGGGGCCTGCAGGGAGAAGGTAGGAGACCCTCGGAGCAACGCGATCACATCGCGTTGCTCCGAGGGTCTCAGGGAAGCCCGCAGGGAGCCCTCTGCCTGCGCGATGCGTCCCTATACCACCGGAACACTGCGATCATGTTTGATCGCAGTGTGCCGGGGGTTAATGTGCGGGGGCGGTCCGTAACTGCTCTTGGCACATAGTGCTGGATGTCAGCTGCGGGTCATTCCATGTCAAGTGAACCAATGATTTTTACCACTATATTTTTAATTCTTTTGAGATTTTGTTATTTGGTAATAGTGTGTCAGAGAATGCAAAATGTGAAGAAAAAAAATTCTAGATTTTTTTTATTTTTTATTGATTTTTAAAGTTCGGAAAAAGTGCGAATTTCGGTGTTGCCTGCCTTTACATTTCTCCCCATAACTCAGGCTAGAAAGAAGATAGAAACAAAATAAACACCATTCTACTCAAAACTGTACAGGCTTTCACCAGATATGTCACAAGAGTATCTTTGATAATATTTTACCTATGCGAACGCAAGCACAAAACTTTAAAACGCATTTCCGAAAAAAACTTTTAATTTACAAATTTCAAAAACTGCACATGTGCCTGATATGCTCCTAGCCACATCTGTACCAAAATACAAGCTGGGATTGTGATGAGATCCTATTTTAAAAAATAAAACTATTACAGTGTCAATTCGAAAATCTCGCATTCAGATCTGTTCAGCCTGTGGGGTCTATATTTGCCAAATAATCCATGATTTTTAGATATTACTGTATTATTTTATTATGTTACAGCGTAGAAGCAGGAGAGGGCAGAGGAGAAAGCTTTGTTAGGGCTGAGAATGACCAGGGGTGTAGAAAGGATAACCTTCGACACTCAACAAGTCCACAAATATTTACTCTCAATGGAAAATGATTTATTGGTAGACATCCAGCAAAAAAACAGACATTAGAACTCCAACGTTTCGGCATACAATGCCTTTGTCAAGGAAGTCTGTATATGATCCGAAATATTCTCAATATGCCATTTGCCAAAAAATGGCTTACTGAAGAGGAATAATGGCTGTAATCATAGGAGATAATCCTACTATGTCGTTTGCCAAAAAATTGGCTACTGAGGATGAATCATGACCAAAGCCGGATACTAAATCAGGGAGGTCCACAAATGTGTGACCGCATACTTAAGGAGGATAAGCTGCCGGCGTGCGTCCCGAGGTTTAATGGAAAGGAGGATACTGGAAACACCATGTGAACAGAAAACACCCTGTAAGAACGAGAGAAAAAAAGGGAATTATATTTTTTTTGAACAATAAGAAAATTGGGTACCAAACGGACAAAACAAAAGGGATACATAAAAAATGAAAACCCAGGATGAAAAGAGAAAGGTAATATATAACAGTGAATAAATATCCTAATTAGGTCCATATCAAAGTGCATGTGAACGTTGTCACAAAGAATAAGAAGTATACACGCAACTTATATATATATATATATATATATATATATATATATATATATATATATATATATATATATATATATATATATATGTGTGTGTGTGAATGTGTGCGTTTACATTCATACCCATCCATCTACATCCATGCAAAGAGAGGGAAAAACCCAATCAAGGGCAGATCAATAGAGAAAAGACACCATAATATACCTGTATATGATCCGAAATATTCTCAATATGCCGTTTGCCAAAAAATGGCTTACTGAAGAGGAATAATGGCTGTAGAAAAACCCAAAACAATATGGCATGAACTCCAATCCTTAATAGAGACGAGTGTAATTCCATGTGCGATAACATATCAATAGCCAGACACTAGGTCAGGGAGGTCTACCCACATAACAACCAATATACCCATATGTACAGGGAAGGAAAACCTTTCAAAAGAAAATCAATCAGGATAAAGTAATAATATACCTGTAATCATAGGAGATAATCCTACTATGTCGTTTGCCAAAAAATTGGCTACTGAAGATGAATCATGACTGTAAAGAAACCCAAAGCAATATGGCATAAGTTCCAATTGTTAATAAAAAGCCATGTATAGCCAAATGAGCACCAAAGTGTAGACCATACCCAAAGCAGGATACTAAATCAGGGAGGTCCACAAATGTGTGACCTCATAACTATAATAAACAAGAGTACCAATAAATATATGGTGGCACATGACCATGAAAAGTCACTGGTCACATAGAGAAGGCAAAGTCCCCAACTATGACATACCTAAGGAGGATAAGCTGCCGGCGTGCGTCCCGTGGCTTCAGGGCAGGGTGACGTGCAGTGTGCCGTAAACCCGGTATATATGTCATAAAATCCATGAGGTCACATCCGTTTATACGAGTGACACTCGTATGCAGCGCGGAAAAAGCCGACAGAAAGACGGCGCGTGTGCAGTATGCCGGGATATGTGCTTAGAGACCAATACAAGGTAAGCCGATGACAGAAGACGGCGCATGCGTGGTGCACCGAAAAACTTCACGTAGATGGGCAAACAAATGCAGCCAAAAAATAAGATAGTTAGACACTTATCCCGCAGGGAGAGGGTATATCAAGAAACACTAACTCAAACCATAACAGAAATATACACAAAGACTAATTATCATGTGAATCAAAACCGTGGAGGGACAAAACTAACCACCAGGAATGGACCTAAGGATATAAAGATATAAATAAAAACTCTCAGTGAGAGAAAAAAAGGAGAAAGAAAAGATAAAAGCGACATATATGCAATGCATAGTATATACATAATTTTCAAATCGCATAAAAGCGACATACTGTCATAATACCACATCACAGTGTGCAAACAAGATCCCATGGAGAAAATCTATATTCTCAATCTAAGGTTATGTGTAAAGGTTAGGAAGGGAAATACCCCAGCAAGAAAAGCGACTTTGAGAGGAAGGTGGTAATCACAATGGCACCTAGAAGGAGGGAATCATACAGAGATAGTCAACATAAGTGATCAATGACATAAAAATAAACCATAAAAACAAATAGACCATAACTAATTCTGTATAGCCTCATATTCCCTATTCATGTCTTGTGGATGCAGTGTCTGAAGGGTGAAAATTCAGACAGCTCTCTCTTTTAATTTCTGAACCCTATTCCCACCACGCCTAGAGGAGGGAATACTCCCAAGCACTTGAAATTTCAATTGTGAAATTGAATGTCCAGCTGAAATGAAGTGAAACGGAACCGGTAGCATGGTGCGGTTGCACCGGATGGTAGATTTATGCTGAGAAATGTGGTCTCGGATATGTTGGGTAGTCTCCCCAACATATCCGAGGCCGCAGGGGCATTTAATTAAATATATTACATGGGAGGAGTCACATGTAAAAAAACCTTTGATCGGGAAAAGTTTCCCCGACCTCGGATGGGAAAAAGTGTCGCCCCTGGTTATATTTGAACACTGTGGGCAATGTAAACACAGAAATGTGCCCTGTCTTTGTGTTGCCAAGAGGGTTTGCCGCTGCAGTGTCTTTTTAGAGCCTATATCGGCCCGTACTAGCATGTTTTTAATGTTTGGTGGTCTCATAACAAATTAGAGGTGGAATGGAAAATTCCAATGTGGAGGGGTAGGCCTTGTTTTTAAACAGATTGGTATAGGAGTGGTAAGTAGTAACAAAGGTTACTTTTTCCTTTGAGCACCACATAACTCGAAGAGTGCACCACTTTTGAAATGACCAGGGGTGGTCAGTGACTGCAGAGCAGACGACAGGCCAGCAGCTCCAGCCTCCAGAGGCCATATTCACACCAAATCTTAATACCCAGGCAACTCCTCAAATGGAGGGAGAAAAATATTCTTAACATCCAGTTCATGTATTGTACAAACCAGGACTACGAAGAGGAGGAGAGTTTGTGAAAACCTCGGTTACAGTAAGCAGAAAGGGGACTCAGCAATACCAGACTGTCATCCCATGTAGTGAAACAGAAATAAAAACAAGGGTTTTTTCATTCAGCAAAGAGGGTGACGTCCATGACGTGGTAGAAGGAGGCACAAGATCGGCAATGGATGACATAACTGGTGATGTGACCTGTGAATATGATCGGCACTGGTGGCGGCTACTGTACTCTCCAAAGATTGTGAAAATGAAGAAGTAGAAGTGACTTTTATGCAGCTTCTGGTCCAGCGCCGTCCTTTGTGTATCCAAGAAAACCAGACATTGTAAAAGTTAACAAAAATCAGATATGAACCGAGGTGGAGCCGAGCACCATGACAGGCCGTCCATACTCTGACGCAAAAGGAAATGGCCATTGCTAGTAAGCGCTTATGGACAAGATTAAATTTCACCTACTAGAAGGGACACATTGATGCTAAAAGGCCAGTGTAAAAACCTACTATTAATTGTTTGATTAGTTCATATTTTATAAAACGAGGATTTAACTACTGTACAATTCTTCTTAAACACTTCATAAATGACATGTTTAGTGATACATTACTGTTTAGGTACATTAGGGGCTCTGCAAACGCAATGTGACGCCTGCAGACCATTCCATCTAAGTCTGCATTCTAAATGGCGCTCCTTCCCTTCCGAGCCCTCCCATGCGCCCAAACGGTGGTTCCCCCCCCACATATGGGGTATCAGCGCACTCAGGACAAATTGGACAACAACTTTTGGTGTCCAATTTCTCTTGTTACCCTCGGGAAAATACAAAACTGGGGGCTAAAAAATAATTTTTTTGGGAAAAAATGTTTGTTTTATTTTTACGGCTCTGCATTATAAACTTCTGTGAAGCCCTTGGTGGGTCAAAGTGCTCACCACACATCTAGATAAGTTCCTTAGGGGGTCTACTTTCCAAAATGGTGTCACTTGTGGGGGGTTTCAATGTTTAGGCACATCAGTGGCTCTCCAAACGCAACATGGCGTCCCATCTTCAATTTTACATTGAAAAGTCAAATGGCGCTCCTTCGCTTCCGAGCTCTGTCATGCGCCCAAACAGTGGTTTACCTCCACATATGGGGTATCGGCGTACTCAGGACAAATTGTACAACAACGTGTGGGGTCCATTTTCTCCTGTTACCCTTGGTAAAATAAAACAAATTGGAGCTGAAGTAAATTTTTTGTGAAAAAAAGTTAAATGTTCATTTTTATTTAACCCCTTTCTGCCATCAGACGTACTATTGCGTCCATGGGGGGTGGGCCCTACTTCCCAAGGACGCAATAGTACGTCATATGCGATCGGCAGCGCTCACGGGGGGAGCGGCGCCGATCGCGGCCGGGTGTCAGCTGCCTATCGCAGCTGACATCCGGCACTATGTGCCAGGAGCGGTCACGGACCGCCCCCGGCACATTAACCCCCGGCACACCGCGATCAAAGATGATCGCGATGTGCCGGCGGTACAGGGAAGCACCGCGCAGGGAGGGGGGCTCCCTGCGGGCTTCCCTGAGCCCCCCGCAGCAACGCGATGTGATCGCGTTGCTGCGAGGGTCTTGCCGCCCTCCCTCCCTGCTCCAGGTCCCGGATCCAAGATGGCCGCGGATCCGGGTCCTGCAGGGAGGGAGGTGGCTTCACAGAGCCTGCTCAGAGCAGGCACTGTGAAGCCTGCACTGCTGCATGTCAGATCAGTGATCTGACAGAGTGCTGTGCAAACTGTCAGATCACTGATCTGTGATGTCCCCCCCTGGGACAAAGTAAAAAAGTAAAAAAAAAATTTTCCAAATGTGTAAAAAAAATTAAAAAAAAATATTCCTAAATAATGAAAAAAAAAAAAAAATATTCCCATAAATACATTTCTTCATCTAAATAAAAAAAAAACAAAACAATAAAAGTACACATATTTAGTATCGCCGCGTCCGTATCGACTCGCCCTATAAAACTGGCACACTAGTTAACCCCTTCAGTAAACACCGTAAGAAAAAAAAAAAAAAAACGAGGCAAAAAACGACGCTTTATTATCATACCGCCGAACAAAAAGTGGAATAACACGTGATCAAAAAGACAGATATAAACAACCATGGTACCGCTGAAAGCGTCATCTTGTCCCGCAAAAAACGAGCCACCATACAGCATCATCAGCAAAAAAATGAAAAAGTTATAGTCCTGAGAATAAAGCGATGCCAAAATAATTATTTTTTCTATAAAATAGTTTTTATCGTATAAAAGCGCCAAAACATAAAAAAAATGATATAAATGAGATGTCGCTGTAATCGTACTGACCCGAAGAATAAAACTGCTTTATCAATTTTACCAAACGCGGAACGGTATAAACGCCTCCCCCAAAAGAAATTCATGAATAGCTGGTTTTTGGTCATTCTGTCTCACAAAAATCGGAATAAAAAGCGATCAAAAAATGTCACGTGCCCGAAAATGTTACCAATAAAAACGTCAACTCGTCGCGTAAAAAACAAGACCTCACATGACTGTGTGGACCAAAATATGGAAAAATTATAGCTCTCAAAATGTGGTAACGCAAAAAATATTTTTTGCAATAAAAAGCGTCTTTCAGTGTGTGACGGCTGCCAATCATAAAAATCCGCTAAAAAACCCGCTATAAAAGTAAATCAAACCCCCCTTCATCACCCCCTTAGTTAGGGAAAAATAAAAAAATGTATTTATTTCCATTTTCCCATTAGGGCTAGGGTTAGGGCTAGGGTTAGGGCTAGGGTTAGGGTTAGGGCTAGGGTTAGGGCTAGGGTTAGGGCTAGGGCTAGGGTTAGGGCTAGGGTTAGGGCTAGGGTTAGGGTTAGGGCTAGGGTTAGGGTTAGGGTTAGGGCTAGGGTTAGGGCTAGGGTTAGGGCTAGGGTTAGGGTTAGGGCTAGGGTTAGGGCTAGTGTTAGGGTTAGGGCTAGGGTTAGGGCTAGGGTTAGGGCTAGGGTTAGGGCTAGGGTTAGGGCTAGGGTTAGGGTTAGGGCTAGGGTTAGGGTTAGGGCTAGGGTTAGGGCTAGGGTTAGGGTTAGGGCTAGGGTTAGGGCTAGGGTTAGGGCTAGGGTTAGGGCTAGGGTTAGGGCTAGGGTTAGGGTTGGGGCTAGGGTTAGGGCTAGGGTTAGGGCTAGGGTTAGGGCTACAGTTAGGGTTGGGGCTAAAGTTACAGTTAGGGTTTAGATTACATTTACAGTTGGGAATAGGGTTGGGATTAGGGTTAGGGGTGTGTCAGGGTTAGAGGTGTGGTTAGGGTTACCGTTGGAATTAGGGTTAGGGGAGTGTTTGGATTAGGGTTTCAGTTATAATTGGGGGGTTTCCACTGTTTAGGCACATCAGGGGCTCTCCAAAAGCGACATGGCGTCCGATCTCAATTCCAGCCAATTCTGCGTTGAAAAAGTAAAACAGTGCTTCTTTCCTTCCGAGCTCACCCGTGTGCCCAAACAGGGGTTTACCCCAACATATGGGGTATCAGCGTACTCAGGACAAATAGGACAACAACTGTTGGGGTCCAATTTCTCCTGTTACCCTTGGGAAAATACAAAACTGGGGGCTAAAAAATAATTTTTGTGGGAAAAAAAAGATTTTTTATTTTTACGGCTCTGCGTTATAAACTGTAGTGAAACACTTGGGGTTCAAAGTTCTCACAACACATCTAGATAAGTTCCCGGGGGGGTCTAGTTTCTAATATGGGGTCACTTGTGGGGGGTTTCTACTGTTTAGGTACATTAGGGGCTCTGCAAACGCAATGTGACGCCTGCAGACCATTCCATCTAAGTCTGCATTCAAATGGCACTCCTTCCCTTCCGAGCCCTCCCATGCGCCCAAACAGTGGTTTCCCCCCACATATGGGGTATCAGCGCACTCAGGACAAATTGGACAACACATTTTTGGGTCCAATTTCTCCTGTTACCCTCGGGAAAATACAAAACTGGGGGCTAAAAAATAATTTTTGTGGGAAAAAAATTTTGTTTTATTTTTACGGCTCTCCATTATAAACCTCTGTGAAGCCCTTGGTGGGTCAAAGCGCTCACCACACATCTAGATAAGTTCCTTAGGGGGTCTACTTTCCAAAATGGTGTCACTTGTGAGTGGTTTCTACTATTTAGGTACATTAGGGGCTCTGCAAACGCAACATGGCGTCTCATCTCAATTCCTGTCAATTTTGCATTGAAAAGTCAAACGGCGCTCCTTCCTTTCCGAGCTCTCCCATCCGCCCAAACAGTGGTTTACCCCCACATATGGGGTATCAGCGCACTCAGGACAAATTGTACAACAACTATTGGGGTCCAATTTCTTCTCTTACCCTTGGAAAAATAAAAAATTGGGGGCGAAAAGATAATTTTTGTGAAAAAATATGATTTTTTTATTTTTACGGTTCTGCATTATAAACTTCTGTGAAGCACTGGGTGGGTCAAAGTGCTCACCACACCTCTAGATAAGTTCCTTAGGGGGTCTACTTTCCAAAATGGTGTCACTTGTGGGGGGTTTCAATGTTTAGGCACATCAGTGGCTTTCCAAACGCAACATGGCATCCCATCTCAATTCCTGTCAATTTTGCATTGAAAAGTCAAACGGCGCTCCTTCCCTTCCGAGCTCTCCCATCCGCCCAAACAGTGGTTTACCCCCACATATGGGATATCAGCTTACTCAGGACAAATTGTACAACAACTATTGGGGTCCAATTTCTTCTCTTACCCTTGGAAAAATAAAAAATTGGGGGCGAAAAGATAATTTGTGTGAAAAAATATGATTTTTTATTTTTACGGTTCTACATTATAAACTTCTGTGAAGCACTTGGTGGGTGAAAGAGCTCACCACACCTCTATATAAGTTCCTTAGGGGGTCTACTTTCCAAAATGGTGTCACTTGTGGGGGGTTTCAATGTTTAGGCACATCAGGGGCTCTCCAAACGAAACATGGTGTCCCATCTCAATTCCTGTCAATTTTGCATTGAAAAGTCAAATGGCGCTCCTTCGCTTCCGAGCTGTGCCATGCGCCCAAACAGTGGTTTACCCCCACATGTGGGGTATTGGCGTACTCAGGACAAATTGTACAACAATGATTGCGGTCCATTTTCTCCTGTTACCCTTGGTAAAATAAAACAAATTGGAGCTGAATTAAATTTTTTGTGAAAAAAAGTTAAATGTTCATTTTTATTTAAACATTCAAAAAATTCCTGTGAAGCACCAGAAGGGTTAATAAACTTCTTGAATGTGGTTTTAAGCACCTTGAGGGGTGTAGTTTTTAGAATGGTGTCACACTTGGGTATTTTCTATCATATAGACCCCTCAAAATGACTTCAAATGAGATGTGGTCCCTAAAAAAAAATGGTGTTGTAGAAATGAGAAATTGCTGGTCAACTTTTCACCCTTATAACTCCCTAACAAAAAAAAATTTTGGTTCCAAAATTGTGCTGATGTAAAGTAGACATGTGGGAAATGTTACTTATTAAGTATTTTGTGTGACATATATCTGTGATTTAATTGCATAAAAATTCAAAGTTGGAAAATTGCGAAATTTTCATAATTTTCGCCAAATTTCCGTTTTTTTCACAAATAAACGCAGGTACTATCAAAGAATTTTTACCATTGTCATGAAGTACAATATGTCACGAGAAAACAATGTCAGATTCACTGGGATCCGTTGAAGCGTTCCAGAGTTATAACCTCATAAAGGGACAGTGGTCAGAATTGTAAAAATTGGCCCGGTCATTAACGTGCAAACCACCCTTGGGGGTAAAGGGGTTAAACATTCCAAAAATTCCTGTAAAACACCTGAAGGGTTAGTAAACTTCTTGAATGTGGTTTTGAGCACCTTGAGGAGTGCAGTTTTTAGAATGGTGTCACACTTGGGTATTTTCTATCATATAGACCCCTCAAAATGACTTCAAATGAGATGTGGTCCCTAAAATAAAATGCTGTTGGAAAAATTAGAAATTGCTGGTCAAATTTTAACCCTTATAACTCCCTAACAAACAAAAAATTTTGGTTCCAAAATTGTGCTGATGTAAAGTAGACATGTGGGAAATGTTACTTATTAAGTATTTTGTGTGACATATCTCTGTGATTTAATTGCATACAAATTCAAATTTGGAAAATTGCGAAATTTTCAAAATTGTCGCCAAATTTCCGTTTTTTTCACAAATAAACGCAGGTAATATCAAAGAAATTTTACCACTATCATGAAGTACAATATGTCACGAGAAAACAATGTCAGAATCACCGGGATCCGTTGAAGCGTTCCAGAGTTATAACCTCATAAAGGGACAATGGTCAGAATTGTAAAAATTGGCCCTGTCCATAACGTGCAAACCACCCTTGGGGGTAAAGGGGTTAAACATTTTTCAAATAACTACAACCACTGGGAAAATCTCCCCGAATAAATCACATACAAAAACAGAAACAGAAGTCCTGGAACTGTTTAAATATAGGGATATTAAACTAGTATCTTCTGTATACCATATTGACATTTCCATATATGTAAATAAGACCAAGAGTCTGATTTAACCTGCAAACAAAAAAGATATTTGCCATCCAGCGAAGGTTCATTTATACTGTGTATTACAAGCCGGGAAAGTTAGTTTAGTGTGTAGAGGCGAAAATATTTTTCCTGACTCTCGACCGTAAACCTACCAAGTGGTATACTTACCTTTTTGGTATTAAGTCTAAAGACGTGCAGTATGAATAGATATGACAGAAACAAAGTCCAATTACATATACACAATAGCAGACTTTATTTTCAACATCATCTAAATGTTATGTTCACATCACTGCCACTAAGTATAAAGACATGCCCAGTACAAATTACTGTGATAACAACAGAGTCCAAAGACATGCTCAGTGTCAGTATTGTAATTGTGATGTAATTAGAGGAGGCATCTCATGATGTGGTGGGGGGACCTGTGAGGTCATTAGACAAGCCTCCGCTCTAGCTAAAGGTACCTTCACACTGAATGATATCGCTAGCGATCCGTGATGTTGCAGCGTCCTGGCTAGCGATATCGTTCAGTTTGACAGGCAGCAGCGATCAGGATCCTGCTGTGACATCGTTGGTCGCTGCAGAAAGTCCAGAACTTTATTTCGTTGCTGGACTCCCTGCAGACATCGCTGAATCGGCGTGTGTGACGCCGATTCAGCGATGTCTTCACTGGTAACCAGGGTAAACATCGGGTTACTAAGCGCAGGGCCGCGCTTAGTAACCCGATGTTTACCCTGGTTACCAGCGTAAAAGTAAAAAAAAAAAAACACTACACACTTACGTTCCGCTGTCTGTCCCCCGGTGCTGTGCTTCTCTGCACTGTGAGTGCCGGCCAGCCGGAAAGCAGGGCACAGCGGTGACGTCACCGCTCTGCTTTCCGGCTGCTGTGCTTACACAGTGCAGAAAAGCAGAACGCCGGAGGACAGACAGCGGAAGGTAAGTATGTAGTGTTTTTTGTTTTTTTTTTACTTTTACGCTGGTAACCAGGGTAAACATCGGGTTACTAAGCGCGGCCCTGCGCTTAGTAACCCGATGTTTACCCTGGTTACCAGGGGACTGGCATCGTTGGTCGCTGGAGAGCTGTCTGTGTGACAGCTCTCTAGCGACCAAACAGCGACGCTGCAGTGATCGAGATCGTTGTCTGGATCGCTGCAGCGTCGCTTAATGTAACGGTACCTTAAGGCCTGTACCACACGTCCAGATAATTCCGGTACCGGAAAAATCGGTACCGGAATTATCCGTGTTCGTGTGCTTACAGAGCACATCAGTGTGGCACACGTGCGGCAGTTGTGTGCCGCCCGTGTGCCAACTGAGGACCACACGGACCGTGCAGGAGACAGCACTACAGTTAAGCGCTGTCCACTGCGTGCGGTGCTGAAGCCGGTATTCATCCCTTCTTCCGAGCAGCGTTAGCTGGAAAGAAGGAATGAATAATCTTTTTTTTTTTCCCCCTTTAAAAATAAAGTTTGTGCGTCCCCTCCCGCCTCCCATCCCCTGTGCGTCCCCCCCCCGCTTGCCATAAAATACTCACCGACACCCAGCTCCAGCGATGTCTCCTCTCAGCGCCGGCAGCAGGCCCTATGTGAGCGGTCACGTGGTCCCGCTCATTACAGTGAGGAATATGCGCAAATTCCTCACTTTAATGAGCGGGACCACGTGACCGCTCACACAGCACAGGCTGCAGCCGCTGAGAGGAGACATCGGTGGAGCTGGGTGTCGGTGAGTATTTCATGGCAAGCGGGGGGGCGCACAGGGGATGGGAGGGGACGCACAAACTTTATTTTTAAGGGGAAAGAAAAAAAAAAAGATTATTCATTCCTTCTTTCCAGCGAACGCTGCTGGGAAGAAGGGATGAATACCGGCTTCAGCACCACACGCGGGGGGGACAGTGCTTACAATAGCGCTGTCTCCTGCACGGCACACGGACAGCATCCGTGTGCAGTACGGGTTTTACACGGACCCATTGACTTTAATGGGTCCGTGTAATACGTGCGCTCCCACGAACACTGTCATGTCTCCGTGTTTTCCAAACGGACACACGGTCCGTGAAAATACGCTGACATGTGCACAGACACATTGATTTTAATGTGTCTACGTGAGTCAGTGTCTCCGGTACGTGAGGAAACTGTGACTTCACGTACCGGAGCCACTGACGTGTGAAACCGGCCTAAAAGATGATTGACTGTGTTATATGCCAATCACTCCTGGGAGATGCATCAGCACCTTTAACTGGTGTTAATGATGTACATCAATAGTGAAGGACCTTCATAGGTCCTAAAAGTCTCTGAAAACTGGCAGGCCATGCCATAACTCCATAGGCCATTGATTATACTGCTGGTTGGGTGAAACATGTTGGGCCGAGGTTGATTTTTTGGTTTTATTTGCAGTCAAACAGACATTATATCTTAGCTTCACTGCAGGCACACTGCCTATCTCCTACGCACTATCTAAGACTTGGGGCCGGCGTTACTGTCTGGCTCTCCCGGGTAAGTGCTGGGGCCCTGGACAAACGGGGTGACCACTTGCGCACGCTGGTATCCATTTTCTGCTGTGTCTGGTCCTGCTCTTGGGGGCATACCCATCTTGCTGTTGCTGCCCGTCACTTCCCCCTTACAGACTATAGCAGTAGCGGTGGGACCCGTGCTGTGAGATTCTAACAAGAAAGTAGCAGGGAGGACACCCTCACGCCTCCCCTCGGGCAGTAGCGTTACGTCTCATGGTGGCTATATGTTCCACTCCCAGTGCTCCCACCTTTTTTGGCTGTAAGCAAAATGATGAAGGGGGGGTGATATATGTGAACTAGGATGAGGGGGCAGGCTGGGCCCTGTGGGGGATATATGTGAGGGTTCAGGAGTGGGGCTGGCGTGGATGAACCCATGTCTTGCAAGTTATGTGTGCTGGACTCATACCAGTGGTTCTCCTGATTATATAATTTTATATAATATACAGTCCCATGTAAAAGTTTGGGCACCCCTGGTCAAAATTACTGTTGTTGTGGATAGTTTTAAAACATTTTTAAAAATTACAAAAAGGAAAATGGGCCAACTCTACAATAACAAGAACTAGTTGCTTCCACGCCCGGAGACCGTGGGACATGCAGGGACCGCGTCAGGAGCGCTGGGAGCAGGTGAGTATTTCATATTCACCTTTCCGCGTTCCACCGACGCCCCGTCTTCTGCGTCCTCGGCACTGACTGTTCAAGTCAGAGGGCGCGATGACGTATTGGTGTGCGCGCTGCCCTCTGCCTTGAACAGTCAATGCGGAGAGACGGGATGCTGAGGAGCAGCGGGCAGCGACGAGAGGTGAGTATGTCATTTTTTTTTATTTTTTTTTAAGTGGAGCAGCAGCATTACATGTGGCATATTGTTATATGGAGCATCTATGGGGCCATAGAGAACTGCATGGAGCATTATATGGGGCATCTATGGGGCCATAATCAATTGCATGGAGCATTACATGGGGCATCTATGGGGCCATAATGAACTGCATGGAGCATTATATGGGGCATCTATGGGGCCATAAAGAACTGCATGGAGCGTTATATGAGGCATCTATGGGGCCATAAAGAACTGTATGGAGTATTATATGGGGCATATTTGTATGGAGCATCTTGTGGGGCCATAAAGAACTGTATGGAGCATTATATGGGGCTCTTGATTCAATATGGACATTCAAAAACACTTAACCTACTGATGTCTCAATTAATTTTACTTTTATTGGTATCTATTTTTATTTTTGACATTTAGCGGTAGCTGTTGCATTTTCCACCCTAGGCTTATACTCGAGTCAATAAGTTTCCCAGTTTTTTGTTGCAAAATTAGGGGGGTCGGCTTATACTCGGGTCGGCTTATACTCGAGTATATACGGTATATACAAAGATGTTACAGATTGGCTCAGAGCTTAGCAGAGGGAAGCACTCCTCAGAGCAACGGACAGAACCACAAAGTACTGTGTTTTCCAGAACTGTCAAATGACAAAAACCCAAACTCGACTTTTTATTAGGTAAAGGTTACACTCACATACCTCCCCTTAGTGAGCTCATAAAGGGGGCTGATCGTGAGATGTGCTAGGTCTTTAGAGGACTTTGAAATTCCCA
The DNA here is from genome assembly GCF_032444005.1 of Ranitomeya imitator. Classification (NCBI taxonomy): domain Eukaryota; kingdom Metazoa; phylum Chordata; class Amphibia; order Anura; family Dendrobatidae; genus Ranitomeya; species Ranitomeya imitator. Next base: position 348,091,231 of record NC_091282.1, on the reverse strand, counting down.
ACTTTCAGGATATCTTTGTCCCTGGAGGTCCCCGAGAGGGAGATATTGTTGCCATGTTTCCTATCATAACTTTACCTTTCTATAGAGGTGAAACATGGCATGGATAGCATCATCCGTGATTAAGTTGGAGGTGATTAGCTGGCCTTTCTGTGATGAGTGAATGCGTTTTATTCGTGCCTTCGTTATATATCTCCGAGAAATATCGGATTGATGCAAACTCCAATATTCATCACTGACCACTGGCTTCAGAGTGCCTGAGATAATTCCTTTTGAAATCCCTGTACTTCTGCGCCTCAGAGTATACGAATTGTTCTCAGTAGATCTCCTGTTATAATAACCTGTTCATGGCACAAGGTCTTGCTTCAATGAAGGTTTTAGTGTGAGCTCAGTCTCACTTCACCAGTTATAATTAATCTAATTTTTTTCAATGTAAGGTGAATATGTCCCTTGTCCGGAAAGGTATTTATGGATTTTACAATTGTCTCTACGAAGGTATATAATAAAAGTTACATTTTATGCATTCATCTGTTGCTGGATGCCAGGTATTATTTGTCTAATAGAACAATTTGTAAATAGTCTATTATAAAAACAGCACAATTTTTGGATCTGTTTAGAATAAGAGCTAGTCAGTCTGACCTGACACGATTATAAGCTTCCCCCTTGATATGGTAGTACATTTTCATCACTGATCTGCTTTAAATATAGAACATATCTTGTTATTGGGCTTCTAAATATGTGGGATTTTCCAATTATGTCCTGATAATGCATCCTACCTAAGGTCATTATTTTCCTATTTCTAGATCCTATGACTTGCCTCAAGTTTGCTGTGTCTATATGATGATTAATACAAGAGCCTTTCTCAGGCTCATCCTACTTTTTCCGTGAAACTTAAAAGCAAGTTATGACAGTGTCTGCTGACTACGTGTTATGCTTTCTATATCTTTCCACATTCCAGATAGTTGTATAATCAGGAGGTGGGAAGTTGGCAATAACCTGACTGCCATTCAGATGATGCAAGACTTCCGGGCAACAAGAAAAAGTTCTTTGTGTTGGTTATGACACATCCCTGCTGCAGAGAAAAGACAGGACCCTGATAATGTTATACAGAAAAGCAGATTAGGTGGGCAGTGCTGTAATTATATTACAGTGAAATGCCTTTAATATGACTTCTGATAATCATGAAAGTCTTATATAATCTGACTCTTCTTTCCAGCGCAGGAACAGAAACTGCAGACCAAGCAACACATTTTTCTGAATTAAAGTGAACCTGACAGCTGATACATGCTGCCCAATCCACAGGCAGCATATATCAGACACTGGCTGTATGATCACAGCCAGGTGTGTTTGGCTCTGAAATGCTGCGGCATATTGGAGAAAAGCATAAGTCAGAAGCCGCCGGGGACCCATCTACGCTTGAGACTATACTAACAAAATTATTCACCAATTAGTAGAAATGTCCCCCTATAAATATCTAAGGCAAAAAAAATTTTTTTCCCCTATAAAAAAAAAAACTGTAGTGTAGACAATACGGAAAGAACAGCTGAGAGGGCAATTGAAAAAGTTCATAGATGGATATTGCTATAATGCCCAAATGCTTACAATTCGTGGTAGGTAGAGGAACAACTAAAAACATATATAGGAAGAAAAGAGAGAGAGAGATTGTGGTGCAATCATTTAATAGAATAAATACCTTGAGACATGGTAAAGAGATAAAGCCAAATGGAGGACAGGAGGGGGCGCATACCGCTAGAGACTAGTCGGACAGTGGAGTCCTTAGAGACTTCTAAAGTGTGTTTTTGTCTGAAATGCCACAGTGTTTGAGTCAAACATACCGCTCTGGCAAAAATTAAAAGACCATCACATCAAAACCTTGTCATGGGCAGCCTAATCTCCAGACCTGAACCACATTGAAAACCTCTGGAATGTAATCAAGAGGATGATGGATAGTCACAAGCCATCAAACAAAGAAGAACTGCTTAAATTTTTGTGCCAGAAGCAGCGTGAAAGACTGGAAAGAATGCCAAGACGCATGAAAGCTGTAATTAAAAATCATGGTTATTCCACAAAATATTGATTTCTGAACTACTTTTTTTTAGATCAAGTACTTTTTATTAAGGCATATGTAAAAAATGTAATACAGACTGACACAAATTTCAGACAGATACCAAAATTACAAAGCAGATTGATACATTTTCATTTAACATGATCTAGCCCCTTTACCCAGTAGACCCCCCCCCCCCCCCAAACCCCATCCAAATATCCTTTATTGTCAAACGGGTACCCCTCCTCTTAATAAATTTATACACTGCTTTACAAAAGCTCAGCCGCACAAGTACAATTTCTGCAGAGGTAATTAACCGACTCCCAACCTACTCTGCAACTGATGCCACACCTGGACAATCTATCCTTCCGCCCCACACATTTTCAGATTTTGTATGTTGACCTCTCTTAATTCCTTTCCATGAGGACAATAAAGTAAATTTTATTCACAAACTCTTTTTGACTGGTGGTTTTTCCTCTAGCCAATGCCAATGAGCTTCCTAGCAGCATATAGCAATCTTACAATAGCCAGTTTCCCACATTCATCCGTAGCAATATCATCCATACATCCCAGGAGTCAGGTCAGTAGGTTATGCACAATATTTACTTCTTGAATCAGATTGAGCACTTTCACCCAAAAGGGCTGAAGGCAAGAACACGACCACATCAGGTGTAGAAGGTTGGCTCCTTCCTCAGAACACCTTGGACATTTTGAGTCTCCTCAGACCTGCCTTCATCATCCATAACTGGGTCCTGTAAACTCTATAGACTAAATATAGCTGTGACACCCTTTTAACCTCTCTTAAAGAAACCTTGGGAATATATTGTAATATGGAATCCCACTGAGACTCCGATAAAGGACCCAGGTCCGCCATCCATTTTTCCTCAACATTAACGGATGTCTTAGTAAAAAAGTGTCCAACAGGCCCCTGTTCATCAAAGTGATGAACCCACTCGAATTCCTCCGAGGTCCTATGAGATTCAACAAACTATCTGACTGCAGAACCACACCTGACACTTCGTTTTGTTTATTTAGGGCATGTCTCAGCTGCAGTTACTGGAAAAAATCTTCTGGCTCAGAGCAAACTCATTCCTGAGCATTTCAAATGTTTTAATAACACCTCCATCGAACAACTGAGTCATGAACCAAATGCCAATACACCTCCACTGGCTGAATCCCCGCAATCTCATGAGCTCCGTCATTCTAGGGTCAAACCAAATCGATGCATATCGCGTAAATTCTGTCACCCCCCTCCGCTGTTTAATTTTCTGCCAAACTTTCCTCATCATAACTATGGTTGGGAATTTTTCTTGGTTCAGTATAAATCTACCTGCTTCCAAACTAGTTAACAATGGACCCTTCCCCACTATATATTAAGTGATTATCCCAGCTAATGTATTTTGGCTAGATTCTCCCCAGCCCACCATATGCTGACATTGAGACGCAATATAATATATCCAGGGGTTAGGGACTGCCAATCCACCCTCGTCCTTTGATCTCTGCAGATGCTCTAATTTGATGCTTGCCCGTCCACCCTTCCAAATCAGATCCCTAAATAGAGTCTTCTATAAAATTTGCTCTGGGCCAACCACACTGGAGCATTATGCAGTATATCAGTGTTTCTCAACTCCAGTCCTCAAGACCCACCAACAGGTCAAGTTTTCAGGATTTCCTTAGAACTGCACAGGTGATAATTTCATTGCCTGCTCAAGCAATAGTTCCATCACCTGTGTAATAGTAAGGAAACCCTGAAAACATGACATGTTGGGGGGTCTTGAGGACTGGAGTTGAGAAACACTGCAGTATATAGAGCAGCTGAGGCATAAGTATCGTTTTGATCAGATTGACTCTACCTGCCACAGACAGAAATAGTTTCTTCCAGGCCCCAATCTTCTGCTGAAATTTCCCAAGCAAAGGAGTCAGGTTGAGCCGCACATAGTCCTCTATCTTAGCCGAAATTATAATACCTAAATATTTAAACTCAGAAACCATCCGTAAGGGAATCACAGAATCCACAGTCAGAGGAGCCGCCACGACCAAGAGGAGCAACACAGACTTGTCCCAGTTAATAGATAGTCCCGAAAGAGCCCCAAATTTAGTAATGCTATGCATAGCCACTCTCAAAGACTCCTGCGCATCTTACAGAAATAATAATACATCGTCCGCGTACAGGGCTATCTTGATTTCTGAACTCTTCCTGAGTTAAAACATTAGTATTGTTGTTTCTAAATGATTATGGCCTTGTTTTCTGTGCATTATTTGAGGTCTGAAAGCACTGTTTTTTTGTTTTTTTTTATTACCATTTTTCTTTGTAAAAAAAAAATACAAAATTTATTGCTTGGAAATTCGGAGACATGTCAGAATTTTATAGAATAAAAGAACAACTTACATTTTACTCAAAAATATACCTGTAAAGAAAAAAATCAGTCAAACTGAACATTTTGCAGTGGTCTCTCCATTTTTGCCAGAGCTGTATTTGGCTGAGATCATACAGCCAGTGTCTAATGCATGCTGCCAATGGATTGGGCTACATGTAACAGCTGTCGGGTTCCCTTTAATTCATACTAACATAACCGACATTAGCATTTTATTTGGTACTGTCCTCCTTCAAGTGACATTAATCATCCAGTAATCCTAAATTTCTGACACCAGGCATCATATGCTCTACTGTAGTAGTACAGGTAAAAATATGTTATGAGAAGATCTACTCCTCAATTGACTTGACCAAGGGGTAAAGGGACCTCTACCTACCATATGAAAAACAAGCATATGGGTGTGGGAAAGAGTATGCAAGTCTCATGGGAAGAATAGCACTTAAATCTATTCAGCCGGTGAAGAAAATGTGGGCAAAATGTGGTGCCTGAGGCCACAGAGATGTGTGATGCTGCAAATTGCTAATTGCCCTGGTAATAATGTGGTGCCTGCATGGAGATCATGAGTGTGCCTTCAGTGGAGGTGTCATAAGATAAAAAGTTCACTCTTCCAAGCAGACATTAAAAAAGTGTTCATACTTGTCTTATGAAGATCCTGCTGCTATTAACTTTTGTTTGTGGGATATTTCATTATCTTTTTGACATTTTTGTAAACTTCATATTTAATTAATTCATGTTTATGACAGGTTTAGTGTTGGCATGTTTTTTCACAGAATAGGAGCAATTTGTTTCTGACTTGTGTGGTATTGCAGTTTTTATACAACATGTAGATGTGTTGGCAATAAATAAATAATCTAATATTCTCTTTGTCGAGCACTATGTCAGGGTTTCTATTGGAGTCTTAAAATCGCTGTATTCTGACAGGAACCCTGACGGAGCCATTCACTTGAATGAAACTAATGGAGTCACTGGACACTGCTTCGCGTACGTTTTGGCAGTATTCATATTTTTCATGCAAAAAATGTGGAAAATAAAGTTTTTGTGTGTTGTGAAAAAGATGAATACTACCAGGATTAAGTCCAGACAGTGGCTACAGTGACTGTCATTCAAGTGAATGGCTCTGCTCTGTTGGGGCTTCCGTCGGAGATCAGTTTTCGATGATGCTGACAGAAACACCAGTGCTTGAGGTAGAGAACTGCATAAACGTGATCCTATTCTGAACCTAATACAGTGCTGTGCAAATTAATTGGGACAAAGCATTTTTTAAGTAAAATCTTAAGTTGGTTACCAGTCAGTGATTCAAACCAGTTTTAATATATAATAAATAAATCTTGGTCAACTTGCCAGTGGAAAAAGGTAATTTTCAGAATTAGTATGTAACAGTGCATTATAGCATTTCATATTTTTTTGCTTTGTCCCAATTAATTTGCACAGCACTGTATATTTAGATTCTGTTTGCTTGCTTCACTAATTTACTTTGCATTGCAGGGTGAAATTATTCAACCTCCTGTTGGCACAACAGTCTGGTAAGATCTTCTGCCGCCACATACAGTACCAGCCTGTTTGCTACATGAGTAATAAAAGCATTGTGAGTCATGAAGACGTCCAGCCTCAATCCATCTTGGAAGAATTCAAAATTCCCTTTTCTTGTGCATTGATTGGAAACTTTTTCCAAGATCAGCCTCGATTGGGGAACCAGTTTCTAGAGGATTCTCTTCTTCGGGGTTACCTCAAGAGACATCTTCCTCCTGTGGTACGCAAACTGTTATTTCTGTTCCTCTAATGTATTTATATTCAAAGTCTTTCATTCTCATTTACCTATCAATTCAAACGCTGATTTATCAATATCTCAATGGACTGGCGATGTAAAGGTATTGGTGTACTTTACTTCGAATGTGCTACATGCACATATAAATAGTATAGGAGTGAAATCCTGCAGATTCCCTTGACATGTCTTTACATGTGCAGTACAAGGTGGTAGCGGGTATATGGAGCTGGCTCACGGGGAGGGGGGGGGGGGCTGACCTATACCCAGCAGATAATATCTCTGACGCACATCCAGGACTTCCCTATAACAACCGTGGGTGGAGCAGAGCTTTTTCCAGGATCCAAAAATGTATAACTTGTTGATGTGATATTATGGGACACTATAGTACAGCTTCAATGCCCTGGTATTGTATGTAGGACAAGCAAAAAGAGGGATGAAGCTGTCCTAAGAAAGTTACACTTAAATTTACTGCAGCAGTGAAGATGCTGAAAAATCTGATGGCGATATAGAATATGTTACTCACATGGATGAATGCATAACATTAACCTTTTTCCGACATCGGGTTTAATAGTACGCGATGGCGTACTCACCGTGTTTGGTGCGGGCTCTGGCACTGAGCCTGCACCTTTCCGGGCACATGTCAGCTGATATATACAGCTGACGTGCCTGCAACAGCCTTGGGTGGAATCGCAATCTACCCGCGGCTGTTAACTAGTTAAATGCTGCTGCCAATTTCTGATAGCGGCATTTAACTCGTGCTTAATGGAAGTGTGTCATAAATCCCGTCCATCGATGACCCCATCACATGATCGCAGGTCACCGATGGACCTCTAGTGACCTCTATGGTTGTCATTGCCAGATTACTATGAGCGTCGCCAATCCGGCTGCTTAAATATAGTTATCTATTTATTTTTATGCAGATTTTTTTTGAATGTGTGTGTAGGTGTTGAAAGAAGCTAGCCAGGATCTGGAACGTTTTGGACAACGTTTAGTAGATGAGATTGACTCCCTTGGACGTGAATGTGAGCTCAATCAACCACACTTGCAGCATTATGATGCCTGGGGCCGAAGAGTTGATCGTATCATTACTTGTCCAGCTTGGCAAAGGATGAAGGTGGTGTCTGCAGAGGAAGGCTTGGTGGCAGAAGGATATGAGAGAAAATACTCTAGTTGGAGGTAAATCTATACATTTTTATATGCTTAATCATTTACAATATACGTAAAAATTGTTACACATTATCATTATATACTGTTACCCTCTCATCCTTAAAAGTCTCAGCACCAACATCCTATTTCATAATACACATAACTTTTCATTCTAATAGTCCTCAAGCATTTAACTATTTACAAATGTAGCCAATGATCCTGTCGTAGTAAAGCTACTGCCTAAGCGTGTGTGCACACGTTATCTTATTTTATCAGTTTTGAAATTTTTTTCTGCTCAGATTTATCACAAAATATGAAAGATTTCCTAGCACCAGAAAAGCGAATGAGATTCTCGAAGTCTCATGTTGCTTATTTTTTCCTTGCAGATTTTACCCATGCTAATGAATGGGAAAACATATGAAAAAACAGTCAAAACCCATGTATTTTATGGTGTTTTCCCTGCCGATATATCACTATTTGCAGCAGATTATTCTGTTGCAAATACTGAATGTGTGCACATACCTTAATAGTTCTAGCTCCCACACACTTATACCCAACACTTAGCGTGGGCACACACTGGCTTTGCCAAGCCAGTGCCACCCGGTAGCCCACTCATTCAATATCACATTAATAAAAATTTAGAAATATTAAATTAGTGCCAATTTATATTCCCCTATTGGCAAATTGATAATAAATCACACTCTGAAAATTTTCAGTCACAACTGTTTTTTTTTTTTTTTTTCAACAATGCATTAATGACATGCTGAATAGTCATACTTGGAGCTTTGTAAATTGTTAGATGCCTCATTTTATTAGTTGGCAATAGGAGTCTAACTTTCTACTAACCATGCAAATTGAACCTTTTTTTCTCTATTTTGCTATGTGTAGAAATTAATGTACATTTCAGAATTTTCTGACAGAAAACCACCTTGCAATGTGAGCGTTTCCTGGAAATACTCTGGTAAAGCGTTTGATTGAATATTTGCATCATTGGCTCTTTTATTTTTTGCACAGAGACCAAAAGTACAGATTTTTGATCATATCAATTTCCGTAGATGGAAAAAAATAACACAAATGGATTTTCTAAAATAACATCCAAATATACTGACTTCATATAAAATGCTTATATTTTGCTTTGCCATTTTCCTGTAAGCATTTTTTGTTGATCTGGTTGATGCAATTAATCATACGATCAGTGCTATAGTTACAGTGCCTTGCGAAAGTATTCGGCTCCCTGGAACTTTTCAGCCTTTTCCCATTTGTCTTCCAACAAGACAATGATCCTAAACATAAAGCAAAATCTACAATGGAATGGTTCACAAATAACCGTATCCATGTGTTAAAATGGCCAAGTCAGAGTCCAGACCTCAATCCACTCGAGAATCTGTGGAAAGAGCTGAAAACTGCTGTTCACAAACGATCTCCATCAAACCTCACTGAGCTCGAGCTGTTTGCCAAAGAAGAATGGGCAAGAATTTCAGTCTCTCGATGTACAAAACTGATAGAGACATACTCCAAGCGACTTGCAGCTGTAATCGCAGCAAAAGATGGCGCAACAAAGTATTAAGTTAAAGGGGCTGAATAATATTGCACGCCCCACTTTTCAGTTTTTGAATTTCCACAAAAATTTATAATAACCAATAAATTTCGGTCAACTTCACAATTGTGTTCCACTTGTTGTTGATTCTTCACCAAAAATGTATATTTGGTATCTTTATGTTTGAAGCATGATATGTGGGAAAAGGTTGAAAAGTTCCAGGGAGCCGAATACTTTCGCAAGCCACAGTATCTAGTGCCACGATTTCACAATTTTTCTTTTAAAGGGAACCTGTCACCCCCAAAATCGACGATGAGCTAAGCCCACCAGCATCAGGGGCTTATCTATAGCATTCTGGAATGCTGTAGATAAGCCCCCGATATATCCTGAAAAATAAGAAAAAGAGGTTGGATTATACTCACCCAGGGGCGGTCCCGCTGCGGTGGGCGTCACGGTCCGGTCCGGGGCCTACCATCTTCATAGGATGACATCCTCTTCTTGTCTTCATGCTCCGGCGCAGACGTACTTTGTCTGCCCTGTTGAGGGCATAGCAAAGTACTGCAGTGCGCAGGCGCCGGGCCTCTCTGACCTTTCCCGGCACCTGCGCACTGCAGTTCTTGGCTCTGCCCTCAACAGGGCAGACAAAGTGCGCATGGGCCAGAGCCGTAGTGTGAAGACAAGAAGAGGATGTCATCGTAAGAAGATTGGAGGCCCCGGACCGCAGTGGGACCGCCCCTGGGTGAGTATAATCTAACCTCTTTTTTTTTCATCTTTCAGGATACATCGGGGGCTTATCTAAAACATTCCAGAATGCTGTAAATAAGGCCCTGATGCTGGTGGCCTTAGCTCATCATCGATTTTGGGGGTGACAGGTTCCCTTTAAAGGGAATCTGTTACCAGGTTTTTGCTACCTCATCTAACATTATGATGAAGTAGAAAAAGAGACCCTGAATCCAATGATGTATCACTTACTTTACTGAGTGTAGCAGTTGTGATACAATTAGAATTCTTAGATTTAGAATGCAGTAGAGCTGGAAGGGGCGAAGTGCCTGCTAGTCACAGCAATGATAAAACCTTCTCTGTAAGTAAACCTCTGCACACAACTTGGTAAGTGAGACATCACAGAATTATGTGTTTTAACCCGTACCTCATACTGTCCTCAGATTACATAGCAAAAACCTGCTGACAGATTGCCTTTAAATTTTACAATGAAATTAATTGAAATGAGAGAACCGATACACAATGGAAAAATGCAGTAATGTAAAAAATAAACTATAAGGCCATGCAGGGTACATAACAATGTAACCCTATGGAAAACAGTCACTGCTGTGCACATGGTCCGTAATTTCGTTTAAAAAGCCGCGCAGAATAGCTGCGGCAAAAAAGAAGGAGCATGTCACTTCTTTTTCCTGAACCGCAGCGGTTCTGCACCCATAGACCTCCATTGTGAGGTCAAAATCGCAGTAAAACCCGCAGATCAAAAATATATCTGCGGGTTTTACTGCGATTTGATGTGCAGAACCGCTGCAGCAGGAAGTGCGGGGGAGCGGGCGGAAGTGCGTGGGCGGAGTGTGGCTGCCCCCCCGTGCTCCGATCCCGCCCCCCCGTGCTCCGATGCCCCCCCCCCCCCCCCCCGTGCTCCGATGCCCCCCCCAGTGCTCCGATGCCCCCCCCCGTGCCCTAATCTCCCCCCCTTATACTTACCCGGCGTCCCGGTGTCCGTCCGGCCGTCTTCTCCCTGGGCGCCGCCATCTTGCAAAATGGCGGGCGCATGCGCAGTGCGCCCGCCGAATCTGCCGGCTGGCAGATTCGCTCCAAAGTGCATTTTGATCACTGAGATATAACCTATCTCAGTGATCAAAATAAAAAAATAGTAAATGACACCCCCCCCACTTTGTCACCCCCATTGGTAGGGACAATAAAAAAATTAAGAATTTTTTTTTTTTTTTTTCACTAAGGTAGGGTTAGGGTTAGGGGTAGGGTTAGGGGTAGGGGTAGGGTTAGGGGTAGGGTTAGGGTATTTTCAGCCATTTTAGCCCTAAAAAGCTTCCTAGGAAACACACAGTCTCTGCATAGAAAACTGCATAAAAAAAGGATAAAAAAACGCATCAAAAAACGCATCAAAAAACGCATCAAAAAACGCATCAAAAAAGGACAAAAAAAGGACCTGCGTTTTCTGCCAAGAGCTGCAGTTTTTTAAAAAAACTGTCCTGAAAAAAAAAGGATGGAAATCCTGAACGTGTGAACATACCCTAAGGGTAAGTTCACACAGGGCGTTTTTGCTGCCTTTTTTCTGCAGCAAAACCTGATCTTCTAGGCAGGAAAGAAGCTGATTGCTATTGTGTCAAAAATGTAAGTTTAGGTGCATTTTTGTTGCGTTTTTTTCCCTTTTTGTCCATGCTATTGTCCTTGGATTTTCAGCAGCAAAAATGCAGCAAATAATGATACCTGCCTTTTTTTTTTTTAATTCGTTTATTAATTTCAGAATAAAACAAACATTACACAGATTGCATTTGTCATTGTCAGTTATAGGCTACAGATAATTACAGAGATGTATCCTATCCAAAATTTACAGGGGTAATACACTGCGTGTTTTTTCATACGGGATAATCGAATTCACCAAATCCATCCAAGCCCTGAGAGTCAGGGGGGAACCACCCATCCATCTTAATGCCAACACCTTCCGTGCCATGAAGAGTGTCTCTCGAAGGAAGATCCCAGTATAGTGATCCCAAGTTTCCGCATCCCGTACCCCGAATAAACAGGTCAATGGCTCAAGTGGGACAGGAATCGACAATAAAGATGTTAGTAGTGTCGTCACCTCTTTCCAGTAATGTAGAACTACCGGGCACCTCCAAATCATGTGAATAAAATCTGCATCATGTGTACGACACCGTAAACAATCTGACGAGAGGAGGCGACCCATTTTGAAAAGTCGTGTCAGAGTCAAATAAGTCTGGTATATAATATATAACTGGGTCATCTTATTGTTTACTGAAGGAGAAACTTTAGTTGGAGATTCCAAAATTTCCTCCCATTCCTCTCCCAGTACATCGGGAAGAAGTTCCTCCCATTTCCCTTTGATAGAATTGATGGTGGACCCATCTCCGACAGATAATAAATACGTATACAAAGAGGAAATGAGTCCTTGGGGTCTGTTGTGAATTCTGTGGCTGAGTTCACTTCTGTGGTCACAAGTGGTATTGCAGTCTCTGGGCTTCCTCCCTCAGGTGTTTTGGTGAGCTCGTTGGCTGCCTTGCTATTTAGCTCCACCTGAGTCTGTCTTCCTTGCTCCTTGTCAATGTTCCAGTGTTGGATCTGAGCTACTGCATCTTTCCTTGGGCCTGCTGCTCTGCTAGATAAGTGCTTCTAGTTTGTTTTCTGTTTTTTCTGTCCAGCTTGCTATTAACTTTTGCTGGAAGCTCTGAGAAGCAAAGGGGTGCACCGCCGTGCTGTTAGTTCGGCACGGTGGGTCTTTTTGCCCCTTTGCGTGGTTTTCGTTTTAGGGTTTTTTGTAGACTGCATAGTTCTCTTTGCTATCCTCGCTCTGTCTAGAATATCGGGCCTCACTTTGCTGAATCTATTTCATTCCTACGTTTGTCTTTTCATCTTGCTAACAGTCATTATATGTGGGGGGCTGCCTATTCCTTTGGGGTATTTCTCTGAGGTAAGTCAGGCTTGTATTTCTATCTTCAGGCTAGTCAGCTCCTCAGGCAGTGCCGAGTTGCATAGGTAGTTATAGGCGCAATCCACTGCTGCTTATAGTTGTGTGAGGATAGATCAGGTACTGCAGTCTACAGAGATTCCACGTCTCAGAGCTCGTCCTATTGTTTTTGGTTATTGCCAGATCTCTGTATGTGCGCTGATTACTGCACGCTGTGTTGCCTGATTGCCAGCCATAACAGGGGTCCCTGCGATTTGAGGATGCCTATCAGAGGTAAAGATGAAATCGCTCGACCTGTACCAACACTTCGCATGTGCGACTGGAAAGCTGACCTTAGCTGTAGATACCGGAAAAATTGAGATCTCGCGATGTTATAAGTATTTTGCAGTTGTTCAAAGGATACAAAAACCCCTTGGGCATGTACTGTACGTCACCTACCGAGAGAACACCATATGAGATCCAAAAATCAGTAGACGGGTGATTCAGTAGCTCTGGGATACAACTATTATTCCACAATGGCATTTCAGCTACTATATCTACAAATTTAATAACTCTTTTAATTTGTCTCCATATTAATCTTGCCAATCGGAGTAAAGGTAGTAAACGAGGAGTACTGACTTTCTCTATCTCCAAGAACCCCAGTGGGCAATCAATCCGGGCAGAGTGAAGTAAATGACTCTCAGAATTGGGCAGAGAGTTATTGGGCATCCATTTATTTATCGCCTTAGCTTGTCCAGCAAGATAGTACAAATAAAAATTTGGTAAGGCCGCCCCACCCCCTTTTTTCGGTCTCTGCAGAGTAGATAATTTAAGTTTAGGCCTAGTCTTCCCCCATATGATACCTGCCTTTTTGCTGCGTTTTTGCTGCTTTTTTTTTAAGACCCATTCAAGTCAATGGGTGAAAAAAGCTGCAAAACCGCTGAAAGAAGTGGCATGCTCTATGTCCAAAAAACGCAGCAAACCACAAAATACTGATCATACAAAAAAAAAATGTGCGTGCATGAGTTTTCTGAAATCTCATAGGCTTTGCGGGTATTGTAAAAAGCAGCTGAAAATTAGCATTAAAAAAAAGCAGCGCAAATAACGCCCTGTGTGAACTTACCCTAAATCCTACAAATGATGTATACCAGTGAAATACAATACAATGAAGAGGACATGTAGGATTTTGGGCCTAGTAAAGTGTTTAAGCATATAATGGATATATAACCAGCCATGTAATATACAGTATGCTACCGCATAATGCTCAATCATAGTTGTGATTATTCATCTTGTGAATCCTCACACTAGATAACCTGGTGTTGATTAACTTTCGCAGCTTAATCGAGCGTACATATATTGAAATGCTACTTTGTATGTCCTCTATCAGGACATTAATAAATATATTCTGAAGAGCTGACCCGTGTTGTGCCTCACTGTTGACTGTAACCCAGTCAGAGTGTCTTCCATTAATTACCATACTATGTTTCCTATAACGGAGCACGTTGTTTGCCTAATAACATATTTTCCTCTAGTCCGTTTGAATTTGTGCCATATGAAAGGTTGGTTTATAAAATGAGAACAAGTGCTTTTGAAAAGTCCAGATCTAGAATCTCCACAGGGTTACCCTGCATTTTAGACTGCAACTTATCTCTTCATAGAAGCTTATTAGATTAATCTGACAGGACCAATATCTCATAAACCCATACTGATATTGGGTTATAAGGTAAGTTTTTTTAAATACTCCAAGATGGCATCTCTTAGAAAACCATCAAAGGTTTTTCCCACAGTAGAAATTAAAATTTCAGGCCTATAGTTTGAATATTTTTACTGCATTTGCTATGTGCCAGTGCTCTGGTGCGAACCTTGCTATTGTGGAATCCTTGAGTATTAGAAATAATAATCTGTCTTAACACCTAAGGTATATTCTATCCAGATCCAGAGATTTGTCTATTTTAGTGTTTTTGAGGCATCACAACATATTATCTGCGGGGTTAAGAAGGTGACTTTTAATGGAGCATTTATGATCATGACATCTGAGAATAAGGCATTTTATAGACTGTCTTTTTCCACATCCTTTACTACCATTTCACCTAAGTTATTTTAGAGGGGGACAATAATTTCTGGTTTGCTTATTTAGTAGAAGAATATTTTTGGGTTATTTTTACTTTCTTTGGCAATGAGGCTCTATGTCTCAATCTTTGCTGATTTGATTTGTTTATTTATTTATTTTTACACAATTTATTATTCTGTCAATAATTTTTTATTAATCCCCACCCTTTTTCATTAGTTCTCCAAATGCCTTCTTTTTGTCATTCATTGAGCTCCTTATGGCTCTGGAGCTCTATATAGCCATATATTGTGTGTAGTGCAGTGGCACAGGGATAGTTACATAGTTACATAGTTATTAAGGTTGAAGGAAGACTATATGTCCATCTAGTTCAACCCATAGCCTAACCTAACATGCCCTAACATGTTGCGCAGTTCCACTCACAAAGAGGTCTCCCATTGACACAACCACTGGCTGCCAATAAGTTGCCATGACAGCTGGAGGTTTGCTGAAGACTCCTGTGCCTGCCATGGTGGTGCATCTACAAAGACCAGCCTGTGATATTGCAACATATAGTGTACATTATTGGTTGATTGTAGGTTCAAGTTACCTAAGGGGACTAAAAAAAAGTCAAAAAGTTAAAACTAGAGAGTTTGAATCATTCCCATGAAAAACGAAAAATGTAAAAAAAATAATTGCATCTGTAAAAGTCCACTCTATTAAAACATAAAATTAGTAGATCCCGTAATAAGAAAGAAAATTAAAACTCCAGAATTGCGTGTTTTGTTTTTTTTGTTTGTTTCCGCAAAGAAAATGCAATGAGATTAAGCTATTTCAAAATGGTGTCAATACAAATGTCTAGACTTGCCAAAAAAAAACATCCCTCGCACAGCTTCAGTTGCCGAAAAATAAAAATATTACAGAGATTAGAAAATGGTGACACAAGCCAAAACATTTTTTTTATACCTTTATACGAAATTCAGATTTTTTTCACCTCTTAAAAAAAAAATGCTATTCAAGTTTGGTACCTTTTGTAATTGTGCAGTCATGGCCAAAAGTTTTGAGAATGACACCAAAATTATATTTTCAAATGATTTGCTGCCCTCTGGTTTTTATTAGTGTTTCTCTGATGTTTATATCACATACAGAAATATAATTGCAATCATATTATGAGTACCAATAGGTTATATTAACAGTTAGAATGAGTTAATGCAGCAAGTCAATATTTGCAGTGTTGACCCTTCTTCTTCAAGACCTCTGCAATTCTCCCTGGCATGCTCTCAATCAACTTCTGGACCAAATCCTGACTGATAGCAGTCCATTCTTGCATACTCAATGCTTGCATTTTGCCATAATTTGTTGGTTTTTGTTTGTCCACCCGTCTCTTGATGATTGACCACAAGTTCTCAATGGGATTAAGATCTGGGGAGTTTCCAGGCCATGGACCCAAAATCTCTGTTTTGTTCCATGAGCCATTTAGTTATCACCTTTGCTTTATGGCAAGGTGCTCCATCATGCTGGAAAAGGCATTGTTGGGCGCCAAACTTCTCTTGGACGGTTGGGAGAAGTTGCTCTTGGAGGACATTCTGGTACCATTCTTTATTCATGGCTGTGTTTTTACGCAAGAATGTGAGTGAGCCGATTCCCTTGGCTGAGAAGCAACCCCACACATGAATGGTTTCAGGATGCTTTACAGTTGGCATGAGACAAGACTGGTGGTATCGCTCACCTCTTCTCCGAATAAGCTGTTTTCCAGATGTCCCAAACAATCGAAAAGGGGATTCATCAGAGAAAATGACTTTGCCCCAGTCCTCAGCAGTCCACTCCCTGTACCTTTTGCAGAATATCAGTCGGTCCCTGATGTTTGTTCTGGAGAGAAGTGGCTTCTTTGCTGCCCTCCTTGAAACCAGGCCTTGCTCAAAGAGTCTCCACCTCACAGTGCGTGCAGAAGCACTCACATCAGCCTGCTGCCATTCCTGAGCAAGCTCGGCACTGCTGGTAGTCCGATCCCGCAGCTGAAACAGTTTTAAGATACGGTCCTGGCGCTTGCCGGTCTTTCTTGGGCGCCCGGGAGCCTTTTTGACAACAATGGAAGCTCTCTCCTTGAAGTTCTTGATGATGCGATAGATTGTTGACTGAGGTGCAATCTTTGTAGCTGCGATACTCTTCCCTGTTATGCCATTTTTGTGCAGTGCAATGATGGCTGCACGTGTTTTTTTTTAGAGATAACCATGGTTAACTGAAGAGAAACAATGATACCAAGCACCAGCCTCCTTTTAAAGTGTCCAGTGATGTCATTCTTACTTAACCCCTTTACCCCCAAGGGTGGACCCGTTGAAGCACATACCGTGCGAAACGGCCGTCGTCCACACTCCACCTCCGCACCCTCTCGCTGACCTCATGTCCTAACGGATGTTTTAAATATATTTTTCTCCAATAAAGAGCACGATTTCACAGCTTCAAAAAGGGTGAGTGCCGCACTGTTTTCTTTTCTTGTTTCATCGAATTTACTGTGGATTGTTTATCAGTGCTGAGCACCGTACACCCAGAGCATACGTGCCACCTGCGTATTTTTCGGATATTTTTCGGATGTTCTTTAAGGAGTTAATGTCCATATTGATTTGTGCTTCTCTAGTGCCGTCCATTGCTCATTCTGTGTGTTGGTTGTATTCTTACTTAACCCCTTTACCCCCAAGGGTGGTTAGCACGTTAATGACCGGGCCAATTTTTACAATTCTGACCACTGTCCCTTTATGAGGTTATAACTCTGGAACGCTTCAACGGATCCCAGTGATTCTGACATTGTTTTCTCGTGACATATTGTACTTCATGTTAGTGGTAAAAATTCTTTGATAGTACCTGCGTTTATTTGTGAAAAAAACAGAAATTTGGCGAAAATTTTGAAAATTTCGCAATTTTCCAACTTTGAATTTTTATGCAATTAAATCACAGAGATATGTCACACAAAATACTTAATAAGTAAAAAATTCCCACATGTCTACTTTACATCAGCACAATTTTGGAACCAAAATTTTTTTTGTTAGGGAGTTATAAGGGTTAAAAGTTGACCAGCAATTTCTCATTTTTACAACACCATTTTTTTTTAGGGACCACATCTCATTTGAAGTCATTTTGAAGGGTCTATATGATAGAAAATACCCAAGTGTGACACCATTCTAAAAACTGAACCCCTCAAGGTGCTCAAAACCATATTCAAGAAGTTTATTAAACCTTCTGGTGCTTCACAGGAATTTTTGGAATGTTTAAATAAAGATGAACATTTAACTTTTTTTCACAAAAAATTTACTTCAGCTCCAATTTGTTTTATTTTACCAAGGGTAACAGGAGAAATTGGACCCCAAAAGTTGTTTTACAATTTGTCCTGAGTACGCTGATACCCCATATGTGGGGGTAAACCACTGTTTGGGCGCATGACAGAGCTCGGAAGCGAAGGAGCGCCATTTGACTTTTCAATGCAAAATTGACTGGAATCGAGATGGGATGCCATGTTGCGTTTGGAGAGCCCCTGATGTGCCTAAACATTGAAACCCCCCACAAGTGACACCATTTTGGAAAGTAGACCCCCTAAGGAACTTATCTAGATGTGTTTTGAGCGCTTTGACCCACCAAGGGCTTCACAGAAGTTTATAATGCAGAGCCGTAAAAATAAAACAAACATTTTTTCCCACAAATATTATTTTTTTTTAGCCCCCAGTTTTGTATTTTCCCGAGGGTAGCAGGAGAAATTGGACCCCAAAATTTGTTGTCCAATTTGTCCTGAGTGCGATGATACACCATATGTGGGGGGAACCACTGTTTGGGCACATGGGAGGGCTCGGAAGGGAAGGAGCGCCATTTGGAATGCAGACTTAGATGGAATGGTCTGCAGGTGTCACATTGCGTTTGCAGAGCCCCTAATGTACCTAAACAGTAGAAACCCCCCACAAGTGACACCATTTTGGAAACTAGACCCCCTAAGGAACTTATCTAGATGTGTGATGAGCGCTTTGACCCACCAAGGGCTTCACAGAAGTTTATAATGCAGAGCCGTAAAAATAAAACAAAATTTTTTTCCCCAAAAAATTATTTTTTAGCCCCCAGTTTTGTATTTTCCCGAGGGTAAGAGGGGAAATTTGACCTCAAAAGTTGTTGTCCAATTTGTCCTGAGTACGCTGATGCCCCATATGTGGGGGGGAACCACTGTTTGGGCGCAAGGTAGGGCTCGGAAGGGAAGGAGCGCCATTTGGAATGCAGACTTAGATGGAATGGTCTGCAGGCGTCACATTGTGTTTGCAGAGCCCCTAATGTACCTAAACAGTAGAAACCCCCCACAAGTGACCCCATATTGGAAACTAGACCCCTCAATGAACTTATCTAGATGTGTTGTGAGAACTTTGAACCCCCAAGTGTTTCACTACAGTTTATAACGCAGAGCCGTGAAAATAAAAATCTTTTTTTTCCCACAAAAATTATTTTTTAGCCCCCAGTTTTGCATTTTCCCAAGGGTAACAGGAGAAATTGGACCCCAAAAGTTGTTGTCCTATTTGTCCTGAGTACGCTGATACCCTATATGTTGGGGTAAACCCCTGTTTGGGCACACGGGAGAGCTCGGAAGGGAAGGAGCACTGTTTTACTTTTTCAACGCAGAATTGGCTGGAATTGAGATCGGACGCCATGTCGCGTTTGGAGAGCCTCTGATGTGCCTAAACAGTGGAAACCCCCCAATTATAACTGAACCCCTAATCCAAACACACCCCTAACCCTAATCTCAACGGTAACCCTAACCACACCTCTAACCCTGACACACCCCTAACCCTAATCCCAACCCTATTCCCAACTGTAAATATAATCTAAACCCTAACCGTAACTTTAGCCCCAACCCTAACTTTAGCCCCAACCCTAACTGTAGCATTAACCCTAGCCCCAACCCTAGCCCTAACCCTAGCCCTACCCCTAGCCCCAACCCTGACCCTAGCCCTAACCCTAGCCCTAATGGGAAAATGGAAATAAATACATTTTTTTCATTTTTCCCTAACTAAGGGGGTGATGAAGGGGGGTTTGATTTACTTTTATGGTGGGTTTTTTAGCGGATTTTTATGATTGGCAGCCGTCACTCACTGAAAGACGCTTTTTATTGCAAAAAATATTTTTTGCGTTACCACATTTTGAGAGCTATAATTTTTCCATATTTTGGTTCACAGAGTCATGTGAGGTCTTGTTTTTTGCGGGACGAGTTGACGTTTTTATTGGTAATATTTTCGGGCACGTGACATTTTTTGATCGCTGATTAAATTCCGATTTTTGTGAGGCAGAATGACCAAAAACCAGCTATTCGTGAATTTCTTTTAGGGGAGGCGTTTATGCTGTTCTGCATTTGGTAAAATTGATAAAGCAGTTTTATTCTTCGGGTCAGTACGATTACAGCGACACCTCATTTATATCATTTTTTTATGTTTTGGCGCTTTTATACGATAAAAACTATTTTATAGAAAAAATAATTATTTTTGCATCGCTTTATTCTGAGGACTATAACTTTTTTATTTTTTTGATGATGATGCTGTATGGCGGCTCGTTTTTTGCTGGACAAGATAACTCTTTCAGCGGTACTATGGTTATTTATATCCGTCTTTTTGATCGCGTGTTATTCCACTTTTTGTTTGGCAGTATGATAATAAAGCGTTGTTTTTTGCTTCGTTTTTTTTTTCTTTCTTACGGTGTTTACTGAAGGGGTTAACTAGTGGGCCAGTTTTATAGGTTGGGCCGTTACGGACGTGGCGATACTAAATATGTGTACTTTTATTGTTTTTTGTTTTTTTTATTCAGATAAAGAAATGTATTTATGGGAATAATATATATATTTTTTTTTCATTATTTAGGATTTTTTTTTTTTTTTTTTTTTTACACATTTGGAAATTTTTTTTTTAAACTTTTTTACTTTGCCCCAGGGGGGGACATCACAGATCGGTGATCTGACAGTTTGCACAGCACTCTGTCAGATCACCGATCTGTCAGAGAGCTATGCAGGCTTCACAGTGCCTGCTCTGAGCAGGCTCTGTGAAGCCACCTCCCTCCCTGCAGGACCCGGATGCCGCGGCCATCTTGGATCCGGGCCTGCTACAGGGAGGGAGGTAGGGAGACCCTTGCATCGCGTTGCTGCGGGGGGCTCAGGGAAGCCCGCATGGAGCCCCCTCCCTGCGGGAAGCTTCCCTATACCGCCGGCACATCGCGATCATGTTTGATCGCGATGTGCCGGGAGCGGTCCGTGACCGCTCCTGGCACATAGTGCCGGATGTCAGCTGCGATAGGCAGCTGACACCCGGCCGCGATCGGCCGCGTATGACGTGCTATCCCATCGGTGGGCATACGGGCCCACCCCACCTCGACGGGATAGTACGTCTAATGTCAGAAAGGGGTTAATCATGACTGACTGATCGCCAGCCCTGTCCTCATCAACACCCACACCTGTGTTAATGGATCAATCACTAAAACGATGTTAGCTGCTCCTTTTAAGGCAGGACTGCAATGATGTTGAAATGTGTTTTGGGGGTTAAAGTTCATTTTCTGGGCAAATATTGACTTTGCAAGTACAGTAATTGCTGTTAAGCTGATCACTCTGACATTCAGGAGTATATGCAAATTGCCATTAGAAAAAATGAAGCAGTAGACTTTGGAAAAATTAATATTTGTCTCATTCTCAAAATTTTTGTCCATGACTGTACTTACATGGAGCGTTATTTTCACAAGACATGTTTACCAATCATCGAATATCATAGAATCAAGAAAATAATTGCAGAATTACATTTTTTTTTCTCAATTTCACCCCACTTTTTTTTCCTTTTTGCCAGTACATCACATGATAAAATGAATCTTGCAACTAAAAACTACAACTTGTCCAACCCCCAAAAAACATATACAGCTATGTAACCCAAAAAATTAAAAAGTTATAGGTCTTGGAAGAAAGGGAAGAGGAAATGAAAGTGCAGAAAAGGAAAATCGTCTGGTCGAAAACCTGACCAGTTATACATTCTACACAATTCAGGAGCAGCATGTATCGTATCCGACACTGGCTGCATTATCTCATCCAGATATGTTTGACTCTGTCAGGGTCACTGAATAGGAGTTGTCTGCCCTTAGGCTACAAGTCTGCAGTCACACTATCTGACTGCAGACTTGTGAAAGCTCACAGCACCTGCAATGTGCCATTGTGAGAATTTTACTGCTGGGAGCAGTGGGTGCGATTTGCATATATGCTGTCAAATGCTGACTAGATGTGGCTGCCTCACTGAATGCGAGTGTATTGAGGAAGGCTGGACATGTCTAATCGAAATGTGGCCTGAAGTCTACAGATCGCATACTTGCACTCACTTGACCGCCTGCTCTCGGCGCCGGCACCAGAGAATACACATAGTGCGCACGTAGTGAGGATTCACAAGACTTCAGTCACGTACAGTGACTGCAGACTTGTACCCCAAGGCCCGGTAACCCGTTTAAAGATGTTTTCCCAGTTAATGGCAAAGAACCTAAGGGACCACCTCGTCTCCAGCCACTATCCCGAGCGCCCGTTGCCCACCTTCTTGGATAGCTTTCAAAGGAGAGGTGGATGTGCTCCGTGTGGTGGGTGCGTCGCTTGTCCCAACATTGACCGGTGCAACAATTTTTCCAACTCCGAGGGCACAAGGTCATTTGAAATTAGGCAGCGTATCACGTGTACGACTAGATACGTGATCTATTATGCCACGTGCCCGTGCGGCCTTATTTATGTTGGATTAACAACTCGCCAACTTAAGGTCCGCACGAGGGAGCACGTGTTGGGTATCCAGGCGGCGGCCCGCCATGCGGACGCATCCACACTTAAGACGATACCACGGCATTTTAGAAATATGCATAATTGTGATAGTACCCTACTGAGGGTACGTGGTATCGATGCCCTGAAAATCAATATTAGGGGTGGTGGGTTATCTGAGCGTTTGGCGAGGCTGGAGACGAGGTGGATCTGGACTCTCAATACAGTCCACCCTTTTGGCCTTAATGAGTGCCTCTCGTTTGCCCCATTTCTGGAGTCCGCGGGGTGATGTGTATCAAGGGGTGCGGAGTTTTCCGCATTTTCTTGGTTTTATGTGATTTTAATTATGTTTTTTCCGTTTTTTAGTGTCACCATTTATATCCATTGGATGTGCGGTATGTCTTGTGTGGAAGAAAGCTGCTCTTCTGTACTTCATCTGTTTCTCTGTGCGCTGAATTTGACCATGATGTGGACTCGACATCTAAGTTGGGCTGCGGATGCCACATGTTGCTATCTGTATGGCATTTGGTTGCTGTGCTATTTGGACTATGGACATCATATGCTGTTACTCATATGGAGTTTATTTATTATGCTATCAGCTACACTAGTAGCATATATGTTATGTTTTATTAAATAATATATTATTGAATACAGAATATGAGATATGGTCATGGTATGTCGCAGCTATGCGGCCACTTCTACTTTTCATCATATCAAATTGTTGTGTACTGTTACATGCTATTTAATATTTGTGTACACTATGTATATTTCTTTTTGATATATACTTGTCATTTGAACTGCCGGATGTACTATGTATTTTATCTGGTTATAGGTAGTTGCAGATATGTTATTTATGTCTATATGCCACTTGTGGGGGGCTGTTCCCTGTGTATGCGGGCTCCGCTGCCCGTCGGATGTAGTGGTCGCATGGGGCCCCATGCGTCCCTGCATCTGCGGTTCTGCGGTTGCCGGCATGTGTGGGGTGCATCCCCCGTCAGTGGCTGCTCACTCGTGAGCTTATTATGAGTGCAGCCTTGTTTTGCTTCAGCGCTAGATACAGTATGTTTATGCCCTTTTAGAATATGGCCGCGGCTGTGCTTCCGTGCGGCTGGGTCCCGCCTTGTCCCGCTTGTTGGCTCCGCCTTCCATCTGACGTAGTGGTCGCTTGGGGCTCCTGGTGGCCTGGCGTCGGCGGTCAGTGCGGCGCTTCAGGGTGGGCATGTTTGTCCCGCCCGGTGGCTCCGCCTACTGCCGGACGTCATGGTCACGTGGGGTCCCTGGTGTCCTGACGTCGGCGGTGTGGTGAGGCGCTTGTGGGGTGGGCGGGTTTTCCTGTGCCGGCCGGTGTACACTTCCGGCCCTGCTCTTTATTTAATGGTGACCCATCTCCACTGTGTATTCCCCCTGAGGAAGGAAGTTGTTATACTTCCGAAACGCGCGTCAGGGGAGGGCGGGAGTGCCTCTATGTGACCCTGCTGTATTTACAGGTATGTGATGTGAGACATGCTCATGGTGCAGGATGCCCTGCTTGTATGTACATTTGTGACTCTATGCTGTCTCCCAGGTGTCTTCACATACGGCCCTTTTCCGCCTATTTCTTATGTGGGAAGATCTGTTACCCTTTTATTATCTGTACTGTCTTTTGGTCTATTCTGTGTATTTAATAAACTTTTTGTATTGTGACCTCGATATTAGTTTGTGGACGTTTGTACACTGATTTTTTTCTGGTGGTGTTTGTTCCAGTTAATGGCAGTAAGATCATATCTTATTTGGTGGAAATTGGCTTCTTGAAGTGTAGAGTTTTTACTGTTCTTCTACTATACATGTTATTATAGGATAAGGATAAGTGAAATCTTATTATTCTGTGATCATTATTAGCTAAGTGACTCCCAACCTAAACATTTGATCAATCGTCTGGTCTATAGGATAAAATTAGGTCTGCAGGTATGTTGGCGCTATATAAATAAATAAAAATTATTATTAGTGATGAGCGATTTGTACTCGATGCTCGGGTGATTAGTGTTCAGAGATTTAGTTTTCATCGCCTCAGCTGAATGATTTACAGCCAGCCTGAGTACATGTGGGGGTTGCCTGGTTGCTAGGGAATCCTCACATGTAATCAAGCTGTCTAGTAGCTGTAAATCATTCAGCTGCAGCGATGAAAACTTAATCTCCGAACACTAACATATACTCGGAGATCACCCGAGCAACGAGTATACTCGCTCATCACTAATTGTTATTACTTCCCCTGTTGTTGGGTCTAGCACCTATTGTGAAAGGTAAGGTAATTGTCTTTTGTCTTTAAAAAAAAACCTATCTAATTTGCTGGAGCTGCAGGTTTCTGCTCCACAATTTATAACAGGTAGTTGAAGTCCCCCATAGCAAATGTGCTAATAGATATGAATGAGGATTTGCCACATTTCTGCATTGGGAGGTATTCACAATCTAATGAATAGGATTGGTGCCGCTCACCTCCCGATGATGAAGTGGCTCCAAACACTGTAAAGAGGATTTGAGCAAGGATTCTGCACCTAACCCTTCATAAAAACAAATGATATTCCACATTTAATGCAAGTGACTTGGGTATATCATATCATACTCTCATACAGCTGAGGGAATGTACATGTGGAATAATGACTGCTCTGCAAAGCACCACATCATGGCACTTTATCAATCTTATCTTCCTCTTACTAATGAGCAGGTATCCCATACTTGTGAGATATGTTCATTTGTAATTGTCCTGTATCAGACTACTATAATGCTTTTTAGAAAAAGCATTGAGCCAAACCTAAGTTTTATATGTTGGATTACTTTGGCAACTTTGTGCCATGTTGGTAGGGCCCTAGGTACTGAGACTGAATTATCCGCTATTTACGGTAGTTGTATTTCACATTTTCCATTAAAACTACTGTATATTTTTCAATTGTGTTGTGATAAAGGAATTTCCCCTTCAATCACTTTTGTTTATCAACTTAGTATAAAACTATAGGAAAAAAACACATTGTATATAAATAGACAGTTACGTACACGAACTACACAACTCCATTTAGCTTTCGTGTATGCATGAACACATTTGCACCTCATACAGGCCCATACTCAAAAACACTCCGCATTCAACAGTGCTTTGATGACTTCCATCTGTATGCCTAATCCAGACATGTTCCTGATAGTGCCATCTAATATATAATGTGTGTGTGTATGTGTGTGTGTATGTCCGGGATTGGCATCTGCACTGTCGCAGCTACAGCCACAAAATTTTGCACAGTCACACGTCTGGACCCCGAGTGTTATGATCAGGCGGCCTTGGAACAGCATGAAAAAACCTTCGCTGGAGTAGTGGTAACTATACAGACCGCAAACCCTGATCTTATCACAGACACTAGAAGTAGCCGTGGGGTGTGCCTAACCAGACCTAGACACCTCGACACAGCCGGAGGACTAAATATCCCTAAAGATAGAAAATAGGAAAACTGACTTGTGTTGTGAATTCTGTGGCAGAGCTCCCTCCTGTGGTCACAAGTGGTACTTCGGCTGGTTCTCTCTGTGAGCTTCCGTTGGTGGAGGAGAGTGGTACTGCGGCTTCTGAGTTTCCTTCCTCAGGTGGTGTGGTGAAGTCGTTAGGTGCTGCTCTATTTAACTCCACCTAGTGCTTTGATCCTGGCCTCCAGTCAATGTTCTAGTATTGGACCTGTTTCCTCCTGGATCGTTCCTGTGGCCTGCTGCTCTGCATAGCTAAGTTCCTCTTTGCTATTTGTTTGCTGTTTTTTTCTGTCCAGCTTGTCAATTTGTTTTTTTCTGCTTGCTGGAAGCTCTGGGACGCAGAGGGTGTACCTCCGTGCCGTTAGTTCGGTACGGAGGGTCTTTTTGCCCCCTTTGCGTGGTTTTGGTAGGGTTTTGTGTTGACCGCAAAGTTACCTTTCCTATCCTCGCTCTGTTCAGAAAGTTGGGCCTCACTTTGCTAAATCTATTTCATCTCTACGTTTGTCTTTTCATCTTAACTCACAGTCATTATATGTGGGGGCTGCCTTTTCCTTTGGGGTATTTCTCTGAGGCAAGGTAGGCTTATTTTCTATCTTCAGGCTAGCTAGTTTCTCAGGCCGTGCCGAGTTGCATAGGGAGCGTTAGGCGCAATCCACGGCTGCCTTTAGTGTGGTTGGAGAGGATTAGGGATTGCGGTCTACAGAGTTCCGACGTCTCAGAGCTCGTTCTTGGTTTTTGGGTTATTGCCAGGTCACTGTATGTGCGCTGACCTCTATGTCCATTGTGGTACTGAATTACCTTTCATAACAGTACTGGAGGCCTAAAGTACTAATGATTCCCAATAGAGGGAAAAAAGAAGTTCTGAGACCATTTTTTTTTTCTTTGCACTGTGTTTTGCCTTTTTTTTCCCCTAGACATTTGGGTGGTTCAGGACACAGGTGTAGCAATGGACATTAAAGGTCTGTCTTCATGTGTGGATCAGCTCACGGCAAGAGTACAAACTATTCAAGACTTTGTGGTTCAGAATTCTATGTTAGAACCGAGAATTCCTATTCCTGATTTGTTTTTTGGAGATAGAACTAAATTTCTGAGTTTCAAAAATAATTGTAAACTATTTCTGGCTTTGAAATCTCGCTCTCTGGTGACCCAGTTCAACAAGTTAGGATCGTTATTTCTTTTTTACGTGGCGACCCTCAGGACTGGGCATTTTCTCTTGCGTCAGGAGATCTTGCATTAAGTAATATCGATGCATTTTTCCTGGCGCTCGGATTGCTGTACGATGAGCCTAATTCTGTGGATCAGGCAGAGAAGAATTTGCTGGCTCTGTGTCAGGGTCAGGATGAAATAAAGGTATATTGTCAGAAATTTAGAAAGTGGTCCGTACTCACTCAGTGGAATGAAGGTGCGCTCGCAGCTATTTTCAGAAAAGGTCTCTCTGAAGCCCTTAAGGATGTCATGGTGGGATTTCCTATGCCTGCTGGTCTGAATGAGTCTATGTCTTTGGCCATTCAGATCGGTCGACGCTTGCGCGAGCGTAAATCTGTGCACCATTTGGCGGTATTACCTGAGCTTAAACCTGAGCCTATGCATTGCGATAGGACTTTGACCAGAGTTGAACGGCAAGAACACAGACGTCTGAATGGGCTGTGTTTCTACTGTGGTGATTCCACTCATGCTATCTCTGATTGTCCTAAGCGCACTAAGCGGTTCGCTAGGTCTGCCACCATTGGTACGGTACAGTCAAAATTTCTTCTGTCTGTTACCTTGATCTGCTCTTTGTCATCATATACTGTCATGGCATTTGTGGACTCAGGCGCTGCTCTGAATTTGATGGACTTGGAGTATGCTAGGCGTTGTGGGTTTTTCTTGGAGCCCTTGCAGTGTCCTATTCCATTGAAAGGAATTGATGCTACGCCTTTGGCCAAGAATAAGCCTCAGTACTGGACCCAGCTGACCATGTGCATGGCTCCTGCACATCAGGAGGTTATTCGCTTTCTGGTGTTGCATAATCTGCATGATGTGGTCGTGTTGGGGTTGCCATGGCTACAAGTCCATAATCCAGTATTAGATTGGAAATCCATGTCTGTGTCCAGCTGGGGTTGTCAGGGGGTACATGGTGATGTCCCATTTCTGACTATTTCGTCATCCACCCCTTCTGAGGTTCCTGAGTTCTTGTCTGATTACCGGGATTTATTTGATGAGCCCAAGTCCGATACCCTACCTCCGCAAAGGGATTGTGATTGTGCTATCGATTTGATTCCTGGTAGTAAATTCCCAAAAGGTCGACTGTTTAATTTATCTGTGCCTGAGCACGCCGCTATGCGGAGTTATGTGAAGGAGTCTTTGGAGAAGGGGCATATTCGCCCGTCATCGTCGCCATTAGGAGCAGGGTTCTTTTTTGTAGCCAAGAAGGATGGTTCACTGAGACCTTGTATAGATTACCGCCTTCTAAATAAGATCACGGTTAAATTTCAGTACCCCTTGCCATTGTTATCTGATTTGTTTGCTCGGATTAAGGGGGCTAGTTGGTTCACCAACATAGATCTTCGTGGTGCGTATAATCTTGTGCGTATTAAGCGAGGCGATGAGTGGAAAACTGCATTTAATACGCCCGAGGGCCATTTTGAGTATCTAGTAATGCCATTCGGACTTGCCAATGCTCCATCAGTGTTTCAGTCCTTTATGCATGACATCTTCCGAGAGTACCTGGATAAATTCCTGATTGTGTACTTGGATGACATTTTGATCTTCTCGGATGATTGGGAGTCTCATGTGAAGCAGGTCAGAACGGTGTTTCAGGTCCTGCGTGCTAATTCTTTGTGAAGGGATCAAAGTGTCTCTTTGGTGTTCAGAAGGTTTCATTTTTGGGGTTCATCTTTTCCCCTTCTACTATCGAGATGGACCCTGTTAAGGTCCAAGCCATCCATAATTGGACTCAGCCGACATCTCTGAAAAGTCTGCAAAAGTTCCTGGGCTTTGCTAATTTTTATCGTCGCTTCATCTGCAATTTTTCTAGTATTGCTAAACCATTGACCGATTTGACCAAGAAAGGTGCTGATTTGGTCAATTGGTCTTCTGCTGCGGTGGAAGCTTTTCAAGAGTTGAAGCGTCGTTTTTCTTCTGCCCCTGTGTTGTGTCAACCAGATGTTTCGCTTCCGTTCCAGGTCGAGGTTGATGCTTCTGAGATTGGAGCAGGGGCTGTTTTGTCGCAGAGAAGTTCTGATTGCTCGGTGATGAAACCATGCGCCTTCTTTTCCAGGAAGTTTTCGCCTGCTGAGCGAAATTATGATGTGGGCAATCGAGAGTTGCTGGCCATGAAGTGGGCATTCGAGGAGTGGCGTCATTGGCTTGAAGGAGCTAAGCATCGCGTGGTGGTCTTGACTGATCATAAGAACTTGACTTATCTCGAGTCCGCCAAGCGGTTGAATCCTAGACAAGCTCGTTGGTCGTTGTTTTTTGCCCGTTTTGACTTTGTGATTTCATACCTTCCGGGCTCTAAAAATGTGAAGGCGGATGCTCTGTCTAGGAGTTTTGTGCCCGACTCTCCGGGTGTATCTGAGCCGGCGGGTATCCTCAAAGAGGGAGTAATTGTGTCTGCCATCTCCCCTGATTTGCGTCGGGTGCTGCAAAAATTTCAGGCTAATAAACCTGATCGTTGCCCAGCGGAGAAACTGTTTGTCCCTGATAGGTGGACGAATAAAGTTATCTCTGAGGTTCATTGTTCGGTGTTGGCTGGTCATCCTGGAATCTTTGGTACCAGAGAGTTAGTGGCTAGATCCTTTTGGTGGCCATCTCTGTCGCGGGATGTGCGTACTTTTGTGCAGTCCTGTGGGATTTGTGCTCGGGCTAAGCCCTGCTGTTCTCGTGCCAGTGGGTTGCTTTTGCCCTTGCCGGTCCCGAAGAGGCCTTGGACACATATCTCTATGGATTTTATTTCAGATCTTCCCATCTCTCAAAAGATGTCAGTCATTTGGGTGGTCTGTGATCGCTTCTCTAAGATGGTCCATTTGGTACCCTTGTCTAAATTGCCTTCCTCCTCTGATTTGGTGCCATTGTTTTTCCAGCATGTGGTTCGTTTACATGGCATTCCAGAGAATATCGTTTCTGACAGAGGTTCCCAGTTTGTTTCGAGGTATAGGCGAGCCTTTTGTGGTAGGATGGGCATTGACTTGTCTTTTTCCTCGGCTTTCCATCCTCAGACTAATGGCCAGACCGAACGAACCATTCAGACCTTGGAAACATATCTGAGATGCTTTGTTTCTGCTGATCAGGATGACTGGGTGTCCTTTTTGCCTTTGGTTGAGTTCGCCCTTAATAATCGGGCCAGCTCGGCTACCTTGGTTTCACCGTTTTTCTGCAACTCTGGGTTCCATCCTCGTTTCTCTTCAGGGCAGGTTGAGTCTTCGGACTGTCCTGGTGTGGATACTGTGGTGGACAGGTTGCAGCAGATTTGGACTCATGTAGTGGAGAATTTGACTTTGTCCCAGGAGAAGGCTCAACGGTTCGCTAATCGCAGACGCTGTGTGGGTCCCCGACTTCGGGTTGGGGACTTGGTTTGGTTATCTTCTCGTCATATTCCTATGAAGGTTTCCTCTCCTAAGTTTAAACCTCGTTTTATTGGTCCGTATAGGATTTCTGAGGTTCTTAATCTTGTGTCTTTTCGTCTGACCCTTCCAGATTCTTTTTCCATACATAACGTATTCCATAGGTCATTGTTGCGGAGATACGTGGCACCTATGGTTCCATCTGTTGATCCTCCTGCCCCGGTTTTGGTGGAGGGGGAGTTGGAGTATATTGTGGAGAAGATTTTGGATTCTCGTGTTTCAAGGCGGAAACTCCAGTATCTGGTTAAGTGGAAGGGTTATGCTCAGGAAGATAATTCCTGGGTCTTTGCCTCTGATGTCCATGCTCCCGATCTTGTTCGTGCCTTTCATATGGCTCATCCTGGTCGTCCTGGGAGCTCTGGTGAGGGTTCGGTGACCCCTCCTCAAGGGGGGGTACTGTTGTGAATTCTGTGGCCAAGCTCCCTCCTGTGGTCACAAGTGGTACTTCGGCTGGTTCTCTCTGTGAGCTTCCGTTGGTGGAGGAAAGTGGTACTGCGGCTTCTGAGTTTCCTTCCTCAGGTGGTGTGGTGAAGTCGTTAGGTGCTGCTCTATTTAACTCCACCTAGTGCTTTGATCCTGGCCTCCAGTCAATGTTCTAGTATTGGACCTGTTTCCTCCTGGATCGTTCCTGTGGCCTGCTGCTCTGCATAGCTAAGTTCCTCTTTGCTATTTGTTTGCTGTTTTTTTCTGTCCAGCTTGTCAATTTGTTTTTTTCTGCTTGCTGGAAGCTCTGGGACGCAGAGGGTGTACCTCCGTGCCGTTAGTTCGGTACGGAGGGTCTTTTTGCCCCCTTTGCGTGGTTTTGGTAGGGTTTTGTGTTGACCGCAAAGTTACCTTTCCTATCCTCGCTCTGTTTAGAAAGTTGGGCCTCACTTTGCTAAATCTATTTCATCTCTACGTTTGTCTTTTCATCTTAACTCACAGTCATTATATGTGGGGGCTGCCTTTTCCTTTGGGGTATTTCTCTGAGGCAAGGTAGGCTTATTTTCTATCTTCAGGCTAGCTAGTTTCTCAGGCCATGCCGAGTTGCATAGGGAGCGTTAAGCGCAATCCACGGCTGCCTTTAGTGTGGTTGGAGAGGATTAGGGATTGCGGTCTACAGAGTTCCGACGTCTCAGAGCTCGTTCTTGGTTTTTGGGTTATTGCCAGGTCACTGTATGTGCGCTGACCTATATGTCCATTGTGGTACTGAATTACCTTTCATAACAGACTTGCCTCAGAGTAGACCCCCAAAGGATAGGCAGCCCCCCACAAATAATGACGGTGAGTAGGAGAGGAAAAGACACACGCAGGCGGAAAACAGGATTAGCAAAGGAGGCTACTTCTACCTAGATAGGAAAGTATAATGCAGGATACTAAGCGGTCAGCACAAAAACTACAAAATATCCACAGCAGAAAAATACAAAAACTCCACCACCTAACTAAAGATGTGGAGAGTATATCTGCGACTCCAGCGAATCCAACCAGACTGAGAAAACAACAGGACAGTCTAAGCTGGAACAAAATAGAAACTATGAACAGCACAGAAAATAGACACACAGCCTGTGTGCCTAAGAAAATGAAGCAGACACTTATCTTTTGCTGAAATGGCAGCAAGCAGGAGAGGCCAGGCAGAGAACCAATACTTCCAATAGAACATTGACAACTGGCAAGGACTAATAAGTCCTGCAAAGCTAAATACCCCAGTCCGAATTGCAATTAGCAGAAACACCTGTCCAGGACTGCCGCCCAGGCACAACTGCATTACCATCAACAACCATCGGAGGGAGCCCAAGAACAGAATTCACAACAGTACCCCCCCCTTGAGGAGGGGTCACCGAACCATCACCAGAGCCCCCAGGCCGATCAGGATGAGCCAAATGAAAGGCACGAACCAAATCAGCGGCATGGACATCAGAGGCCGAAACCCAAAAATTATCCTCCTGGCCATAACCCTTCCATTTGTTGTACAATACTGATGGTAAATGAACTGGCGATCCTTTTTGTCCGCTTAGGGCAGACAGAAATGACATGAGAAGCGTCGCCACAATAAAAACACAACCTATTGAGACGTCTGAAACCTTGTCGTTCCGTTTTAGACAGAATCCTATCACACTGCATAGGCTCAGGAACTTGTCCTGAAGATAATGCCATATCGCGCACAGCCCTGCGCTCCCGCAAGCGCCGGTCAATCTGAATGGCCAAAGACATAGAATCACACAGATTGGAGGGTGTGGGAAACCCCACCATAACATCCTTAACGGATTCAGAAAGACCCTTTCTGAAGATTGCCGCCAAAGCATCATCATTCCATTTAGTCAGCACAGACCATTTTCTGAATTTCTGACAATACAATTCAGCCTCCTCTTGCCCCTGAGATAGGGCCAACAAGGTCTTCTCAGCCTGATCCACCGAATTAGGTTCATCATACAATAATCCCAATGCTTGAAAGAAAGAATCAATATTAAGCAAAGCAGGATTGCCAGATTCCTGGGAAAATGCCCAATCCTGGGGATCACCACGCAGCAGGGAGATGATGATTTTAACCTGCTGAATGGGATCACCAGAGGAACGGGGTCTCAATGCAAAAAACAGTTTACAGTTATTTTTGAAACTCAAAAATTTGGACCTGTCACCAAAAAATAAATCAGGAGTGGGAATCTTAGGTTCTAAAGCAGGAGTCTGAACAATATAATCTGAAATACCCTGTACCCTAGCAGCAAGCTGGTCTACACGAGAAGCTAATTCCTGAACATTCATGCTAGTACTAGGTTCCTCAGCCACCCAGAGATTAAGAGGGAGGAGAAGACAAAACAGGCTGAAGAAAAAAAAATGGCTCAAAACCTTTCCTCCCTTCTTCTGAGATGCATTTAACTAATGTGGTGGACAGGCCAGTTGTACTGTTATGATCAGGCGGCCTTTTGAACAGCATGAAAAAACCTTCGCTGGAGTAGTGGTAACTATACAGACCACAAACCCTGATCTTATCACAGACACTAGAAGTAGCCGTGGGGTGTGCCTAACCAGACCTAGACACCTCGACACAGCCGGAGGACTAAATATCCCTAAAGATAGAAAATAGGAAAACTGACTTGCCTCAGAGTAGACCCCCCAAAGGATAGGCAGCCCCCCACAAATAATGACGGTGAGTAGGAGAGGAAAAGACACATGCAGGCGGAAAACAGGATTAGCAAAGGAGGCTACTTCTACCTAGATAGGAAAGTATAGTACAGGATACTAAGCGGTCAGCACAAAAACTACAAAATATCCACAGCAGAAAAATACAAAAACTCCACCACCTAACTAAAGATGTGGAGAGTATATCTGCGACTCCAGCGAATCCAACCAGACTGAGAAAACAACTGGACAGTCTAAGCTGGAACAAAATAGAAACTATGAACAGCACAGAAAATAGACACACAGCCTGTGTGCCTAAGAAAATGAAGCAGACACTTATCTTTTGCTGAAATGGCAGCAAGCAGGAGAGGCCAGGCAGAGAACCAATACTTCCAATAGAACATTGACAACTGGCAAGGACTAATAAGTCCTGCAAAGCTAAATACCCCAGTCCGAATTGCAATTAGCAGAAACACCTGTCCAGGACTGCCGCCCAGGCACAACTGCATTACCATCAACAACCATCGGAGGGAGCCCAAGAGCAGAATTCACAACACCCGAGAGCGTCATAGGCTATGTTGTGAGGCGAAATTTTAACCCCGCGTGTTCCAATTCACCAAACCATTTTGCCCCTATCTACATAATGGGGAAAAAGTGAAAGGAAAAGTGTTGGAGGCAAATTGACAGCTGCCAGATTTGAACAAGGGGGACTTAAAGAGTGAGAGCGATGGCGCCAAAGAGTATATACCGTACAGTTGCTAAG
Organism: Ranitomeya imitator; assembly: GCF_032444005.1. NCBI lineage: Eukaryota > Metazoa > Chordata > Amphibia > Anura > Dendrobatidae > Ranitomeya > Ranitomeya imitator. The sequence continues at coordinate 348,056,951 of NC_091282.1, read as the reverse complement.
GTGGGGCCCCAACATGGGATACTCACCACACACGGGGATATGAACACACACACAAAATGTGCCACACACTACCACGTGCTTGAAGACATATACCACCCTCAGCACACATTTCACCACACATACACCTACCTCGCCACATAAAAGTCGAAACACAAAAGTCGCCGCTCGAAACTCGCCATGCGCAAAACTCGCCACATGCAAATCTAGGCTCACGCAAAACTCGCCACACATGCAAAACTCAACTCATGGAAAACTCGCCACACGCAAAACTTGCACACGCGGAAAAATTGCCACATGCACAAAAGTTGCAACACATGCAAAAGTTGCCTCACACAAAACTTGCACATACTCAAAACGCACCACACATAACTCGCCACGCGCAAAACTCGCCATGTGCAAAACTTGCTGCACACAACTTGCTACACTAACCTGTCAAATGCAACTCGACACACAAAAAGTTGCTACACGCATTTCTCCACACAAAACTGATCTCACAAAAGTCGCTGCAAAATGTCGCCACATGCAACTCAACACACACAACTTGACAGATGAAACTCGCCCTAAAACACACACAAGTCTGGTATTATCCTTCAAAAATAAAAATCTGATTAATAAGCAGACAAACTACAAGAGCAACAAATATACCATATAGGAAATACGGCAGCTGTCAGTCACATGACCTGTCTATTATGTGTATGTGTGAGCTAATATATACTGCCAGGGGGGAGGGCTTCCTGTTGGCCGGGGATTTATCAGGCTGCCAATTTAGCTAACAAATACTGAGGTAAAGATACTGACCAAATAACGTGTGAACGCGGTCTAATACAGGAGGAGATGACATACAGATATATACTATATACAGGAGAGATTACACACAGGTATATACTATATACAGGAGGAGATGACACACAGGTATATACTATAAACAGGAGGAGATGACACACGTATATACTATATACAGGAGAAGATGACACACAGGTATATGCTATATACAGGAGGAGATGACACACAGGTATATACTATATACAGGAGGAGATGACACACAGGTATATACTATAAACAGGAGGAGATGACACACAGGTATATACTATATACAGGAGGAGATGACATACAGGTGCATACTATATACAGGAGAAGATGACACAGATATATATATATATATACAGGAGGAGATGACATACAGGTATATACAGGAGATGACACACCGGTATATACTATGTACAGGGGAGATGACACACGTATATACTATATACAGAAGGAGATGACACACAGGTATATACTATATACAGGAGGAGATGACATACAGGTATATACTATATACAGGAGAAGATGACATACAGGTATATACTATATAAAAGAGGAGATGACACATAGGTATATAGAGGAAGAGATGACATACAGCAGGTATATACTATATAAAGGGGAGATGACATACAGGTATATACTATATACAGGAGATGACATACAGGTATATAGTATATACAGAAGAGATGACATACAGGTATATACTATATACAGGAGGAGATGACACATAGGTATATACAGTATCCTGAGGAGATGACATACAGGTATATACAGGAGATGACACACCGGTATATACTATGTACAGGGGAGATGACACACGTATATACAGGAGGAGATGACACATAGGTATATACAGTATCCTGAGGAGATGACATACAGGTATATACAGGAGATGACACACAGGTATATACTATACACAGGGGAGATGACACACGTATAAAACCAGGGATTCAAGCTTCAGGAGGCTAATTTGCATATTCCAGGTGCCTTCTGGGAGAAGCGAAGTCTCCCTAAGCTAGAAGATCGTTGGGTACAGCCGGGACCAGCTGCTTCGAAAGCATCACCAAACCAGGGATTCAAGCTTCAGGAGGCTAATTTGCATATTCCAGGTGCCTTCTGGGAGAAGCGAAGTCTCCCTAAGCTAGAAGATCGTTGGGTACAGCCGGGACGAGCTGCTTCGAAAGCATCACCAAACCAGGGATTCAAGCTTCAGGAGGCTAATTTGCATATTCCAGGTGCCTTCTGGGAGAAGCGAAGTCTCCCTAAGCTAGAAGATCGTTGGGTACAGCCGGGACCAGCTGCTTCGAAAGCATCACCAAACCAGGGATTCAAGCTTCAGGAGGCTAATTTGCATATTCCAGGTGCCTTCTGGGAGAAGCGAAGTCTCCCTAAGCTAGAAGATCGTTGGGTACAGCCGGGACCAGCTGCTTCGAAAGCATCACCAAACCAGGGATTCAAGCTTCAGGAGGCTAATTTGCATATTCCAGGTGCCTTCTGGGAGAAGCGAAGTCTCCCTAAGCTAGAAGATCGTTGGGTACAGCCGGGACCAGCTGCTTCGAAAGCATCACCAAACCAGGGATTCAAGCTTCAGGAGGCTAATTTGCATATTCCAGGTGCCTTCTGGGAGAAGCGAAGTCTCCCTAAGCTAGAAGATCGTTGGGTACAGCCGGGACCAGCTGCTTCGAAAGCATCACCAAACCAGGGATTCAAGCTTCAGGAGGCTAATTTGCATATTCCAGGTGCCTTCTGGGAGAAGCGAAGTCTCCCTAAGCTAGAAGATCGTTGGGTACAGCCGGGACCAGCTGCTTCGAAAGCATCACCAAACCAGGGATTCAAGCTTCAGGAGGCTAATTTGCATATTCCAGGTGCCTTCTGGGAGAAGCGAAGTCTCCCTAAGCTAGAAGATCGTTGGGTACAGCCGGGACGAGCTGCTTCGAAAGCATCACCAAACCAGGGATTCAAGCTTCAGGAGGCTAATTTGCATATTCCAGGTGCCTTCTGGGAGAAGCGAAGTCTCCCTAAGCTAGAAGATCGTTGGGTACAGCCGGGACCAGCTGCTTCGAAAGCATCACCAAACCAGGGATTCAAGCTTCAGGAGGCTAATTTGCATATTCCAGGTGCCTTCTGGGAGAAGCGAAGTCTCCCTAAGCTAGAAGATCGTTGGGTACAGCCGGGACCAGCTGCTTCGAAAGCATCACCAAACCAGGGATTCAAGCTTCAGGAGGCTAATTTGCATATTCCAGGTGCCTTCTGGGAGAAGCGAAGTCTCCCTAAGCTAGAAGATCGTTGGGTACAGCCGGGACCAGCTGCTTCGAAAGCATCACCAAACCAGGGATTCAAGCTTCAGGAGGCTAATTTGCATATTCCAGGTGCCTTCTGGGAGAAGCGAAGTCTCCCTAAGCTAGAAGATCGTTGGGTACAGCCGGGACCAGCTGCTTCGAAAGCATCACCAAACCAGGGATTCAAGCTTCAGGAGGCTAATTTGCATATTCCAGGTGCCTTCTGGGAGAAGCGAAGTCTCCCTAAGCTAGAAGATCGTTGGGTACAGCCGGGACCAGCTGCTTCGAAAGCATCACCAAACCAGGGATTCAAGCTTCAGGAGGCTAATTTGCATATTCCAGGTGCCTTCTGGGAGAAGCGAAGTCTCCCTAAGCTAGAAGATCGTTGGGTACAGCCGGGACCAGCTGCTTCGAAAGCATCACCAAACCAGGGATTCAAGCTTCAGGAGGCTAATTTGCATATTCCAGGTGCCTTCTGGGAGAAGCGAAGTCTCCCTAAGCTAGAAGATCGTTGGGTACAGCCGGGACCAGCTGCTTCGAAAGCATCACCAAACCAGGGATTCAAGCTTCAGGAAGCTAATTTGCATATTCCAGGTGCCTTCTGTGAGAAGCGAAGTCTCCCTAAGCTAGAAGATCGTTGGGTACAGCCGGGACCAGCTGCTTCGAAAGCATCACCAAACCAGGGATTCAAGCTTCAGGAGGCTAATTTGCATATTCCAGGTGCCTTCTGGGAGAAGCGAAGTCTCCCTAAGCTAGAAGATCGTTGGGTACAGCCGGGACCAGCTGCTTCGAAAGCATCACCAAACCAGGGATTCAAGCTTCAGGAGGCTAATTTGCATATTCCAGGTGCCTTCTGGGAGAAGCGAAGTCTCCCTAAGCTAGAAGATCGTTGGGTACAGCCGGGACCAGCTGCTTCGAAAGCATCACCAAACCAGGGATTCAAGCTTCAGGAGGCTAATTTGCATATTCCAGGTGCCTTCTGGGAGAAGCGAAGTCTCCCTAAGCTAGAAGATCGTTGGGTACAGCCGGGACCAGCTGCTTCGAAAGCATCACCAAACCAGGGATTCAAGCTTCAGGAGGCTAATTTGCATATTCCAGGTGCCTTCTGGGAGAAGCGAAGTCTCCCTAAGCTAGAAGATCGTTGGGTACAGCCGGGACCAGCTGCTTCGAAAGCATCACCAAACCAGGGATTCAAGCTTCAGGAGGCTAATTTGCATATTCCAGGTGCCTTCTGGGAGAAGCGAAGTCTCCCTAAGCTAGAAGATCGTTGGGTACAGCCGGGACCAGCTGCTTCGAAAGCATCACCAAACCAGGGATTCAAGCTTCAGGAGGCTAATTTGCATATTCCAGGTGCCTTCTGGGAGAAGCGAAGTCTCCCTAAGCTAGAAGATCGTTGGGTACAGCCGGGACCAGCTGCTTCGAAAGCATCACCAAACCAGGGATTCAAGCTTCAGGAGGCTAATTTGCATATTCCAGGTGCCTTCTGGGAGAAGCGAAGTCTCCCTAAGCTAGAAGATCGTTGGGTACAGCCGGGACCAGCTGCTTCGAAAGCATCACCAAACCAGGGATTCAAGCTTCAGGAGGCTAATTTGCATATTCCAGGTGCCTTCTGGGAGAAGCGAAGTCTCCCTAAGCTAAAAGATCGTTGGGTACAGCCGGGACCAGCTGCTTCGAAAGCATCACCAAACCAGGGATTCAAGCTTCAGGAGGCTAATTTGCATATTCCAGGTGCCTTCTGGGAGAAGCGAAGTCTCCCTAAGCTAGAAGATCGTTGGGTACAGCCGGGACCAGCTGCTTCGAAAGCATCACCAAACCAGGGATTCAAGCTTCAGGAGGCTAATTTGCATATTCCAGGTGCCTTCTGGGAGAAGCGAAGTCTCCCTAAGCTAGAAGATCGTTGGGTACAGCCGGGACCAGCTGCTTCGAAAGCATCACCAAACCAGGGATTCAAGCTTCAGGAGGCTAATTTGCATATTCCAGGTGCCTTCTGGGAGAAGCGAAGTCTCCCTAAGCTAGAAGATCGTTGGGTACAGCCGGGACCAGCTGCTTCGAAAGCATCACCAAACCAGGGATTCAAGCTTCAGGAGGCTAATTTGCATATTCCAGGTGCCTTCTGGGAGAAGCGAAGTCTCCCTAAGCTAGAAGATCGTTGGGTACAGCCGGGACCAGCTGCTTCGAAAGCATCACCAAACCAGGGATTCAAGCTTCAGGAGGCTAATTTGCATATTCCAGGTGCCTTCTGGGAGAAGCGAAGTCTCCCTAAGCTAGAAGATCGTTGGGTACAGCCGGGACCAGCTGCTTCGAAAGCATCACCAAACCAGGGATTCAAGCTTCAGGAGGCTAATTTGCATATTCCAGGTGCCTTCTGGGAGAAGCGAAGTCTCCCTAAGCTAGAAGATCGTTGGGTACAGCCGGGACCAGCTGCTTCGAAAGCATCACCAAACCAGGGATTCAAGCTTCAGGAGGCTAATTTGCATATTCCAGGTGCCTTCTGGGAGAAGCGAAGTCTCCCTAAGCTAGAAGATCGTTGGGTACAGCCGGGACCAGCTGCTTCGAAAGCATCACCAAACCAGGGATTCAAGCTTCAGGAGGCTAATTTGCATATTCCAGGTGCCTTCTGGGAGAAGCGAAGTCTCCCTAAGCTAGAAGATCGTTGGGTACAGCCGGGACCAGCTGCTTCGAAAGCATCACCAAACCAGGGATTCAAGCTTCAGGAGGCTAATTTGCATATTCCAGGTGCCTTCTGTGAGAAGCGAAGTCTCCCTAAGCTAGAAGATCGTTGGGTACAGCCGGGACCAGCTGCTTCGAAAGCATCACCAAACCAGGGATTCAAGCTTCAGGAGGCTAATTTGCATATTCCAGGTGCCTTCTGGGAGAAGCGAAGTCTCCCTAAGCTAGAAGATCGTTGGGTACAGCCGGGACCAGCTGCTTCGAAAGCATCACCAAACCAGGGATTCAAGCTTCAGGAGGCTAATTTGCATATTCCAGGTGCCTTCTGGGAGAAGCGAAGTCTCCCTAAGCTAGAAGATCGTTGGGTACAGCCGGGACCAGCTGCTTCGAAAGCATCACCAAACCAGGGATTCAAGCTTCAGGAGGCTAATTTGCATATTCCAGGTGCCTTCTGGGAGAAGCGAAGTCTCCCTAAGCTAGAAGATCGTTGGGTACAGCCGGGACCAGCTGCTTCGAAAGCATCACCAAACCAGGGATTCAAGCTTCAGGAGGCTAATTTGCATATTCCAGGTGCCTTCTGGGAGAAGCGAAGTCTCCCTAAGCTAGAAGATCGTTGGGTACAGCCGGGACCAGCTGCTTCGAAAGCATCACCAAACCAGGGATTCAAGCTTCAGGAGGCTAATTTGCATATTCCAGGTGCCTTCTGGGAGAAGCGAAGTCTCCCTAAGCTAGAAGATCGTTGGGTACAGCCGGGACCAGCTGCTTCGAAAGCATCACCAAACCAGGGATTCAAGCTTCAGGAGGCTAATTTGCATATTCCAGGTGCCTTCTGGGAGAAGCGAAGTCTCCCTAAGCTAGAAGATCGTTGGGTACAGCCGGGACCAGCTGCTTCGAAAGCATCACCAAACCAGGGATTCAAGCTTCAGGAGGCTAATTTGCATATTCCAGGTGCCTTCTGGGAGAAGCGAAGTCTCCCTAAGCTAGAAGATCGTTGGGTACAGCCGGGACCAGCTGCTTCGAAAGCATCACCAAACCAGGGATTCAAGCTTCAGGAGGCTAATTTGCATATTCCAGGTGCCTTCTGGGAGAAGCGAAGTCTCCCTAAGCTAGAAGATCGTTGGGTACAGCCGGGACCAGCTGCTTCGAAAGCATCACCAAACCAGGGATTCAAGCTTCAGGAGGCTAATTTGCATATTCCAGGTGCCTTCTGGGAGAAGCGAAGTCTCCCTAAGCTAGAAGATCGTTGGGTACAGCCGGGACCAGCTGCTTCGAAAGCATCACCAAACCAGGGATTCAAGCTTCAGGAGGCTAATTTGCATATTCCAGGTGCCTTCTGGGAGAAGCGAAGTCTCCCTAAGCTAGAAGATCGTTGGGTACAGCCGGGACCAGCTGCTTCGAAAGCATCACCAAACCAGGGATTCAAGCTTCAGGAGGCTAATTTGCATATTCCAGGTGCCTTCTGGGAGAAGCGAAGTCTCCCTAAGCTAGAAGATCGTTGGGTACAGCCGGGACCAGCTGCTTCGAAAGCATCACCAAACCAGGGATTCAAGCTTCAGGAGGCTAATTTGCATATTCCAGGTGCCTTCTGGGAGAAGCGAAGTCTCCCTAAGCTAGAAGATCGTTGGGTACAGCCGGGACCAGCTGCTTCGAAAGCATCACCAAACCAGGGATTCAAGCTTCAGGAGGCTAATTTGCATATTCCAGGTGCCTTCTGGGAGAAGCGAAGTCTCCCTAAGCTAGAAGATCGTTGGGTACAGCCGGGACCAGCTGCTTCGAAAGCATCACCAAACCAGGGATTCAAGCTTCAGGAGGCTAATTTGCATATTCCAGGTGCCTTCTGGGAGAAGCGAAGTCTCCCTAAGCTAGAAGATCGTTGGGTACAGCCGGGACCAGCTGCTTCGAAAGCATCACCAAACCAGGGATTCAAGCTTCAGGAGGCTAATTTGCATATTCCAGGTGCCTTCTGGGAGAAGCGAAGTCTCCCTAAGCTAGAAGATCGTTGGGTACAGCCGGGACCAGCTGCTTCGAAAGCATCACCAAACCAGGGATTCAAGCTTCAGGAGGCTAATTTGCATATTCCAGGTGCCTTCTGGGAGAAGCGAAGTCTCCCTAAGCTAGAAGATCGTTGGGTACAGCCGGGACCAGCTGCTTCGAAAGCATCACCAAACCAGGGATTCAAGCTTCAGGAGGCTAATTTGCATATTCCAGGTGCCTTCTGGGAGAAGCGAAGTCTCCCTAAGCTAGAAGATCGTTGGGTACAGCCGGGACCAGCTGCTTCGAAAGCATCACCAAACCAGGGATTCAAGCTTCAGGAGGCTAATTTGCATATTCCAGGTGCCTTCTGGGCGAAGCGAAGTCTCCCTAAGCTAGAAGATCGTTGGGTACAGCCGGGACCAGCTGCTTCGAAAGCATCACCAAACCAGGGATTCAAGCTTCAGGAGGCTAATTTGCATATTCCAGGTGCCTTCTGGGCGAAGCGAAGTCTCCCTAAGCTAGAAGATCGTTGGGTACAGCCGGGACCAGCTGCTTCGAAAGCATCACCAAACCAGGGATTCAAGCTTCAGGAGGCTAATTTGCATATTCCAGGTGCCTTCTGGGAGAAGCGAAGTCTCCCTAAGCTAGAAGATCGTTGGGTACAGCCGGGACCAGCTGCTTCGAAAGCATCACCAAACCAGGGATTCAAGCTTCAGGAGGCTAATTTGCATATTCCAGGTGCCTTCTGGGAGAAGCGAAGTCTCCCTAAGCTAGAAGATCGTTGGGTACAGCCGGGACCAGCTGCTTCGAAAGCATCACCAAACCAGGGATTCAAGCTTCAGGAGGCTAATTTGCATATTCCAGGTGCCTTCTGGGAGAAGCGAAGTCTCCCTAAGCTAGAAGATCGTTGGGTACAGCCGGGACCAGCTGCTTCGAAAGCATCACCAAACCAGGGATTCAAGCTTCAGGAGGCTAATTTGCATATTCCAGGTGCCTTCTGGGAGAAGCGAAGTCTCCCTAAGCTAGAAGATCGTTGGGTACAGCCGGGACCAGCTGCTTCGAAAGCATCACCAAACCAGGGATTCAAGCTTCAGGAGGCTAATTTGCATATTCCAGGTGCCTTCTGGGAGAAGCGAAGTCTCCCTAAGCTAGAAGATCGTTGGGTACAGCCGGGACCAGCTGCTTCGAAAGCATCACCAAACCAGGGATTCAAGCTTCAGGAGGCTAATTTGCATATTCCAGGTGCCTTCTGGGAGAAGCGAAGTCTCCCTAAGCTAGAAGATCGTTGGGTACAGCCGGGACCAGCTGCTTCGAAAGCATCACCAAACCAGGGATTCAAGCTTCAGGAGGCTAATTTGCATATTCCAGGTGCCTTCTGGGAGAAGCGAAGTCTCCCTAAGCTAGAAGATCGTTGGGTACAGCCGGGACCAGCTGCTTCGAAAGCATCACCAAACCAGGGATTCAAGCTTCAGGAGGCTAATTTGCATATTCCAGGTGCCTTCTGGGAGAAGCGAAGTCTCCCTAAGCTAGAAGATCGTTGGGTACAGCCGGGACCAGCTGCTTCGAAAGCATCACCAAACCAGGGATTCAAGCTTCAGGAGGCTAATTTGCATATTCCAGGTGCCTTCTGGGAGAAGCGAAGTCTCCCTAAGCTAGAAGATCGTTGGGTACAGCCGGGACCAGCTGCTTCGAAAGCATCACCAAACCAGGGATTCAAGCTTCAGGAGGCTAATTTGCATATTCCAGGTGCCTTCTGGGAGAAGCGAAGTCTCCCTAAGCTAGAAGATCGTTGGGTACAGCCGGGACCAGCTGCTTCGAAAGCATCACCAAACCAGGGATTCAAGCTTCAGGAGGCTAATTTGCATATTCCAGGTGCCTTCTGGGAGAAGCGAAGTCTCCCTAAGCTAGAAGATCGTTGGGTACAGCCGGGACCAGCTGCTTCGAAAGCATCACCAAACCAGGGATTCAAGCTTCAGGAGGCTAATTTGCATATTCCAGGTGCCTTCTGGGAGAAGCGAAGTCTCCCTAAGCTAGAAGATCGTTGGGTACAGCCGGGACCAGCTGCTTCGAAAGCATCACCAAACCGCGCGCGAATTTTTGCCTGTAGGACATTATTGCAAGAGAGCTTGGCTGAGTAGATTACACAAGAAGGAAAACACACAGCAAGTCAGCAGGATCTAGGAGCAACATGGCAGATGTGACAACCTACATGGTGAGCTGCAGCATGTGCTACATGTTCACAGATCGACCAGAAGAAGAATCCAATTTCACCTGTCAGAAGTGTAGACTAGTGGCCCTTTTAGAAGAAAAGGTGCGGGGTCTGGAAGAAAGAATAGCAACTTTGAAACTCATCAAAGAGAATGAAGACTTTCTAGACAGAACAGAAGCATCTCTACTGGTCACAGAAGGTGCAAAAAGTGTCAGAGAACCTCCAAAAGCAGATGAGTGGAAGCATGTGACCAAAAGAAGCAAGAAGACCATGGAGAAATCACCAACCACACAACTGAAGAACCGATATCAAATCTTTGTAGAGGATGAAGATGGCACACCTAAGAATGAAGCAATACCAGCAAGCAAAAAAGAAAAGGGCACACAGCAACAAGTGACAGCAAAAAGTACAGCCAAGAAGCAACGAAGAGTGGTGGTGGTGGGAGACTCACTACTGAGAGGCACCGAAGCAGCCATCTGCAGACCGGACATAACTGCAAGAGAAGTATGCTGCCTTCCAGGTGCGATGATCAAGGATGTGACCGATAGGATACCAAAGCTCTTCAGCTCCAAGGACGTCCACCCATTTCTTCTGATATATGTTGGCACCAATGACACGGCAAGGAAGGACCTACCGACAATCTGCAAGGACTTTGAAGAGTTGGGGAAGAAAGTAAAGGAACTGGATGCACAGGTAGTTTTTTCTTCTATCCTTCCAGTAGACGGGCATGGCACCAGGAGATGGAACAGGATCCTTGATGCAAACAACTGGCTAAGACGATGGTGCAGACAACAAGGATTTGGATTCCTGGACCACGGTGTGAATTACTGGTATGATGGACTCCTCGCCAGAGACGGACTACACCTCAACAAACCTGGGAAACACACATTCGCCAGAAGACTCGCTACACTCATCAGGAGGGCGTTAAACTAGAAGAAGAGGGGACGGGAAGAAAAACATTAGACTCGAACAAAGACGACCCAGGAAAACAAACTCAGAAGGGAGGTAAGAACATTTCTAAAACAATCCACAGTGAGGAGATTGGAACAAAACAAAATCCTCTAAACTGCATGCTCGCAAACGCCAGAAGCCTGACAAACAAGATGGAAGAACTAGAAGCAGAAATATCTACAGGTAACTTTGACATAGTGGGAATAACCGAGACATGGTTAGATGAAAGCTATGACTGGGCAGTTAACTTACAGGGTTACAGTCTGTTTAGAAAGGATCGTAAAAATCGGAGAGGAGGAGGGGTTTGTCTCTATGTAAAGTCTTGTCTAAAGTCCACTTTAAGGGAGGATATTAGCGAAGGGAATGAGGATGTCGAGTCCATATGGGTTGAAATTCATGGAGGGAAAAATGGTAACAAAATTCTCATTGGGGTCTGTTACAAACCCCCAAATATAACAGAAAGCATGGAAAGTCTACTTCTAAAGCAGATAGATGAAGCTGCAACCCATAATGAGGTCCTGGTTATGGGGGACTTTAACTACCCGGCTATTAACTGGGAAACAGAAACCTGTGAAACCCATAAAGGCAACAGGTTTCTGCTAATAACCAAGAAAAATTATCTTTCACAATTGGTGCAGAATCCAACCAGAGGAGCAGCACTTTTAGACCTAATACTATCTAATAGACCTGACAGAATAACAAATCTGCAGGTGGTTGGGCATTTAGGAAATAGCGACCACAATATTGTGCAGTTTCACCTGTCTTTCACTAGGGGGACTTGTCAGGGAGTCACAAAAACATTGAACTTTAGGAAGGCAAAGTTTGAACAGCTTAGAGATGCCCTTAATCTGGTAGACTGGGACAATATCCTCAGAAATGAGAATACAGATAATAAATGGGAAATGTTTAAGAACATCCTAAATAGGCAGTGTAAGCGGTTTATACCTTGTGGGAATAAAAGGACTAGAAATAGGAAAAACCCAATGTGGCTAAACAAAGAAGTAAGACAGGCAATTAACAGTAAAAAGAAAGCATTTGCACTACTAAAGCAGGATGGCACCATTGAAGCTCTAAAAAACTATAGGGAGAAAAATACTTTATCTAAAAAACTAATTAAAGCTGCCAAAAAGGAAACAGAGAAGCACATTGCTAAGGAGAGTAAAACTAATCCCAAACTGTTCTTCAACTATATCAATAGTAAAAGAATAAAAACTGAAAATGTAGGCCCCTTAAAAAATAGTGAGGAAAGAATGGTTGTAGATGACGAGGAAAAAGCTAACATATTAAACACCTTCTTCTCCACGGTATTCACGGTGGAAAATGAAATGCTAGGTGAAATCCCAAGAAACAATGAAAACCCTATATTAAGGGTCACCAATCTAACCCAAGAAGAGGTGCGAAACCGGCTAAATAAGATTAAAATAGATAAATCTCCGGGTCCGGATGGCATACACCCACGAGTACTAAGAGAACTAAGTAATGTAATAGATAAACCATTATTTCTTATTTTTAGTGACTCTATAGCGACAGGGTCTGTTCCGCAGGACTGGCGCATAGCAAATGTGGTGCCAATATTCAAAAAGGGCTCTAAAAGTGAACCTGGAAATTATAGGCCAGTAAGTCTAACCTCTATTGTTGGTAAAATATTTGAAGGGTTTCTGAGGGATGTTATTCTGGATTATCTCAATGAGAATAACTGTTTAACTCCATATCAGCATGGGTTTATGAGAAATCGCTCCTGTCAAACCAATCTAATCAGTTTTTATGAAGAGGTAAGCTATAGACTGGACCACGGTGAGTCATTGGACGTGGTATATCTCGATTTTTCCAAAGCGTTTGATACCGTGCCGCACAAGAGGTTGGTACACAAAATGAGAATGCTTGGTCTGGGGGAAAATGTGTGTAAATGGGTTAGTAACTGGCTTAGTGATAGAAAGCAGAGGGTGGTTATAAATGGTATAGTCTCTAACTGGGTCGCTGTGACCAGTGGGGTACCGCAGGGGTGAGTATTGGGACCTGTTCTCTTCAACATATTCATTAATGATCTGGTAGAAGGTTTACACAGTAAAATATCGATATTTGCAGATGATACAAAACTATGTAAAGCAGTTAATACAAGAGAAGATAGTATTCTGCTACAGATGGATCTGGATAAGTTGGAAACTTGGGCTGAAAGGTGGCAGATGAGGTTTAACAATGATAAATGTAAGGTTATACACATGGGAAGAGGGAATCAATATCACCATTACACACTGAACGGGAAACCACTGGGTAAATCTGACAGGGAGAAGGACTTGGGGATCCTAGTTAATGATAAACTTACCTGGAGCAGCCAGTGCCAGGCAGCAGCTGCCAAGGCAAACAGGATCATGGGGTGCATTAAAAGAGGTCTGGATACACATGATGAGAGCATTATACTGCCTCTGTACAAATCCCTAGTTAGACCGCACATGGAGTACTGTGTCCAGTTTTGGGCACCGGTGCTCAGGAAGGATATAATGGAACTAGAGAGAGTACAAAGGAGGGCAACAAAATTAATAAAGGGGATGGGAGAACTACAATACCCAGATAGATTAGCGAAATTAGGATTATTTAGTCTAGAAAAAAGACGACTGAGGGGCGATCTAATAACCATGTATAAGTATATAAGGGGACAATACAAATATCTCGCTGAGGATCTGTTTATACCAAGGAAGGTGACGGGCACAAGGGGGCATTCTTTGCGTCTGGAGGAGAGAAGGTTTTTCCACCAACATAGAAGAGGATTCTTTACTGTTAGGGCAGTGAGAATCTGGAATTGCTTGCCTGAGGAGGTGGTGATGGCGAACTCAGTCGAGGGGTTCAAGAGAGGCCTGGATGTTTTCCTGGAGCAGAACAATATTGTATCATACAATTATTAGGTTCTGTAGAAGGACGTAGATCTGGGTATTTATTATGATGGAATATAGGCTGAACTGGATGGACAAATGTCTTTTTTCGGCCTTACTAACTATGTATGTATGTTACTATGTATATACTATATACAGGAGGAGATGACACACAGATATATTCTATATACAGGAGTATATGACACACAGGTATATACTATATACAGGAGGAGATGACACACAGGTATATACTATATACAGGAGGAGATGACATACAGGTACATACTATATACAGGAGGAGATGACCCACGGGTATATACTATATACAGGAGTAGATGACACACAGGTATATACTATATACAGGAGGAGATGACTTACAGGTATATACTATATACAGGAGGAGATGACACACGTAAATACTATATACAGGAGGAGGTGACATACAGGTATATACTTTATAAAAGAGGAGATGACACATAGGTATATAGAGGAGATGACATACAGCAGGTATATACTTTATACAGGGGAGATGACATACAGGTATATACAGGAGATGACATACAGGTATATACTATATATAGGAGGAGATGACATACAGGTATATACTATATACAGGAGGAGATGACACATGGGTATATACAATATACAGGAGGAGATGACATACAGCAGGTATATACTATTCACAGGGGAGATGACATACAGGTATATACTATATACAGGAGATGACATACAGGTATATACTATATATAGGAGGAGATGACATACAGGTATATAGTATATATAGGAGGAGATGACACTCATATATACTATATACAGGAGGAGATGACATACAGGTATATACTATATAAAAGAGGAGATGACACATAGGTATATAGAGGAGGAGATGACATACAGCAGGTATATACTATATAAAGGGGAGATGACATACAGGTATATACTATATACAGGAGATGACATACAGGTATATACTATATACAGGAGGAGATGGCACATAGGTATATACAGTATCCTGAGGAGATGACATACAGCAGGTATATACTATTTACAGGGGAGAAGACATACAGGTATATACTATATACATGAGATTACACACAGGTGTATACTATATATAAGGGAGATGACAAACCTGTATATACTGAGGAGAAAATGAGAGGTGTGAGGTGAAAATGAGGGGTGTGAGGTGAAAATGAAAAGGTGTGAGTGCAAAATGAGAGGAGTGAAGGAAAATAGTGGAGGGATCGGAAAATGACAGATGTGAGGTCGAAATGACAAGTGTTAGGGGGGAATGAGAGGAGTGAGGGGGAAAATAAGAGGAGTGAGGGGGAAAATAGGAGGTGTAAGGGAGAAAATGAGAGATGTGAGGGGGAAAATGAGAGGCGTGATGGAAAAATAAGAGAAGTGAGGTGCTATAACTAACCACAGATATTTACTATGCCCAGGCAACGCCGGGCTCTTCAGCTAGTTCATTATAAAGACATAAATGGAGAGTCCTTCTTTAGAGGGACGCAAGAGCATAGATGTCATATGCACTAAGCATAACTCAATTAAGCTACGTTCACATTAGCGTTGTGCGGTGCTGCGTCGGGCGCAGCCGCGGCGACGCATGAGTCATGCACCCCTATATTTAACATGGGGGGGCATGGACATGCGTTGTCTTGTGTTTTGTGACGCATGCGTCATTTTGGCGCAAGCGTCGGCGCAGAGGACGCTGCATGATGCAGTTTTTTCTGCGCAAAAAAAATGCAAAAATGAATGCATGCGCCGACGCAGCACCGCACAACGCTAATGTGAACATAGCCTAAAGCGGTTAAATGTACAATTGGCATGTATCGTGCATGTGTCCCTGAACGCACGTGTGAATTCACGTGTGATCACAATGTCATCTCCATTCACCTCTGATGTGGGCGTAAGCAATGCTAGAATTCTAACCCCTTAGTGACCAGGCCCAATTTTTGAAATCTGACCAGTGTCACTTTGTGTGGTAATAACTCTGGAAATCCCAGTGATTTTGAGATTGTTTTTACGTGGCACAGTATAACTTATGATAATGGTAAATTTAGGTTAATATGTTTTGTGTTTATTTACAAAAAATATCTGAAATTTGATTTGATACCATTTTAAAAGCAGCACTCCTCGACATATTGAAAACTGCTGTCTGATAGTTTATTAACCTTTAATGGTGCTTTTCAGGAATTAACCCCTTCGTGTCCGGGCCAAATTTTTGAACTCAGACCAGTGTCAATTTATTTGGTAATAACTCTGGAACGCTTCAACATATCCCATTGATTTTGAAATTTATTTTTTTTTGTGACAAATTGTACTTTATGATAGTCATAAATTTATGTCAATATTTTCTGCATTTATTTATAAAAATATCAGAAAAGTTACAAAAATTTAAAAAAATTTGCAATTTTCGAACTTTGGTTATCCCTTTAATCCAGACAGTCATACCACACAAAAATATTAAATAGTAACATTTCCCACATGTCTGCTTTACATCAGCACCATTTGTAAATGTAATTACTCATTTTTTCAAGGACATTTACAAAAATTTTTTTTTTAGGGACCTATTGAGTTTTGAAGTGACTTTGATGGTCCGATATATTTTAAACCCTCAAAAGTGATACCATTTTAAAAACTGCACCGCTCAACATATTCAAAATTGCTTTCAGATAGTTTATTAACCCTTCAGGTGCTTTTCAGGAATTAATGCAAAGTGAAATGACTGGAATGAAGAAGTTTATTTTTACCACCTAAATTTTGGTAACTTCTGAACTTTAAGGCCATTATTTCACCACTAGATGGTTGCTCGATTCTAACGCATCGGGTATTCTAGAATATGTATGTCAACGTAGTATATTGCCCAGCCACGTAGTAGATTGCTCAGCCACGTAGTATATTGCCCAGCCACGTAGTATATTGTCCAGCCACGTAGTATATTGCCCAGTTACATTGTATATTGCCCAGTGACATAGTATACAGCAGAGCCACATAGTATATTGCCCAGTTACGTAGTATATTGCCCAGTGACGTATTATATTGCCCAGTGACGTAGTATACAGCACAGAGCCACATAGTATGTTGCCCAGTGACGTAGTATACAGCACAGAGCCATGTAGCATATTGCACAGCCCATGTAGTATATTGCCCAGCTATGTAGTATATTGCCCAGCCACGTATGACACAGGTTAAGAAAATAAAAAATAAACATATACACACATTCCGCAGGCGCGTTGTAGCACTGTCGCCTGTGTGGGGTGCAGGCGGCATCTTCCGGTCCCAGGGTGTGCTGACGTCGCGGTCACATGACCGTGACATCACGTCAGGTCCTTGTCGTGCAGAACCTTTCTTGACGTCGCGGTCACATGACCGTGACGTCACGGCAGGTCCTTTCTGCGCAGGCGCGCAGGACTTGTGATGACGTCGCGGTCACATGACCGTGACGTCATGGTAGGTCCTTCTGCCAGACCATCCGTGCGACCGGAACGTGCCGGTTGCATCGCGAGGAGCAGGAAAGGCGGCGTAGGTGAGTATATAATCATTTTTTATTTTTTTAAAATTATTTTTAACATTCGATGTTTTTACTATTGGCGCTGCATAGGCTGCGTCAAAAGTAAAAAACTTGGTCACACAGGGTTAATAGCAGCGGTAACGGACTGCATTACACCGCGGCATAACGCGGTCCGTTACCGCTGCCATTAACCCTGTGTGAGGGCAGACTGGAGGGGTGTATGCGGGCGCCGGGCAGTGAGTGCGGGGAGTAAGGAGCCGCCATTTTATTCCGGACTCTGCGTGTCGCTGATTGGTCGCTGCAGCCATGACAGGCAGCTGCCGAGACCAATCAGCGAACGAATAACCGTTACAGACAGACAGACAGAAGGACAGATGGAAGTACCCCTTAGACAATTATGTAGTAGATGAATTACCTTTGGAAACACCACACGATCAAGATCTCAGGGTGCCGGTGGTGTTAAAAAGGGAGTCCCAACGCTCTGTTAACCAGCAATGTGCTGTAGTTATTCATGACAGCAGCATTTAATGGGTATGTATGGGAATGCTATTCTTATATCTCAGGTCAGTAAAAAGATGTATTGACTCATTAAGGGGTTAAAAGTTAGCTGTTAGAAAGGATGTTCAGTTCAGAGCTGACTATCTAATTATCTCCTGTAGATCAGAAGAAATGCTGATGAGGCCTCAGCTGTCAGGTGATCTTGATGTAATCAATTCTAGTCTGGCAGCGGACAAATTCTGGGGGTATGAATGCTGCCTTCTTTTGTTTTTAAAGCATTTCTTCCCACTGTTATCTTTTAAAGAAGCGAAAAACCCCTCTGTCATAGACTTTGCAAAGCATTCCAATGTGATCATGTACATTTTGTATTTCATAGATGCATTCACCAGTAACATACACTCTTCTATACCTTCTATACAGGTTTGTAGAAACTCTGTGCTAGGGCAAGGGCAGGTACAATCCTGTAAACTGAAATGTTTCAGCACAATCAAGCTAAGTAGGAAGGGGAGCAAGAGACCAAGTACTTAAATTTCTGCTTCAGAACAAATTCTTGACAAGAGCTGTATGTCAGAAGCAGCTAGAATGTATAGTTACTTAGGTCATGAAGCAGATGCAGTAACTCATCTGATTCCTGTTAGCAAGCAGGACACTGAAGTTAATGTGCACTGGAGTAGGACAGCAGGAAAAGCCCACTCTGCAATACAGATTGGTTTAATAGGCACCTTTCCTCATTGGGGCAACATAACTGTAAAGCTCACCTGGCTGGTCCAAGACCACCCCCACTAAAATATAGCAAGCTTTTCCCCTGCAGTTACAGTCAATCCCTATAAGTACTTGTGGCATTAAATATTAGAAGGCATAAGTGTAAGCTGTGTTCACAATCCTAGAGTTGCTAAAAAAAAAAAAGTGAAGTATTTACTATGAGCTTCAGCTGTCAATGCATTAGGCATTAAAGCAGATGAAGAGCACAGCCCAGAGGTGGAGGTGCCAAAAAAGTAGGTGCCCAGACCTTGAAATGTAGTATAGGATATACTTTGGCACACTCGTAGGGGTCTGATGCAAAAAGTGTTTATTATGTACAGTACAGACCAAAAGTTTGGACACACCTTCTCATTTAAAGATTTTTCTGTATTTTCATGACTATGAAAATTGTGAATTCACACTGAAGGCATCAAAACTATGAATTAACACATGTGGAATTATATACTTAACAAAAATGTGTGAAACAACTGAAAATATGTCTTATATTCTAGGTTCTTCAAAGAAGCCACCTTTTGCTTTGATGACTGCTTTGTACACTCTTGGCATTCTCTTGATGAGCTTCAAGAGGTAGTCACCGGAAATGGTTTTCACTTCACAGGTGTGCCCTGTCAGGTTTAATAAGTGTGATTTGTTGCCTTATAAATGGGGTTGGGACCATCAGTTGTGTTGAGCAGAAGTCTGGTGGATACACAGTTGATAGTCCTACTGAATAGACTGTTAGAATTTGTATTATCGCAAGAAAAAAGCAGCTAAGCAAAGAAAAATGAGTGGCCATCATTACTTTAAGAAATGAAGGTCAGTCAGTCCGAAAAATTGGGAAAACTTTGAAAGTGTCCCCAAGGGCAGTTGCAAAAACCATCAAGCACTACAAAGAAACTGGCTCACATGAGGACCGCCCCAGGAAAGGAAGACCAAGAGTCACATCTGCTTCTGAGGATAAGTTTATCCGAGTCACCAGCCTCAGAAATCGCAGGTTAACAGCAGCTCAGATTAGAGACCAGGTCAATGCCACACAGAGTTCTAGCAGCAGACACATCTCTACAACAACTGGTAAGAGGTGACTTTCTGCAGCAGGCCTTCATGGTAAAATAGCTGCTAGGAAACCACTGCTAAGGACAGGCAACAAGCAGAAGAGACTTGTTTGAGCTAAAGAACACAAGAAATGGACATTAGACCAGTGGAAATCTGTGCTTTGGTCTGATGAGTTCAAATTTGAGATCTTTGGTTCCAAACACCATGTCTTTGTGCGACGCAGAAAAGGTGAACGGATGGACTCTACATGCCTGGTTCCCACGTGAAGCATGGAGGAGGAGGTGTGATGGTGTGGGGGAGCTTTGCTGGTGACACTGTTGGGGATTTATTCAAAATTGAAGGCATACTGAACCAGCATGGCTACTGTTGTGAATTCTGTGGCTGAGTTCACTTCTGTGGTCACAAGTGGTATTGCAGTCTCTGGGCTTCCTCCCTCAGGTGTTTTGGTGAGCTCGTTGGCTGCCTTGCTATTTAGCTCCACCTGAGTCTGTCTTCCTTGCTCCTTGTCAATGTTCCAGTGTTGGATCTGAGCTACTGCATCTTTCCTTGGGCCTGCTGCTCTGCTAGATAAGTGCTTCTAGTTTGTTTTCTGTTTTTTCTGTCCAGCTTGTTATTATCTTTTGCTGGAAGCTCTGAGAAGCAAAGGGGTGCACCGCCGTGCTGTTAGTTCGGCACGGTGGGTCTTTTGCCCCTTTGCGTGGTTTTCGTTTTAGGGTTTTTTGTAGACTGCATAGTTCTCTTTGCTATCCTCGCTCTGTCTAGAATATCGGGCCTCACTTTGCTGAATCTATTTCATTCCTACGTTTGTCTTTTCATCTTGCTAACAGTCATTATATGTGGGGGGCTGCCTATTCCTTTGGGGTATTTCTCTGAGGTAAGTCAGGCTTGTATTTCTATCTTCAGGCTAGTCAGCTCCTCAGGCAGTGCCGAGTTGCATAGGTAGTTGATAGGCGCAATCCACTGCTGCTTCCAGTTGTGTGAGGATAGATCAGGTACTGCAGTCTACAGAGATTCCACGTCTCAGAGCTCGTCCTATTGTTTTTGGTTATTGCCAGATCTCTGTATGTGCGCTGATTACTGCACGCTGTGTTGCCTGATTGCCAGCCATAACAGTACAAGGAGCCATTCAATGATTTCCAATAGAGGGAAAAAAGAAATCCTGACATCATTTTTTTTTCTTAGCTCTGTCTTCAGTCTTTTTTTTCCCCTAGACATTAGAGTGCTTCAGGACACAGCTGTGGACATGGATATTCAGGCTCTGTGCTCCTCAATGGATAATCTCGTTGTAAATGTACAAAAGATTCAAGATACTATTGATCAGAAATCGATGCTAGAACCAAGAATTCCGATTCCTGATTTGTTTTTTGGTGACAGAACTAAGTTCCTGAGCTTCAGAAATAATTGTAAGCTATTTTTGGCCTTGAAACCTCATTCTTCTGGTAATCCTATTCAACAGGTTTTGATTATTATTTCTTTTTTGCGCGGCGACCCACAGGACTGGGCGTTTTCTCTTGCACCAGGAGATTCTGCATTGAGTAATGTTGATGCATTTTTCCAGGCGCTGGGATTGCTTTACGATGAGCCTAATTCAGTGGATCAAGCTGAGAAAAATCTGCTGGCTTTATGCCAGGGTCAGGATGATGTAGAAGTATATTGTCAGAAATTTAGAAAATGGTCAGTACTCACTCTGTGGAATGAATCTGCACTAGCGGCTTTGTTCAGAAAGGGTCTCTCTGAAGCTCTTAAGGATGTAATGGTGGGATTTCCTATGCCTGCTGGTTTGAATGAGTCTATGTCCTTGGCCATTCAGATCGGTCGTCGCTTGCGCGAGCGTAAATCTGTGCACCATCTGGCGGTATTGTCTGAGAGTAAGCCTGAGCCTATGCAGTGCGACAGGACTATGACTAAAGTAGAACGGCACGAACACAGACGTCTGAACAGACTGTGTTTCTATTGTGGTGATTCTACTCATGCTATTTCTAATTGTCCTAAACGCACTAGGCGGTTCGATAGCTCTGCCGTTATTGGTACTGTACAGTCCAAATTCCTTTTGTCCATTACCTTAATGTGCTCTTTGTCATCATATTCTGTCATGGCGTTTGTGGATTCAGGCGCTGCCCTGAATCTGATGGATTTGGATTATGCTAAACGTTGTGGATTTTTCTTGGAGCCTTTGCGGTGTCCTATTCCGTTGAGAGGAATTGATGCTACACCTCTGGCCAAGAATAAGCCTCAGTACTGGGCCCAGCTGACCATGTGCATGGCTCCTGCACATCAGGAAGTTATTCGCTTTTTGGTACTGCATAATTTGCATGATGTGGTCGTGTTGGGGTTGCCATGGCTACAAACCCATAATCCAGTATTGGATTGGAACTCTATGTCGGTAACCAGCTGGGGTTGTCAGGGAGTACATGGTGATGTTCCATTTTTGTCTATTTCGTCATCCATTCCTTCTGACATCCCAGAGTTCTTGTCGGACTTTCAGGATGTATTTGAAGAGTCCAAGTCTGATGCCCTTCCTCCGCATAGGAATTGTGATTGTGCTATCGATTTGATTCCTGGTAGTAAATTCCCTAAGGGTCGTTTATTTAATTTGTCCGTACCTGAACACACCGCTATGCGCAGTTATGTGAAGGAGTCCCTGGAGAAGGGACATATTCGCCCATCGTCGTCACCATTGGGAGCAGGGTTCTTTTTTGTAGCCAAGAAGGATGGTTCGCTAAGACCGTGTATTGATTACCGCCTTCTTAATAAGATCACTGTTAAGTTTCAGTATCCCTTGCCATTGATTTCTGACTTGTTTGCTCGGATTAAGGGGGCTAGTTGGTTTACTAAGATTGATCTTCGTGGTGCGTATAATCTGGTGAGAAGCAGGCAGGGAGATGAATGGAAAACGGCATTTAATACGCCCGAGGGTCATTTTGAGTATCTGGTGATGCCGTTCGGACTTGCCAATGCTCCATCTGTTTTTCAGTCTTTTATGCATGACATTTTCCGTGAGTATCTGGATAAATTCTTGATTGTTTACTTGGATGACATTTTGATCTTCTCAGATGATTGGGAGTCTCATGTGAAGCAAGTCAGAATGGTTTTCCAGGTACTGCGTGCTAATTCCTTGTTCGTGAAGGGATCAAAGTGTCTCTTCGGTGTGCAGAAAGTTTCATTTTTGGGGTTCATCTTTTCCCCTTCTACTATCGAGATGGATCCGGTTAAGGTTCAGGCCATCCAGGATTGGACTCAGCCGACATCTCTAAAAAGTTTGCAGAAATTCCTGGGCTTTGCTAATTTTTATCGTCGCTTCATCTGTAATTTTTCTAGCATTGCCAGACCATTGACCGATTTGACCAAGAAGGGTGCTGATTTGGTTAATTGGTCTTCTGCTGCCGTGGAAGCTTTTCAGGAGTTGAAGCGTCGTTTTTGCTGTGCCCCTGTGTTGTGTCAACCTGATGTTTCTCTTCCGTTCCAGGTCGAGGTTGATGCTTCTGAGATTGGTGCAGGGGCGGTTTTGTCACAGAGAGGTTCTGGTTGCTCAGTGTTCAAACCATGTGCTTTCTTTTCCAGGAAATTTTCTGCTGCTGAGCGTAATTATGATGTGGGCAACCGAGAGTTGCTGGCCATGAAGTGGGCATTTGAGGAGTGGCGTCATTGGCTTGAGGGTGCTAAGCATCGCGTGGTGGTTTTGACTGATCATAAGAACCTTACTTATCTTGAGTCTGCCAAGCGCTTGAATCCTAGACAGGCCCGTTGGTCGTTATTTTTTGCTCGTTTTGATTTTGTGATTTCATACCTTCCGGGCTCTAAAAATGTGAAGGCGGATGCTCTGTCTAGGAGTTTTGTGCCCGACTCTCCGGGGTTATCTGAGCCGGCGAGTATCCTCAAGGAAGGAGTCATTGTGTCTGCCATCTCCCCTGATTTGCGGAGAGTGTTGCAGAAATTTCAGGCTAATAAACCTGATCGTTGTCCGGCCGAGAAACTGTTCGTCCCTGATAGGTGGACTAGTAAAGTTATCTCTGAACTTCATTGTTCGGTGCTGGCCGGTCATCCAGGAATCTTTGGTACCAGGGAGTTGGTTGCTAGATCCTTCTGGTGGCCATCTCTGTCACGGGATGTGCGTGCTTTTGTGCAGTCCTGTGGAATTTGTGCTAGGGCTAAGCCCTGCTGTTCACGTGCCAGTGGGTTGCTTTTGCCCTTGCCGGTCCCGAAGAGGCCTTGGACACATATTTCGATGGATTTCATTTCTGACCTTCCCGTTTCTCAAAAGATGTCTGTCATTTGGGTGGTC
This sequence comes from Ranitomeya imitator, assembly GCF_032444005.1. Classification (NCBI taxonomy): domain Eukaryota; kingdom Metazoa; phylum Chordata; class Amphibia; order Anura; family Dendrobatidae; genus Ranitomeya; species Ranitomeya imitator. Next base: position 348,033,112 of record NC_091282.1, on the reverse strand, counting down.
TGTGATCGCTTTTCTAAAATGGTCCATCTGGTGCCCTTGGTTAAATTGCCTTCCTCCTCTGATTTGGTGCCTTTGTTCTTCCAGCATGTGGTTCGTTTACATGGCATTCCTGAGAATATTGTTTCTGACAGAGGTTCCCAGTTTGTCTCGAGGTTCTGGCGAGCCTTTTGTGGTAGGATGGGCATTGACCTATCTTTTTCCTCGGCCTTCCATCCTCAGACTAATGGCCAGACCGAACGAACCAATCAGACCTTGGAAACATATCTGAGATGTTTTGTTTCCGCTGACCAGGATGATTGGGTGTCATTTTTGCCGTTGGCTGAGTTCGCCCTTAATAATCGGGCCAGCTCGGCTACCTTGGTCTCTCCATTTTTCTGCAATTCTGGGTTCCATCCTCGTTTCTCTTCAGGACAGGTTGAGTCTTCGGACTGTCCTGGTGTGGATTATGTGGTGGACAGGTTGCAGCAGATCTGGACTCAGGTAGTGGACAATTTGACCTTGTCCCAGGAGAAGGCTCAGCTTTTCGCTAATCGCAGACGCCGTGTGGGACCCCGACTTCGTGTTGGGGATCTGGTTTGGTTATCTTCTCGTCATATACCTATGAAGGTTTCCTCTCCTAAATTTAAACCTCGTTTTATTGGTCCGTATAGGATTTCTGAGATTCTCAATCCGGTGTCTTTTCGTCTGACCCTCCCAGACTCCTTTTCCATACATAATGTATTCCATAGGTCGTTGTTGAGGAGATACGTGGCACCTATGGTTCCATCTGTGGAGCCTCCTGCCCCTGTTTTGGTGGAGGGGGAATTGGAGTATATTGTGGAGAAGATTTTGGATTCTCGTGTCTCTAGACGGAAACTCCAGTATCTGGTCAAATGGAAGGGTTATGCTCAGGAAGATAATTCCTGGGTTTTTGCCTCTGATGTCCATGCCCCAGATCTTGTTCGTGCCTTTCATGTGGCTCATCCTGGTCGGCCTGGGGGTTCTGGTGAGGGTTCGGTGACCCCTCCTCAAGGGGGGGGTACTGTTGTGAATTCTGTGGCTGAGTTCACTTCTGTGGTCACAAGTGGTATTGCAGTCTCTGGGCTTCCTCCCTCAGGTGTTTTGGTGAGCTCGTTGGCTGCCTTGCTATTTAGCTCCACCTGAGTCTGTCTTCCTTGCTCCTTGTCAATGTTCCAGTGTTGGATCTGAGCTACTGCATCTTTCCTTGGGCCTGCTGCTCTGCTAGATAAGTGCTTCTAGTTTGTTTTCTGTTTTTTCTGTCCAGCTTGTTATTATCTTTTGCTGGAAGCTCTGAGAAGCAAAGGGGTGCACCGCCGTGCTGTTAGTTCGGCACGGTGGGTCTTTTGCCCCTTTGCGTGGTTTTCGTTTTAGGGTTTTTTGTAGACTGCATAGTTCTCTTTGCTATCCTCGCTCTGTCTAGAATATCGGGCCTCACTTTGCTGAATCTATTTCATTCCTACGTTTGTCTTTTCATCTTGCTAACAGTCATTATATGTGGGGGGCTGCCTATTCCTTTGGGGTATTTCTCTGAGGTAAGTCAGGCTTGTATTTCTATCTTCAGGCTAGTCAGCTCCTCAGGCAGTGCCGAGTTGCATAGGTAGTTGATAGGCGCAATCCACTGCTGCTTCCAGTTGTGTGAGGATAGATCAGGTACTGCAGTCTACAGAGATTCCACGTCTCAGAGCTCGTCCTATTGTTTTTGGTTATTGCCAGATCTCTGTATGTGCGCTGATTACTGCACGCTGTGTTGCCTGATTGCCAGCCATAACAGGCTACCACCATCTTGCAGCAGCATGCTATTCCATCCGGTTTGCGTTTAGTTGGACCATCATTTATTTTTCAACAGGACAATGATCCCAAACACACCTCCAAGATGTGTAAGGGCTATTTGAATGGGAGTGATGATGTGTTACGCCAGATGACCTGGTCTCTACAGACACCAGACCTGAACCCAATCGAGATGGTTTGGGGTGAGCTGGACCGCAGAGTGAAGGCAAAAGGGCCAACAAGTGCTAAGCATCTCTGGGAACTCCCTCAAGATTATTGGAAGACCATTTCCGGTGACTACCTCTTGAAGCTCATCAAGAGAATGCCAAGAGTGTGCAAAGCAGTCATCAAAGCAAAAGGTAGCTAGTTTGAAGAACCTAGAATATAAGACATATTTTCAGTTGCTTCACACTTTTTTGTTAAGTATATAATTCCACATGTGTTAATTCATAGTTTTGATGCCTTCAGTGTGAATTTACAATTTTCAGAGTCCTGAAAATACAGAAAAATCTTTAAATGAGAAGGGGTGTCCAAACTTTTGGTCTGTACTGTGCATACAGTATTTACACGATTCAAACGTTTCGGTCTACCAAGGACCTTCATCAGTGTGCTCTATAGAGAGCTGGAAAGGGTATAAAGCATAGACCCTTAAAAGTAGTATTGCATAAAAATAATAGGACAACCAGGAAATTCTGAAATAGAGGGCTCTAGACCAGCCGATCAAGCCTTGGGGGAGGCGGTAGAGAGAAGGAGATGGACACGGTATCCACCGCAGGTCACAGGAGCTGGATGGCGGCGGTCAGGAAATATCATTGCAATACAGTAATGCATGGCCACTGAACAAAGATAACAGAAAATAAACTGTAGGAGGTAATATTAGAGGTATATATTCATCCTACAAGAAGAGTCAATACTTCAGACAACACTTTATGATACTGGGCCTACACAATTTACATCTGGCATAATTAAGAAGAAATGCAGTGTCGTCACAACCACCAATACGTCTTTTTACTGACCTGATATGTAAGGGAATAGCATTCCCCGATTGGTGAAAATGCAGTAGCTGTCAGCTATACAAAATAGTTGACGCCCTGCTGCATCAGCTTTGATCGGTGTTGGCACTGACCATGGCCATTTAACCTCTTAGATGCTGCTGACATAGTGAAAATGGCATCTAGATGGTTAAATGGAATCTGTCATCAATGCTTTACTTTGTAATATGAAGACAGCACAAAATAAGGGCTGAAATACGGAATGCAGCAATATGTCGTTTATTAAGCTGTGTGATGTTGTTTAGTTATAAAGAAGGTTTTATCACTAGGACATTATCATTGCCGGGTCTGATTTTCACATGACTGCTAGCCGAACCACGCCCACTCCTGTGAAAAGCAGTTTACTGTCAATAGACTATGTACATACAAGTGGTACATCGCCGGATTCATGGTCTCTTTTCCTACCTTAGGCTGCTCTCAGATGAAATAGCAAAAACCTTGTGACAGATTCTCTTTAACAGAACGTGGATGCTCTCTCTTTAAAGGGAACCTGTTAGCAGGATTGTCCACAGTAACCTACAGGCAGTGCCATGTTGACGCCATTATACTTATTAAAATGATACCTTGGTTGATGAAATCAGTTTTTTGATTGTTGTTTAATCTTTATTTTCAGTTTTGTGTTAATGATATTCTAATGTGCCGGGGCAGCGTGGGGGGGACTTCATGTGGTGTTCTGCTTAGGTATTCAAGTGTATGGCTTCTGGCAGGTCATTGATCTCTCAGTGACCTGCCCCCTAGTTTACATAATGAATATTATACAGCTCTGGCAAATATTAAGAGACCACACCACTTCAAAACCCTGTCATGGGCAGCCCAATCTCCTGACATGAACCCCATTGAAAATCTCTGGAATGTAATCAAGAGGATGATGGATAGTCACAAGCCATCGAACAAATAAGAACTGCTTACATTTTTACGCCAGAAGCAGTGTGAAAGACTGGTGGAAAGCATGCGAAGACGCATGAAAGCTGTGATTTTTTTAATCATGGTTATTCCACAAAATATTGATTTCTGAACTCTTCCTGAGTTCAAACATTAGTATTGTTGTCTCTAAATGATTATGAACTTGTTTTCTTTGCATTATTTGAGGTCTGAAAGCGCTGGGTTTTGTTTTTTTTTATTTTGACCATTTTTCTTTGGGAGGAAAAAAAAATTCCAAATTTCCAAGCAATAAATTTTGTGACATGTTGTCAGAAGTTTATAGACTAAACTAGATGGTGGCCTGATTCTAACACAATGGGTATTCTAGAATATGTATGTATGTATGTACAGTGGGGCAAAAAAGTATTTAGTCAGTCAGCAATAGTGCAAGTTCCACCACTTAAAAAGATGAGAGGCGTCTGTAATTTACATCATAGGTAGACCTCAACTATGGGAGACAAACTGAGAAAAAAAAATCCAGAAAATCACATTGTCTGTTTTTTTAACATTTTATTTGCATGTTATGGTGGAAAATAAGTATTTGGTCAGAAACAAACAATCAAGATTTCTGGCTCTCACAGACCTGTAACTTCTTCTTTAAGAGTCTCCTCTTTCCTCCACTCATTACCTGTAGTAATGGCACCTGTTTAAACTTGTTATCAGTATAAAAAGACACCTGTGCACACCCTCAAACAGTCTGACTCCAAACTCCACTATGGTGAAGACCAAAGAGCTGTCAAAGGACACCAGAAACAAAATTGTAGCCCTGCACCAGGCTGGGAAGACTGAATCTGCAATAGCCAACCAGCTTGGAGTGAAGAAATCAACAGTGGGAGCAATAATTAGAAAATGGAAGACATACAAGACCACTGATAATCTCCCTCGATCTGGGGCTCCACGCAAAATCCCACCCCGTGGGGTCAGAATGATCACAAGAACGGTGAGCAAAAATCCCAGAACCACGCGGGGGGACCTAGTGAATGAACTGCAGAGAGCTGGGACCAATGTAACAAGGCCTACCTTAAGTAACACACTATGCCACCATGGACTCAGATCCTGCAGTGCCAGACGTGTCCCACTGCTTAAGCCAGTACATGTCCAGGCCCGTCTGAAGTTTGCTAGAGAGCATTTGGATGAACCAGAGGAGTTTTGGGAGAATGTCCTATGGTCTGATGAAACCAATCTGGAACTGTTTGGTAGAAACACAACTTGTCGTGTTTGGAGGAAAAAGAATACTGAGTTGCATCCATCAAACACCATACCTACTGTAAAGCATGGTGGTGGAAACATCATGCTTTGGGGCTGTTTCTCTGCAAAGGGGCCAGGACGACTGATCCGGGTACCTGAAAGAATGAATGGGGCCATGTATCGTGAGATTTTGAGTGCAAACCTCCTTCCATCAGCAAGGGCATTGAAGATGAAACGTGGCTGGGTCTTTCAACATGACAATGATCCAAAGCACACCGCCAGGGCAACGAAGGAGTGGCTTCGTAAGAAGGATTTCAAGGTCCTGGAGTGGCCTAGCCAGTCTCCAGATCTCAACCCTATAGAAAACCTTTGGAGGGAGTTGAAAGTCTGTGTTGCCAAGCGAAAAGCCAAAAATATCACTGCTCTAGAGGAGATCTGCATGGAGGAATGGGCCAACATACCAACAACAGTGTGTGGCAACCTTGTGAAGACTTACAGAAAACGTTTGACCTCTGTCATTGCCAACGAAGGATATATTACAAAGTATTGAGATGAAATTTTGTTTCTGACCAAATACTTATTTTCCACCATAATATGCAAATAAAATGTTAAAAAAACAGACAATGTGATTTTCTGGATTTTTTTTTCTCAGTTTGTCTCCCATAGTTGAGGTCTACGTATGATGTAAATTCCAGACGCCTCTCATCTTTTTAAGTGGTGGAACTGGCACTATTGCTGACTGACTAAATACTTTTTTGCCCCACTGTATGTATATAGCAGCCACATAGTATATAGCACAGGCCATGTAGTATATAGGAGCCATGTAGTATATAGCAGACACGCAGTATATAACACAGCCACATAGTATATAACACAGCCCATGTAATATATAGCACAGCCCACGCAGTATATAACACAGCCTACGCAGTATATAACACAGCCCACGCAGTATATAACACAGCCCACGCAGTATATAACACAGCCACATAGTATATAACACAGCCCATGTAATATATAGCACAGCCCACGCAGTATATAACACAGCCTACGCAGTATATAACACAGCCCACGCAGTATATAACACAGCCCACGCAGTATATAACACAGCCATGGGCGACACCTCTATTCTTGATAAACAGTCTTGTTCAAGCTGACAGCTGAGGGTTGCAGCCACAGCTGTGAGTTTTGCCTGGTTGGTTATCAAAAATACAGGGGAACCCATGCCGGGTTTTTTTTTAAATTATTTATTTACAACTCAGGAGCAGCTACTGAATACACATCCATCAGCCACTCCTGCTCTCACTGTTATTAGCGACAGCAGGTGTCAGATGATGGGAGCAGTAGTTCCATCAGCTGACTCCAGTAACTGGAGGTGCTGTAAGCTTTATACCTCCGATCACAGCTGAGTGCTCACGCTGTTTTTTGACAGTGTGGGAACTGCGGCTCGCTGACCAGCAGGGTTTATTTCACCACCGATCAGAAGCGGTGTTTGCCGTGCTGTCATGCACATGACAGCGTGGCAAACACTGGATGTTAGGGTACTGTTCTGGAACTTGAACTTTTTGTAACTGTTCGGACGGACCTGAACATCCAGGTTTTCGCCCATCTCTACTGGCCACTTACTTTACACGTACCCTAGATAAGTTTGACATTTATTGTATAATGTGCTCTTTTAAGTTCACATATAATTTCTCAGAGCTCATACACAATTGCTGTACTAGTTTTTCCTTAACCCCTTCACGATGGGGGCAATTTCAGTTTTTCTGCTTTTGTTTTTTATTCCTGGAGCCGCAACTCTTATTTTTCTGTCCACCTAGACAGACATATGAGGGCTTGTTTTTTTTTCGGGACTGCCAGTGCAGTGAATATTTATTTCTCTTTAGCAGCAGGCACGGGCTTTATCTACAGCTGCCGGCTGCTGCCTCTGTGACCCGCTGCTCCGCCTCTCCCCCTCCCCCACCGTCTTTCTGTGACAAGGACTCGTGTATAAGCCGAGTTGGGCATTTTCAGCTCAAAAATGGTGCTGAAAAACTCAGCTTATACATGAGTATATACAGTAATGATTGTCCCCTTCGCTCAAAATGGTACAGCTACACTACCTTTCCAAAGTTTAGGGTCACTTAGAAATGTCCTTATTTTTGAAGGAAAAGCACAGTTTTTTTTCCAAAGAAGCTAACATTAAATGATTCAGAAATACACTCTATACATTGTTAATGTGGTAAATGACTATTCTAGCTGCAAACGTCTGGTTTGTAATGCAATATCTTCATAGGTATATAGAGGCCCATTTCCAACAACCATCACTCCAGTGTTCTTATGGTACTTTGTGTTTGCTAACTGTGTAAGAAGGCTAATGATGATTAGAATACCATTGAAAACCCTTGTGCAGGTATGTTAGCACAGCTGAAAACAGTTTGGCTGATTAGAGAACCTATAAACCTGACCTTCCTTTGAGCTAGTTGAGAATCTGGAGCATTACATTTGTTGGTTCCATTAAACTCTCAAAATGGCCAGAAGAAAAGAACTTCCATGTGAAACTCGACAGTCTATTCTTGTTGTTAGAAATGAAGGCTATTCCTTGCGAGATATTGCCAAGAAACTGAAGATTTCCTACAACGGTGTGTACTACTCCCTTCAGAGGAGAGCACAAACAGGCTCTAACCAGAGTAGAAAGAGAATTGGGAGGCCCCGCTGCACAATTGAGCAACAAGACAAGTACATTAGAGTGTGTAGTTTGAGAAATCGACGCCTCACAGGTCCTCAACTGGCAGCTTCATTAAATAATACACGCAAAATGCCAGTGTCAACGTCCACAGTGAAGAGGCGACTCTGGGATGCTGGCCTTCAGGGCAGAGTATCAAAGAAAAAGCCATATCTGAGACTGGCTAATAAAAGGAAAAAATTAATATGGGCAAAAGAACACAGAAATTGGACAGAGGAAGATTGGAAAAAAGTGGTATGGACAGACAAATCCAAGTTTGAGGTGTTTGGATCACACAGAAGAACATTTGTGAGACGCAGAACAACTGAAAAGTTGCTGGGAGAGTGCCTGACGCCATTTGTCATGCATGGTGGAGGTAATGTGATGGTCTGGGGTTGCTTTGGTGCTGGTAAAGTGGGAGATTTGTACAAGGTGAAAGGGATTTTAAATAAGGAAGGCTACCACTCCACTTTGCAACGCCATGCCATACCCTGTGGACAGCGCTTGATTGGAGCCAATTTCATACTACAACAGGACAATGACCCAAAGCACACCTCCAAATTATGCATGAACTATTTAGGGAAGAGGTGAAAAATCACTGCACTCATCCAGTTCAAAAAGCTTGTTTAGGTGAAAATTTTATTGAGATATGGTGATGAAAACGAAACGACAGGTAATAAGGCAATTAACGTTTCGGCCACCCCGTGGCCTTGATCACAATAATGCTGTAAGAAATAGAAAAAATATAATGAACCTCCAGGTTAATCGTCACACGGTTATATACAGTGCTACAATATATACAAAATGTACAGTTACAGGAAACACTATTTACAATTTCAGGCAAAAGTCATATATACAATCTTAGAAAACATGTCAGGGTCCTCCGATAACCTTCAGAAATGGAGAGAGCTATATTCTGAGACATATGTTGCAAAGGACAATCAAAAGAACCTGGTTTATAAAAGTTAGGTCAAATTAAAAGAGATGCTATACATCACATATTACATGACTGGGCCATCTTCACAATTGATTATCCCTAAAACAACAAAAACATCCATTGATAGAAACGAACCGCCACAAAGGGTATGTCCATTCGTCTTATCATCTGTAATATGTGATGTATAGTATCTCTTATCTCTTATAATTTGACCTAACTTATATAAACCAGGTTCTTTTGATTGTCCTTTGCAACATATGTATGATCAGCCTGTAAAAACTATTGGTGGTCGAATTTTCCTGAAAGTTCAACCCACGCGTTTACATGGGTATGCATTCAATCTGGCTTGTTTAACTTCACTGACATAATCAACTATAATACGCAAATTTTACATTTCTATGATGAGCTGAAAACAAAATTCTCCCTCAGTTCTCTCACATTACTTCAATATATTAAAATTAGGCACTTTGCCTCATCATTATTTCACAGTCTGCAGACCTCCATTCCTACTTCCTTTGAGGAACTGTGCAAATATAGTTCAATAGCAACAAGTTTAATATCTACTGTAGTATTTACAATATTTTTCGAGCTCCAGACTCAGATTCCCTAACTAGACACGCTTATATGCTCAAATGGGAGAAATATTTGGGTAAAACATTTGACCGTGGTAGAGTGGAAAAATGTTTGGACCAGAGCAGCCAATACTGCATCTTGTATTTCATACAAAGAAAATCAGTACAAAATCGTTCCACCATATGCCAGATTTTTTTCCATAAAATGGACCCATCTATTCCTTCCCTTTGCTGGCATTGCTCCTGTCTAGAGGTTCTATTTTTCACATTTTTGGGGTCTGGCCACTGATTAAACCGTTTTAGGTAATAGTCCAACTCCTCACTAAGCAAGTTTTTGGAGTAGATCGCCCACAGAATGCTCAGCTCTTTCTATTGAATATTTTCCCTGGATCCATATTCAAGTGATGCATTAGATTGCTTTTACATACAGTATGTTAACAGCAGCACACTGTTTGATTGCCTACCATTGGAAGCAAACCTCTCAACCTTCTCAACTAGATCTTTATTCTCGCATCAATGATATCAAGAACTTTGAATGCTGGGCAGCCCTTAATGACAATACTGTAAAGAGATTTAACCTTGTTTGGTCTCCTTGGGATTCCTTATGGGCCATGTTAAATATATGACCTCTATGAGATGGATATAACTAGGTTATAGCATTCCACATCATTTCCCCCCCATTTCCTTTTGCCTGAGTCTATTGTTAAGATTTTACTCTTTATATACCGTATATACTCGAGTAAAAGCCGAGATTTTCAGCCCATTTTTTTAGGCTGAAAGTGCCCCTCTCGGCTTATACTCGAGTCATTCCCAGGGGGTCGGAGGGGGAGCTGTGGCTGTCACTTCATACTCGCCTGCTCCCGGCGCGGTCCCTGCTTCTCCGATGCGATGGTCTCCGGGTGCCGGCAGCTCTTCCTGTGTTCAGCGGTCACGTGGTACTGCTCATTAAAGTAATGAATATGGACGCGACTCCACTCCCATAGGGGTGGAGCGCATATTCATTACTTTAATGAGCGGTACCAGTGACCGCTGAACACAGGAACAAGCGACGGAGAAGCAGGGACATCGCCGGGAGGGTGAGTATAACGGGGGAGGATGAGCATTCACCTGTCCCCGTTCCACCGTCGGGTTCCGTCTTCTGCGTCCTCTGGCTGTGTCATTCAGGTCAGAGGGCGCGATGACGTGATTAGTGTGTGCCCTCTGCCTGAACAGTCAGAGAGCCGGACGACGGAGCGGCGCACGGCAGTGGAACGGGGACAGGTGAATATCGCAAGTGTCGGGGGCCTGAGTGACGAGAGGTGAGTATGTCATTTTTTTTTTCATCGCAGCAGCAGCGTATGGGGCATAATCTATGGAGCATTTTATGGGACAATCAACCTTTGTGCAGCAGCATATGGGGCATAATCCTTGGAGCATCTTATGGGGCCATCACCCTTTGTGCCGCAGCATATAGGGCATAATCTATGGAGCATCTTATGGGGCCATCAACCTTTGTGCAGCAGCATATGGGGCATAATCTATGGAGCATCGTAAGGGGCCATCATCAACCTTTGTGCAGCATTATATGGGGCATAATATTCTATGGAGCATCTTAGGGGGCCATCATTAACCTTTTGTGCAGCATTAAATGGAGTATACTTAAATATGGAGTATCTTATGGGGCCCATAATGAACTTTATGGAGCATTATATGGGGCATATTTTGTATGGAGCATCTTATGGGGCCCATCATGAACTGTATGGAGCATTATATGGGGCTCCTGATTAAATATCGATATTCAAAAAAACTTAACCTACTGATGTCTCCATCAATTTTACTTTTATTGGTATCTATTTTTATTTTTGAAATTTACCAGTAGCTGCTGCATTTCCCACCCTAGGCTTATACTCGTGTCAATAAGTTTTCCCAATTTTTTGTGGCAAAATTAGGGGTCTCGGCCAGGGCCGCCATCAGGGCATTACAGCCATGACTGGCATATGGGGCCCGGTGGGCAGAAGGGGCCCGCAACGGGCCCCATCTCATCTACTCACCGGGCCCCCCTACAGGCGCTGCGGCACGCTATTGACGTGCGGGCCTGCGCCCGTGCGTCAATAGTTAACAGCCGCCAGCCAGTCGGAGGCTGGCAGCTGACTTGAGCTGCAGTGCGCACTTTGCTAGCGTCTGAAGTCATTGTCAGCCGCCGGCGAGTGCGTGCTTCACCTGCGTGGAGGGAGTGAGCTTCGCCAGGTAAGAACTCGTGTTTTTTTTTTTTGAGAGCGGCGATCCAGGGGGCCCCGGGGCAGAATGCTGGACACGCTGGAGCAGAGATGCTGGACACAAGGGGCAGACTGTGAGACACAGGGGCAGAATGCTGGACACGGGGGCAGAATTATGGACATGGGGGCAGAATGCTGGACACAAGGGGCAGAATGCTGGACACGAGGGGCAGACTGTGAGACATGGGGGCAGAATACTGGACACGAGGTGCAGACTGAGACACAGGCAGAATGCTGGACATGGGGAAAGACTCTGAGACATGGGGGCAGAATGCTGGACAGTGACACGGGGCAGAATGCTGGACACGGGGGCAGAATGCTGGACACTGGCAGAATGCTGGACACGGGGAAAGACTGGGACACGGGCAGAATGCTGGACACGGGCAGAATGCTGGACATGAGGGGCAGACTGTGAGACACGGGGGCAGAATGCTGGCACGGGGGCAGAATGCTCGACATGAGGGGCAGAATGCTGGATGCAAGGGGCAGACTATCAGAACCCTGTCAGCACCGGCGTGCTGCCACGGCTGAGCAGGGTGACTCACCCACACTGTGGGAGATCCCGGGGTCAGATGGCACAGGGAAAGCTCAGGCAGATAGGACCTGCGCAGAGAGCTAAAGGTAGAAGGAAACAGAAGGCCCTACGATCATGTGACAACAGGGGGCGGGGCTTAGCATCCTGCTACTGAAGATAAATGCAGGATTCTACAGGCACCCTAAAATAGAGGAAAAGAAAACTTAAGTCGTACAAACGGGGGTCAGACACAGAGAGGGCGGCGCGGTACAGAAGGGACGAGCAGAGAATAGTCAGAACGTAAGCAAGTAGTCATACACAGAGATAGCAGCGGAGTACAAAAAGACAGACAGAACTCTAAACGGGGACAGAACCAGATCAGAACCAGACAAGCATAAATTAGCACAGGCACAAAGCACAGGCACAAAATACAGGCACAACAGGGTCACACACACTCGGCCAAGAGTCAGAGTATAAGCGACAGAGGATGGCTCCACAATGAGGCTATAAAAAGCCTCCCAAAATCCTAGAGTGAGGCCATCCAAGTTAACCCTAAAACCACCTAATCCCAGAAACTCAGCAGACCATGACACAGACTGAGACACGGGCAGAATGCTGGACATGAGGGGCAGAATGCTGGACATGAGGGGCAGAATGCTGGACATGAGGGGCAGAATGCTGGACACGAGGGGCAGACTGAGACATGGGGGCAGAATGCTGGACACGAGGGGCAGAATGTGAGACACGGGGCAGAATGATGGACACAGGGGCAGACTGTGAGACACGGGGGCAGAATTCTGGACACGAGGGGCAGACTATGAGACACGGGCAAAATGCTGGATACAGAGGCAGAATGCTGGACACAGGGACAGAATGCTGGACACCAGGGCAGAATAGAGATACGGGGCATGACTGGAGACATGGGGGCATTATTGGAGCCATAGGGGGCAGAATGGAGATACGGGCATGATTGGAGACACGGGGCAGAATGGAGATACACGGTATGATTGGAGACACGGTGCAGGATGAAAGACATGGGGGCATGATTGGAGACAAATGGAGCAGGGTTGGAGACAGATCGTACAGGATCATGGGACAGGATGGATACGATGGGGCAGAATGGGGAGATCATATGGGGCAGGATGGATACTCATGAGGGCAGGATGGGTGAACATATGGCTGAAGCCAGGAATGAGACACACGGGGCCAGGGTGGGGGACATTATTATTACCATAGGGGCTAATTAACCCCTTTACCTCCAAGGGTGGTTTGCACGTTAATGACCGGGCCAATTTTTACAATTCTGACCACTGTCCCTTTATGAGGTTATAACTCTGGAACGCTTCAACGGATCCCAGTGATTCTGACATTGTTTTCTCGTGACATATTGTACTTCATGATAGTGGTAAAAATTCTTTGATAGTACCTGCGTTTATTTGTGAAAAAAACGGAAATTTGGCGAAAATTATGAAAATTTCGCAATTTTCCAACTTTGAATTTTTATGCAATTAAATCACAGAGATATGTCACACAACATACTTAATAAGTAACATTTCCCACATGTCACTTTACATCAGCACAATTTTGGAACCAAAATTTTTTTTTGTTAGGGAGTTATAAGGGTTAAAATTTGACCAGCAATTTCTCATTTTTACAACACCATTTTTTTTTTTAGGGACCACATCTCATTTGAAGTCATTTTGAGGGGTCTATATAATAGAAAATACCCAAGTGTGACACCATTCTAAAAACTGAACCCCTCAAGGTGCTCAAAACCATATTCAAGAAGTTTATTAACCCTTCTGGTGCTTCACAGGAATTTTTGGAATGTTTAAATAAAAATGAACATTTAACTTTTTTTCACAAAAAATTTACTTCAGCTCCAATTTGTTTTATTTTACCAAGGGTAACAGGAGAAAATGGACCCCAAAAGTTGTTGTACAATTTGTCCTGAGTACACCGATACCCCATATGTGGGGGTAAACCACTGTTTGGGCGCATGAGAGAGCTCGGAAGCGAAGGAGCGCCATTTGACTTTTCAATGCAAAATTGACTGGAATCGAGATGGGACACCATGTTGCGGTTGGAGAGCCCCTGATGTGCCTAAACATTGAAACCCCCCACAAGTGACACCATTCTGGAATGTAGACCCCCTAAGGAACTTATCTAGAGGTATAGTGAGCACTTTGACCCACCAAGTGCTTCACAGAAGTTTATAATTCAGAACCGTAAAAATAAAAAATCATATTTTTTCACAAAAATTATCTTTTCGCCCCCAATTTTTTATTTTCCCAAGGGTAAGAGAAGAAATTGGACCCCAAAAGTTGTTGTACAATTTGTCCTGAGTACGCTGATACTCCATATGTGGGGGTAAACCACTGTTTGGGTGCATGGGAGAGCTCGGAAGGGAAGGAGCGCCATTTGACTTTTCAATGCAAAATTGACAGGAATTGAGATGGGACGCTGTTGTGAATTCTGTGGCTGAGTTCACTTCTGTGGTCACAAGTGGTATTGCAGTCTCTGGGCTTCCTCCCTCAGGTGTTTTGGTGAGCTCGTTGGCTGCCTTGCTATTTAGCTCCACCTGAGTCTGTCTTCCTTGCTCCTTGTCAATGTTCCAGTGTTGGATCTGAGCTACTGCATCTTTCCTTGGGCCTGCTGCTCTGCTAGATAAGTGCTTCTAGTTTGTTTTCTGTTTTTTCTGTCCAGCTTGCTATTAACTTTTGCTGGAAGCTCTGAGAAGCAAAGGGGTGCACCGCCGTGCTGTTAGTTCGGCACGGTGGGTCTTTTTGCCCCTTTGCGTGGTTTTCGTTTTAGGGTTTTTTGTAGACTGCATAGTTCTCTTTGCTATCCTCGCTCTGTCTAGAATATCGGGCCTCACTTTGCTGAATCTATTTCATTCCTACGTTTGTCTTTTCATCTTGCTAACAGTCATTATATGTGGGGGGCTGCCTATTCCTTTGGGGTATTTCTCTGAGGTAAGTCAGGCTTGTATTTCTATCTTCAGGCTAGTCAGCTCCTCAGGCAGTGCCGAGTTGCATAGGTAGTTGATAGGCGCAATCCACTGCTGCTTACAGTTGTGTGAGGATAGATCAGGTACTGCAGTCTACAGAGATTCCACGTCTCAGAGCTCGTCCTATTGTTTTTGGTTATTGCCAGATCTCTGTATGTGCGCTGATTACTGCACGCTGTGTTGCCTGATTGCCAGCCATAACAGTACAAGGAGCCCTTCAATGATTTCCAATAGAGGGAAAAAAGAAATCCTGACATCATTTTTTTTTCTTAGCTCTGTCTTCAGTCTTTTTTTTCCCCTAGACATTAGAGTGCTTCAGGACACAGCTGTGGACATGGATATTCAGGCTCTGTGCTCCTCAATGGATAATCTCGTTGTAAATGTACAAAAGATTCAAGATACTATTGATCAGAAATCGATGCTAGAACCAAGAATTCCGATTCCTGATTTGTTTTTTGGTGACAGAACTAAGTTCCTGAGCTTCAGAAATAATTGTAAGCTATTTTTGGCCTTGAAACCTCATTCTTCTGGTAATCCTATTCAACAGGTTTTGATTATTATTTCTTTTTTGCGCGGCGACCCACAGGACTGGGCGTTTTCTCTTGCACCAGGAGATTCTGCATTGAGTAATGTTGATGCATTTTTCCAGGCGCTGGGATTGCTTTACGATGAGCCTAATTCAGTGGATCAAGCTGAGAAAAATCTGCTGGCTTTATGCCAGGGTCAGGATGATGTAGAAGTATATTGTCAGAAATTTAGGAAATTGTCAGTACTCACTCTGTGGAATGAATCTGCACTAGCGGCTTTGTTCAGAAAGGGTCTCTCTGAAGCTCTTAAGGATGTAATGGTGGGATTTCCTATGCCTGCTGGTTTGAATGAGTCTATGTCCTTGGCCATTCAGATCGGTCGTCGCTTGCGCGAGCGTAAATCTGTGCACCATCTGGCGGTATTGTCTGAGAGTAAGCCTGAGCCTATGCAGTGCGACAGGACTATGACTAAAGTAGAACGGCACGAACACAGACGTCTGAACAGACTGTGTTTCTATTGTGGTGATTCTACTCATGCTATTTCTAATTGTCCTAAACGCACTAGGCGGTTCGATAGCTCTGCCGTTATTGGTACTGTACAGTCCAAATTCCTTTTGTCCATTACCTTAATGTGCTCTTTGTCATCATATTCTGTCATGGCGTTTGTGGATTCAGGCGCTGCCCTGAATCTGATGGATTTGGATTATGCTAAACGTTGTGGATTTTTCTTGGAGCCTTTGCGGTGTCCTATTCCGTTGAGAGGAATTGATGCTACACCTTTGGCCAAGAATAAGCCTCAGTACTGGGCCCAGCTGACCATGTGCATGGCTCCTGCACATCAGGAAGTTATTCGCTTTCTGGTACTGCATAATTTGCATGATGTGGTCGTGTTGGGGTTGCCATGGCTACAAACCCATAATCCAGTATTGGATTGGAACTCTATGTCGGTAACCAGCTGGGGTTGTCAGGGAGTACATGGTGATGTT
Organism: Ranitomeya imitator; assembly: GCF_032444005.1. Classification (NCBI taxonomy): domain Eukaryota; kingdom Metazoa; phylum Chordata; class Amphibia; order Anura; family Dendrobatidae; genus Ranitomeya; species Ranitomeya imitator. The sequence goes on along the minus strand of NC_091282.1, from coordinate 348,016,682 downwards.
CCATTTTTGTCTATTTCGTCATCCATTCCTTCTGACATCCCAGAGTTCTTGTCGGACTTTCAGGATGTATTTGAAGAGTCCAAGTCTGATGCCCTACCTCCGCATAGGAATTGTGATTGTGCTATCGATTTGATTCCTGGTAGTAAATTCCCTAAGGGTCGTTTATTTAATTTGTCCATACCTGAACACACCGCTATGCGCAGTTATGTGAAGGAGTCCCTGGAGAAGGGACATATTCGCCCATCGTCGTCACCATTGGGAGCAGGGTTCTTTTTTGTAGCCAAGAAGGATGGTTCGCTAAGACCGTGTATTGATTACCGCCTTCTTAATAAGATCACTGTTAAGTTTCAGTATCCCTTGCCATTGATTTCTGACTTGTTTGCTCGGATTAAGGGGGCTAGTTGGTTTACTAAGATTGATCTTCGTGGTGCGTATAATCTGGTGAGAATCAGGCAGGGAGATGAATGGAAAACGGCATTTAATACGCCCGAGGGTCATTTTGAGTATCTGGTGATGCCGTTCGGACTTGCCAATGCTCCATCTGTTTTTCAGTCTTTTATGCATGACATTTTCCGTGAGTATCTGGATAAATTCTTGATTGTTTACTTGGATGACATTTTGATCTTCTCAGATGATTGGGAGTCTCATGTGAAGCAAGTCAGAATGGTTTTCCAGGTACTGCGTGCTAATTCCTTGTTCGTGAAGGGATCAAAGTGTCTCTTCGGTGTGCAGAAAGTTTCATTTTTGGGGTTCATCTTTTCCCCTTCTACTATCGAGATGGATCCGGTTAAGGTTCAGGCCATCCAGGATTGGACTCAGCCGACATCTCTAAAAAGTCTGCAGAAATTCCTGGGCTTTGCTAATTTTTATCGTCGCTTCATCTGTAATTTTTCTAGCATTGCCAGACCATTGACCGATTTGACCAAGAAGGGTGCTGATTTGGTTAATTGGTCTTCTGCTGCCGTGGAAGCTTTTCAGGAGTTGAAGCGTCGTTTTTGCTGTGCCCCTGTGTTGTGTCAACCTGATGTTTCTCTTCCGTTCCAGGTCGAGGTTGATGCTTCTGAGATTGGTGCAGGGGCGGTTTTGTCACAGAGAGGTTCTGGTTGCTCAGTGTTCAAACCATGTGCTTTCTTTTCCAGGAAATTTTCTGCTGCTGAGCGTAATTATGATGTGGGCAACCGAGAGTTGCTGGCCATGAAGTGGGCATTCGAGGAGTGGCGTCATTGGCTTGAGGGTGCTAAGCATCGCGTGGTGGTTTTGACTGATCATAAGAACCTTACTTATCTTGAGTCTGCCAAGCGCTTGAATCCTAGACAGGCCCTTTGGTCGTTATTTTTTGCTCGTTTTGATTTTGTGATTTCATACCTTCCGGGCTCTAAAAATGTGAAGGCGGATGCTCTGTCTAGGAGTTTTGTGCCCGACTCTCCGGGGTTATCTGAGCCGGCGAGTATCCTCAAGGAAGGAGTCATTGTGTCTGCCATCTCCCCTGATTTGCGGAGAGTGTTGCAGAAATTTCAGGCTAATAAACCTGATCGTTGTCCGGCCGAGAAACTGTTCGTCCCTGATAGGTGGACTAGTAAAGTTATCTCTGAACTTCATTGTTCGGTGCTGGCCGGTCATCCAGGAATCTTTGGTACCAGGGAGTTGGTTGCTAGATCCTTCTGGTGGCCATCTCTGTCACGGGATGTGCGTGCTTTTGTGCAGTCCTGTGGAATTTGTGCTAGGGCTAAGCCCTGCTGTTCACGTGCCAGTGGGTTGCTTTTGCCCTTGCCGGTCCCGAAGAGGCCTTGGACACATATTTCGATGGATTTCATTTCTGACCTTCCCGTTTCTCAAAAAATGTCGGTCATTTGGGTGGTCTGTGATCGCTTTTCTAAAATGGTCCATCTGGTGCCCTTGGTTAAATTGCCTTCCTCCTCTGATTTGGTGCCTTTGTTCTTCCAGCATGTGGTTCGTTTACATGGCATTCCTGAGAATATTGTTTCTGACAGAGGTTTCCAGTTTGTCTCGAGGTTCTGGCGAGCCTTTTGTGGTAGGATGGGCATTGACCTATCTTTTTCCTCGGCCTTCCATCCTCAGACTAATGGCCAGACCGAACGAACCAATCAGACCTTGGAAACATATCTGAGATGTTTTGTTTCCGCTGACCAGGATGATTGGGTGTCATTTTTGCCGTTGGCTGAGTTCGCCCTTAATAATCGGGCCAGCTCGGCTACCTTGGTCTCTCCATTTTTCTGCAATTCTGGGTTCCATCCTCGTTTCTCTTCAGGACAGGTTGAGTCTTCGGACTGTCCTGGTGTGGATTATGTGGTGGACAGGTTGCAGCAGATCTGGACTCAGGTAGTGGACAATTTGACCTTGTCCCAGGAGAAGGCTCAGCTTTTCGCTAATCGCAGACGCCGTGTGGGACCCCGACTTCGTGTTGGGGATCTGGTTTGGTTATCTTCTCGTCATATACCTATGAAGGTTTCCTCTCCTAAATTTAAACCTCGTTTTATTGGTCCGTATAGGATTTCTGAGATTCTCAATCCGGTGTCTTTTCGTCTGACTCTCCCAGACTCCTTTTCCATACATAATGTATTCCATAGGTCGTTGTTGAGGAGATACGTGGCACCTATGGTTCCATCTGTGGAGCCTCCTGCCCCTGTTTTGGTGGAGGGGGAATTGGAGTATATTGTGGAGAAGATTTGGATTCTCGTGTCTCTAGACGGAAACTCCAGTATCTGGTCAAATGGAAGGGTTATGCTCAGGAAGATAATTCCTGGGTTTTTGCCTCTGATGTCCATGCCCCAGATCTTGTTCGTGCCTTTCATGTGGCTCATCCTGGTCGGCCTGGGGGTTCTGGTGAGGGTTCGGTGACCCCTCCTCAAGGGGGGGGTACTGTTGTGAATTCTGTGGCTGAGTTCACTTCTGTGGTCACAAGTGGTATTGCAGTCTCTGGGCTTCCTCCCTCAGGTGTTTTGGTGAGCTCGTTGGCTGCCTTGCTATTTAGCTCCACCTGAGTCTGTCTTCCTTGCTCCTTGTCAATGTTCCAGTGTTGGATCTGAGCTACTGCATCTTTCCTTGGGCCTGCTGCTCTGCTAGATAAGTGCTTCTAGTTTGTTTTCTGTTTTTTCTGTCCAGCTTGCTATTAACTTTTGCTGGAAGCTCTGAGAAGCAAAGGGGTGCACCGCCGTGCTGTTAGTTCGGCACGGTGGGTCTTTTTGCCCCTTTGCGTGGTTTTCGTTTTAGGGTTTTTTGTAGACTGCATAGTTCTCTTTGCTATCCTCGCTCTGTCTAGAATATCGGGCCTCACTTTGCTGAATCTATTTCATTCCTACGTTTGTCTTTTCATCTTGCTAACAGTCATTATATGTGGGGGGCTGCCTATTCCTTTGGGGTATTTCTCTGAGGTAAGTCAGGCTTGTATTTCTATCTTCAGGCTAGTCAGCTCCTCAGGCAGTGCCGAGTTGCATAGGTAGTTGATAGGCGCAATCCACTGCTGCTTACAGTTGTGTGAGGATAGATCAGGTACTGCAGTCTACAGAGATTCCACGTCTCAGAGCTCGTCCTATTGTTTTTGGTTATTGCCAGATCTCTGTATGTGCGCTGATTACTGCACGCTGTGTTGCCTGATTGCCAGCCATAACAGGACGCCATGTTGCGTTTGGAGAGCTCCTGATGTGCCTAAACATTGAAACCCCCCAAAAGTGACACCATTTTGGAAAGTAGACCCCCTAACGAACTCATCTAGATGTGTTTTGAGCGCTTTGACCCACCAAGGGCTTCACACAAGTTTATAATGCAGAGCCGTAAAAATAAAACAAAATTTTTTTCCCACAAAAATTATTTTTTTTACCCCCAGTTTTGTATTTTCCCGACGGTAACAGGAGAAATTGGACCCCAAAATTTGTTGCCCAATTTGTCCTGAGTGCGATGATACCCCATATGTGGGGGGAACCACTGTTTGGGCGCATGGGAAGGCTCGGAAGGGAATGAGCGCCATTTGGAATGCAGACTTAGATGGAATGGTCTGCTGGTGTCACATTGCGTTTGCAGAGCCCCTAATGTACCTAAACAGTAGAAACCCCCCACAAGTGACACCATTTTGGAAAGTAGACCCCCTAAAGAACTTATCTAGATGTGTGGTGAGCGCTTTGACCCACCAAGGGCTTCACACAAGTTTATAATGCAGAGCCGTAAAAATAAAACTAAAATTTTTTCCCACAAAAATTATTTTTTAGCCCCCAGTTTTGTTTTTTTCCAAGGGTAACAGGAGAAATTGGACCACAAAAGTTGTTGTCCTATTTGTCCTGAGTACGCTGATACCCCATATGTGGGGGGGAACCACTGTTTGGGCACACGGGAGAGCTCAGAAGGGAAGAATCACTGTTTTACTTTTTCAACGCAGAATTGGCTGGAATTGAGATCGGACGCCATGTTGCGTTTGGAGAGCACCTGATGTGCCTAAACAGTGAAAAACACCCAATTATAACTGAAACCCTAGTCCAAACACACCCCTAACCCTAATCCCAACAGTAACCCTAACCACACCTCTAACCCTGACACACCCCTAATCCCAACCCTATTCCCAACTGTAAATGTAATCTAAACCCTAACCGTAACTTTAGCCCCAACCCTAACTTTAGCCCCAACCCTAACCCTAGCCCTAACCCTAACCCTAATGGGAAAATGGAAATAAATACATTTTTTTTAATTTTTCCCTAACTAAGGGGGTGATGAAGGGGGGTTTGATTTACTTGTATAGCGGGTTTTTTAGCGGATTTTTATGATTGGCAGCCGTCACACACTGAAAGACGCTTTTTATTGCAAAAAATATTTTTTGCGTTACCACATTTTGAGAGCTATAATTTTTCCATATTTTGGTCCACAGAGTCATGTGAGGTCTTGTTTTTTGCGGGACGAGTTGACGTTTTTATTGGTAACATTTTCGGGCACGTGACATTTTTTGATCGCTTTTTATTCCGATTTTTGTGAGGCAGAATGACCAAAAACCAGCTATTCATGAATTTCTTTTGGGGGAGGCGTTTATACCGTTCCGCGTTTGGTAAAATGGATAAAGCAGTTTTATTCTTCGGGTCAGTACGATTACAGCGATACCTCATTTATATTTTTTTTATGTTTTGGTGCTTTTATACGATAAAAACCATTTTATAGTAAAAATAATTATTTTTGCATCGCTTTATTCTGAGGACTATAACTTTTTTATTTTTTCACCTCCTTGCCTGAGGAGGTGGTGATGGCGAACTCAGTCGAGGGGTTCAAGAGAGGCCTGGATGTCTTCCTGGAGCAGAACAATATTGTATCATACAATTATTAGGTTCTGTAGAAGGACGTAGATCTGGGTATTTATTATGATGGAATATAGGCTGAACTGGATGGACAAATGTCTTTTTTCGGCCTTACTAACTATGTTACTATGTTACTATGTTACCTCATTTATATTTTTTTTATGTTTTGGTGCTTTTATACGATAAAAACCATTTTATAGTAAAAATAATTATTTTTGCATCGCTTTATTCTGAGGACTATAACTTTTTTATTTTTTCGCTGATGATGCTGTATGGCGGCTTGTTTTTTGTGGGACAAGATGACACTTTCAACGGTACCATGGTTATTTATATCTGTCTTTTTGATCGCGTGTTATTCCACTTTTTGTTTGGCAGTATGATAATAAAGCGTTGTTTTTTGCCTCGTTTTTTTTTTTTTTTTCTTACGGTGTTTACTGAAGGGGTTAACTAGTGGGCCAGTTTTATAGGTCGGGCCGTTACGGACGCAGAGTTACTAAATATGTGTACTTTTATTGTTTTTTTTTATTTAGATAAAGAAATGTATTTATGGGAATAATATTTTTATTTTTTTTTCATTATTTAGGAATTTTTTTTTTTTTTTTTACACATTTGGAAATTTTTTTTTTTAACTTTTTTACTTTGCCCCAGGGGAGACATCACAGATCGGTGATCTGACAGTTTGCACAGCACTCTTTCAGATCACCTATCTTACTTACAGGACTGCAGGCTTCACAGTGCCTGCTCTGAGCAGGCTCTGTGAAGCCACCTCCCTCCCTGCAGGACCCGGATGCCGCGGCCATCTTGGATCCGGGTCTGGAGCAGGGAGGGAGGTGAGGAGACTCTCGCAGCAACGCGATCACATTGCGTTGCTGTGGGGGGCTCAGGGAAGCCCGCAGGGAGCCCCCTCCCTGCGGGAATCTTCCCTATACCGCCGGCACATCGCGCTCATGTTTGATCGCGGTGTGCCGGGGGTTAATATGCCGGGAGCGGTCCGTGACCGCTCCTGGCACATAGTGCCGGATGTCAGCTGCGATAGGCAGCTGACACCCGGCCGCGATCGGCCGGTCTCCCCCCGTGAGCGCAGCCGATCGCGTATGATGTACTATCCTGTCGGTGGTCATAGGGGCCCACCCCACCTCGACGGGATAGTACGTCTAATGTCAGAAAGGGGTTAAGGGATATTACTGCAGTGATATATTTATTTTATTTTTTGAGGACACTGTTTTAAATGGGGGGTGGCGGTCCTGTTACTGTGTAGAGTGACACTATGTAGCCTCTTTTTCTTCATGTGGTGTAATGTAGAAGTTGGAAAAAATTAAGTAATGTGTTCTGCAAGCGGAGCTCGAGATAAGGCTGGGTTCCCATTGCGTTATGGGACCGCGTTTAACGGACAGCGTTGCACGGCGAAATTAACGCCGTGCAACGCGTCCGTTAACGTGCCCATTGAAGGCAATGGGAACGCGCTTCACTAGCGCGTGCCATGTTCGGCATGCGCTAGCGATGCGCCGGTGAATCATGGCGCGCCGCGGACGCTGCTTGCAGCGTCCGAGGCGCGCCCGCGGTCCGTTCCCTGCTCTCGCAGATCGGGGATCTGCGAGAGCGGGGACGTTACCGCGACCCCGACCGCAGCCCCATAGAAAACATTGCGTTAGCGCAATCCGCTAGCGCTAAACGGATTGCACTAACGCAACGTGACCCTAGCCTAACTGTGTTATTTCCTGCAGAGACAAGTCCTGGCAGGATGAAGTGATGGCGGTCTATGCTGGATGAAAGATGAAGGATTTCACCTTGAGACGTCACTGGTGAGTCAGTGTGTTACCTATACACTGACATCATACACTGTATACTATATACAGACGTCCTGTGTATAATGTCACCGGTGATCACTGTATAACCTGTACACAGACACTGCATACTAAGTACACATCTCCTGTGTATAATGGCACTGATGATGATATTAGTATTGTGTTTTATTTTATTACTGATCAGTATTGTATTCAGTCACTATGTAGTAATAATATGTGGTCTGGTCATGGTGCGGTGGTATTTGTTCCTTGTATGTGATATTATTCGTTCACTTTGTGGTGGTAATATGTGGTCTGGTCATAGTGGGGTGGTATTTGTTCCTTGTATGTGATATTATTCGGTCACTGGTGGTAATATGTGGTCTGGTCATGGTGTTATATTTGTTCCTTGTATGTGATATTATTGGTCATTTTAAAAATTGAAAAATAAATAAAAATATACCTAAATTGTATTGCATATTTTAACAAATATTTAGTAGGTTGCAGCAGAGTAGGGCCCAGCCAAAAGTGTCTACCGTGTTATGGTGGTGGCTTAAAAAATCTTTAAGCCAAAACAAAAGCTGCTGGCTATATGTGTGATCTGGTGATGGGAACTGTTAATGTGTGATAGGTGAGAAGTGGAGTTTTTCAAAGAGAGTGGTGGGACTGTGGACAGTTCAAGGGGTGGAGGAGGCGGGGCTGGGGTGGAACCTGGGTGGAGTCTCAAAGGGGCCCCAAAAATTTTGCGAGTATGGGGCTCCGAAATTTCTAGTGGTAGCCCTGGTCTCGGCTTATACTCGGGTCGGCTTATACTTGAGTATATACAGTACTTAAAAATGTTTAGCTATTGCTATAGTTAACTATTACTATAGTATAAGATTGGTTGGTAACCTTTAAATGATAGTGAACATCTAAAATGTCTACGTATTTTTCTTTTCCTGTAAAATGTAAAAAGAAAAAAAAATACAATTTAAAAAAACTATTGGTGGTACTATTGGTGGTGGCAGCTAGTTCTTGGTTTATCACGGAGTTATCAGTGACCAAATCATTCACGGTAACAGCCACAGCCTTATCCATTAATCACCGGCCAATCGTGTAATTCTCCTGACAATAGGCAGCAGCAGAGTGATGTTTATGACAAAAAAGAGGTAACAGCGGGGTGGTTCAGTGTGACTCCCCTGAATGTGATCTCTGACAATTGGTGCAGGGGTGTGATCTGCGTGATCTCTCCGATGTTTTCCTTGACAGATACCATCCATTTTACCACATAGTGTACTGGAACACAGGAATAAAATTCAAGTGTGGATAAATTGTGAAAAAAAAAAACGAATTACTACATTGTTTTTGGAAATTGATTTTACGGTGTAAATTTTGTGATAAAAATGACTTTGCAGTATGATTCTTGCGCCATACATGTACGGTGAAGGTGTTAAGTCATCATTTTATTAAAAGGTCATTACTATGCTCCAGACTCTAATTTATTGGGTATATAAATGTAATACTATTACTTCTTTTGTGAATTCTGCAGCCGCTTGATCCAGGTTGTAAAGCTCTATCTCTATTCACCATCCTCTGGAATGTTCAGCTGTCCTCTTGCTATGACCGATGGTGCAGCAAAGGTCATAGAGGTAAGATGATGATTGTGTGGAGAGAGTATACTGTATTCTGGGAGCCAGGGCTGGTTTTAGACTAAGTGGGGCCCTTGGCAAAAGTTTAAACTTGGTCCACAAGTCCTAACATATTGCACCATCACACAGAAACATTTTGGTTCTATTTACATGGATGGAATTTAAGCAGTTAAATGAGCAAGATCAACAATATTGAAGTTGTTCGATTCTTGTTTCCCTGCCTCTTTACACCGGCTGACAAAGAATGCTGGGCACCGATCTATCACAAGTAGATCATTCAGTCCCCATACAGTATCATGTTATCAGCAGCATATCTGTAGTTTTCACCGGGCTATGTGCTGCTGAAAACAATGATTTCTGTTCTGGCATAAACAATTAAATAATCCAATCACTCAATGAATAAGCAGCGTTTTGCTTTTTTTAGTATAATGCATACCCCACAGTCCTCCATATAGTATAATACGCTCCCCATAGACCTCCATGAAGTATAATACAGTACCCATATTCCTCCATATAGTATAATGCACTCCCCATAGTCTTCCACATAGTATAATGCACACCCCATAGTCCTCAATATAGTATAATGCATCCCATGGCCCTCCATATAGTATAATGCACCCAATAATCTTCCATATGGTATTGTGCACCCCATAATCTTCCATACAGTATAATACTCCCCATAGTCCCTAGTGTAGCATAATGTATCCCATATATTTCCATATTGTATAATGCACCCTCATATACCTCCATATAGTACAATGCACTCCCCATAGACTGTGAGCCCTTGCGGGCAGGGTCCTCTCTCCTTCTGTACCTGTTAGTGCCTTGTTTTTGCTCATGTTTATTGTATTTGTCTATATTTGTCCCTTTGCACATGTAAAGCGCCTTGGAATAAATGGCGCTATAAAAAATGTATAATAATAGTCCTGCATACAGTATAATGCATTCCCCGTAATTCTCCATACAGTATAATAAAGCCCCCATATAGTATAATGCACTCCTAATAGTCCTTGATAGAGTATAATGCAGCCCCATATAGTATAATACACACTCCATATTACTCCAGTATTATGGCCACCACGTACTCAATGATTTAAAAGTAAATACATACTCTCCTCTCCCCGTTCCCCCGCTTCTCTGATCTCTGCCGTGTGTCTACAGTGCAGCTACACTGCACAGCGTGGCACGAGATGAAGTGATGTCATTGTGCCCACTGTGTCAGAAGCAGAGGGGGAATGATAGGATATTTACGCTCTCTCCTCCATCATTGATTTCAACTGTATCTGCATCTATGATACTGATACTGTTAAATGCACTATGTGATGTGGGGGGGAGTAGCCGGCGCTGGCATCGGATCCCCCTGACTCACGGGCCCCATATCAGCATGCCACTGAGTGTGGGGGCCTTAGGCAAATGCCTAGTTTGCCTGCCCCTAACGCCGGCCCTATTGGGGCTCAAAAGGGGTTGTTCAACAATGTGAAACTTTTTTTTTTTTAACTTAAATGCATATATTTTTATATTAAAAGTAAATTTTGCATTTGGGTTTTATTAGAAATTTTGCACATTTTGCCACACATTGCCTCTGTATTATACTGTCTACTGCTGCCTTCAGAAAGCGTTAACTGTGAATCTGCTATTATGGTCTGACTCATAGTTTTTAACTCTTGCATCTGTATTTTTCTGATATCCGCTCAGCTTATTTATGAGCACAGACCAAATCAAAGTTACAAGTGCCGGGAAACAAAGACCCTGTTAGTGCCAAACAGTGCAATATTTTAATTGAAACCCAGTTGCAAAAAGTGATTATTTATCATCCAATTTATTCCAATATTTAGTGGCGTAGTTTTAACTTAATATTGAAATAACTTGCATAATTTTATCCTCGAGGTCTGGAACATTTTTCATTTCCATCTTGCTGGAAGTCAAAGTACAGGACAAGAAAAATCTTAGTATTCCCCCATTAAGCATCTGTATTCGCATTTAGTAGACCACCCAGGATGTTATTTTTGAAGAGGTAGATGACAAGGGATATTATTAAAGGGAATCTGCCATCACATTTGACCTATCTAAACTATTAATATGGGCATATACATTTAGGTCCATATATATTTGGACAGAGACAACATTTTTCTAATTTTGGTTATAGACATTACCACAATGAATTTTAAACAAAACTATTTAGATATAGTTGAAGTTCAGACTTTCATCTTTCATTTGAGGGTATCCACATTAAAATTAGATGAAGGGTTTAGGAGTTTCGGCTCCTTAACATGTGCCACCCTGTTTTTAAAGGGACCAAAAGTAATTGGACAGATTAAATAATTTTAAATAAAATGTTCATTTTTAGTTGAAAACCCTTTGTTGGCAATGACTGCCTGAAGTCTTGAACTCATGGACATCACCAGATGCTGTGTTTCCTCCTTTTTGATGCTCTGCCAGGCCTTCACTGCGGTGGTTTTCAGTTGCTGTTTGTTTGTGGGCCTTTCTGTCTGAAGTTTAGTCTTTAACCAATGAAATGCATGCTCAATTGGGTTGAGATCAGGTGACTGACTTGGCCATTCAAGAATATTCCACTTCTTTGCTTTAATAAACTCCTGGGTTGCTTTGGCTTTATGTTTTGGGTCATTGTCCATCTATAGTATGAAACGACGACCAATCAGTTTGGCTGGATCTGAGCACACAGTATGTCTCTGAATACCTCAGAATTCATTCGGCTGCTTCTGTCTTGTGTCACATCATCAATAAACACTAGTGACCCAGTGCCACTGGCAGCCATGCATGCCCAAGCCATCACACTGCCTCCGCCGTGTTTTACAGATGATGTGGTATGCTTTGGATCATGAGCTGTACCACGCCTTCGCCATACTTTTCTCTTTCCATCATTCTGGTAGAGGTTGATCTTGGTTTCATCTGTCCAAAGAATGTTCTTCCAGAACTGTGCAGGCTTTTTTAGATGTTTTTTAGCAAAGTCCAGTCTAGCCTTTTTATTCTTGATGCTTATGAGTGGCTTGCACCGTGCAGTGAACCCTCTGTATTTACTTTCATGCAGTCTTCTCTTTATGGTAGATTTGGATATTGATACGCCTACCTCCTGGAGAGTGTTGTTCACTTGGTTGGCTGTTGTGAAGGGGTTTCTCTTCACCATGGAGATTATTCTGCAATCATCCACCACTGTTGTCTTCCGAGGGCGCCCAAGTCTTTTTGCATTGATGAGTTCACCAGTGCTTTCTTTCTCAGGATGTACCAAACTGATTTTGCTTTTTGTAGCAATTTCTCAGATGGTTTTTTTCTGTTTTCGCAGCTTAAGGATGACTTGTTTCACCTGCATGGAGAGCTCCTTTGACCGCATGTTTACTTCACAACAAAACCTTCCAAATGCAAGCACCTCACCTCAAAACAACTCCAGCCCTTTTATCTGCTTAATTGAGAATGACATAACAAAGGGATTGCCCACATCTGTCCATGAAATTGCCTTGGAGTCAATTGTCCAATTACTTTTGGTCCCTTTAAAAACAGGGTGGCACATGTTAAGGAGCTGAAACTCCTAAACCCTTCATCCAATTTTAATGTGGATACCCTCAAATGAAAGCTGAAAGTCTGAACTTTAACTGCATCTGAATTGTTTTCTTTAAAATTCATTGTGGTAATGTCTAGAACCAAAATTAGAAAAATGTTGTCTCTGTCCAAATATATATGGACCTAACTGTAGACTGCCGAAAAAAGCCCTCCCTGTATGCCTCATATCAGATGCCTTGTCTAATATATAATTGCCTAGAATACTACTTCCTGCAATTTGTGCCAACTTCCGTGGCTTTGTCCGGAGCTAATGTCCGGAGCTAATGTCCGGAGCTAATGTCCGGAGATTAATTGCCTAGAATACTACTTCCTGCAATTTGTGCCAACTTCCGTGGCTTTGTCCGGAGCTAATGTCCGGAGCTAATGTCCGGAGCTAATGTGCGGAGCTAATGTCCGGAGCTAATGTCCGGAGCTAATGTCCGGAGATAAGTGACGTCAACAGTGTCCAGTGTCTGATTGGTTGCCGCCTGCTGCGAGCGACCAATCAGAAACGTGCCGTACTGTGACACACTCCGCCCGCCATTTTGGTGTGATTTTTGAATTTTTACCTCACAGCAAGTTTCTACTGCGTGGAGGCGGGCCCAGTGACGTTGCTCTTCAAGCTCCTGCCGAATTTCGTCAAAAAAATGATAATACCATTTACCAAAACTATATATATTTAGTTGTCAAGTGGTTCAGTGACATTTTCACACCAATTTTGAACTTTTGTTTGGTGTTTTCTCCATATACTGCCTATTATTTTTGTTCTTTCTTACTATTATTTATTAATTGTATTATTCTTACATTTGAATAAATAAAGTATATATGGATTCTAGACTCCCGATTCTTTAGAATCGGGCTGCCATCTAGTTTATAAATAATCTTTTATCACTTTATATAAAATGGCCTCTTCCAGGCTCTTGGGAGGACGTTGCCTGGAAGATAACTGCCTCCAGATGTTGTTTTACATGAAGGGGAGTTACCAGTGTGGTATATAATGGCCGCTCTCTGCTCTTCTGATCTCACTGCAGAACTCTGTGGGTTTATAACGGACACAGCTGCAGGTTTCTCTCAGCTGCAGCTTCCATCTCACAGGCAGAAAGGGTTGCAATGTTGTGGCAATATAGCAGAGCTCAGAGAGAAGCAAAAAATGTGTTTTGTTAGAAGAGAAATTTAATTTCTCCTGTTCTATGTTAGTTATTTGTCTCACATTGGTAACTCCCACTTGTAAAATAAGCTATGGAGCCTGAGTTATCTTCAAGGCATCGTCCTCCCATAGCCTGGAACAGCTCATTCACTTAAAGTGATAAAAGATGATTTATCAACAACACATCTGATAATAATAATAATAATAATCTTTATTTTTATATAGCGCTAACATATTCCGCAGCGCTTTACATTTTTTGCACACATTATCATCGCTGTCCCAGATGGGGCTCACAATCTAAATTCCCTATCAGTATGTCTTTGGAATGTGGGAGGAAACCGGAGTGCCCGGAGGAAACCCACGCAAACACGGAGAGAACATACAAACTCTTTGCAGATGTTGTCCTTGGTGGGGTTCGAACCCAGGACTCCAGCGCTGCAAGGCTGCAGTGCTAACCACTGCGCCACCGTGCCGCCCTGATATGTTACACACAGGGATGAACTTTGTTTTTAGCATTCTACAACCTGTATGCCCAAACTAATAGTTTAGAAAGGTCAAATGTGGTGACAGATTCCCTTTAGACTTGACAAAGCATGACCACTAGAAAATAAGTAACGGCCAAGGAGTAGAGGAAAAGAAACTAAACAAAATCATTTACTTTAGGTATCAAGAATAGTGAGAGTTTCCGTAAAACCACAACCAAGAATATAAACAAGGATAAAGTTCATTATGTACATTTCTTAATTATCTGTTATTGTTAATGAAATATAATTTTAATTCCTGAACTTTCCTTTCACAGTCACTGGGTATGCCTGAGGCACTGCAGGATGCATTCAGACACCTTACATCCACAGATCCTAAAATATTTTGGACATCTGGCCAGTGGATGACAGAACGCAAAGGAGGATCAGATGTTGGTGGGTGATTAAATCCATCAGTGTGAAACATTCACAGCCAGAATAAACCAGTATGTTTCCTATTTTCTGTTTTCAGCACATGGCATAGAAACAGTGGCTCATGCCCAGGCGGATGGCACTTACAAGCTTTATGGGTACAAATGGTTTACATCAGCCTCGGACTCTGACATGGCTTTGACTCTGGGCAGAGTGATGAATGCACAAGGACATATGTCGGTAAATCCCATTTAAGCCCTTAATTGGGGTGAATCAGATTAATTTTTTATCTGCAATTTTTATAATCCTAACAGAACCATATATTTGCTGTAATTATGAAAATTCAAAAAAAGTCATGTTAATATACACAATTGATATACTTGAAATAAATTAAATGTAATAAACTTAAGCTGTTTACATTTTGCAGGGCACAAAAGGACTATCACTTTTTTACTTGGAGGTCAGGGATGCAGATGGAGAACTAAATGGAATCGAGGTTCAGCGTCTTAAAGAAAAGTTGGGTACTAGGCAGTTGCCAACGGCAGAATTGCTCCTTGATGGGGTAAAGGCTCTGCGGGTAAGTATTTTCTGATCATTGTTTTGTAATATGGGAAATTCTTAACCATGTAATAAACATATTCTACCCAAAGATGATTACTTTAATCATGACTATTTAAAGATAAATTTACTTTTTAGTCAATAAATTAGAAGATGTAAATGTGTCTGAACGCTTAGTGGGAGTTTTGTTTCAAACCGTGGAGTTTTTCTAAGCCAATTTGACCAAATTGTAGATTACTGCTAAATCTAATGGTGTATTTAAAAACCTAAAGCTATGGCCATTTTTAAAGGCAAAATGTAAATGTGTGCCTATTTGATGTCAGTATCCACTTACAACAGATTAATACATGAGGGTCTGGAACAGATCAGGAATAACTGTATTTGTGTCTTAAAAATGCACACATGCTTTTCTTTCAGGCGGATCCTATTTAAGGATCTTTTCCAGAAGGCGTCTGACTATAAGCAGTTTAAGCTTTGCATAGTGATGAAAATTACATGTTTTGCCAACATACTAAACAGGCCGAGAAGTAGGACAGAGGGTGTAACAATTATGTTAATCATTTGGTAATAACAGCCACAAATACAGCCATGCAAACAGTTTCCAACAGTGCACATTTAACACATACTGTAATATTTCCCAAAGAGTTCAGTGGTATAAACTTTGAGTGTCCCTTCAACTTTTTATTTTCACAAATTCATTAAAGGGAATCTGTCAGCGGGTTTTTGATGTCCCATCTGAGAGCAGCATGATGTAGGAAAAGAGACCGTGAATTCAAGTATGTATCACTTATTTTACTGGGTACAGGCATTCTGACACAATCAGAGCCTTTATATTTAGCAATGCAGCAGAACTGAGAAACTGCCCCCACTCACACCAAGGCTCTGTATATACATTGTCTATAGACGGTGAGATGCTTATAAAAGAACGGGTTGGATTCGGATGATTGACTACGTGTCTGATAGTCACAGCAATGTTAACCACCTGGTAATTATTTTTTCAGTCTAAGCAAACAACACCAAACATCTGGACATGTGATACATTATTGAGTTCAGCTTCTTCCTGCCTGCTGACAGTGACTGGCAAGCCTCTGCCTATGTGCGCACGTAGGGAGAGGCTTGCCGTCAAGGTCAGTGGGCAGTGAGAAGGCCGCTGGGGACCCACAAGTATGACTGTTCTATAACATGACTCGGTCCCCAGCGGCTACTAAGGCTACTTTCACACTTGCGTAGAAATGACAGAAAAACGACTGGCACATCAAAACTAGTGTGAATAGGTGCATACCAGGAGCAGCTACCTCCATATACAGTATACATATTTTCATATTATTTTTTTTGTATATTGAATATGGAGGTAGCTGCTCCTGGTATGCACCTATTCACACAAGTTTGGATGTGCCAGTCGTTTTTCTGCCATTTCTATGTTAGCTTACTGACTGAGCACTCCTCCCTTCACCATGTGGTTTTTAATTACATCTAATCACACTTGGTTTTGGCCAACCCATATGTGGGCTTTGCTGAGAGAGGTTGTCCACATTCACCCAAGCATACCGACCTTAGCCTTCGGTAAGAGTTCACATTTGGACAGGGAGGTCAGGGACCCATCAGATTAATGAGACCACCTTGACGATGGTTGATGGGCTCACACTATTTGTCCAAATTCTGTGCAAAGCATCTCTCAAATATTTTTCCTAATGTTCAAAAGCCATTTTGCTATTCATATTTCATGTATTTCATATTAGACATGCTTTGGCACGATAGAGTGCAACCTTTTTTTGTATACTTTCACACTTGAGTCGGTACGTGGCCATCGCTAAGCGTCGGCGCGACGTATGTTGTGAAAATTCGGGCAGCGGATGCAGTTTTTCAACGCATCCGCTGCCCATTCTAAGTGCCGGGGAGGAGGGGGCGGAGTTCCGGCTGCGCTTGCGCGGTAAGAAATGGCGGACCCGACATACGAAAAAACGTTCCCTTGAACATTTTTTCGTGACGACAGTGTGCCAAAACACGACGCATCCAGTGCACGACGGACGCGACATATGGCCATACGTCGCGATCCGTCGACAATACAAGTCTATGGGAAAAAAACGCATCCTGCGGGCACATTTGCAGGATGCGTTTTACTCTGTCACCTCATTGGGGGACACAGGACCATGGGTGTTATGCTGCTGTCCACTAGGAGGCGACACTATGCATAATCTAAAAAAGATTAACCGTGGCTCCTCCTCTGCAGTATACACCCCTGGACGGCGTCAGCCTTCTCCAGTCTTTGCTTAGTGTCGCATAGGAGGCACACCTAAGATTTTTTACTCCGTTTTTTTTTCCGACGGATTACAGATGAAGAAAAGTGGGTCTCCTGTGAGACTCCCGGCATGGCTCCTTCCTCGGCCCCCTATTACGGGGCTCCCGGTTGAAGTCGAGATGGCTATTCCCTATGTCGCTCCTTCCCCAGTCCCTCGGGTGCTGGTTCAAAGTCGAGAACCCCCCTCCTTCCCCAATTCCTTTTGGTTTCAGGGTTGAGGTCAAGGCGAGGATAAAGCCCCCTGAAGGTGACAACAGCACCCTCCCTAATCCCCCTCTGGGGGCATTAGGTTGAGACGCCTCAGGTAGGGCCTGTACAGGCAGCACTCTGCAGCTCCCAGCAATGGGCCAGCACACTGCGCCTGCATCCAGGGACCCCAGCCCAGCTGCGGGCTCCTGTCGGGGTCGGGGGGAGTGCAGGCAGGCATGGCACAATAGAGAGACAGGGCTCCCTGCGCCTTTTTCCTCTCTCTCCGGCCCCTTCTCTCCCTGTCTCTTCTCCTCGGCTGCCATTTCTACTGCAGCGAGGATTAACCCTGCATCTCCCAGTCAGCAGGACCAGGCCAGCCAGTCTCCGGGGGCACAGGACTGTTGTTCTTCGGCGCTGGAACTAGGAGCAAACTGGTGGACGCAAGCGGACCCACAGGTCACGTTCATCTGCATCATCCCATAGCCCATGGTCATCCCCTTCTAGGGAGAGACACCGTAGATCTAGGTCATCTAGACCGTCCCCTTCCAGGGACAGACAATGCAGATCTCCGCAATCCCCGACCAGAGAAGGCCTCCGCCCCAGCTCACCCAGCAGGGGACGCCTCAGTGATACACTGGATTCGGAAGACATCTGTGACTCCGACTCAGACAAGGAAACGGAGAGATCCCTGATCCCAATCCCTCCTAGCAATACAGTGCTAGTTGAGGACTTAATCTCTTCCATCCATCGAGTGCTGGACATTTCTGATCCGCCACCAGAGGCCCCAGAACACAAGATTTCCTTTGAAGGACCTCTGAAGCCGCCTAAGGTTTTCTTTAACCACCCAGAGTTTAAGGCAATCCTTAAAAAGCAGCTTTCACAGCCTGGGAAAAAATTTGCTAATCGCAAATATCTGGAGGCTAGGTACCCCTTCCCACAGAAGGATACTCAAGGAATGGACAGACCCACCCGAAGTGGACCCCCCAGTCTCTAGACTAGCAGCACAGACCATCCTTTCACTGCCAGATAGCTCAACCCTCAGGGATGCAGCAGACCGGCAGGTAGAACGCATGGCTCGTTCAATTTTCGAGGCTGCAGGGGCATCCCTGGCTCCTGCGTTCGCTTCAGTTTGGGCTGCCAAGGCCATTCTGGCCTGGGCCAAAAATTTACAAGCTGGCCTCCAAGCTTCCGCTCCTGAGCTGTCGGACCAAGCGGTTCAAATAGCAATCGTAGCAGATTACATGCTTCATGCAGCTCTAGATTCAGCAAGGGGTGTAGTGGGGATAGCATCAAACGCCATCACAATTCGGCGTATCCTCTGGGAATGGAAAGCAGACGCAGCCTCAAAGAAGTCCCTCACACACCTCCCCTACCTCAGTGGGCGACTTTCTGGTGAACAGTTGGACACAATGATATCCAACGCCACCGGGAGTAAGAGTACCTCTCTTCCCCAACTGAAACCTAAACGCAATTACAAGAAGCGTAACCAAACTCGATTCCGATCCTTTCGGAATTCTTCGGGCTGGTCCGTCTCACGTCCAGCACAAAATCGTAACCGTTCCCCACGGAGGGACAACTCACGGTCGACGCACAGGTCGGACAAGACCTGGCAGTCAAAAGCAGCTCAGTCTAAGCCCAGAGGAGGAAAATCTCAGACTTTCTCCTCATCATGACTCACGGAATCCGGAAGACACCACACCCGTAGGCGGCCGACTTTTGCTCTTTCATCAAGTCTGGCTGCCTATTACAGAAGACAGGTGGGTCAGGGAACTAGTGTCTTCCAGATAGAAGATAGAGTTCACCTCCAACCCACCGGAACGATTCTTCCTTTCTGTCCCCCCAAAACCACCGGCCAAGGTTCGTGCCTTCCGACAAGTGGTCTCCTCGCTTCTTCAAGCAGGAGTCATAGTACCGGTCCCCACGGCCGAGTGCTTCCGAGGGTTCTACTCCAATCTATTCGTAGTCCACAAGAAAGGAGGCAGTGTGCGGCCCATATTGGACCTAAAACAACTCAACAAATATGTACGGGTCCGTCACTTCCGCATGGAGTCTCTTCGGTGTTGTGAATTCTGTGGCAGAGCTCCCTCCTGTGGTCACGAGTGGTACTTCGGCTGATTCTCTTTGTGAGCTTCCGTTGGTGGAGGAAAGTGGTACTGCGGCTTCTGAGTTTCCTTCCTCAGGTGATGTGGTGAAGTCGTTAGGTGCTGCTCTATTTAACTCCACCTAGTGCTTTGATCCTGGCCTCCAGTCAATGTTCTAGTATTGGACCTGTTTCCTCCTGGATTGTTCCTGTGGCCTGCTGCTCTGCATAGCTAAGTTCCACTTTGCTATTTTGTTTGCTGTTTTTTTCTGTCCAGCTTGTATATTTGTTTTTTCCTGCTTGCTGGAAGCTCTGGGACGCAGAGGGTGTACCTCCGTGCCGTTAGTTCGGTACAGAGGGTCTTTTTGCCCCCTCTGCGTGGTTTTTGTAGGGTTTTGTGTTGACCGCAAAGTTACCTTTCCTATCCTCGCTCTGTTTAGAAAGTCGGGCCTCAGTTTGCTAAATCTATTTCATCTCTACGTTTGTCTTTTCATCTTTACTCACAGTCATTATATGTGGGAGCTGCCTTTTCCTTTGGGGTATTTCTCTGAGGCAAGGTAGGCTATTTTTCTATCTTCAGGCTAGCTAGTTTCTCAGGCCGTGCCGAGTTGCATAGGGAGCGTTAGGCGCAATCCACGGCTGCCTTTAGTGTGGTTGGAGAGGATTAGGGATTGCGGTCAACAGAGTTCCCACGTCTCAGAGCTCGTTCTTGTTTTTTGGGTTATTGCCAGGTCACTGTATGTGCGCTGACCTCTAGGTTCATTGTTCGGGGTTGGCTGGTCATCCTGGAATCTTTGATACCAGAGAGTTAGTGGCTAGATCCTTTTGGTGGCCATCTCTGTCGCTGGATGTGCGTACTTTTGTGCAGTCCTGTGGGATTTGTGCTCGGGCTAAGCCCTGCTGTTCTCGTGCCAGTGGGTTGCTTTTGCCCTTGCCAGTCCCGAAGAGGCCTTGGACACATATTTCTATGGATTTTATTTCAGATCTTCCCGTCTCTCAAAAGATGTCAGTCATTTGGGTGGTCTGTGATCGCTTCTCTAAGATGGTCCATTTGGTACCCTTGTCTAAATTGCCTTCATCCTCTGATTTGGTTCCATTGTTTTTCCAGCATGTGTTCGTTTACATGGCATTCCAGAGAATATCGTTTCTGCCAGAGGTTCCCAGTTTGTTTCGAGGTTTTGGCGAGCCTTTTGTGGTAGGATGGGCATTGACTTGTCTTTTTCCTCGGCTTTCCATCCTCAGACTAATGGCCAGACCGAACGAACCAATCAGACCTTGGAAACATATTTGAGATGCTTTGTTTCTGCTGATCAGGATGACTGGGTGTCCTTTTTGCCTTTGGCTGAGTTCGCCCTTAATAATCGGGCCAGCTCGGCTACCTTGGTTTCACCGTTTTTCTGCAACTCTGGGTTCCATCCTCGTTTCTCTTCAGGGCAGGTTGAGTCTTTGGACTGTCCTGGTGTGGATACTGTGGTGGACAGGTTGCAGCAGATTTGGACTCATGTGGTGGACAATTTGACCTTGTCCCAGGAGAAGGCTCAGCGTTTCGCTAATCGCAGACGCTGTGTGGGTCCCCGACTTCAGGTTGGGGACTTGGTTTGGTTATCTTCTCGTCATATTCCTATGAAGGTTTCCTCTCCTAAGTTTAAACCTCGTTTTATTGGTCCGTATAGGATTTCTGAGGTTCTTAATCCTGTGTCTTTTCGTTTGACCCTTCCAGATTCTTTTTCCATACATAACGTATTCCATAGGTCATTGTTGCGGAGATACGTGGCCCCTATGGTTCCATCTGTTGATCCTCCTGCCCCGGTTTTGGTGGAGGGGGAGTTGGAGTATATTGTGGAGAAGATTTTGGATTCTCGTGTTTCAAGGCGGAAACTCCAGTATCTGGTTAAGTGGAAGGGTTATGCTCAGGAGGATAATTCCTGGGTCTTTGCCTCTGATGTCCATGCTCCCGATCTTGTTCTTTCCTTTCATATGGCTCATCCTGGTCGTCCTGGGAGCTCTGGTGAGGGTTCGGTGACCCCTCCTCAAGGGGGGGTACTGTTGTGAATTCTGTGGCAGAGCTCCCTCCTGTGGTCACGAGTGGTACTTCGGCTGATTCTCTTTGTGAGCTTCCGTTGGTGGAGGAAAGTGGTACTGCGGCTTCTGAGTTTCCTTCCTCAGGTGATGTGGTGAAGTCGTTAGGTGCTGCTCTATTTAACTCCACCTAGTGCTTTGATCCTGGCCTCCAGTCAATGTTCTAGTATTGGACCTGTTTCCTCCTGGATCGTTCCTGTGGCCTGCTGCTCTGCATAGCTAAGTTCCACTTTGCTATTTTGTTTGCTGTTTTTTTCTGTCCAGCTTGTATATTTGTTTTCTCCTGCTTGCTGGAAGCTCTGGGACGCAGAGGGTGTACCTCCGTGCCGTTAGTTCGGTACGGAGGGTCTTTTTGCCCCCTTTGCGTGGTTTTTGTAGGGTTTTGTGTTGACCGCAAAGTTATCTTTCCTATCCTCGCTCTGTTTAGAATGTCGGGCCTCACTTTGCTAAATCTATTTTATCTCTACGTTTGTCTTTTCATCTTTACTCACAGTCATTATATGTGGGGGCTGCCTTTTCCTTTGGGGTATTTCTCTGAGGCAAGGTAGGCTATTTTTCTATCTTCAGGCTAGCTAGTTTCTCAGGCCGTGCCAAGTTGCATAGGGAGCGTTAGGCGCAATCCACGGCTGCCTTTAGTGTGGTTGGAGAGGATTAGGGATTGCGGTCAACAGAGTTCCCACGTCTCAGAGCTCGTTCTTGTTTTTGGGTTATTGCCAGGTCACTGTATGTGCGCTGACCTCTATGTCCATTGTGGTACTGAATGACCTTTCATAACATTGCGTCCATGGAGAATATCTCGCCTCCATAGACATACAAGACGCATACCTGCATATACCGATTGCACCTGCCCATCAGAAGTTTCTCAGGTTCGCAATCGACCAGGACCACTACCAGTTCGTGGCTCTCCCGTTCGGACTCGCCACGGCTCCCAGAGTGTTTACCAAAGTCATGGCAGCCACCATGGACGTCCTGCACTCCAGAGGCATAGTAGTCGTTCCATTCTTGGACGATCTACTCATCAAGGCTCCCACCTTCAAGGACTGCGAGCTCTGCGTCTCAATTACAATCGACACTCTGAGTCACATGGGCTGGTTAGTCAACTTACAAAAGTCATCACCAACCCCGAGTCAGTCTCTGACCTTCCTGGGAATGCTATTCAACACCTCCAGGGGTCTAGTGCTTCTTCCCAAGGAAAAGGCACTGCTCTTTGCCTAGGAGTTCGCACCCTCCTCCGCAAACCCCCTCGATCTCCAGTTTGCCATGAGAGTCCTCGGCAGGATGGGAGCAGCAATAGAAGCCGTCCCATTTGCCCAGTTTCGCCTCAGGCCTCTCCAACTTGCCATTCTCAAGTTCTGGGACAAAAACCCTTTCTCTCTCGACAGGGAGTTCCGGCTAACATCGTCAACCAAGAAGTCCCTGCACTGGTGGCTCAAGCCAACCTCGCTAGCAAAGGGGAAATCCTTTCTCACAGGTCAATGGAAGGTTCTGACCACTGATGCGAGCCTGACAGGGGGCTTTTTCAAAGGCGCATTGCTACCAAGCCGCAATTAAGGACTTTTCTTCAGGGGGTTTCCCGATTGGTTCCCCCCTACAGACGACCACTAGAAACGTGGGACCTCAACCTGGTTCTGACAGCATTGCAGGAACCACCCTTCGAACCCCTTAAGGAGGTCCCGCTCCGCCTTCTATCCCAGAAGGTGGTTTTCCTGGTGGCAATCACCTCGCTACGCAGGGTGTCTGAACTGACAGCACTCTCCTGCAGATGGCCCTTCCTGGTTTTTCACCAGGACAAGGTAGTTCTCCGTACGGTCCCATCCTTCCTTCCGAAGGTTGTGTCCCACTTCCACCTCAATGAGGAAATTTCACTGCCATCCCTTTGTCCGGTCCCGGTTCATAGAGTGGAGAAGGCTCTGCATACGCTTGACCTTGTCAGGGCATTGCGTATATATGTGTCTAGGACTGCGTCCTTCCGGAGGTCTGACTCTCTTTTCCTTCTTCCGGAAGGTAGCCGCAAGGGTCTGCCCGCTTCCAAAGCTACCCTTGCCAGGTGGATCAAATCCACCATACAAGACACCTACCGCATTAAGAATTCTCCTCTTCCAGCCGGTATTACGGCACACTCTACACGGGTGGTAGGGGCCTCCTGGGCCATTCGGCACCATGCTTCGGCACAACAAGTGTGTAAGGCGGC
The DNA here is from genome assembly GCF_032444005.1 of Ranitomeya imitator. Taxonomy (NCBI): domain Eukaryota; kingdom Metazoa; phylum Chordata; class Amphibia; order Anura; family Dendrobatidae; genus Ranitomeya; species Ranitomeya imitator. The sequence goes on along the minus strand of NC_091282.1, from coordinate 347,992,988 downwards.
CACTTGGACTAGCCTACACACGTTTACTAAACACTACAGTGTTCATACCCAGTCCTCAGCGGACGCGAGCCTGGGTAGATGTGTTCTGCAGGCGGCGGTGCCCCAAGTGTAGCGACCTGTCTGCACAATATTCGTCCATTGCTTCCCACCCAGGGACTGCTTTGGGACGTCCCATGGTCCTGTGTCCCCCAATGAGGCAACAGAGTAAAGGAGATTTTTGTGTACTCACCGTAAAATCTCTTTCTCTTAGCCTCTAATTGGGGGACACAGCTCCCACCCTGTTGCCCTTCCAGGCCGTTGTTACTGTCGAGTTCTCATATTGTTTGCTTGAGCTCGCACATAGTTGCCTTCTTATAGGCATGGTTATGTTATTCATGTCACGTTCCTCCTACTGCTTATGCACAAAACTGGAGAAGGCTGACGCCGTTCAGGGGTGTATACTGCAGAGGAGGAGCCACGGTTAATCTTTTTCAGATTATGCATAGTGTCGCCTCCTAGTGGACAGCAGCATAACACCCATGGTCCTGTGTCCCCCAATTAGAGGCTAAGAGAAAGAGATTTTATGGTGAGTACACAAAAATCTCCTTATTTCCCAAAACGACGCATTGCGACGGACAGCAAACGACGCAAGTGTGAAAGTAGCCTAAGGCCTCTTTCACACTTCCGTCTTTCAGTTTCCATCACAATCCGTCGATTTTTGAGAATGCAGGATCCTGCAAAAAAATTTGCAGGATCCTGCATTTTCTTATAGACTTGTATTAGCGACGGATTGTGACAGATGGCCATCCATTTCATCCATCTTTCACTGAATCCTGCATAAAAAAACTGTCCGTCAGGCAGAGAAAATGTTCAGAGGAACGTTTTTTCTGCACGTCGGGAAATCGGTTAGCGACGCATCCTGCGCTGCCCGTCACTGGCTACAGCAGTAGCCTATGGGCGCAGGATGCGTCGCTGCCTGTGAAAAAGCAGGAATCCAGCGACGGGTCCCGCTTTTTCAAAGAGAGCATGCGTGGAAGAATTTCCCATCAGGGAAATTCTCTCTCGCTCGCTCTCTTTCTCTTTTTACTATTGATGCTGCCTATGTAGCATCAATAGTAACAAGATAGAATGCTAAAAATAAAAAAATAAAAAATCGCAATATTCTCACCTACCGGCGTTCCCGCGCAGCGTTACCGATGTTCCCGGCAGCTAGCGTTACTTCCTTGTAGTACATTGCGAAATCTTGCGAGAAGTTGCGATCTCGTGAGATTTTGCAATGTATTACTAGGAACGCTAGCTGCCGGGACCATCGGTGCATGGGGATGCCGGTAGGTGAGAATACTGCAATTTTTTTAATTTTTTTTTTAACCTGGTTTGTGTTGTGTATGCGTTTTCGCAGCGGAAAACCGCTGCAAAGACGCATACACGATAGATGCACATAGGCTCGACAGGTCCGTCAAAGACGGGCCCAGTGCACATGTTTTCCACAATCTGCACAGGATCTGTCATTTCAACGTCTTGACGGATCCTGTGCAGATTTGGAAGACGGAAGTGTGAAAGAAGCCTAAAGGTACCGTCACACTCAGCAACTTTCCAACGATCACGACCAGCGATACGACCTGGCTGTGATCGTTGGAAAGTCCTTGTGTGGTCGCTGGAGAGCTGTCACCCAGACAGCTCTCCAGCGACCAACGATGCCGAAGTCCCCGGGTATCCAGGGTAAACATCGGGTCAGTCGAGGGGTTCAAGAGAGGCCTGGATGTCTTCCTGGAGCAGAACAATATTGTATCATACAATTAGGTTCTGTAGAAGGACGTAGATCTGGGGATTTATTATGATGGAATATAGGCTGAACTGGATGGACAAATGTCTTTTTTCGGCCTTACTAACTATGTTACTATGTTACTATGTTACTAAGCGCAGGGCCGCGCTTAGTAACCCGATGTTTACCCTGGTTACCATTGTAAATGTAAAAAAAAAAAAAAACACTACATACTTACATTCCGGTGCCTGTCACGTCCCTCGCCGTCAGCTTCCCGCACTGACTGTGAGCGCCGGCCGTAAAGCGCAGCACAGCGGTGATGTCACCGCTGTGCTTTACGGCCGGCATTCACAGTCAGAGCGGGAAGCAGATGGCGAGGGACGTGACAGGCACCGGAATGTTTGTATGTAGTGTGTTTTTTTTTACATTTACAATGGTAGCCAGGGTAAATATTGGGTTACTAAGCGCGGCCCTGCGCTTAGTAACCAGATGTTTACCCTGGTTACAGGTGAACACTTCGCTGGATTGGCGTCACACACATCCAGCGATGTCAGCGGGTGATCCAGCGACGAAATAAAGTTCTGGCCTTCTAGCTCCGACCAGCGATGTCACAGCAGGATCCTGATCGCTGCTGCGTGTCAAACACAATGAGATCGCTATCCAGGACGCTGCAACGTCACGGATCGCTATCGTTATCGTTCTAAAGTTGCTCAGTATGAAGGTACCTTAAGTGTGTTTATCTCTGAAACAACAACAAGGAGACAAACAAACATGGAAGTGATTGTACAGCCACTGCCTAAAGGTACCATCACACATAACGATATTGTTAACGATCTCGTTGCTTTTTGTGACGTAGCAACGATATTGTTAACTAAATCGTTATGTGTGACAGCGACCAACGATCAGGCCCCTGCTGGGAGATCGTTGGTCGCTGGGGAAAGTCCAGCACTTTATTTTGTCACTGGATCTCCCGCTGACATCGCTGAATCGGCGTGTGTAACGCCGATTCAGCGATGTCGTCACTGGTAACCAGGGTAAACATCGGGTTACTAAGCGCAGGGCCGCGCTTAGTAACCCGATGTTTACCCTGGTTACCGTTGTAAATGTAAAAAAACAAACACTACATACTTACATTCCCGGTGTCTGGTCATGTCCCTCGCCTTCAGCTTCCCGCACTGACTGGTGAGCGCCGGCCAGCCGTAAAGCAGAGCACAGCGGTGACGTCACCGCTGTACTTTACGGCCAGCGCTCAGTCAGTGCTGGAAGCTGAAGGCGAGGGACATGACCAGACACCGGAATGTAAGTATGTAGTGTTTGTTTTTTTACATTTACAACGGTAACCAGGGTAAACATCGGGTTACTAAGCGCGGCCCTGCGCTTAGTAACCTGATGTTTACCCTGGTTACCGGCATCGTTGGTCACTGGAGAGCTGTCTGTGTGACAGCGACCAAACAGCGGTGTTGCAGCGATCGACATCGTTGTCTGTATCGCTGCAGCGTCGCTTAGTGTGACGGTACCTTTATACTTGCTGCCCACTGTTAGGGGAGCATGTATCAGCTGCCAGGTTGTCTTTAATAAAAAAACCCTAAACATAGTTATTCCATCAATTGAAAAAAGACTTGTGTCCATCAAGTTCAACATTTCTTCACGAATTGTACATTGTTTGTCACTGAATTATCTATATCCCATAAAACTGATCCTTTAGCTCAATGGCCAAACACTTCCATTTTAATTCCTCTCCTTGTGTTTATCAGTGCCATGAAATTGGTTTGGTTGATAAAGGAAGTTGTAACTGATGGACAATCCACCTGCTCTGCTGGCATGCCAAGAGATATCTCCTGGACTAACTGATAGATTTGGCAAGTGTGGCTTCCTTACAGTATATATGATACACACAAAAAGCCATCATATGTATTCTTTTGAATGAGAATCACTACAGAAAAAAATCTAGATACTCTGGATCAGATTACAAATCACATCACGCTGTGAAAAAGAGACGTTGCTTGCGAAATAGTAGAAGCTGCATTTCAGTGGAATTTCTCCGTAAAATTTTTGTGTATGGTGTTAAAACCATGGTGAGCAAAATAGTGGATCCTTTTTTCTCTTACTAAACCATTAAGTTGAAAAGGTGACTGTATGCAGATGACTAACATGTACTTTCCAAAGTACAATTGCAGTTAAAGGGAAATTGGCAGCCATTTCATGCTGCCTGAAAGCGCAGGGAGCATGGACTCTACACAAGGTCACCCATTACAAAAGATAAGGTTTTAGTCTGAAATACTGCACAGAGAGACCCTATGTTGAGAAGGAGCCAGGGAAAAGTGTTGACTGAGCGGCTTACTGTCTGTTCTGATCACCTAGGTTGGATTGATTGATGCTCTCCAGTAAAAATATATATATATATATTTGCACATTGGGAAAATAAATGTCAGTCAAACTGTGGGAGGTGCCCGGCAGACTCCTATTTTTGTGCCTAGCTTGTTTGTAAGCTAGGTTTTCTCTGAAGCACTGTATCCATTTACAGTAAAAGGTAGCGTCTTGGATATATAAATGTTGCGGATTACTGCAACATTTTTTCAAACTGAGTGTTTTTGGTTTTACTATTCTCTTTTGTGTCTTCAGGTTTCTTGGTGGTGTGTGAACATGATCATACAGACTTGTTCACTGTGCAAGTAGCCCATGTGTTCTTGTTTCCATAATTGTTCTCTTGTGTCTACAAGACTGGGGAGCTCCACCACTCCTCTTGGGCTATCTGCACAAAAGCTGTTCTACCCTGTATGCACACATGGATTTTTCCTCTCTGAACCCTGTTCACACAGGTTATATACAGATGATCAGGTTTTTAAATACATCAGATAGGGATTGCATACATTAGTTAGGACTGCTCTGATAAGGGTATACCGTGAAGATTGGTAGAGCAGCTTAGTATACATTTTTTGCAAAAAACGTATCAACCAAATACCCTGTTTTTTACATCTTTTACTAGCACTTGCGGATTACTGCAACATTTTTTCAAACTGAGTGTTTTTGGTTTTACTATTCTCTTTTGTGTCTTCAGGTTTCTTGGTGGTGTGTGAACATGATCATACAGACTTGTTCACTGTGCAAGTAGCCCATGTGTTCCTGTTTCCATAATTGTTCTCTTGTGTCTACAAGACTGGGGAGCTCCACCACTCCTCTTGGGCTATCTGCACAAAAGCTGTTCTACCCTGTATGCACACATGGATTTTTCCTCTCTGAACCCTGTTCACACAGGTTATATACACATGGTCAGGTTTTTAAATACATCAGATAGGGATTGCATACATTAGTTAGGACTGCTCTGATAAGGGTATACCGTGAAGATTGGTAGAGCAGCTTAGTATACATTTTTTGCAAAAAACGTATCAACCAAATACCCTGTTTTTTACATCTTTTACTAGCACTTGCGGATTACTGCAACATTTTTTCAAACTGAGTGTTTTTGGTTTTACTATTCTCTTTTGTGTCTTCAGGTTTCTTGGTGGTGTGTGAACATGATCATACAGACTTGTTCACTGTGCAAGTAGCCCATGTGTTCCTGTTTCCATAATTGTTCTCTTGTGTCTACAAGACTGGGGAGCTCCACCACTCCTCTTGGGCTATCTGCACAAAAGCTGTTCTACCCTGTATGCACACATGGATTTTTCCTCTCTGAACCCTGTTCACACAGGTTATATACAGATGATCAGGTTTTTAAATACATCAGATAGGGATTGCATACATTAGTTAGGACTGCTCTGATAAGGGTATACCGTGAAGATTGGTAGAGCAGCTTAGTATACATTTTTTGCAAAAAACGTATCAACCAAATACCCTGTTTTTTACATCTTTTACTAGCACTTGCGGATTACTGCAACATTTTTTCAAACTGAGTGTTTTTGGTTTTACTATTCTCTTTTGTGTCTTCAGGTTTCTTGGTGGTGTGTGAACATGATCATACAGACTTGTTCACTGTGCAAGTAGCCCATGTGTTCCTGTTTCCATAATTGTTCTCTTGTGTCTACAAGACTGGGGAGCTCCACCACTCCTCTTGGGCTATCTGCACAAAAGCTGTTCTACCCTGTATGCACACATGGATTTGTCCTCTCTGAACCCTGTTCACACAGGTTATATACAGATGATCAGGTTTTTAAATACATCAGATAGGGATTGCATACATTAGTTAGGACTGCTCTGATAAGGGTATACCGTGAAGATTGGTAGAGCAGCTTAGTATACATTTTTTGCAAAAAACGTATCAACCAAATACCCTGTTTTTTACATCTTTTACTAGCACTTGCGGATTACTGCAACATTTTTTCAAACTGAGTGTTTTTGGTTTTACTATTCTCTTTTGTGTCTTCAGGTTTCTTGGTGGTGTGTGAACATGATCATACAGACTTGTTCACTGTGCAAGTAGCCCATGTGTTCCTGTTTCCATATTTGATAAAAAGGTATATTTTATTGAAAAGCAATTACTGACACAAACACTTACAGTTGTGGCCAAAAGTATTGACACCCCTGCAATTCTCATTTTCTTCCTGAAAATGATTGCAAACACAAATTCTTTGTTATTATTATCTTCATCTAATTTGTCTTAAATGAAAAAACACAAAAAGAATTGTCCTAAAGCCAAATTAAATATAATTCCACACCAAACATAAAAAAGGGGGTGGACAAAAGTATTGGCACTGTTCCAAAAATCATGTGATGCTTCTCTAATTTGTGTAATTAACAGCACCTGTAACTTACCTGTGGCATCTAACAGGTGTTGGCAATAACTAAATCACACTTGCAGCCAGTTGACATGGATTAAAGTTGACTCAACCTCTGTCCTGTGTCCTTGTGTGTACCACATTGAGCATGGAGAAAAGAAAGAAGACCAAAGAACTGTCTGAGGACTTGAGAAACCAAATTGTGAGGAAGCATGAGCAATCTCAAGGCTACAAGTCCATCTCCAAAGACCTGAATGTTCCTGTGTCTACCGTGCGCAGTGTCATCAAGAATTTTAAAGCCCATGGCACTTTGGCTAACCTCCCTAGATGTGGACGGAAAAGAAAAATTGACAAGAGATTTCAATGCAAGATTGTGCGGATGTTGGATAAAGAACCTCGACTAACATCCAAACAAGTTCAAGCTGCCCTGTAGTCCGAGGGTACAACAGTGTCAACCCGTACTATCCGTCGGCATCTGAATGAAAAAAAACTGTATGGTAGGAGACCCAGGAAGACCCCACTTCTTACCCCGAGACATAAAAAAGCCAGGCTGGAGTTTGCCAAAATTTACCTGAAAAGCCTAAAAAGTTTTGGAAGAATGTTCTCTGGTCAGATGAGACAAAAGAATGCAAAGAGGCATTCAAAGAAAAGAACACGGTCCCTACAGTCAACCATGGCAGAGGTTCCCTAATGTTTTGGTGTTGCTTTGCTGCCTCTGGCACTGGATTGCTTGACCGTGTGCATGGCATTATGAAGTCTGAAGACTACCAACAAATTTTGCAGCATAATGTAGGGCCCAGTGTGAGAAAGCTGGGTCTCCCTCAGAGGTCATGGGTCTTCCAGCATGACAATGACCCAAAACACACTTCAAAAAGCACTAGAAAATGGTTTGAGAGAAAGCACTGGAGGCTTCTAAGGTGGCCAGCAATGAGTCCAGACCTGAATCCCATAGAACACCTGTGGAGAGATCTAAAAATGGCAGTTTGGAGAAGGCACCCCTCAAATATCAGGGACCTGGAGCAGTTTGCCAAAGAAGAATGGTCTAAAATTCCAGCAGAGCATTGTAAGAAACTCATTGATGGTTACTGGAAGCGGTTGGTCGCAGTTATTTTGGTTAAAGGTGGTGCAACCAAGTATTAGGCTGAGGGTGCCAATACTTTTGTCTGGCCCATTTTTGGAGTTTTGTGTGAAATGATCAATGTTTTGCTTTTTGCTTCATTCTCTTTTGTGTTTTTTCATTTAAGACAAATTAAATGAAGATAATAATAACAAAGAATTTGTGTTTGCAATCATTTTCAGGAAGAAACTGAGTATTATCTGACAGAATTGCAGGGGTGTCAATACTTTTGGCCACAACTGTAAATACTGGGCAAAAAAGAGATAAAGGTAAATCGGTGACAAATAATCCAGAGATGATGGAGCCCGCGGCATTGCATGTATAATAATAACCAAAGGGTAATATATGAAGATAAACAGTGATGGTAAGTATGAAAGGTAATCATCCTTTTCTCACCCAGGAGCTTGTCAGATTCTAGTGTGCTGGTGAGCATGGATATGGAACTATATTACATTCTGCCACAGTGCATGGACTGCTGGAGATCCATTTCAATGTGAACACACACTATGTAGTTCAGACCTACCACGTGTGCATTTTATACTTTTGGCTAATAGATCATTTTATTTGATTTGCTTCAGGATAGTTACCTTTTATACTTACCATCACTATTTATCTTTATATATTACCCTTTGGTTATTATTATACATGCAGTACTCCTGGCCCCATCATCTCTGGATTATTTGTCACTGATTTACCTTTATCTCTTTTTTGCCCAGTATTTACGCATTTGTCTGCAATTGGTTTTTCAATAAAATATATTTTTAATAAAGGATTGTGCACAGTAAACTACAGACATGAGATGAAATTCACCTTGTGGTTGTTTAATCTTTATTTTCAGTTTTAAGTTAATGAGATTCTTGTGCTCCAGGGCCTGCGAGTTTCGGGGGGAGGGGGGCTTCATGTGCTGCTCTGCTTAGGTATTCATCAGTATGACTTCTGGCAGGTCACTGAGGGACCCTAATTTACATAAAGAATATTGCAAAAATGGTGCCATCTTAGTGGAGACAATTTTTTCTTCTCTTTCAGGATGACGCCACCTGCACAGTAGCAGCTATCGGATCACTCATAGCTGCTACTGCGCAGACAGGGCCAGCGCCATTTTCAAACTGATTTTTTTTTTTAAAGAATTTATGGATATCATGAATAACAGGATTACATACACATTATATATACCATCATGGTGCAGTGCAGGTGCCACCGCCAATACCTGCAGAAGGTAATTTTTTTTTCAAGATATATATATATATAATATTCATTATGTAAAATAGGGATTATGTAACTGAGGGATCATTGACTTGTCGGAAGCCATACAAAGGCATACATAATCAAAGTACCACTTGGAGAGCCCCCCACAGGCCGCCCCAGAGCACGAGAATCTCATGAACTAAAAACTGAAAATAAATATTAAACAACCACAAGACAACAACCACAAGATGGATTTCATCAACCCAGGTATCATTGTAATCAGTGTAACGGCGATGACCTGACCGTGTCTGTAGGTTACTGTGCACGATCCCATTGACAGGTTCCCATTAAGTTGCATAGACTCAGGTTCCTCCTTGTTTATATACCATCAACGGATTGTGTTTTTTGGGATCTCCTCTTTATTGCCCGTGTGGTGGCATTATCACCTGTGCAATGCTAAAGGAATCCTGAAAACGTGATCTGTTGCAGGGCCTTGAGAATTTGAGTTGAGGAACACTGCTGTGTGTGGGGTTCGAGCAGCATAAAATGTCTGGCCGGTTCCCTTTTAACCCCTTAACGACCACCGATACGCCTTTTAATGGCGGTAGTTAAGGGTACTTAAACCACAGCACCGTTAATTATCGGCACTATGGAAAAAGTGTATAGCGCCCCCCAGAGTTGGATTTTCTACTGGGGTCTCGGCTGCCAGGGGTAGCCGAGACCCCAGAGAACATGATTCGGGTCAGTTTTTACCGACCCCCGGGTTGCGATCGCCGTTATTAACAGTATAACGGCATCCGCAAAAAAAAGGCGCGATTGCCATTTAATTTCTCTGTCCTCTGATGTGATCTCACATCAGAGGACAGAGAAATGGGGTCTCCGATCGCCCCAATACTTACCAGTGTCACCCGATGTCCCTGGATCCTCCTGCTTCCCTCCACGGCCGCTGGCGTCTTCTCCCGGTAATAAAATAGCGGGCGCATGCTTAATGCGCCCGCTGAGATCTGCCGGCCGGCACCCGGCAACAGTAGGAAGATTTTTCCTATTGGTTCATTTTGGTCACTGTGATAGATCCTAACACAGTGAGCAAAATAAAAAAAATAGTAAATAACACCCCCCCTTTATCACCCCCTTAATTAGGGAAAAATAATAAAATAAAGAAAATGTATTTATTTCCATTTTCCCATTAGGGTTGGAGTTGGGCTAAAGTTAGGGTTAGGGTTGGGGCTAAAATTAGGGTTAGAGTTGGGATTAGGGTTAGGATTAGGGTTGGGATTAGGGTTTGGGTTAGGGTTGGGATTAGGGTTAGGTTTGTGCTTAGGGTAGGGGTGTGTTTGGATTAGGGCTGGGATTAGGGTTAGGCGTGTGTTGGGGTTAGGGTTGTGATTAGGGTTATGGTTAGGGTTGGGATTAGGGTATAGAGGTGTGTTGGGGTTTCCACTGTTTAGGTACATCAGGGGGTCTCCAACGGTGACATGGCGCCACCATTGATTCCAGCCAATTTTGCGTTCAAAAAGTCAAATGGTGCTCCCTTCCTTCTGAGCTCTGCGCCCAAACAGTGGTTTACCGCCACATATGGGGCAGCAGTGTACTCAGGACAAATTGGACAACAACTTTTGGGGTCCAATTTCTCCTTTTACCCTTGGGAAAATAAATTGGGGGCTAAAAAATAATTTTTGTGGAAAAAAAAAGATTTTTTATTTTCACGGCTCTGCGTTATAAACTTCTATGAAGCACCTGGGCATTCAAAGTGCTCACCACACATCTAGATAAGCTCCTTGGGTGGTCTAGTTTCCAAAATGGGGTCACTTGTAGGGGGTTTTTACTGTTCAGGCACATCAAGGGCTCTGCAAATGCAACATGACGCCCACAGACCATTCCATCAAAGTCTGCATTCCAAAACATCACTACTTCCCTTCTGAGCCCCGACGTGTGCCCAAACAGTAGTTTTCTCCCACATATGGGGTATCGGCGTACTCAGGACAAATTGGACAACAACTTTTGGGGTCCAATTTCTCTTATTACCCTTGTGAAAGTAACAATTTGGGGTTGAAAGGATCATTTTTGTGGAAAAAAATATGATTTTTTATTTTCACGTCACTACTTTCCTTCCGATCCCCGATGTGTGCCCAAACAGTGGTTCCCCCCTCCCCACATATGGGGTATCGGCGTACTCAGGAAAAACTGGACAACAACTTTTTGGGTCCAATTTCTCCTGTTCCCCTTGTGAAAATAAAAAAATTGCTGGCTAAACATTTTTTTATTTTCACGGCTCTGCATTCTTCTGTGAAGCACTTGGGGGTTCAAAGTGCTCACCACACATCTAGATAATTTCCTTAAGGGGTTTAGTTTCCAATACGATGTCACTTGTGGGGGGTTTCCACTGTTTAGGCACGTCAGGGGGTCTCCAAAAGCGACATAGCGTCTGATCTCATTTCCAGCCAATTCTGCATTGAAAAAGTCCCTTCCGAGCTCTGCCGTGCGCCCAAACAGTGCTTTACCCTGACATATGGGATATAGGCGTACTCAGGACAAATTGCACAAGTTTGGGGGTCTAATTTCTCCTGTTACCCTTTTGAAAATAATAATTTGGGGGCAAAAACATCATTTATTCGGACTCCCATGACAGCACTACGAGAGAGGGGATCCGCCCTTCAGGAATAGGAAACCTACAGATACAAAAGGGCGGCACCTCTCCCCATGCATCAGTTGGTTTCCTGTTCCTGGAGGGACGGGATCGTACAGACCTCGTAATGAATCCCAGGCCGGCCGGCCGAATCTGGTAGCGGGGGGTCTCCTACCTCGGCCAGTGCGGAAGTCCCTGGAGACGCCACGGTGGTCCTGGCTGGACTGCACGTCAGTGGTGTATACAGCAGAGAGCAGAGTCCGGAGGATTCCTGATCTCCTTTAGCGCCAGCGCCGGTAAGTATAGCGCTCCTTTGGGTCCATGCGGCGGTACAGCGCGGTGGTGAGGTAGCGGTGTCAGGAGGGGAACGCTGTCCGGAGCGCTGCTGCATGTTTTTCGGCATCCTGCACCGCTCTCAGCGTTTGCTGGAGCGTTTCCGGGTGCGGTGACATCGAGGGGCGGAGTTAGCAGGCGCTTCCGGGTCGTTGGGGGACTGCGCATGCGCAGTCTATCCAAGATGGCAGCGCCCATCGTTCCTGAACGCCGGATTCCTCATAGACTACGCTGACCTCCCAGCTGCAGCCTCATCAAGCAGGGACCTATGAGAGTGGCGCCAGGCAGCCTGCTGACCGGATCTCAGGGGGATTTAAGCAGGTGTTGGATTTAGAGCCCTGCTTTTGGAGAGTGATGGTGAGCAGCAGCCTCAGCTGCTGGATGAAGTGCGACAGAGGCCCATGGAAAAGGAGCATGTCAGAAGTGACCAGTACAGCCGTAAAAGCTCATCCAAGCAGGGATCTAGAGCATCGACTGGCAAAGAACCCCCTCGTGTTCCGGTACCTTTTTTGGCCTACGCTGGTAAGTGATCTACGTGAATGTTCACTCAGTGATGCGGGCCCCTTATACTTTGTCATTCTAGGGGAAGAAAAGTACAAAGATGAAACATAAGGAGTGCGCCCTATGTGGAATCCCTTTACCAGAATCTTACCCTAAAAAATTATGCGCCCCCTGTATACAGCAGACGGTGAGGTCTACAGGAGTGGTAAGGGTTGAGTGACATCAGGTTAGATAGAAGATATCACCCTTATTGTCCTCCCCTAGGTAGCGGAAAAATCTGCATCTATGGCTAATCTAAAGGAGATGATCCGTATGGAAGTAAGGGAATCCCTGCGGTCGCTATCCTAGGCGGGAAGTTCAAAGCATAAAGCTACGGTGATCTCTGATTCTTCGGAGGAAGAAAAGGAGGAAGGTTCTTGTGGCTCGATTTCCTCTTCCTCGTCATCAGAAGAGGACTCTGGCCGATTTTGTCTACCTCTGGACCGGGTTGATAAATTATTTAAATCGGTCAGGGGTACGATGGGCTTAGAAGAGCCTAAAACGCAGCTTTCCCGTCAAGAGTTAATGTTCAGCGGCTTGGATCACAAGAAACGTAGATCCTTTCCAGTGAATGAAAAGATTCAAGACTTAATTCTCCGGGAGTGGAAAAAACCGGAGAAGGAAGGTTCATTGCCACCAGCTTTAAAGCGCAGGTATCCCTTTGAGGATGCGGCTGTGGATACCTGGGACAAGGCCCCTAAATTAGATGCTGCGGTGGCGAAAGCATCGAAAAAAGCCTCACTACCTTTTGAGGACATGGGGACCCTTAAAGATCCTCTTGATAGGAAGGCAGATACCTTCCTTAAAGGTACCTGGGAGATGGCAGCTGGATCTTTGAGACCGGCAGTGGCCGCGACATGTACAGCCAGATCCTTAATGGTCTGGCTGGAACAGTTGGAGTCCCAACTTAAAGAAGGTGCTTCCAGAAATTCAATCCTAAGTGCGCTCCCAGTAATTCAGGATGCTGCTGCCTTCCTGTCGGACGCTTCGGTGGATTCAGTCAAAATGGCGGCCAGAGCGGCAGGACTCTCCAACGCGGCTCGTAGAGCCTTATGGTTGAAGTGTTGGTCGGGTGACATTCAGTCAAGATCCAAGCTATGTGCTATTCCATGCAAAGGGGAATATCTCTTTGGACCAACCTTGGATGAGTTGCTCGAGAAGGCAGGGGATGACAAGAAAAAATTCCCTAATTTGTCATCGGCCTCTTACCAGCGTCCGTTCAACAGAAGGAGATTTGGTCGTGGAAGAAAACGCGCATCCTCGCCTTCTAGAGATAATTTTAGATGGGAGGATAGACGCAGGAGAGGTACGGGCTACATGTTTCGCCGTTCCTCAAAAGAACGTAAAAAACCAGACCAATGACTAGCAATCCCTGTGGGAGGGAGATTGGCAACCTTCTCTTCCGCATGGTCTGACATCACAAACAGTGACTGGGTCCGAGGCGTTATATCGGAGGGTCTGAGACTGGAATTTAATCACTGGCCTCAGGATAAATTTAAGCTAACCCCCTTACGTTCCTCCACCATTGAACAGACGGCTTTGGAGGCAGAGGTCATGAATTTATGCCTTAAAAAAGTGCTGATTGAGGTCCCAGAATCAGAAAGAGGAAGAGGATTCTACTCTCCTCTATTTCTGATTCAAAAACCAGACAAATCATTTAGGACTATCATTAATCTTAAATCCCTTAATGAGTACCTGGTTAATACTACCTTTAAAATGGAGTCAATCAGCTCAACAATAAAGATGTTATTCAAAAACTGCTTCATGGTAGTTGTGGATTTAAAGGATGCATACTATCATGTTCCTATCCATGAAAACTTCCAGAGGTTCCTAAGAGTAGCGGTGTCTATGGGAGGAATTGTTCGCCATTTTCAATTTAGAGCTCTTCCCTTCGGCCTTTCAGCAGCACCTAGGGTGTTTACTAAAGTAGTCGCTGAGGTCATGGCACACTTACGAGAATTCAATATCCTCATTATTCCTTATCTGGATGATTTCCTTATAGTTGGAAGCTCAGCAGACCATTGCCTTGCTCAAGTAAAGACAGCTACGACTAAACTAGAACATCTGGGCTGGATCATAAATTATGAAAAATCCCGATTACAGCACCTAAAAATCCAGAGATTCCTAGGGCTGTTATTAAATTCCGAGACCCAACAATGCTGTCTTCCACCTGATAAATTACTCCATATTCAACAGCAGGTGTTAAAAGCGATTAATAAACCATCCATGACCCTCAGACAGGCTATGTCACTATTAGGTTCCCTAACTTCGTGTATTCCTGCCGACCGTTGGGCCCAGTTCCATACCAGGCCTTTACAGTTTGAAGTACTGGATAGTGATAGAGCCTTACAGGGTTCCTTGCAGGGTCAAGTGACATTAAGTCCAGCGGTTCTTACATCTCTTAGATGGTGGCTAGAAGAAGACAAACTGTCAGCAGGAGTTCCCTGGGTGACACACGTGACTCGAGTAATAACAACAGACGCCAGCCCCACGGGGTGGGGGGCACACATGGGAGACATTGTAGTTCAGGGTCTATGGGACCCCCAAACATCAGCCTCTTCTAATCAGAGAGAGTTAATGGCGATTGAACTATCAGTTAAGAAACTCCTCGTATATCTACAGGGTCACCATGTCAAGATCCTCTCGGACAACCTAGTAGCAGTGGCCTACGTGAATCACCAGGGTGGAACACGTTCTGAATCTCTGATGGAAGTAGCGGACCGCCTGCTCCAGACAGCAGAGAACCATTTTCTATCTTTAACTGCACTACATATAAGAGGGAAATAAAACATAAGAGCAGACTTTCTAAGCCGCAACACCTTAAAACAATGGGAATGGTCTCTGAACAGAGGCATCTTCAACCAGATTGTCCGCTTGTGGGGTCATCCAGAGGTGGATTTATTTGCCACCAAGGACAACAGAAAAACAAAAAAATTCTGTTCCCTAAATCCCAGGGAGTATCCGCTGGCAGTGGATGCCTTCCTGATCAGATGGGATTTCCGATTGGCTTATGCGTTCCCCCCGCTGGGCCTATTGCCTCTGGTGGTCAGAAAGATAAGGGAGGATCAAGCGAGAATCATACTGATCGCTCCATTCTGGCCCAGAAGAGCTTGGTTTTCCTGGCTCAGGACCATGTCAGTGGAAGACCCCTGGGTACTTCCGTACATTCCGGATTTGCTTCGTCAAGGTCCGATCAGCCATCCACAAGTGAAGGGACTCCATTTGACGGCATGGTTTTTGAGAGGTCATTGTTAAAGAACAGAGGTTTTTCCCCAAATCTAATTGATACCCTTATGAAGAGTAGGAAACATATAACAACTAAGATCTACTCTAGAACTTGGAGAAACTTCCTGGCCTCTTCAAATTTTAATATTGAAGAAGGAATACCAATCAACCAGATTTTAGAATTCCTGCAGAAGGGGCTAGAGCTAAATCTATCTACAAGTACGCTAAAAGTACAAGTCTCAGCCCTAGGTGCCCTGTTTTCTTGTAACATTGCTAGTAACTATTGGGTATCGAGGTTTATCAAGGCATCTAGTAGAGCTAGACCTATACACAGGAATAGATCGGTGCCTTGGGATCTCAACCTAGTCCTTTCAGCTTTGACTAGGGAACCGTTTGAGCCCTTACATTCAGCCTCAGTTAAATTATTATCCCTCAAAACAGCATTTTTGGTGGCAATAACATCTGCTCGTAGGATAGGGGACATACAGGCTCTTTCTAGACTTTCCCCTTATACAGAGTTTCTACAGGACAGAGTAGTCCTCAGACCGGACCCGGCTTATTTACCAAAGGTAGCCTCAGATTTCCACAGATCTCAGGAGATAGTTTTACCGTCATTTCTCCCTAGGTTACTAAGTGCAGGGCCACGCTTAGTAACCCGATGTTTACCCTGGTTACCAGTGTAAATGTAAAAAAAAAAAAACACTACATACTTACATTCCAGTGTCTGTCGCGTCCCTCGGCGTTCTGCTTCCCTGCACTGTCAGCGCCGGCCGGCCGTAAAGCAGATTACAGCGGTGACGTCACCGCTCTGCTTTACGGCGGGCGCTCACAGTCAGTGCAGGGAAGCAGAACGCCGGGGGACGCGACAGACACCGGAATGTAAGTATGTAGTGTTTTTTTTTTACATTTACACTGGTAACCAGGGTAAACATCGGGTTACTAAGCGCGGCCCTGCGCTTAGTAACCCGATGTTTACCCTGGTTACCCGGGGACTTCGCATAGTTGGTCGCTGGAGAGCTGTCTGTGTGATAGCTCTCCAGCGACCACACAGCGACGCTGCAGCGATCGGCATCGTTGCTTAATTTGACGGTACCTTAAGGCGTTAAGGAATTTTGCTAAAGCAAATCTAAAAGCTTTTGTCTGTTTACAGAAGTTCTTATTTATTCTCTATGAGAAAATGTTAAGTGAGAAGACTCCCACAGAAGCACAAGGCAAATTCGGAGACATAGAGTACCTTAATTAGAATCTAATCCCAAGGACCTGCGCTGAGCACTGACAAAATCGTGTAGTCATTACATAGTAACATAGTAACATAGTTAGTAAGGCCGAAAAAAGACATTTGTCCATCCAGTTCAGCCTATATTCCATCATAATAAATCCCCAGATCTACGTCCTTCTACAGAACCTAATAATTGTATGATACAATATTGTTCTGCTCCAGGAAGACATCCAGGCCTCTCTTGAACCCCTCAACTGAGTTTGCCATCACCACCTCCTCAGGCAAGCAATTCCAGATTCTCACTGCCCTAACAGTAAAGAATCCTCTTCTATGTTGGTGGAAAAACCTTCTCTCCTCCAGACGCAAAGAATGCCCCCTTGTGCCCGTCACCTTCCTTGGTATAAACAGATCCTCAGCGAGATATTTGTATTGTCCCCTTATATACTTATACATGGTTATTAGATCGCGCCTCAGTCGTCTTTTTTCTAGACTAAATAATCCTAATTTCGCTAATCTATCTGGGTATTGTAGTTCTCCCATCCCCTTTATTAATTTTGTTGCCCTCCTTTGTACGCTCTCTAGTTCCATTATATCCTTTCTGAGCACCGGTGCCCAAAACTGGACACAGTACTCCATGTGCGGTCTAACTAGGGATTTGTACAGAGGCAGTATAATGCTCTCATCATGTGTATCCAGACCTCTTTTAATGCACCCCATGATCCTGTTTGCCTTGGCAGCTGCTGCCTGGCACTGGCTGCTCCAGGTAAGTTTATCATTAACTAGGATCCCCAAGTCCTTCTCCCTGTCAGATTTACCCAGTGGTTTCCCATTCAGTGTGTAATGGTGATATTGATTCCTTCTTCCCATGTGTATAACCTTACATTTATCATTGTTAAACCTCATCTGCCACCTTTCAGCCCAAGTTTCCAACTTATCCAGATCCATCTGTAGCAGAATACTATCTTCTCTTGTATTAACTGCTTTACATAGTTTTGTATCATCTGCAAATATCGATATTTTACTGTGTAAACCTTCTACCAGATCATTAATGAATATGTTGAAGAGAACAGGTCCCAATACTGACCCCTGCGGTACCCCACTGGTCACAGCGACCCAGTTAGAGACTATACCATTTATAACCACCCTCTGCTTTCTATCACTAAGCCAGTTACTAACCCATTTACACACATTTTCCCCCAGACCAAGCATTCTCATTTTGTGTACCAACCTCTTGTGCGGCACGGTATCAAACGCTTTGGAAAAATCGAGATATACCACGTCCAATGACTCACCGTGGTCCAGCCTATAGCTTACCTCTTCATAAAAACTGATTAGATTGGTTTGACAGGAGCGATTTCTCATAAACCCATGCTGATATGGAGTTAAACATTGATTATCATGTAAGATTGTTCTCATTTTATGTAGGTTGTCCTGAGAACAACAGCATGCGCTCTTCTCAGTGGGAAGATCTGCTGCACAACAGTAGTGTGTATTAATCAGAAACATAAATGCCTCTTGGATTGTTTAGTTTCAGCATGATCATGTGGCTATTTCACACTGTAATAGTTTACAGATTTTTTTTTTTGACTGATATCCTAAAAAAGTTTACTTTCTGGCGGGGATATTTCTGAGCTGGAGTTTAACTCTTTAAGGTGTTTAGTCATGTGGTAGTACTTTAATACTATTGAGAGACTATTGTTGTTATTATTATTAATTATTATAGCGCCATTTATTCCATGGCGCTTTACATGTGAGGAGGGGTATACATAATAAAAAAAACAAGTACAGTAATCTTAATGCAAGTCACAACTGGTACAGGACCCTGCCCGCGAGGGCTCACAATCTACAAGGGATAGGTGAGGATACAGTAGGTGAGGATATAGCTGGTCGTGCAGTTGTTTGGTCGATCGGTGGTTACTGCAGGTTGTAGGCTTGCCGGAAGAGGTAGGTCTTCAGGTTCCTTTTGAAGGTTTCCATGGTAGGCGAGAGTCTGATGTGTTGTGGTAGAGGGTTCCAGAGTAGGGTGATGCGCAGGAGAAATCTTGTATCCGACTGTGGGAAGAGGAGATTAGAGGGGAGTAGAGAAGGAGATCTTGGGAGGACCAGATGTTGTGTGTAGATAAGTACCGGGAGAAGAGGTCACAGATGTATGGAGGAGACAGGTTGTGGATGGCTTTGTATGCCATGGTTAGGGTTTTGAACTGGAGTCTTTGGGTATTGAGCCAGTGCAGGGATTGACAGAGGGGAAAGGCTGGGGACTAGCAGGGGGACTGATACGAAGTTCATTCATGTCTGCAATACGTTAGGGGCACATTTGTAAAATTTGTGAAACCAACTTAGAAAAGATAATAATAATCTTTATATAGTGCCAAAATATTCCGCAGCACTTTACAGTTTAACAGTTTCAAACACAACAGTCATAAGTAGCAACGTTAACACAAAGATAACAATTGTCAGTACTCAATGGTTGACACCTGCTTAACTGAAGACATGATGAGAAATAGCAGGCATTTCAAGATTATAGCAGACTCTTAAATGAGGCTAAGTTCCTATTTGCCATTATCTTTCAGATGGCCAATGTAAAAACACATACTTATATATTTCTACACCTAAAAGCTGTGATAATTATGCCACATTTCAAGGGATGTAGTTTCTTAATACTTTTAAACCCTTTTTGCTTTGTGTGTTAAAGGCTTTTTCTTTATTTATTCCCTGTACTCTGGTAGGTTACCCTTAAGTTGTTTCTCGTTAATACATCAAATAGGTGACACCAGAATCCCTGTACTTTTCTTCTCTGAAGAGGCTATTTGCATACCTTGTTACTAGAGGACTAACATTTTTCAAATCTGTTTTTTATCCACTATATCAGATTGTCAGTTATATTTAAGGGCTGATATGTATTTTTCTTTATTTTGGTAAACTTAAGATCTCACCTGAAGGTCGCGGTGTTGCTTCAATCTCCAATATGTTCACAATAACTCGCATTCACAACACCATCACTGCAGTTGCTGGCATGAGAAGGTAAAATCTCTCTACAATATATTTGTACTATGTATTCAGGCAGATAACAGCACATTTTTTTAAAAAAAATCTAGGGTAATTTATCTGGCCCGTGATTATGCATCAAAGAGATTTGTATTTGGCAATCTGATAAAGGACCATCCTTTGCATATGCAGACTATTGCACGCATGGAGGTAAGTGCTTTTTCTTTGATATTGTTTCTTGCTGAAATTTAACAACTCTGGCGATATAGCAACATTTTAGGCTACTTTCACACTTGCGTCGGTATGGGTCCGTCTGGCCGACATACCGACGCACGTTGTGAAATTTCTGTCTGGCCGACATACCGATGCACGTTGTGAAATTTCTGCACGACGTGGGCATCCGCTGCCCATTCTGAATTCCGGGGAGGAGGGGGTGGAGTTTCGGCCGCGCATGCGCGGTAGAAAATGGCAGACGCGACGGATAAAAAAACGTTGCATTGAACTTTTTTTGTGACAACGGTCCGCCAAAACACGACGGATCCGTCACACAACAGATGCAACGTGTGGCTATCCGTCGCGATCCGTCGCTAATACAAGTCTATGGGCAAAAAACGCATCCTGCGGGCACATTTGCAGGATCCGTTTTTTGCCCAAAACGACGGATTAAAAAAAAAGCTAGTGTGAAAGTAGCCTTAGTTATACAACATTGAGAAAAATGAATTCAGACAACTTGTTTATACATCTACGGACACTGACCACTTGAGATAAAAAGTTGCCCTGATTTTTTAGGCTGCAGTTTTCATTCCTTAATTTTTAGACCTTCTGATGTTCATTTTACAATCTACTTCTAGTATAAAACTTTGCACCTGCTCTCTCTTTGTTTTCCACTCCATTCTCTTAAGTATACCTGATGGATGCCAACAGCAGCCTGAAGCTGTGTGCTGTCTGCAGGGCTGCCATCCGGTTATTACTGCCCTAAATGGTGTATGGGTCCCGGTGAGTAGAGGGGAACCCGGTCTGGGCCCACCCTCTTTCTTCTGCTCACTGGGCTCCAGCTGCAGGGTCTGCCAGTTCGGTAACTGAACGTGTGTCCTCAGATGAATGTTCATATGAAATGCATTGCAGTGCAGCAAGCTAGTGGCTTTCTGCACAGCAATAGTTAACAGCCGCCAGCTGACATCGGCTTATAACGTCACTGCCATGCGCCGGCATGACCGCGCCTCAGATGGATGAGGAGAGGATGCCAGTGGACCCTGGCCAGGTAAGAAGAAACCTTTTTTTTTTGTAAAGCCACACAATGGGGAGCAAAATGGGAGATCTTATGGGGCAGGATGGAGGAGACAAGGGGGCATGATGGCAGAACATATGGAGCCAGGAATGGGAGACTACAAGGGGCCATGATTGAGACATGTGGGGTCCAGAATGGAGTATATATGGGAACAGGATGTGAGACATTATTACTGTAGGTGCTAATTAAGGGATTTATTTTATTTTTGAGGATACTGTTTTCAGTGAGGGGGAGGAAGTCCTGTTACTGTACAGGGCGACACTGTCACTTTTTTTCAACTGATGTAGTGGAGAAGTTGAAGAATAATTGGTGAATTTGTTTTGGAAGTGGTGCTTTAGATAACTGTGTCTTATTTTCTGCAGAGACAAGTCCTACCTAGAAGAAGTGTTGGGGGCTATGCTGCATGAAGAAGAAAAGGGAAGATAAAGGACTTCAACTAGAGATGTTGCCGATGTGTCAGTGTGTTATCTTTACACTGACACACTACACTCTATACTATATAGAGAGCTCCTGTGTAAAATGTCACTGGTGATCCCTGTATTACCTGTACACTGACATTATGCGCCGGATCTCTATATATAGTGTCAGTGTACAGGGATCACCAGTGAGATTATATGCCTGAGTTCTGTATAATGTCTCTTGTGATCCCTGTATTACCGGTACACTGACATTATGCGCCGGATCTCTGTATATAGTGTCAGTGTACAGGGATCACCACTGAGATTATATGCCTGAGTTCTGTATAATGTCTCTTGTGATCCCTGTATTACCGGTACACTGACACTATATACTGTAGACCAGAGGTTCCCAACGTTTCTGACCTTGAGAGCCATATTCAGCTCTGACAGAGGGTCGCGAGCCACATCCAGGCTTGAGAGAGGGTCGCGAGCCACATTCAACTCCCGCCCCATCACAATAGTGTCAACCAAAGCCCCCATTACTGTCATAATGGTAACTAAAGCTTTTCCACAAAAATCACCCCAAAGCAGTATACAAAGATCCAGGGGATCCCACAATATCCCCCATTCAGTGTTCTCCTATAAAGCACTCCCAAGACACTGTTACATCCAGCGTCAAACACCTCCTCTGACAGGTGGTGTCATCTTGTCTCCAGTGTACCATACTTAAATCATCTCAAAATCCCTAAGACCAGTACATGTTCATCCAGATCTGCTCTTCTGTGCAGTGCTGCTCACAAAATTCACCATTTTCAGATGTGCTCTTCATACCTGTTTGCTAGAACTGGAACTAATGTACCAAGCTGACAGCCGCGAGCCACAATTCATGGGACCGCGAGCCACATGTGGCTCCCGAGCTACAGGTTGGGGACCCCTGCTGTAGACTATAGCAGAAAAGTGGGTCACAAGGGCCCAAAGAAAACGACCTACACGTCCATATAGAGCAATATATAAAACATGTATCTTTATTAATTCATAAAAAATGTGGAAAATACACAAAAATACATCACATTACCGAGAACAGGTGAGGTACAGTGCTGCATGGTGTGCACAGACACCGCACAGGCGTGTAGGCATACTAGGGGCGCACGGAGCCAGGGACAAAAACACCCGCATTAATAAATAAATAAATTGACCGACAAGGGGTTAAGGCTCCTCCTATATAACTAGGGTGTATACAAATAACAAGGATAAATCCACTATCTTTTATAGTTAAACATGTAAGACCACCTTATTATATCCAATATAAGATCTTTGCAATGTATGCATAATTGAAAGAGCCATAGTCCCACGTTTCTGATGTAAGTAAAAGATGTTAGTTACCTCTTAGTAGAGAAATGGGTGAGATGTACACGGGGTCGGTGCGCCCTCCCCGACGGACGTTTCGGTTGTCACACCTTCTTCAGGGAGGTCTGTTTTATATATTGCTCTATATGGACGTGTAGGTCATTTTCTTTGGGCCCTTGTGACCCACTTTTCTGCTAAAATTCTTTAGCGACTTGTCCTGATATGTAGTCTTCTGCTCCACTTTCTCCTTTCAGTATAATTAGCTAATTGGTCTCTGTGACATTTAAATAAGGACTTGCTCTAATTATGATGGCTTTTGTTGTGTTTTTGGTTATTTATACTGTAGACTACAGTCATGGCCAAAAGTAT
Organism: Ranitomeya imitator; assembly: GCF_032444005.1. Taxonomy (NCBI): domain Eukaryota; kingdom Metazoa; phylum Chordata; class Amphibia; order Anura; family Dendrobatidae; genus Ranitomeya; species Ranitomeya imitator. Next base: position 347,969,900 of record NC_091282.1, on the reverse strand, counting down.
TGACACCTCTGCAATTCTGTCAGATAATACTCAGTTTCTTCCTGAAAATGATTGCATACACAAATTGTTTGGTATTATTATCTTCATTTAATTTGTCTTAAATGAAAAAACACAAAAACAATTGTCCTAAAGCCAAATTGGATATAATTCCACACCAAACATAAAAAGGGGATGGACAAAAGTATTGGCACTGTTCCAAAAATCATGTGATGCTTCTCTAATTTGTGTAATTAACAGCACCTGTAACTTACCTGTGGCACCTAACAGGTGTTGGCAATAACTAAATCACACTTGCAGCCAGTTGACATGGATCAAAGTTGACTCAACCTCTGTCCTGTGTCCTTGTGTGTACCACATTGATCATGGAGAAAAGAAAGAAGACCAAAGAACTGTCTGAGGACTTGAGAAACCAAATTGTGAGGAAGCATGAGCAATCTCAAGGCTACAAGTCCATCTCCAAAGACCTGAATGTTCCTGTGTCTACCGTGCGCAGTGTCATCAAGAATTTTAAAGCCCATGGCACTGGCTAACCTCCCTAGATGTGGACGTAAAAGAAAAATTGACAAGAGATTTCAACGCAAGATTGTGCGGATGTTGGATAAAGAACCTTGACTAACATCCAAATAAGTTCAAGCTGCCCAACAGTCCGAGGGTATAACAGTGTCAACCCGTACTATCCGTCGGCGTCTGAATGAAAAAAACTGTATGGTAGGAGACCCAGGAAGACCCCACTTCTTACCCCGAGACATAAAAAAGCCAGGCTGGAGTTTGCCAAAACTTACCTGAAAAAGCCTAAAATGTTTTGGAAGAATGTTCTCTGGTCAGATGTGACAAAAGTAGAGATTTTTGGGCAAAGGCATCAACATAAAGTTTACAGGAGAAAAAAAGAGGCATTCAAAGAAAAGAACACGGTCCCTACAGTCAAACATGGCGGAGGTTCTCTGATCTTTTGGGGTTGCTTTGCTGCCTCTGGCACTGGACTGCTTGACCATGTGCATGGCATTATGAAGTCTAAAGACTACCAACAAATTTTGCAGCATAATGTAGGGTCCGGTGTGAGAAAGCTGGGTCTCCCTCAGAGGTCATGGGTCTTCCTGCAGGACAATGACCCAAAACACACTTCAAAAAGCACTAGAAAATGGTTTGAGAGAAAGCACTGGAGACTTCTAAGGTGGCCAGCAATGAGTCCAGACCTGAATCTCATAGAACACCTGTGGAGAGATCTAAAAATGGCAGTTTGGAGAAGGCACCCTTCAAATATCAGGGACCTGGAGCAGTTTGCCAAAGAAGAATGGTCTAAAATTCCAGCAGAGCATTGTAAGAAACTCATTGATGGTTACTGGAAGCGGTTGGTCGCAGTTATTTTGGCTAAAGGTTGTGCAACCAAGTATTAGGTTGAGGGTGCCAATACTTTTGTCTGGCCCATTTTTGGAGTTTTGTGTGAAATGATCAATGTTTTGCTTTTTGCTTTATTCTCTTTTGTGTTTTTTCATTTAAGACACATTAAATGAAGATAATAGTACCAAAGAATTTGTGTTTGCAATCATTTTCAGGAAGAAACTGAGTATTATTTGACAGAATTGCAGGGGTGTCAATACTTTTGGCCATGACTGTATGTACATAGCTCCTGTATATAATGGCACTTGTGGTAATATTAGTATTATGTTTTTTTATTAATAAGAATTGTAGAATTCGGTCACGATATGGTGGTAAAATGTGGTCTGGTCATGGTGTGGCAGTATTTTTCCTTGTATGTGTTATTAAGTCACTATGTGGTCTGGTCATGGTGTGCTGGTATTTTTCCCCAGTATATGGTATTATTCGGTCACTGTGGCGGTAATTTGTGGTCCGGCTTGGTGTGGCGGTATTTGTCCCTTGTATGTGGTATTATTTTATCATTTTTATCATTATCATTTTAAAAAATGTATGTGACACATTCCCTTGAAGATCAATAAATAAAAATATATGTAAAAAGAGTATTGGATATTTTAATAAATGTCTAATATGCTAGAATAGAGTAGGTAGAATAGGCCCTGACAAAAGAGTGTACCTTGTTGTTGTAGTGGCAGGTTTAAAAAAAAATCTTTTGACCAAAATAAAAGCTGATGTACGTGTATGTGATATGGTGTTCGGAACTGTTCATGTGTGATTGGTGAGGACATGGTGCAGAAGTGGAGTTTTCCGAGAGTGGTCGGTGGGAATCTGGAAGGGTTGAGTCGTGTAGGCGGAGTCTCAGGTGGGCATGAACATTTTGCCAGTATGTGGCCCTGAAATTCCTGGTGGTAGCCCGGGCTGTCTGCATACAGTGGGGGAAATAAGTATTTGATCCCTTGCTGGTTTTGTAAGTTTGAACACTGACAAAGACATGAACAGTCTATAATTTTAAGAGTAGGTTAATTTTAACACTGAGAGATAGAATATCAAAAATAAAATCCAGAAAATCACATTGCATAAATTCTATAAATGTATTTGTATTTTGCAGTGAGAAATAAGTATTTGATCCCCCTGGCAAACAAGCCTTAAAACTTGGTGGTAAAACAATGGCAAGCACAGCAGTCAGACGGTTTTTGTAGTTGATGATGATGTTTGCGCACATGTCAGGAGGAATTTTGGTCCACTCCTCTTTGCAGATCATCTCCAAATCATTAAGATTTTGAGGCTGTTGCTTGGCAACTTGAGCTTCAACACCCTCCATAAGTTTTCTATGGTATTAATGTCTGGAGACTGGCTAGGCCACTCTATGACCTTAATGTGCTTCTTTTTGAGCCACTCCTTTGTTGCCTTGGCTGTATATTTTGGGTCATTGTCTTCCTGGAAGACCCAGCCACGACCCATTTTTTATGTTCTGGGGGAGGGAAGGAGGTTGTCACTCAGGATTTTACAGTACATGGATCCATCCATTCATGCAGGGAAGTAGTCTTGTGCCCTTAGCAGAGAAACACCCTCAAAACATAATGTTTTTACCTCCATACTTAACAGTGGGGACGGTGTTCTTTGGGTCATAGGCAGCATTTCTCTTCCTCCAAACACGGCAAGTTGAGTGAATGCCAAAGACCTCAATTTTTGTCTCATCTGACCACAGTCCTTCTCCCAATCACTCACAGTATTATCCAGGTGTTCATTGGCAAACTTCAGACAGGCCTGCACATGTGCCTTCTTCAGCAGGGGGACCTTGCGGGCACTGCAGGATTTTAAACCTGTACGGCGAGATTATACTTGGTGCTCCAGATCGATGTCGATCGACAGTAATTTTATATTTCTTCCATTTTCTTACTCTTGCACCAACAGTTGTCTCCTTCTCATCCAGCATCTTATCGTTTTGCAGCCGATTCCAGCTTTGTGCAGGTCTATGATCTTGTCCCTGACATCCTTATAAAGCTCTTTGGTCTTGCCCATGTTGTAGAGGTTAGAGTCTGACTGATTAATTGAGTCTGTGGACAGAATTCTTTTATAAAGGTGACTATGTAAGACAGCTGTCTTAAATTCAGGTAACGAGTTGATTAGGAGCGTCTAACTGGTCTGTAGGAGCCGGAATTCTTAATGGTTGGTAGGGGATCAAATACTCATTTCTCACTGCAAAATGCAAATAAATGTATATAAGTTATACAATGTGATTTTCTGGATTTTATTCTTGATATTCTTTCTCTCAGTGTTAAAACTAACGTACCCTTGAAATTATAGACTGTTCATGTCAGTGGGCACACTTACAAAATCAGCAAGGGATGAAATACTTATTTTCTCCACTGTATATGTCAGAAGGAACTACACAACCAGTTATGTGAAGAAATTGCACAGACTCTGCATCAACTAAAGGGTAGACATTTTTGAATGAAAATGATTTGGAAAGTTGATTGATTTTGAATTTAGGAAGTGAATTAAAAATAAAGAAAAAAACAGTGCAAATTATATAGTATTTTTCATACTATAAGACGCACTGGACCATAAGACGCACCTAGGTTTTAGAGGAGTAAATTAGGTGAAAAAATTGAAGCAAAAAATGTGGTCAATTCTGTACTTAATATCCCCTATCCTGGTATATATGGCCCCCTCATTCATACCCTGGTATGCATGTCCCCCCTCATCCCTATCCTGGTATGCATGGCCCCATCATCCCTATCCTGATATGCTTGGTCCCATCACTATCCTGGTATACATGGCCTCCTCATCCCCGTCCTGGTATGCATGGCTCCCTCATCCCCATCGCGGTATGCATGGCCCCATCATCCCTATCCTGGTATGCTTGGTCCGTCCCTATCCTGGTGTGTATGGCCCCATCCTTATAATTGGCCCCCATCCCCATCCTGGTGTGCATGGCCCCATCCTTATAATAGGCCCCCACCCCAACCCCATCCTGGTGTGCATGGCCCCATCCTTATAATTGCCCCCATCCCCATCCTGGTATGCTTGGCCCCATCAGAAAACATTTAGAAAAAACAAACCATTACATTCCCCTACCCAGTGCTCCCTCGCAGGATCCTGCTCCAGTGCCAGAAACTGCTTTATGCTTGTAAGCAGCGCATGGCAGGGATGTCATGCCCTGCTCACAAGCAGACCACTGCTACCGGAATACTCCCTGGGATTGTGCGCGCAAAGAGCAGTCAGTATTTATTGCTCTTCTGTTAGCGCGCAGTGTCGTCAACTGGCTTCCTGCTGCTGCCGGCAGTCTCGTGTGCTGCTACTTAAGATAAATGAATATTCATGACCACCGGGCAGCAGCAGGAAGCTGGTTGCTGACACTGCGCGCTACAGAAGAGCAATGAATACTCACTGCTCTTTGCGCGCACAGTCCCGGTGAGTATTCCGGCAGTTGTGCTCTGCTTGTGAGCAGCGCATGACGTCTGTGCCATGCGCTGCTTACAAGCATAAAGTAGTTGCTGGCACCTGAGCAGGACGCTGCAAGTGAGCGCCCTGTAATGGTTTGTTTTTTGATGGGGCCATGCATACCAGGATGGGGGTGGGGGCCAATTATAAGGATGGGGCCATGCATAACAGGACTGGGATTGGGGGGAAATCATGCCAGGATAATATTATTAAAGAGAAATGAATATTCATTGCCCTCCATGCCCATGGGTGTGGAATGCAGTGAATTCATTTCTCTTTAGCAGCGGGAACAGGAGTTAGCTGCAGCCATCGGCTCCAGCCTCCTGTGACCTGCTGCTCTGCTGTTGCCATTCCCCCACCTCCACACCACAGCCAGACTATACACCGTACCGCACCATACATCCGGACTATAAGATGCACCCCCCATTTTCCTCCATATTTTTGGAGGAAAAAAGCGCGTCTTATAGTCCGAAAAATAAGGTATTTCAGTTTAAAATATTTTTTTTTTTATAAAATAATGCATGTATACATTGTCTAAGACCTTGGCAAAGTGTGCACTTCCAACCCTTTAGCTGTACCTATTTTACCTACTGTCTGAAACAGCCAAAGGCGCCCATCCCACACTATACAGTTGCACTCTGCTCGCCATCTCGATTTTATTGGTATCTGCGATATGCAGGAATAGAATAATTGAATCTGTAGATACTGCTTCCCTGTTCCCGTCATTCAGTCTGTGCCACATAGTCTCTGCTCAGCGGGCATGATGACATCAACAGATTATGTCTGCTGTGCAGAGATTCAGTACACACATTGTACAGAGCTGAGCAATGCAATGGAGCAGTCGGGATGGGAGTGAGTAGTTTTATTTTTTATTTTAATTATTGGTCAGTACTAGTATGGAAAAAATATGAAAAAATCGGTGTCATTTTACTATGTGAGGGTCTGTGGAGTCATCATACTTGTGGGGAGGAGCATAATGTGTGAGGAGTTGTGGGTACATCACATATTGTGTTGGGGGCCATAATACTATGTTAGGGGCTGTTTGGATATCATACTTGTGTGAGTCGCTGTAAGTACATTAGAATTTTATGGAGTGTCATACTGTGCCAGTGACTTTGGTCACCATAATTGTGGTTGGGGCTATAATACTGTGTGAAAGGTGGTCGGAACATCATGCATGTGTGGGGGACTCATAAAACTTTGTGAGGGGCTTTGGAAATGGAATTTATTATGTGCAGGCTATTGTACTGTGTGGGCTACTGTGGGGCCATCATACTATGTGAGGGTTGTTGGGCTCGTCATACTTCATACTGTGTTTGAGTACTGTAGGGCCACCATAATGTGTGTAGGGACATCATACTATGTGTGAAGCTGTGAGGATATGTAGAGGCATCGTTCTATGCATGTGGGGGTGTCACACTATATATGAAGACTGTAGGGACATCATATTGGGTGCTTGTTGATATAGGTAAATCTACTTATTAACTATACTTGAAGCTGAATAACGAACAGTATGATTTCCTGCTTTTAATAAACTTTATAAAATACATTATAAAAAGCAGTAAATTATACGGTTTTGATTAGCTGCTACAGGCAAGAATACATGTTGCAATGTTCCCTATTGTAACTTGTGCTAACAGTAGCAGCTGCTCAACATACTTAATTGTGCTCAATATTAAGTGATAAAAATTAACATATAATCTTAAACACCGTTAAACGTATATTCCCACCTCCAAGATCCTATACCAATGTGTAGTAGGTGTAATAATAATATTAGCTAATGCCTCCAATTAGATATGTAGTATAGGTTTTCTGATTCGCTATGTTGCTTACCCCATGTGCAGGCATTATTATTATTACTACTACACCCACTACATATTGGGATAGGATTTTGGAGATGGGAGTGCCCCTTTGAATTCAGCCAGTTGGTTCGGCCCTCCACAACAGTCAGGGTCTCCCATGTGAACCTTTTGGGAAAATTAATTTCCCACCCCTGGCATGGTTACATGACATGGTCTGGCCACAAGGAAATCCACTGAAAATTTTAATACAACTGGGTCTAATCCATGGCTTTTCTGTGTGGCATTGATGGAAGTAATTTTAAAATCCACAGCATGTTATTTATTGTAAACAGATTTTTTCTGGAACATGTAATTGGGGAATGAAATGGCCCATTCAAGGGGAATGTTAGCGGGTGCATAATCCAGAACATGTATACATAGCTTTACCTAATCTTGCAAAACGTATATTTACATCTAATATTTTAAAAAATAAGGATTGAGTAAAACTAAATTTGATACCATACATATGCAGAGACTTAGTGTGATTATTTTTTTTTTTTGATCCTGCAGAGACGATATTCACTTAGTCAGTAAAGTTCACTGGTGACTACTTGTCTCCCTCCATATCAATACTGCCCGCATATGGCAGTCTACATCACTGCTTTTTGAATCCTTGCACTTGTGACCTGTTGACAGTAGTGTGGGCTGTAATTATCAACACTTGCCTCTTAGCTGATTGACACATCTTACGTGAAAACCCCAACAAAGAGAAAAAAAAAAAGGTGCTCCAACAGGTTTTTACTAGATAAAGTTCAAAACTCCGAATAATGAAATCCTTTAATTACATCTTGAAGCTCAATAAAAACCTCAAGGGAATCAGACAATTGCTTGTGAAGCTGGAAGCTCTTATAATTTTTCTGATTTCCTCCTTTGCGCTGTATTAAATTCATATACAGTGGGGAAAATAAGTATGTGAAACACTGCCAATTTTGCAAGTTTTCCCACCTACAAAGCTTGGAGAGGTCTGTAATTTCTCCTTCGCCTCATTGGGGGACACAGGACGATGGGTGTTATGCTGCTACCACTAGGAGGACACAAAAAAGTTAACTCTTCCTCCACAGTATACTCCCTCTGCTGGCTCTCTCGTGAACCAGTTTTTGCTTAGTGTCTTTAGGAGGCACAAGGGTCTGATTTCAGACCCAGACTTTATTTTATTTTTCAATTTTTTTCCATTTTTTTCACTGATTGGATGGGCGACAGGGCCTTTCAAGGTCCCGAACTCCCTAAAACATCAACAGGCGGGAACGCGGAGTGTCGCCTCCCCGTACCCCCTCCTGCAACTTCTATGTCTGCCTGGCCTTTTTTAGGGGCGACCGCTCCTTTAATGGGTCCACGCTCCCCACAACAACAACGGATGGAAACATGAGGTGTCGCCCTCACGTACCCCCTTCCGGAGCCAGGCCTTTACCGAAAAGCTGTTTCCTGCAGCGGAGGCTCCCTGCAGCAGCTATGTACCCCTGCACCACCACTGTCAGAAAGCGGCTGATGCCAGGAGGCAAATGGACCCTCTCCACCTCCCTATCAAAGGGATTGTGGATTGAGGAAGAATTAAGTGCCATAGACCCCCTACAGAAACCGTGAGTACCTGGAGGCTGGAGATGGCAGACAAATGCACTCCGTCGGCAGGGGGAGGAAGGCTCGTTCCCTCCCCCCTCCAGGGATCCTGTGCGGAGGTCCGGAGCCCAGAAGGGATAAATACAAGGTGTCTTCTCTCCCTGTGCGTCATTGCAGGGCATCACCGCCGTTTGAGCCCCCAACTCCCCCCCCCGGTCCTCACTGGAGCTGTCCCCTCTGCCGCGACCACAGTGCTGGTCGTGGCATGCCACAGCGCTGGCCGCAGCTCCCCCCAGCGCTGACAGGCCGTCACCACTGAAGGCGGCTGTCTGCTCTGACCGCGGCCGCTAATTTAGGCCCCGGTTTCTGGCCGTAGTAGGCCAAGATCCCGGCCGACTCCAAAACTCTACATTGGCGCTCGCCGGTCGGCATTCTTCTCGGGACGCTGCATATTGCAGCTGCATCCCTCCCATAGCTCCACCTACTCTTTCTGGCACTTCTCGTTGCAAACGAGAAGCGCCGACTTCATTCTCGGGGGCTACTTCCTAGACAACGGAAGCTTGGCTCCAGGAGTCTATTCTGCGGCAGGACAATCTTTTCTGGATAATCACTGGGGGCACGGACGCAGGACCTGGGTAAGCTAGCGCACGCTGCTTTACCCATTCTACTGCACATAGTTAACCCCTCCATTGCAGGCTCACTCTGCTAACCCAAGCACATCACTAGAGCTATCAGCAGCATCTGCAGCTCCCTACAAACGTCTGCAACATGTCTCAGTCACAGACTAATAAAAAGGCAGATAAAACGCACATGGTGATCTATGCCTCATGTACCTCATGCAATGCTTCCCTACCGCGGAAACATCCAAAACCTCTCTGTGAAGCTTCAGCCTCTCAGGAGCCCCCCCCCCCCCCCCCCGCTACTGTAGAGCACAGCAGTGTCAGCCCCCCTGAGTGGGCTTCTTCTCTGACACAGTCCATGGCTTCCCTCGCATGGGCCCTAGAATCCTTTTGTGATTCATCCTCAAGCCAGGGCATTGCCTTACCCCCAATAGAGGGGCTCCCAGCTGCACAACAGTCTTCAGACAGGGGCCGGACAGTGATGGGGAGTACACATTCCTCCAGGAAGCGTACCCATGGCGCATCCCCACAGAACTCTGATGTTTCCTCATCCGCTGATTCCGTATCTCGTACCCCTTCTCCAGGGGCTTACGGTGAGCACGACTCAGAATACGAATCCGATGTCGCCCCAGACCCGGAATCCCCTGAGTTCCAGGAGTCTATTGATTCCCTCATCGAGGCTGTCAATCACACTCTAAAAATAGACGATGTGCTCGGTACTAATCAGGACCACCCAGTGTCCTTTAAGCGTACAAAACGGCCTCACAGGGTTTTTTTACCAACCACCCTGAGTTTACAGACATTATTACAAGATATAGAAGCCGCCCAGATAAGCGTTTCTCGGGCCTAAAGCCGCTAGAAGCTCGGTACCCCTTTTCATCCGATCTAAGAAAGGACTGGACTGAGTCCCCTACAGTATATCCACCTATATCAAGACTCGCTTCAAAAACCCTCTTATCTCTGGCGGATGGGTCTTCCATTAGGAATCCCACTGATCGTCAGATTGACAGCTTGGCCAGGTCGGTCTTTGAGGCCGCCGGAGCAACTCTATTGCCATCATTTGCCACCACTGGGGTAGCTAGCGCTATGGTGGCCTGGGCCGAGGCCATAGTGAAATCCAGTATAGACAATAGCTTGCCGCCCGATGTACTCAATCTCGCCTATCAGATTGCCCGAGCAGGGGATTACGTTATTCATGCCTCTCTAGATGCGGCTAATTGTGCCACACTTGCGGCCGCAAACTCTGTTTCTATCAGGAGGGCATTGTGGCTCCGAGAATGGCGGGCAGATGCCGCTTCAAAGAAATCTTTGACTTCACTGCCGTACCAGCATGGGCGCCTGTTCAGAGATCAACTAGATCAGATTATCTCAGACGCTACTGGCGGAAAAAGCAAATTCCTCCCTCAGTGTAGGCCCACTCGCCCCTTTCGGAACCAATCCCAGGTTCGCTTCCAACCCTTTCGGGGCACCACAGGCTGGTCTTCCGCAATCGCTCCAGCTAGCTCTTTTTGCCCCCCACGCAGAGGCAGGGGCTCACAACCTTCCTTCAGACCTTCTAATTCCTGGAGAAACAGATCTCCCCGATCCAGGCCCAAAAGTGCCCCTTCCCAAAAATTCTCTTCTCAATGACTTCTGGCCGTGTCCGGTAGACACAGGCAGGCAGGCGGCCGTCTACTTTTGTTTCGCCAAGTATGGTTATCGGTCGTTCACGACCAGTCGGTCAGAGATCTCGTGTCTTCCAGATACAGGTTCGACTTCATCTCCCCCCCTCCGGCATGCTTCTTTCAGTATCGTCTTCCAAGGTCCAAGGCGCATGCAGTTCCCTTTTACCAGGCCTTACAAGCCCTCCGCAACAGCGCAGTTAACATTCCGGTTTCTCCCACAGAAAGGGCTTCTACTCGAACCTATTCGTGGTCCCCAAGAAAGACGGAACCATGCGTCCCATTTTGGACCTGAAGTTGTTGAACAAATTCCTCTGTGCGCCACTTCACGGTGGAATCGACATCAAGGACGCATATCTTCACATCCCAATTTTCGAAAGTCATCAAAGATTCCTACGCTTTGCAGTTGGAGACGATCATTTTCAATTCACCGCTCTGCCCTTCGGGCTCGCCACAGCCCCCAGGGTATTCACAAAAGTCATGGCAGCCTTCATGTCTATTCTACACTCCCGGGGCGTGGTGATTCTTCTATATCTCGACCATCTTCTCATCAAAGGTCCATCTTATCAGGCTTGCGAAGAGATGAAAAGAACGTCACTGTCACCATCGACACTGTCTCATCTAGGTTGGCTGGTGAACATGGAGACATTATCACCAGTTCCATCCCAGCAAGTCCCCTTTTTGGGGATGATCTTGGACACTTCCCTAGGGTTGGTAATTCTCCCTCCGGAAAAGATTTCCTCTCTAATCCGGGGAACCCAATTGCTATCTCTGGGCCGCTCTCACTCCCTGTGGTTCGCCATGCACGTACTCGGGAAAATGGTGGCATCTATCGAGGCAGTGCCGTTTGCCCAATTTCACTTCCGTCCCCTGCAGCAGGCTTTGATCTCAGTATAGGACAAGAATCCAGCCTCCCTTTCGCCTGGCACCCAGAATCAGGCGATCTCTCAGGTGGTGGACTGCAAAGTCGTCCTTGGATCAGAGAAGGTCTTTCCTCCCGGTTCACTGGCTGGTAGTGACCAACGACGCCAGTCTCCTCGGATGGGGAGCGATTTTTCGTCACCACACATCTCAGGTACGTTGGTCCGCTCACGAAGCCAACATCCTTGAGATCCGAGCGATAACACTGGCTCTTCATCATTTCCATCATATCTTGGCGGGACGTCCTGTACAGATCCAATCTGACAACGCCACGGTTGTGGCGTACATCAATCGCCAGGGAGGCATTCGCAGCAGAAGAGCGATGACCGAGGTTCCGCACATTCTACAATGGGCCGAGGCAAATCAATCGCTCATCTCCGCAGTTCATATTCCAGGGGTAGAGAATTGGGCGGCAGACTTTCTCAGCCGCCAGGACTTAGCCCGAGGATAGTGGTCTCTTCACCCGGAAGTCTTTCTCGGGATTTGCCAGCGTTTTGGCACTCCAGATTTGGACCTCATGGCCTCCAGGCTGAATGCCAAGGTTCCGGTCTTTGTAGCCCGATCCCGCGATCTATTAGCCATCGGCTCGGATGCCCTAGTTCTCCCATGGAGCCAATTTTGTCTCCCTTACATCTTTCCACCTCTTCCGCTGATCCCAAGGGTCATCCGAAAAATCAAAGCGGAAGGCGATCCGGTGATCCTTGTTGCTCCGGACTGGCCATGCCGAGCTTGGTACGCGGAGCTAATGCATCTCGTTGCCGACGTTCCCTGGAGGTTACCAGATCTTCCGGACCTTCTCTCCCAGGGACCCATTTGCCACCAGAACTCGAGAGTTCTCAGTTTAACGGCCTGGCCATTGAATCCTGGATCCTAGCCCAAGCCAGGTTCTCTCATCAAGTGGCATCTACCATGATCAACGCTAGGAAGCCTGTTTCCATTTGTATTTACCATCGCGTTTGGAGAACTTTATTCTCATGTTGTAAAGATAAGGGTCTTTCCCCGTTGGTGTTTTCCATCCCCTCCATTCTGAAGTTTCTCCAAGCGGGTCTGGATTCAGGCCTAGCGCTGGCCTCTCTCAAAGGCCAGATCTCGGCCCTCTCCGTCCTTTTCCAGCAACGGATAGCTTCCAAGCCTCAGGTTAAGACCTTCATGCAGGGAGTTTCACATCTTGTCCCTCCGTACAAGATGCCTTTAGAACCTTGGGACCTTAACTTAGTCCTCAGTGCTTTACAAGAGACTCCCTTCGAGCCATTACAGGATGTTTCCCTCTCTCTCCTTTCATAGAAAGTTGCCTTTCTGGTGGCAATAACATCCATCAGACGGGTCTCGGAACTGGCAGCTTTGTCGTGCAAACCTCCGTTTTTGATTTTCCACCAGGACAAGGCGGTGCTCAGGACGTCTCCGTCCTTCTTACCTAAAGTCGTCTTGTCTTTTCATTTGAATGAAGCCATTGTCCTACCCTTATTCTGTCCGGCTCCAGTACATCGTACTGAGAAAGCCCTTCATACTCTGGACTTGATGAGGGCTCTTAGAAAGTACATTTCCAGAACAGCGTCTTTTCGCAAAGCTGATGCCCTTTTTGTGCTTCCGGATGGTCACAGAAAGGGTTTGCCTGCCTCTAAGGCCACGATAGCCAGATGGCTTCGTTCAGTGATTCAAGAAGCTTACCGTGTCAAAGGCCAGCCTATCCCCGCGGGGATTAAGGCACACTCCACTCGGTCAGTGGGGGCCTCCTGGGCCATTTGGCACCAGACATCCGCACAGCAAGTGTGTAAGGCGGCGACTTGGTCCAGTCTTCACACGTTCGCTAAACATTACAACATTCATGTTCAAGCTTTTTCTGGTGCGGCTGTCAGCAGACAGATTCTGCAATCGGCAGTTTTGCATCTGTAGGCTTCATTTAACCTCTTAATTCTTTAAGTATTGGGTGCGCAAGGTTTCACCTATTGTGACGTTTTCCCATCCAGGGACTGCTTTAGGACGTCCCATGGTCCTGTGTCCCCCAATGAGGCGAAGGAGAAACAGGGATTTTTGTGTACTCACCGTAAAATCCTTTTTCTCCGAGCCAATCATTGGGGGACACAGCACCCACCCTGTTAGCCCGTTGGCTTGTAGTCTTTAGTGGTTTTGACATATTGCAATTCTGTTTGTGACCTCCTACTGCTTTGGCACCAAACTGGTTCATGAGAGAGCCAGCAGAGGGTGTATACTGCGGAAGAGGAGTTAACTTTTTTGTGTATTTGTTTAGTGTCCTCCTAATGACAGCAGCATAACACCCATGGTCCTGTGTCCCCCAATGATTGGCTCAGAGAAAATAATTTTACACAAATCCCTGTTTTTATCGTAAACACAATATACCCCACCAACAGACACACGTTATGCTATATTAATCAATATCACTTAACCTTATCATTTTATATATACGGTGTGATGGATCATAGTAATGGACACATCAAAAACATGAACAAAGAACAATTGCGAAAGCAACAAATGATGTATTAGTCCAGAATTGTTAAAAAATTTACAAACGTTATCGCTAAAACAGAAACCGTACAGGGAAGGTAAACATGTAGGGACTATCAGTGTGTAAGTTGCTACTATAAACAAGGGCACACTACCCCGTGGGTCTCCCTATATATGTATACTACCGTTATTCCATCTGAGGTATACTGTAAGTATTGTAAATACAATCTATAATTCAAATTATATTATCTCAGAGGTAAAGGTTAAAAACATAACAATAATTCTTATCCAATAACATAATGTGATACAAATCTCCATAATGTAACAGCCATCATATTACCTAAGAAAATAAACCACAGCTCCAGAGAGGTGTGTGTGCCTGCCCCATCGCGCTTTTCAGTCCGGTCTTCGTCAGGGGGCAAACACACACTGTGCAGCCTTATAAACCTTTTGCCCCTCAAATGCCGCCAAATAGTGAGTGGCGTCTCCCTCACTAGTAAGCCACACCCCCACTGGAAGTGATGCATGTATCGCTATGTGAACCAGGATGCCGCTTGTAGTCACATGGCTGGGGGCGGAGCCACCCACCATGTGCTGACGCCGAGAGTTGGGAGGAGCCACGGACACAGTGAGAAAGCGTGTGCAAGTGAGGGATGAGCCATCAATAACTACATTACCACATTGTATACACAGATCAAACACCAATGCAATTCCATGACAGCTAGCAAGAAATTATCTGTCATAATATGCAAAATACTTAAAATAGAATACAATCAATAAAGTATCCATGTATAGCAGTTATTGGACATAACATATATAACACAATTAGCACAATGTAGCAAATTCATCGATGTGAATAATGCACTATTGGTAAGATACAGTATATGGCCATTTTTATCGTAGGTATACTTTAACTGTGGGAAACGGAATCTAAAAATAAAATTGCATTTTATTGCATTAAATAAATAATTGATCACCTACCAACCAGCAAGAATTCTGTCTCTCACAGACCTATAGTTTTTCTTTAAAGGTATTTTCACACGTAGAATGGTCCTCTGCGGATTTTTCCACAGCGGATTTTAGAAATTCGCAGGTAAAAGGCACTGCGGATTTACCGCGGTTTTTATGCGGATTTTGTGCGGATTCTCCTGCGGTTTTACACCTGCGGATTCCTATTGTGGAGCAAATGTAAACCGCTCAGTAATCCGCAGAATTGACATGCTGCGGAATGTAACCCGCAGCGTTTCCACGCGTTTTTTTTCCGCAGCATGTGCACTGCGGATTGCTTTTTCCATAGCTTTACATTGTACTGTAAACGCATGGAAAGCGGATCCGCAGCAAAATCCGCAACGTGTGCACATAACCTTAGACGTTCTCCTACTCTGCACTCATTACCTGTATTAATTGCACCTGTTTGAACTCATTACCTGTATAAAAGACACCAGACCACACACCCAATCACAGTCCAACCTCTCCACCATGGCCAAGATCAAAGAGTTGTCTAAGAACACCAGGGACAAAATTGTAGACCTGCACAAAGCTGGGATGGGCTACAGGACAATAGGCAAGTAGCTTGGTGAAAAGGAAACAACTGTTGGCACAATTATTAGAAAATGGAAGAAGCACAAGATGACCTCGGTCTGGAGCTGCATGCAAGATCTCAACTTGTGGGGTAAAGATGATTCTGAGAAAGGTCAGGAATAAGCCAAGAACTATATGGGTGGACCTGGTGAATGACCTGAAGAGAGCTGGGACCACAGTCTCAAAAATTACCATTAGTAACACGCTACACCGTCATGGATTAAAATCCTGAAAGGCACGTAAGGTCCCCCTGCTCACACCAGCACAGGTCCAGGCCCATTTGAAGCTCACCAATGACCATCTGGATGATCCAAAGGAGGCATGGGAGGAGGTCATTTGGTCAGATGAGACCAAAATATAACTTTTTGGTATCGACACCACTCGCCATTTTTTGCAGAGAGAAAGATGAGTACAACCCCAAGAACACTGTCCCAACCATGATGCATTGTGGGGAAACATCATACTTTGGGGTGTTTCTCTGCAAATGGCGACAGGACAACTGCACCGCATTAAAGGGAAGATGGATGGGGTCATGTATTGCTAGATATTAGCCAACAACCTCCTTCCCTCAGTAAAAGCAATAAAAATGGGTCGTGGCTGGGTCTTCCAGCATGACAATGACCCGAAACACACAGCCAGGGCAAATAAGGAGTGGCTCCGTAAGAAGCACATAAAGGTCATGGAGTGACCTAGCCAGTCTTCAGACCTGAACCCAACAATAAATCTTTGGAGGAAGCTGAAGCTCAAGGTTTCCCTGCAACAGACCCGAAACTTGAAAGATCTGGACAAGATCTGTATGGAGGAGTGGGCCAAAATCCTTTCTGCAGTGTGTGCAAACTTGGTCAAGAACTACAGGAAACGTCTGACCTCTGTAATTGCAAAGTTTTCTGTACCAAATATTAAGTTCTGTTTTTCTATTGTATCAAATACTTATTTCATGAAATGAAATGCAATTTAATTATTTAAAAATCATACAATGTGATTTTCTGTTTTTTTTTTATTTTTTTTTATTTTAAGATTCTGTCTCTCACATGATAGACCTCTCCATTCATTGTAGGGGGGAAGACTTATTTTCTACAGACCCTTCATACTATTCCTGTAATAGAAGAGGATGAGTGCAGGACAGATAAGGAGAGAGCTCATACTTCAAATATATTGTATAATTGCATTATTCCGTTTGTAAATACATGTCTGAAAATTTCAAAGGCTAGACAGTTAGTCATCCCACATCATCAAGGTTATCTATGGTACCCATTAAAAATGCAAGTTTAATTATTCAAACATATGTCCCGCACGTAGCAGTGTGGATTGTTTAACTCCCAGGGGAATGACATCACATGGTAGAAGGGAGCTAAGGGTCTAGCTACTATGAATATGAAATTAATGATTTGATACAGGCATTGTTCATATCTATTCCTTGTATGTTTGTGGTTTATAATATAGTATAGAGTGCCCTCATACTAAATACATTTCAGTTTGCTGCCAACATGAGTAAAACAAAGTCTTCATTTTACAGCATTGAAATCTGCTGTGCACCACACAAAATTAAAATTTTAATTACAAATGTTCTAGTACATGCATGCCCTCATGTGTAGTGGCTTGTTATTCCACAAACCATAGCCAGGTCACTTGGCTTTGATAATTATTGCCATCTGCTGATTAATGGCAGGTTTAGAGGAGTGCGTGGAACAGACTCCTCACTTCATTATGCTGTTTGTCGTATAGTCAGAAGTGAGGATAGCGTTTTTACAATTATACAGTAATTGTGTACAGACAGAGTTTACTTTGAACTTTAATGTTTCAATAAAAGATGTTAAGTGGGTTTACAGACGACATAACCTTTTAAATACAAGATTATCATTTTAAAAGTCACAGTATTATATTTCAGTCTGACCCCAAACCTCTTTCTAGACGCCCCTTTTCCACACCACTGTTAATTTGTTTGGAAGCAAAAAGCCCATCCTAGATTGTTTCTTTTTCTCATAATCAAAGTATTTCTAAAGCTCTAGTCACGGCTAATCTGTTCTTTGCTTTTTGATTTAGGAATGCCAAGCTATTAGCTTATTTGCACACGCTAAGTGCTTGTTGCATACCTTTCAGCATCAAAAATGTGTCTCTTGGCAGGAAAAATGCTGCATAAAAAACGCACTCATTGTGTTTTTTCCCAGCCATTAGAATGGGTGAAAATCGCTGAATCGCTGGGCTAAGTTCCTCATGAGAATGCACTCATTGTTTTGGGGGTGACAGACTCTTTTTTTATTGTCACTTTTTTCTTTTACTTTAAAATCCATCACATTCATCATCATTATTAGCCCCTAAACAAAAAAAATCACATACAGGTACATGTGAGGATGTGGTGCATTTACTCATTAAGCCATAAATGTACGTGATTGATTTAAACTGTCCTCACAAAAAATTACAGTGACGTTTTAATAAACTGATACCTGGCCAGTTAGCTGCTCATCTCCAGTGCCAGGGAGAGCAATCAGGTTTGGTCCTGCCCAGCGATTGCCATGACGGGTTTTGACCATCTCAGCAATGTCACAGAACTTGCTGACAAAAACAGCGAGTGCGTCGGCAAAAACCCTGACGCCCTGCTACAAGAGATTAACTTCTTAGATGCCGTTTTTAATAGTGGCATCTAAATGGTTAACAGAAAGAGGGCAATCCGAGGCCAAGTAATGACCTTGGGGTATGCCAGCTACGGTAGCCTGTATATAAATACATGTAAAATAAATCGAAATTCTTAATTCTGGAAAAAAAAAATGAGAAAAAATGTTTTGCACTAAAAATGCAGGTTTTGGGTAACAAATAAAAGTACGCACACATTGCCAAGTCTGGAACGACCAAGCTATAAAACAGTTATTCATCCCGTGCAGTGAAAACGGTAAGAAAAAAAAAAAAAAAACTACAAGAATGTAGCTTTCACCAAACTGACACAAAGCATAGAATGAATAAAAATTGATGCACGGGTAATTTTTCTTCTCCATTGCAGAGCTCTTTGCTTGTAACATTTAGGTTACAATTTATGTAAAGTTCAATTGGGCATTATCAGAGATTTGTCTCTGGGGGTGTGTGCTTCTTCCCCCTTTTCAGGTTCACAAATCGTAAGCCGGCAGCAACAGACAGGGCAAAAAAGGACACGCCCTCTCACTTTTCTCTGCAGCTGCTGTATAGAGACAGCAGAGCTGAGTTATATCATTACAAACCCTTCAGCTCTCATCTCCCAGTGATGACAGTTCTCACAACACTGCCCTCACACTGACTGCCATGAGATGAGATTTGTCAAGGATTGTAATGATGCATAACTTGGCCCTTATGTACTGTAGCACATTTGCTGCAGAGATCAGTTAGAAGACATGCGTATTTTCTTTTCTCGCCTTTTCTGTTGCTTTATGTTTATGATTTTTCAGCCTCCTACATAAATCTCTGGTGATGCATAATTGAACTATAGCATAACGTTACAAGCTAATATCTCCAGAGAGAAGTTTTAAAAATAAACTGCTTTACTCAGCTCTGCTAGGTCTTTAAAGGGTTAAAGGATGTGGCTCAAAAATACTGCTTTTACATGGTGTTATATAACGCTGTTCTACATGAATGTTTCACTTATCTATAATGATCGATTTCACAGTGGAAAAAGCTTCAATTTGATGTTTTTACCTTCATCGGAGTGATGGCAACATTTTCATCTTTGTAGTTGATCTGAGCTCATTAACTTTGCATGTGCTGGATTTTCTTAGGTGCAAGCCCGTGGAGCTTTTCTTCTACTTATGGAGGTTGCGCGCTTGCTTGGGCTACAAGAAACAAACATGGCAACGGTACAGGACGAAAATCTTCTCCGGCTACTAACTCCCATAGCCAAGCTCTACACAGGAAAACAGGTACACTAGTCCACACTCTTTGCTGTTGTACATAAACCTGTTTATGTAAACAGTATATATTGAAGCACTAGTACTCTATTTTAAATGCCAAAAAAGTAGCAATGGAGCAGGCACCACCTGTATACTGATGGAGTGTTCACCAATGTATGTATAAGACAAATGCAGTTCAACAAAGAGGAAAGACACGTAGAAAAAAATGGTTGTGCTTCCTAAATTTAGGAAAACATTTAAAATCGTGCATATTGTGCCAAAACCGGCTTCCTTGGCCAGAAAGTGGCACTGGTACACAACCAATATGACCGGCATGATAACCAATAAAGTTATGTAAATGTGATGAATATCTGAGATAATGACGCCTGAGGAAGCCATCTCTTGTGGCAATATGTGGGGGGGGGGGGCCTTTTTCCCATATGATCTTTTTTTATTAGCCAATTTAGCCTGGTGAATCTCGTTATGGCACTTTACTCCATAGTTATTCCATATTCTCTTTTAGATATTCTTTTGATACTGCATTATTTACTGTCTGTACATTTGCATTACACTTTCTTCTTTACTAAATACTACTTGATATTACTTTAGTGATAGTGTCCATTTACATGTTTCTATTGGTTATCATGTACAATATGCAAAATTCTAAATGTTTTTATTTGTATTGCTTAGGTTGTGTTTGTTACATAATAAATGTTTACATTTTTTAAATTTAGGAAGTGGAACTGACCTTTTATATAGCTCCTAACCGGAACGGATTTGGCAGGACTGTCCCGATTTGAGGGCTCAGTCCCGCATCCCAGCTGTTCTCCTGGCTGCGATACTCACCTCTCCAACGTTTTCATTGCTCCCGGAGCTCTTGCTCGGGGGCAGGGCTGCTTCTTTGCTGAGTTATGAATTAAATTATATATTCACTTCATCTGCCTCCTGTAATCAGTCTCCACGGGACTTGAGCTCAGTGTCCACAATCTGTTGCTTCACCAGTGAGCCACAACTCACAGTGCTGGAGATTTTAGAAATTGGTTATCTGCAGTCAATGAACCCAGAAGCAGAGTATACATACAGTATTCATAGAAATACATTGTGTATATAACAATGTATTTTATGGTGCCTGTATACTGAGGTGAAGAAAAATTTTTTTTTTGTTCCTATGAAAGTATTAAAAATAATATTAATCACAAAAAATGTTTTTGTTTTTTTTTTCCCGTGAGCCTCCCTGGTCTTGAACTCACAACTTTAACATTACAGACACAGATGCTAACTGCTGAGTCACAAGAATTTTGTGGTTGATCTGTACTGCAGGATGTGACTACAGGCAAATTATACTGATAGCAATACACTGCTGTGTACAGTTAATGTACCGTATTCTTTTCCTAGAGGGGAGAATAAGAGATTTTTTTTTTCATCCTATAAAATTACTAAAAAATAATGAAAAACACTTGCTAATGAAAAAAGTAAGTTTTAGGCTATGTGCACGCGTTGCGGATTTTGATTTCCACGGCGTTTTTGGACTCACAGAATTGCATCAAATCTGCAGTGTAGTGCACAAGCAATTAGTCAATGGGAAATTGAGATTTGTTGTGCACATGATGCGGAAAAAAAGTGTGGATGTGCAGCGTTTTATTTTCCGTAGCATGTCAATTCTTTTTGCAGATCTGCAGCGTTTCTGCACCCACTGAGTCAGGCAAATCCGCACAAAACCGCAGTTTTAAAAAGATCTGCTCATTTGTTGCGGAGTTGCCAAGTGCTTCACAGAAGTTTATAATGCAGAGTCGTGAAAATAAAAAATATTTTTTTTTTCCACAAAAAAGATTATTTAGCTCCCAAGTTTTTATTTTCACAAGGGTAACAAGAGAAATTGGACCCCAAACGTTGTTGTCCAATTTGTCCTGAGTATGCTGGTACCCCATATGTGGGGGTAAACCACTGTTTGGGCGCACGGCAGAGCTCGGAAGGAAGGAGCGCCGTTTTGGAATGCAGACTTTGATAGAATGGTCTGCGGGCATTATGTTGCGTTTGCAGAGCCCCTGATGTACCTAACCAGTAGAAACCCTCCACAAGTGACCCCATTTTGGAAACTAGACCCCAAGGAACTTATCTAGATGTGTGGTGAGAACTTTGAATGCCCAAGTGCTTCACAGAAGTTTAGAATGCAGAGTCGTGAAAATAAAAAATGTTTTTTTTTTCACAAAAAAGATATTGTAGCCCACAAGTTTAATTTTCACAAGGGTAACAAGAGAAATTGGACCCCAGAAGTTGTTGTCCAATTTATCCCGAGTACGCTGATGCCCCATATGTGGGGGTAACCCACTGTTTGGGCGCACGGCAGAGCTCAGAAGGGAGGGAGTACCATTTGACTTTTTGAGCGCAAAATTGGCTGTCGTGTTTGGAGACCCCCTGATGTACCTAAACAGTGGAAACCCCCCAATTCTAGCTCCAACCCTAACCCCAACACACCCCTAACCCTAATCCCAACCTGATCCATAATCCTAATCACTAACCCTAACCATAATCACAACCCTTACCCCAAAACAACCCTAATGTCAACCCTAACCATAACCCTAATCAAAACCCTAAATCCAACACATCCCTAATCCTAATCTCAAACCTAACCCAAATCCCAATACACCCCTAATCACAACCCTAACCTTAACCCTAATCCCAAACCTAACCCTAATCCCAAGCGTAACCCTAATCCCAAACCTTAACCCTAATACCAACCCTAATCCAAACCCTAACCCTAATCCCAACTCTAACCCTAACTTTAGCCCCAACCCTAACCCTAGCCCTAAGGCTACTTTCACACTTGCGTCGTTTGGCATTCCGTTGCAATCCGTCGTTTTGGACAAGAAACGGATCCTGCAAATGTGCCCGCAGGATGCGTTTTTTGCCCATAGACTTGTATTGCCGACGGATCGTGACGGATGACCACACGTCGCGTCCGTCGTGCACTGGATCAGTTGTGTTTTGGCGGACCGTCGGCACAAAAAACGTTCAATGAAACTTTTTTTGTACGTCGCATCCGCCATTTCTGACCGCGCATGCGTGGCCGTAACTCCGCCCCCTCCTCCCCAGGTCATACATTGGGCAGCGGATGCGTTGAAAAACTACAGCCGCTGCCCACGTTGTGCACAATTTTCACAACGTGCGTCGGTATGTCGGGCCGACGCATTGCGACGGCCCCGTACCGACGTAAGTGTGAAAGAAGCCTAACCCTAAATTTAGCCCCAACCCTAACCCTAAATTTAGCCCCAACCCTAACCCTAAATTTAGCCCCAACCCTAACCCTAAATTTAGCCCCAATCCTAACCCTAAATTTAGCCCTAACCCTAGCCCTAACCCTAGCCCTAACCCTAATTTTAGCCCCAACTGCTGTTCTCCTGCCGGCCAGCAGATGGAGACAGATGGCGGGCGCACTGCGCATGCGCCCGCCATTTTCTTTTGCCGGCGGCCAGGAGGAGCAGCAAGAGGATCCAGGGACACAGGTGAGTATTGTAGGGTCCCCGAATCCCCCTATTTCTCTGTCCTCTGATGTGCAATCACATCAGAGGACAGAGAATTACACTTTACTTTTTTTTTTTTTTTGCGATCGCCGGTAAACAGTTAATTACCGGCGATCGCAAAACAGGGGTCGGTAAAACCGACCCCGATCATGCTCTTTGGGGTCTCGGCTACCTCGGCAGCCGAGACCCCAAAGATCCTAGCGGGGCCGGCCGGCTGGCTCAATGCGCATGCGCCCGCCATTTTGAAGATTGAGGCGCCCATCGGGAGCCACGAGGAGCACCGGGGGAGACAGGTAAGTATTGGGGGGCTACCTGGGACCCCTTTTGTCTGTCCTCCGATGTGCGATCACATCGGAGGACAGAGAAATTAAAAAGAGATTGCGTTTTGTTTTTTTTGCGATCGCCGGTAAACGGTTAATTACCGGCGATCGCAAAT
The DNA here is from genome assembly GCF_032444005.1 of Ranitomeya imitator. Lineage (NCBI taxonomy): Eukaryota > Metazoa > Chordata > Amphibia > Anura > Dendrobatidae > Ranitomeya > Ranitomeya imitator. Next base: position 347,946,630 of record NC_091282.1, on the reverse strand, counting down.
GCGGGGTGGGTAAAAAAAACCCCGAATCATGTTCTCTGGGGTCTCGGCTACCCCTGGCAGCCGAGACCCCGGAGAAAATCCGACTCTGGGGGGCGCTATTTACTTTTTCCACAGCGCCGTTAATTAACGGCGCTGTGGTTTAAGTACCCTTAGCGGCCGCCGTTAAAAGGCGTATCGGCGGTCGCTAAGGGGTTAAACCCATAAAAAATGTAATAAAACTGTAAGGCTGTGATCACACATGCGAGAAACACGTCCGTGTCTCGCATGTGAAATCCAAGCTTTGGCGCCGGCACTGTGGAGCTGAGCGTGCAGCCGCATAGCAACACATGGAGCCACACGCTCCGCTCTGGAGTGCCGCTGCCAGAGCTTGGATTTCACATGCGAGACACGGACGTGTTTCTCGCCTGTGTGATCCTGGCCTAATGCTGAGGCCGTGTTGACATGTAGCGCAAATGCTGCTTTTTTTCTGCAGGTGTCCGCACCACACAACACAATAACAATCTTCTCTGATTATTGTGTTTGCCGCGTTTCCTTCATGCATTTTCCCCCTTATTTGATGAAATTGTTGGGCAGATATGAAGCAGAGTTTTTAACGCTTTTTTAATAGTATAGAAAAGCTTTGATTCTGCTCTTTAAAATGCAACGTCATTTTTTTCTTCATACAATTTTTTCAGAAGCAGCCTATAGAGAGAAAAAATTCACTAAAACTGCAGAATTTGACAGTGTCTTCAGACCACAGAGAGCGGAGATTTTATGGAAGCACATCCACTTTGCTTTGAAATTTAGACCATGTTCACATGTAGCGTAAATTCATTCTGCTGTGTTTAACTGTCCAAACAAAGTGGATGCGATTTCATGAAAATTACGCCCGGTATATGATTTCGATAAACAGTATTTTACATTATTTAACAGTTAGTATTTATCAATATGCTTGTGGCTACTTCTGTTTTACAGGTGTTCTTTCGTTCCTGTTTCTTTCCTTGCCTTTCCCATTCCCCCCCCCCCATCTCGTAAATGTTTTATATATAAGGTATCTTATATGTGTATTGTCACTCCTTTCCTTTCCTATCCTGTACATAACAATTTTTTTCATTTTCCTTCTGTCCCTTTAATTTTTTCTTTCCCATTTTCCTTAATAAATCACATTTTTCCTTCCCTTCTCATCCTTAACCCTTTCCACCCTTTATTTAGCCTATGTCTTTGATCCCTTTAAATTTAGCTTTTATTATGTTCTTGTTTGTGTCTTTATTACTGTGTATTTATAATATATCTCCCCTTTTTTTACCCCCCTTTATGTAAAAAATCCTTAATAAAAACTACTTTAACCCCTTAATGACCACCAATATGTCTTTTTACTGAGATATAAGAGACTAGCATCCTCCGACGCGTGACAATCCGGCAGCTGTCGGCTGTCCACTATAGCTGACAACTTGCTGTATTAGCCATGATCAGTGTTGGAACTAACCATATCTGTTTTACACCTTAGATGCTGTTGTCAATAGTGACTACATCATATAAATGGTTAACAGAGTGTGGGGGCTTCTGCTTTATTCCCATGTGCACCCAGAGATCATGATTGTGTGGTCCTGATGTTTGCCTTGGCAATTAATGGCCAAATAGCGGCCTTAAGGTACCTTCACACTCAGCAACTTTACAACGAGAACGACAACAATCCGTGACGTTGCAGCGTCCTGGATAGCGATCTCGTTGTGTTTGACTCGCAGCAGCGATCTGGATCCCGCTGTGATATCGCTGGTCGGAGCTAGAAGTCCAGAACTTTATTTCGCCGTCAGGTCGGCGTGTATCGTCGTGTTTGACAGCAAAAGCAACGATGCCAGCAACGTTTTACATGGAGCTAACGACCTGCGAGAACGATAAGTGAGTTGCCGTTACGTCACTGGATCGCTCCTGCATCGTTCTGGAGTTGCTGTGTTTGATGTCTCTACAGCGACCTAAACAGCGACGCTCCAGCGATCGGCTCGTTGTCAATATCGCTGCAGCGTCGCTGAGTGTGACAGTACCTTTAGAGTCTGCCGGCTATAGCGGCCTGCTCAGAAGTTAGCGACATTTAGTTGGTGTAAATTCTCTTTTTATTTCTGTCATGCCGCTTTGCATTAAATCCTAAAAATCACCTGAAGGGTTAATAAACTTCCTGACAGAAGTTTTCAATATGTCCAGGGGTGCAATTTTTAAAATGGTATCACTTTTGGGGTTTTTCCAATATATAGAACCCTCAAAGTCACTTCAAACCTGGATAGGTCCCTAAAATTATATATTTTGTACATTTCCTTGAAAAAATGAAAAATTACTGCTACATTTTTAAACCTCCTAAAATGCAAATAAAGTAAAATAACATTTTTACAAATGGTGCTGATGTAAAGCAGACATGTGGGAAATGTTATTAATGTTTTTGTGTTGTGTGACTATTTGGATTAAAGGGATAATCATTTAACCCCTTAATCCCATATGACGTACTATCCCGTCAAGGTGGGGTGGGCCTTAATTCCCACCGACTGGATAGTACGTCATAGCGATCGGCCGCGCTCACGGGGGAGCGCGGCCGATCGCGGCCGGGTGTCAGCTGCCTATCGCAGCTGACATCCGGCACTATGTGCCAGGAGCGGTCACGGACCGCTCCCGGCACATTAACCCCCAACACACCGCGATCAAAGATGATCGCGGTGTGCCGGCGGTGCAGGGAGGGGGCTCCCTGCGGGCTTCCCTGAGACGATCGGTACACGGTGATGTACTCACCGTGTACCGAGCGTCTTCTCCCTGCAGGCCCCGGATCCAAAATGGCCGCGGGGCTGCATCCAGGTCCTGCAGGGAGCACTTCCGGGTCAGGAGCAGGCTGCAGCTTCAGCTCTGGCTGAAGCTGCCGGCTGTTTGTCAGATCACCGATCTGACAGAGTGCTGTGCACACTGTCAGATCGGTGATCTGTGATGTCCCCCCCTGGGACAAAGTGAAAGAGTAAAAAAAAAAATTTCCACACGTGTAAAAAAAAAAAAATTCAGAAGAAAAAAAAATTATTCCCATAAATACATTTCTTTATGTAAAAAACAAAACAATAAAAGTACACATATTTAGTATCGCCGCGTCCGTAACGACCCATCCTATAAAGCTGGCCCACTAGTTAACCCCTTCAGTGAATGGCGTAAGAAAAAAACGCTTTATTATCATACCGCCGAACAAAAAGTGGAATAACACGTGATCAAAAAGACGGATATAAATAACTATGGTACCGCTGAAAACGTCATCTTGTCCCGCAAAAAACGAGCCGCCATATAGCATCATAACCAAAAAAATAAAAAAGTTATAGTCCTCAGAATAAAGCGATGCCAAAATCATTATTTTTTCTTTAACCCCTTCATGACCGGGGGATTTTTCGTTTTTCCGTGTTCATTTTTCGCTCCCCTCCTTCCCAGAGCCATAACTTTTTTATTTTTCTGTCAATTTGGCCATGTGAGGGCTTATTTTTTGCGGGACGAGTTGTACTTTTGAACGACATCATTGGTTTTAGCATGTCGTGTACTAGAAAACGGGAAAAAAATTCCAAGTGCGGTGAAATTACAAAAAAAGTGCAATCACACACTTGTTTTTTGTTTGGCTTTTTTGCTAGGTTCACTAAATGCTAAAAATGACCTGCCATTATAATTCTCCAGGTCATTACGAGTTCATAGACACCAAACATGACTAGGTTATTTTTTATCTAAGTGGTGAAAAAAAATTCCAAACTTTGCTAAAAAAAATAAAAAAATTGCGCCATTTTCCGATACTCGTAGCGTCTCCATTTTTCATGATCTGGGGTCGGTTGAGGGCTTATTTTTTGCGTGCCGAGATGACGTTTTTAATGATAGCATTTCGGTGCAGATACGTTCTTTTGATCGCCCGTTATTGCATTTTAATGCAATGTCGCGGCGACCAAAAAAATGTAATTGTGGCGTTTCGAATTTTTTTCCCGCTACGCTGTTTAGCGATCAGGTTAATACTTTTTTTAATTGATAGATCGGGCGATTCTGAGCGCGGCGATACCAAATATGCGTAGATTTGATATTTTTTTTATTGATTTATTTTGATTGGGGCGAAAGGGGGGTGATTTAAACTTTTATGTTTTTTTTATTTTTTTCACATTTTTTTAAACTTGTTTTTTTAACTTTTGCCATGCTTCAATAGCCTCCATGGGAGGCTAGAAGCAGGCACAGCACGATCGCCTCTGCTACACAGGGTGGCGCTCACAGCGACGGGCGATCAGTAACCATAGAGGTCTCTAGGACCTCTATGGTTACCATCCAGACGCATCGCCGACCCCCGATCATGTGACGGGGGTCGGCGATGACGTCATTTCCGGCCGCCCGGCCGGAAGCGGTAGTTAAATGCCGCTGTCTGCGTTTGACAGCGGCATTTAACTAGTTAATAGGTGCGGGCAGATCGCGATTCTGCCCGCACCTATTACGGGCACATGTCAGCTGTTCAAAACAGCTGACATGTCCCGGCTTTGGTGCGGGCTCACCGCGGAGCCCTGCATCAAAGCAGGGGAGCCGGCATCGGACGGTATAGTACGTCCGATGCCGGTAAGGGGTTAAAATAGTTTTTATCGTATAAAAGCGCCAAAACATAAAAAAATGATATAAATGAAGTATCGCTGAAATCGTACTGACCCGAAGAATAAAACTGCTTTATCAATTTTACCAAACGTAGAACGGTATAAACGCCTCCCCCAAAAGAAATTCATGAATAGCTGGTTTTTGGTCATTCTTCCTCACAAAAAATCAGAATAAAAAGCGATCAAAAACTGTCACGTGTCCGAAAATGTTACCAATAAAAACGTCAACTCGTCCCGCAAAAAAAAAAGACCTCACATGACTCTGTGGACCAAAATATGGAAAAATTATAGGTCTCAAAATGTGGAGGCGCAAAAACTTTTTTGCTATAAAAAGCGTCTTTTAGTGTGTGACGGCTGCCAATCATAAAAATCCGATATAAAAAACGCTATAAAAGTAAATCAAACCCCCCTTTATCACCCCCTTAGTTAGGCTAGGTTCACATTGCGTTAATTGGTTAACGCTAACGGACAGCGTTGCACGGCGAAAATGTCGCAATTAACGCCGTGCAATGGGTCCGTTAGCACACCCATTGATAGCAATGTGATTTTTGGGTGTAGCGCATTGCTAGAGCGTGCCATTTTCGGCTCGCGCTAGCAAGGTGCCATTCTTTTGTGGCGCACCTCGGACGCTGCTTGCAGCGTCTGCGGCACGCCCGTGGTCCGATCCCCGATCTTCCAGAGCGGGGACGTTAACGAAACCACTAAACGCGACACCTAAAAAGACATTGCGTTAGTGCAATCCGCTAGCGCTAAACGGATTGCCCTAACGCAATGTGAACATAGCCTTAGGGAAAAATAATAAAATTTAAAAAATGTATTTATTTCCATTTTCCCATTAGGGTTAGGGCTAGGGTTAGTGCTAGGGTTAGGGCTAGGGTTAGGATTACATTTACGGTTGGGATTAGGGTTGGGATTAGAATTAGGGGTGTGTCAGGGTTAGGTGTGTGGTTAGGGTTACAGTTGGGATTAGGGTTAGGGGTGCCTTTGGATTAGGGTTTCAGGTAGAATTGGGGAGTTTCCACTGTTCAGGCACATCAGGGGCTCTCCAAACGCGACATGGCGTCCGATCTCAATTCCAGCCAATTCTGCATTGAAAAAGTAAAACAGTGCTCCTTCACTTCCGAGCTCTCCCGTGCGCCCAAACAGGGGTTTACCCCAACATATGGGGTATCAGCGTACTCGAGACAAATTGGACAACAACTTTTTGGGTCCAAGTTCTCTTGTTATCCTTGGGAAAATAAAAATTTGGGGGGCTAAAAATCATTTTTGTGGGAAAAAAAGGATTTTTTATTTTCACGGCTTTGCGTTGTAAACTGTAGTGAAACACTTGGGGGTTCAAAGTTTTCACAACACATCTAGATAAGTTCCTTGGGAGGTCTAGTTTCCAATATAAGGTCACTTGTGGGGGGTTTGTACTGTTTGGGTACATCAGGGGCTCTGCAAATGCAACGTGACGCCTGCAGACCAATCCATCTAAGTCTGCATTCCAAATGGCGCTCCTTCCCTTCCGAGCTCTGCCATGCGCCCAAACAGTGGTTCCCCCCCACATATGGGGTATCAGCGTACTCAGGACAAATTGGACAACAACTTTTGGGGTCCAATTTATTCTGTTACCCTTGTAAAAATACAAAGCTGGGGGCTACAAAATCATTTTTGTGAAAAAAAAAAAGAATTTTTATTTTCACAGCTCTGCGTTATAAACTGTAGTGAAACACTTGGGGGTTCAAAGCTCTCAAAACACATCTAGATAAGTTCCTTAGGGGGTCTAGTTTCCAAAATGGTGTCACTTGTGGGGGGGTTTAATGTTTAGGCACATCAGGGGCTCTCCAAACCAACATGGCGTCCCATCTTAATTCCAGTCAATTTTGCATTGAAAAGTCAAATGGCGCTCCTTCCCTTCCGAGCTCTGCTATGCGCCCAAAAAGTGGTTTACCCCCACATATGGGGTATCGTCGCACTCAGGACAAATTTCACAACAACTTTTGTGGTCTAATTTCTTCTCTTACCCATGGGAAAATAAAAAATTGGAGGCGAAAAGATGATTTTTGTGAAAAAATATGATTTTTTATTTTTACGGCTCTGCATTATAAACTTCTGTGAAGCACTTGTTGGGTCAAAGTGCTCACCACACATCTAGATAAGTTCCTTAAGGGGTCTACTTTCCAAAATGGTGTCACTTGTGGGGGTTTCAATGTTTAGGCGCATCAGGGGCTCTCCAAACGCAACATGGCATCCCATCTCAATTCCAGTCAATTTTGCATTGAAAAGTCAAATGGCGCTCCTTCCCTTCCGAGCTCTGCCATACGCCCAAACAATGGTTTACACCCATATATGGGGTATCAGTGTACTCAGGACAAATTGGACAACAATTTTTGAGGTCCAATTTCTTCTCTTACTCTTGGGAAAAGAAAAAATTGGGGGCGAAAAATCATTTTTGTGAAAAAATTTGATTTTTTATTTTTACGGCTCTGCATTATAAACTTCTGTGAAGCACTTGGTGGGTCAAAGTGGTCACCACACATCTAGATAAGTTCCTTAGGGTGTCTACTTTCCAAAATGGTGTCACTTGTGGGGGGTTTCAATGTTTAGACACGAGGGGCTCTCCAAACGCAACATGGCGTCCCATCTCAATTCCTGTCAGTTTTGCATTGAAAAGTCAAATGGCGCAATCTCCCCATCATATTCCCAATGAAAATATTAAAAGAGATTCAAGCAATGATTTTAAAATACATTTGGCAAGAGAGAAAACCCAGAGTCCAAGCGGACACGCTTTACATCCCTACGAGTAAGGGTGGCCTAGGGTGCCCCTCAGTGGTCCGGTACTACAGGGCCGCATTATTCGAACAGTTACGATTCATGTGGAATAATGATGATGATCGGCACTGGATAGCAATTGAAAAACATTTGATGAGAACCTCCAATGTCTCAGCTTTTTACCATGCACATCAAACTAAAGTCCCTAATAGAAACCTAAAAATGTCCCCAACAATAGACTCTGCTCTGGAGCTATGGAGAGTGTTGACTATTAAATTAGGCCTTATACAAACCGCATTCCTCAAAGCTCCTATAGAGACACTGGAGCATTGTATCCCGGACCTCAAACTTAAAAATTGGAATTTACCCAAAACCACCTCAATTGGGAACTTGTATGAGGGGGAGGAATTACCGTATTTTCCGCTTTGTAAGACGCACTTTATTTCCCCCAAATTTGGGGGGGAAATGTGGGTGCGTCTAACAAAGCGGATATACCGCTTACCATTACAGGCTGGGAGGAGGGGGTGTCCGCCGCCGCTACCGCCTGCCGCCGCTGTCGTCCGCCGCCACTGCCGGGGTTGTCCGCTGCTGCCCCGGGTGATGCTGAAGGCTCCGGTGCTGCGGGGGGCTCTGGCGACATTTTGTGAAAGACCAGAGCCCCCCGGCAGTTCTTCCATGCGTTCCAGTATGACTAATTCCGGGAAAATGGCCGCCAGAATCTCGGGAGATGAGATTTCAGCGCTGAGATCTCATCTCTCGAGATTCCGGCGGCCATTTTCCCGGAGTTAGTTCCAGTATGACTGACTCCGGGAAAATGGCCGCCGGAATCTCGGGAGATGAGATTTCAGCGCTGAGATCTCATCTCTCGAGATTCCGGCGGCCATTTTCCCGGAATTAGTCATACTGGAACGCATGGAAGAACTGCCGGGGGGCTCTGGTCTTTCACAAAATGTCACCAGAGCCCCCCGCAGCACCGGAGACAGCCCTACAGCACAGGAGCCCCCTGCAGACCCCTCATCCCAGCCTGCAGCAAAGGAGCCCCCTGCAGACCCCTCATCCCAGGCTGCAGCACAGGAGCCCCCCTGCAGCACAGGAGCCCCCTGCAGACCCCCTCATCCCAGCCTGCAGCAATGCTCCATTCCTGCCTCCGGCAACGAGCCTGGGACTCTGATCCACCACAACCACAACCCCTGGTAAGTAATAAGACAGATGGATTATAAGACGCCCCACCAATTTATTAAAAAATAGTTTTTTCCTATTTTTCTCCTCAAAATTTGGGGTGCGTCTTATAATCCGGAGCGTCTTACAAAGCGAAAAATACGGTAATTACTTTTACATCATTGAGAGATAAATACAATGTTCCTCAAAGGGATTTTTACAAATATTTGCAGATCCGGCATTTCCTAACTGAAAGGAAAAAACAGATGCCTGCACCGCCATCTAAACTTTACTCTATGCTGATGAACCCGACATCACAGATTAGGGCGCTGTCCACAAACTACGACTGTATGTTGGAGAATACCCTGCCCTCTCTAACTACATACCTGCAAAAGTGGGAAAAAGACCTAAACTGCACATTCACACCGGATCAGTGGAGGGCATCCTTCTTAGTTATTGGAAGCCAATCTAAATGTACTAACCACATAGAAAACGCCAGGAAATTGTTATATCGGTGATATTTCACTCCCAGTAGATTGTCTAGGATGTTCCGCAGTTCCCCAGACACGTGCTGGAGGTGTGGAGACCCCTGTGCAGACATGTTACATATATGGTGGAGTTGTGACAGAATTAGACGTCTGTGGGAAGCCGTAGATCATCTGATGTTCCAGATTTGTGGTATACCGGTGAATCTTAATGCACAGCAGGCGTTACTCGCTATTGATTTGGACTCGTTTCCCTATGAGTTCCGTACAGTGATTGTACATATTATTGTAGCAACAAGAATCAAAATTGCTAGTTACTGGAAAAACTCCAAGTGCCCCTCACTGCCCGAGGTCGTATCACTGATCAACGAAAATTGCCTATCAGAAAAAATAATCGCTACATCTAATAATAATATAGCTCAATTTCATAAAAAATGGAACAATTGGTTATCTTTCCGTTTAAATACCGTTCTTAAATAACTTTGCAGATTTGCATATAGAGAATGTGATTGGATAGTTATTGTAATGTCACCATTTCCCCTATCCTCTTCCCTTCCCTAATCCCCATAACGTTGTGTTAATTATTAAGAATTTAATGTCAATAAGATGTAATGCTCGACACAATTTGTAAATAAATAAAAATTTATGTTTCGAAAAAGAAAAGTCAAATGGCGCTCCTTTCCTTCCGAGCTCTGCCATGCGCCCAAACAGTGGTTTACCCCCACATATGGGGTATCAGCGTACTCAGGACAGATTGTACAGCAACTTTTGGCATCCATTTTATCCTGTTACCCTTGGTAAAATAAAACAAATTGGAGCTGAAATACATTTTGTGTGAAAAAAAGTTAAATATTCATTTTTATTTAAACATTCCAAAAATTCCTGTGAAACCCCTGAAGGGTTAATAAACTTCTTGAATGTGGGTTTGAGCACCTTGAGGGGTGCAGTTTTTAGAATGGTGTCACACTTGGGTATTTTCTATCATATAGACCCCTTATAACTCCCTAACAAAAAAAAATTTTGGTTCCAAAATTGTGCTGATGTAAAGTAGACATGTGGGAAATGTTACTTATTAAGTATTTTGCGTGACATATCTCTGTGATTTAAGGGCATAAAAATTTAAAGTTGGAAAATTTCCGTCTTTTTCACAAATAAACGCAAGTTATATCGAATAAATTTTACCACTACCATGAAGTACAATATGTCACGAGAAAACAATGTCAGAATCGCCAAGATCCGTTAAAGCGTTCCAGAGTTATAACCTCATAAAGGGACAGTGGTCAGAATTGTAAAAATTGGCCCGGTCATTAACGTGCAAACCACCCTCGGGGCTTAAGGGGTTAAAGTTTGAACATTACACATTTTTTTTACATTTGTCAAATTTTTGATATTTTTTATAAATAAACACAAAACATATTGACCTAAATTTATCATTATCAAAAATTATAATGTGCCGCGAAAAAACAATCTCAAAATCACTGGTATTTGGAGCAGAATTCCAGAGTCGTTACCACATAACATAAAGTGACACTGGTCAGATTTAAAAATTTGGCCTTGTCACTATGGGGTTAACAAAAAAGGTGCCCACTGTGCGCCCAAGGATGCTGCTGAGCTGTGTGGTTTTGGTGCTTTTTTTTCTCTTCTATGTGGAGCCTTAAAAAAGCATGTAAAAAACTGCAGTTACTTTAAGTGCAGAATCTAAGCTTTTCTGTGCTATAAAAACACATTGAAAACATGGCTTCATATCTGTACCAAAAACGCATCAAATAAGGGGGAGAAGATTGCTAATGTGTAGTTTGGTGCTGACATCTGCAGAAAACAAAAAAAGCACATGCTATGTGTGAACACGGCCTTACAGACACAAAAAAGCTGGATGTGATATAGTGAAGCTACATAAAGACGATAAGGTTCTGGAGGCTCCAACTGTGAATGAAAGAACAAAAAATAAATCCACAGGTCCCAACTAGAGATGAGGAGGATGCACAGATGACATCCTGCCGGCGCCAGAAGGTTAGAAATTCATGGCCTCCGTTCAAGCTGCCAGGTACTACTGACCTGGATGCTGGACCAGACACCCATGAATAATAATCTTTATTTTTATATAGCGCTAACATATTCCGCAGCGCTTTACAGTTTTGCACACATTGTCCCCGTTGGGGCTCACAATCTAAATTCCCTATCAGTATGTCTTTGGAATGTGGGAGGAAACCGGAGTACCCGGAGAAAACCCACGCAAACACGGAGAGAACATACAAACTCTATGCAGATGTTGTCCTTAGTGGGGCTTGAACCCAGTACTCCAGCGCTGCTGTGCTCTCCACTGCGCCACCGTGCTGCCCATGAATCCATCTGCTCACAGGACAGTCCTGGATTTAGGCTTGTGCAATGTAGTCGTGAGAGTTTGCTGAATTTCCTTCACAAAGGCTATGTGCACACGTTGCGGATCTGCAGCTGCGGGTCCGCAGCAGCTTTCCATGCGTTTACAGTACAATGTAAACCTATGGAAAAAGCAATCCGCAGTGCCCATGCTGCGGAAAAAAACGCGCGGAAGCGCTGCGGGTTACATTCCGCAGCATGTCAATTCTTTGTGCGGATTGCGCAAAAAATCCGCATAAAAACTGCGGTAAATACGGAGGTAAAACGCAGTGCCTTTTACCTGCGGATTTCTGACATCCGCTGCGGAAAAATCCGCAGAGCTCTTTTCTATGTGTGCACATAGCCTAACAGTGCCCCTTTTAACCAATCCTTTTGCCAGGGAAGGAAGACATGGTAATTGGGTGTGAATTGGGGTGTGACCAAAATTTGCCATGGTACTCTGCATGATCTGTCCCTCTTTCTGTTCGTCTAAAGTTGGGAGGTATGCTTTTGTAGGTGTCTTTCCTCTTTTTTAAGGAGTATTAATCTTTGTACATGCTAGGCTATTGCTGTCATATCGGAAGGATTGGAGTGCTTTGGAGGACAGGGCTATATGGAAGATACAGGACTACCAACTTTGCTGAGAGATGCCCAAGTAAGAACTCAGTGTTCAATAGTGAACCAGAATCGCCTTGTATTTCCATTGCTCACCCTGTCATATATCTGTGATAGGTGCTAACAATCTGGGAAGGAACAACCAACATTTTATCTCTGGATGTCCTACGGTCAGTCATAAAGAGCCAGGGACAGGTTTTGGGTGCTTATTTCTCTTCCAGTCAGGTAAAGTTCATCACAGTCTGTTATGACCAGCATTGCCATGGTACACAAGCCTCGTTATTACTGTGACTACTAATTTCCACAAGATCTCAGCTAATATTCATAGAAAACTTGTGATATATACATTTTTTACTGCAGGAAATGCTGGAAGCCTCATCTAATGTTCCTGGTCTGTCTCAACCTGTCTCACATCTGCTGCAAGCTCTGCAGAGCCTAAAAGCCTTCACACAGAAGGCGGGAGAGAGAGGAAGCAACTATATGGAATTAGCAGCACGGGATTTTGCTTACAGTATCGCCAAAATCTACATAGGTAATGTTTTTACATGGAATGGTTTACTTTACATCATTGATTATCTTTTTTTCTCATGACTTTCAGAAGTATAATGACCATTAATTTACCATTCATGGTATGCAACATAATAAGTATTTGTTAAACTGCTTTTATTGCTGAAACAGCTCTCTGCACAAGTGGTAGCAGTCCAGTAAAGGAGTAATGAACCTCTTAGCCTAGCTTGTTGTGTGCAGGTGGATTTGCAGTGTAGCAGCTGCTTCTAGGGGAGTATATCGCTATAATATAATGCTTCCTGTAGCGGATCCATTGTGTTGCTCTGCCATGTACAGGACACCTTTCACTGTTATTTGAGCATTTCCATAATAAAATGCCTCTTAAATAATGGTTAAAGGGGTTGTACAATACTTCTGAAATTTTTTATGCTGCTGCCGCTAGAAGGACACTAAGTAATACAGAAAGAACAGCTCCTCCCCTGCAGTATACACCCTCCTGTTGGCTCCAAGTGAACCAGTTCTTGCTTAGTGTATGTAGGAGGCACTTGGGTCTGCTTTCAGACCCCACCGTTTTTATTTTTATTTTAATTCTATTTTTCCCTTAACGGAGCGAATGGGGGCGACGGATCCTTTCTAGGTTCCGATCTCCCCCGAACCATCAACAGGCAAGAACGCAGAGCGTCCCTCCCCGTACCCTTTCCTGCACCTTTGGATGCCAGCCCTGAGCTCACTTTACAGGCGACGGTTCCTTCGCGTTCCGATCTCCCCCCTCCATAGCAGGCGACCACATGGAGTAGCCCTCCATCTATCTCTCCTGGAGCCAGGTGCATAGCCGGACATGATGTTTATGGCGTCCGTGCAGCCCCCTACTGCATCACCACTGCTATAGCGGATGATGGAAGGCGGCAGAAGCTCTCCACCCCCTCCCTGACAATGGCGACGGTGGATTGAGCACCGGCCCACCGCATTTACCATGAGTACACCTGTGGGGCCAAGGCGCTGGCAGGTCCTGGTCTCTGGGATAAGGGAGGTCCACATATACCTTAAAGCCCGGGTGCGTGGGTCATGTCGGTCCGCACAAATAGCGGCCGCGGCGCTGCAGGCCGCAACCGCAAGCTTAATTTAGCCCCCGGCTTTTCTCTCTTCCAGGCCGGAATGTTGGCTCCGCCCACTTGCGGTTACCGCCACCCACTCTCTCTCTGGCGCTTTTCGTTCTGCGGGAAGCGCCTTCTCTTCCTGATCTCGGCGGTCATCTTTGGACACCCACAGGGCTATGCTGCAGCGCTGCTCCAGCGTTCTGAATCACAGCTTCAGGGATTAGTGATTTCTGTGGACACATTGCGGACCTCCCCCGGGGACTCAAGACACAGAACCTGGGTAAGCTGCAGAAACATAGCTTAACCCTTCCCCTGCTAGTAAGCGCTCTCCTCAAGGCTACACTATGTCTCAATCAAAGCCTAACAAAAAGACTGGGAAAACCCACACTGTTTTTTGCTGCTTGTACCTCTTGTAAGGTATCTCTACCCCGGGGTTACAATACTGTGTTATGCTCAGCTTGTGAACCGGTGACTGCTCAGGGACCACCTGTTACTGATACCGAACCCAGTGAGCCTAGTCCCCCTGAGTGGGCTACCTCCCTTACCCGGTCTATGGCATCCCTGGCCAAAGCGTTAGACTCGTTCCGAGACCCTTCCTCTAACCAGGGCACTCTTACGGACAACGCTTCCGATGATCAGAACCCCTTGTACACTAAGGGTTGTGCCTTACCAAGGAGCTCTCGCTCTTCCAGGAAAAGGACTCATGCCTTGTCCCAAGACCATCACCGGGAATCGGGTTCTAAGAGTTCCATCTCTCGCTCCCCCTCACTTGGGGCTAGTAGAGAACCTGGCTCAGAGGACGATTCTGACACGTCCCTAGATCAGCAATTTCAACACGATCAGGAGACTCTCAACTCTCTCCTTGAGTCAGTAAACAAGGCCCTGAAGCTAGATGAGGAGCCTTTATCTAAAACGGATCATGCTGTGTACTTTAAGAGGACCAAGCGGGCTCACAGAGTGTTCCCCAATCATCCCGAATTTAAAGAAATCATTGAATCTCATAGGATCCGTCCAGATAAATGCTTTACAGGGCAAAAGCCCATGGAGTCAAAATATCCCTTCGCTCCTGATCTAAGAAAAGATTGGTCACAGTCTCCTCCGGTACATCCTCCGGTATCGCACCTAGCTACTAAATCTATTTTATCCTCTTCAGAGGGCGCTTCAATTAAAAACCCCACCGATCGTCAGATCGACAATGTGGCTCGTTCAGCCTCCAAATGGCTTTTTCCTGTCGTGTCCTCCCAGGGCAAAGGCATCAGAGTTCTTCCAAGCCATAAGCTCTCTAAAAGAAGACGGGGTTATTATCCCTGTCCCTCAAAGTTAAAGGTTTCAAGGTTTTTATTCAAACCTGTTCATTGTTCCAAAGAAGGACAGTACAGTACGGCCGATACTGGACCTAAAACTGCTGAACAAGTTCATCAGGGTATGACGGTTCCGAATGGAATCGCTTCGTTCTGTCATCGCCTCCATGGGAAAAGCCACGTTCCTGGCGCCTAGACATCCAGGACGCGTACCTCCACATTCCAATTTTCCCTTCTCGCCAGAGGTTCCTTCGCTTCGCAGTTCAGGAACAACACTTCCAATTCGTTGCTTTGCCCTTCGGCCTCGCCTCCGCTCCCAGGGTATTCACCAAAGTCATGGCGGCCGCCGTGGCCATCCTTCACACCCGAGGCGTGGTGGTGCTACCCTATCTAGACGATATCCTCATCAAAGGCCCCTCTTTTCGCACCTGCAAGGAGGTCGTGAACATCACAATAGATTCTCTTTGTCGCCTGGGTTGGAAGATAAATTTCAAAAATCTTCCCCAGTACCCGCCTCAGCGAATTTCCTTTCTAGGGGTTGGTGTTTCTTCCCCCGGAAAAGCTCTCAGCGTTACAGCGGGGAGCTTAGAAGCTCTCTCAACCTCGCACTCTCTGCGCTTCAGTATGAGAGTCCTCGGCAGGATGGTAGCAGCTATGGAGGCGGTTCCATTTGCCCAATTACACCTCTGTCCCTTACAGCATGCCCTCCTGGCTGTTTGGGACAGGAACCCGTTCCCCTCGACCGTCGGTTCTTCCTTCCCCAGCGAGTCAGACAGTCTCTCAGGTGATGGACATTGAAGTCTTCCCTGAATCAATGGAAGTCTTTTCTTCCAGTGCATTGGCTAGTTGTGACAACAGATGCCAGTCTTCTAAGCTGGGGAGCGGTGTTCCTACATCACACTGCTCAGGGCCGCTGGTCACTTCAGGAATCACGCCTTCCGATCAACATCTTAGAAATTCGGGCAATCAGGTTACCTCTTCTCCATTTCCATCCCATCCTGGAGGGTTGTCCCATCAGGATTCAGTCAGACATTGCCACTGCGGTGGTATACATCAACTCACAGGGGGTAACCCGCAGCATGGCAGCCATGTGCGAGGTAGGCTACATTCTCCGTTGGGCCGAGGAAAATCGCTCAATGATTTCTGTGGTTCACATCCTGGGAGTGGACAATTGGGAGGCAGATTTCCTCAGTCGTCAAGGCCTCGATTCCGGGGAGTGATCTCTTCATCCGGAGATCTTCCACCAGATCTGCTGTCGTTGGGGAACTCCGGACGTGGATCTGATGGCCTCACGGCTAAATTCCAAAGTTCCCGACTTCATAGCTCGGTCCCACGATCCAGCAGCCATCGGGGCAGATGCACTCATACTCCCGTGGCATCATTTTTGACTTCTGTACATATTTCCCCCGCTCCCCTTACTGCCGAGAGTCATCAAGAAGATCAGAGCGGAGGGAGTACAAGTAATCCTGATTGCGCCAGATTGGCCGCGCAGGGCGTGGTACGCTGTTGTGAGTTCTGTTTTTGGGCTCCCTCTGGTGGTTACTGATGGTACTGGGTGACTTGTCTTTCCTGGGTTTCTGGGTTCCACCTGTTCCATCAGCATATGGGAGTTTCCTATTTAACCTGGCCTTGCTGGCATTTCCTCGCCGGTTATCAATGTATCCAGTGTGTCTTGTTACCTCTGCTCCCTGCTCCTAGAACCTTCTGGTCAAGCTAAGTTTGGATTTTCCTGTTTTTGTGTTTTGCTTTATTTGGTTTTTAGTCCAGCCTGCAGATATGTGATTCTTGCTGCTGGTTGCTCTAGTGGGCTGAAATTGCTCCTCATGTACCATGAGTTGGCACATGAGTTCAAGTAATTTCAGGATGGTTTTTTGAAGGGTTTTTCGCTGACCGCGCAGTTCACTTTTGTATCCTCTGCTATCTAGCTTTAGCGGGCCTCATTTTGCTGAAACTGTTTTCATACTGCGTATGTGCTTTCCTCTCATTTCACCGTCATTATATGTGGGGGGCTGCTATTTCTGTGGGGGATTTCTCTGGAGGCAAGAGAGGTCTGTGTTTCTACTAATAGGGGAAGTTAGATCTTCGGCTGGAGCGAGACGTCTAGGATCATCGTAGGCACGTTCCCCGGCTACTTTTATTTGTGTGTTAGGTTCAGGGTCGCGGTCAGCTCAGGTTCCATCGCCCTAGAGCTTGTTTGTATCTGTGCTTGTCCTTTGGTGATCCCCTGCCATTGGGATCATGACAGTATAACCGGCCCACAAAGTGTTAATTGTATTGGCTGAAGTAGGAGGATAAGTAGTCTGAGGAAGTTTTCTTTTTTTTTTTTTTTTTTTCCTTCTCTTTCCCTCAGAGTTTGCTGCCTAGCCTTATTGCAGCCTGGCTACTTCCTCCTCCTCTTAATCTTTGAATGGCTCTGATCCCAGCTGTTTATCATGGACGTCCAGAGTTTGGCTTCCAGCCTGAATAATCTTGCCACTAAGGTTCAAAATATACAGGATTTTGTTGTACATGCTCCTATGTCTGAACCTAGAATTCCTGTCCCAGAGTTTTTTTCTGGAGATAGATCTCGTTTTCTGAATTTTAGGAACAATTGCAAGTTGTTTCTTTCTCTGAAATCTCGCTCCTCTGGAGACCCTGCTCAGCAAGTCAAGATAATTATATCTTTCCTGCGGGGTGACCCTCAGGATTGGGCATTTGCATTGGCACCAGGGGACCCTGCGTTGCTTAATGCGGATGCGTTTTTTCTGGCATTGGGTTTGCTCTATGAGGAACCTAACCAAGAGATTCAGGCTGAAAAAGCTTTGTTGGCCCTCTCTCAGGGGCAAGATGAAGCAGAAATTTATTGTCAAAAATTTCGGAAGTGGTCGGTGCTTACTCAGTGGAATGAGTGCGCTCTGGCTGCAAAGTTCAGAGATGGCCTTTCTGAGGCCATTAAAGATGTTATGGTGGGGTTCCCTGCGCCTGCTGGTCTGAATGAGTCTATGACTATGGCTGTTCAGATTGATCGGCGTTTACGGGAGCGCAAACCTGTGCATCATTTGGCGGTGTCGTCTGAACCGTCACCTGAGATAATGCAATGTGATAGAATTCAGTCCAGAAGTGAACGGCAAAAGTATAGGCGGAAAAAAGGGTTGTGCTTTTATTGTGGTGATTCAGCTCATGTTATATCAGCATGCTCTAAACGCACAAAAAAGGTTGATAAGTCTGTTGCCATTAGTACTTTACAGTCTAAGTTCATTCTGTCTGTGACTCTGATTTGTTCATTATCATCCATTTCCGTCGATGCCTATGTGGATTCAGGCGCTGCCCTGAGTCTTATGGATTCGTCATTTGCCAATCGCTGTGGGTTTAGTCTGGAGCCTCTAGAAATCCCTATTCCTTTGAAGGGAATTGACTCTACACCTTTGGCTATGAATAAACCTCAGTACTGGACACAAGTGACCATGCGTATGACTCCCGTTCATCAGGAGGTGATTCGCTTCCTGGTACTGTATAATTTGCATGATGTTCTAGTACTTGGTCTGCCATGGTTACAAACTCATAATCCAGTCCTTGACTGGAAAAAAATGTCTGTGTTAAGCTGGGGTTGTCAGGGGGTTCATGATGATGCACCTCCGATTTCTATCGCTTCATCTACTCCTTCTGAGATTCCTGTGTTTTTGTCTGACTATCGGGATGTTTTTGAGGAGCCTAAGCTCAGTTCGCTTCCTCCTCACAGGGATTGCGATTGTGCTATAAATTTAATTCCAGGCAGTAAATTTCCTAAAGGTCGTTTGTTCAATCTGTCAGTGCCAGAGCATACTGCTATGCGGGATTATGTTAAGGAGTCCTTGGAAAAGGGACATATTCGTCCATCTTTGTCCCCTTTGGGAGCAGGTTTTTTTTTCGTGGCCAAAAAAGATGGTTCCTTGAGGCCTTGTATAGATTATCGTCTTTTGAATAAGATTACCGTAAAATATCAGTATCCTTTGCCATTGTTGACTGATTTGTTTGCTCGCATTAAGGGGGCTAAATGGTTCACTAAGATTGATCTTCGGGGTGCGTATAATCTTATACGAATAAAGCAAGGTGATGAGTGGAAAACCGCATTTAATACGCCTGAGGGCCATTTTGAGTATTTGGTAATGCCTTTTGGACTTTCTAATGCTCCTTCAGTCTTCCAGTCCTTTATGCACGATATTTTCCGTGAATATCTGGATAAATTTATGATTGTGTATTTGGATGATATTTTGGTTTTTTCTGATGACTGGGAGTCTCATGTTCAGCAGGTCAGGAAGGTGTTTCAGGTCCTGCGGGCCAATTCCTTGTTTGTAAAAGGCTCAAAGTGTCTCTTTGGAGTCCAGAAGATTTCTTTCTTGGGGTATATTTTTTCCCCTTCTACTATTGAGATGGATCCCGTCAAGGTTCAGGCTATTTGTGACTGGACGCAGCCTACATCTCTTAAGAGTCTACAGAAGTTCTTGGGCTTTGCTAATTTCTATCGTCGTTTTATAACTAATTTTTCTAGTGTTGTTAAGCCTTTGACGGATTTGACTAAGAAGGGTGCTGATGTTGCTGATTGGTCTCCTGCGGCTGTGGAGGCCTTTCAGGAACTTAAGCGCCGGTTTTCTTCTGCTCCTGTGTTGCGTCAGCCAGATGTTTCGCTCCCTTTTCAGGTTGAGGTTGATGCTTCCGAGATTGGAGCGGGGGCGGTTTTGTCACAGAGAAGCTCCGATGGCTCAGTGATGAAGCCATGCGCGTTTTTTTCTAGAAAGTTTTCGCCGGCTGAGCGGAATTATGATGTTGGTAATCGGGAACTTTTGGCCATGAAGTGGGCATTTGAGGAGTGGCGTCATTGGCTAGAGGGTGCTAGACATCGTGTGGTGGTCTTGACTGATCACAAAAATTTGATTTACCTTGAGTCTGCCAGGCGTCTGAATCCTAGACAGGCTCGTTGGTCACTCTTTTTCTCTCGTTTCAATTTTGTGGTTTCATACCTGCCAGGTTCAAAGAATGTGAAGGCGGATGCTCTTTCTAGGAGTTTTGTGCCTGACTCCCTTGGAAATTCTGAGCCCTCTGGTATCCTTAGGGATGGGGTGATTTTGTCTGCTGTCTCCCCAGACTTGCGACGTGCTTTGCAGGAGTTTCAGGCGGGTAAACCTGATTGTTGTCCGCCTGAGAGACTGTTTGTTCCGGATAATTGGACCAGTAGAGTCATCTCCGAGGTCCATTCTTCTGCGTTGGCAGGTCATCCTGGAATATTTGGTACTAGAGACTTGGTGGCCAGGTCTTTTTGGTGGCCTTCCTTGTCGAGGGATGTGCGTTCTTTTGTGCAGTCTTGTGAGGTTTGTGCTCGGGCTAAGCCTTGCTGTTCTCGGGCCAGTGGATTGTTGTCACCTTTGCCTATCCCGAAGAGGCCTTGGACACACATTTCCATGGACTTTATTTCGGATCTCCCTGTCTCTCAAAAAATGTCCGTCATCTGGGTTGTGTGTGATCGCTTTTCTAAAATGGTTCATCTGGTACCCTTGCCTAAGTTGCCTTCCTCCTCTGAGTTGGTCCCTCTGTTTTTTCAGAATGTGGTTCGTTTGCATGGGATTCCTGAGAACATCGTTTCTGACAGGGGATCCCAGTTTGTGTCTAGATTTTGGCGGACGTTCTGTACTAAGATGGGCATTGATTTGTCCTTTTCGTCTGCATTCCATCCTCAGACGAATGGCCAGACTGAACGAACTAATCAGACCTTGGAAACTTATTTAAGGTGTTTTGTTTCTGCTGATCAGGATGACTGGGTTACCTTTTTGCCGCTGGCCGAGTTTGCCCTTAATAATCGGGCTAGTTCTGCTACCTTGGTTTCTCCTTTCTTTTGTAATTCGGGGTTTCATCCTCGTTTTTCCTCTGGTCAGGTGGAACCTTCTGATTGTCCTGGAGTGGACATGGTGGTGGATAGGTTGCACCGGATTTGGAGTCATGTGGTGGACAATTTGAAGTTGTCCCAGGAGAAGGCTCAGCAGTTTGCTAATCGCCGTCGCCGCGTGGGTCCTCGACTTCTTGTTGGTGACTTGGTGTGGTTGTCTTCTCATTTTGTTCCTATGAAGGTCTCTTCTCCTAAGTTCAAGCCTCGGTTCATCGGTCCCTATAGGATCTTGGAAATTCTTAACCCTGTGTCGTTTCGTTTGGATCTCCCGGCATCGTTTGCTATTCATAATGTGTTCCATCGGTCGTTGTTGCGGAAGTATGAGGTACCTGTTGTTCCTTCGCTTGAGCCTCCTGCTCCAGTGCTGGTGGAGGGAGAATTGGAGTATGTTGTGGAGAAGATCTTGGATTCTCGTGTTTCCAGACGGAAACTCCAGTATTTGGTCAAGTGGAAGGGTTATGGTCAGGAGGATAATTCTTGGGTGGTTGCCTCGGATGTTCATGCTGATGATTTGGTTCGCGCTTTTCATAGGGCTCATCCTGGTCGCCCTGGTGGTTCTCGTGAGGGTTCGGTGACCCCTCCTCAAGGGGGGGATACTGTTGTGAGTTCTGTTTTTGGGCTCCCTCTGGTGGTTACTGATGGTACTGGGTGACTTGTCTTTCCTGGGTTTCTGGGTTCCACCTGTTCCATCAGCATATGGGAGTTTCCTATTTAACCTGGCCTTGCTGGCATTTCCTCGCCGGTTATCAATGTATCCAGTGTGTCTTGTTACCTCTGCTCCCTGCTCCTAGAACCTTCTGGTCAAGCTAAGTTTGGATTTTCCTGTTTTTGTGTTTTGCTTTATTTGGTTTTTAGTCCAGCCTGCAGATATGTGATTCTTGCTGCTGGTTGCTCTAGTGGGCTGAAATTGCTCCTCATGTACCATGAGTTGGCACATGAGTTCAAGTAATTTCAGGATGGTTTTTTGAAGGGTTTTTCGCTGACCGCGCAGTTCACTTTTGTATCCTCTGCTATCTAGCTTTAGCGGGCCTCATTTTGCTGAAACTGTTTTCATACTGCGTATGTGCTTTCCTCTCATTTCACCGTCATTATATGTGGGGGGCTGCTATTTCTGTGGGGGATTTCTCTGGAGGCAAGAGAGGTCTGTGTTTCTACTAATAGGGGAAGTTAGATCTTCGGCTGGAGCGAGACGTTTAGGATCATCGTAGGCACGTTCCCCGGCTACTTTTATTTGTGTGTTAGGTTCAGGGTCGCGGTCAGCTCAGGTTCCATCGCCCTAGAGCTTGTTTGTATCTGTGCTTGTCCTTTGGTGATCCCCTGCCATTGGGATCATGACAGTACGCGGAACTAGTTCAACTAGTTGCCGATGTTCCCTGGCGATCACCGAATCGCGCAGACCTGAGATGAGTCTCAGAGCTGGCGGCTTTGTCTTGTCAAGTTCCGTTCCTGAATTTTCATCAGTATTAGGTGGTTTTGAGAACTTTTTGCCAAAAGTTGTCTCATCCTTCCATCTCAATCAGGAGATTGTCTTACTGTCACTCTGTCCAGCACCAGCACATCGCATCGAGAAGGCCCTCCACACACTTGATTTAGTGAGAGCTCTCAAGAGATACGTCTCGCGGACTGCATCCTTCCGCAGGTCAGATGCCCTGTTTGTGCTCCCGGAAGGGCCAAGGAAGGGGTTTCTCGCTTCCAAGGCGACAATAGCCAAATGGATTCGTTCAACTATTCAGGAGTCCTACCGAGTCAGAGGTCATCCTGTCCCAGCAGGGATTAAGGCTCATTCCACTCGGTCAGTGGGTGCGTCTTGGGCCATCCGGCACCAAGCTCGGCTGCACAAGTTTGCAGAGCTGCGACCTGGTCCAGTCTACATACATTTACAAAACATTACCATATTCATTCTCAGGCCTCGGCAGATGCGACCGTCGGCAGATGAATTTTGCAGGCGGATGTGCCGCATCTGTAACCTGTGGGTACAAGGAGCAATTACAGTTGATTGTTCCCCACCCAGGGACTGCTCCAGGACATCCCATGGTCCTGTGTCCCCCAATGAGACGTAGGAGAAACAGGGATTTTTGTGTACTCACCGTAAAATCCTTTTCCCCGAGCCAATAATTGGGGGACACAGCACCCACCCTGTTAGCCGAACGGCTTTGGTTTTCTGTGTTGGCTTGGTTTTGACATAGTTCATCCTGGTTAAATGTTAAGCTCCTACTGCTTTGTTACCGAACTGGTTCACTTGGAGCCAGCAGGAGGGTGTATACTGCAGGGCAGGAGCTATTCTTTCTGCATTACTTAGTGTCCTAGTAGCAGCAGCATAACACCCAAGGTCCTGTGTCCCCAATGATTGGCTCGGAGAAAAGGATTTTACGGTGAGCACACAAAAATCCCTGTATTGCCTAATCTATAGATCATTAATTGCAGTGGGATAACAACACCCGACATCCCCACTGATCAGCTGCCTAGCAGCTATGGCAGCGAGAAGATGTAAACCTTGTCCAGAGCTGGAACAGAGCAGATCTATTCACTGTTTAATAGATGCTCCTGGTTATTACAGCTTAGCTCCTATTCAATTACCACGCGTTGGACCCTTACCAACCTGATATTGAAGAATTATCCTGTGGATAGTTCATAAATATCAAGTTAGTGGACAGCTCCTTTAATCAGTACTTCCATAAGATATATCTTTTTTTTTGTTAATTCATTTTACTTAAACCTGTCGGCAGTTTTGGCCAATATAAGATACGGCCACTGCCTTTCAGGGCTTATCTACAGCATTCTATAATGCTGTAGATAAGCCCCCGATCCGACCTGAAAGATAAGAGAAATAGGTCCTATTATACTCATCCGGGGGTGTTCTGGTGCGGTCCGGTCCGATGGGTGTCGCAGGTCCGTGTCCGGTACCTCCCATCTTTTTGTGATTCCTGCTTGCTTCATTGCTCATCGACATCGCGCTCCTGCGCAGGCGTACTTGTCTGCCCTGTTGAGGGCAGAGCAAACTACTGCAGTGTGCAGTGCTGGGCCTCTCTGACCTTTCCCAGTGCCTGTGTACTGCAGTACTTTGGTCTGCCCTCAACAGGACAGATAAGTACGCCTGCGCAGGAGCACGATACCAGGGAGCGATGAAGCAAGCAGGAGGGAGGCACCACAAGAAGAAAGGAGGTGTCGGACCCGTACCTGGGACACCCACCGGACCGGACTGCCTCCCCGGGTAAGGATAATAAACGTATTTTTTTTATCTTTCAGGTCGGACCAGGGGCTTATCTACAGCATTATGGAATGCTGTAGATAAGCCCTGAAAGGCAGTGGCTGTATCTTATTTCCGCCAAAACTGCTGACAGGTTTGCTTTAACATGTTGCAAAACAAAGAATTTGATGAGCTAGAAGAAGATACATGATCAATTAAGTGATTACCTATACAAAACAAAAGTCATATTATTACAGCCTGGGTTAACACATAGATGGAGCAGAGAAATATGAAGGACTCTCCGGTTAGATAAGAGATCAGGACTGATTATCAGAGACCCAAGCCAAGAGCAAAACAGGGTTCTGGTATCCCAGTACTTTAGGTTGAGATGAGGGAAGGAGAAAAGCAAAATGCGTATATAATAGAAAAGGAACAGAACAAGAAAAATATTTAACCAGTGTGTTACTTGAGGGTCAAGGGTTAGAAGACAAAAGACCTTTTGAAATTTAGCTGGTCATCCCCTATTCTGAAAGAAAACTTTCTCATATGTAACAGTAGTGTTAACCAGTGCCTTCCATCTGCCAATTGTGGGAGGCTTTTCAGCCATCTTTCAGGGAGCAATTGTTTTCCTAGGCAAGAATAAGATTTCCCTGAGAAAGTGTGATGTTGCCAATGTTATTCATCTAACTACTCAAATAATAACCGTTTAGATTTGCACACTATAGGGATTGATAGAGAGAACAGCAACCTAAAAAATATTAACCCCTTTACCCCCAAGGGTGGTTTGCACGTCAATGACCAGGCCAATTTTTACAATTCTGACCACTGTCCCTTTATGAGGTTATAACTCCGAAACGCTTCAACGGATCCTGGTGATTCTGACACTGTTTTCTCGTGACATATTGTACTTCATGATAGTGGTAAAATTTCTTTGATAGTACCTGCGTTTATTTG
Source organism: Ranitomeya imitator (assembly GCF_032444005.1). Classification (NCBI taxonomy): domain Eukaryota; kingdom Metazoa; phylum Chordata; class Amphibia; order Anura; family Dendrobatidae; genus Ranitomeya; species Ranitomeya imitator. The sequence goes on along the minus strand of NC_091282.1, from coordinate 347,921,717 downwards.
TGAAAAAAACGGAAATTTGGCGAAAATTTTGAAAATTTCGCAATTTTCAAACTTTGAATTTTTATGCAATTAAATCACAGAGATATGTCACACAAAATACTTAATAAGTAACATTTCCCACATGTCTCCTTTACATCAGCATAATTTTGGAACCAATTTTTTTTTTGTTAGGGAGTTATAAGGGTTAAAAGTTGACCAGCAATTTCTCATTTTTACAACACCATTTTTTTTTAGGGACCACGTCTCATTTGAAGTCATTTTGAGGGGTCTATATGATAGAAAATGCCCAAGTGTGACACCATTCTAAAAACTGCACCCCTCAAGGTGCTCAAAACCACATTCAAGAAGTTTATTTACCCTTCAGGTGTTTAATAGGAATTTTTGGAATGTTTAAATAAAAATGAACATTTAACTTTTTTACACAAAAAATTTACTTCAGCTCCAATTTGTTTTATTTTACCAAGGGTAACAGGAGAAATTGGACCCAAAAAGTTGTTGTCCAATTTGTCCTGAGTACGCTGATACCCCATATGTGGCAGTAAACCACTGTTTGGGCGCATGGGAGAGCTCGGAAGGGAAGGAGCGCTATTTGACTTTTCAATGCAAAATTGACAGGAATTGAGATGGGACGCCATGTTGCGTTTGGAGAGCCACTGATGTGCCTAAACATTGAAACCCCCCACAAGTGACACCATTTTGGAAAATAGACCCCCTAAGGAACTTATCTGGATGTGTGGTGAGCACTTTGACCCACCAAGTGCTTCACAGAAGTTTATAATGCAGAACCGTAAAAATAAAAAATCATATTTTTTCACAAAAATTATATTTTTGCCCCCAATTTTTTATTTTTCCAAGGGTAAGAGAAGAAATTGGACCTCAAAAGTTGTTGTCCAATTTGTCCTGAGTACACTGATACCCCATATGTGGCAGTAAACCACTGTTTGGGCGCATGGGAGAGCACGGAAGGGAAGGAGCGCAGTTTGACTTTTCAATGCAAAATTGACAGAAATTGAGATGGGACGCCATGTTGCGTTTGGAGAGCCACTGATGTGCCTAAACATTGAAACCCCCCACAAGTGACACCATTTTGGAAAGTAGACCCCCTAAGGAACTTATCTAGAGGTGTGGTGAGCACTTTGACCCACCAAGTGCTTCACAGAAGTTTATAATGCAGAACCGTAAAAATAAAAAATCATATTTTTTCACAAAAATTATATTTTTGCCCCCAATTTTTTATTTTTCCAAGGGTAAGAGAAGAAATTGGACCTCAAAAGTTGTTGTCCAATTTGTCCCGAGTACGCTGATACCCCATATGTGGCAGTAAACCACTGTTTGGGCGCATGGGAGAGCTCGGAAGGGAAGGAGCGCCGTTTGACTTTTCAATGCAAAATTGACAGGAATTGAGATGGGACGCCATGTTGCGTTTGGAGAGCCACTGATGTGCCTAAACATTGAAACCCCCCACAAGTGACACCATTTTGGAAAGTAGACCCCCTAAGGAACTTATCTGGATGTGTGGTGAGCACTTTGACCCACCAAGGGCTTCACAGAAGTTTATAATGCAGAGCCATAAAAATAAAAAAAAAATTTTCCCACAAAAATTATTTTTTAGCCCCCAGTTTTGTATTTTCCCTAGGGTAACAGGAGAAATTGGACCCCAAAAGTTGTTGTCCAATTTGTCCTGAGTACGCTGATACCCCATATGTGGGGGGGAACCACCGTTTGGGCGCATGGGAGGGTTCGGAAGGGAAGGAGCGCCATTTGGAATGCAGACTTAGATGGAATGGTCTGCAGGCGTCACATTGCGTTTGCAGAGCCCCTAATGTACCTAAACAGTAGAAACCCCCCACAAGTAACACCATTTTGGAAAGTAGACCCCCTAAGGAACTCATCTTGATGTGTTGTGAGAGCTTTGAACCCCCAAGTATTTCACTACAGTTTATAACGCAGAGCCATGCAAATAAAAAATTTTTTTTTTTCCACAAAAATTATATTTTAGCCCCCAGTTTTGTATTTTTCCAAGGTTAGCAGGAGAAATTGGACCCTAAATGTTGTTGTCCAATTTGTCCTGAGTACGCTGATACCCGATATGTGGGGGGGAACCACCGTTTGGGCGCATGGGAGGGCTCGGAAGGGAAGGAGCATCATTTGGAATGCAGACTTAGATGGATTGGTCTGCAGGCGTCACATTGCGTTTGCAGAGCCCCTAATGTACCTAAACAGTAGAAACCCCCCACAAGTGACCCCATATTGGAAACTAGACCCCTCAATGAACTTATCTAGATGTGTTGTGAGAACTTTGAACCCCCAAGTGTTTCACTACAGTTTATAACGCAGAGCCGTGAAAATAAAAAATCTTTTTGTTTTCCCACAAAAATTATTTTTTAGCCCCCAGTTTTGTATTTTCCCAAGGGTAACAGGAGAAATTGGTCCACAAAAGTTGTTGTCCAATTTGTCCTGAGTACGCTGATACCCCATATGTTGGGGTAAACCCCTGTTTGGGCACACAGGAGAGCTCGGAAGGGAAGGAGCACTGTTTTACTTTTTCAACGCAGAATTGGCTGGAATTGAGATCGGACGCCATGTCATGTTTGGAGAGCCCCTGATGTGCCGAAACAGTGGAAACCCCCCAATTATAACTGAAACCCTAATCTAAACACACCCCTAACCCTAATTCCAACGGTAACCCTAACCACACCTCTAACCCTGACACACCCCTAACCCTAATCCCAACCCTATTCCCAACTGTAAATGTAATCTAAACCCTAACCCTAACTTTAGCCCCAACCCTAACTGTAGCCCCAACCCTAACCCTAACCCTAGCCCTAACCCTAGCCCTAACCCTAGCCCTAACCCTAACCCTAGCCCTAACCCTAGCCCTAACCCTAGCCCTAACCCTAGCCCTAACCCTAGCCCTAACCCTAACCCTAGCCCTAACCCTAGCCCTAACCCTAGCCCTAGCCCTAACCCTAGCCCTAACCCTAACCCTAGCCCTAGCCCTAACCCTAACCCTAGCCCTAGCCCTAACCCTAGCCCTAACCCTAGCCCTAACCCTAGTCCTAGCCCTAACCCTAGCCCTAACCCTAGCCCTAATGGGAAAATGGAAATAAATACATTTTTTTTTATTTTTCCCTAACTAAGGGGGTGATGAAGGGGGGTTTGATTTACTTTTATAGCGAGTTTTTTAGCGGATTTTTATGATTGGCAGCCGTCACACACTGAAAGACCCTTTTTATTGCAAAAAATATTTTTTGCAATACCACATTTTGAGAGCTATAATTTTTCCATATTTTGGTCCACAGAGTCATGTGAGGTCTTGTTTTTTGCGGGACGAGTTGACGTTTTTATTGAAAACATTTTTGGGCACGTGACATTTTTTTATCGCTTTTTATTCCGATTTTTGTGAGGAAGAATGACCAAAAGCCAGCTATTCATGAATTTCTATTGGGGGAGGCGTTTATACCGTTCCGCGTTTGGTAAAATTGATAAATCAGTTTTATTCTTCGGGTCAGTACGATTACAGCGATACCTCATTTATATCATTTTTTTATGGTTTGGCGCTTTTATAAGATAAAAACTATTTTACAGAAAAAATAATTATTTTTGCATCGCTTTATTCTCAGGACTATAACTTTTTTTTTTTTTGCTGATGATGCTGTATGGCAGCTCTTTTTTTGCGGGACAATATGACGCTTTCAGCGGTACCATGGTTATTTATATCTGTCCTTTTGATCGCGTGTTATTCCACTTTTTGTTCGGCGGTATGATAATAAAGCGTTGTTTTTTGCCTCGTTTTTTTTTTTTTTTTTTCTTACGGTGTTTACTGAAGGGGTTAACTAGTGGGACAGTTTTATAGGTCGGGTCGTTACGGACGCGGCGATACTAAATATGTGTACTTTTATTGGTTTTTTTTTTTATTTAGATGAAGAAATGTATTTATGGGAATAATATTTTTTTTTTTTTTCATTATTTTGGAATATTTTTTTTATTTTTTTTACACATTTGGAAAATTTTTTTTTTTACTTTTTTACTTTGTCCCAGGGGGGGACATCACAGATCAGTGATGTGACAGTTTGCACAGCACTCTGTCAGATCACTGATCTGACATGCAGCGCTGCAGCCTTCACAGTGCCTGCTCTGAGCAGGCTCTGTGAAGCCACCTCCCTCCCTGCAGGACCCGGATCCGCGGCCATCTTGGATCCGGGGCTGGAGGGAGCAGGGAGGGAGGTGAGACCCTCGCAGCAACGCGATCACATCGCGTTGCTCCGGGGGTCTCAGGGAAGCCCGCAGGGAGCCCCCTCCCTGCGCGGTGCTTCCCTGCACCGCCGGCACATCGCGATCATCTTTGATCGCGGTGTGCCAGGGGTTAATGTGCCGGGGGCGGTCCGTGACCGCTCCTGGCACATAGTGCCGGATGTCAGCTGCGATAAGCAGCTGACACCCGGCCGCGATCGGCCGCGCTCCCCCCGTGAGCGCGGCCGATCGGCTATGACGTACTATCCCGTCCAGGGTCAGATAAGCCCAGGGCACCTCGACGGGATAGTACGTCTAAGGTCACAGAGGGGTTAAAGGGAGCCTGTCACCCCCAAAATCGAAAGTGAGCTAAGTCCACCGGCATCATTATTCTGTAATGCTGTTGATAAGCCCCCGATGTATCCTGAAAGATGAGAAAAAGAGGTTAGATTGTACTCACCTGGGTGGGCGGGTCCGGTCCAATTGATGCCACGGTCCGATCTGGGGCCTCCCATCTTCTTACGATGACGTCCTCTTCTTGTCTTCACACTCCGGCTTCGGCGTGCTTTGCTTGCCCTGTTGAGGACAGGGCAAAGTACTGCAGTGCGCAGGCGCCGGTAAAGGTCAGAGAGGCCCGGCGCCTGCGCACTGCAGTACTTTGCTCTGTCCTCAACAGGGCAAATCAGTATGCCTGCATCGGAGCCGCAGCATGAAGAGAAGAAGAGGACGTCATCGTAAGAAGATGGGAGGCCCGGACTGGACCGCGTCACCCATCGGACCAGAACCGCAGCAGGACCGCCCCTGGGTGAGTGTATTCTAGCCTCTTTTTCTCATCTTTCAGGATACATCGGGGGCTTATCTGCAGCATTACAGAATGCTGTAGATAAGCCCCTGTTGCCGGTGGGCTTAGCACACCTTCGATTTTGGGGGTGACAGGTTCCCTTTAATCCAAAATAGATATTGGGAGCAAGACCATTTCATATGCCAAAATTTGGCATTTAGAGAATGTCAGGACATTCTGCAAAAGGAATACTGCCCATCTTGTGTTAGACGAGCAGGAGTCAGTTATGTTTGGTAGATAATAGAAAGCTGGATCAGCTTATTGTTAATTGCTGGCTAGGCTACAAGATGTGAACAAGTCACACCTGCAAGGCCTTTGCTGACAATGACAGAATTGAGTCTCCATCTCGCCTCCTCTACTATCTGAGAAGAATCAACTTTAGTTAAGAAGAGAAGTCCGTAGAGAGCAGAGATCATCCCTTTAGGACCCTGGGAGTTAAGGATACCAATGAGGGCGTACGATGAGATAGAGATGGTGGTTCCATTTAACTGTGTGTTCAAGGCATGTCTTATCTGAAAGTACCTAACATGTATGAGCAAGAGATACCAAAGGTCCCCTGCAACTGTGCAAATGAACAAAGTGTATTATTACTGTACACCTTGCCCAAACTCCTAAGCCCCAGCAATCCATTAGTGAGGTTCTGGAACTGGTAATATAGTTGGAACGGTCAGATTGTGCCAAACGAGACAGTCACAGAAGAGAAACTGCAGAAGCTTTTTAGGATCTTCCCACCAAGACATTTTTTATTTGGTCTAGACATTGGGGAGAGTTCAATATTCTTGGCTAATGTGATGCAGTTATGTATTTACAGTTAAACTTTCCATGTCTCACAATTATGGTACATTACCATTGTAGGTTGTCTTTTCGTGGACCATGCAGCTTGGGCTGGTGCAAAAGAATCAGATGTATACTGTGCTCAAAGGTAATATTCAAAAAGTTCCAAACAATGCTACTGGTGTTGGTTTAGAGTAGGCATGGACAAAAAGTACTGGGTCCCATCTGTCCCTCTGGCTGTTTCAGTCTAGCCTGTGGACCTAGACAGTCAATGGCTTAAAACAGTGGCCCTTGTGTGCCGCCTCCCACGTCTCATCTGCATCCTCAGGATGTAAACACCAGTGAATACATTGGTGGGGGATGGAGCCATCGGCTCTGTCTTCCACCAATCAGCGTGTGCAACTGAGACAGCAGACGCAATGACATCACTACATCATAACTGCCGTACGGAGAGTCCGTGCACCAGAGGAACGAGAGCGAAGTGACAGTGTTTTTTTTTTTTTTCCCCCCTTCATATGTGTATGGGATTTGTGCCTGTATATAGGGAGCTATGTGCAGGCTCATAGTGTGTATGTGTGTGTGTGTATATATATATATATATATATATATATATATATATATATATATATATATTATAGTACAGGCCCAAAGTTTGGACACACCTTTTCATTTACAGATTTTTTCTGTATTTTCATTACTATGAAAATTGTACATTCACACTGAAGGAATCAAAACTATGAATTAACATATGTGGAATTATATACTTAGGAAAAAGGTGTGAAACAACTGAAAATATGTCTTATATTCTAGGTTCTTCAAAGTAGCCACCTTTTGCCTTGATGACTGCTTTGCACACTCTTGGCATTCTCTTGATGAGCTTCAAGAGGTAGTCACCGGGAATGGTTTTCACTTCACAGGGGTGCCCTGTCAGGTTTAATACGTGGGATTTCTTGCCTTATAAATGGGGTTGGGACCATCAGTTGTGTTGTGCAGAAGTTGGGTGGATACACAGCTGATAGTCCTACTGAATAGACTGTTAGAATTTGTATTATAGCAAGAAAAAAGCAGCTAAGTAAAGAAAAACGAGTGGCCATGATTACTTTAAAGGCCCCGTCACACATAGCGACGCTTGAGCGATTCCGACAACGATACGACCTGTCAGGGATCGCTCAAGCGTCGCTATGTGGTCGCTGGTGAGATGTCAAACAGTGAGATCTCACCAACGACACAGCAGCGATGCGGCGACCTGTAGCGACCTGTAGCGACCTGTAGAACGATGCTATTTCATGATGATTCAATGGGACATCCTGTCAGCGAGGTCGTTGGTAAGGTGTCAAACACAGCGATGTGTGCTACCCAGCGGGACCTCAACGATCAAAAAATGGCCCAGGCCATTCCGACACGACCAGCGATCTCACAGCAGGGGCCTGATCGCTGCTACGTGTCACACATACCGAGATCGTTACTGAGATCGCTGTTGCGTCACAAAACTTGTGACTCAGCAGCGATCTCGCTAGCGATCTCGCTGTGTGTGACGGGGGCTTAAGAAATGAAGGTCAGTCAGTCCGAAAAATTGGGAAAACTTTGAAAGTGTCCCCAAGTGCAGTGGCAAAAACCATCAAGCGCTACAAAGAAATTGGCTGACATGAGGAAAGGAAGACCAAGAGTCACCTCTGCTTCTCAGGATAAGTTTATCCGAGTCATCAGCCTCAGAAATCGCAGGTTTACAGCAGCTCAGATTAGAGACCAGGTCAATGCCACACAGAGTTCTAACAGCAGACTCATCTCTACAACAACTGTTAAGAGGAGACTTTGTGCAGCAGGCCTTCATGGTAAAATAGCTGCCAGGAAACCACTGCTAAGGACAGGCTAAAGAACACAAAGAATGGACATTAGACCAGTTGAAATCTGTGCTTTGGTCTGATGAGTCCAAATTTGAGATCTTTGGTTCCAACCACCGTGTCTTTGTGCGACGTAGAAAAGGTGAACGGATGGACTCTACATGCCTGGTTCCCACCGTGAAGCATGGAGGAGGAGGTGTGATGTGTGGCGGTGCTTTGCTGGTGACACTGTTGGGGATTTATTCAAAATTGAAGGCATACTGAACCAGCATGGCTACCACAGCATCTTGTAGCGGCATGCTATTCCATCCGGTTTGCGTTTAGTTGGACCATCATTTATTTTTCAACAGAACAATGACCCCAAACGCACCTCCAGGCTGTGTAAGGGCTATTTGACCAAGAAGGAGAGTGATGGGGTGCTGCGGCAGATAACCTGGCCTCCACAGTCACCAGACCTGAAGCCAATCGAGATGGTTTGGGGTGAGCTGGACCGCAGAGTGAAGGCAAAAGCATCTCTGGGAACTCCTTCAAGATTGTTGGAAGACCATTCCCGGTGACTACCTCTTGAAGCTCATCAAGAAAATGTCAAGAGTGCAGAGCAGTCATCAAAGCAAAAGGTGGCTACTTTGAAGAACCTAGAATATAAGACATATTTCAGTTGTTTCACACTTTTTTGTTAAGTATATAATTTCACATGTGTTAATTCATTGTTTTGATGCCTTCAGTGTGAATGTTCTAAACCTCCTGTTCTAAACCGTACCCTAAGTCTTCTGAAGGGAAATACGCTACTGTTGTGTTGGGCTAGCTTCGGACCCGTTTAATCGAAGCTGGTGGCAGCGATACCGTGTGCAGACTGTTGAGTGATGCAGTAGCGACTGTGGCGTTGATAATTATTGTTCCTGCCTGAGTGGGAGTAGTTTATCGCGTCGCTGCAGCGTGCCCAATAGCCAGTACATAGCAGGCAGCCTTTCTGGCGACTAATTACCCAGGGTGCAGTACCTAATCTGACCTGAGAGTAAGGGGGGCGCCAGAGAGCTGCAAGTGTTAAGTGGAACTGTAAGCGGGATATACATAAATCCCTGCAGTTTGTGGTATATTGAAAGCAGTGGGATACCTAGAATAAGCCCCTGCTGTAAACTAAGAGGTTAATAGCCTTGTGTGTGTTTTCTCATCACATTGCTAGCAGTGGAGGGATAACTAAGATAAGCCCCCCTGCACATGTGATAGCCGTCTGTTGGCCCAAAATCACCCCGACCCGTGACGTAGGGGTGACGGTCACGGTGTGAATTGTGACAAATTGGTGGCAGCGGTCAGGGGAATCCTGACATTCCCATCACTCAACTGAAACTGCCCTAACTAAAGTCACCAATGACCTACTAACTGCCAGGAGCAAGCGACACTACTCTGTCCTCCTTCTCCTGGACCTATCTTCTGCCTTTGACACTGTGGACCACTCCCTTTTGCTACAAATTCTCTCATCTCTTGGCATCACAGACTTGGCCCTTTCCTGGATCTCGTCATATCTGACAGACCGAACATTCAGTGTCTCCCTCCCCCACACCACCTCCTCACTTCGCCCCTTGTCAGTCGGTGTTCCTCAAGGCTCTGTTCTAGGACCCCTACTCTTCTCCATCTACACTTTTGGCTTGGGACAGCTCATAGAATCCCACGGTATGCAGTACCATCTCTACGCTGATGACACGCAGATCCACCTATCCAGACCTGACCTCACCTCCTTACTTACCAAAATCCCGCACTGTCTGTCTGCTATTTCAGCCTTCTTTTCTGCTCGCTTTCTACAACTGAACATGGACAAAACAGAATTCATCATCTTTCCCCCATCTCACTCTACCCCTCCACCAGACCTATCCATCAATGTCAATGGCTGCTCACTTTCCCCAGTCCCACACGCCCGGTGCCTCGGGGTGATCCTCGACTCTGCCCTCTCTTTCAAGCCACATATCCAAGCCCTTGCCTCCTCCTGCCATCTCAAACTCAAAAATATTTCCCGGATCCGTGCTTTCCTTGACCGCGACACCGCAAAAACGCTAGTGCATGCCCTTATCATCTCCCGCCTCGACTACTGCAACCTCCTACTCTCTGGACTCCCCTCTAGCACTCTGGCACCGCTCCAATCCATTCTACACTCTGCTGCCCGACTAATCTACCTGTCTCCCCGCTATTCCCCAGCCTCTCCCCTATGTCAAGCCCTTCACTGGCTTCCTATCGCCCAGAGACTCCAGTTCAAAACCCTCACAATGACATACAAAGCCATCCACAACCTTTCTCCTCCATACATCTATGACATGGTCTCCCGGTACCTACCTACACGCAACCTCCGATCCCCTCAAGACCTCCTTCTCTACTCCCCTCTCATCTCTTCTTCCCACAACCGCATCCAAGACTTCTCCCGTGCTTGCCCCATACTCTGGAACTCTCTACCCCAACACATCAGACTCTCGCCTACCATAGAAACCTTCAAAAAGAACCTGAAGACTCATCTCTTCCGACAAGCATACAGCCTGCAGTGATCCTGAAGTTACTGAACCACCGCGCAACCTGCCCTACCCTCTCCTAGTGTTTCATCACCCATCCCCTGCAGACTGTGAGCCCTCGCGGCAGGGTCCTCCCTCCTTATGTACCCGTGTGCCTGTAATCTGCTCATGTTTAATGTATTTGTCTATATTTGCCTCGTATTCACATGTAAAGCGCCATGGAATAAATGGCGCTATAAAAATGTATAATAATAATAATGTACAATTTTCATAGTCATGAAAATACAGAAAAATCTTTAAATGAGAAGGTGTGTCCAAACTTTTGGTCTGTACTGTATGTATATATCTAATATATAATTGCCTAGAATACTACTTCCTGCAATTTGTGCCAACTTCCGTGGCTTTGTCCGGAGCTAATGTCCGGAGCTAATGTCCGGAGCTAATGTCCGGAGATAAGTGACGTCAACAGTGTCCAGTGTCTGATTGGTTGCCGCCTGCTGCGAGCGACCAATCAGAAACGTGCCGTACTGTGACACACTCCGCCCGCCATTTTGGTGTGATTTTTGAATTTTTACCTCACAGCAAGTTTCTACTGCGTGGAGGCGGGCCCAGTGACGTTGCTCTTCAAGCTCCTGCCGAATTTCGTCAAAAAAATGATAATACCATTTACCAAAACTATATATATTTAGTTGTGAAGTGGTTCAGTGACATTTTCACACCAATTTTGAACTTTTGTTTGGTGTTTTCTCCATATACTGCCTATTATTTTTGTTCTTTCTTACTATTATTTATTAATTGTATTATTCTTACATTTGAATAAATAAAGTATATATGGATTCTAGACTCCCGATTCTTTAGAATCGGGATGCCATCTAGTTTATATATAAATATATATATATATATATTTATATATATATATAATTAGTCTATGGGGGCTCATACTGTATAGCGGGAATGTGTGGGGGGGTCATAATTTATATGGGGGTTGTGTAGGGGCTCATACTATATACAGGGGGGCTGTGTCAGAGCTCATACCATATTTAGGGGGATGCCAGCACCCTTAAGTCTGCTCAACCTCTTACCGTCCTTGGACGTAATCAGTACGTTTTAGTCGGCTGGTACATATCGACCTTGGATGTATTGAGTGCGGTCAGGCGATTTTGCGCTCAGAGGTTGTGCGCACGTGATCGACTCTGTCTGTCAACTGATTCTGACAGCTGACATGAGGCACTCAGTGCCGAAGTGGTGCTCCATCGCCCCCTGTACTTTAACCCCCTAAATCCTGCAATGGCAGCATTTAGCAGGCGTGCAGGTACTGTCCCTCTTCCTTCACAAGTGGCAGGTGTGCTTCGGAGATCCTTCCGATGCTCTGAGCAACTCCATTTTCAAATATTCTCGCCCCAGCCGTGCTTGTAATAGCGCCCTCTTTTTTTTTTTATTCTCTGACAGCCCTCCCCTCCCCCTGTCATCATTTTTTTTTCAAACGCTCCTATCATAGCACATGTTTCTTAACAGACGTCCCCTGACCATCTATCCAATCATCGGGAAGGTTCGGGCACATCCCTTCCTCTTCTCTCCTATTGGCGACGCAGGCTTAAAGCTGTGATCTCAGCACAGCCTTGCCGCTCCACTCCTTCTCCATGCTGTTCTGTCAGGCAACAGGACGCCAGCCCCGGTGACATTTCTTCTGGCTGTCGGCAGGACGCCAGCCATCAGAACTGTGCTTCCTTCCTCAGCACCTAGCTACAGTCAGCGTTTAACTACAGCTGCTTCCCTGCAGACCAGCCTCTTTCCTCAGCGCCTTTCTACTCAACACTGTCCAGGATTACCACTCTTCTAGGACCAGGTAGGCTCTGTCCAGGCTACTTTTTTCTTGTTAGGGGCCATCCTCAGCAGTATTCCCCAGGCCTTCGCATATGCCCCGACCTGGGGAGTCTCTCTCCCATTCCCCCACTATCATTCGCTACGCCTGCTCCATTTATAAAAGAAAGTGGCCCACAGGTCAGGCATGGGCCTACTGCCAATCCTGCAATCCTACCATGTTGGTGTGACGGGGTGTACGGCAGAGCAAGAAGGGACAATAGGCCAAGGGATGATTCCACAGATTTATTATCAAGAACGCTGGAACAGCACATGCAGGTAGATCTACAGAGTCCACAATTAGTCCAATGGAACAGGTTCAGGGGCACCTCCCGATAATCCTTGTGCCAGGTAACAAAGCAATAGTCCACAATTAGTCCAATGGATCCCAAAACAATCTCACGAACGACGAGATATGTCCTCAGCTCAAGTCTCGCCCCGTTCGCTTCCGCAGTCCCAGATGGACATGGGGTCTTGCCTCAGCTAAGAATCCCCACTCCTTCTCCTTCAAGGATCAACTGGTCAGCTCCGCTTAAGGTACCTTCACACATAACGATATTGTTAACGATATCGTTGCTATTTGTGACGTAGCAACGATATCGTTAATGAAATCGTTATGTGTGACAGCGACCAACGATCAGGCCCCTGCTGGGAGATCGTTGGTCGCTGAAGAAAGTCCAGAACTTTATTTCGTCGCTGGATCTCCCGTGGACATCGCTGGATCGGCGTGTGTGACACCGATCCAGCGATGTCTTCACTGGTAACCAGGGTAAACATCGGGTAACTAAGCGCAGGGCCGCGCTTAGTAACCCGATGTTTACCCTGGTTACCATGCTAAAAGTAAAAAAAAACAAACACTAGATACTTACCTACCGCTGTCTGTCCTCCAGCGCTGTGCTCTGCTCTCCTCCTGTACTGGCTGTGAGCCGGAAAGCAGAGCGGTGACGTCACCACTCTGCTTTCCGGCTCCCAGACAGTACAGGAGGAGAGCAGAGAAGCAGAGCGCAGCGCTGGAGGACAGACGGCTGTAGGTAAGTATGTAGTGTTTGTTTTTTTTTACTTTTAGCATGGTAACCAGGGTAAACATCGTGTTACTAAGCGCGGCCCTGCGCTTAGTTACCCGATGTTTACCCTGGTTACCGGCATCGTTGGTCGCTGGAGAGCGGTCTGTGTGACAGCTCTCCAGCGACCAAACAGCGACGCTGCAGCGATCCGAATCGTTGTCGGTATCGCTGCAGCGTCGCTAAATGTGAAGGGGCCTTTAGGCTATCTAGTATGTACATATGACTAGCCACCTGCTGTGAGGAAGAATGGCTATTCCTCCACTAGTGATGTTGACAAAGCTTAATTACATTACAGCTTAGGGCTGCAAGTATTGGGGGAAGGAGACATTGTTACAGGTGAACTCCCAGCCAAGAAAATACATAAATTACAGCTAATAGAAACCAGAGAACAGTTACATACATCAAATGGCATATTATTCAAATACAGGACAGGGCAAAAGTACATATCATGACAATCCCTTCCCCTCCCAATTTGTGTACGTACTAGGGACCTCTACAGGTCGCTGGTTAAGTACACACAGGCAGAGTGTAACTTACATGTGGCTTCATGCAGCCACGAATTGGTATCGTAGCTCTCCCACATCATTGCCCAGGAGAACATCTGCAGGCAGACCACCCATCACCCCAACCACACATCGCCTGACCCCAAAACCAAAGTTCAGATCCACAGTGGCTGTGGGAATAGTCCTCCATTGTTCACCAGCCAGTTCAATGACAATCCCAGGTCCTCGATGGATTGCCTCAGGCCGAACCACTCGGGGATCAGCCAGTGTGAGGAAAGCCCCTGAGTCACAAAATCCAATAAGTCTCTGTCCATCCAGCACGACCTCCTGCAAGTGCTTACCTCGATGAGCAGAAGTCGTCATAGCTGCAGGTCGCACACCATAAACTCCTAGTGGTGCAACATGGGTGGGTGAGGCACTAGGCCAGTTCTCACGTAGTGGTGACACGTCGTGCTCCATGGCACTTGGGTGTACATAATTAATAATACGACTGGGTACAGGATTAATCCTCATTTGAACAGCTGGGCAGGAGGCTTGCAGATGCCCTGGCTGTCCACATCGATAGCATCTCTGCTGGGTCTCACTCCATCCAAGGCGTCCTCTTGGGCGAGGGGTAAGGGAACCTGGAGGCCGGCTCCCACCTGAAGGTGCTGTAGGGGTTTGAGGACGACTTCTACATGAGCTGGCTAGGCATGAGGCCTGCAGATGCCCCAGATGCCCACAACCATAACACCTGCGCTCTGCTACTTCCTCTCCTCGTCGTATTCCAGAAAACAACTGGAGCAACTGGAGGCACATTTACACGGGTATCAGCATGAGGTGGTGGCTTAGAGGAACGGGGAACAATGGGGACAGAAGAACAGGGGGCCACCGGTGTTGTGGAGCTGGTAGGCCTCTCTCCATCCTCCATCAGAACCCTCCACTGAGGCTTGATGGTGAGAGCCTCATCAGCTAGAGCTGCAGCTTCCTCCACAGTGGCTGGTCTCCTCTCACGCACCCATTCCCGGATCTCAGCAGGGCACTTGAAGTAAAACTGCTCTTTTAGGATAACCTGGAGAAAGGTCTCCCAGGTTAAGGCCTCCTCTGCCTCTAGCCAGCGATGACATATTTGTTTGAGTCTGTGGGCATACATCTTGAAAGACACTTCCTCATCACAGGCTAAAGTACGGAACTGAGTCCTGTAAGTGTCTGGGGTAACAGCATAATGTTCTAGAATAGTCCGTTTAATCTCCGCATACTCACAGTTTCCCCGAGGGTCCATAGCTCTATAGGCTGCGGCAGCTCCACCCTCTAAGAGCCCCACCAGATGTCGGACTCGCTCCCTTTCCGGGACTTCCATTAATCGACACTGATGCTCAAAGTCCTGGAAGAAGCCCTCAATGTCGCCTGCAGCCTCATTAAAGGGCTTGAAGTCTTTGCGGGACACTCTGGGGAGTTCCCTCATGGTGGGTGCTGGGGTTACAGTCTGTCTGGAGCTTCTAGCTGCTTCCAAAGCGATCTGCCTCTCCAGCAATGCCATCTCCTGAGCTCTGTCCTCGGCTCTGTGAATGGCCTCCCTCTCCTCGGCTCTGTGAATGGCCTCCCTCTCCTGAGCTCTGTGAATGGCCTCCCTCTTATCGTCCATGGTGGCCTCTTCTCCCAGCAATGCCAACTCCTCCTCGTACCACACAACCCACTGACTTTTTTGGGTATTTACCTCCGGCTGCAGTCTTTCCTCCATTTGCTGTGAGGATCCTTCCTCAGCGTCATCTTGCAGGTGAACTCCTTCCAAAGCCTCAATTAGCTGCTCCTTGGAGAGTCCTTTAAAACGGACTCCTACTTCCCGGGCCTTTGATTGTAGGCTCCCCAAACTCCAGTTCTTGTACTCTGTGGTGCTGGTTCTCGATGTTGATGGGCCGTTGTCCTCCATTCCTTCTGCTCTGATCCCACTGCTGCCACCAGTTTGTGACGGGGTGTACGGCAGAGCAAGAAGGGACAATAGGCCAAGGGATGATTCCACAGATTTATTATCAAGAACGCTGGAACAGCACATGCAGGTAGATCTACAGAGTCCACAATTAGTCCAATGGAACAGGTTCAGGGGCACCTCCCGATAATCCTTGTGCCAGGTAACAAAGCAATAGTCCACAATTAGTCCAATGGATCCCAAAACAATCTCACGAATGACGAGATATGTCCTCAGCTCAAGTCTCGCCCCGTTCGCTTCCGCAGTCCCAGATGGACATGGGGTCTTGCCTCAGCTAAGAATCCCCACTCCTTCTCCTTCAAGGATCAACTCACATCTGATCTCAAAATAAGAATGGATTGTCTGGGCTCCTGGGATCCGCCCATGCAGGGGTAGGGGTCACACCTTCTATTCAATGGTTGAGTCCACCAGAAGATTCTAGACTGGTCGGCTCCGCTTAGGCTATCTAGTATGTACATATGACTAGCCACCTGCTGTGAGGAAGAATGGCTATTCCTCCACTAGTGATGTTGACAAAGCTTAATTACATTAGAGCTTAGGGCTGCAAGTATTGGGGGAAGGAGACATTGTTACAGGTGAACTCCCAGCCAAGAAAATACATAAATTACAGCTAATAGAAACCAGAGAACAGTTACATACATCAAATGGCATATTATTCAAATACAGGACAGGGCAAAAGTACATATCATGACAGTTGGCATCACAGGAACCCTCCGCTGCCCAGGACATGTCCACACCCCCTCCCCCAGAGTGGGCTGTGGCTATCTCTGTCTGTGTCGGACCTCACCGAGTTTTCTCAGTACCTGGTCCAGGTCCTTGAATGTCTTCGTAACCTACCTGTTGCCACCAGTGCCCCGATCGCTCCTCTAGAGGATTCACAGGCACACCATCACCACTTTCCCAAGGGCAGATCAAGGGTTAAATCTAAGAAGTGGGCATATTCATGCTCCTCATCCAGCTCTCCATCCCCTTTCATATCCTCTATGTTGCACTCAATATCCCATGCCTCTTTATAGGTGGCCCTGGGGTCAGAGTCTGAAGCCGGTTCAAATTCCGAGCACGACCAGGACCAGACCACCAAGACCCAGGATATGGTTGACAGCCTTATATCCGCAGTTTACCAAGCCCTTAATGTTAAAGACGACAAGGGTTCTCCTCAGGATCACTCTGTCTTTAATAGAGTGAAACGCCCTCAATCATAAGGAGTTTGAAGGGATATTCTTGAAACACTGGGAACATCTGGAGAAACTGTTTTCAGGTAGAGAAAACAAATGGATATCCTATATCCCTTTCACACACATCTTGTCACTAAGTGGTCAGAGTCACCCGCTGTTGATCCGCCTGTTTCATGACTATCCGCCAAGATGGTCTTGTCCCTTCTTGATGGCTCCTCCCTTTAGGATTCCACTGACAGACAGATTGAGGCTGTAGCCAAATCTGTCTTCGAGGCCGCTGGTGCATCCCTCTGCCTTGCATTTGCTTCCACATGGATGGCCAAATCGGTTTCCGCCTGGGCAAAACTCCTCCGTCAGGGCATATTATAATCTGCGTAATTTTCCAGACTGGCCCAGACGGGCCTGGTTCGTAGAACTAGTAAACATGATTATGGACACCCCCTGCAAACTTCCAGATCATCCATCTCCTTTCGTAGGGTCCCCTCTTCCACCAGAATTTTCATTTGCTGAATTTAAAGGCAAGGCCGTTGAGGCCGCCGTTCTGAAGA
Organism: Ranitomeya imitator; assembly: GCF_032444005.1. Taxonomy (NCBI): domain Eukaryota; kingdom Metazoa; phylum Chordata; class Amphibia; order Anura; family Dendrobatidae; genus Ranitomeya; species Ranitomeya imitator. The sequence goes on along the minus strand of NC_091282.1, from coordinate 347,904,417 downwards.
AAGCAGGATTTTAACCTCCGGTCATACAGACAATTATCTGTGTGAGAAAGCCCTCAGCTTCTCGAATGTATCATAGAACCTTGAGGGCCTATTTCCGCTGGTGTGAAGACAATCAGTCCTCTCCATGTCCTTCTTACTTCCAGCCATCCTGGGCTTTCTCCAGTCTGGCCTCGACTCCCAAGCTTTCCCTCTGCACTCTTAAGTGTCAAGTCTCCGCCATCTCTAATAATCTTTATTTTTTTCTTTATTGTTCTGTTTCAGAAGGATCTGGCATCTCGGCCCCAGGTCAAGACTTTGCTCAAGGGTGTTGCTCATCTGGCTCCACCTTATCAGCATCCGGTAGATCCATGGTACCTTAACTTGACCCTATGTGCTCTTTAGCACTCTCTGTTCAAGCCCATCCAGGACATTACAACTTCGCTTGGTGTCTATCACTTCAATCAGATGAGTTTCATAACTGGCAACGCTTTCCTGTTATTCTCATTTTCTTGTTATCCATGAAGACAAAATAGTTCCCAGATCGGTTCCTTCCGAAAGTAGTTTCTTCTTTCCACTTCAATGAGAATATAGTTCTGACTTCCCTTTGGTATTCCCCAGTTCATCATCTGGAAAGGTCTCTCCACAAACTTGATCTGGTCTGAGCTCTTCGTTCCTACCTCTCTAGGACAGCTCCTTTTCGGGGCTCTGATTCTTTGTTTGTCGTAACTGAGAGTTGTCGTAAGGGTCTTCCAGGCTCTAAATCTACCATCGCTCGCTGGATTCATTCTGCTATCTTGGAGGTATATCAGGATAAGGGCAGACCACCCCCTTGGGGGTAAGGGCTCACCCCTCCCAGGCGGAGCCTCCTGGGCCGTTGGTCTCCAAGACTCTGCATCTCAAATTTGCAAGGTAGCTACCAGGTCTTCCCTTCACACTTTTATGAGGTTTTACCGAATACATACATACACTTCGGTGCAGATTCCAGCCTGGAAAGAAAAAGGTTTTGCAGACGGCAGTCATCCGCCGTCCAACCTGAGTTTTCAAGAGCTAATTTATCCCCTACCTTGGGACTGCTTTAGGATGTTCAATGGTTACCTGTGTCCCCAAATGAAATGATAAAGAGGTGGATTTTTGGTACTCACTGTAAAATCTTTCATGGAGTCTTCATTGGGGGACACAGCACCCTCCCTGTTTTGTGCCTTCGGTTGGGCCTGTTTTTTTTTTATTTTGGTTTCTATGGTTGCTTCTACTGATTTTTCACTAACTGACAAACTTGTCTGTCGGTGAGTGTATACTGCTGAGGAGGAGCTAATTCTTTTTTTTTTTGCCTTGTGTCACCCTCCTAGTGACAGCAGCATATACCCATGCTTACATGTGTCTTACAATGAAGGCTCCAAGAAAGAGATTTTATGGTGAGCACCAAAAATCCATCTTTTCATTCTGCCTCCCAAAGATCGCGCAGTAAGGCTCAGCGCACATTTATCCTGTGCTCTGCGCTGAGGGCTTACACCGGGGTTTCCATGTAATTCTCTGAAATACGTGATTCACACGGAACCTCCAGAGGAAGATTCCCTTTAACAAGGCAGATGGAGGCACTGTTGTAACTGTCTGTCCTACGACTCGGCTTTGTAAGTCTTTTTCGGCATGCATAAAAACGCGGTCTGCCAGTTTTGTGCACTTCTGAAAATAAGGACACTGCTGGATAATGCCAGAAGGCGTCCAGAAGAACTCTGCTGCCTATTAGAGTGAGTGGATCCCTCAGGGTTTTCATCTGAATAGCGTCACTTGGCGATTTAGATGGCAACCCTAAATTAAGTGCTCAGTGTAGAACGCAGGATAAATGTGATCCCATACATTATGTAAAATTTGTAAAAAAAAAAAAAAAAAAGATAAAAAAGGAACAGAAAATGCAAGTCCTCACTCAGGTCCGCCGCCTGTCAATGGAATTATAGGGTGCCTCAACGTTACTGCTAGCACAAAAGCTCTGGAAAAGCGCTATAGCTCCTCACACCCCTAAACAAATCCAGCGACTTCTGCTCTCCAAAATCTGTAGCAATGACAACCACTCAAATTACAGGTGCATGTCTCCAGAAGCATGAGCTGGACACCTCAACATTCTGGTCAGTACAATATCAGTTTGCAATTTACTCAGTAACATCCACTGCTTCGTGTTTCTGGAAAATGCCCATGGAGTCAAAATCGTCACTCCACCTGTAGATAAATTCCCAAAGGGGTATAATTTCCAAAATGGAGTCACTTGGGGGATTCTTTTCTTCTAGCACTTAGGGGCTCTGTATACGGAGTCTGCAAACTATTCTTGGAAAGTCTGCTCTCCAGGAGGCAAATTGCACTCCGTCCCAAGTCTCTCCGTACGGCTAAGCAATACTGAACAGCCACACATGGGGCATTTCTACATTCAGCAGAAACAGGGGGACACATTTTGGTGCCATTTTTACCGATTTCTCCTTGTAACAATGTAAAATCTGGGGATACAACAAAATTTTGGTAGTTAAAAATTTAATTTTTTTTTCTTCATAGCCCAATGCTATAAAATTCTGTGACACACCTGTAGTGTCAATATGATCACTGTAACCCTAGATTAATTCATCAAGAGGTGTATTTTGTAAAATTGTTCACTTATGAGGGTCATGGCACCCACAAACCATAACAGTAATATCTGCAATGGTGCCCCTTCCCTTCTGAGCTTTGCATTGTGTCTGAAAAGTATTTCCCGTTTATATATAGGGTATTGTCGTACTCAGGAGAAATTTTTGTAACAAACTAAGGTCCATTTTTTCCTATTAGCCCTTAGAAAAATTACAAACTTTGAGCTAAAACAACATATTAATGATAAAAATGTAATTCCTTTTTCACTGCCCAATAGTATAAAAATCTGTGATGCACATGTGGTATAAATATGGTCACTGCACCCCTAGATGAATTCTTTGGGCTCTGCCAATGTGACATGGCACCCTCAAACCATTTGAGCAAAATCTGAACTCCAATATGGCACTTCTTCCCTTCTGAGCTTTGCACTACGCCTCAAAAGTAGTTTTCGACCACATATAGGGCTTGTACTCAGGAGAAATTGCACAACGAATTTTGGGGTCAATTTTCTCCTGTTACATTACTTTTCATTTCTACAGATCAGCGTTGTAAAATTCTGTGTAGAACTTGTGGTTCAAGGTGCTAACCACACATCTAGATACATTTCTTGAGGGGTTTATTTTCCATAATGCTGTCACTTGTTGAGGTTTTCACACCGGGGCTCTTCCAACACGACTTGACACCCGCACACAATTCAATCAAAGTCTGCATTCCAAAACGTCACTCCTTCCTTTCTGAGCCCTGCTGTTCACCCAAACAGTAGTTTTCCCCAAAATATGGGGTATCGCCATACTCAGGAGAAATCGCAATATACAATTTGTTGTGAAATTTCTCCTGTTACCCTTATGAAAATACAAAATTTTGTGCTAAAAACATTTTTGTGGGGAAAAGGTTTTTTTGTTTTTGTTTTCATTTTCATGGCTCAATGTTATAAACCTCTGAGAAGCACCTGGGGATTCAAGGTGCTCACCGCACATCTAAATAAGTTCGCTGAGGGATCTAGTTACCAAAATGGTGTCACTTGTGGGTTGTGGGGGGTTTCCACTGTTTAGACACATCAGGAGGCTCTCCAAACGAGACAAGGCGTCAGCTAATTATTCCAGCAAATTTTGCATTCAGATAGTCAAATGGCGCTCCTTCCCTTCCGAGCCCTGCATGCACCCAAACAGTGGTTTTCCCCCACATATGGGGTATCACTATGCTCAGGAGAAATTGAACAACAAATTTCGCTGTCCATTTTTTTTGCTGTTACCCTTGAGAAAATAACAAAATTTGGGTTTAAAGGGAATCTGTCACCCATTTTTTGTGATATGATGTAAAAATATTATTCAATTTATTGTCACATAAGCATTATAGCAGTACTTTTGATAACCCCGGACTTATGCATCAAAGGTGGGGCTTTGATGCATAAATACCGTTTTTAGCTCCCCTGTGGTGTATGTAAATCTCCTCAGTCCGGTCCGATGGGCGGGGCTTATTCTCCTCCCCCCCTTTCCTCCTTGGCTTGCTGTACATATTGTGTGAGCTGTGAATATCACAGATCCCATAGAGTTGCCTTACGTGCTCATTGAAATGGCCTCTCACGTGTGCGCAGTATGCTTGGCCCAACTGTGGGCTGGGCAAAGCCGAAAAGCATTAGTGCGCATGCGCCGTAAGTACTATGTCCCGGAAGTCTTTCGCTGTTTTCCAGGACATAGTTCACCGGCGCATGCGCACTAATGCTCCTCGGCTTTGCCCACAGTTGGGCAAAGCATACTGCGCATGCGCAGGAGGCAATTTGAAGGCGCTCGCGTAGGAACTGTACGTGAACAACACTATTCACAGAACGGAATGCGTACAGCATGCCGATTTGAGGTGGAGAGAGGGACCAGAACCAACGCCCATTGGACCGGACCAAGGATATTTCCATACAGCGCGAGAGCAATATAAAAGGTTTTTATTGGGGATTCATGGGGAGTCAGGGGGTTTCACAAGTAGTTGAGGAATGTTAGATGATATTTTTAGTTGATAAGCCAAAAAACTGGAGACCAATTCCCTTTAAAGTGAAATTTTTGTGGAAAAAAAATTAAATGTTCATTTTTTCCTTCCACATTTCAAAAATTCCTGTGAAGCACAAGAAGAGTTAATCAGCTTCTTGAATGCGGTTTTGAGCACCTTAAGGCTATGTGTACACGTTCGGAATTGCCACGGAAATTTCCGCTGTGATTCCGCAGCTCCCTGCCACGGGAAATACGCATGTGGAATTGGCATGTGTATTCCCGCTAAACACTAGCGTTTCGCAAGCGTAATTAGCTTGCAGAATGCTAGCGTTTTCCAAGCGCCTGGAAAACTGATTGACAGGATAGTCACTTGTCAAACATAGTGTTTGACAAGTGTGACCAACTTTTTACTATTGATGCTGCCTATGCAGCATCAATAGTAAAAGATAGAATGTTAAAAATAATTTAGAAAATGAAAAATTGTGATATTCTCACCTTCTGGTGGCCCCCGCAGCCTTCCCGATCCTCGCAATCCTCCCGGCAACTCCTTTTCCCAGCGATGACTTGCAACAATGACTCCAGATGACGTAGCATCACGTGAAACCGCTAAGTTATCACAGGTCAACGTCGCAAGGCCTCACTAGGAACGGGAGCTGCCGGGAGCATCGCTAAGGCCTGGGCTGGATCCGGGGGCCATCAGAAGGTGAGTATTAACTATTTTTTATTCCCAGGGCCTGGAGGAGAATCTCTTCTCCTCCACACCCGGGTACCATCCGCACATGATCCGCTTACTTTGCGCATGGTGGGCATAGCCCCATGCGGAAAGTAAGCGTATCATTGCATTCCTATATGTGTGGATTCGCCGCGATTCTGCACAAAGAATGATCATGCTGCGTATTTTTCCGCTATGCGATTCCGCCGTGGAAAAATACACAGCATTAGCACAGCATTGCAGAATCCCATTGAATTCAATGGGTTGTGTTGTGTAATTGTTTAGCGGAGAAAAAACGCTGCAAAAACGCATACAATCCACAACGTGTGCACATAGCCTTAGGGGTATAGTGGTATCACTTGTAGATATTTTATGCCATATAGACCTCCCAAAATCACTTCAAATGTCACGTGGTCCCTAAAAAAAAATGGTTCTGTAAATTTTGTTGAAAAATGAGAAATCGCTGGTCAACTTTTTAACCCTTATAACTTCCAGAGACATATTGATAGGGATTCTGGATTCTGAGCCCCAATGGGGACAGTGCCAATAATGTTTGTAAAGCGCTGTGGAATTAATGGCGCTATATAAATGAGTAAAATAAATAACTTCCTAACAAAAAAAATGTTTAAAAAACTGTGCTGATGTAAAGTAGACATATGAAAAATGTTATTTATTAACTATTTTGTGTGAAATAACTCTGATTTAAGGGCATACAAATTAAAAGTTTGAAAATTGCGGAGGTTTCAAAATTTTCAACAAAATTCAGGTTTTTTTCCACAAATAAACACAAGTCATATTGAAGAAATTTTACCACTATCATGAAGTACAATATGACACAAAAAAAAACTGTCTCCGAATCCAGTGGGATCTGTTGAAACGTTCCAGAGTTATTGCCTCATAAAGTGACACTTGTCAGAATTGTAAAATTTGGCTTGGTCATGAAGGTGCAAACAGGCTTGGGGGGTAAAGGGGTTAATATTAAATAATACAATTAATATAAAACAATAATAATCAATATGTTAATATGTGAGCAGAATTAATTTCATCCCTCCACAACAGTCAAGCGACACCTTGAGAAAATTAATTGCCCACCCTTGGTCTAGGGGCATGAAAACAAGAATGAATGTTTGCAACAAATTTTAAAATATTGTCTTTTGGCATCTTCTTAGATGGAGTGAACAAGATTTGTGTCCTGTCATCACCGCCGAAGCGTCTGGATGCTATGATTCAGATACAGCTTCCATGGAAAGACAGCTTGTGTATGAAAAAAGCCCTTTATTAAAGGGAAAGCTATAAGCTATTAATTTTTTTACCTGATTTGCCTTTATCCTGTTAAGGACTCATTTAGTGGTTACTACCTAATCTTTTTATCAATAAAAATAGGTGAATAGCTTTGACCATCTAACCTGACAATATACACTGTGTGCAGAATTATTAGGCAAGTTGTATTTTGATCCCATGATACTGTTTATACATGTTGTCCTACTCCAAGCTGTTCAGGCTTGAGAGCCAACTACCAATTAAGTAAATCAGGTGATGTGCATCTCTGTAATGAGGAGGGGTGTTGTCTAATGACATCAAACCCCTATATAAGGTGTGCTTAATCATTAGGCACCTTCCTTTCTTTTGGCAAAATGGGTCAGAAGAAAGATTTGACGGGCTCTGAAAAGTCCAAAATTGTGAGATGTCTTGCAGAGGGATAAAGCATGATCACCGAACAATCAAGCGTTTCATGGCAAATAGCCAACAGGGTCGCAAGAAGCGTGTTGGGCAAAAAAGGCGCAAAATAACTGCCCATGAATTGAGGAAAATCAAGCATTAAGATGCCAAGATGCCATTTGCCACCAGATTTGCCATGTTTCAGAGCTGCAATGTTACTGGAGTAACAAAAAGCACAAGGTGTGTGATACTCAGGGTCAATGTAAGGAAGGCTGAAAAATGACCACATTTGAACAAGAAACATGAGATAAAACATCAAGACTGGGCCAAGAAATATTTTAAGACTGACTTTTCAAAGGTTTTATGGACTGATGAAATGAGAGTGACTCTTGATGGGCCAGATGAATGGGCCAGATGGATGGATGAGTAAAGGGCAGAGAGCTACACTCTGACTCAGACGCCAGCAAGGCGGAGGTGGGGTACTGGTATGGGCTGGTATCATCAAAGATGAACTTGTGGGACCTTTTCAGGTTGAGGATGGAGTGAAGTTCAACTCCCAGACCTACTGCCAGTTTCTGGAAGACAACTTCTTCAAGCAGTGGTACAAGAAGAAGTCGGTATCGTTCAAGAAAAAACATGATTTTCACGCAGGACAATGTTCCATCACATGCCTCCAACTACTCCACAGCGTGGCTGGCCAGTAAAGGTCTCAAAGAAGAAAAAATAATTACATGCCCCCCCTTGTTCACCTGATCTGAACCCCATTGAGAACCTGTGATCCCTCATAAAATGTGAGATCTACAGGGAAGGAAAACAATACACCTCTCGAAACAGTGTCTGGGAGGCTGTGGTGGCTGCTGCACGCAATGTTGATCGTAAACAGATCAAGCAACTGACATAATCTATGGATGGAAGGCTGTTGAGTGCCATCATAAAGAAAGGTGGCTATATTGGTCACTAATTTTGGGGGGTTTTGTTTTTGCATGTCAGAAATGTTTATTTCTAAATTTTGTGTAGTGATATTGGTTTACCTGGTGAAAATAAACAAGTGAGATGGGGATATATTTGGTTTTTATTAAGTTGCCTAATAATTCTGCACAGTAATAGTTACCTGCACAAACATATATCCTCCTGAGATAACCAAATCGAAAAAAAAACCACTCCAACTTCCAAAAATATTAAGCTTTGATATTTATGAGTCTTTTGGGTTGATTGAGAACACAGTTGTTGATCAATAATACAAATAATCCTCTAAAATACAACTTGCCTAATAATTCTGCACATAGTGTAATTAAACGTAAATAACATTGTCATTTACATACACACATTAGTTGAAATGGCAATGTGATGATCAAGTTCAACTGTTCAAACGATCTGTATGGGTTTGATCTATACTCTGATCAAATATTTAGTATGTGTGATAAGAAAATCTTATTATTCCTACATGACTAAGCAATATTCTGCAGAATGATTTATTACTTCTACACTAAAGTTAGAACTAGACCTGTCGGGCACAATGGTGCATATTTATCAAGCTAAATGCGCCATAATTCTGGAGTATTTTACAGCAAGACACTTCTCTTTCATGACCTTCACCATACTTATGCGTTTCAGACACTTTTTGCAACTTGCGCGACAAGGATGCTTGGACTCACTGAAAAGGAGTCTCGCCAAAAAATGCTCCAGAATTGTGGTGCACCTTTGTTGCACAAAGTAAGCCAATTAATATGTGATGTAAACGTAGATAAGACAATATTCAAATTAAGCAGCATGAACAACTTTTGTAAATCTAGCACATTTTACGACTGTCTAGTTTGTACTTCCTACAAATTAGTTTTGCTAAATCTACTCCAATGTGTGCAATACTTAAGTGAAATAAATTTGTTGCATCTTGCTTGGTATGTCAGCCACTCTCCTATCTTATACTACCTCTGGCATACTTGCACTAATATTTGGTGCTGTGCTTCATTCTACAAACTAGTGCAATTTACAACTCTTTTTAGATACAACTTTTTGTTTCCTAATCACTTTCTACACCTGTATAAAGTGTACACAACACAGAAAATTTTGGCATAAGCTGTTTTTTCCACTGTTATGCGTAATTTCTGTTAGAATTCTAGCTAATGTACTTGCCAAACAGTGGAGAACACCTTTAGACTATCTGCACACGTGGATTTTGATGCGTTTATGCAGCGTGGAATTGCATCAAATCCGCAGTGTAGTGCACAAGCAATGTTAGTCAATGGGAAATTAGTAATTGGTGTGCACATGCTGCGGAAAAAAATGCGCAGATTTGCAGTGTTTTATTTTCTGCACCATGTCAATTCTTTTTGCGGATCTGCAGCATTTCTGCACCCATTAACTTCCATTCATTCAGTTAAATCCGCAGCAAAACTGCAGGTTTAAAAAGATCTGCTGTTTTCCTGCGGAGTTGCGTGCAAGAAACACAGATAGGGAGAAGGAAGTGTGTGTGGGCGGAGACTATGTGCGTGTGTGTGTCTGTGTGTGTGCGCGAGGGTCTGTATATAGGCAGGCATCATCTGATGGGACTACAAGTCCCATCCGGCTATGCCTGCTACAGTGAATGGAACAGTAGTAGTCCCATCATCTGGCTACTGTGTTCAAGTGTAAAAGAAAAAGCACATACACACACACACACACACACATACAGTACATACTCACCACACAGCTAATTCCCCGGCGACCACGATCACCTGTAAAAAAAAATAAAAATAAACCAACAGTGTACTCCCTGTTCCGATGTAGTATATTTAATAACAAGTGTCCCACGACGATCTTCCGTGAAGAGCTGTCACATCGGCAGATATGACCGCTCTCCAGGGGCCTCCAGTGATACAATGACAGAAGGTATCCTTCCGCAGTGTCATGAGTGTGAAGAGAAATATGCGGCAGCACTCACCCAACTTTGTGTGGTCCAGTTCTTTATTAAGACATGAAAAAATACAGCTTCACGGCTCGAGGGAGTGCAGATGGGAGGGAGGTGAGCAGGGAACGACGACAGCTGTTTTGCGCTGATCCAAGCGCTTCTACAGTTCCTTCCGCAGTGTAATCACTCCGCCATCAGAGGTCTTTGTCACTTGCAGTACCGCTGCATGGGGAAATTCTCACGCAGCAGTGCTGTAAAGTGACAGCATGAACCTCAGTGATAACACTGCAGAAGCCATTGTCTCCTGCCAGTGTGTCACTGGAGGCCCTGTAGACCAGTCACATCTCCTGATGTGACTGTTCTATAGAGGAGATCGTCCTGGGACAGCCGTTATTAAATGGACTATGTCAGACCAGGGAGTATTTGTGTTGGTTTATTTATTTTTACAGGAGATCGAGGATGTTGCATTGATTAGCTGAATAATAAAGATGGAAAAACTGTTGTGTTTTATTTCGTTAAAATACTTTATTCTGGCTGTGTCTTTATTTAACCCTTTACCAACTTTAGGATTTGTAATGGATAAGTTTTTTATTGATGTCTCTCCATTAATAAGCCCGCTTGATGTCACCTTACAATACAAAGGTGACATAAACCCCACAAATATTACCTCATATGCCACCGCTACAGGGTAGTGGGAAGAGAAAGGCTAAGTGCCGGAATTGGCGCATCTTAGAGATGCGCCATTTCTCTGGCAGCTGAGAGCTGGTGTTTGTAGCTAGGGGGGTCCAATAGCCATGGCCCCTTCCTAGGCTATTAATATCAGCCCGCAGCTGTCTGCATAGCCTTTTCTGGCTATTAATTATAGGGAGACCCAGTAAAGGCTAAATATACAGCTGTGGACTGATATGATATTCACAGCCTGGGAAGATCTATGGTATTAACCCCTTCCTAGGCTATAAACATCGACCCCAGTCACAGGCTTTCCCTCTCGGGTGCAGAAAATTGCACGGGAGCCCACGCCATTTTTTTTTTTTACTTTAAATTAAGTGTGACCCCGGCCTAACACAGATTTTGTGTGTGTGTCCTTATTTATATGTTTATTACTAAACATCGGCTTGGTATTATATCTATCCATCTATAGATATATCTACAGTGCTGTGCAAATTAATTGGGACAAAGCAAAAAAAATAAAATGTTATAATGCACTGTTACATACTAATTCTGAAAATTACCTTTTTCCACTGGCTAGTTGACCAAGATTTATTTATTATACATTAAAACTGGTTTGAATCACTGACTGGTAACCAACTTACGATTTTACTTAAAAAATGCTTTGTCCCAATTACTGTAATTTGCACAGCACTATAACTATCTATGTACTGTATATACTCGAGTTTAAGCTGACCCGAGTATAAGCCGAGACCCCTAATTTTGCCACAAAAAACTGGGAAAACTTAATGACTCGAGTATAAGCCTAGGGTGGAAAATGCAGCAGCTACCGGTAAATGTCAAAAGTAAAAATAGATACAAATAAAAGTAAAATTATGCCCCATATAATGCTGCACAAATGTTGATTATGACCCCATAAGATGCTCCATAGAGACATTTGCCCCATATAATGCTGCACAAATGCGGATTATGGCCACATAACATGCTCCATACAGACATTTTACCCATATAATGCTGCACAAATGTTGATTATGCCCCATAAGATGCTCCATGTAGACATTTGCCCCATATAAAGCTGCACAAACATTTATTATGCCCCATATGATGCTCCATGTAGACATTTGCCCCATATAAAGCTGCACAAACATTGATTATGCCCCATAAGATGCTCCATGTAGACATTTTCCCCATATGAAGCTGCACAAACATTGATTATGCCCCATAAGATGCTCCATGTAGACATTTGCCCCATATATAGCTGCACAAACATTGATTATGCCCCATAAGATGCTCCATGTAGACATTTGCCCCATATAAAGCTGCACAAACATTTATTATGCCCCATAAGATGCTCCATGTAGACATTTGCCCCATATAAAGCTGCACAAACATTGATTATGCCCCATAAGATGCTCCATGTAGACATTTGCCCCATATGAAGCTGCACAAACATTGATTATGCCCCATAAGATGCTCCATGTAGACATTTGCCCCATATAAAGCTGCACAAACATTGATTATGCCCCATAAGATGCTCTATGTAGACATTTGCCCCATACAGGGCCGCCATCAGGGCATTACAGGCATCACTGCCGTATGGGGCCCGGTGATGAGGAGCAAAAAGGAGGGCCCGAGCGAGCACGCTGGCAACCGGTCTGGTCCGCGCTCTGCTCGGGCCCCCCCTGACATTTTTATTCAGGCTGCGGCTGCAGTGCCACTGTGCTGTGCCTGCTGTCTCTAAATGAGCCTTGTACCTTTAAGGCGGCGGTGATTCATGGGCCCGCCCGCCGCAAGTAAGTGACGTCACACGCTGCCCTGCTCCACTTCCTCATTCCGGGACCAGAGCAGAGCAGCGTGCGACGGCACACCACGTGGACGGCGGAGGCCGAGGGAGCAGAGAAGAGGCAGCGGGGGACCACCGGACGACGAGGGACCCGGCGGAGGAGAAGAGGCAGGCGGCAGCGGGGGACCGGTCACCGGCAGAGGAGAAGAGGGCAGAGGCAAGCGCCGGCGGCAGCAGGGCCCGGGGGACCGGCAGAGCAGAGGAGAAGAGGCAAGCACCGGCGGCAGCGGGGCCCGGGGGACCGGCAGAGCAGAGGAGAAGAGGCAAGCACCGGCAGCAGCGGGGCCCGGGGGACCGGCAGAGCAGAGGAGAAGAGGCAAGCGCCGGCGGCAGCGGGGCCCGGGGGACCTGTCAGTGGGGCAGAAATGCTGGACACAGTGGGGCAGAAATGCTGGACTCAGTGGGGCAGAAATGCTGGACACAGTGGGGCAGAAATGCTGGACTCAGTGGGGCAGAAATGCTGGACTCAGTGGGGCAGAAATGCTGGACACACAGTGGGGCAGAAATGCTGGACTCAGTGGGGCAGAAATGCTGGACACAGTGGGGCAGAAATGCTGGACTCAGTGGGGCAGAAATGCTGGACACACAGTGGGGCAGAAATGCTGGACTCAGTGGGGCAGAAATGCTGGACACAGTGGGGCAGAAATGCTGGACTCAGTTGGGCAGAAATGCTGGACTCAGTGGGGCAGAAATGCTGGACACAGTGGGGCAGAAATGCTGGACTCAGTTGGGCAGAAATGCTGGACACAGTGGGGCAGAAATGCTGGACTCAGTGGGGCAGAAATGCTGGACACAGTGGGGCAGAAATGCTGGACTCAGTGGGGCAGAAATGCTGGACTCAGTGGGGCAGAAATGCTGGACTCAGTGGGGCAGAAATGCTGGACACAGTGGGGCAGAAATGCTGGACACAGTGGGGCAGAAATGCTGGACACACAGTGGGGCAGAAATGCTGGTCTCAGTGGGGCAGAAATGCTGGACACAGTGGGGCAGAAATGCTGGACTCAGTGGGGCAGAAATGCTGGACACAGTGGGGCAGAAATGCTGGACTCAGTTGGGGAGAAATGCTGGACACAGTGGGGCAGAAATGCTGGACACAGTGGGGCAGAAATGCTGGACACAGTGGGGCAGAAATGCTGGACTCAGTGGGGCAGAAATGCTGGACACAGTGGGGCAGAAATGCTGGACTCAGTTGGGCAGAAATGCTGGACACAGTGGGGCAGAAATGCTGGACTCAGTGGGGCAGAAATGCTGGACTCAGTGGGGCAGAATGCTGGACACAGTGGGGCAGAAATGCTGGACTCAGTTGGGCAGAAATGCTGGACACAGTGGGGCAGAAATGCTGGACTCAGTGGGGCAGAAATGCTGGACTCAGTGGGGCAGAAATGCTGGACACAGTGGGGCAGAAATGCTGGACACAGTGGGGCAGAAATGCTGGACACAGTGGGGCAGAAATGCTGGACTCAGTGGGGCAGAATGCTGGACTCAGTGGGGCAGAAATGCTGGACTCAGTGGGGCCGAAATGCTGGACACAGTGGGGCAGAAATGCTGGACTCAGTGGGGCAGAATGCTGGACACAGTGGGGCAGAAATGCTGGACTCAGTGGGGCAGAAATGCTGGACACAGTGGGGCAGAAATGCTGGACTCAGTGGACAGTGGGGCAGAAATGCTGGACACAGTGGGGCAGAAATGCTGGACACAGTGGGGCAGAAATGCTGGACTCAGTGGGGCAGAAATGCTGGACACAGTGGGGCAGAAATGCTGGACACAGTGGGGCAGAAATGCTGGACACAGTGACAGGGGCAGAATGCTGGACACAGTGACAGGGGCAGAATGCTGGACACAGTGACAGGGGTAGAATGCTGGACACAGTGACAGGGGCAGAATGCTGGACACAGGGGCAGACTGTGAGACCCGGGGGCAGAATGCTGGACATTCGGGCAGAATGCTGGAAATTGGGGCAGAATGCGAGACACGGGGCAGAATGGAGATACAGGGCATGATTGGAGACACGGGGCAGGATGAAAGACATGGGGGCATGACTGGAGACAGATGGGGAGGATTGGAGACAGATGGGGCAGAATGGAGACACAGGGGGCATGATTGGAGACAAGTGGCTGGATTTCAGACATGGGGGCATGGTTGGAGACATAGGGGGCAGAATGGAGACATGGGGCATGATTGGAGACAGATCGTGCAGGATCATGGGGCAGGATGGATATGATGCAGAAAGATGGGGCAGGATGGAGAGATCACATGGGGCGATCATATGGGGCAGGATGGGGAGATCATATGGGGCAGAATGGATACTCATGAGGGCAGGATGGGAGAACATGTGGCTGACGCCAGGAATGAGACACACGGTGGCCAGGCTGGGGGATATTATTACCATAGGGGCTAATTTAGGGATATTATTACTGCAGTGATGTATTTATTTTATTTTTTGAGGACACGGTTTTAAATGGGGGGGCGGTCCTGTTACTGTGTAGAGTGACACTATGTCGCCTTTTTTTCTTCATGTGGTGTAATGTAGAAGGTGGGAAAAATTAAGTAATGTATTCTACAAGCGGAGCTCGAGATAACTGTGTTATTTCCTGCAGAGAGAAGTCCTGGCTGGATTAAATGATGGCGGTCTGTGCTGGATGAAAGATGAAGGACTTCACCTAGAGACGTCACTGGTGAGTCAGTGTGTTACCTATACACTGACACTATACACTGTATACTGTATACAGAGCTCCTGTGTATAATTTCATCATTGATCACTGTATTATCTGTACACAGACACTGCATACTAAGTACAGATCTCCTGTGTATAATGGCACTTATGGTGATAGTATGGTGCTTTTTTTTAATTACTGATCAGAATTGTAGTATTCAGTCACTATGTGGTGGTAATATGTGGTCTGGACATGGTGTTGCGGTATTTGTTCCTTGTATGTGATATTATCCGATCACTGTGGTGGTAATATGTCATCTGGTCATGGTGTAGCGGTATTTGTTCCTTGTATGTGATATTATTGGTCATTTTAAAAATTGAAAAATAAATAAAAATATACCTAAATTGTATTGCATATTTTAACAAATATTTAATAGGTTACAGTAGAGTAGGGCCCGGCCAAAAGTGTCTACCATGTTATGGTGGCGGCTTAAAAAATCTTTTGGCCAAAACAAAAGCTGCTGGCTATATTTATGATCTGGTGATGGGAACTGTTGATGTGTGATAGGTGAGAAGTGGAGTTTTTCCAAGAGAGAGCGGTGGGTCTGTGGACAGTTCGAGGGGTGGAGCGTGGAGGCGGGGCTGGGGTGGAGCCTGGGCGGAGTCTCAAGGGGGCCCCGAAAATTTTGCCAGTATGGGGCCCCGAAATTTCTAGTGGCAGCCCTGGCCCCATATAATGCACAAGCGTTGATTATGGCCCCATACAGGGCCGGCCCGAGAGATTACAGCTCCGTAGGCGAAACTATTTTGTTGCGCCCCTACTATTCTTGGCAGTAGATGAAAACTTGGGATATAAATTTAGGTGCAAAATAAACCACAACAACAATGATTAACTCTCTCCTAACTCTTTAATCTTCTGAGAAGTTGTATAGGACAAATATATACAAAGTAATCAATAACACAAAACAAAAATGACTATAGGTAATTAAAATTTTTGTTTCCCTGCCTTTTTTTTTTTTAAAAAAGGATGACACTAAGTCACCGAGATTAATTTGTTTAGCAACTTCAGATTCTATCGAAATGGTTGCCAACCCAACCAACCTCTCTTGCGTCATATTTGCCCTGAAATATGTTTTAATTAGCTGTGCCTGTCAGATCCATTGTTCCTGACGGAGGGTTAAGTATACATATTTTTTTCTCTCGGGCGCCCCCATAGTGTAGTGTGTGCTAAGTGTGCATTTTTGGTTGTTTGCTTTGCTTTGCCAACATTTGAAAACTTAGGAGCAAAATAAACACGCGGGATCAAACACCTGTCAGAACTATGCAAACGACTCTCGTCCGTAGTTTAGCGCCTCCTTTCCGTGCGTAAATTGAAGCTCAACGTTTTTTCTTTTAAATTTATGGTAAAAAAAATTTATGTACACTTTTCTTTCCATCCCTAAAACTTTTTGCCTTTTGAAAAGATTTTTTATAACTTTTTCTATTTTTTTCTCTGGTGCCCCCTTTGGGTCGGTGCCCTAGGCGGCTGCCTAGTTCGCCTATACGTTCGGGCCGGCCCTGGCCCCATAAGATGCTCCATGTAGACATTTGCCCCATATAAAGCTGCACAAACATTGATTATGGCCCCATAAGATGCTCCATGTAGACAGTTGCCCCATATGCTGTTGCTGCGATTAAAAAAAAATCACATACTCACCTCTCGTCGCTCAGGCCCCTGGCACTTGCTATATTCACCTGCTCCCCGTTCCACCATCCCCGGCTGCCACTGCGTCTTCCCTGTCCTCTGCACTGACTGTTCAGGCAGAGGGCAGCGTGCACACTAATCGCGTCACTGTGCCCTCTGACCTGATCGTCAGTGCAGAGGGCGGGGAAGACGCAGCGGTGGGCGGCGACGGTGGAATGGGGAGCAGGTGAATATCGCGCACTGCGTTATACTTGTTGAGGGAGGATCTAAAGTGATCCTTCACGGTTGACTCAGTGATTTCCAAATTAATCTAAAGGGCATTGCCGGCAACTGAAAATGACCAGACGGAGACTCGTGCCTCTGTGTGGGGGATCGAGCAGATCTCTGGGCCCCCGTTTATTCTCTGACTTTTCATAGTCATAGAAATTATACTTCAACCAATCAGCATAAGAACACGTTCACAGTTCTTAACCTATAAGAATGCAGGAACAGTCTGTATGTCAAAGTCTCGTAGAACAATACACCCTCAGTCTCATGTCCTGGCAGATTGCAACAATCAAGGTCTCATCAAGGTCTCATAACATCTGTAAACTTTAGTCTACTAACAAAATTTATATTCAAAACAACAAAATGGAGTCGAAAAGCACAAAATGGAGAATCCTTCTTAATTTGTTCCTTCACATTCCCCCCTAGATAAATTTTGTTAATTAATGTCCAGCATCAGAGGTACTATCCCAAGCTATAAGCTCGAGGGGTACTGGTCTTCACATGACTGGTGCCATGTTACCAGCCATGGCTGTTGCGGCGTACCCGTCCCCCCTGTATACTAGAATTTACGAATAACAATTGTTGATAACGGTGGTGGGGATCTTTTGAAGATAGCCATACGCTTGGCTTCAACATCTTCATCTGATAACTTTGTGAAATCGGTGTAGAGAAGAGCAGGGGTGGCAACGCTTTTGGTTTCATCATTAGTTGTCTTAGTGCAGAATTTCCTAATACATACAGAAATACACCAAAGAACAAGTTTTAGTATTACATACATGACAAGGATAAAGGCAGCGATGTGAAACAAACTTTGCAAGATTCCAGCTATCCAGCCCCCAAATCCCTCAAACCAATTGGCTGGATTAAAAAGGAGAAGGTGTCTGCCCACCAACTGTCCCTATTACAGTCATTGTCTTTATCGTATTGATCTCTGAGTCTTTGAATATCTTCTAACTTTAACTTTAGAGTACTATTGGGATCTGAATAATAACAGAAAGCGGGTCCAATAATCTGACACATACCACCCTGTGCTCCTCTTAAGTAATCCAGTACTACAATGTGTTGATTAGTGACTATGATAAGTTAGTTGGACAACAACAGTAGTATTAAGTATATCCAATATATCC
The DNA here is from genome assembly GCF_032444005.1 of Ranitomeya imitator. Classification (NCBI taxonomy): domain Eukaryota; kingdom Metazoa; phylum Chordata; class Amphibia; order Anura; family Dendrobatidae; genus Ranitomeya; species Ranitomeya imitator. Next base: position 347,886,351 of record NC_091282.1, on the reverse strand, counting down.
CAAATTTGATCATCTAGATATCTGTGGCCCTAAGCAATTTATCCCACATTTGTGTAATCATAGGGTAAATGAAAATAGAACTGACAATTTTATTGGCTATACCCATCTGTACTACTAATCTTTCATGATATTGTACAAACTTATTATTCAAGGATGTTGGGGAATTTAGGCTGTCCCATACGGTTACCAATATTATTATATAGAAATACGAAAAACCAAAACATTGTCCCCCTTATTTGCTACTAGTCTGTTTGACCAGCTTGCACTGCGATACGTGTATCCACGTCGGCATTCCTTCCAGCTTTACTGACATAGGAGTAATGAGGAGGACTTGGAAGGGACCGTTGTACAAAGGTTCTGGTCCGTGTTTTCTGACATAGCTTTTCACGACCATAAAACCACCAGGCTTCAAATTGTGACAAATGTCGGTTTCTGCTGAATCTGGAAGGGAAGAAAAAACTAAAACATGGGTGTTAGCAACATTTTTACTAAGCTGAATAACATATTGAACAGCACGGTCAGTTTCCTCTGACAACTACTGAGACTGGAAATTTGCAACTGAGAACCTAGCACCAAACAATATCTCCTATGGGGACAGGCCATATTATGCAATAGGGGTAGTACGAATATATAAGAGCCCTGGCCATGGAGCCGTAGTCTCCTGCATCAATTTGGTCAATTGTCCCTTCAGTGTACCATTCAGCCTCTTAACTTTCCCACTAGATTGTGGATGGTACGGAGTATGGAGGGCTACCGTGGATCCAAGCATTGTCAGAACCTCCTGAAACACATGAGAAGAAAAGGCCGGGTCTTGGTCACTTTCAACAACTTCTGGAACACCATATCTGTATTCGACTTCCATCACCAGTTTCTTTGCTGTGGTCTTTGCAGTCACGTTGGTAACGGGGAATGCTTCTGGCCAACTGGAGAACATATCGACAACCACCAGACAATATTCATACCTTCCAGACTTAGGCAACGTGATATGGTCCACCTGGAGCCTTTGGAAAAGATAATCGGGCTTAGTAAAGTGCTTCGGGGTTACACGTTGAAATTGACCGGAATTGCAGGTCTGACAGATATTACATGCACGGTTGAGTGCTGTCAGGACTGTAGAAATACCTGGAGCCCAGTAGAATTTTTATACCAGGGCAAGGGCCTGTTCTTTCCTCGGTGTGTGGGCCCATGCGCCCACGTGGCAATAGCAGGGTACATCCGCTTAGGGAGACACACAAGTTGGTCCTTTTTCCAGAGACCGTTGTCCATACATGCTCCATCAGCTTTCCACTGCTTCATTTCTTCCTTTGGAGACATTCTCTGCATCATCATTAAGCGGTCTCGCGGGGTCCGGCAGAAAACCTCAATCTGGCATAGATCATCAGGTTCCTGTAGAGTCAGTGTTTCTTGTAACTGTTTACGCTGAGAGCATGTGGTCACCATAGCTGGTATGGGCTGTTCAACGGGTAGGAGAGCAGCAGCTTTTGCTTGCATATCCGCACAGGCTTTACCGACAGTCTGTGGACTGTTCCTAGGACCGTGTTCCTTAACTTTGATCATAGCCACCTGAGTAGGTAATTTGATTGAGTCCATGAGGGTTTTAACAGCTTCAGCATTCTTTACTGAGTCCCGGCAGTAGTAACAAATCCTCGATTGGCTCATAGGGCTCCGAAATCATGAGCAATACCAAATGCATACTGTGAGTCCGTGTATATACTAGCCCGCCTGTCTTTGGCCAGAACACATGCAGCAGACAGAGCCTGAAATTCTGCTTCTTGTGCTGACAGGGTGGGAGGGAGTGAGTGCAGCTCCATGCACTACAGTATCTTCCGTAGTAACAGCGTATCCAGTGTGAAATCTGCCAAAATCATCAGCATATCTTGAATCGTCTTTCAGGGCCTTGTAGAGAAATTGCATCATGCGGGATGCGTCCGGTATCCACTGACAACAATAAGTACATAGTCCAAGAAAACGCTAGAGTTCAGTCTCATCTTTTGTAGCTGACTGCTATTTTTCTTTCTTCTGTGAGGTGTCTGGCACCCTGAAGGAGACAGTGACCCAAAATGATCACTTGACCAAGGCAGAACCGAAGTTTCGAGGCCGAAACCCGACAGTTCAGTTCTGCCAGATACTTGTGAAAGCTAACAGTGGCAACAATGGCTTCCTGCTCTGTCTGTGCACACAACAAAAGATTACCCACATGCTGAAGCAGCATGACATAAGGATAATCTAACTGCCAGGGTAAAGACACTCGCCCATATTTTTTTGCAAACTGATTGGGACTGTTTTGGGCCCCTTGTGACATAACTGTCCACATCAATTGTCGTCCCTGATAAGTGAATACAAACAGAAACTGGCAATCTGGGTGTAATGCAATGCTGAAGAAGGCATTGGCGAGGTCGATAACTGTGAACCAAGCAGCATCCTGAGATATCTGGGACAAGAGTATGTGGATTAGGCACCACTGGAGTTTCTAGAACAGTAGCTGCATTAACTGCTCGTTGGTCTTGTACCAGCCGGTACACAGGGGGTTGGCCGGGTGGGGTCTTTTTCTTAATGGGAAACAAGGGGAAACACAGGGTACCAGGGCACCATTATCGAGTAACGTTTGTATTTGCCCCTTGAGGCCCCACTCCTGATCATATTTCAAAGGGTACTGATGGACTTTGGGAACAGGAGCACCAGGTTTGAGAAACACTTTTACTGGTTCTACAGGTATTATTGGGGTGAATCTGGGCCTATCAGGGCCATCATAACCGTGGGAAGGGCATGTAAGATATACATCTCATTATGTTCATCTGCATAGGGGTTATATAACATAAATACCATTTGACCATCATCTTGGAATTAAATTCTGGAGCGGAACTGTGATGATACATCTGCCCCTAGTAAATTTACCGGACATAAGGGAGAGATTACGAACTGAGCAGTAACTTCAGGGAAAGGTCCCACAGGGATAGGTTTTGTGAGAGTATATTTATTGGGTTTGCCATCTACTCTAATTAAAACAAGCTCTTGATCTGAGAATTAACATAGCGAGGGAGATTCCCAGACATAGGGTTAAAAAGAGATATTGGAATATGGGACTGGATTTGTGTAAGGCAGGAGGGCTGGAGCTGAAGTCTGGGCCACTGACAAGGAACCAGGTGCGTCCTTGTAACTGTGGGGGGGGGGGGAATGAGATTGGAGCAGGAATCTCTGTGGCTACTGGTTTAACCTTTGCCTTCCCTGTCGATGCAGAGCGGGTTAAGTTCTGAAAACCTCTTTTTTTTTTTTTTTACTACTTTTAATGCATCATCCGGAGTGGAAGTCTCAATATCGGATCTGACTGACATTATTGCCTCTTTCAATTCAGATTTAAGACCGGACATCAAAGCTACTACAAAAAGGTGTGAATGGGCTTTATTATACAGTGAAAACCCCAGATCTTTAAATACTACCATAAGACACAGTCCAGGATATATTGGTGCCTTGGGGTTAAGGGGCATAGGGCTTACAGTCGGGAGTAGAGGCTTAATTTCCTGGGTAGGGACCATATTATCTAGCAGGGAGCCCCCCTGTCCCAAATTTTTAATTGTTTGCTTTCCCAACACATTAATCTCAGTCACTTTCTCAGTTCCTTCATGCACCACAAACATCCAGTTTTTTGTCATAGTAATAGACAACTTTCCTTTTTCAACATTTTCCTGCATTCCTGACAGAGTTTTTTCCCCGTCTTTGGGCTAAAAATATCAGATTCATCACACACACGGAAACTGATTCTACTTTAGAGCTAAATATCCTTACTTAGTCGTGCACAATACCAGAGCAGCTGTATTAGTTTTGTTCCACTAGGTTTACCTGTCCCCCTCTGGGACAACCCAAAAACGCGGTACTCAGCGAAAGGAGGAGGGCGTTTCAAACTGACCCTCCGGATACCTCTAGAAATACACATATATATCTATATATTCCTGAGTTACGCATCCTACCCATCTTCGATCACCTCACCGCGCCTGATTCTAACAGTGATCAGGAATTCAGGATATTTTGACTATAAAGAGAATTACATCACTGGTCAATCCGGGGTGTCCGTCCCTTATGAGGTACGGTTCGAGCACTGGGCTCCCAACGGAACTACACCTCTATATGATTCCACCCAAGAATCACCCCACCATCGGGGACAAACCTCAGATCCTCTTTGCAGCAACAAACACAGGAAAACCACACCAAACGGTCAGTCTGGACAGTATAACTGCCAACTTACCGTGGTTGTTGTGGGGGATGATCAGTCCCAATTTTCCAGTGCCTGTGTCCGCTCCGAGGGTCCTTTGTCTTGTTGTCCTCCGGGGGGCAGAGGCGTTCCTGTTTGGGGCCCCATGTTTTTGGGCGCCAAGCTGTTGAGGGAGGATCTAAAGTGATCCTTCACGGTTGACTCAGTGATTTCCAAATTAATCTAAAGGGCATTGCCGGCAACTGAAAATGACCAGACGGAGACTCGTGCCTCTGTGTGGGGGATCGAGCAGATCTCTGGGCCCCCGTTTATTCTCTGACTTTTCATAGTCATAGAAATTATACTTCAACCAATCAGCATAAGAACACGTTCACAGTTCTTAACCTATAAGAATGCAGGAACAGTCTGTATGTCAAAGTCTCGTAGAACAATACACCCTCAGTCTCATGTCCTGGCAGATTGCAACAATCAAGGTCTCATCAAGGTCTCATAACATCTGTAAACTTTAGTCTACTAACAAAATTTATATTCAAAACAACAAAATGGAGTCGAAAAGCACAAAATGGAGAATCCTTCTTAATTTGTTCCTTCACATACTCACCTGCTCCTGACGCGGTCCCTGGTTCCCCAGCGCCGGCAGCTTCCTGCAGTGAGCGGTCACATGGTACCGCTCATTACAGTAATGAATATGCGGCTCCACCCCTATGGGAATGGAGTGGGGTCCATATTCATTACTGTAATGAGCGGTACCATGTGACTGCTCACTACAAGAAGGAGCTGCCAGCGTCGGAGAACCAGGGACTGCGCCAGGAGCAGGTGAGTATGATTAGACAGCTGCTGCTTCACCTCCCCTCCCAACCCCTGGGTATTACTTGAGTATAAGCCGAGAGGGGCAGTTTCAGCCTGAAAAATAATGGGCTGAAATTCTCGGCTTATACTCGAGTATATACGGTATCTATAGATCTGTCTATCTATAGATGTATCTATTATGTATCTATAGATCTGTGTGTGTAAACATTGTTGTTCAGTGGAGTATGTAAATGAAGAGGATGGATAATTACACAATCACAATTTTTTTTTTTATTGTTAAACATATCTTTATTTAGCTGACGAAAAAACTGAAAAATCCACATAAAAAACGCATCAAATCCGTTCGGAGTTTTACCTTCGTTTTCTGCCAAGAGATGCAGAATCTGTGCAGAAAATTCCACAGGCAAATCTGCATCTTGTGCACATACCTTTATTCTTGTTGCCTTAACAGTTATCTGGTTTACATTTCTGACTTCTGATCAATAATTCTCTACCTCAGTGAAGAATCTTTAGTAGTCAAAGATTATTACCAAAGTGACTGAATATAAAGATCACTGCACACGTTCAAGAGGAAATTATGCTTCAAGTGGAAATTTATTTATAGTGGTTTCAAGACAAAAGCGACTGGTAAGTGTTGACGTTTCGGCTAATACATAGCCTTGGTCACAACGTCGCAAATGTGCAGAGTCTATTACCAAAGTGGACAGTATTTACGTATTTTCGTCACTCTTCTCCCAGGAGTATGCCATTTCTTTTTGAATCCACCATATGGTTCTATAGACATGGGCTTTTTTCTTAGAGTACGTAATATGCTAAACTATGGACTTTATCTGGGATGGGACAGAGTGATATCATTGGGTAATTATGCAGAACAGCCTCAACACATACTTTCATAGGATCCGGTAAGGCACCCCCCCCTCAGAAAAGACCTTAAAACTAGCATATTGGATGCACTAAATAATAAGCCCCATATCTCTGATTTTGTATGGCGGTTTAAAAAAAACAATAAATAAAAAAATAGAGTAAACGGGCACAGTAGAAATAAAATAAGCAAAAATTTGCTATTTTTGACTCGGGGACAGGCATTTTTATATACTCTTCATTGGACATTGTAGTATTCTAGCTTTGAGTAGGAGCAACATTTCATCACTGCACAGGAATAAGGAAGAATGTCAATGGAGCGCTGTCACAACACATAACTTTGCACAATGGCCCCAAAGGAGAGCTGCGCTGTGTCTATTGTACATTCTTTCATTACTGAGAATATCCGGGATTAATTCTAATTTCAGAGCTAGAGTTTCTGATCAGTCTATTAAATAAGTTAAATGAAGTAAATAACCACAGCGAATACACTACTCATTTCAACTGCCAAGCATCTGATGCATATGTGCCCTCTCCATACTCCCCTCCAGTCAGCCCTCACACAGGGTTAATGGCAGCGTTAATGGACCGCGTTATGCCGCAGTGTAATGCACTCCATTAACGCCGCTATTAACCCTGTGTGACCAACTTTTTACTATTGATGATGCGTATGCAGCATCAATAGTAAAAAGATCTAATGTTACAAATAATAATATAAAAAAAAAACTTTATTCTCACCCTCCGACGTGCGCGGTGTCCTCGGCAGTGCAAGGGGCAGGTTACGTTGCCAAGGATGCTATGCGAGAAGGACCTGCTATGACGTCACGGTCATGTGACCGCGACGTCATCACAGGTCCTGCGCTCATACCAACCCTGGGACCGGAAGCTGCCACGTGCACAGCACACAGGCGCCAGGACTGCAAGGGGCCCCTCGGTGAGTTTATGTTTATTTTTTATTTTAAGTCTTTTTTAACCTGTTACATACGAGTCTGGGCAATATACTACGTGGCTGGGCAATATACTATGTGGCTGGGCAATATACTACGTGGCTGGGCAATATACTACATGGCTGGGCAATATACTATGTGACTGGGCAATATACTATGTGACTGGACAATATACTACGTCGCTGGGCAATATACTACGTAGCTGGGCAATATACTACGTAGCGGGGCAATATACTACGTAGCTGGGCAATATAGTATGTGACTGGGCAATATACTATGTGGCTGGGCAATATACTATGTGGCTGGGCAATATACTAAGTCACTGGGCAATATACTACGTAGCTGTGCAATATAGTAAGTGACTGGGCAATATACTACGTGGCTGCGCAATATACTACGTGGGCTGTGCATTATACTACGTGGACATGCATATTCTAGAATACCCGATGCGTTCGAATCAGGCCACCATCTAGTATAACAATAAATATGTAAAGTCTACTTTTATTCCTACATGTGTGTTTATATATTTCTTCCTTATTCCAATTGCCAGGCTGATTTCATATAGGCATAATGAGGACATGTTATGATTGCTGTACCTAGTCTTTATACAGTTCAACATAGATTTCTATTGTTTTTGATTATTATGCGCTGAATACAGTTGGACAGTCTAGCTGATAACTTGTTAACCAAATAAGACATTTTTAAGCAATCTATGAATTGGAATCCACTTAATAACCTGATTAAAGCCTGTGAAAAGCTATTGGTAGGTTACTGTTATGAACTGGTGATTCAGAAACACAATGGACCTGGTGGTTAAGAGCACACAAGTGACCTGATAGTTACAAATAACAAAGGACAAGCTCTGAGACGTGGGAACTCTGCTGACCGCAATCACTAATCCTATCATACCACACTAAAGGTAGCCGTGGAGCGCTCCTGACCAGAACCTAGGCGCCTCGGGCACAGCCTGAGAAACTAGCTAGCCCTGAAGATAGAAAAATAAGCCTACCTTGCCTCAGAGAAATTCCCCAAAGGAAAAGGCAGCCCCCCACATATAATGACTGTGAGTTAAGATGAAAAGACAAACACAGAGATGAAATAGATTTTAGCAAAGTGAGGCCCGACTTACTGAATAGACCGAGGATAGGAAAGATAGCTTTGCGGTCAACAAAAAAACCTACAAACAACCACGCAGAGGGGGCAAAAAGACCCTCCGCACCGACTAACGGTACGGAGGTGCTCCCTCTGCGTCTCAGAGCTTCCAGCAAGCAAGAAAAACCAATATAGCAAGCTGGACAGAAAATATGGTAAACAAAGTAACACAAGCAAAACTTAGCTTATGCAGGGCAGACAGGCCACAAGAACGATCCAGGAGAAAGCAAGACCAATACTGGAACATTGACTGGAGGCCAGGAACAAAGAACTAGGTGGAGTTAAATAGAGCAGCACCTAACGACCTAACCTCGTCACCTGAGGAAGGAAACTCAGAAGCCGCAGCCCCACTCACATCCACCAGAGGAAGCTCATAGACAGAACCAGCCGAAGTACCACTCATGACCACAGGAGGGAGCTTGACCACAGAATTCACAACAGGTTACACTTCATCATTTTGAAATTGCAACACCAAAAAGGAAAATAAACTACCCGACTCTGTACAAGACTAGCAGCCCGAGTAACGAAGAGAACCATATTATTAACAATTTAAAAATCTTTATTAGTTATAACATAAAAGCATATATAATAAAATAAATAACAGACTGCCTAATGTAGGGGACACCACTGAATGTCTACAGTTGGATTATAGTTGATACTTGGATGGTTATACCACAACTATTATATTTCCCTTCATGCTTGCCTGTTATAGCATTTCTAGAGAGTTTAGTACTATTTAAACACATGGTATTTTCTCATTTGGTGAGTCACTTGACTATTTACTTAGGACCCCCATGTTGTGATTTTACTTATTTGGTTCATCAGGACTCAGTGCCTACATTAGGCACCATGTTATTTGTTTTTTATTAGATATGCTTTTATATGTAATCCCTCATAAAGTTTTATTAATATTTTTCTAATATGGTTCTCTTCGGTACTCTGGCTATTACAGTCTTGGCTGGAATTGGGTTATTTATTGTTATGTGAAGTGCCACATAGCTTTATGCTTTTGGACATTTGTGACTAATCTGCAAATGATGGAAAAAATGGAATCAAGATTTTCCAAACAACTCTATGTATGCGCACCAATACATATATAAATATGGTTGTAATGTTTACCTTTTATTTCACATTAATGTCAGTTTTATGTAGGTCTGTATGTATTTTATTATATTTCTATATATTTTTCTTACCATTCTATTTATTTTGCATGTAACTAATGAGGTTTTTAATGGTTGTCTGAGGAATGTTCTGCCATGCCGAATGCTCATGAGCAAGCAAATCATCAACATCCACTGCTGGCAGCTTCCTTTGCTATTGCTGATAAGTGAGGTCCAAGATGTGCTTGATTATAGATTTTTGAAGAGGTTGGCAGCAGTCAGCCAACTTTAGGCTGAAAATCACATATTTTTTTTTTTGCCAAAGCCAGACGTGGATTCAGCAGAAAGTAGCATCATAAGTTGTTATTTTCCTCTTCCCATCCCTTTTCAGTCCATAAAATTGGCAGTTCCTAAACTAGAGGGGCAGATAGAGAATAAAAATTATCTCGACAATATCCTGGATTCATTTATCGGATTTAAGGTTAAAAGAACACAAAGGTCCATTGAGATCAATGTATAACCTAACATATTGATCGAGAAAAGGCAAAAAACCCATGAGGCAAATACTAATTGTCCTATAGGAAGTGAAAAAATTGTTCCCCACTCTAAGTATGGCAATCAGACTAGTTCCCTGGATCAATGATTCATATCCAGAACCTGTTATATTTATGAAGACAGACATCAATGCATTCCTTGAACTTTAGTGAATCGACCATTTCAACACCTTGTGGCAGAGAGTTCCATAGTCTCATAGCTCATACAGGAAAAATAGTCATCTATAAAGATCACTAAACCTTTAATCTACTCAATTGATTTTAATGGTCACAAGAATTGAATATCAACCTGGGTCCCTAACAGACCACTCGTCACTTTGGATGCAGATACAGGTGGCTCTAGGAAGCACTAGACAACGGCGAGGGTGGAAACTTAATCCATTCTGGCTCAGGGTAATTAATTGCGCTAATATTAAAGAGAAGATTAAGGAATTTTTTTTAAATTAACTGGCACGGCTCATAGTAGTACAGTTTGGGATATGATGAAAGCCTTTCTGAGGGGAATCCTAATAGGAGAAATTAAGATGGTAAAAGATAAGTCAAGGGAAAAAGGGGAGATCTTGGAAGACATTTCGAGAAACTGAGGGCCGGGTTAAACAAGATAATAGTGTGGAAAATAGGGAAAACTGGAAGGAGGCCAAAAACAGTTAAAAAACACATTAAATAGAACAGGCGGATAATAAAAGAATGTCTTTAAAACAACAATTTTATGAGGAGGGGGTGACCATGGGAAAATTACTAGCTCAAAAAGCTCAAGATCAAAAAGAAAACGCGTATATAACACGTGAAAGATAACACAGATAGAATACATACTCAGATGTCAGATATTCTACAGGTTCTACGAGAGTTCTACATGAAATTATATTCAACTGGGGTGGAGTATACACAAGAGAAACTAAGGGAATACCTACAAGGTCTTCACATACCAAGCTTGAGTGAGGATAACAAGAATTTTCTAGAAACACCAGTCACAAAAAGCAGTAGGAATCATGTGAAATGACAAAGCTCCAGGACCAGATGGTCTCCCGATAGAAATTTCTAAAACATTTCAGGAAGAAATCAAGCCGGCTTCATGCCATACAAAGCAACCGCTTTAATTTACATAGGCTGTTTTTAAATCTACAGGCAGTACAATCTGACCCCGGGGGTAAAGCAGTGCTTTCCTTGGATGCCACGGAGGCATTTGATAGTGTAGAGTGGGGATATATGTGGGAGACTCT